>NC_136434.1:273461824-275861824 GCF_052849685.1 Lactuca virosa | reverse complement strand
TTCTGGTGCCAGACCCCAGATGTAACGATCTATCCGTTTCTCCTCAGGAGTAACCATGTGAGGTACCAGTTTTGCTAGTTCATGAAATCTAACTGTGTACTTCTCTATTTGTGTTCCAACCATAGAATGGTTCCAGAATTCAGATTCAAGTTTCTGAAGTTCATCCTCGGGACAATACTCCTCTATCAGTAGCTTCTTTAGGTCTTCCCAAGTTAGCTGATATGCCGCTGTACGGCCTCGGGTTTGCACTAGAGTATTCCACCAGGTTAATGCCCTATCTTGGAATAGGCAAGATGCATACTCAACTTTGTTGCGCTCGAGGCATTTGCTAATGTGAAGGACCGACTCCATGCTGTCAATCCATTTCAGCAACCCGACCGCACCTTCCTTTCCATGGAACTCCTTAGGTTTACAAGCCATAAAGGACTTGTAGTTACATTCTCTTTCATTGTTTCCCCGGTTTCCTCCACTACTTCCTTGGTTAGCATTAAGTCCTGCAGTTACTTGAGTAACAATGTTTGGAATTGCTTCCATGAGTTGTTGTGCTACAATTTGAGCAACATCGGGTGTTTCGTTCTATGGGCGCCCGCGATTAGGCCTTCCTGACATGGTTCTATTACACAGGAGAAGAAATACGTATAAATACATAAAATAATGTATAATATTTAGTTCACTACTATTTTGAAAACCGTAAGTGTTGTCAAATCATTGGTTTGCATTAATACTAGACATATATATTTTAGAAAGAAAAGAAAAGAAAAATATCTTTATTCGACCATTTACCAAATAAATTCTAGGGTTTGACCTCATAGTAAAAGTTTTCAAACATAAAATAAAATTCTTCATTACCATTTGACATTGTCTTAGAAACCAAACCAATACATCAAATCCAAAATAAAGTTTCAAATGTTTTTCCCAAAAGACACCCAACATGGGTTTTCATTTTATGACAAAATAAAATAAAATACTGAAATCAGAACCAAACACTAATCGCTATCCAAACAAGAAACATCAACACCACAATCAGTAATAGCCCAACAAGCACATAATATGCGGTCATCGCACGACATGCCACTCGTCTAGCAGTACTAGCAGTGTCAGCAGTCTCCATCGAATGCTGAAACAGGATTTCCATTCCTGTCACGACTTCATCCAAAACTTCCCGATGTCCAGCTATCACAGCGAGACTGTGACGTAGGCTCGCTGCTATCGACTGCAATCTCCGGGACTCCTCCGGGGTCATACCTGGCTGTCTGACAGGTATCCCTATGACTTGCTATGGTGAGGGTGCTCTCGGTCCTACATCGCTGGGTCCTACCCCGCTAGGTCCTGCCGTGCCATGTCCTGCTGTGCTGGTGGGTATCCTTCCTGGAATGGGAACACTCTTCCTCGCCGTCCTCCGAATGCGAAGTCCATAAAGTGGTGGCTGTGGCAACACTGATGTAGGTGATGCCTCGTGTCGTTGACTCGGGGCGTTGTCATTGCTGATCTCCACCGAGTTTCCTGTATCTTCCATATCCTCCGATGGGTCTTCTTCTACCGAGGCGGGGGGATTACGTCGAGGGATAATAGTGACGTAGCCGGACTCATCGGCTGAGGCGGCAGCGTGGGAAGATGACGATGTCGACATAGTGGACTGAGACATAGATTCAATGAGATATGAAATAAATGGCAATGCATGCCTATAATATGCAATGCTTACACACACCAAAATTAACCTTTTTGAATTTTTGAAATAAAGTTTTCTCAAAAATTTTGTTGAACATATTCCCATTATAATTAGCTCAAGCTTTGTATAAATCTTTCCTTAATTAAACATAGGTGATCAGGCTATGTTTAATCGAGGTCCAATAATACAACTCCCGACCTAATTATACTAGTAATATGTTTGATGTAAAAAGAATTTCTTTGTAAGTTTTAGTTATAGGTTGTGTTTTCTTAAAGAAAAACCGATGTTCTCTATAACTTTAGCTCTGATACCATTTCTGTCACACCCCGCTAAAGCGGAAACGCAAGGTATGACAGCGATAACGGTTTCATTGCAAAAGATAATGATACATCACCATAGCAGTATTTAAAAGTTTACAACCCATAGCTTCAAAAGAAACAAAATACAAGTTTTTCCAAAATAACATTGTTCAAAGAAAACTCCACAATTATCTTCAACACGATGCAGCATGCTCTATGATGATGAATCTTTATATCCACTTACTAATTATTTCCTGAAAAAGCATGTAAAACGAGCGTCAACTATGAAAATAGTTGGTGAGTTCACAAGTTTATAAAATCGAGCTTGGAATAAGGCTTTTCGTAAATACAAGTACATTGCTTTGATGATAAACAAAGTTGATTGCTATTAATGAATACAAGATTATTGCTATAACGAGAAACGAGTTTGTATGTGTATGAGCAAACAATGAGTCTCAACCAAACCTATGACTGAAGCCCTATCGAGATCTATGATTATCGTTCCATAGATGAATATGGTATCATGCACTCCAGCGATTCGGGCGAGTGAGGAGTTGTCAATTCCTAATAGCGCTATCCATAATGACCATTGGCTCAAAGAGTTAATGGTTAGAGATAAGGGAAGGGCCTTAGTACGATAAGTTCTCATGTTCCGTGTTGCATAGACATACATAGAGAGACATAGCAATAAAATAGCAATCATGTTTGATACAAATCAATTTAAATACAACATTCAAATAATAGTTTTTCGAGACATGCTTTTCCACCCCAAAACATAAAAAAAACCGAAAATAGGGGAGTGGTGAATACTCACAACGTTTCGAGTAGGTACAAGGGGTACTTCGGAATGCACCAACGTCTTACTACCGGGATCCTACGACATCAAACACACACTAGTGAGTTTCCATGTCGAAATCTAATGCTAATATACTAAATTCTACATATAGTGAAATGCCAATTTATGTTTTAGTATTTGATTTTATATTAATTGGTTACAGTTTTTCTGAAATAATGAAATTCTACAAATCGTGCGATTAATTACAACATTGGAATATATATTTTCCAAATTTTTAAGTCCTTATTACAACATAAATTCACGAAAATAGCATTCAAAGGATAAAAATTCTCAAACTTTTTATTTAACTGTTATTACACAATACTAAGCTGGGAAAATTATAAAAATGGATTTCCAAGCTGTTTAATTATATTTTATGATTTTTGAGCATTTATTCCAATAAAAATTGAAATAAATAGAAAACAGTTTCCAAAATTACCCAAACTTTTTCATTGACTGTTATTGTACATAAATAGGTACAGGCTGGGAAAAATATAAAAGATATTTTTCAGTGGGTATTTCTATTTTTCCTTGTTTTATTCCTTTAAATAATCATTAATTGAAGAAATAATATTAAACACTTAAAATAATTTACCAAAAACTTCTGTAACATCATTTACAGTATAAATAACCTGAGAAAAATGCCAAAAGTGGTTTTTATATTGTATAATCCGGTTTTGGGTATTTATGTGAATTTAAGTGTAATTATCTTTAGAAATTAAGAGAAAAATAGTTTACAGTGGAGAAAAATCCTCAAAATTTTTATGTAACCTCCTACTGTACAACATGATGTTCTGGTAAATTTTCATGAATTTTGGATAATCATAACTACTTTTCCTATTTTTAAACCATTATAATTACCAAAAATTGGGAAAAATAGCAAGGCATGATGAAAAATGTTGAAATTATTTTTCCGAGTCATCCATCACAGGTAAGGTATGCGAAAATTGTTAGATAAAATTTTCACACTCTCTAAAGAGGTTTTGTGATTTATTATATCCTAACAAAAAGAAAACCGGAAATCATACCAAACAGCAACAAAAATTAATGAAATTTAGTGAGGGGTCATTATCCATCATAAGGGTCATCCATGAATTTGTTCCGGATTTATTGACCTCTGGAAGTATTTTATGTGATTTATGCCCTTGGTTTCTAGTAATAATTTAAATAAATCAAAGAAATAATAAAAGCTTTTGGTATTTTACAGATTATCACATGCATGTGAGGGCTTTCAAAAGGAAAAATGTTCAAAATTTAATCAGAAGGGAAATAGGGGTATTGAACCCAAACAAGATAAGAAATGTTGCATGCAATGGTGCATGAGATGTAAATGTGGCTGAAGTTCATGAATTTATGAAGCACATTCTGTGGGGTTTTAAGCCACGAAATTTCAAAAATCATTCAGTGGATATGTTAAGTTTCTAAAGTATTTTTCCCCAGATTTATGGTTGGGTTTAAGGCCATTGATCATGCAAGGCAAAAATGGTGATCATAGAAAAAGAGCTGTTTGCGCAACCATTTTGTAAAAATTGCCAAAACTCGGATATTTAATATTTTACAGTGAGACTAGTTGGGTTTGAAAGTTAACTCATGGAACTATCCAATACAAAAAGAATATCATGATTTGGTTAAGTAATGACCGAGATATGGTCGTTCAAAGCTGAATAAAGTAATCTGGCAGATTGCATGTTTGCTTTGAGTGCATCCTTAGGATATTTTGACAAGAACATCATGCATGCCTTTGATAAGATCCGATTTCTAGCACATGCATGGAGTGAATGAGCGTCAAAGATGTACTAGAAGTGGTTTAAATGCTTTTGACCATGCAAGAACACAAAAGAAATGGAGAAGAAGATGTAATACTTGTTTTTGAAGTCACATGAACATATGTGCATCATTTTCACTCCTTGCATGGGTTTGATCCCGGATTTTCACCATTTCAAACACATGCATTGTGTTATGGTGAGAATCTACAAACCACAAGGGAAAAATAAAGATTTCTAGCCATGGAAAGGCATAGAATCCGAAAAGAAGAGAAAACTAAGAAGAAGAGGTAGTAGAATCATGAAATTATAGAAGAAGATGTTGTTGTTTACCTTGGTTTTGATCTTGAGGGAAGTAAGAACACTTTAAAGTCTTCAAAATCTCGAAATTTGGCAGAGGAATGAGAGAAATTTCGTGGGTTAGAGAGAGAGAGGAAGAGAGTTTATGGGTTAGGAGGGTGGAGTGTGAGAGAGTGAAGAGAGAAGAGGTAGAGTGACGGTTTAAGTCTAATGATTGAGTTTTGGGAAGAGAGAGTGCACGGGGAGGGGAGAATGGCTGGCTCTATCATGCATTAGGCCTCCTCTCTCCTAATTTCAAATTTTATAAAATTCCCTCCAATATTTTTATAAAAACCCCAATTTTTATAAAAGTATTTATTAAGCAATTCTTGATTTATTTTAAAATCTTGTTTTTAACTAATAAATTATGATTATTGCATGATAATTTAATTTCTATTTCATTGATTAAAATCCATAATTTGATTAATAAAAATTTGATATTAGAAAGTTTATAGCCAAATTTTATAAGCTTTTTAAGCTTTATGATTTATAAATTTGGATTTTTAGCTCTTTTAGGGTTTTTGGAATATTGTTTGATATTCATCATCATAATGAAGTATAATTAGAATATTTTAATTTATTTTTAGGGTTTTCTACCCTTTTTCAATTATAACAAAGCTTGAAAGTTTCATTCAAATTATAGCATTGACATTTCCTATTGTAGTTAAGCAACTTACTAGAATCGTAAGTGTCAAGTATATTAGTCCTAGGTCTTAGATGGATCCTAGTTTATGCAAGATTTTGACCTAATTTATACTACTAGGCCATGGCATGATGTGCATGAATGGTTATTATAAAGATGCATGAGTCCGAGAATGACCTGAATTGACAGTTGTCACACATATATATAGGCGTTTCGTGGTCGATGGGTGGGGGTCCACCCGACGCTGGCCGTAAACGAGTGTACGACCGTACATGAGTTTACGGCCGTAAACTCAGTAAGGCCGGAACTTGTTAGGTTTTTCGAGAGATTCGGCTTTTCGCGTGATTTGATTCCGACTCGTATATATAAATTAAATTATATAACACTAAATGATTTTCTAAATCAAGAAGTTTGACGGAAAATTAATAAAATTCAAATATTATTAATGGAAATCGGATAACAGAAACGGAAAAAGTTTCGGGTTGTCACATACACACCCACAGCCACCTCCCGTGGTGGCTGGTGGCGGCCAAGGGTGGCAGAAAATGACAACGGGTGGCAGCCACCACCTCACGGTGTTGGCAGTGGGTTCTCAGCCACAAATGCACACAATCCACACCACAAAATACCGAAAACCATTACAATCAACATAAACACCATCAGCCTCACTTGGCGTCAGGTGTCGCCGAAAAATGCAACAGTGGAACATTCAACCACCTCTTAGGTGGCAGTGACGAGTCTGACTTCACACTGACAGAGGAACGAGAGAGAGAAGGAGAAATGATGGGTTACATGTGAACTAACCGTGGATTTCCGGTGAGTCACGACCCACACAGGACGACCCAGTGCCTCCTTCCGATTGGCATAACTCTTGGCTGATCTCGGCGTCGCTAGCAGCGGGTTGTGGTGGCGGAGACCAAGAGAGCTCGATGGAGGCGGCTGATGAAGATTCGGTTTAGGGTTCGTATGCTCCAACGAGAAGGAAAAGGAGTCACCGTCCAATCCCGTGCCTTCATTCAAACATTTGATCATTTTTTACAACATTAGCCCCTCCCCCACAAGATCTTTTCAAAACTGGACCATAAGTTACCATATAGCCCTTGATTCTATAATTTCCTTTCATTTTAGGTCTAAAACTTACCATTCAGCCCCTGAGCCTAACAAATCTCTTCAAATTAAGTCTTAATAATTTACCAACTTCTAAAATTGCATCAATTGGCTCCCCAACACCAACACCGTGCTAAATATTATTTACTTTAGGATTATTATTCGTAATAACCCTTATCTATTTATTTATTTAATATACGGGATGTTACAATTTATTTGTCATGACTTGGATTAATCATATATGATTTTCTTATAATACATGTATTTGTATATTTCAGAAAATAATAAAGAAGAGCCAATACCTAAACAAACTAGTACTAAAAATTTACTAAAGAAACAGCAAGAATACCAACTCAAAATGGTAATACTTCAATCATTCAATAATCAGTTGTGATTCATATATTTTATGTGCATAATGAAATATGACTTTCTAATTATATCTATATTTATATTTTTCAGAACAAAACAAAGAAAACCCTACATAGAAAAAACCTACTAAAAGGAAAACAACAAGAAAAACACCAACAAAGATAGTTGAAAAATGTATATTTCAATTACAAATGATTATAAAAAAAACAAACACTCTGTTATTAATGACATATGACTGATATCTTTTGTGTACCAAAACAGATTCAATAACATGTGATTATTATATGTTATGTGAGTATTACACAAAAGATATTTAATCACATGTGATTACCGTTGACTTTGTAATTTTCTAATTATGTATGTATTTTTATATCTCATAACATCCTAAACAAAAACAAAAAAAAAGGAAAAAATGAGAGTGTAGCAGCAGAAAAACAGAGGATAACTGAAGAAAACAATGAGGAAGGTATAATTCATTCAAATGTGATTACATATATTATTTTCTAATTATATATGTATTTATAATTATATATGTAATTATATATATGAACACTATATGCTTATTTATAATGACTTGGTTTATATATATATATATATATATATATATATATATATATATATATATATATGATTTTCTAATTATATATGTATTTCTTTAACATATGATTAAAATCTATTATTAAAAACTTATGTTTTTGTTTTAATCATATATGATTTTCTAATTATATCTATAACTATATTTTTCATAACAAAATAAAGAAAAGCCTATAGATAAACAACCTATCGAGAAAAAAAAACAAGAAAATCACCAAGAAATGTTGCATCAAAAGGTATATTTCAATCACAAACGATTATAAAACGAAAAAAAAACAAACAATCTGTTATTAGTCACATGTGATTAATATTTTTTATGCACAAAAGAGATTCAATTACATGTGATTATTATCTGTTATGAACACTTATGTATTTATTCAACATGTGATTAAAAATTATTATGAACAATGTGTGCTTATTTATCATAACTTTGTTTAATAACATGTGATTAAAATTGACTTTTTGATATTCTGATTATATATGTATTTTTATATCTCAGAAAATCCTAAACAAATGGAGAAAAAGGGAAAAAAGGAGAGTGAAGCATCAAAAATAGAGAGAAGAATAGAAGAAAAGAATGAGAAAGGTATAATTCAATCAAATATGATTATACACATAAACATAACAATTGTAAGATTCAATCATTTGAAAAATATGATGGATGAATTTTATAATGATGAGGAAGAACTTGATGAAGAATAAAAGAAAAATGATGATGATGATAATGAAGATAATGAAGATAAAGATGAAGATGATGATGATGATGATGATGATGATGATGATGATGATGATGATGATGATGATGATGATGATGATGATGATGAAGGCAGTAAGAATGCTAAAGTAGGAGGTAAGTAATATAATATGTTTCTGAATCATATATAATTATTATAAAATATCTTTATATAATCACAAGTGATTAACTGCAGCTTTTATTTATATACAGGTTTGGATGGAAATGTACATGATGGAGTTAGTCAAAACGTATTGGTGATAAAGGAAAATAGAACATTCAAAAAAAGGTAAAACCAGTATCTATTAGTAAATAACATTTGGATATTAAAAAATATCTTTGTATAATCACATATGTATATTTTTCTCAATCACATATGATTATTATAAATATCTTTGTACCTTCACATTTGGTTAACTACATATTTTAATTATATGCAGGTGGTGAGAAAGATATGTAGTTCGTATGAATCGTGTGTGACGTACGAAATCATAGTATGAATTGAATCAAGAAAACAGAACGTAAATATAATCTGTTTGGCACTTTTATTGCTTCTGAAAGACTACACAAGTTGAAAGAGTGTAGTGTTCAAAGGTTCACAAAAGTTAATCTTACTCCTATACCTACCCCTATTTATACGAGTTAATAGAAGCATACAAAAAATACATAAGGACTAAGATATTTAAGTTTCGAAATCTAAACATCACCTTATGTAATAGATACATTCGAATACATAATTATAGACTTCGAATCTAGACACTCCAAAAGGTACTTCGACACCTCACAACATATTTCAAACTCAACAATCTCCTCGTTTATGAGAAGTGTCGAACCTAGTTCATTAACATCGTCGTGGCTTGATAAAGTACTCTGCGAATCTCTGTGTACCAAATAATCGTCTTTCGGATCTCAACCTTATCCCCTGATGAATTCCTTTTGCAATTATTAAGAAGAACAAGAATACTCATGTACTGCATATTTATATACCTCTCCACATCTTCAACTTTAAACAAAAACTTGGTAATCTTTTGATTCTTATTCTTCCCAACGAATACAACTCCCAGAGGTTTAACACATAGCTCTCCATCTTCGAAATTCTTGAGACTACTTTGACCTTTCAACAACGATTGAGGTACTGTCACTGTTCTATTCATTGCTAAAGCAAGTTCAACATCAGTTAAAGCTAGATAATCATAGTAATTGTCTATGAACAGCTTGACATGTGCAAAACCAATCAAGAAATATTCTTTACTATTAACTTGAAGTTTTGACACATCAACAACACTCAGTATCTTCTCAATGTTGACGAGATCATTCAGATTAATGAGAGGAAAATCTGACACTGAGAAGTCGAAAGCCACATTGTTCGCTCTGACCACATAGTATCAAAAGTTCTGTAGTAAGCCTTCGAACAATGTATCTTTGGAAATATTCAGAAGTTTAACGATTTTCACCAAGGGCTAGACTTCCTTTTCCTTCTTTCCAATAATGGCATGAAATCTCTGTTGGTTTTTCGATAAAAGAACATCCTATGTGCTCATGCAAACCCTAATGCTTGGATCTAGGTTTCTCTATTATACATGCAATTCATCCAAGACTCAAGAACCCTAATCTAGCATACAACAATCAATATTATTATAATAAAGGTTTTAGATCCTAACTTTGATTGTTATGTAACAATAACAATCTATTCCTTCTTGTAATTCGCTTCTGAAAGCTTAGAGTCATAAGTATCACTCCTCTAATGGCTCACAAACACCAAGAGCAAGAGGATGACTTAGGAGAAGAGAAGGAGGAACCAAAAAACGTCCAAGAAACCTTAAGGAATGCTTAGCCACGTTTTTGGGTGCCCTAGGGGTCTTTATATATGGAGGTCATTAGGGTTTTGAACTAGGAAACCCTAATATAATTGCTTAGGCCCTAAGCAGCCCATGGACTCCCTCCTTAGAGACCTTGGACGAATTCTCATGGGTTGCCCCATAGATTTCATCCACTCCAACCTCTATGGAGTCCATTAGCCCAATATCCAACTATCACACAATTGACAGTTCTAGTCCCCTTTATTTAATTAATGTATTTTAGCCACAAAGATAATTCTTATTAATTCTTGACTAATGTTAATTAAACAATATGATTTCTCTTTTAATATATTATTCATATAATATATTAATAAATCATAATTAATCTCTTTCTCCACAAATCATCCTATCAAGTTGCTTTGGTGAAGGCAACCCAAAAGGACCATGCTCACAATCGGGTCAAGTACATACCAAAATAGTTATGGACTTAGACATGAATCCAACAGTCTCCCACTTGGATAAGTCTAATAACTATTCTGTGTATGACTTCAAACCTGATAAGCAATCATAGCTTTCAAAAGCCGCTGTCAACTCTGATCTTATCGGAAGCGTGTCCTTTAGATAAGGGATCATATATTCCTCCATTCTAGATATCTATAGACGTGAGACATGGATTGAAATCATTTTCTCAGTCTATGTGTTGTTTCCCGATTTCTGATTTATGACGACTGACAACAGACTACAATTGAACACATCAACTCAGTCCCATCTTGGCCAAGCGCTTAGGGTGTCATCACTAAATCATCGAGGGGCCCACAGATATCGCTTTTATCCCACCTTGGGTAAAAGGAACGGATAAACTTCGACTCAATGCTCGCTTGTACTCACTCACCGAATCAAACACAACAATACGTTTTATAACACCAAGTTACTGGTGCATTTACATATTATCAATGTGTAATCGACTCGCAAGATACAACTCACACATCTCGGTTTCAAGAATATAAGATATTATCGGCTCACCAATCACTCGTGATAAAATCCATGAAGCGATCCAAGTGAGCGTGGGTTTAATCCAATACTCTAATCTTATAGCAGCACTCATGAACTCTGCAGCAAAGTTGTGCTATGTCTAAACGCTTTAGACAATCTACAGACAGATTCATGACAGTCTTCTTTCATACTTACTTCCAAAGTATGAGCGACTGTGGAGGGTTTGAATAATCTTATTATTCGGGAAGTCAAAACATGCAAAGTAAAACACAAGAATAATACTAATCCTATATGGTCCCAAACCTTTGAGTATAAATAAAACATTTTATTTAATCACCATATTGATTACTCATTATTTGTTGTTTCGGGTAATCAACTTCTTACTTGAATTATAACAACAGTTGTCCCATGCTCTTAGCATGCACACTATGTTTACCTACGGTCCTTACTTTGTGAAATAGATTAAATGAACACATTTCCAATGATGCTCATTTCATAATTCCTAATCCATTAGTGTAAGAATCCAAAATTCTCGCCACTACTAGAATATGTTAGATTATAACATTTTATGCAACAGTCCTTTCGTAATATCACAGCGCCAAAGTCACCAAGACTATGCCAATAAAATTACAAAATGCTCTATTGGAGATTGTTACAAGACAATTCCATAGATGTGAAGTCTCACACTCAAAGTACATTCCTTTGAACATCCTTCTTGCATAAAAGTTTCTAATCCAGACATTGATTCTCGATATCCAACTCCCAATATGGAAACATTTCCATATTTGCCATATGACAACTCATTCTAAATAGAATCTTATCTATTCATAATAATGCCAATATGGTCCATCTATGACTATACTTCCAATTGTCTGCAAGCAACCAATCCTTGGAGAACCTTGGATTGTCCTTGACAGTTGTTTAATTATTTTAGCCAAATCCGGTTATATTTCCTTTTTTTTCTCTAAATGCCCTAGGCATTTGGAAAATCTTAGAACGGTCGAATATTACAGCATATGCAATCGATCCTATACCCGAAGCGTGTGGGATACGATTCATAATGAAAAACGTGATACTTTACCAGGTTCTTGCTATAATATTGTCATAATATTTCTATTTGCCGTGTTCTCAAAATTCGAACTATGAAGAGGGATGCCGTAATCATAATCGAACTTTGAGAATGCAAATAATAAATATATCCTTGACTAATTCAATCAAAATTTCTCGATCTAAGCTTTTTAGATTGGAAACGAAGTATAACATTCTCTCCCTTAATTATAGCAAAAACAACTTTTCAACCCCTGCAACTTTGCAAAGTGAAACTTTTGTTTTTCTATAATTAATATTGGCAACTTGCAATACTTAAAATAATAATAATCATGATCCCACTAACATGATGATTATATCCATTCCAGCATAACATTTATACTCCCACTAGCTTTGACACGTATTCAGAAAACGGTTGGACTTCTAAAAGACAATACTTATTGACTTCCAAAGTTCATATTTCCAATACGATGTGCTTCGATAAGCCTTTATCTAAGCTTCTCAAACTCACACACCTTTCCTTAGACAGCTCACATGTGTGTCTAAACTAATTCAGAACATATATTACTAAGTCCCAAATGTTCAGACTAATTGCCAAATCTCACAATTCGAACTATGAAGAGCGATGCCCTAATCATAATCGAATTTGAGAATGCAATTTACATAATTACTATCTTCTTAAAATCTCTCTTAGTGAAAGCGTTTAGTCACAATCATTTTCATGAAGGAGAGAAACCTTACGACACTTAGATCTTATGGTGCATGTGTTCCTATCCATGCAAATTTGTCATAACCGTAATCATAAGATATTGTTCGTGACAAATCCAAACTCTGATGGACAAAACTTGTTCATACTTAATTTCTTGCCATCAAGGGTCCCACCATTTCTTCCAAGTTATTTAACAGCTCACTTATGCCAGTCAATGTACTTTCATTGAACAAGGTGTTTGCCCTTATGCAGTCAATTGAGAACTCGTAGAACTCATATGCATAAGTAACTTTACTGGAATGGCATAGAAATAAAATTTTGTCAAAACGATAGGTTACAAACCTCAAGTCGTGTGTTAGTGTTTAATATATTTACTCTTGATTAGTTCTTGAAACTTTTCAAGATCTTTAGACTCCCACTGACCTCATGACATATTAGATTCTCTTATCAAGAAACATTTTTTTATTAAACAAATATCCAAGAATTAGTGTGTGTCTTTATCAAGACAAACCACTACACACAATTGGTATTAGTTGGTCTTTGTCTTATCCAAGACATCACAATTTACCAATTTCAAACACGCAAGAGTAAGAAAACAATTTTCTACTTCACATTTGATGAGTATGTTAGATCTTCTTAAGGTGTGTCACTCAATTCACAATCTTGGAGTATGACTCTAAGACTTGATTTTGGAACGAAGTATGACTTATCCTTTTGATTTATCCATTTCAACAATTTTCGATTCCTCTTCTTAGCCATACTAGTGCACTAAGATGTCCTTAGAGGATCAATTGTGATATGGCTCTTAATCATTAAGACGATCATAAAACACGATACAAAAGTACTCTCCCTTCTTCTTAGACTGGAGAAACTTTTATCTTTCTGCCATCATTGATTCTACTTATTCGTTCTGCCATTCATTGAAACATTTCAATGATTCAGAATTACACTTAATCTTGTAAGTATAACCAAATTTACTAGACTTTTAGTAAATCATGACGAATAATGTTATTGTTATTTATGGTGGACTTGACTAGTGCACAACATTTGTGTACTAGTTCCTTTAGTCCTTCACTTGACTCACATACTTATGTTAATAAAGAATTACTCTTAATTACCTAAGTACCAAGACTTCCGTACATCACACAATACAAGTCGTATGATTCCAAGTTTCTGTCCAATTGAAACTTGGGCGATGGGAATCTTTCCTTACTTTGAAAATTATGACATTACCATGAATAACATAACTAAGAATCACATCCATTTCAACATTGCTAATAATAGAAATGCACAAACATCAATTTTTCATACATGTCATTGCAAGGATAAATAAATAAGACAAAATCAAAATTTATTTTATTGCGGAAAAATTTGTCCTTACAACGCAACTCAATTGAAAAACTATTCTATTACATTTCTTAGCAATCTATCCTAACTCTAAAGTAGCAGCTAAAAAAATATGATCTTTGAATCCATGCGATCAAAATCCATTTCTTCACGATTCAGCACGCTTCTTCCTTTAAGCTTCCTCTCTTTTCTTCGATTCTACAAAACATCAAAAAAATGTAATCTTATCACATAATGTATCAAGAATCAAAAATAGGAACTTATAGAGTTAGTTAATGGATTTTACCTGAAGTAGAGCCATACGTCTTGACTCTCCCATCTCTTAGATATCTCAGGTAAACAGGGCAGCTTCGTCTCCAATGCCCTTTATCTTGGCAATAAAAGCAAATTGACTCTTTTGGAACAGCACACGGAACTACCTTAGACTTTGCCTTTCTCTTATGATCAAACTTTTCGACCATGGCATGCCTTTCGTTGCCATTGCCTATGTCCATGGAGGTTTGGAAGGCAGATCCACCAATCAACTTTGCTTCTCCAGTGCGCCAAATCATTGCTGATTCAGCAACAACAAGCAAATAAGTGAGATCGATGAGGGTCACGTCGTGGTCTATCATATAGTACTCTCTTACGAACTCACTATATGAGTCAAGAAGCGATTGAAGAACCCATTCAACAGCCAGCTTCACATAGACAACGACTCCCAACACTCTTAACCTATCAATGTGTGACTTTATCTCTAAGACATGTGCAAACACTAACTTTCCTTCTTCATGTTTACTTGCCAAAAGGGCTTGAGTGAGCTTGAACTTTTCAAGCCTTTGTACTTGTGGGTTAGGGAGAACAATAGGAGGAGGTGGAGGAAGTGAAGCATGATCTCTTGTTCCTCGATCGAATCGTGGAATATCATCTTCATGTGGAAAGCTTGTTCCAAGGGATTTGGGAATACCATAGTTAGAATCAGACATCTACAAAACGGGAGAAAATTCAAGTTAGTTGATTGATTGAGTCCTTAATAAATCACCCAAATGAGATATTAAAGCTAGGACCCAACACAATACTCTACAACTTGGGAGAGGGATGTCGTAACCCAAAATGCAGAACATTTGAAGGTGAGTGAATGACGATTCACTAATTTTCCACCATGAAAAACGTAAAAGAGATTAAGTTTTAAATGTATTGAAAACTCCTAGATCCTTTGAGATTCATTGAACTTTTCAATGGCATGTTTAAATCTTGATATGCCCCTTGTTTTGTGACTGGGATGCCGAGGATCACAAAACAGGGTGTGAATAACCATGCAAATATACATGGTGCCCCCAATGTTACAGTCACCTAATCGACGTGCCGGTTAACCACACACGGTCCATCAATATATGACAAACATCGAGTCACCCTTTGCCACCTTTGCTTAGAGCCCATTTAGTGTGCCGGTGAACCACACACGCTCCACTAACGTCTTAGCAAGGGTATAAAGTGTAATTTCATCGAATTGCATCAAATTCACTTTTGCCTAAAGTAACTAAGATTGGGAATTTTGTAAAAACATTTAGTTACTTTATAATTCATTATACTTTTAATGGAAAGGGTTTGCCCTATCTTACCCATTCGGCTAACGACGCTCCACCAATCAAGGAAGCGGTGGGTGAGAGTGGACACCCATTAAACGGCCATTTTATAGGCCATAACCTTATACCCCCTTTATAGATCGGTTTCATGAATGAGGTCTACTAACAGTAAGACTAGCATTTAAGTTATACATATATAATATTAGACTTTTAATTTTAGATATTGTATAAGGATGTATTTTACACTTTTAAAACACTATGTGGTCTAATTTAACAAATTACACTTTTAATTTAATTAAATGTAAACCATATCACTATGGATTTATTAACTCTCTTTTAATTATACACTTAATTAATTTAATAAAACCATAAGGGTGCAATTTGAACTTTTTCAAAAATTAGGGTTTTAGAATTTAACATTTTAAAATTAAACTTTTAATCAAAATTTAAATTCCAAAACTTGAGGGCAAGTTTTGAAACTATTCAAAACAATTAGATCAAATAAGGCAATTAAAACTATTAATTTGTGATTATCTAGTTTTGACCTAATCCAATTGTATGCAAGATAATTGACCAAATAATTTAAATAATTTAACAT
Organism: Lactuca virosa; assembly: GCF_052849685.1. NCBI lineage: Eukaryota > Viridiplantae > Streptophyta > Magnoliopsida > Asterales > Asteraceae > Lactuca > Lactuca virosa. The sequence continues at coordinate 275,845,415 of NC_136434.1, read as the reverse complement.
TTATCAAATAAGGTAACAACTATCTAATTAGATGACCAAAATCTTTTATTTTGACAAAGATAATCCTAAGGAATCAATAAAATTCGTATTTTATTAATTTAAAACAATTATGGCAATTATCCTAAGCCAAAATAGGCAAAAAAATCCGAAAATCCGTCTGTCTGACAGCCAGACTCGCCGAGTCAACATATGGACTCGCCGAGTTCATCCTACTCGACGAGTCCACATTGGGACTCGACGAGTTTGTCAAGCAGATGGCCAAAAACTCGACTTTGCAATCAAGAATGAAACACAAAGCATCAATACAATAGAAACCAATCAAGTCTCTGATACCACTGTTGGTTTTTCGCTAAAAGAACATCATATGTGCTCATGCAAACCCTAATGCTTGGATCTAGGTTTCTCTATTGTACATGCAATTCATCCAAGACTCAAGAACCCTAATCTAGCATACAACAATCAATATTATTATAATCAAGGGTTTTAGATCTTACCTTTGATTGTTTTGTAGAAATAACAATCTATTCCTTCTTGTAATTGGCTTCTGAAAGCTTAGAGTCACAAGTGTCACTCCTCTAATGACTCACAAACACAAAGAGCAAGAGGATGACTTAGGAGAAGAGAAGGAGGAACCAAAAAACGTCCAAGAAACCCTAAGGAATGCTTAGCCACGTTTTTGGGTGCCCTAGGGGTCTTTATATATGGAGGTCATTAGGGTTTTGAACTAGGAAACCCTAATATGACTGCTTAGGCCCTAAGCAGACCATTGACTCCCTCCTTAGAGGCCTTGGACGAATTCTCATGGGTTTCCCCATAGATTTCGTCCACTCCAACCTCTATGGAGTCCATTAGCCCAATATCGAACTATCAAACAATTGACAGTTCTAGTGCCCTTTATTTAATTAATGTCTTTTAGCCACAAAATTAATTCTTATTAATTCTTGACTAATGTTAATTAAACAATATGATTTGTCTTTTAATATATTATTCATATAATATATTAATAAATCATAATTAATCTCTTTCTCCACAAATCATCCTATCAAGTTGCTTTGGTGAAGGCAACCCAAAAGGACCATGCTCACAATCGGGTCAAGTACATACCAAAATAGTTATGGACTTAGACATTAATCCAACAATCTCAACTTTAACCTCTTGTATTCTTCCTTGTCATCAAACTTATCCACCAACTGATATTGAGCTGAGATAAACATCATGTGATTGATGGGAAAATCCAGCTGATTGAAATCAGTATTTTCACTCTCAAAGCTCTTTTTCGGAAACTTCTCAAAATCGCGCATCTCTCCAGAGGAAAGAATTTGTTCAATTGCCTCGTAAAAAAATTGCTTGTTTGGATCACCTTTATCAAGACCTGGTGGATCACCTTGCCTTTCTCTCAATATGCTATTACTTTGCCTCTGTCTTTCGATTTCGTTTTCAACATTATTCTTTTTCTCTTCCTCTGAAATTTCTTTCTCAATTCCCTTTCCTCTATCACCTTTAACTTGTTTTGGAGGTGGTGGCTTTGAACTTGAACCCCCAGCAGTAGCACCTATGACTATGCATTGGGTTAATGGTCTTGAAGTCATCGTAGTTGAAGTTGTTGACATAGAGACATGAAGTGATGTTGGAATTTTCATGCTTATCACCTTTCCTACAACCTTTTCTTGATTGGGATTCTTTGATGAGCCAACCCCCTTATCTCCTTCTTGCACCACTGGTTTGACAGGTGGGGAATATGTTGGCATCAAATTTACAAGTTTGAGAAGAGGAGCAAGTTCGGCTTTAAGATTGGATTCAAATGCAGAAAACATCTGGGGTAGAGACTCCTGAGAAACAGAAGATGTATGAGAAGTATCAATCTTCAAAATTGACTCCTTTAAGCTCCCCAAAAAATCTTCCATCTGACAAACACCTGCGAATCCTTGGTAGAAAAATAAGTATAATTCTCCACAAGTTTCCTGATAGCCTCAGAAACATCGATTTTTCCATGAAGAGAGGAATAAATATGTTCAAGATTGGCCACCTCCTTTGACATTTCAGACTTGAGGGACTCCACTTTCAGATTAACAGATTCCTGCACTTTCTTGAACTCTTCAACAAAAAGTAGATATCGTTCTTTAGCCACTGCACAAAGTTCCCTAACCTCAAATTTAAAATTCTAAACATGATGTTTCTGATGCTCTTCATGCTTTGTTTCAATTTGTTACATTACTTACTTCAATCGATTCTCTTGGGATTTAAGAAATAAATCAACTTCAATACCAGAGACAATATTTCGACCCCCAGTTTCAGAGTGAATCTGTAATAATGAATCTAGTTTGTGATTTAAAATATTAAACTGCTTTCCTGACATAAGCATATGATCAGTAATCTTATCCTCCTCTGGATCGAACGTAATCTCTACAAACGAGACCATCACATCATCATCATCATCAGCATGATGTTCTTATGGAATTGTCTTTTCACCTTTAGTTGATTGAGAAGAGAAAAGAGAAGTAATGGGTTGATTCATGAAGTTGGAATAAGTAGGTGACATGGTTGAAGCATGTAACGAAGTGGTAATGGGTGTATGAAATGATAGTAAGGTAGTAAAATTATCGATGAGTATAGTTTCCATTGTGGATGATAAAATAAGGGAAATAGGAACTGATGAAGTTGCAACAGAAGTTATACCTTAAGCTTCGGAAGTCGACACCCCTTCAACCTTGTTGACATTTGTGTCCATATGAGACATGTTAACAGTGATGCGTGAGGTCCGAACCTCCTCCGTAACGGATTCAGCCATCGAAACCTTGGGTGGTATAACTATATTATTCTCTGGGATGGAAGTTGTTGAAGGATCACCCAAATTAGTGGTTGTATCTGTATAGGTACTTTCACAGAGCCATGAAGACTTCTAGTCTCCTCGAAAGTCGACTTGACAGAAGAGTCCCTTTGAGGTGATGTGAAGCCAATCATTACAATTCGAATAGGAGAACGTTCACTTCCAGTCTCGAAATCACTTTCGAGAACAACCTCATCAAGAGGATCTTCCAATTGGTTCTTCTTTTTCTTAATCTTCTTTACCATGGCATGTGCTTTTTGTTTCTTCGAAGCATGAGAAATAGGAGCATGAATCTCACGAATGATCACTCCCCTTCGATTGAGTTGGGGTTTGTGAATTTTCTTGATTTTCGAAACAGAACCCTCCTTTGGTGAAGAGAGAGGCTCCTCTGGAACTTCTTCAACAATTGGTCTTTTTGGTGAGTGACGAGGTCTATGTGATGGCGTCTTGGTTCGTTTAAGAACATCAATTTTTGAAGGAACCACCTTGTTTTGAACGTCTTGGACAATAGGGTCTTGAACTGGTTTAACAACCTCCTTCGTAATTAGCGAAGGAACGAACTTAGGTTGTTCAGACTTCTTCGATTTCTTTGAAGTTTTACCAGCCTTCGAAGATCCTTCCGCCCCTTTTGATAACAAAAACCCTACTTGTTCATTAGGGTTGACTGTAGTCAAATAATGCACAAGCACAGGATGAGCTGGATCCACCTTTCGTAATAAAGCGTCTGGGATACGAGCAACTTGAGGAAAAATCACTGGATCGTCTTCAACAGTTTTCAGATGTTGATAGATGGTGAATTCTGCCTTCGGAACATCATCAGGAACAAGAATAACTTCTTTCTCGTACACATCCCGCAAAATTAAACTCCAATACCTTGCACAGGAAACACCATTCGAAACATTTGTGTGTGAAATAATGGTTCTGAATTCCTCCCACAATTGAGTGACATAATCCACATTCAAATCATAGTATAGCCTAGAAATCATGGCATATACTTCTAATTTGGATTTGTCAAGACCAGTGCTATGACCTGTAAGACACCATAGAAAAATCCCAAACAAGAAATTCCACATAGTAGGTAAGGAAGACTTGTGAAACTGGCTGAGGCCTGTCAGTGGAGGTTGATGACCCATCTCATTGAACATATGGATCACTTGTTCATTTGTCACATCGTAAAACGGACCTGTGTTGGGAAGTTTCAAGATATGGGCAAACTGTTTCTTAGAGAGTTTGTACTTTTTTTCATTCGTGAGTTGAAAAGTGAAAACTTTGGAAGTCTTATTAAACATAGCAATAGAACTAGCCAAAGACAACTATGTCATGGGCACCAAGAAAGAACAAGATATTACAGTTAATAACACAGAGTGATTGAGAGCAACAATCAACATCTGTAGTTGTTCTGGTTATTGCGAAACATCAGGTTGAACCCAATAGTTGGAGCTTTGAATCTTTAGTAACGGTTGTGATGTTGTTGTTGGATTAGGTGTTTAAGCCCATAATTATAATTGGTATGTACTTGACCCGATAGTAGCATGGTCCATTTCGGGTTGCCTTCACCAAAACAATTTGATAGGATGAATATTTGAGAAAGAGATTATTTGTGATTTATTAATATATTATAAGAATAATATATTAATTGAGAAATCATATTATTTAATTGCTATCGATCAAGAATTAATTTAGTGATCAAAAGAGACTAATTAAATTAACAGGGGCTGATTATGTAAATCAGTGATACATGTTATTTGGGCTAATGGTCCATGATTAACTAGTAATGGAATAAGTTCATATAAGAGTCCATGAAGTGTTATTGGATTAAAAGTCTAAGTGTATGAATTAGGGTTTACAAGTGACCCTTGGAATTCTACACTATAAATATGTTCCCTTAGCTCCAAAATCGGCACTCATGCATTCCTAGAAGAAGCTAGCCGATTTTGGTGTCTCCGAAACCTTTCTTATTGTCCTCTAATTGTTCTTGGTGTTTGTGACTTGTTTGAGGCATCACACTTGGGGTGCTAAGCTCTTATAAGTCCAAGTTCAACAAGCTACTAGAAGAGGTATTCTTCTAAGTAGTCCTTTATTTGGTATATCTCAAATTGCATGCTAGTTAGGGTATATGCTTTGGAAAATGAAATTGCATGTATAATTAGATAAAACTTAGATACAAAGCATCTAGGGTTGTATGTGCACCATAGGAGTGTTATAGTACATAAAACCCATCAGTGGTATCAGAGCCTAGGGTGTTTTCTGTTATATTGATGCATTGGTAATCGTTCAAAGCAAGGAAATCGTCTTTTGGGGAATCTGTCTGATGACCACGACGTGGTCATAGTTACCACGATGTGGTGACTGTTCCGTGGGTAGATTTTCAGTTTTTTGGCAAAGTTTTGGATTAGAATCATTACCTCAAACTGTTTTCACTAATAAAAAATCGTTTTTTATGATAAGGTAATGATAATCTTCATCCAAATTAAAAGATAATTGTCAAAATTTTAAGATAATTACTTGATTTTGTGAAAAACTAATTTTGTAGAATTTGATATTGTTTTACTATATGAATAGTTGTAGGTCAAATTGGTAGATGATAAAATCATATGATAATTCTATTAGTTAAAGTTGATCTAAATGTTTCTTGAAGAGTTTCATAACTTGTCCTCAAGTTATGGAATTTGAAAAGTCTCATTCATGAAACATTAACTCCTTAAGTTATGAAATTCCAAAGGTCTTGAAGAGTTTCATAACTTACCCTCAAGTTATGAAATTTGGAAAGTCTCATGTATGTAACATAAATTCTAAAACTCAAGAGGTTTTGAAGAGTTTCAAAACTTGTCCTCAAGTTTTGGAATTTGAAAAAGTCTCATTTATGAAACTTTAATTCCAAACCCTAGAATTTTAAAAGTTTAAAACACAACCCTATACTATTATAATATTAATAGTTTGATACTTATATATATATATATATATATATATATATATATATATATATATATGTATATATATATATATATATATATATATATATATATATATATATATGTATAAGACAAGTAAGTCTTACCGTTAGTAGGCCTCATTCATGAAGCCAATATATAAGGGGTGTATAAGGAAACTACCTATAAAATGGTAGTTGAATGAGTGTCCACTCTCACCCACCACTTCCTTGATTGGTGGAGGGTCGTTAGCCAAACGGGTAGGATAGGACATTAATCCTCATTAATAAGTATAATGATATTATAAAGTAACTAAACTTTTATAAATTTCGAATCTTAGTTACTTTAGGAAAAATATGAAAATGGTATTATTCCATGAAATTTCACTTTGCAGCTTGCCAAGTCGTTAGTGGAGCGTGTGTGGTTAACCGGCACACTAATTTTGGACTAACAAGGGATGCAAAGGGTAGCTTGATGTTTATCATAGATCAATGGAGCGTGTGTGGCTAACCGACACATTGATTAGGTGATAAGTAACATCAAGAGTACCAAGCACATTTGCATGGTTATTCACACATTGTTTGTGATCATCGGTATCCCAGTCACAAACTTGAAGGGCATAACCGAGATTTAAACATGCCATTCAAAAGTTCAATGAATCTCAAAGAATCTAGGAATTTCAATTCATTTAAAACCTAATCTTCATTTTCATTTTTCATGGTGGAAATTGGTAAATCGTCATTTACCTACCTTCAAATATTTTACAATTGGATTACGGCATCCCTTTTCCGAATTGTGAAATATTGTTTTGGGTCCTAGCCTTAATATTTCATTTGGGTGTTATATTAAGGATCCTCATCTAATCTAAACTTTATCTTTCTTTTCAGATGTCTACTTAAAACACTACTTCAAACCCAAACTCTTCCGGCTCTTTCTCCCTCATGAACTTATGTGGGAGGGTCATATTTAATGGATCGAGAGTCAATGATTGGATTCAAAACATCCGCATGGCTATTCTCTACAAGGACAAAGAATATGTCCTTGATAAAGAGATAAAGGAGATTGATGAAAACACTGCCACTCCTGAACAGATTTTTGAATATAAGTCTCATGAGAGGGACGCGACAAAGGTGTCATGTATCATGATTGCTACCATGACTAATGAGCTTCAAACGTCTTATGAGGACTTTTGGCCCTATGAGATGCACCAATACTTGTTGGAAAGGTACCATCAAAGTGCTCGACAGGAAAGGTATGAAATCGTTGCCTCCATGATCATAACAAAAATGAAGGTCGGAGAGTCTATCACGGCCCACTTGCAAAAGATGCAAAGGTTTGTGGACCGCTTGTTGAAGCTGAATGTCAAATTCAATGAAGAGTTGGCCATTAACATTATCCTACACTCTTTGCCTTCTTGTTGTGATCAGTTTTGTTTGACTTATCATATTAACAAGGAGGAGGTCACTCTAAGCAAGCTTCAAGGCCTCCTAAAAACTGTTGAAAGTAGTTTGAAAGGAAAATCTGATGTACCTACTCCTACTCCTACTGCCCCTGTCTTGGCAATTGGACATGGGAAGGGAAGAAGAGGAAGGCTCCTTCTAAGAGCCATAAGGGAATATCCCATGATGGATCCTCTTCTAGTGGGAGCAAAGTTGGTTCTGCTAAACCCTCTTCCAATCCAAAGGAAGCAGAGTGCTTCCATTGTCATGAAAAAGGGCACTGGAAACGAAGCTTCCCCAAATACTTGCAGGACATCAAGGATGGTAAGATCAAGCCCGCCTTCGCATGTATTTACACTATTCTATCGAATAACTCATCACATGCTAATCTTGGGTCCTTGATACAAGATGTGGTTTTCACATTTGTTATGATTTGTAGGGTCTAAAAAGAAGTAGGGATGTAGAGCACGGGAAGATGAACTTAATCATGGGGAATAGGAAAGCATTGCCTGTCACCAACATTGGAGTTTATTCTTTATTGCTTAGTAGTGGGTTAAATTTAGAGTTGAATAATTGTTGCTACTCGTCCGATATGGCGCGAAATATTATTTCTTTTCACGGTTTGTGTAAACAAGGTTATACTTTTTCATTTAATAATGAGATTGGTGGTATAAATGCTTATTATAATGGTAAATTTTATTTTGAAGCATTGCCTTGTAATGGTGTATATGAAACTGTGATGGTTGTAGACAACTGAGGAAATAATGTATTGCATATTGATTCGTCCAAATGTTTGGACAAGGCATGCTTGTGGCATTGTCATCTTGGACATGTCAACAAGAAGGCATAGCCCAACTCCAAAAGGATGGAGTGTTGGAGTCATTTGACTTAAAGTCGGATGACACATACGAATCTTGTTTGCTTGGAAAGATGACCAAGTCACCCTTCACAGGTACCTGTGAAAGGGGTGAAGGTTTGTTGGATCTCATAAACACCGTTGTGTGTTGACCCTTCAGATCCGCCACAAGGAATGCTAACATCTTATATATGACTTTTACTGATGATTATAGTAGATATGGGTATATATACTTAATCAAGCATAATTCATAAACCTTTGAAAAGTTCAAAGAGTTTAAACAAGAAGTGGAGAATCAGTTGGACAGGAAGATAAAGATGCTCTGGTCCGATCGAGGTGGTGAGTATCTTAGTATCGAGTTCCACGACTATCTTAAGGAATGTGGAATTGTTTCACAATTGACGCCACCTACGACACCACAGCTTAATGGTGTGTCTGAGAGGCGCAATCGAACCTTGTTGGACATGGTTCGTTCCATGATGAGTCAAGGTTTGGGGTTGTGAGGCTTTCGTAAGACGAGAGACTCACGACAAGCTTGAACCTCGTAGTGAACGTTGTATTTTCATCGGCTACCCACAGAAGTCCTTTGGATATCTCTTCTATAGACCGAGTGGCAATGTTGTCTTCATTTCTAGGAGAGGTGTTTTCCGCGAAAGAGAGGTCATATGCCAAGAGGACAGTGGGAGGCAAATTGACCTTGAAGAGCTTCAAGATTTAAGTGATGAAGGAACCTTCAACACCAGCGCTCAACCCGAGGAGGAAACTCGTGTTGAACCAATTGACGAGTCCTTACCTCTGAGGCATTCCAGTAGGGTAAGAATGACACCTGAGTTTTATGGTTTCCATATTACTACAGATGGTGATACATTTATCAGTAATAGTACACTGGTAAATTTGGATGAACCTAACAACTACAAGGAAGTCATGGCCGACCCCGAGTCTGCAAAATGGAAAGAGGCTATGGACAGCGAGAATCAGTCTATGTATGAACACCAAGTTTGGAACTTGGTTGACAATGTACCAGGTCGTAAGACAGTCGGGTACAAATGGATCTTCAAGAAGAAGACCGACGTGGATGGGAAAGTACACACATATAAGGCGCGATTGGTTACGAAGGGCTTTACTCAAACTCCTGGAGTTGACTATGACGAGACCTTCTCACCAGTGGCCAAAATCAAGTCTATAAGGGTTATGCTAGCCATAGCAGCATTTCATGATTATGAAATATGGCAAATGGATGTCAAACCCTCTTTCCTAAATGGGAAATTGGCTGAAGATGTTTACATGAGTCATCCAGAGGGTTTTGTCAATGCAAAGTATCCTAATAGAGTGTGTAAACTTGATAAATCCATTTATGGATTGAAACAAGCATCTCGCAGATGGAATCTTTGTTTCGATAAGAAAGTCAAAGAGTTTGGTTTTTCGAGAAGCGAGGATGAGTCATGCGTATATGTCAAAGCTAGTGGGAGTATAGTTAGCTTTCTGGTATTGTATGTGGATGACATACTACTCATAGGAAACAACATCCCAACCTTGCAGGAGGTTAAGTCCTGGCTTGGGAAGTGTTTCGCTATAAAGGACCGCGGGGAAGCTGCTTACATTCTAGGGATAAGGATATTGAGAAATAGGAGTAAAAGACTAACAGGACTTAGTCAAAGTACCTACTTGGACAAAGTGTTGAAACGTTTCAACATGGAGGACTCCAAGAAAGGAGAATGGCCTATCCAGAGCAATACCAAACTGAGTAAGACTCGGATTCCGAGTACTGATGCTGAGATAGCAGAAACGAGCCGAGTACCATATTCTTTTGCAGTTGGCTCGATCATGTATGCTATGACATGTACTCGCCCTGATGTGGCCTTTGCTTTGAGCATGGTTAGCAGCTATCAGGGGAATCCTGGTAGAGCTCACTGGACTTTGGTAAAGAACATTTTTAAGTACCTGCGGAGGACTAAGGATTGGGTCCTTACCCAAGGTGGGAGTGATGACTTGAGAGTGACAAAGTATAGTGACGCCAACTTTCAGACCGACATAGATAATTTCCGTTCTCAGTCAAGCTGGGTATTTACCTTAAATGGAGGAGCAGTAACTTGGAAAAGTTCCAACCAGGAGACTGTAACTGATTCAACGTGAGAATTAGAGTACATAGCAGCGAGCGAAGCATCGAAGGAGGCAATATGGTTAAAGTGTTGGGTTTTGAGCAATCTTACACACCTAAGGTGTTCATGCAACCCTAAAAGCTTGGATCTATGTTTTACTATGAATACATGTAACTTTGTTTTTCCAAGGTTCATAACCTATCTAGCATGGCATGGGGAACATTAAACATAATGGCTAGAAGAATTACATACTTTTCAATTTGTGAGTTGATTCCTTGGAGTTTGAGAGCCTAGCACCAATAATGTGGATGCCTCAAATGGAAATCACAAATCACCACAAACTTGGAAAAACCTTATGAGAGTGTATACTTGCTTATAGAAATCGCCACCTCTTTGCACACACACAACTAGTGTCATTTCAAGCATCATAAGCTCCTTTATATAGTGTGGGGAATTAGGGTTACATCCATGTAAACCCTAATACCCATGACTCTTCCTTTCCAAGGATCCATTGGTTAAGAGCTCCATGGACTATCCATGGACTCCCATGCATGCCAAGCCCATTACAAATGAGTATTAGCCCACACTTATATAAATACAAGAGCCCATATTTAATTAGTCACCTTTTTTATCACCAAATTAATTCTAAATTAATTTATGATCAATACTAATTAAATAATATGATTTCATATTAATATATTATAACTTATAATATATTCACAAATCATAAACATACAATTCTAAAAGGTTTAACCATATAAATAGTTCGGGTGAAGTGCAACCCAAATGGACCATGCCGGGTCGGGTCAAGTATATACCAAATAAAGTTATGGACTTAGACACCTTATGCAACAGTCTCCCACTTGGATAAGTCTAATAACTATATTTGCCTATATTACTTCAGGAACCAACCGTCAATCGTAGCTCTCAAAACTCTGTTAAACTATGAAGCGCCATTTTAGATAAGTGATCATATAATCCTCTGTTCTAGATATCAGCCGTACAAATACATGGAACAATGTCTTACTTATTGTCCAACAGTTTGTTTCTTGATTTCCAATTTGTTTGACATAGAACTTAGTTGAACACATCAAATTAGTTCTGACTGGGCCCGGTACATGGGTCAACACAAAATCATCGAGGGGCCTAGATATCGCTTCTAATCCAAGAAGGAACAGATAAACTTCGACTCATATTCTTGTTCTACTACTTGTTGAATCATACACAAAGGCATGTTTTATAACATCGAGTTACCAATGCGTTTACGTACAATCAATGTATAACCAACTCATAGACAACAAGTCATATCTCTAGGTTTGAAGACTTATATGATATTACCGTCTCACGATCACTCGAGATAAATTCCATGAAGTGATGCAAGTGAGCGTGGGTTTATTCCAATACTCAGAACTTATGAGCACTCAAGAATGTTGTAGCAACCATTGCTATGGCTAAACACCTTTAGTCATCTACAAGCCCAATTCATGACAGTCTTAATTCATACCTACTTCCGACGTATGACTGACTGTGGAAGTTTGAATAAAGTAAATTATTCTGGAAGTCAAAACATGCAAAGCTGAAACAATAGTAAATAATTGACAAAAAAGACAGTAACACCTTTACTCATAAATAAACACACCTTTTATTCATCATCAAATGTCGATTACATTTTACAAGTTTCAGAAATAACTATCTAATCTGTAAAACTAATATCCTCCTTCAGCCCGATGCGCCTCGCATGCTGTAAGTGCCAAACCCTCGTCAGTCCCTTCGTAAGGGGATCTGCAGGATTCTAATATGATGATACCCTCTTTGCCACGAGGAGTCCTTCTTCTATCTTGTGTCTTATGAAGTGATATTTCATGTCAATGTGTTTGGATCTGCCATGATCTCTCAGTTCCTTGGTTAAGGCAACCGCACTATTGCTGTCACAGAAAATCTCTATAGGCTCCTTAATAGCTGGTACAACTCCAAGGTCTCCGATGAAGTTCTTCAGCCATATCGCCTCCTTTGCCGCTTCACTCGCTGTTATGTACTCTGATTCACAAGTTGAATCAGCTATCGTCTCCTGCTTGGAACTCTTCCAAGTGATTGCCCCTCCATTTAGGGTAAAGACCCAGCCCGACTAAGAGCGGAAGTTATCCCTATCAGTCTGAAAGCTAGCATCACTATACCCTACTACTCTCAAGTCATCACTCCCACCAAGGGTACGAATCCAATCCTTAGTCCTCCGCAAGCACTTGAGAATATTCTTTACCGCAGTCCAATGAGCCTTGCCATGGTTCCCCTGATATCTGCTGACCATGCTCAAAGCGAAGGCCACATCAGGGCGGGTACAAGTCATAGCATACATAATCGAGCCAACAGCAGAATCATATGGTAATCGACTCATCTCAGCTATCTCAGCCTCTGTACTTGGGCTCTGAGCCTTGCTCAGTTTAGCATTGCTTTGGATCGGTAATTCTCCTTTCTTGGAATTCTGCATGTTGAACCTTTTCAAAGTTGGGATGTCGTTTCCTATGAGTAGTATGTCATCCACATATAGCACGAAGAAGCTAACTATACTCCCAATAGCTCTGACATATACACGAGACTCATCTTCACTTCTCGAAAAGCCAAACTCTTTGACTTTCTCATCGAAACAAAGATTCCATCTGCGAGGTGCTTGTTTCAATCCATAGATGGATTTCTCAAGCTTACACACTCTATTCAGGTGCTCTGTACTGACAAAACCCTCTGGCTGACTCATGTAAACATCCTCAGCCAACTTCCCATTAAGGAAAGCGGTTTTGACATCCATTTGCCATATTTCATAGTCATGAAATGCAGCAATGGCTAACATAACCCTGATAGACTTAATCTTTGCTACTGGTGAAAAGGTCTCATCATAATCAACTCTCGGAGTTTGAGAAAAGCCCTTTGCAACCAGTCGTGCCTTATAAGTGTGTACATTACCATCCATGTCGGTCTTCTTCTTGAAGATCCATTTGCACCCGACTGTCTTACGACCTGGTACATTGTCAACCAAGTTCCAAACTTGATTGTCATACATGGACTGTATCTCGCTGTCCATAGCCTATTTCCATTTAGCAGCCTCAGGGCCTGCCATGGCTTCCATGTAGCTGTTAGGTTCATCCAGATTTACCAGTGTACTATCACTGATAAGTATATCACCTTCCACAGTAATATGGAAACCATAGTAATGCTCAGGTGCATTCCTAACTCTCGTGGAACGCCTCAGAGGTACAGACTCGTCAGTCGGATCAACAGGAGTTTCCTCCTCGGGTTGATTACTAGGATTTGAGGTTCCTTCACCACTTGAATCTTGAAGATCTTCAAGGTCAATTTGCCTCCCACTATTTCCTTGGCTCATGAACTCTCTTTCTCGAAAGACCCCTCTCCTTGCTATAAAGACCACATTCTCACTGGGTCTGTAGAAGAGGTAACCAAAGGATTTTTGTGGGTAGCCGATGAAAATACACCTCTCACTTTGAGGTTCGAGCTTATTGTGAGTCTCGCATCTCACAAAAGCCTCGCAACCCCAAATCTTGATGTGGTCCAAATTGGGAACTTTCCCAGTCCACATCTCATGAGGTGTTTTGGCAACCTTCTTTGTAGGGACTAGATTAAGGATATGAGCGGCAGTCTCTAAGGCATACCCCTAAAAAGAGATTGGTAGCAACGCTCGACTCATCATGGAGTGAACCATGTCTAACAAGGTCCGATTACGCCTCTCAGCCACACCATTCAGCTGTGGTGTCCTGGGAGGTGTCAATTGTGAGACAATCTCACACTCCTTAAGATAGTCGAGGAACTCTGTGCTAAGATACTCACCACCTTGATCGGATCGAAGATCTTAACGTTCCTGCCCAATTGATTTTCTACTTCCTGTTTAAACTCTTTAAACCTATAAAAAGTTTCTGACTTATGCGTCATTAAGTAGACATAACCATATCTACTATAATCATCAGTAAAAGTCAGATAATAGCGATTAGCATCCCTTGTGGCGGTTTTGAAGGGTCCACATACATCAGTATGTATAAGGTCCAACAAACCTTCACCCCTTTCACAAGAACTAGTGAAGGGTGATTTTGTCATTTTCCCAAGAAAACAAGATTCACAACTATCATCTGACTTTAGGTCAAATGACTCGAAGACTCTATCCTTTTGGAGTTGGCCTATGCGTTTCTTGTTTACATGTCCAAGACGACAATGCCACAATGATGCTTTATCTAATCTAGTAGAAGAATCAATACACAACACATTATTTCCTAGGTTATCTACAACCGACACAGTTTCATACACACCATCACAAGGTAATGCTTTAAAATAAAGACCATTATTAAAGAAAGCATTACTACTACCAACTTCATTATCAAAAGAAAAGGTAAACCCTTGTTTGTACAAACCATGAAAAGAAATAATATTCCTCGCCATTTCAGACGAGTAAACACATTTATTCAAATCTAACTTTAACCCACTATCTAGCAACAAAGTATAAACTCCAATCTTGGTAACAGATGAAACCTTCCTATTCCCCATGATTAAGTTATCTTTCCGTGCTCCACATCCTCACTTCTTCTTAGGCCCTGCACATCATAACATATGTGAATACCACAACCTGTATCAAGGACCCAATAGTTAGAATATGGTGAGTTATTAGACAATATAGTGTAAATACCTGCATGGGATGGTTTCACTTTCTCATCCTTGACATCCTGCAAGTACTTTGGGTAGTTTTGCTTCCAGTGCCCCTTATTCTGGCAATAGAAGCATTCAGCATCCTTACGGATGGTAGAAGGAGTAACAGAACCACCTTTGGTTCCACTTGATGAGGAGCCATCAAGAGACTTTCCCTTGGTACCCTTCGAACGGGTCTTCCTCTTCTTCCGTTTGCCTTGCCCGAAAGCCAAAACAGGGATAGCTGTAGGAGTAGGAGTAGTAACACCCGGCTTACCTTTAAGACCACTTTCGGCGGTCTTCAAAAGTCCTTGAAGCTTGCTGAGTGTAACTTCCTCCTTGTTCATGTGGTATGTCATGCGAAATTTATCATAACATGAGGGTAAGGAGTGCAAAATGATGTCAATTGCCAACTCCTCAGGGAAGTTCACATTCAATTTCTGCAAACGGTCCACATACCTTTGCATTTTCTGCATGTGGCCCGTGATGGGTTCACCATCCTTCATTTGGGTTGTTATCATGGAGGAGATGATTTCATATCGCTCTTGACGAGCACTCTGATGGTAGCGGTCCATCAAATCCCGGTGCATCTCAAAAGGATAGTAGTCCTCATAGGACTTTTGGAGCTCGGCTGTCATAGTGGCCATCATGATGCATGCCACTTTGGTAGCATCTCTTTCATGTGCCTCATATGCAGTATTCTCCTCAGGAGTTGCAGTCGGCTCAAGATCCTTAAGCTCCTTGTCGAGGACATATTCCTTGTCCTCGTAACGCGTGACCATCCTGATGTTCCGGATCCAATCCATAAAGTTGGAACCATCGAAGATGACTCTCCCACAAAGGTTCATGAGAGAGAAGGAGCCAGTAGGGTTAGAACCCGAAGCATTGTTGGAAGACATCTGAAAAGAAGAAAGACAAGTTTAGATTATATATATAGAGTCCCTAATAAGACACCCAAATGTAATATTAGGGCTAGGACCCAACACAATATATTATAACTTAGAAGAGGGATGCCGTAATCTAAGCTATAACATATTTGAAGGTAGGTGAATGACGATTCACCTATTTCCACCATGAAAACGAAATGAATTATTAGGTTTAATTGGTTTGAAATTCGTAGATTCTTTTGATATTCATTGAACTTTTCAATGGCATGTTTCAATCTCGAGTGTGCCCTTCAGGTTTTGTGACTGGGATGCCGAGGATCACAAAACAAGGTGTGAATAACCATGCAAACTCACTTGGTACCCTTAATATTATCACCTAATCGATGTGCCGGTTAACCACACACGCTCCACCGATCTATGATAAACATTAAGTCACCCTTTGTTATCCTTACTAGTCCAAGTTAGTGTGCCGGTTAACCACACACGCTCCACCAACGACTTGGTAAGGTACAAAGTGTGAATTTCATGGGTTAGCACCATTTCACATTTTCCTAAAGTAACTAAGATTGGGAATTTATAAAACATTTAGTTACTTTATAATAATCATTATACTTTTAATGAGAATTAAAGTCATCATCCTACCCGTTCGGCTAACGACCCTCCACCGATCAAGGAAGCGGTGGGTGAGAGTGGACACCCATTAAGCTGCCATTTTATAGGCAACAACCTTATACCCCCCTTATAGACCGGCTTCGTGAATGAGGCCTACTAACGGTAAAACTACTTGATCTTATACATATATATAAATATTAACCATTAATCTTATAATAGTATAAGGGTTGAATTTTAACTTTTATAATCCTAAGAGTTGGAATTTAAAGTGTGTGTGTCTTTACAAA
Source organism: Lactuca virosa (assembly GCF_052849685.1). NCBI lineage: Eukaryota > Viridiplantae > Streptophyta > Magnoliopsida > Asterales > Asteraceae > Lactuca > Lactuca virosa. The sequence continues at coordinate 275,828,798 of NC_136434.1, read as the reverse complement.
TTCCAAAACTTGAGGGTAAGTTTTGAAACTCTTCAAAACTTTTCATTTCATAACTTATGAGTTAAGGGTTCATAAAAGTGAAGACTCTTCATTTTTATGTAACTTATGTGTTTAAATGTTCATTAAAAGAGGTGACCTTTGGAAATCCATAACTTGAGGATAAATTATGGATTCCATTAAACCACATAACTGATCAAGAATTAATCATTAAATAATTTAGCAAGTAATTCCTATGATCTAAAAATAACTCATAAGAACATGAATATCCATATCAAAATTTCAAGAACATATGAACACATATAAACATGGAATTTTGATATTAGCCATTGTAAATGGATTAGAACAACCATTACACCATCTAAAACGGGTTTTAAAACATCAAAACACTTTAAGGTAATGTTTCTAGTCCATTTCCAGGAGCAAAAATCGAAAATTTGCACTCTGACTAACCAACTCGTCGAGTACAAGAACTGACTCGCCGAGTTGGTTGAATATATGCTTGGACTCGTCGAGTCCCCCCATGAACTCGGCGAGTCCCCTGTGCAGACATCAAGAATTTCGACTTTTTCAACAGTTTGCATCAAGTATTCAAGAAAACAATCCTAGGCTCTGATACCACTGTTGGGTTTTAAGCAATCTAACACTCCTAAGGTGTTCATGCAACCCTAAAACCTTGGATCTATCTTTTACTATGAATACATGCAACTTTGTTTTTCCAACGTTCATAGCCTATCTAGCATGGCATGGGGAACATTAAACATAATGGCTAGAAGAATTACATACCTTTCAATTTGTGATTTGATTCCTTGGAGTTTGAGAGCCTAGCACCAATAATTTCGATGCCTCAAATGGAAATCACAAATCACCACAAACTTGGAAAAACCTTATGAGAGTGTATCCTTTCTTATAGAAATCGCCACCTCTTTGCACACACACAACTAGTGTCATTTCAAGCATCAAAAGCTCCTTTATATAGTGCGGGGAATTAGGGTTACATCCATGAAAATTGTAATACCCATGACTCTTCCTTTCCAAGGATCCATGGGTTAAAAGCTCCATGGACTATCCATGGACTCCCATGCATGCCAAGCCCATTCCAAATGAATATTAGCCCACACTTATATAAATACAAGAGCCCATATTTAATTAGTCACCTTTTTTATCACCAAATTAATTCTAAATTAATTTATGATCAATACTAATTAAATAATATGATTTCATATTAATATATTATAACTTATAATATATTAACAAATCATAAACATACAATTCTCAAAGGTTTAACCATATAAATAGTTCGGGTGAAGTGCAACCCAAATGGACCATGCCGGGTCGGGTCAAGTATATACCAAATAAAGTTATGGACTTAGACACCTTATCAAATATAAAGAACTTCATCGGAGACCTTGGAGTTGTACCGGCTGTAAAGGAGCCTATGGAGATTTTTTATGACAACGAGAATGCTATCGCCTTAACCAAGGAACCAAGGGATCATGGCAGATCCAGACACTTCAACAGAAAATATCACTTCATTAGACATCAAGTAGAAGAGGGACTCCTCGTAGTGAAGGGGGTATCGTCAGAGGAGAACCCAACAGATCCCCTTACGAAGGGATTGAGTAGGGTTAAGCACTTGCAGCACGCTAGGAGTATCGGGCTGAAGGACAATATTAGTTGTAGTGATTAGATAGATATTTAGAAACTTGTAATAGCTAAAATGTAATTGACATTTGATGATTGAATAAAAGGAGTTTTATTTATAAGTAAATTTACTATCTTGTGTCAATTGGTTATTATTGTTTCACTTTTGCATGTTTTGACTTCCAAAATAACAAGATTATTCAAACTATCCACATTTGATCATACTTTGGAAGTAGGTTATGAGACTAGAGTGCCATGAATGGGTTTGTAAGATTGTGTAAGGTGTTTGACATAGCAAGAGTTTGCTACAACATTAATGAGTGCTCTTGAAATAATATTTGAGTATTGGACTAAACCCATGCTCACATGAATCACTTCATGGAATTTATCACGAGTGATTGTGAGACGATAATATCATATAATCTTTAAACTAAGATATATGAGTTGTTGATTACAAGTTGGTTGTGCATTGATAGTGTGAAAATTGTGAAAACGCATCAATAAGTTGATGTTATAAAACATATTGTTGTGTATGATTTAACAAGTAATTAGTACAAGCATATAAGTCAAAGTTTATATGTTCCTTTTATCTTAGGAGGATTAAAAGCGATATCTTGGGCCCCTCGATGATTTTGTTTTGACTTATGTGTCGGGCCCGATCAGGACTCAATTAATGTGTTCAGTTAAGTTCTATATCAAACAAATCAGAAATCGGGAAACAAACTATTGGACAACGACTATGACTTTATTTCGTGTCTTTGTCCACACGATATCTTGAAGAACAGAGGATTATATGATCCCTTATCTAATGGACGCATCAGAGTTTGACAGCAGCTTTTTAGAGCTACGATTGCTAATCGGATTTTGAAGTCGTGCTTACAATTATATTTATTAGACTTATCCAAGTGGGAGATTGCTGGATTAGGTGTCTAAGCCCATAACTATAATTGGTATGTACTTGACCCGATAGTAGCATGGTCCGTTTTGGGTTGCCTTCACCAAAACAATTTGATAGGATGGATATTTGAGAAAGAGATTATTTGTGATTTATTAATATATTATAAGAATTATATATTAATTGAGAAATCGTATTATTTAATTGGTATTGATCAAGAATTAATTTGGAATTAATTTAATGATCAAAAGAGACTAATTAAATTAACAGGGGTTGATTATGTAAATCAGTGATACATGTTATTTGGGCTAATCATCCATGATTAACTAGTAATGGACTAAGTTCATATAAGAGTCCATGAAGTGTTATTGGATTAAAAGTCTAAGTGTGTGAATTAGGGTTTACAAGTGACCCTTGGAATTCTACACGATAAATATGTTCCCTTAGCTCCAAAATCTGCACTCATGGATTCCTAGAAGAAGCTAGCCGAGTTTGGTGTCTCCTAAACCTCTCTCATTGTCCTCTAATTGTTCTTGGTGTTTGTGACTTGTTTGAGGCATCACACTTGGGGTGCTAAGCTCTTATAAGGCCAAGTTCAACAAGCTACTACAAGAGGTATTCTTCTAACTAGTTTTTTATGTTGTATATCTCAAATTGCATGCTAGTTAGGGTATATGCTTTGGAAAATGAAATTGCATGTATAATTAGAGAAAACTTTGATCCAAAGCATCTAGGTTGTATGTGCACCATAGGAGTGTTATAGTACATAAAACCCATCAATTGCTTCTTCAGTTGTGTTCGATGGATCAATACGACCAGGTTGTGCCGCCATTGTTAGGGTGTTAGGGAATTATGTGAAGAGATAAGTATAAGGAAGCAAGATTTAGGGAAAAATTAAACTAGGATACGTAACGTTTTAATTTGAGACCACCAAATTCCTTTTATACTTAGTACATAATTTGAATATGAAATGGCCACCAATGAAAGTCTGCCACGTGTATTCTTGGAGAGTGGGCCAATTGCCGTAAAATTCTCCACGTCTGACAAGTAATGATCGAATTTTCCTTGAAAATTAGGAATAAACTAAACCGTCACATCCATCAACCTTTTCATTTTCCCCAAGAGGATAAGAACTGTCACTTGACCTTTGTTTCGAGGTTGGGCTCCGTCTCTTTTGGGATGAGAAACAAAATCAGAGCAAGGCTTGCAAAATCTAGGTTTGAGTTGGTATTACTCAATACCTTGAGGATTTCAGTGCAAATGTGTGCCAAAGATACAGCAGGAACTAAAAAATAAAAAAGAAATGTGAGAATAGTGACATCAAATAATCATTCGATGTAAAGCAGATGGAATCCGGGCAATGATGACTTCATTTGACATCAGGAAAGACATCGAACGGCTTGTGTGGTATCCCGTGATGTACAATCAAAGACTCGTGAATGAGTTTCAAAGTCCTTCTTTTACTTAGGCTTCGAAGGTAGGCTCAATTTTGTTCATAACCACAACTTAACATAAGTTTGATTTAAATGATCAAAATTACCTGTATGACCAGTGTAGTCAGGGACAAGTGAAGGTAGGATGAATTATAAGGTGACTAGGATGCAAACAGATATTCAGATGGAAATCATATTCCAAAAAAAATAGTCTTGGATCTTGTTGGGCAAAAATGTCTTGGGAAAAGAAAATTTTGTCAAGATCACTCACAACGAAGGAATACGATTTCGAATATTGAAAAAGCTACTAAAAACAAATGTTTCGTGAAAATCTTGAACATAAAGTTCACCGTCAATTCCTTGATAAGTTACGAATGTTGGGTTTCACCATCATCACAGTCTCATGAATCAGGATCATGAACACAGACTTGTGCAATACCTACATTTTGATTGGTTTTTATCAGAGATGTCGAGGATACGCAAGTGAAGTGTGTGAATCGTGAAGAAAAAAGTTGATGAATAAGATTGGTAAAGAAATATTGTGTAGCTTTGCGAATAATATGAACTTAGCAGAAATCTCAAAACTCAAAAAAAAAGAGAACAGAAAGGTAGCTCATCGACTAATGCAAATATAGCCTGATTGGGAAGGAACCCTCGTAGTGAATGATCAATTAAGGCTTCGAAACACATTGAGTCTATGAGGCTTAGGTCGACGTATAGCAGCATGCTTATAGGGACACCTAACTAGTACATAGATTTGAATTTGTATCTGACCCTCTATCACGAAGCAATGTCCACCAATATGTGTCAATCAAGATATACACTGAAAAAATGTTAAACACACAAAACAACAACAAAGAAAATATTTTGGAATTCTCGTTTTTGAATTTGAAAAAAAAAATAAGAAACTCTTTTTGGAATTTTGGATTTTGAAATTTAAAAAACAAAATAAAGAGAATCTTTTTGGAGTTTAAGTATTTTGGAAATGTAAAAACAAAAAAAAAGAAAATCATTTCGGGTTTTTTTTTATTATACAAAATGAAAAACAGTAAAAAATGTTACCACACATTCGAAGTAGGAAGTATCGACTACCAGACAAGGTACTTTGAATCAGCAACTTTTCTCAGACAACAAAGTATGAACTTAACCATTCGGAGGTATTTTGAAAATGAAGTGGGACGAACGTTGAATAATGAATAGTAACTTCTAAATCCTTCAACAGTATTTCAACTCCTCATTGTTTCACGATCATGACAAGATTGGAACATCATATGCATCAAGCATTCCTAAACCAGACAAGATCCATAGAAAAGATTTCTCATCCAAAGGCTTTGTAAAAATGTCAGCAAGTTGATTCGTTGTCTTTACAAAGTGAACCTCGATATTACCCTCCTTGACATGATCCTTGATGAAATGATATCGAAGTGCTATCTGCTTTGTCTTTGAATGTTGAACCGGATTATGGTAGATGCGTATTGCACTTTGTGAATCACAATACAAAGGTATCTTTTTCATGTTGATTGCATAATCACGAAGTTGACTTTCTATCCATATGACATGAGAAGTGCAAGCGGCAGCAGCAACATATTCAGTTTCTGTTGTCGAAATTGAAACACATGTTTGTTTCTTTGATTGCCAGCTAACAATCTTCCCGTCCAAAAGTTAACATCTACCAGCAGTGCATTTTTTGTGGAGTTGAGACTCACTAAGGTCTGTATCTAAAAACTCATGAATGAAGAAACCAGACTTTGAAGGGTACCACAATCCCAACGACACAGTTCCTTTGAGATAACGAAAGATATTCTTTAAACCTGTTAGATGGGGTTCTATGGGATTCGACTGGTACCTGACTAAATTGCAAATAGTGAACATAATATCAGGTCTACTAGTAGTTAAGTATAGTAAATAACCGATCATGCTCCTATACAATGTAAGATCAACAACAGGCTTGTCCATCGAAGGTCCTAAGCGTGTGTCGATTGCCATTGGTACTTTCAATTTCAAACTATTCGTCATGCCAAATTTCTCAAGCAAGTTACGAGAATACTTTTCTTGATTGATGAAAATCCCATCCCTTCTTTGACAAATATTCAATCCCAGAAAATTATTAATCTTACCCATCATACTCATCTCGAATTGACTTTTCATCATATTCTCAAATTCTCTACACAATGAAGGGTCAGTCGAGCCAAAAATAATATCATCTACGTAAATTTGAACTAGCATCAGATGGTGCCCCACTTTCTTTTGAAATATAGTCAGATCAACATAACCTTTTTTAAATTTAGATCGTTTTAAGAAATTGGTAAGAGTTGCATATCAGGCTCGTGGTGCTTGTTTTAATCTATAAACAACTTTATCGAGAATATAGCAATGATCAGGAAATTTATCATTTACAAAACATGGTGGTTGTAAATGATAAACATTGAAGCCCTTGTGTGCTGCATAAGCAAGAAATATTCGAACAGCCTTGAGTCTCGCGACAGGGGTAAAGGTTTCATCATAGTCAATCCTTCTTGTTGTGAATATCCTTTAACAACTAACCTTGCTTTGTTTCGAACCACATTACCTTCTTTTTCAGTTTTATTATTAAAAATCCATTTTAAGCCTATGACTGAAACATTAATCAGGTTTTGGAACTAATCTCCAAACCTGATTTCTTTTGAATTCAGCAAGTTCAAATTGCATGGAAACAATCCAATCAGGATCTTCCAAAGCAACCTACGGTTCTATTTTCGAAATAAAAACATTAAACATGCAAAATTCTTGGTGCACATTCAGTACCTCATTTTTAGCACGAAATTGAGCCCTTGTCAAAACTCCAACTTAAGGATCTCCAAGAACTTGTTCTTTAGGATGATTTTGTGTCCAGTGGTGGATATGCATGATCGAAATCTAAAGGTGCATCTTCGAATATTTCATCCACCTCAGAACCTTCACCTGCATTGGACACAATATCAGACACATCAGTTTGTGTATTTGAAGCATTTGGTATAAATCCATTTTGCTCCCCCTCGACAATTGGATTTAGATTGTGATGCTTCCCCCTCAACATCAGCATTCGAATGTTCAGGCTCCCCCTCGAACGAATGGTTAGTTGGACAATGCTCCCCCTCGACATTAGACTCATTAAAATGATTTTGTGATATTGAATTCAAGTGTCCCCCCTCCACTTGATCACCTTGCAACATCGGGTGACATTCGACATGTATTTGAGAGTTTGAGGTAATATGTGAATCATCATCATCCTGAGTTACAGTCGAATCATTAAAATGTTTTGATGCTTCAGGAATCCGATTATCCTCAGCATTAACTTCTGCATCTATTGCCCTGTTAGGAACACCAAAAATTAAGTCATAACCAAAATCGAAAGAATTAGCAATTACTGATTCATTAATTGTTTCTTTAATGATAGGCTTCTATTCAAAAGTCTTTTCAACACGTTTGACATAGTAATCATCAAATGTTTATTCAATCTTCCTTGTTCGCTTATTCAACACCCGATACGCTACTTACTTATGTGAATATCCCAAGAATATCCCCTCATCAGCCTTAGACTGAATTTTCGAAAGGTTATCTTTGAGATTCATTATGAAGCACCTGCAACCAAAAACATGGAAAAAATTCACATATGGTTTCCGGTTGTTAATGACTTCATATGGGTGATATTAAAACGACGATGAATAAAAGATCGATTTTGAGTGAAACTTGATGTCGAAACCGCTTCTGCCCATAGATATTGTGGTAGATTCGCATAGGTGAGCATCATCATATGAAACCAATTTGTTAAAATTTTTGAAGTTCAGATGGGAGAGTCTTCGATGCCACAACCAACTTAGTTCAGATGAAGCCTTCGAAAGTAAGCAGACAGAGGGAACACCAACAATTGGCTTGATGTCAAGTGTGAACATATCACCTTTCCTCTTAGACTTAAGCAAGACTTATTTTGTTTCTTTGTTCAAAATAACACTCCCTTCCTCATCGAATACTACTTGATTACCCGTTCACACAACAAGTTGTGAAACACTAATCAAGTTGTGTTAAAGACCTTCGACGTATGCCACTCGATTGACTGTAAACTTTGCATTCGTAACCTTTCCATATCCTTTAACCTTACACTTGTGGTTATTTCCGAACTTTACTACTCCAACATTGTCCAAACTTCTATAATCATGCAAGTTTTCCTTCTGACCTGTCATGTGACGAGAGAAACCATTGTCGATGTACTAATGTTCAGCGTATTGCTCGTCACACAATACTTGGAATCAATTAAAGAATTTAGGTCCCTAGGGCTTTTTGGGTCCTTGGTGATTAGCATAAAATGCATTGTGAAATGAAGATCCTAACACCCAACTTCGAACCTTTGATTTCAAACTATTGATCAATTCAACTTCGATAGACTTAGGTATCAAGTTGAAATCATTCGTTGGTATAGGTTTAACACCAAATTTCCCTTTTGCTTCAGCAGTTCGATTTGCATCAACTTTTCTGTTAGGAACTTCTTTCCATTTTTGAACTGAAGGATTCAATTCCGCTGATGAAGAACTTCCAGTTGGTGACTCATTCAAGTAGCTTCCGTAAGCATACCTGATTTCCTCTTGAGAAAACATCCCAGATTGGTATGGATTTACTTTGCCTTCGAGCCAATGATTTACATTCTTCATTTTTGTTTTCCCTTTGACAAATGAAGCTTTGACTTTCTACTTCAAATCAGGATTTAGAAAATAAGGTTGTTTTGGTTTAAACGGTTCGTTTCTCTTTCCTTGAACTTCCAACTTTTCAAAATCTTTTTTTGGAAATGATGATTTTGCATGGATTTGATATCGAGTTTGAAAAAGTTTCTTATAACCGACAGATCTACAATTAAAAACTTGTTAACCATTAGAAAATCTTCCTTGACCTTGGGATTTATGAACATGTCTTTGTTCATTTGATTGAAAACCATTTCTTTGAAAAATATTTTGCGAAAACCTTGCATTTTGACTATTAGGAACGAAATTCCCTTGTTGGTTTTGAGCAAAATTTGCATTTCTTGGTTTTTGAACAATCGGTGTTCGAATTGGTTTTTGAACTTTTGAATGATATTTTGAAAAATCATTTTGTTTTTTAGCAAGTGTTTTCTGATCAAAAGACTTATTTTGTGAAAAAGTCTTAACTTGTTCAGTCGATTTCTGTTCAGACGATTTTTGTGAAAAATATTTTTGTTTCTTAAAAGACTTAATATTTTTCCAATAAACTTTTTTTTCGTGCTTTTGACATTGAAATATCGTCTTCTTTTGAAACTTTTTGAATTTTTTCATTTAAAATTTGTCCTTTTGTCTTTTGATTTTGAGAAACTGGTTCAATTGGTTGTTTAACAACATTTTTTTCTGTTTTAACTTCCCAAATTCTTTTTGTTTTTTGCCTTTGAAAAGTGGATGAGTTATTGTTTAGAGTATTTTCAACCGTGCTTTGGTTTGAGAAAAACCCTTCTTTCGTAACTCCTTGATTGTCTTCATCAACAATTTTGTTGATTTTAGGATTCACTTTGTCTCCATTTCTTGTAATAACAATCACCTGATTTTGAAACACCATATCATCAGTGCATTTTAATGACGAATATACGACTGAGTTCGATTCGAGATAATGAGGACCTTTTCCCTTCATTACTTTTTCTAATTTCTCTGTTTCCTCGTAAACTTGATCAACAACAACTCTGGGAATCATTGTTTCGTCCTCATCATTATCGTTGTCATAGTCTTTGACTTCCACATAATCATAATCATAAGCTTTCGAAGTTGAGGGTCGGTCAGTGTTAACCTTTTCCAATAAATCATTATAGATATCTTTACCGTTGCCCAATGAAGTGACATTAATGATAGATAACTGGGAACAATCAATAGTTTCCTCTTCCTCAATTTCACTGATATTGTCAGAATCATCTTTGATATTAGCAAAATTGTGTTGAGAGTCAAATGTCGAATTCTCGGTCTTTTTCAAACTTTGATTTGTTCAGTCTTAGTCAAAGTCTCATTCATAATTTGATCCAAATCATTAGCATCTAAACATTCATCTATTTTAACAATACCATATGCATAAGAATCATTTGAGACATTGTCAAATTCAGAGATCTTTTTCTCGCAATCATAGGATGTCAAATCCACTTTCTCCCTTTTAAATACCAAAAGGGTAATAGTTTCCTATGTTGTTCCTTACTAATATTAGAAGATTGATAGAGATCTGTTAGTTTTGCATACAATCGTTTAGCAGAATTGCAGTAAACGTTACATTGTTTATTCAAAATACAATTATATGCTCTAACATTATCCCTATCAAGGGTAACATTTTTCAATTGTAATTCAAGATTATCTACTCTACTCCTCTTTGTCTCCAAACATTTATGTGTTTCTAGTAGCATTGATTTTGATTTTTCAGCATCGCTACTAATAGAAATAAGCATGTCATTAACATAAGATATAGTATCATCGAAGTCAGATAAAACAACATCATATGAACTGGAAGGAATATCAAAGGATTCGAGAAGAGAACGTACCTTCGAAATCATTGGAGATTTTTCTGCTCCAGTCGAAACAAAGAAATTTCATGTTACTTTTTCTTCCTCATAACTTCCATCCTCGAATATTGCATACATTGTACCGTGTGTGGGGTTCCTCGTCTCCTCATCATTTGATCCAGACAACCAGATTTGATAAGTACCATCCTCATCACCACTTCCCTTTGCAACGAGAGACATTTCATTCGTCCTTGCCCTTACTTCCTCCAGCTTTTCGACATAGCAGGCTTCATCCTTCACTCTTTCTTTCTTCTCCTCTCTCTTCCTCAACATGCAATCAACTGCCAAATGGTTCGCACCATTGCAGTAATTGCATTCAAAACTGGAATCTCCTTTTAGTTTCTTCTCCACCTTCTTACCAGCAGTCTTACTCTCCTTCTTCACAACTTTCGAATCTTCTCTAACACTCTAACCAGACGATGAGTTTCCCTTGAAATCATTGTTTCCTTTGAACTTCGGATAAAATGGCTTCTTACAGAACTTCTTTACTTTGTTGATTGAATAATAAGCCACAGCTTCATTTCCGAATTCATGAGGAAACCCTCATCACCAGAATCATCAATCTCAGCAAACTCGACTTCAGACTCTTTTCCTGATACCTTAGAAACCAATGCAAGAGGGCCACCCAGATTAATTTTTCCTTCTTCAGAAATTTCATTGATCTCACTCTCATAAGGTTTTAGAGCATTACAGAGATCTCCCAAAGAGTATTTATCGAAGCTTTGTTGGGTCTTGATCAACAAACTAATGTTTCTCCATTCCGTTCGAAGCCCCATTAAAAGGTGAGATTGTACTCGAGAGTAGAAAGTATGACTCCATAACGACTGCATTTTAAGATCAACTCGTTTAGACGATCGTAATATAGTTCGATTGTTTCACCGTCCTTTTGCTTGAATTCACCCAATTCAAGTACATACTGCTTAAAGTTCGCCATTGATGTACGGACAGAAATGACAAAAAGCTTCAGAAAGTTGAATCTAGCAGATGATTCTATCAGAAACAAATCAGAGAACACTCGATTTGTCAAACAAAACTTAGAATCGAATCAAATCAATTGATTAGATCAGGGTTTCAAGATCAAAAGTGCGGAAAATTTCGGAAATTGAAAATAGCGATTCAAAACTTTTGAACACACGAGAAAACCATAAAACAATTGAAAGAATCTTGTTCTGATACCAAATGTAGTTCGTATGAATCGAGTGTAACGAACGAAATCAAAGTATGAATTGAATCAAGAACACAAAACATAAATATAATATGTTTAGCTCTTTTATTGCTCCTGAAACAGTACACGAGTTCAAAGAGCAAAGTGTTGAAAGGTTCACAGAAATTACTCTTACTCCTATACCTACCCTTATTTATAGGAGTTAACAGAAGCATACAAAAAATACATAAGCACTAAGACATTTAAGCTTCGAACTCTAAACAATGCCTTATGTAATAGATACATTCGAATTCAAAATTATAGACTTTGAATCTAGACACACGAAAAGGTACTACAACACCTCACAACCTATTTCGAACTCAACAACATAAAGTTCATGCGGAAGATGAAAGTGGTGATAATGATCAAGTTATTGGGAATAATGAAAACATTTATCATAATGAAGAAGAACAAGATGTTGAAGGAGGAGGTAAACAACAATATACACTTATAAATTAGTAATGATTACATATGTTATAGTCAAATATTATTATAATGTTTTTTAATTATATTCATGTGTGGAGGGGAAGAATATGGAATGGAAGAATGTTGGAGGAGGAAAAACTGGTGAACAACCACATATTGTTTGAGGAGGTAAATATGAGTGTGTATATATATATATATATATATATATATATATATATATATATATATATATTAGAGATGAATATTTATAAAGTAGATATGATTACATATGTTATAATCAAATATGATTATAATCAAATATGATTATAAAATTTTTTAATTGTGTTTTAGGTGTGGAGGGGAAGAATCTGGAATCGAAGAATGTTGGAGAAGGAAAACTGGTGAAAACCCAAAGAGTGTTGGACGAGGTAAATATGAGTGTGTATGTGTGTGTGTGTATATATATATATATATACATATATATATATATATATATATATATATATATATATATATATATATATATATATAAATTAGATATGATTATAAATAATTTATTCCTACAATCATATATGATTATTAACATATTTTAATTATATACAGAATTCATGGTCAAATATATTGGTTAAAAAGAAGGTACCGAATATTTTCATCTGAGAAAAATGTCATATTGAAGGACAACTTATCTGATAAAAATGTTGTATTGAATGACAACTTATCTGATAAAAATGTTGTATTGAAGGACAACTTTTCTTTTTATGTATTAATTATTTTAAATTTTGTTGTATGTAATTTGTACAACTTAGAAGTCTTTTGGATGTAATAGATAATCACATATGCTTAAATTATATGAAACTCTTCATTAAATATTGTCTATAAATGTTGATATGTTTTTGTATAATCACACTTAAAAAATATACTAATTGTTTTCATTTGTGTTATTTTTTTTAGATAAAAATAAACAAAGAAGATATCGACAGTGTTGACAAAACTATAGAGAACTGTAACATCTCAAAATTTTAGACAAAAATTTCATTATTAATTCATTTCAAAACATCCACTAAACATGTCAAAACAACCAAAAGAGTATCATAGTGATATAATATCAGAGTACAAATGTCACACCCCCAAACCAGAACGGCGGAAACGTCTGGGGGCGGATGGAGTGACTTCATGTACAACATCATAACAATTGAATAGTAATGAACCATAGCAACACAAACATTCATACATCTAGATTTCGAGTATTACATTGTTTACAAAAGCGATTGTTCAAAAGTTGATTACAAATAACTGAAAGGTAAGAAAAACATAACATGACGATGCCGGCCCTTAAGCAGGGTTGAGTACCTGCCTGCTAGATCCCTGAGAATACAAGTCGTTTTGAAAAGCCTCAACTAAAAAGTTGGTGACTTCATGAGAATTTTTGTACGAAATGATTTTACACATGTTTTGCGAAAGAGGGTTTCATATAATTCCAGAAATCCAATATTTTCTTAAGTATAACTAAAATCGTAAGTTATTCCTTTGTATCTTTTCCTTATAAAGTAATAAAGTGTCTTTCCAGAAAATCCAGTATTTTCTTAAAGGTGAACTGTAGTTGAAAGTAATTTCTTGGTATCTTTTCCTTATAAAGTAATAAAGTATCTTTCCAGAAAATTCAATATTTTCTTAAAGGTGAAATGTGGTCCTAACCCTAAGACAGAGATGGAAGAGAGTATCATACGGAAAATAGTTTAGGTGTGGGAGTGTCAACCGCGTATACATCTATACAAAATTACCCAGCTCTCCCTCCAAGAGACTCTGGTTATAACTAACAGGACTTACCGCGTACGCTAGGTAGGTACGACTAAAGGTGTCTCACAAGAACATTAACAGATTTACGTGAACTATGACTCATTTTCTTGTAAAAACAGGATAGTTATACCTTTAAATGATTAAACATGTCTTTGAAAAGTGTGGATCGTGACTTCCAAACTATATCGATTATAGTCTATCTTGTTTGGTTTGAAATTATTTATATATTCTTTTATATAAATATAAAGGTGTTTTCTAGCATGAAAAATATGAAATCAAAACATAGTATTTAGGTATTAAACCCACTAGATTAGTAAATGACTATATTGTACCAAAGTTTACTAGTAGAACTATCTTTTAATAAAAGTTCCCAAAAGCCATGTAGTTTATAGATCTTAACTTTTCTTATGATTTTATAACATTGATCAGGTTAGTTTTGCTGATATATATATATATATATATATATATATATATCACAATGTTTATACCAAAAGTAGAGTATACCATAACTTGTACTAATAATAATTTACCCTTAACATAAAGATGAAAAACTTGTAGTTATTTGTGGAAAAAACCAATTTGACTTGTATCCCCCCCCCCCCTAAAACATAGAAAAGCTTGATAATATGGGGGTACGAAGCTCACCTTGGTTTATTTTGGTGGATGGTTGGAAATGATGTTGAGAATTTTTCAAGCCTAAGCACTTGAAGAGTTTGATAATTCTTTGGAACTTAGTATATCGTAAGAATATTAACACATAATATTATGTGTAAATAGGATGAAATAAACAAAATAATGTGTTAAACCACTAGCTAAACCCAAATTACTTACAAGGATCTAGGGATGATATTTGGAGGAATGTCGGGCTTAAAAGATCCTAAGCTTGTTCTTGAGGAAGTATGATTTGTTTGCTAAGTGAAGTGAAGGAGGGATTTTAGAGGGAGTGTGTGAAATAATCAGAGAGTAAAATGAGTGAATGGTGAGGTTTAACAAGGAGGTTCTCGCATAAATAAGAGAAGTGAGGTTTGTTGAGTATATGGGTTACGCCATTGGGCTTAGTTAGTTCGGTCCATATGTAATCACGGTTTGGGCCTGTCCAGCCGTGTTCTGTTTTTAGGGTTTAGTATATATAATGCATGCATGCATTATATTAATTACGCTTCTTGAATATTTCCTTTGACAAGTACTGTAACCCTAGCATGCCTCTAAAGTAGAAGTTCTTCATCGAGCTCTTCTAAGGTGTTATTGTTTTAATCATTCGACATTCGTTTGATTCATAGTGGTGTTCATTGTTTTCTATCAATTGTTATTGTCTTATTGATATCTGTTTGAATCTATCGATCTAAGAGAATATTATTCTCATTAATTGGTATCAGAGAAGGAGGCTGTGTAAATCATATGCATCTCTTCTGTTTGAAGAATTTTCTTAGGTTTTTCACTTTTATTGGATCTGTTAAGCCGTCATTCCATCATTGGCGTTGTTCATAGATCTCGATATTACCCTATTCAATCTTTACAAGTCTGATTCTTAGCAGAAATCTGAAAAAGGTCATCATGTCTCACGAAGATTCACAAACCAATCCGATCAATATCTCCAACAACATTCGATCTACAACCATAATCCCGATTCTATACACCCAAGACTATGAAGTTTGGACGCATCACTTTGAGGACTACGTCGTTGGTTCCGAAGACAATGGTTATCTTATCTGGGAAGCAATAACATTGGGTCCTTTTGTTCATTCTGGTACAAATAGAACTATTAAGACTCAAAAGGAGTACAATAAACTATTAACTGACGTGGAGAAGATTCCTCCAGATGAAAAAGTTAAGTTGTTGTGTAATGTTAAAGCCATGAGAATGATCCGATTTGCTTTACAGTCTGACACTTTTCGTTTCCTAAGCTCATGCACTACGGCAAAAGAGATTTGGGATAGACTTAAAGAGTTGTATTCCACTGATGAAGACCTAGAGCATTCTATCCAAACTCTATTGCTCTCTGAGTTTGGTGCTTTCCAACAAAAGCATGATGAAAAACTTATTCAGGCATTCGATCGTTTCAACCATCTTTTGAGAAAGATGATCAAGCACAGCATTAGAAGAGAAGTGATCGAACAGAAGGTCACATTTATGAATGGTTTAAGACCCGAATGGATGGTTGTGGTATCAACGGTGAAGGCTCACGAGCAATTTAAAACCTATTCACTGGCGAAGATGGTAGGTATTCTCAAGTCTCATGAAAGTGTTGTGACTAAGGAAGCGAAAGTGGTGTCTGGTATGGGATCCCTGGCCCTTCTCTCTAAGGCGAAGAATGTGGCAGAGGATGAAGAAGAGTCAGAGATGTCAGAATGTGATCTGACAAGCGAAGAGTATGCAATGATGGTTTCCAATCCGAAGCGGTTTGCTCGCAAAAAGTTTCCTATTGCCAAGAACCGAAACTGGCAGGGAAGCTATAGCTCAGAAAAGGCGAAAGCGGAGATCAAAAATACTCCACATAAAGAAGAAGAGAAGAAGGAGAGCAAACTAGTAGGAGACTCCGGATACGATTGCAACTTCTGCCATGGCAAAAACCACTTTGCCAAAGATTGTATGTTAAGAAAGCTATCGAAGAAGAAGGAGGGCGAAGATGATGAAGCATACTATATGCGCAATCTGGAGGAGATAAAGAAGAAGAAAGCCACTAACAGTTCAATGAATGCTTTGATTGTGCAGGAGAACGTTGTGGATGATGAGTTCGGTGGCGTAAAGGTCTGGTCTACAGACTCTGAAGATGAAGAAATACGTAAACCCACACATGGCAAGGCATTTGTGGCGAAATAAAAGAGTACTAAGCTGTTGGATTAATGTCTAAGTCCATAACTATAATTGGTAATACTTGACCCGACCCGGCATGGTCTATTTGGGTTGCATGGCATCATGCATTTGGATAGACTATAATGAGAGAAATAACACTTAAGGTTGGTTAATATATTATAAGTTCTAATATATTAATAAGGTTATTTAATTAGTATTGATCAAGACTTAATTTGGAATTAATTAAGTGATCAAAAGGAGACTAATTAAATATATGGGTTGATTGTGTAAATCATTCATTCTTATATATGTGGGCTTGTGATCCAAGATTCCTTATGTTGGACTAAGTCCATGGGGTGACCCATGGATACTCCATGGAGGTTAAAATCCATGGAGCATAAGGAATGTGTAAAGTTATGAGTTCCTTGGTGTAACCCTAATAGCCACCATATAAAAGAATCCCATGGCTCAAGAAATCGTACACTAATGGGTGAATATGAGGGCTAGACGATTTCAAGGAGTGTTCCATTTCTCTCAAGTCATTCCATGTGCATTTGGTGTTGTGTGAACCATTTGAGGTGTCACACTTGGGGCACTAGGCACTCAAGCTTCATGGAGACAAGCTACATCAAACAAAGGTATGTATTCTATCCATTTGATTACCCAAGTATCAAGTATTGTATGCTAGATAGGGTAATACCTTAGAAAGTTCATAATTGCATGTATAATAGAGAAAACATAGATCCAAGGTATTTAGGGTTGCATGTACACTTAGGAGTGTTAGAATGCGCAAAACCCATCAGTGGTGTCAGAGCCAAGGCTTGTTTTCTTGTTATACTTGCAAAATTAGCTGAAAAATCGAATTGTATTAGTTTAAAAGTTATGCTAATTACTTGAAAAAAATTTGATGTGAATTATCTTTGTTCATATGAGTTTATTAGACTAATAGAAAAGTTAATTGATTATGTGTTTTCAATCCATTTTAATCTAAGAGTTGATTCTAAAATGTGTTTTTGTAACTTGTCCTCAAGTTATATGAAAAGTCACATTTAAGTTTCATAAAACTCATAAAAATTTGGCAATGGTTACAAAAATGAAGTGTCTTGTCCTCATTAAATGGTTTTATGACTCCATAACTTGTCCTCAAGTTATGGAGGTTCAAGAGTCACTTCATTAAATGATAAAATGTGTAACCTTAATTAGTTCCATAAGTTACAAAAATAAAGAAAAGTTACATTCTTTTATTAGTTTAAAGTCTTCCATAACTTGTCCTCAAGTTATGGAACTTAAAGAGTTTTTTTTTTAATTAAAACTACTTTAAACACAGAAGTTATGGAATTAATTAGTTTTGAATATTTTCAAAACTTGCCCTCAAGTTTTCGAATTTGTAAAGTTTTCCCCATGAATACTTTAATTCCAAGTTAGCCCTTAGAATTTTAAAAGATAAAATTCAACCCTTATACTTTATAGTATTATAAGTTAATAATAAATATATGTATAAGAGCAAGTCAGTCTTACCGTTAGTAGGCCTCATTCACGAAGCCGGTCTATAAGGGGGGTATAAGGTTACTGCCTATAAAATGGCAGTTTAATGGGTGTCCACTCTCACCCACCGCTTCCTTGACTGGTGGAGGGTCGTTAGCCGAACGGGTAGGACAAGGACTATAATTCTCCCTTCATTAAAAGTATTAATGATAAATACTAAGTAACTAAACACTTATAAATTCCCAATCTTAGTTACTTAGGAAAATGTGAATAAGGTGCTAATCCATGAAAGTACACTTTGCACTTTGTTTAAGTCGGTTAGTGGAGCGTGTGTGGTTAACCGGCACACTAACTCGTATTTAACAAGGTAGGCAAAGGGTAACTTAATGTTTATCATAGTATCGATGGAGCGTGTGTGGTTAACCAGCACATTGATTGAGGGGTAAACACTTAAGGGTACCAAGTAATTTGCATGGTTACTTCACACCTTGTTTTGTGATCCTCGGCATCCCAGTCACAAAACCTGAAGGGCACACTCGAGATTGAAACATGCCTTTGAAAAGTTCAATGAATCTCAAAAGAATCTAGGAGTTTCAAAACCAATTAAAACCTAATAATACATTTCGTTTATCTTGGTGGAAATTGGTGAATCGTCATTCACCTACCTTCAAATATTTTATAGCTTGGATTACGGCATCCCTCTTCCAAGTTATAAAATATTGTGTTGGGTCCTAGCCTTAATATTTCATATTAGGTGGTATATTAAGGACTTTAAATCAACTATCTTGAATTTCTCCCAAAAGATGTCTAGTTCAGACATCTATGATCATCCCAAATCTCTTGGAACTTCACTTCCTCCACCTCCTCCAATTATTCTCCCCAACCCACAAGTTCTTGAAAAGTTTAAGGTCACTCAAGCCCTATTGGCAAGCAAAGGTCTATGTGTGATCACATCTTGGAGATGTAGTCACATATTGACAAGCCGGGAGAGTTGGGTGTCAAAGTCTTGAGAAAGTTGGTGGCTCAACTACTTTCTAAGTCACATAGTGAGTTCCTTTGGGACTCCTATGAAACAGACTATGACAAGACCCTTAATGATCTTATCTATTTGCTAAGATCAACTTCCTAAAACTTTATGGACATTGACAATGATGACATTGGATATCCAGTAAAGCTCTCTTTTCCCAATGGAAAGGGATTGGCCATAGTCAACTCGGTTGACCAAATGGTAAAGAGAGAGGCTAAGTCTTAGATAGTCCCATTATCAAGGGTCCATTGCCAAAGAAAGGGGAATTGGTTGCGAAGCTGCCAAATTTACCTAAGGATGTTAAAGTCAATAAGTTTGACTCTACTTCAGGTAAAGTCCATTGTCTAACTCTATTAAGTTCCTACTTGGAGATTCTTATTACATGATGTGACTGGGTCACATGTTGATGTTTGAAGAATCAAAGAAAAGTGAAGAAACTTAAAGAAAGAATATGTTGAATATGATCGCGTAGATGGATTTCTATCGCATAGTTTGAAGATCGGATTCTTGAGCTACTTCTTAGGAGTTATGATATATTGCTTAGGAATAGATAACAACAAAGTTTTCATGTGCTTTTGCACTGTAAGGATAGTTTTTCCCGCAAAGTTTTTAAAATAAAAGGAAAAGTTTTGATTTTATTTATTTTAAAATATCCTTACAATGGCATTTGTGAAAATCTTTGTTGCTTATAAGATTCCATTAAGAGCAAGAGTGAAAATATGAATTTGATTCTTTCATTTGTGGTAGTGTCCAATTTTACCAAATAAGGAAAGATTCTCATCACCCAAGTTTTAGTTGGATAGAAACTTGGAATCATGCAAGTTGTATAGTATGATGAATGAGAATTTTCAACTTTGAAAAATTAAGACTAGTTCCTTGTTCACATGTATATGTGAGTCAAGTGAAGGACTAAGGGATCGAGTACACATTCTTGTGCACTGATCAAGTCCACCATAAAAGATCGATAAGACTATTCGTCATGATTTACTAAGGCTTAGTAAATATGATTATACTTACAAGCTTAAGTATAATTCTGAGACATTGGAAAAGTTTCAATGTATGACAGAACGAATGAGAAGAATCAAATTAGGCAGAAGGATAAAAGTTTCTCAAATCTGAAAAGATGGGAGAGTACTTTAGTATCATGTTTTAAGATCATCTTAATGATTTTGAGACCTTATCACAATTCATCCTCTAAGTGCATTCTGATAGTTAAGAAGAGGAGTTATGAATTGTTGAAGTGGTTAAATCAAGAAGATGATTCATGCATCGTTCCAAAAACAATTCTTAGAGTTATACTCTAAGATTGTAACTTGAGTGACATGTCTTAAAAGATGTTTAAAAACACTTGTCAAATGTAAGAGTAAAAGTTTTCTACTCTTGTACATTTGAAATTGGTAATTTGTGATGTTTTGGATAAAACAAAGATCAACTAAGGCCAATTGTGTTAAGTGTCTGTCTTGATTAGAATCCACACTATCTCTTTAATATTTGGCAAGAAAGTCTTATAGGTCAAGGAGACAGTGGGAGTCTAAAAGATCCTGAAAGGGTTTCAAGAAGTAATCAAGAATAAAAACCTGTATTTCATCACTAGCACACAACTAGAGGTTTATAACCTATCGTGTTGACATTTCTATGCCCATTCTAGTTAAGTTGGCTATACATTTGAGTTCTACATGTTCTCAATTGTTTGCATAGCTACTTGGAAGCAATGGCAGGCCCTTGAGCTGCCAGGTGGCAAGAAGTTAAGATTGCACAAGTTCAATCCATATGAGTTAGGATTTGTCACTAACCTTGTCTTGTGACCATGGTTTTGACGATTCACATGGATAAGAACACATACACCATAAAATCTAAGGGTCATAAGGTTTCTCTCCGATTCATGAAAATGATGGTGAGGAAACACTTCCACCAAGTAGATTTGAAGCAGATGGCAAAAGGTCTAAACAATTGAGACTATGATTACGACATCCCTTTTCATAGTTCTGAAATTGTTTAGACACACATGTGAGCTATCTAAGATAAGGTGTATGATTTTGATAAAGTCTTATCAAAGCAATCTAGTATCAGAAATCTGAACTTTGGTAAGAATGTCAATAAAGTATTGACTTCTAGAGGTCTAGTTGTTTTCTGGATACATGTCAAAGCTAGTGGGAGCATAAGTGTTATGCTAATAATCATCATGTTAGTGGGAGCATGATAATTATGATAAGTATTGCAAGTTAGCAATGTTAATTATAGAAAACAAAAGTTTCAATTCGTGAGATTGCAGGGGTTGAAAAAGTAGTTTTGCTATAATTAAGGGAGAGGAAATTATACTTCATTTCAATTCTAAAAGGCTTAGATTGAGATTTTAATCATCTTAGTCAAGAATATATATATGAATTTTATGTTGGTTTGGTTCAACTTAAGAAAATTCTATATATTGCGTTCTCAAAATTCGATTATGATTACGGCATCCCTCTTCATAGTCAAATTTTGAGAATATGGCAAACAAAAAAAAAATTATTATGGCAAAAGACTGGTCTAGAACCATGTCTTTATGTGAAACATCATGAATCGTGTCCCATTTACTTTGGGTACAAGATCGATTACATGTGCTATAATATTTATCATTTCTGAATTTTCCAAATGCCTTGGGGCGTTAAGGAGGAAAATGTCGAGAATTAGATATGACTAAAGTGATTAAGCAATTGTCGAGGACAATATGAGGTTTACCAAAGATTGGTTGCTCAGGGACAGTTGGAAGTATAGTGTTAATTTTGGAAGGACCATATTGACATATTCTGAAAAGAGGCATCTCTTATTCAGAAGTGATAGTCAAAATGAGAATATGGAGTTGTCTCCATAGGTGGAAGTTATCTGTGTAAGATTAGAAAACTTAATGCAAGAAGCATGTCCAAAGCAATGTACTTTGAATATGAGACTTAGTTTCCATGGAGTTGATCTCAATTGGAATACCTTATAATGACTGTTTACAAGTCTTTGTGACTTTGTACATATTCATTACAGGAGGGTCTGTGACACCCAAATTTTTTGCAAAAATTTTAAACTTTTAAACACGCATCTTAAATTAAATTAAAACAACTGAAATAGTCATAACATAATCCATCAACTTAATAATCATATAAAATAAGTGCGGAAGTAATAATAATAATAATAAGGTCCCAACAAAAATAACTAGTAGCGATGTCCCGGTGCTCCATGTCAAGCCTTAGCCTCTTTAATCTTAACACCTGTAAAGTTATAAGGGAAAACGTAAGCACAAAGCTTAGTGAATTCAAACACATACATTGTACTAACATTCATATTTACTAACCCTAATCCATTTTCCATTTATAATTATATGATAAGGGCAAAGAACGAATCAATGCCTATAATACAAGAAGGACTTGTAGGTTTGAACCGCACCGGGAAGATCCCGTGTCATTTGGCCCTAATCACCGCACCTCATGATGAGTATTACGTTGGTGATATTACCTACCCACCGCACCGGTAAATCTGTATCCTTTGGTGGTGTCCCCATATCCATAATTAGTTACATACAGTGCACATGTACGAATTAAAACAATGGTTATATAGCATGCCTTTATAATAAATTCAAATAATCACACACGAGCTAACTAGCAAACGCAAACATCAATACAACGGTGTGAGAGAACTCACCTTGAGTGAGTAGTAAGGATAGCTAACAATCAAATAATGCTACCAAGCTTGAGCAAACTTCAAAACCTCACCTAAGAAGGACTAAAGGTTAGAAAGGAGAAGTAATGAAGCTATGAGTTGAGAAAAGAGTAATCACAGCAAGGTCTCTAAAACAGACCTGCTGTTCAAAACGGATTTACTCCAAAATATAAAACAGAAACATAGCGTTAACAAAATTTTATAGGAAATATGATTGTTCAGGATTCCAGAACTATAAATAACTCCTTCTAACTCTAAAAGATGAATTAAATATGAATTTTACAAAATGGTGTATCACTTCTGTCTCCAACAATACAGTCAAGTGATGTTGGCCAATTCTACCCAACTTGTGAGTAGAATTCGTCCAAACCAAAATTCAGAGAAGTAAAGGACATACAAATGAAAGCCTCAGAGTTGGAATTGAATGAAAAGCATCTCCCAAACTCCAGATATAAAATTCACATTGTGGACAATCACAACACTAGCAAAAGCTGGTGACTGCCCACTGATCTGGAGTGTGGATCCATTCTAACCAATTTATATTTGGAAATAACACCCCATCTGCTCCAGATCTTAAATTAATAATATAAGGAACATATAGAAACTTGGAATCACTCTGGATCCTTTTCCAAGCCTTAGAAATGATGAAAACAAAATGACATATCAGAACAGACCCGGATCAGACCTAACAGCAAAGATGCCATTCTTTCCCATAGATAAAGTCCTTATCAGTGAGGTTGGCCTGCTTAAGAAAGTTAGCCAACTCAATTTGTGAACTTTTGGAACTGGTTTGGGGTCCGTTTGAGTTCTAGAGCTCAAGATATGAATTTTACAAAATGACTACAGAGCTGATGGAAAACAGAATCGTAGCCACCCG
Organism: Lactuca virosa; assembly: GCF_052849685.1. NCBI lineage: Eukaryota > Viridiplantae > Streptophyta > Magnoliopsida > Asterales > Asteraceae > Lactuca > Lactuca virosa. The sequence continues at coordinate 275,805,004 of NC_136434.1, read as the reverse complement.
TGATTCCTTTTTGGCTTATCCATCCTTCTCCCTTTGAAACACATTTTAAGATGTGTTCATCATCCCAATTTAGTCCCCATGATCATGGTGGTACTAAAAAGGGTTAGGTATCATTAGGATTTCATTTTTCCACAAGATTGTAATAATAATCAACATGAAAATGAACATAAAGCACATAAAATCACCATTCTCCCTTTTAGGGTTTCCATGATCTTTTGCCACATGTAATCCCCTAGATCCATCATCCACCATATATGGGGTGAAGATAGGATCTTGAGATGATGTATAACATACAATTACAAATCAAATAGGAAGGAGAAGAAGTGAATATGAAATCATAAAACTAGAACAAGGTTATGAATCAAGTTGTAAGAAATGATAAGGAGGTTCATACCAATAGTAATCAAGGCTGGAAATGAACAAGAATTAAGCTCCAAACAACAGCCCCTTGGCTGCTCTTGATCCCAAAGAGAAAGAGGACGATTTGAGAGAGAGATGGAGGGTTTAGAGTGTTTTTCTTGTGTGTGTTCCAAATGACTCAATTAACACATTAAGTACTATTTACTAGATGGACTTGCAAATAGGCCCATAGCCCATGGACTTCAATAAAAGGAGTTTACAAGATGATCAAAAGAGTCCAATAAGATAAGAAAATCAGACATTGGTTAAATAAATTAACCCAAGGTTACAAGAATAATTAAATTAAAATAACTAAACGTACCGAGAAAAACCGGGGCGTTACAACTCTCCCCCACTAAGAACGGACTTCGTCCTCGAAGTCAACACCTAAAAACAGATCCAGATAGTGATCCCTCATCTCGCCTTCCGGTTCCCAAGTCCATTCCGAACCCTTACTATGTTGCCACTGCACCTTAACCAGGTTTATAGTCTTGTTGCGGAGAGCTTTCGTCTTTCGTTCTAAAATAGCGATTGGTTTCTCAACATAATTGAGACGCTCGTCAACCTGTATGTCCTCCAGTGGTATCACAGTGGTCTCATCAACAAGGCATTTTCGTAACTGATACACGTGAAACGTATTATGAATTAGACTAAGCTCTTCAAGCAGCTCTAAACGGTAAGCCACCTTTCCCACACGGGCTATGACCTTGTAGGGTCCAATGAATCGGGGTCCGAGCTTTCCCCGTTTTCGAAATCGAATCACACCTTTCCAGGGGGAGACTTTGAGAAACACATAATCTCCCACCTGGAACTCAAGATCGGAGCATCTTTTGTCGGCATAATTTTTCTGACGACTCCTCGCTGTTACCAAATGATCCCGAATCACGTGGATTTTCTCTGTAGTCCGAAGCACGATATCGGTACTCCCAAGTACCCTCTGCCAAACCTCACCCCAACAAACGGGCGCCACAAATCATATCTAACAAAGACGACACCATCGTCATCCGGAGACACTTAGATCGAATCGGTTCAGCAGATTGTTTACGACTGAGAGCATCAGCTACAACATTAGATTTACCGGGGTGGTAGTGAATTTCACAATCATAATCTTTTACCACATCCAACCATCTGATCTGCCTCATGTTCAAATCCCGCTACTCGAACAAGTATTTCAGACTCTTATGGTCAGTGTATATGATACACTTCACTCCATAGAGATAGTGTCTCCAAATCTTAAGAGCGAAAACAACAGCCCCAAGCTCCGAATCATAAGTGGGGTAGTTTCGTTCGTGGGGTTTCAGCTGTCGGGAGGCATAGGCTATCACCCTGTCCCGTTGCATTAACACGACACCAAGACCCTGAAGCGATGCATCACAGTTAACCACCATATCCTCAACCCTATCAGGTAAGGCCAAAATCAGAGCATCACACAATCGCTTCCTCAGCTCATCAAACGCAAATTGTTGCTCCGGGCCCCAAACGAATTTCACTGATTTCTTGGTCAATCGGGTGAGTGGCAAGGCGATTTTAGAGAAATTTTCAATGAACCTAGGGTAATAACCGGCTAAACCCAAGAAACTGCGAATTTCAGAAGGTGTTTTTGGAATCTCCCATTGTTTAACCGCATCAACCTTGGCTTGATCGACCTTAATACCATGTTTGTTTACCACATGCCCCAAGAACTGAACTTCTTCTAACCAAAATTCACATTTTGAGAATTTAGCATAAAGCCTTTCTCTTTCTAGAGTTTCCAGAATCTCCCGAAGGTGTTTCTCATGCTCCTCTTTGGTCTTAGAATAGACCAAGATGTCATCAATGAACACTATGACCGAACGGTTAAGCATCGGGCTACACACCCGGTTCATGAGATCCATAAACGCTGCGGGTGCATTGGTGAGCCCAAAAGGCATCACCACGAACTCAAAATGCCCATAACGAGTACGGAATGCTGTTTTCTCAATGTCTTCTTCACGAACCTGCATCTGATTTTAACCGCAACGTAAATCAATCTTGGAGAACCAAGACGCTCCCTGAAGCTGATCGAAAAGATCGTCAATACGTGGAAATGGGTACCTATTCTTTATCGTGCGCTTGTTTAGCTCCCTATAATCAATACACATTCGTTGGGATCCATTTTTCTTCTTCACAAAGAGAATAGGAGCACCCCATGGCGAGCAGCTTGGCCGTATAAACCCTTTATCACTTAGTTCCTGAAGTCGATCTTGGAGCTCTTTCATCTCAGGTGGTGCCAAGCGGTAAGGAGATTTAGCTATCGGAGTCGCACCCAACACCAAATCAATGCGAAACTCTACTTGCCGAATAGGTGACAAACCAGGGAGTTCCTCCGAAAAGACATCACTAAAGTCGAAAACGATAGGAACGTCGTCCAGTGCTATAGCAGAAGAGCAAGAAGCGATGGCCACGCGGGGAATGTCCCCCTGAATGATAAGTTCTCCAGCTCTAGGGTTTTGAACACGAACTTGCTTCTTACGACAGTGGATTTCCACATCACACGCATCAAGCCAATCCATGCCTACGATAAAGTAGAGCTCTCGCATTGCAATAGGGATAAGATCAATGGGGAATTCAACTCCAGAAAACTCGAGAGTGTAACCCCGATAAACATCGGTGACATAAATAGTGCGGTTGTCGGCAACTTCGACAACCATTGGGTGAGCCAATTTTCCGATACTACGCCCCAAACGATTAATAAACATGTGAGATACAAAAGAATGGGTAGCACCGCTATCAAATATAACAACATCGGGCTCGGAATCTAGCAAATAAGTGGCTGCCACTGTCGCTGTAATCACCGGCTCCTCCGCAGTCATTTGGTGAGCACGACCTCGTGTCACCATAGTGGGTCCCTTAGAGGACGATGCAATTGCAGGATTTGTACCCCCGTCTCCTTTACCAGTCTTCAACTTCGGGCATTCGGGCTTCTTGTGTCCCGTCTCGTTGCAGTGATAGCAGACGGGAACTGCAGAAGTAATATGAGGTGCTGCACTTGCAGGGGGATCCCTACAATTCTTCCAATGATGCCCTGGCTTTTTGCAGTTGTAGCATATCAACGGATTTTTCTCGCCCTGAAGACGTCCTATACTCATACCTTGACTTACTACCCTGCTTTCGCTTTTTCTGGGCATCTCTGGATGTCTTGGAAGAGGTGTCATTGGCCTTCCTCTTGGACTGGGTCTGCAACTCGATTTCCCTCCTCCTCGCTGCATTCATGATCGCGGATAAGGTCGAGAATTCCTGCATGCTAACGAATTCCCGAATCTCGGTACGTAGGATGGCCATGTACCGGCTGACCAACCAGGCCTCGTTCCCAGCAAACGAGGGGCAAAAAGATAGCATCTCCAAGAACTTGGCGTTCAGGTCGCTAACGGACTCGGTAGTCTGCTGTAAGGCCATGAACTCTTGCTGTATCCGCTGCTGCTCCACCTTAGGCACATATTGTGCCTCGAACCTCTCCACAAATTGGGCCCAAGACATGGCCCTCACTTCTTCTTCGCTTAATAGAGCGGTGATGGTGTTCCACCATGTCTTTCCCCTTTTCCGCAGCTGATTCATGGCGATCACAACTTTGTACTGGTCCGGACACCCAACAGTCATGAAGGCGCCCTCAACATCTGACACCCAGTGCTTAGCAGCAACTGGGTCGGATTCACCGTTCCAAAGAGGAGGGCTACACTTGCTGAACTTCTCGAAGTAGTATGCCGAATCCCGAACGGGCGGAGCCGGTAACGCTCCCCCGGGAATAGCTGCGAGGCGCTCATCTAGAAGAGCACCGACTTGGTTGATTATGTCATTGGTCACACCCGGGATTAGTTCGTTGAAGGCATTATTGAATTCCTCAGCGACAATATCCCTAACTTGATCCATTTGGAGCTGATTAAGTCGAGCAGGCGGAGCCATTGGTATCCGCAGAAGAAGGAAAATCTTAGAAACAATTCAGCCTAGATATTTCTAGGAAGACTCAGCTTGCAGAAAATTTTTCAACCTTGCCCCGACCAGAAACCGGCACCGATGTTTCAAATAGTAGGGTCCCTTCTACTACCTTCCACACAAGTTCCAATTTCGCATTCGCGTCTAGTTTCAAAATTTCCAGTTCGCTCTAGCCGTTAATTTTACAACTCTCTCACATGTTAACACTAAATAAGTGTGTAATCTAACATTTTAAGACTAGTAGAATCCAATTCATAGTCAACAATTTAACATAAACATTTAACATAAGAAATAAGGCTTACTTGGCTGGCTGACTGGCACACCGCGACATCTTCCACTACTAGTCTTCAGAACGTTTGAAAAATATTTTAAAAAGAAAATAAACTGTTATAGAGCCTCAAATTTGAGACTAGAACGTCCACAAGAATGCCTAGTTCCCTCAAACTGTGGCTCTCATACCAACTTGTGACACCCAAATTTTTTGCAAAAATTTTAAACTTTTAAACACGCATCTTAAATTAAATTAAAACAACTGAAATAGTCATAACATAATCCATCAACTTAATAATCATATAAAATAAGTGCGGAAGTAACAATAATAATAATAAGGTCCCAACAAAAATAACTAGTAGCGATGTCCCGGTGCTCCATGTCAAGCCTTAGCCTCTTTAATCTTAACACCTGTAAAGTTATAAGGGAAAACGTAAGCACAAAGCTTAGTGAATTCAAACACAGACATTGTACTAACATTCATATTTACTAACCCTAATCCATTTTCCATTTATAATTATATGATAAGGGCAAAGAACGAATCAATGCCTATAATACAAGAAGGACTTGTAGGTTTGAACCGCACCGGGAAGATCCCGTATCATTTGGCCCTAATCACCGCACCTCATGATGAGTATTACATTGGTGATATTACCTACCCACCGCACCGGTAAATCCGTATCCTTTGGTGGTGTCCCCATATCCATAATTAGTTACATACAGTGCACATGTACGAATTAAAACAATGGTTATATAACATGCCTTTATAATAAATTCAAATAATCACACACGAGCTAACTAGCAAACGCAAACATCAATACAACGGTGTGAGAGAACTCACCTTGAGTGAGTAGTAAGGATAGCTAACAATCAAATAATGCTACCAAGCTTGAGCAAACTTCAAAACCTCACCTAAGAAGGACTAAAGGTTAGAAAGGAGAAGTAATGAAGCTATGAGTTGAGAAAAGAGTAATCACAGCAAGGTCTCTAAAACAGACCTGCTGTTCAAAATGGATTTACTCCAAAATATAAAACAGAAACATAGCGTTAACAAAATTTTATAGGAAAATATGATTGTTCAGGATTCCAGAACTATAAATAACTCCTTCTAACTCCAAAAGATGAATTAAATATGAATTTTACAAAATGGTGTATCACTTCTGTCTCCAACAATACAGTCAAGTGATGTTGGCCAATTCTACCTAACTTGTGAGTAGAATTCGTCCAAACCAAAATTCAGAGAAGTAAAGTACATACAAATGAAAGTCTCAGAGATGGAATTGAATGAAAAGCATCTCCCAAACTTTAGATATAAAATTCACATTGTGGACAATAACAGCACTAGCAATAGCTGGTGACTGCCCACTGATCTGGAGTGTGGATCCATTCTAACCAATTTATAATTGGAAATAACACCCCATCTGCTCCAGATCTTAAATTCATAATATAAGGAACATATAGAAACTTGGAATCACTCTGGATCCTTTTCCAAGCCTTAGAAATGATGAAAACAAAATGACATATCAGAACAGACCCGGATCAGACCTAACAGCAAAGATGCCATTCTTTCCCATAGATAAATTCCTTATCAGTGAGGTTGGCCTGCTTAAGAAAGTTAGCCAACTCAACTTGTGAACTTTTGGAACTGGTTTGGGGTCCGTTTGGGTTCTAGAGCTCAAGATATGAATTTTACAAAATGACTACAGATCTGATGGAAAACAGAATCGTAGCCACCCGTGATTCCTTTTTGGCTTATCCATCCTTCTCCCTTTGAAACACATTTTAAGATGTGTTCATCATCCCAATTTAGTCCCCATGATCATGGTGGTACTAAAAAGGGTTAGGTATCATTAGGATTTCATTTTTCCACAAGATTTTAATAATAATCAACATGAAAATGAACATAAAGCACATAAAATCACCATTCTCCCTTTTAGGGTTTCCATGATCTTTTGCCACATGTAATCCCCTAGATCCATCATCCACCATATATGGGGTGAAGATAGGATCTTAAGATGATGTATAACATACAATTACAAATCAAATAGGAAGGAGAAGAAGTGAATATGAAATCATAAAACTAGAACAAGGTTATGAATCAAGTTGTAAGAAATGATAAGGAGGTTCATACCAATACGAATCAAGGCTGGAAATGAACAAGAATTAAGCTCCAAACAACAGCCCCTTGGCTGCTCTTGATCCCAAAGAGAGAGAGGACAATTTGAGAGAGAGATGGAGGGTTTAGAGTGTTTTTCTTGTGTGTGTTCCAAATGACTCAATTAACACATTAAGTACTATTTACTAGATGGACTTGCAAATAGGCCCATAGCCCATGGACTTCAATAAAAGGAGTTTACAAGATGATCAAAAGAGTCCAATAAGATAAGAAAATCAGACATTGGTTAAATAAATTAACCCAAGGTTACAAGAATAATTAAATTAAAATAACTAAACGTACCGAGAAAAACCGGGGCGTTATAGGGTCAGTGCATATAAGTTTAAAATCTAAACAGATTTCGATAAATGATAGGAATTTGAAATTCTCACATTTTTCGATAAGGATTTGGGAGTGTGAAATTAGAATCATTGAAATTATGTTCAATTGGTTTATTTCACAAAGTAAGGATCATAGACAAACATAGAGTGCATACTTGGTGTATGGCAAAGCTATTGTTTAAGAAAAACATAGTGTACATGCTTGGAGCATGGGACAACTAGTGTTTTTAATTCAAGTATAAAGTTGATAAAACCGAAACAATGAATAATGAGTAATCAGTATGGTGATAAATAAAAGTGTTTATTTATATTCATAGGGTTTGATACCATATTTGATTCATTTATTCTTGTGTTTCACTTTGCATGTTTTGACTTCCTGAATAACTAAGTCGCTCTTCCTGAATGATTAAGTTATTCAAACCATCCACAGTCGGTCATATGTTGGAAGTAGATATGAATCAAGACTGTCATGGGTTGGTTTGTAGAGGTCCAAGTTGGTGGACAAACTGGTGCTACAACACTCATAAGTGCTCATAAGTTCTGAGTATTGGATTCAACCCGCGCTCATTTGAATCACTTCATGGATTTTATCACGAGTGATCATGAGACGATAATATCTTATATTCTTCAAACCTAGAGATATGAGTTGTTACTATGAGTTGGTTGTACATTGATTGCACGAAAACGCATTCGGTAACTCGATGTTATAAAACATGCCTTTGTGTATGATTCAACAAGTAGTAGAACAAGCCATATGAGTCGAAGTTTATCCATTCCTTTTACCTTCGGGATAAAAGCGATATATGTGGGATAAAAGCGATATATGTGGGCCCCTCAATCAGTCAGTCATCATGAATCAAAAATCGGGAAACAACAAATGGACAGAGAGAATGATTGATAATCCATGTCTCAGTCCATATGATATCTAGAATGGAGGAGTATATGATCCCTTATCTAATGGACAAGTCATTAACAAAGGTCAGAGTTCATCGACAAGGTCAGAGTTCGACAAAAGCTTTTGAGAGCTACGATTGCTGATCGGTTCCTGAAGTCATACGCAATAATAGTTTTAGACTTATCCAAGTGGGAGACTGTTGGATTAATGTCTAAGTCCATAACTATAATTGGTAAGACTTGACCCGACCCGGCATGGTCCATTTGGGTTGCATGGCATCATGCATTTGGATAGACTATAATGAGAGAAATAACACTTAAGGTTGGTTAATATATTATAAGTTCTAATATATTAATAAGGTTATTTAATTAATATTGATCAAGAATTAATTTGGAATTAATTAAGTGATCAAAATGAGACTAATTAAATATATGGGTTGATTGTGTAAATCATTCATTCTTATATATGTGGGCTTGTGATCCAAGATTCCTTATGTTGGACTAAGTCCATGGGGTGACCCATGGATCCTCCATGGAGGTTAAAATCCATGGAGCATAAGGAATGGGTAAAGTTATGAGTTACATGGTGTAACCCTAATAGCCACCATATAAAAGAATCTCATGGCCCAAGAAATCGTACACTAATGGGTGAATATGAGGGCTAGACGATTTCAAGGAGTGTTCCATTTCTCTCAAGTCATTCCATGTGCATTTGGTGTTGTGTGAACCATTTGAGGTGTCACACTTGGGGCACTAGGCACTCAAGCTTCATGGAGACAAGCTACATCAAACAAAGGTATGTATTCTATCCATTTGATTACCCAAGTATCAAGTATTGTATGCTAGATAGGGTAATACCTTGGAAAGTTCATAATTGCATGTATAATAGAAAAAACATAGATCCAAGGTATTTAGGGTTGCATGTACACTTAAGAGTGTTAGAATGCGCAAAACCCATCATAAGTTTGCTGGGAGATGCTTGGTGACAGCTAGAGTGTCACAAATGAGGGGCTACACAACCGAAGGCGAGTATGAGGAGGCGAATCTGAAGGAAGATAAGTGTTTTGCTGCCAAACCTGTGAGCGAGAGGATCAACGACTGCGATCAGTTGATCAAGAAGGTACAATCCATTCTCAAATCACTTAAACTACTTGGAACAAACTATGAAAAGGAATTAAACGAGTTGAAATTCAAATTTTCTAGTTTAAGTGGTAGTCTAATGCAAACACGCCTCACAAATGCTAACCTAACCAATCAAATTAGCAGGGTGACATTCAAGAATGAGGAGCGAAGAATGTGGATAGAGAATACGGAGTTAGAGTTAGTTAGGACGAGAGATGAAGTTATTTATTTGCAACGTGATAACTTGAAACATATGAAACAAAGAAACATTTTTGCTTGATTGCTAAACGTTTATATACTAATATCACTCAATTGCATTTAGACTGTGAAATTGGCAAACAGATTCAGAAAATGATTTTGCCCTTCCTGGAGTTAAAGGAGGACGAAGTTGATATTGATGTTTATAACTGTGAATCTATTGTTTCTTCATATAACATCTCTGACGCCTACAGGGTTGGTCTGGACAAAACCGAGTCCTTTATCAAGTCCAAAGACCATAAGGACATGCTTAAAAATCTTTTGGACGAGAATGATAAATTGAAAATCAAGACCGAAACCATACAAAAATTTGACTCATTGAATACCAAGTTAAGTTCAGAAAACAAAATAAATCTTGAAAAGACTTCTGAATTTGACGAGGACAGTGCTATGAGTGAAATTTCTGTAGGGGATGTGGTTGACTGTTCAGAATTTGTCAAGAGTGAAACCGAACCTACCAAAGGTCTTATATCTGAGAATTCAGTTGAGTTCGCCCGAGTGTCCCAAGATAAATCCAAAGTTCTGAAACCGAAAGCAGTGGTTTATCAAAAGGTACAAACAGTACCAAATCAGGTATACACCACGTCAGGGGTTACTCAAAAACACACAGCCGAACTGACAGCCATAGTAGACGAAGATAACGCAGGTGGTTGTAATAATTATTTTTGGTATGCTCCAATCGACAATGCAGATGAGAGTGTCGGTTTATCAGAGAGAACCTCATGGAGAGTTAAAGGCAGATACGTGGCAGAATCACTCAACAAGCCTACAAGCTTTGATGTACCAAGCACAAGTGGGACCAAAGAAATCCCAAGCGAACCAATGACGGCTGCAAGCGAAACCTCTTCATTGAAGAACGAAACTCATTCTTAGAGACCAAAGCCAAGAGCAAATATACACAAGTCTCAAAAGCAGCTTGCTGAACAAAAGCGCCAGCGAAACAAAAGATATCAAAAGAATCTCAATGAAAGGAAGCAGTTTTGGAACTATCAAAGCTCCAATTATTTTCGCACAGAAAAGGCGTCAAATCTGAAGGCGAAAGCTGGATCAAAGGATAATTCTCATCCATGCACTCTCTGCCAATCCTGCAGACAAGCAAACTAAAAGCCTAGTTTCTGTCCCAATTCTTGCAGCGACAAGAACCGAAAGACTAGTTTCGGTCCCAAGACTAACCTTGATAAGAACCAAAAGACAAGTTTCGGTCCTAAATCTCATCCTCCTCATTCTCGACTAAAGCAGAATCCTAACAAGGATGTCAAGGATAGCAAGGGAAAAGGGAAGATCGTCTTTGAAGACAAAACGCAAACAAAGAAGACGTCAGATAACCCTAAGAATCACGAAAACAAGCCCGATAAGAATCAAAACAAAAATCCTCAGTCTGATTTAAACAAACTGAAGGCCTTTACCATCAAGAGGAAAGACGCAACCACACTAATAAAAAGAACTTATATGGTTGATCTTTCTATGGCTATTGCCTGTTTTGTAAAAGGCTCACGTGGACCCAAGCAACTTTGGGTTCGTAAATCTGCTTGATTTTTGCAGGTTATAAGTGACGAGCAGTTCGACAACGAATAGTACATTGACAATGGTTCCTCACGTCACATGACAGGAAGGAGGGAAGAGCTAAGGGAGTTTCGGGCTCTTAAGGATGGTGGATGTGTCAAATACGGGAATAATTCATATAGCACGATCAAAGGCTACGGAATGATCACAAACGGGGAATTCTCAATCCGAAAGGTAGCATATGTATAGGGATTGCAGCACAATCTCATCAGTGTCTCTCAACTGGTTGTGGGAACTGGCTTGAAGGTTTCATTCGATGATGAAGGCTCTGAGATTGTTGAAAAGAAAACGAAGGTTGTCTTGTTAAAATCCAAGCGAACAGGAGAGATGTATCCTCTAAATCTTAACCTAATTCGAGGAAAGCCAGTTGTATGCTTATTAACAAAAGCACACTCCGACGAAAGCTGGCTATGGCACGGAAGGCTCTCACATCTCAACTTTAAGGATATAAACAAGTTGGTTATTGGTGATCATGTACAAGGACTCCCACTTCTCAAATTTGATAAGGAACACTTGTGTGCAGCATGCGAGATGGGAAAGCAAAGCCGAAAGAGTCATCCCACAATTGTCAACACAAAGATCATCAAATCTCTTGAACTGCTTCACATCGATCTATGTGGTCCTTCGGTCATAGAAAGCATCGGTGGTAGTAAGTACATTTTAGTTATTGTTGATGACTTTTCACGTTTCACCTGCGTTTTCTTTCTTAAACAGAAATCAGAGGCAACTCCACATCTCAAAGCATTTATAAAGCAAGTGGAACTTCAATTGTAAAAGGTGGTTAGAAATGTCCGAAGTGACAATGGGCTGCAATTCAAAAACCAAGAGTTTGAAGAATTTCTCGCTGAAAAGGGAGTGTCTCACAACTTCTCTGCTCCCCTATACTCCACATCAAAATGGCGTAGTTGAAAGGCGAAACTGTTCCTTGTGTGAATTTGCCCGAACCATGCTCAGTTTCGCTTCTCTACCTCTGTACTTCTGGGTTGATGCAATTGCTGCTGCGTGCTATACCCAGAACTGAACCTTCCTCAACAAGAGATTTTCCATCAGTCTATATGAAATCTTGAATAATCGCAAGTCAAATGTCAAGTTCTTCCATGTGTTCGGTTCAAGGTGTTTTATTTTCAACTCCAAAGAGAACCGAAACAAGTTCGATGTAAAGGCAGATGAAGGGATTTTTCTTGGTTACTCACTAACTTCAAAGGCATATAGGGTTCTGAATAAACGTTCAAATAAAACTTGAAGAAACCTACTATGTCACTTTTGATGATAATTATGTGAAGAAACTGTAATCCAGCAAAGTACCAACGGAGGAAATCTTTCCAAAATCAGGTCAAGTCTCGGTTCCTATTTCCAATCTATTTGAAGAATACATGTTGCTCTTTGATGAATCAGAGAGAGCCATTCATTCTGAGGCTAAAGCAGCTGACAACAAGATCAAAAACTTGAAGAAAATTATCGATGAAGTAGCAAAAGAAATGGAAAGCGAACATCAAGGACCAACCGATCAGCCAGGTCAAAGCGAACCTCACGGTCAAAGTGAACCTCACAGTCCAAGCGAACCTCCAAGCTCAAGCAAACCTCATGTTCAAGGCGAACCCCAAAGCTTCAGTGATCCTTCTCATAGATGTTCTACATTCCAAGGGGAGAGTTCATCTACACCAAGGCGACCTGACTTACCATTCCAGGGGGAGAACCCATCTCCAACAATGACCCATGAAAGTCCAATCGAGGGGGAGAATTCTGAACCAGATGTTGAGCTTGTTTCGTCATTCGAGGGGGAGAAAACAATACAAATGGCGAAGATTCTCAATCAGAATTCGAAGAAGAAATAAATGCTGAATTGGATCCTGCCTATGATCCAAACTACCCTCCTCTCACAAAATAGACAAAAGATCATCCAAAGACTCAAGTAATCGGTGAAACATCTGAAGGCGTTCTTACTCGGTCTCAAATAAAAGAGAAGCAAACTGCTCTGTTCTCTCAAGTAGAATTTTGCATGTTTAATTCGTTCGTCTCGAAAATAGAACCAAAAATGGTTTATATTGCACTCGATCACTCCGATTGGGTACAGGCAATGCAAGACGAACTCCACGAGTTTGAGCGAAATCGAGTTTGGAGACTGATTCCCACACCAAAGGACGCATCTGTGGTTGGATTGAAATGGGTATTCAGGAACAAGATGGATAAAGAGGGAAATGCAATTCGCAACAAGGCAAGGCTGGTTGTCAAGGGATTTTGTCAGGAAGAAGGTATAGATTACGAAGAAACCTTCGCTCCTGTAGCAAGGCTAGAATCAGTTCGGATCTTTCTGGCATACGCTTCTCACAAGAATTTTGAAGTCTTTCAAATGGACGTCAAATGTGCATTCTTGAATGGAGAACTAGAGGAGACTTTATATGTTGAGCAACCACCGGGTTTCGTGAACGAAAGATACCCTGATCATAGCTATATTCTGGATAAAGTTGTCTATGGTTTGAAGCAAGCTCCTAGAGCCTAGTATAAAACCCTTACTCGATTTCTAAAAATGTCCAAGTTTAAACAAGGTTAGTTTGACCCAACCTTCTTTCGCAAGAAAGATGGTGACCACTTAATGATCGTCCAAATTTACGTCGATGATATCATCTTCAGTTCCACGAATCATAGCCTCACAGCTGAATTCAGGAAGTTGATGGAGACTAAGTTTGAGATGAGCTCAATGGGTCCAATTAACTTTTACTGGGACCCGAAGGCATATTTATCAATCAGGAGGCTTACACAAAGACCCTACTGGCTAAGTTTGGCATGATGGGAGATTCCAAAGTAAAGGTTCCTATGGCATTTGGAACGAAGTTAACACCATCTTTGGAGAAACCGACTGTAGATATGACCCTCTATCGGCAAATGATAGGGTCTCTAATGTATCTAACAACTAGTAGACCAGATATTATGTTTTTTGTTTGTTATTGTGCCAGGTTCCAAGCTAATCCATGCGAACCTCATATGGTGGCTGTTAAGAACATCTTCATATATTTGAAGCGAACCTTATCTCTCGGTCTATGGTATCCTGCTAAATCAGGATTTTTCGTTCAAGCATTCTCTGATGCTGATCTTGGGGGATGTGGTTTGGAACGAAAGAGCACTACAGGCGGATGCCAATTCCTCGATGGTAAACTCGTCAGCTGGCAGTCCAAGAAACAAACATGCGTTTCACTCTCTACAACCGAAGCTGAATATATTGCTGCAACATCTTGTACTTCACAGGTCATTTGGATACAAAGCCAACTTAGAGACTATGGCCTAAACATGAAGAAGATTCCACTTTATTGTGACTCAGAAAGAGCTATTCGGATATATCACAATCCAGTGCAAAACTCCAAAACAAAACATATAGCACTGAGATACCATTTCATCAAAGATCACGTTGAAGATGGTAATGTGGAAATCCATTTTGTTAGATCTGCTGATCAACTAGCTGACATCTTCACGAAAGCCTTACCTGAAGTAAGTTTTAATAAAATTCTCCAAGGCTTAGGAATGATGGAAGTTGAATCAGTACCGAAACTACTTTCGCCTCATTAAAATTGATCAAGCGAAATAGAGCGAACGCTCGGTCTATTTCGGCTCCAGATGTTTCGGGAACCGAAATGGACCGAACGCGAAATAGAGCGAACGCTCGGTCTATTTCGGCTCTAGATTTTTCGGGAACCGAAATCGACCGAACGCGAAATAGAGCGAATGCTCGGTCTATTTCGGCTCCTAATTTTTTGGGAACCGAAATGAACCGAACGCTCAGTCTATTTCGCTTCACTACTTTTAGGTGAAGTTTCTATTGTATAGTTTGTACACTATGTATGTCTTTTCTCACTTCATTTCTTCTCATAAAACTCAAAAATATTTTCCTTTCTGTTTTTAATTCTTTTTCAGAAAATTAATAAAACTCAAAAATATTTTCCTTTCTGTTTTTAATTCTTTTTCAGAAAATTCATAAAACTCAAAAATATTTTCCTTTCTGTTTTTAATTCTTTTTCAGAAAATTCATAAAACTCAAAAATATTTTCCTTTCTGTTTTTATTCCTTTTCAGAATCTTCATAAAATCCAAAAATATTTTTTTTGTTGTTTTTGTTGCTTTATATTAAAAATCAAAAATTCCAAAAATATCACTGAAAGGTATCATCGATCATTCAAATGATGGAGCTGGGACAGATATACATTTCTTTATCTTAGTACTAGCTAAGTGTCCCTAGAAGCATGCTGCTGTATGTAGACCAAAGCCTCAAAGAGTTCAAGTGAAGCCTTACTGATTTGATATACACAAATCAAATCTTCCCAATATAGCAGAGGTACTTTCGGTTCTTTAACCTCCTTATCACTCTTCTCCATCTCATTTCTGTTCATCATCGTAACCCTTGAGACTCTCAGAATTTACCACTGAGGTTTATGGTTACAGAACATCTGTGTTAATGATCTTAGCTTCGTTTCACCACATGCTTAGTGAAACCCAAAATCCAACACCAATAACGAATTGACAGTGAACAATCAAATGTTCTAGTTTTCACCCACGCTTTAACGAAACCACTTTAGTGGAAGGTACCAAGAAATCTCTTTTTAATTTTTGTGTGATCTTTATGAAACTGTCTTACACCAAGAGATTTCTTCCCATAAGATCCAGTTTAATTTTGTTTTTGAGATTTCTACATTTATCACCAAGTCACTGAATATATTATCTAACCTACTTGTTTAATAGGCTACACTGGTCTCACAAGTACTTCATCCCACTTTCGGTCTTATGTCAAGTACTGAAGTTCGGTTGAAGCTAAGCTACCCTTTATAGCTTAAATTTGAAAAGATGCCTTTTAATGTTTCTTAATCAACATTTGATCGTAATTCAACGGGAAACCACAAAGACACTTCTAAGTCTCTCTTGACTTTGAAGAAAGCGATTCGTGCCCGGGATCCATAGTTTTGTGTCTAAATAGACATCACTTAAATCCCACAAATACTTTGCTTTATTTCTTTTCTATTGGCACACTCATGCACGAAGATCATTATGATTTTCCCAATTCTTGTTCATGGTACTAATGGCAATTTTTCAGATTTGATGCTTCGATGGTATACCGTGTAAAGGCGCGAACATTGCCATCCTTATATGAAGCGAAAGGGTTTGTCACAGCTTGAAAAGGAATTTGAAAAGTTTTCGAAGTTGAAACGGCGGTAACAAGATAAGATTTCAAACCGGGTCAGTGGATAAGATTTGAAACATGCGCGTGAATTTGAAACGGTTCCTAACATCACGCCTGATGACGTCTTCCTAGGGAAACACAGCTGTCAAATCGCGCTTTTACAGGCGCCGATTCAGAAGATCGTCGAATCATTACTGTGGATTCTTTCTCTATCCTGGAGATGGTATATAAGGTTTTCTCACACCTCTTGGACTACTTTACCAAATCACAACTCTCTCAAGAACACACCAGCAAATTTCTACTATTCATCTTCTTCTTCACACCTGCAACAATGGTTGAATCTTCATCTGTTTATGAACAAATTGCCCAGTCCTCTTATCTCACCATTAAACCGAATCAAAACCTCATCATTGATCTCTCAACTTTCCAGTATGATCCCTACATGCTGCAAGTGGTTGAATGCCTCAAATATTCACCACTTGTAGTAGCCCTAACCCAGGTGGAGTATGTTCTAATGTTGCTACTTTCTCAGGTCTACTCAACCGCTGTCTACGAAAAAGCCAAGGATCGCATTTTCTTTTAGATCGTCAATCAAAAGACGTCGATTTCAAAAGCTAGGTTTTGTTTGATGCTAAGACTTGCTATCGACGACTCCCTGATCAACCCTGATTCCATTACCAACACTCAACTCTTCACAATGTTCTATGATATGGGGTACACTGAGATTCTCACCACTGTCACAAAGTTCAAGAAATCATGTCTTCCTCCTCAGTGAAATGGTCTATTTACCCTCCTCTCTAAGGGTTTATCAGAGAGGGTTGCGGGTTCTGATGGAGCGAGCAAGGCGTTCATGACCCTTCTCTACGGTCTGTACCATGGGGTCAACATGGACTTTGGATCTATCTTATGCTCTCAACTGGTTTAAAGTATTAGTTCTACTTCACGCTACTCTGAAATCTCTTGCGCTAGGTTTTGGACTCTTGTTACTCAATGGGCGATGGAGACGTTTCACGTTCCAACAGTGGCAGACTCACTGATGTCATCTATTGCTACTTTCCACACGACGAGGATACTTGTCTTCGATCCATCGAAGTTTCTCTTTATTGGTTCGGTTCCGGAAACCATGTACATGTGTGTTTCCGCTGAAAGCACAGTGATTACTGCGTACAAGAAGCTACTTCCTTCAGGGCCAAGGCAGCTATCTCCTGAAATGCAAAGCTCCCTAGACGCAGCAGATAAACCAGCTAAAAGAGGGAAGAAGCCTGAAAGAAAAGGGGAGAAGGAAGGTCAATCCTCAAAAGTTTCTACTCCCAAGAAGCGAAAGTCTGAACAAGCAGCCCCTACTGCTCCAAATAAACGAAAGATCAAGAAGAAAGCACACAAGCCGAAGGCTCCTTCTCCTTCTTCAAGTGACTCTGACTACGTTCCATCTGACCCACAGCCCGAACCAGAGTCCAGTGAAGATGACGTTTCTCAACACGAAAGTCCGCCTCGAGGTAATTCGCCTCCACCCTCACCAACTAATGAAGGTAACCGAAACTCACCTCCTCTTTCTCCTATACAATCGGCTCCTATTACCATTGCTCCCTTCCCTCCTCCCATCTCATTTTCCACTACAACCTCAATTCCAATTCCAACCCCTTTATTCACCGAAGTTACCACAACTACTACTACTCCAAACGAACCTCATGTTCATGTCAACGTATCTGATACGGGGGCACCTACTTCTGAATCGGAACCCCCAATTACCTCCAAACCTTTATCCCCACCTCCCTCACACGAATCTGACACTATTCTTCGAGGAGCAGAAATGGAATTTGATTCTGTTTATTTTAGCCCATATCGAGTACAGAGCGATGATAATGATGATGCTCCTGTCACGAAGAGGCATTTAAAGGATCTGAATGACAAGCTTGACCAATTGCTTTCTTCCTCTTCTTCCATAAATGCATACTCTGAAGCAGCTATCAAGGCTCTGTTGGCAACCTTTGTCAAAGAGCATGACACTTCCATTACTAATGATGTCAAAGCAATCGATGCTTCTATTTCCACATGTCAGAAAGCTTCTATTGCTGTAGAAGACTCCACCAAATATTGCAAGCAAGCGACCGCCAATGTCGAAAAACTAGTTTCTGATGCTCAAATTTTTCTTGACTCTCTTCAGGCTGCAGCTCAGAGAAATACTCAAACGGTGAATGCTTCTTTTGATAATCTTACCCGCTCGCTTTAGTCTGAAAAGAAGCACTTTGAGGAAACACGCAAAGCAATCCAGACTGCCAACACCGAGCTTCACACATCAGTTGATGCCCGTCTCACTCAACTTGAAGTCGAACTCGCTGTGGAAAACAATATAATGGATGAGCTGGATCGTCGAACTTCTCAGCTTAAAATTCAGCACTTGAAGCTCAAGACGGCAACCAAAGAGATTGAAGAACTCAAGTATGAGCGAGCAGTGGTCAAAAGCTCTGTTGGTGATGTGCATTCTATTCTATTACATCTTTTGGAAGCACATGACTCGGTCCTTACCATCTCGATTCGACGCCACTTGGCTGAGAAATTGAGACCTGCTCTAGACATTCTAAGCAGGATTGAAGGTGTTTCGGAGCCCGGTGTCCCTCTGAAACAAGGGGGAGAAAATGTTACTCAGGGCCAGGGTCAATCACAACAACCTCCAAAAAGAAAACCCATCACCCAACCGAAATTCACTGCTAAACCGAAGGGTAATGAAGCTTCAGGCAGTATGAAGGACAAACGGAAGAAGAAAATTGGTGATGATGATGAGGATGAAATTGATGATGTGACTGATACAGGAGAAAAAGCTTCCAAAAACGAAAACCTCAAATTCAAGCCTAATGATCGAGAGATTGAGGAAAAGGTTCGTAAAGCGAAGGAAGAATTTGATAGGGAGAGGAAACAAAAAGAAGCGAATAATGTATTAGAACAGAGGAAATCTATGTTCCCTCTGTGGACTATGGAAAAGCTTCTGAAGGAGGTAATTGAAGCTCCAAGCACACATTGGCTCGAACCGGTTCTTTCATTCGCTCTTGAGAATTCCAAGGATTCTCAATTTGATATGCCTATCACCCGAAAGGCATTCATCTTTCATTGTTTTGAGTCAACAGTTGCCATCCCCTCTCCTGACCCGAAGGTTGATCGAGACCTGCTTGAATACTATCTTGAGTTCTCTCAACCTCAATACCTGAATTGGAGTAAACAGAATATCACAACAGTCAAGGTGTTGAAACCCACTTCAGCAGGGAAGTTTATCAATATCAAGTTCAAAGTGACCCGAGGCTCAGACAGTTTGGTTCATATGATCTCCCTGGCTGATTTGCCAAATTCGAATCCCCATGACTGGATTCTCCTGAACAATATTTTTCTGACTAATCAAAAAGAGTATGAGCGTATTATAGATCACATCAAGTGAATGTGGGTGTGTTACATTCTTGAAGTAGCTAAATGGATCAGGAAATCGCCTCTGCCATAAGAAAGAAGCCCACTATCAAGCCAATAGGAAAGGCAAGCGACATCAATTTGATGATGAAGGATAAAATCGACCCACAGTTTCATACAGTCATGTTCATCAGGGGCGAAGGTCAAAAATGCATGTTCGCTCTTGTTGACAAACACTAGTTCTCCACTTCCTGCTTGGAGCATATTCTTGATATCATACACGGGTGCAATCAGAACAGTGAAGCCGATAAGAAGATGTTTTCAAATATGCTTCGGTGGTACATTAACTTTCGTCAAACTCTTCTTACCATCATCCCCAAGCTGTTCAAGACTGTGAAGAAAGCCAGTGTTACTCAACCAAGGTGATCTCTCGCCTCAATTGGCGCAAAGGAGGAGATTGTTGAGTATATGGGTTGCGCCATTGGACTTAGTTAGTTCGGTCCATATGTAATCACGGTTTGGGCATGTCCAGTCATGTTCTATTTTTAGGGTTTAGTATATATAATGCATGCATGAATTATATTAATTACGCTTCTTGAATATTTCCTTTGGCAAGTATTGTAACCCTAGCACGCCTCTAAAGTAGAAGTTCTTCATCGAGCTCTTGTGAGGTGTTGTTGTTTTAATCATTCGACATTCGTTTGATTCATAGTGGTGTTCATTGTTTTCTATTACTTGTTATTGTCTTATTGATATCTGTTTGAATCTATCGATCTAAGAGAATATTATTCTCATCAAGGTTGATGTGAAGTTTGCTTCGAGGACTGTCGGTTATATTATGGATACATGGTGGTTCCTACATGGTTTACTGGGATTTCGTTGGAAACAAGAGAGATATCAAGTCCTAGAGTGTTAACGCCAAGCATGGGCTCCCTAAGGTGTTTTCACCCTAGCACGGATTCCTTAAGGTGTTTACGCCCAAACTTTGATTCCTAAAGTAGTTTACGCCCTAACATACCCCATTTAAGGTGTTCATAGCCAAGTAAGGTCCACTAAAGGTGTTTTCGCCCAAACATGAATTCCATAAGATGTTTACGACCAAGGGATAGCCCATTAGGGGTGTTTACGGCCAAACATGGCCCAATGGAAAGGGTTTACGATCTTGCATGGCTCCTAGGAAGGTGTTTATGGTCTTAGCTAATAGAAAACTCAAATATGTTGGCCTTGTAGTTTGAGTGTTCAAGTTTGTGACACAATTACAAGTTCTTGTGCTAACATCATTTAATCCTTGTTTGATTGAATTGTTTACGTAAGACTTATTGCAGCTTGAACTCCAATTTATTTCCCACACTTTGCCTTGCTAAACTTGTTTACTTTCAAGAGTTTGCCTTATATGTGATTTCTAAAGCATATACTTCCATGTACAAGCACCTATTCCTTTTTAGTTTTCAAGGTTTTCATTGTAATAGGGTTACAATTTAGACCTTGCTTGATCCAAATATTTCGGGTTGTCACAAAAAATCCCAAAATCACATTGTAACACCCGAATCGCTAGGTAAGAACTCTTGCAAATTATTTCATTTAATCATGGAGTAGACAATAGTATGTTGGGCGTACACAAGGTACGCACAGCTTACTCCCTTTGCATGAGCAAAATGGGATAACCCCTACGTACGGTGGGCATGCCCATTCATATCCAGGGTGTACTCAAGTCAGGGGAAAACTGTAATTTTTAGGGTTTGTACCCTATTTAAGCTCATTAAGTCCTTCAAGTTCATCACCTTATCAACCCCTATTGCCTTTTTGAGCTAATCTCCAAATCCTAGCCATCTTGAGAGCATTTCTTGAGCTTACAAAGACTTTTTGGGTGTTCTTGAACAAGAAGAAGACTTGAGGAGAAGATTTAGAAAAGAAGGAGCTTGTAGATCCAGAGATTGTTCATCATTTCTACTTCATTGGGGGTATAAATTTTGAAACTTGTTCACTTTAAGTCTAGATCTAAGTTTGGGGAAGAACTTAGCATATTTTGGTCCCATAACTTTGGTCTCATGGAGTATGTACTACTCTAAACCATTTGAGTTATCCTTTTGGGCTCTTAGGGGTGAATGAAGTCATAAAAATCGAATCTTGGAGGTTATAACTCAACCATGCATGAGTTGGTGACCACTTAAGGGAGATAGAATACTAAATTCATGGTTAGAGTACCATTAAGTCATGCAAAAGCATAAAGTTGTCAACTTTATGGCTTAATTCATTTTAAGGACCTTGGATCTGAATTTGGACGTCAAGAGCTGAATGGGTTAAGACTTTTGGAGAGAGTTAGCTATCTGACCAGTATGTTGAGGGTACGTTGGGCGTATGAGCTAGGTACGTCGCGCGTACGTCTGGATGTGGGCTTTTAGAGTGTTGGGCTCAGGATTAGTGGGCTTTTTGCCATAATTGAGTTTGGGCCTTAGGCCCTTTTGTGGTATTAGGTCATTTGTGTGCTTTAGGTCATCATGGAGCTCTTAGGCGTATGTTGGGCCTTAGGGTCCATTTTGTTGGACTTGGAATACCTTTTTGGAGTAGTATGGATTTAGGCCTCAGTGGGTTAGGCCCAATAAGACAAGGATTAGGTTTTGGAGCCATAGGTTAGTTTATGGACGTAATATCTAATTAGGGTTTCATTATTTGTGATTTAGTGAGACGATTGTGCGATTGAGTGTCTCGAGTGTGATTTGATACCTTCAGTCTCAGGTAAGTTTCCTTCACTGTAGATATGGGTTGAAGGCACTAATGTCGGCCCACTAAATTATGTTTGTAGTATGATGATTGTCTTTTTGAAAATTACCTATTATGCATGTATCTACTTGATGTCTTTGTGACTCTTACTATTATGATTATCTGTGTTAGTGGTAGGGGTGAAATAGACCCAATACCGGTTGAAAGATACCGAAGGGGCTGAAATAGACCCAATACCGAAGGGTGTGAAATAGACCCAGATATGTTAGATTGTTATGTATGCATGGTATGGGGTATTTTGGGGGAGCTCACTAAGCTATGTGCTTACAGTTTTCAGTTTATGTTTCAGGTACTTCCAGCTCAAAGGTAAGGGACCGGCCTGATCAGACCGCATCCGCCCGTATTTTTTGCATTATATGATTTTGGGATTTGTACTATGAATTTATTACACTGTGATTCACTTCAGATGTTTTGGCATGTTCATCAGACATTTTGGAAGGAATTAAAAATGAAATATTTATCTATAAATTTTGAAAAGTTACACACATAATGCGGAAAACATGTGTGGATGCGGTGTGATCAAGCCGAGCCCTTCCCTTTCAAGCTGGAAGTACATGAAACATAAACTAAAAATTGTAACCAGGTCTATTTCACCCCCCTTCGGTCTCTTTCAACCGGTACTGGGTATATTTCAACCATTTTGGTCTCTTTTAACCGTACTATGTATATTTCACCCCCTTCAGTCTCTTTCAACCGGTACTGGGTGTATTTTAACCCCTTCGGTCTCTTTCAACCGGTGTTGGGTCTATTTCATCCCTTACAGCTAGCATATAATCATATCAGTAAGAGTCAGTGAGACAACAAACACATACAGGCAATATAGTGAAGGGTTTTGAGCTATATGCCACCTAGATAATCACACAAGGCAATACCTTAATATATCTACTAAGACATTAGCAACAGAATAAAAACCATAAGTCAAAAGTTAACCCTCAAGGTCAATGGTCAAAGTCAAAAGTCAATGGTGAGTTCAACCGACCACCAAGAAGTGGTCTTCCTTGGCCACGTCGTGGTTTGAATGCGATCCAAAAGGCGGAAAAATTCCAATCGCCAAGTTGTTGTTACCTAGGACCACGTCGTGGTTGCCAAGGTTCCAACAGCTTAATGCATTAAGCTATTTCCTTTGATTCCAAGAGCTCCAAAGCTCAGATATGGACCTAAATGTGATCTAAAATAATAAAGTTTTCAACTTTATCCATTAGGACCATCCAAAGGTCCCAAAACGATTTAATAAGGCAAGAACCTAACCAAGAAGCACTTATTCCAAAAGATCTGAAATCCATCCTTTCCAGAAGTGATTCTAGCACCAAAACTAACCTAAAAGTTGGTGCTTTATAGACATGCATGTCCAATGCATGTCTTGAACCCATATTAGGTCAAACAGAGGGGTTATGACCTAAATCTCATGCATGGTTTGAAAATCCAACCAAACTCTAGATCCAAAGCACAAAATATACCAAATGACTCATAGATTCATAAAGTTGCAAACTTTATGATATCTCTGTTGTGTTTTTATTCAAAAACTAGTTTCAAAAACATAATATTTGGCAACGGAAGACTTGATCATTTTTTAATAACATAAAACAAGTTTAAACCCACCAAGGATCATCTTCCAATGTTTGGAAATAAAACAAGCACCAAAGAAGAATATGAAGAAATCAACTCATAGGCAACAAGTCATATCTCTAGGTTTGAAGAATATAAGATATTATCGTCTCATGATCACTCATGATAAAATCCATGAAGTGATTCAAATGAGCGTGGGTTTAATCCAATACTCAGAACTTATGAGCACTCATGAATGTTGTATCAACTATTGCTATGTCCACTACCTTGGACATCTACAAACCAGCTTCATGACAGTCTTGATTCATATCTACTTCCAACATATGACCAAATGTGGATGGTTTGAATAACTTAGTCATTCAGGAAGAACGACCTAGTTATTCTGGAAGTTAAAACATGCAAAGTGAAACACAAGAATAATCGATTCGAATATGGTCTCAGAACTTATGAATATAAATAAAACACCTTTTATTTATCACCATATTGATTACCCATCATTCATTGCATACTGTTTCAAACTATCAACTTTATACATGAATTAAAACAATAGATGTCCCATGCTCCGAGCATGTACACTATGTTTTCTAAACACTAGTCATGACATACACCAAGTATGCACACTATGTTTGTCTAAACATTAGTTATGCCATATACCAAATATGCACACTAAGTTTGTCTATGTTATTTACTCCGTGAAATAGATCGATTGAACATAATTCCAATTATTCTCATTTCAAATCACAATTCCTTACCGCAAATGCAAGAATTCCAAATCCTGCCATTTACCTAAATCTGTTAGATTCTAAACTTATATGCATTGATCCTCTTGTAATGATTATGCATAAAGTCACAAAGACTTGTCAACAGATATTACAGAGTATTCAAAAGGAGATCAAATCCATGGAACGAAGTCTCAAATTCAAAGTACATTCCTTTGAACATCCTTCTTGCATTAAGTTTCCTAATCTTGCACAGATTTGATGAATAACTTCCACCTATGGAAATATTTCCATATTCTCATTTTGACTATTACTTCTGACCAAGAGTTGCCTCTTTTTAGAATATGTCAATAATTAACACTATACTTCCAACTGTACCTGAGCAACCAATCTTTGGTAAACCTTAGATCGTCCTCGACAATTGCTTAATCAAATTAGTCATATCCAGTTCTAGTACTTTTTCCCTCTTAATGCTCTAGGCATTTAGAAAAAATTTAGAAAAGATGAATATTATAGCACATGCAATCGATCCTATATCTGAAGCATATAGGACACGATTCATGATGTCTCACATAAAGACATGATACTGGACCAGTCTTTTTCTATGATATTTCTATTTCTATTTGCCAAGTTCTCATAATTCAGATTATGAAAAGGGATACCGTAATCATAATCGAATTTTAGAATGCAAATAATGGACCCATATATAGAATTTCCTTATGTTGAGCCATTCCAGCATAAAATTCATATATATATCCTTGACTAAAGATGATTAAAACCTCAATCTAAGCTTTTAGAATTGAAATGAAGTATTATTTCCTCTCCCTTAATTATAGCAAAACAACTTTTCCCAATTGAACTTTTGTTTTTCTATAATTAACATTGCTAACTTGCAACACTTATCATAATTATCATGCTCCCACTAACATGACGACTATTTGCATAACATTTATGCTCCCACTAGCTTTGACATGTACTCAGAAATCAGCTGGACTTCTAGAAATCAATACTTTATTGACTTTCTTACCAAAGTTCAGATTTCTGATACGAGATGATTTGATAAAACTTTATCAAAAGCATACACCTTTCCTTAGATAGCTCATATGTTTGTCTAAACAATTTTAGAACTATGAAAAGGGATGTCGTAATCATAGTATCAATTGTTTAGACCTTTGCCATTTCTCACAAGTCCATGTTAGTGTGCAGGTTAACCACACATGCTCCACTAACGACTTTGAGAATGCAAATATCACAATTGCTATCTACTTAAAATCTACTTAGTGAAAGCGTTTCCTCACCATCATTTTCATGAATCGGAGAAAAACCTTATGACACTTAGATTTTATGGTGTATGTGTTACTTTCCATGTGAATTTGTCAAAACCATAATCACAAGACACGGTTAATGATAAATTCATATGGACTGAACTTGTGCAGTCTTAACTTCTTGCCACCTGGCAGCACAAAGGTCTGTCATTGCTTCCAAGTTGTTATGCAACCAATTGAGAACTCTCAGAACTCATATGCAAAGCCACTTTTAACTAGAATGGGCACAGAAATAGGAATATGTCAACAAGATAGGATATAAACCTCAAGTCGCGTGCCAGTGATAAACTACAAGTTTTTTATTCTTGATTAGATCTTGAAGCTTTTTCAAGATCTTTAAGACTCCCACTTTCCTCTTGACATATAAGACTCGCTTGCCAAATATTCAAGAGATAGTGCGGATTTTTATCAAGAAAAACACTTCACACTATTGGCCTTAGTTGGTCTTTGTTTTATCCAAAACATCACAACTTACCAATTTCAAATGTACAAGAGTAGAACACATTTTACTCTTACATTTGACAAGTGCTAATAAACCTTCTTTAAGATGTGTCATTCAAGTTACAATCTTGGGGTATGACTTTAAGAATTGTTTTGGAACGAAGTATGACTCATCTTCTTGATTTAACCATTTCAACAATTCATGATTCCTCTTCTTAGCCATAAGAATGCACTAAGATGTCCTTAGAGGATGAGTTGTGATATGGTCTCACAATCATTTAGATTATCATAAAACATGATACTAAAGTACTCTCCCATCTTTTCAGATTTGAGAAACTTTTATCTTTCTGCCTAATTTGATTCTTCTCATTCGTTCTGCCATACATCGAAACTTTTTCAAATGTTTCAGAATTATACTTAAACTTGTAAGTATAACAATATTTACTAAACTTTAGTAAATCAAGACGAATAGACTTATCGATCTTTTGTGGTGGACTTGACCATTGCACAAGAATGTGTACTCGATCCCTTAGTCCTTCACTTGACTCACATATACATGTGAACAAGGAATTAGTCTTAATTTTCCAAAGATGAAAATTCTCATTCATCATACAATACAACTTGCATGATTCCAAGTTTCTATCCAACTAAAACTTGGGTGATGAGAATCTTTCCTTATTTGGTAATTATGACACTACCACAAACGAAAGAATCAAATCCATTTTCCAATGTTGCTATCAATGGAATCATATAAACAACAATTTTTCACAAATGCCACTGTAAGGATATTTAAAATAAAATCAAGAAATTTTCTTTTATTTTAAAATTTGCGGAAAAACGTATCCTTACAATGCAAATGCATATGAAACACATCTTGTTATCTATTCCTAAGCAATTTATCACAACTCTTAAGCAGCAGCTCAAAATTCTGATCACGGAACCATGCGATCGAAATCCATCTTCGCGATTAGAATCAGCTTACTCTTCTTTAAGCTTCCTCTCTTTTCTTTGATTCTTAAAACTTCAGCATGTGACCCAGTCACATCATGTAATAAGAATCTTCAAATAGGAACTTAACAGAGTTAGATAGCGGACTTACCTGAAGTAGAGTTAAACTTTTTGACTTTACCTTCTCTCAGACCTTTCAGGTAGTTAGGGCAGCTTCGCAACCAATGCCCCTTCCTTGGCAATAGAACCAAATGGACTCTTTGGGAAGGGCACACAGGACTATCTCAGACTTAGCCTTTCTCTTTACCATTTGTTCAACCGCGTTGACTATGGCCGATCCCTTTCCATTGGGAAGAAAAAGCTTTTCTAGATATCCAATGTTACCAATTGTCAATGTCCATGGAAGTTTGGGAAGTTGATCTTCTTATCAAATTTGCTTTACCAGTGCTCCAAATCATTGCTGATTCAGCTGCACCTAGCAAATAGATAAAATCATTAAGGGTCATGTCATAGTCTGTTTCATAGTAGTCCCAAAGGAAACTCACTATGCGACTTAGAAAGTGATTGAACAACCAACTTTCTCAAGACTTTGACACCCAACTCTCCCGGCTTGTCAATATGTGACTTTATCTCCAAGATGTGAGAACACATAGACTTTGCTTACCAACAGGGCTAGAGTGACCTTGAACTATTCAAGAACTTGTGGGTTAGGGAGAATAATTGGAGGTGGTGGAGGGAGTGAGGAATGATTTCCGGGACATCATCTTCATTAGGAAAGCTTGTTCCAAGAGATTTGAGAAGATCATTATTGTCTGAACCAGACACCTTTTGGGATATATTCAAGATAGTTGATTTAAGTCCTTAATATAACACCCAATATGAAATATTAAGGCTAGGACCCAACACAATATTTTATAACTTGGAAGAGGGATGCGGTAATCCAAGTTATAGAATATTTGAAGGTAGGCGAATGACGATTCACCAATTTCCACCATGAAAAACGAAATAATTTATTAGGTTTTAATTGGATTTGAAACTCCTAGATCTTTTGAGATTCATTGAACTTTTCAATGGCATGTTTCAATCTCGATTGTGCCCTCTCAAATTTTGTGACTGGGATGCCGAGGATCACAAAACAAGGTGTGAATAACCATGCAAATATACTTGGTACCCTTAATATTTACCCCTCAATCTATGTGCCGGTTAACCACACACGCTCCATCGATACTATGATAAACATTAAGTTACCCTTTGCCTACCTTGTTAAATCCAGGTTAGTGTGCCGGTTAACCACACGCGCTCCACTAACGACTTAAGAAAAGTGCAAAGTGTAATTTCATGGGTTAGCACCAAATTCACATTTTCCTAAGTAACTAAGATTGGGAATTTATAAAAGGTTTAGTTACTTACTATTTATCATTAATACTTTTAATGAAGGGAGAATTATAGTCCTTATCCTACCCGTTCGGCTAACGACCCTCCACCAGTCAAGGAAGCGGTGGGTGAGAGTGGACACCCATTAAGATGTCATTTTATAGGCAACAAACTTATACCCCCCTAATAGACCGGCTTCGTGAATGAGGCCTACTAACGGTAAGACTGACTTGCTCTTATATATATATATATATATATATATATATATATATATATATATATATATATATATATATATATATATATATATATATATATATATATATATATATATATATATATATATATATATATATATATATATATATATAATACTATAAAGTATAAGGGTTGAATTTTAACTTTTAAAACTCTAAGGGCTTAACTTGGAATTAAAGTATTCATGAGGGAAACTTTACAAATTCCAAAACTTGAGGGCAAGTTTTGAACTATTCAAAAACTTTTCAATTCCATAACTTATGAGTTTAAAGTAGTTTTAATGAAAAAACTCTTCAAGTTCCATAACTTGAGGACAAGTTATGAAAGACTTTAAATCATTTAAAAAATGAGACTCTCCATTTTCATAACTTATGGAAATCTTATGAGTTTTAATAATAATAAATCTGACTTTTCATATAACTTGAGGACAAGTTACAAAAACACATTTTATGAATAACTCTTAGATCAATTTGGATTGAAAACACATTATCACATAATTTTTCTATTAATATAAGCAAACACATAAGAACAAGATAATTCAAATCAAACAATTTTCATGTAATTAGCCTAATCATTAAACTAATACAAAACATGAATCTATTGACAATTATCTATGAAATTAGATTAGCATGAACATTACCACATCAAAAACAGGTTTACAAGTTCAAAAACAGCTTAGGGTAATGTTCCTAGTCCAATTCCAGCCAAAAAAGTCGAAAATAAGATGTCAGGGGCTTCTACTCGTCGAGTGTATGAACCTACTCGACGAGTTGGATGAATTTCTTCATGTACTCGGCGAGTCCATCAGTGCACTCGGCGAGTCCAGTGCCCAGACAGCCAGAAAATCGATTTTTTCAGCTTTTTCAGCAATTTGCATCAAGTATAATTGAAAACAAGCCTTGGCTCTGATACCACTGAAGGGTTTTGAGCATTCTAACACTCCTAAGGTGTACATGCAACCCTAAATACCTTGGATCTATGTTTTCTCTATTATACATGCAAATATCAATTTTTCCAAGGTATTGTTCTAACTAGCATAATATGAAGAACATATAATATAAATTATAGTAGAATTACATACCTCTTTGTTGTAGCTTGATTCCATGGAGCTTAAGAGCCTAGTACCTCAAGTGTGACACCTCGAATTGTTCACACAACATCACCAACATCTTGGAATAACTTGAGAGAAAAGGTTTCTATGCTCAAATTCGCTAGCCCTCATGTGTACACACACTAGTGCCAATTTCTTGAGCCATGGGGTCCTTATATATGGTGGCTATTAGGGTTACACCATGTAACCCATGTATTTCCATATTCTTCATGATCCATGGGATAAAACCTCCATGGAGTATCCATGGGTTACTCTGTGGGTTTAGCCCAACATTAAGAACTATGGATCATAAACCCACATATATAACATTGAATGATTTACACAATCAATCCCCATATATTTAATTAGTCTCCTTTTTTATCACATAATTAATTCCAAAGTAATTCTTGATCAATAATAATTAAATAATATGATTTCATATTAATATATTAGAACTTATAATATATTAACAAATCATAAATATCCTTTTCTCACATAAGTCTATCAAAACTGCTCCGATGCCATGCAACCCAAATGGACCATGCCAATCGGGTCAAGTACAAACCAATTATAGTTATGGACTTAGACACTAATCCAACATATAGGAAATTGTCACGAAGAAAATTACTATCCTACCAACATAATCTAGAGGGTCGGCACTGGTGCCTTCGACCCACAAGTATAGTGAAGGAAACTCACCTCATAACATAGCTCAAAAGTAAACACGCTCTTAAAATCCCACAACAGGTACTATATGCCACCTAGATAATCACACAAGGCAATACCTTAATATATCTACTAAGACATTTACAACAGAATAAAAACCACAAGTCAAAAGTTAACCCTCAAGGTCAATGGTCAAAGTCAAAAGTCAATGGTGAGTTCAACTGACCACCATGAAGTGGTCTTCCTTGGCCACGTCGTGGTTTGAATGCGATCCAAAAGTCGGAAAAATTCCAACCGTCATGTCGTGGTTACCTAGGACCACGTCGTGGTTGCCAAGGATCCAACAGCTTAATGCATTAATCTATTTCCTTTGATTCTAAGAGCTCCAAAGCTCAGATATGGACCTAAATGTGATCTAAAATAATAAAGTTTTCAACTTTATCCATTAGGATCATCCAAAGGTCCCAAAACCATTTAATAAGGCAAGAACCTAACCAAGAAGCACTTATTCCAAAAGATCTGAAATCCATCCTTTCCAGAAGTGATTCTAGCACCAAAACTAACGTAAAAGTTGGTGCTTTATAGACATGCATGTCCAATGCATGTCTTGAACCCATATTAGGTCAAAAAGAGTGTTTATGACCTAAATCTCATGCATGGCTTGAAAATCCAACCAAACTCTAGATCCAAATCACAAAATATACCAAATGACTCAGAGATTCATAAAGTTGCAAACTTTATGATATCTCTGTTGTGTTTTTATTCAAAAACTAGTTTCAAAAACATAATATTTGGCAACGGAAGACTTGATCATTTTTTAATAACATAAAAAAAGTTTAAACCCACCAAGGATCATCTTGCAATGTTTGGAAAGAAAATAAGCACCAAAGAAGAATATGAAGAAATCACAACCTTTGTAGTTCTTTGGATCCTCTTAAGAGGCTTGGAAGTTAATGAAAAATGATGCACTTTTAAAGACACCAACAAGTTGTCAACCTGATTTAAGATGCTAGTCTTTTAAGAAAAACTCTTAACTCTTAAGCTTGAAGTTCATACAAGAGAGCATAAGATAAGAAAATAATTTTCATGCATGAACAAAAGATGAGAGAGAATACATACAGATATGCATGTTTCGGATTTTCACATATCGAAAAGTTAGCCAAATGCAAGCCTCATAAAGTGAATATATTACACAAAGGGTCTTAATCCTTTAAGACAACCCATTCCCCTAAGACATGGTGTCCCCTATGCTTGAAAGAAAGCCTTTACTTTTGATTAAACTAATCAAAAGACCATCTCTTTTCACATCTCTCTCATTTTCGGCCATACTTCACCAAAAGAAGACAAAAGCTTTATATTTTATAAACCAAGTTTATAAAATATAAACTTTAACTTTTTGGTAAAGACAAAAGAATTTATCTAGTCCAAAATATTGTACATGACTTATTAATTTATACCATATGAATTATTTAATATTACTTGCTAATGAAAATTATTATTTTCTAGAAATAAATAATTGCCAATTTAATTATAAGAGTTTATTGAATATTTATTAAAATCCATTTCTAATAAATAATCAATTGTATCAAGTTGTTGTTTGTGTGATCCATTAGTATCATATGTTAATTAGCAATGTCACTTTAATATGATTCTTGAGCATACTAGATCTTTCAATCTCCCACTTGTGCAAGATTCATATTAGACTGGCATAGACAGTGGTGAACGTCTAGCAACATTTCATTGCCCCCATCAACATACGATTTTGTGCCATTCTATCAACGCCCAATACCCCAAAAGCTCCAAGCTACAATTGGTGTATAAGGTAGCTTTATCAGTTATCCCTTTGTCACAGACATCATGTTAAAAATGAAATACGGATCACAATCAATCTCATATGGAATTCAACTTCTTGTAAGGTGCCTTATATGTCTAACTCTCAATACATAAGAGGAACAAATTCCATCTTGACTACATAAGCCTCTTGCATAGGGTCATACCATACCTGAAAATGGATTTTATAACTACTCGATTAAGGACCAGCGTTTGACCATATCAAAGCACAACATTCCCCACACTTAAGTCCCACTGTGTATCTCAGGTGTTAAAGATACAAAAATAGTACATTTTAATCAAATATCATTCATGATAGCGATCCACGAGAAGATCCTGATATAGGTCAGTTCAATACCAGTTCTTTGACAAGTACCTATGAAACTTGGTTACAACTTATTGCCTAACTTCATCTGGTGAAAGTCAACCAGTCCAATTCATATTAGTCTTACTTCATAATTGTTCCCATAATTATAACCGACTATGAACTTTCAGATTAATAAGATTATTCATGGATTAAACACGTTAATATAGACCGCAATAAGTATTGATGTTATGACCATATCCCATTATATAAAAACATTATATAATAGTTGTTGTAACAATTTTCCAATATCCAAATACTAAATCCAAATCAAAATACCATTTCTAGAACAATAAAGTCTTATAGCTGAAGTGTGACCATTCATACTTAGCTTAGAAGAAAGGTTTTATTAATGGGTTCGACTAAACTTAATTTGTGTGAATTCTGCGAATATTATCATCTCCATATTTTGCTTTACTCTAGGCATAGTTAAATATATTGGAGTATATGATGATGGGTTTTGAGCATAACAAACAATTCCTATGCGTGCATACAACCCTAAAATTTGGGATTTATGTTGTCTCTAATTGAACATACAACTTTTAACATCAAATGGAAAACCCTAGGAGGTATATGATATTTTCAAAATTCATATAACTATGGTTAGAATACATACCTTAATTGTAATATTACAATAACAATGAATTCCAACTCTTCTTGAACTTTGAGAGCAAGTGTCATAAGTGTCACGCCTCTAATGGTTCACACCCAAACTAAGCAAGAAGATGAGAGAGGAGAGAGGAGAGAAGTGTTAGGAATTTCATCTATTCCCTTAGGGTTTCATGTGACCAAAATTGTGAAGGGATTAGGGTCCTTCAATAGTGAGGTAGCTTAGAGTCAAAACAAGGGTTTTAGGAGGAAACCCTAATTCATTTAGCTTAGGGACCAAGCAGCCCATGAACTCCTATCTAAAGGCCTTTGGACGAAAATTCTAGGGCCTTCCTAGATGTTTTCGTCCAACCCGTTCTAGGGAGGTTCTAGAGCCATTTCCTAAACTATCAATAAATTGCCAAACAGCCCTTGCACTTTTTTTAATACAATTAATCCCAAAACTAATTCCAATTAATGATTAACTATTAATTAAATAATATGATTTCTGATAAATATATTATTTTCATAATGCACTAATAAACTATTTATTTCAATTTATTAATCAAATAATAAATTCAACCTCTCTCCAAAAGTCATCTTGTCCAGTTGCTAGTACTGAGGGCAACCCAAAAGGATTGCACTACTATCAATTTAAGTATATACCAATTATAGTTATGGTCTTAAACACCTAATCCAACAGTCTCCCACTTGGATATGTCTAATAACTATAGTTTCCAGTATAACTTCCAAAACTGATTAGCAAATTGTAGCTCTCAAAGTCGTTGTCGAACTCTGACCCAAACAATTACGTGTCCTAAGATAAGGGATCAAATATTCCTCCGTTCTACATGATATTGTATGGACATGAGACATGGATTATAATCATTCTCAATGTCCAAGTTTTGTCTCCCGATTTCTGATTTATGATGACTGATTCAAACTACCGCTTGAACACATTAATTCAGTCCAGGCTTGGCCAAGCGCTTTAGATGTCGACATCAAATCATCGAGGGGCCCACAGATATTGCTTTTCCTATTAGGGAAAAAGGAACGGATAAACTTTGACTTATATGCTTGCACTATTCACTCATCAAATCACGCACAACAATACGTTTTATAGCATCAAGTTACTGATGTGTTTACATACTATCAATGCACAACTGACTCATAAACAACACATATATCTCCGTTTCAAGAATATAAGATATTATCGTCTCAAAATTACTCGTGATAAAATTCATGAAGTAATTCTCTGAGCATAGGTTTATCTAATACTCAAAATCCCTATTTCCAAGCACTCATTAACATTGTAGCAAAACTATTGCTATGTATAAACCCTTAGACAATATACAATTCAATTCATGACAGTCTTAATTCGCTACTTACTTCCAAAAGTATGATTGACTGTGGATGTTTGAATAATTCAATTATTCGGGACGTAAAACATGCGAAGTGACACACAATGATAACCTAATTTAACTATGGTCTCAAAACTATTGAATATAAATAAAACCTTATTATTTAATCACCATACTAATTAGACTTTATTCATTGTATAATGTTTCTAGTAATCAACTAAACACTTGAATTAAACATCAATCATGGTGTGTTATAAACATGCATACTATGTCTCTCTATGGTCCTTCCTTCGTGACCGGATCGATCGTATATTATTCAATTGATTCTCATTTCACAATTTGTTACTACTAAATGTGATAGAGTTCAACCTTACATGCAATATCCTTTTTTGAGGTCGAGGCTTCAAAGTCACAAAGACTTTGCCAATGATATTACAAAATGCTCCATTGAAACTTTGTTACTTAAAACAATTCCAAGGTAATGAAGTCTCAAATTCAAGATACACTCCTTGAACACCTTCCTTGCATTAAAGTTCCTAACTCACATGTAGATTTAATTATAAACTTCCATTATGGAAACATTTCCATATTCCCATATGACCATCAATTCTGAACAACAGTCACCTCCATTCAGAATTATTTCAATAAGGTCCATCCAAATTAATATTATACTTCCAACTGTCCAAAAGCAACCAATCTTCAGTAAACCTGAGAGTGTCCTTGATAGTTGTTTAACAACTTTAGTCATACCATGTTCTAGTCCTTTTTCCTTCTCAATACGCAAGGCATTTACAAAAAAATCAGAATAAGTGAATATTATAACATATGTAAACGATCCTATATCCGGAGCATATGGGACTCGACACATGATGTCTTACATAGAGACCTGATGTCTGATCAGTCTCTTGCTATAATATTTCCATATACCGAATTTCCTATGTTGAATCATTTCAAAACGACATTCATATATGTCCAAGACTAAGTTCCATTAAAACCTCAATCTAAACTTTTAGATTTGAAATGAAGTATGAGTGACCTCTCCCCTAGATCTTTTTGTAGCGAAACAATTCCCAAACTTTGCAATTTGCAAATTTTGAAATCTTTGTTTCCTATAACTAATATTTCCAACTTGCAACACTTAGCATATCAATTATGCTCCCACTAGCAAAATAATTATACTCCCACTACCTTTGACATGTATCTAGAAATCAATTGGACCTCTAGAAATCAATACTTTTTGACTTCCTTACTAAATTGCAGATTGCTGATACATAATGTTTCGATAAGTCTTCATCTAGACTTCTCAAGCTTATACACCTTCATTATATAGCATATGTGTGTGTGTGTTTAAACCCTTTCCGAATTTATAGCTATAAGTCTTGAACGTTCAAACTGTACCTTTCCATTTCTCACAATTCGAACTATGAAAAGGGATATCGTAATCATATTCTAGATTTGAGAATGCAATTATCACAATTACTAACCATAATGATATTTATCAAATCTTTAAAATCTACTAGCGAAACTGTTTCCTCGTAATCATTTTCATGGATTAGAGCGAAAACTTTTCCACCTAGATTTTATGGTGTTTGTGTTCCCATCCATGTGAATATTATCATTTCCAACCTACAATCATAAGATAAGGCTGAATACAAAACCAAAATCAAATTTAGTTTTCCTTTCATGGACTAAACTTTGCTCATTCTTAATTTATTGCCTTCTAGTAGCACAAGGGCCTAACAATGCTTCCAGGTTGTTAACCAGTTCACCCGTATTGATCAATGTACTTTCACTGACCAACGTCTCTGCCTTTTGCAGTCAAATGAGAACCTTAGAACTTATAATCATTTCCAACTCAACTGGAAGATGCACTGAAACAAGAATGTGTCAACTTAACATGATAACTTATCAACCTCAGGTCGTGTGCTAGTGATAACTAAAAGGTTTATTCTTGATTGACTCGTGAAACTCTTCATGATCAATAAGACTCCCACTGACTTCTTGACATATAAGTTTTCTTTTTAAGGAATATTTCTCGACAAGCTTAAACAAATATTCAAAAGTCATAGTGGATTCTCAACAAGAAAACACTTCACCGAATTGGTCTTAACGTATCCTTTGTTTTAACCAAAATATTAAAACTTCCAATTCCAATGTGCTAGAGTATGAAAACATTATTACTCCACATTTCATTAGGTGTTATAAACCTAATTAGTATGAAACAAGCTTCAAGATATGATTTATAGTCACTAGAGCATGACTCTAAAATTTTAATTGGATACGATGTATGACTCATCTCTTGATTGAACCATTTCAATAATATATGATTCCTCTTCTTAGTCAAAGAATTGCACTAAGATATGTTTTCGAGGATCAATTGTGACATAGTTCCACAATCATTAGGATGATCACAAAACATGATACTAAAGTATTCTCCTTTCCTTTCAGATTGGAGAAACTTTTATCTCTTTCCCTAACAGATTCTTCTTATTCGTTCTGCTACTCTTTTAAACTTTTCAAAGTGTTAGAATTATCTTTAATCCTATAAACACAACCATGTTTACTGAAACATCGGTAAAACATGAAGAATAGAGTTATTGGTCTTTGTGGTGGATC
This sequence comes from Lactuca virosa, assembly GCF_052849685.1. Lineage (NCBI taxonomy): Eukaryota > Viridiplantae > Streptophyta > Magnoliopsida > Asterales > Asteraceae > Lactuca > Lactuca virosa. The sequence continues at coordinate 275,767,571 of NC_136434.1, read as the reverse complement.
CCAAGAGTACATATCAATATGTACTAGATCCAATAGTCCTTCACTTTGATTCACATAAACATGTGATCAACGAATTAGTCATAATCTTCCAAAGATCAAGATTTTCGTACATCACTCAATTCGAATTGTATGACTTTAAGTTTCTATCTAATCGAAACTTGGGTGATGAGAATTCCTTTTCACTTGGTTGATTATGACATTTCCACAAACGACATAATTAAGAATCAAATCCACTTTTAACATTTCTAATAATATAAATATAACCACCAATTTTCATAAATGTCATTGCAAGGAAATATAAAGTAAAAAATTAACTGTTATTGATAATAAGGGGAAAAAATTTGTCCTTACAATGCAAATATATGAAAACTATGCTTCTAGATATTTCCTAAGCAATATATTAATCTATCATAACTCTTAAACATTAGCTTCCAAAATCTGATCATCGAACCATGCGATCGAAATCCATCTCTCATGATTAGATTCAGCTTACTCTTCTTAAGCTTCCTTCTTTCTCTTAGATCCTGCAAAAAATTAAAATGTGACTATCACATCGTTTATTAGGAATCTATGAATAGGAACTTAATAAAATAATGGAGTTAGATAGTGGATGTACCTGAAGTAGAGTCACACAACTTGACTTTACTATCTTTAAGATCTTTCAGGTAGTTTGGGTAGCTTCGCATCCAATGCCCTTCCAATTGGCAATAGAAACATATGGGCCTTTTAGGATTGGCACATGGAACTATCTCCGAACTAGCCTTTCTCTTTACCATATGGTCAAACGATTTGACAATGGCCAATCCCTTTCCACTGGGAAGAGAAACCTTTTTCGGACTACCATTGTTGCCATTATCAATGTCCATGGAAAGTTTGGATACAGATCCTTCAAACACTTTTGCTTGACTTGTGCTTTTTAGCATTTCTTCTCAACAATCAACATATATGTTAGATCGATTAGGGTCACGTCGTGGTCCCTCACATAGTAGTCTTTAATGAACTGACTATATGACTCAGGAAGCCAAAGTAGAATCAAGTCAATGGCCATCTCCTTTGGGAAAACGACACACAACATCCCCAATTTGTCAATGTGCGATTTCATTTTCAAAACATGCGCACACACATACTTTCCATCTTGATGTTTACATGCCAACAGAGATTGAGTGACTTCGTATTTTTCAGCTTGAAGGAAACATGACTTGGGGAGAGTCACTGGAGGCGGAGAAAGAGGAGGAAGAGGAAGACTTGAAGAAGCATGATCTTGAGTTCCACCATTTCTTGAAAATTGGAGCATTCTTTCACCCTGATCTGTTGGATTAGTGTCTAAGCCTGTAACTATATTTGGTAAGTATTTGACCCAGTTGTGCATGGTCCTTTTGGGTTGCCTTCACCAAAACAACATGATAGGATGATTTATGAATAAAGAGGTTATTTTGATTTATTAATATGTTATATGATTAAAATATTAAAGGAGAAATCATATATTTAATTAATATTGGACAAGAATTAATTAAGAATTAATTATGTGGCAAAAAGAGATTAATTAAATAAAGGGACTGGAACTGTCAATTGTGTGATAGTTGATTTGGGTTGAGAATCCTTGTGGAATTAAGGGGTGGACGAAATTAGAGTGGGAGCCCATCTAAATTTCGTCCAAGGCCTTTATTCTGGAAGGTTCTGTGCACTGCTTAAGGCCTAAGCTATCCAATTAGGGTGTTGACTGAAACCCTAGCAGCACAAGTATAAATAGACCCCTTAGGCTTCAGAAATCGGTGAACCCTATTCCTAAGAGTACTAGAGCCGAATTATATAGCCTCCAACCTCTCTCCAATATCATCCTCTTGCTTGTGGTGTTTGTAAGCCATTAGAGGAGTGACATTTGTGACTCTAAGCTCCAAGGACAAGAAGATTCAAGCATTGAAGAAAAAGTAATCATCTAGATCTATTTTGTTATGTTAATTTCGAATTATATACACTAGATCTAGGGTTTGTAAGTCTTGGATGAATTGCATGTACAATAGAGAAACCTAGATCCAAGCATTAGCGTTTGCATGAGCACATAGGATGTTCTTTTGGCTCAAACCCATCAGTGGTATCAGAGCCAGGTTTGGTTTCTATTGTATTGATGCCTTGTATGTACATTCATACTTTAAAATTGTTTTTTGGGCTTTCTGTCTGATGAACTCGACGAGATCCATTGAGAACTCGACGAGTTGGATGAACTCGACGAGTTCCAATGAGAACTCGACGAGTTTAGCTATCAGACAGAGAGATTTTCGGGATTTCTTGCTGTTTTGCTTAAGGATAATTACCTAAATCGTTTTTGACTAATAAAATCCGAATTTTATTACTGTTTTATGATTATCCTTACCAAATCAAAAGATAATTACCAATTGTTTGAATAATAAATTCCTTATTTGATAATATTTGATTATTTAAATTAATTGTTGAATTATCTTGTAAATAAAATTGATTAGGTCAAATTTAGATAATCATTAAATTAAATGTTTAATTTAAATTATTTGCTATTTGATCCTTTGTGTTTTGAAAAGTTCAAAACTTGTCCTCAAGTTTTGAAATTTAAATTTTTGATTAAAAGTTTAATTTAAACTATTTAAATTCCAAACCCTAGAATTTTACAAGTTTAAAATTCAACCTTATACTTTATAATATTATAAGATTAATATATATATATATATATATATATATATATATATATATATATATATATATATATATATATATATATATATCTATATATATATATATATATATATATATATATATATATATATATATATATATGTGTGTGTGTGTGTGCGTGTGTGTGTGTGTATGTATAACTTAAATGCTAGTCTTACCGTTAGTAGGCCTCATTCACGAAGCCGGTCTATAAGGGGGGTATAAGGTTATGGCCTATAAAATGGTCGTTTAATGGGTGTCCACTCTCACCCCCCGCTTCCTTGATTGGTGGAGGGTCGTTAGACGAACGGGTAGAATAGGGAAACCCTTTCCTCATTAAAAGTATAATGAATATATATAAAGTAATTAAACGTTTTTCAAAATTCACAATCTTAGTTACTTTAGGCAAAAGTGAATTGATGCAATTCCATGAAATTACACTTTGTACCCTTGCTAAGACGTTAGTGGAGCATGTGTGGTTAACCGACACACTAATTGGGTTCTAAGCAAAGGTGGCAAAGGGTGACTCATTGTTTGTCATAGTTCGATGGAGCGTGTGTGATTAACCGACACATCGAATAGGTGACTGTAACAATGAGGGCACCGTGTATATTTGCATGGTTATTCACACCCGCTTTCTGAACCTCGGCATCCCAGTCACAAACTTGAGGGGCATATCGAGATTTAAACATGCCATTGAAAAGTTCAATGAATCTAAAAAGATCTAGGAGTTTTCAATACATTTAAAACTTAGCTTTAATTTGTCTTTCATGGTGGAAAGTAGTGAATCGTCATTCACTTACCTTCAAATTATTTACTTGTTAGATTACGGCATCCCTCTTCTAATTTGTAAATAATGTTGTTGGATCCTAGCCCTAATTTCTCATTTGGGTGTTTAATTGGGGATTCATTTCTAATCAAAATTTGTTCTTTCTCCTTTTTCAGATGTCGAACGTCAACAACAACGCTTCTGGTTCAACTTCCTCTGGCTCGTTCTCACTCATGAACTTGTGTGGGAGAGTGATCTTTGACGGGTCTAATTTCAACGATTGGATCCGCAACATTCAAATGGTCACTCATTATGAGGACAAAGAGTATGTCCTCGATGAGAAGCTAAAGGAAATCAACATCAACACTGCATATGCTGAAGAGATCGCGGCCTTTGAGGCCCATGAGCGTGATGCCACGAAAGTACATTGCATCATGTTGGCGACTATGACTGCAGAACTACAGAAGTCCTATGAGGACATGCACCCCTATGGAATGCATCAAGATCTGTTGGACCGGTACCACCAAAGCGCTAGGCAAGAAAGGTACGAGATCATCACTTCGATGATCACTACCAAAATGGGTAATAGAGAGTCCCTTACTGCTTATTTGCAAAATATGCAGAGATATGTCGATCGCCTGCTAAAGCTAAATGTTAACTTTGATGAAGAGCTGGCAATTGACATCGTCCTTCATTCCTTGCCTCCCTGCTATAGCCAGTTCCGCATGACCTACCACATGTACAAGGAGGAGGTCACCTTGATCAAGCTTCAAGGACTGTTGAGGACTGCTGAGAGAAACCTCAAAGATAAATCTGTTGCATCATCTCCAACTCCTACTACTGCCCCAGTCCTAGCAATTGGGCAAGGGAAGGGTAAGAAAAGGAAGGCTCCCTCAAAGAGCCACCATAAGGGAAAGTCCCAAAATGGCTCCTCTTCTAGTGGAACCAAGGTTGGTTCTGCTAAACCCAACTCGAACCCCAAGGAGGCAGAGTGCCACCACTGCCATGAAATAAGGCATTGGAAACGAAGCTGCCCGAAATATCTGCAAGATATCAAGGATGGAAAGATCAAGCCGTCCTACACAGTTATTTACACTATTAAATCTAATGATTAATCACATGCTATTTCTTGGGTTCTTGATATAGGATGTGGTTTTCACATTTGTTCTGATTTGCAGGGCCTAAGAAGAAATAGGGTTGTGGAGCATGGGAGGATAAATTTGATCATGGGGAACAGAATATTGTCGCCTGTCACCAAGATCTGAGTTTACTCTTTAATGCTCAGTAGTTAGGATTAGATTAAATAATTGTTGCTATTCGCCAGATATGGCAAGAAACATCATTTAATTTCATGGCTTGTATAGACAGGGTTTTAGATATTCATGTGATAATGAAAAGGGTTCTATTAATGCTTATCTTAATGGTGTTTTCTATTTTGAAGCATTGCCTTGTAATGGAATATATGAAATTGTGATGGTTGTAGAGAATTTAGGAAATGATGTGTTGTGTATTGATTCTTCCAATGATTTGGATAAAGCATTCTTGTGGCATTGTCGTCTTGGACATGTCAACAAGAAACGCATAGCCCAACTCCAAAAGGATGGAGTATTGGAGTCATTCGACCTTAGGGACGATGACGTGTGCGAGTCTTGTTTACTTGGAAAGATGACCAAGTCACCCTTCACTGGCACTTGTGCGAGAGGTGAGGGTTTATTGGATCTCATAAATACAAATGTATGTGGACCCTTTAGATCCACCACAAGGGATACGAGCCGCTTCTATGTGACTTTCACTGATTGTTATAGCCGATATGGGTATATCTACTTAAGCAGGCATAAGTCAGAAACTTTTGAAAAGTTCAAAGAGTTCAAGCAAGAAGTGGAGAATCAGTTGGGCAGGAAAATCAAGATGCTTCGATCTGATCGAGGTGGAGAGTACCTAAGTCTTGAATTCCATGACTACCTAAAGGAATGCGGAATTGTTTCGCAATTAACGCCACCTAGGACACCACAGTTGAATGGTGTGGCTGAGAGGCGTAATCGAACCTTGCTAGACATGGTTTGTTCCATGATGAGTCGTGCTTCGCTACCTATCTCATTCTGGGGGTATGCCTTAGAGACTGCCGCCCATATCCTTAACTTATTCCCTACGAAGAAGGTTGACAAAACACCTCACGAGATTTGGACAGGAAAATCTCCCTCGTTGGCACACATCAAGGTTTGGGGTTGCGAGGCTTTTGTAAGACGAGAGACTCACGACAAGCTCGAACCTCGTAGTGAGTGAAGTATTTTCATCGGCTACCCGAAAAAGTCCTTTGGATATCTCTTTTATAGACCAAGTGACAATGTTGTCTTCATTGCGAGGAGAGGGGTTTTCCGAGAGCGAGAACTCATAAGCCAAGGGGACAGTGGGAGGCAAATCGATCTTGAAGAACTTCAAGAGTCAGGCGATGAAGGAACCTTCAACACTGGCGCTCAACCCGAGGAGGAAACTCCGGTTGAACCGATTGACGAGTCCTTACCTCTTAGACGTTCCAATAGAGTTAGTGTTCTGCCCGTGTTGTATGGTTTTCATATAACGAGCGAGGGTGATACGTTTATTAGTGATAGTACACTAGTGAATTTGGACGAACCTAACAGCTGCAAGGAAGCCATGGCAGGCTCGGAGTCTGCAAAATGGAAAGACGCTATGGACAGCGAGATTCAGTCCATGTATGACAACCAAGTTTGGAATTTGGTTGACAATGTGCCAGGTCGTAAGATTGTCGGGTGCAAGTGGATCTTCAAGAAGAAGACCGACATGGATGGGAATGTGCACACCTATAAGGTGCGGTTGGTTGCAAAGGGTTTCACTCAAACTCCCGGAGTTGACTATGATGAAACCTTATCACCAGTTGCGAAGATAAAGTCTATCAGGGTGATGCTGGCCATTGCTGCATTTCATGACTATGAAATATGGCATATGGATGTCAAAACCGCTGTCCTTAACGGGACGTTGGCTGAGGATGTTTACATGGCTCAGCCAGAGAGTTTTATCAATGCGAAGCATCCCAATAGAGTGTGTAAGCTTGAGAAGTCCATCTATGGACTAAAACAAGCATCTCACAGATGGAATCTTTGTTTCGATGAGAAAGTTAAAGAGTTTGGTTTTCCAGCGAAGCGAGGATGAATCATGTGTATATGTCAAAGCCAGTGGGATTATAGTAAGCATCCTCATATTATATGTCGATGACATAATACTCATAGGAAACGACATCCCAACCCTGAAGGAAGTCAAGTCCTGGCTCGGGAAGTGCTTCGCTATGAAGGATCTCGGAGAGGCTGCCTATATTTTGGGAATAAGGATAGTGAGAAACAGAAGTAAGAGACTGATAGGACTTAGTCAGAATACTTACTTGGACAAGGTACTAAAACGTTTTAGTATGGAGAATTCAAAGAAGGGAAAGTTACCAATCCAAAGTAATGCCAAATTAAGTAAGACTCAATGCCAGAGTACCGAAGTCGAGATAGCAGAAATGAGCCGAGTACCATACGCTTCCGCAGTTGGCTCGATTATGTATGCTATGACTTGTACTCACCCTGATGTGGCCTTCACTTTGAGCATGGTTAGTAGATATCAATGGGACCCTGGAAAAGCACATTGGACCGCAGTCAAGAATATTCTTAAGTACCTTCGGAGGACCAAGGAATGGTTTCTAGTCCTCGGTGGGAGTGATGACTTAAGGGTGCGAGGGTATAGTGACGCCAGTTTTCAAACCGACAGGGACAACTACCATTCGCAGTCGGAATGGGTCTTTACCCTAAATGGAGGAGCAGTGACTTGGAAAAGTTCCAAGTAGGAGACCGTAACTGATTCAACGTGCGAATCAGAGTATATAGCGGCGAGCAAAGCGTCCAAGGAGGTGATATGGTTGAAGAACTTAATCGAAGACCTTGGAGTTGTGCCAACCATAAAGGAGCCCATGGAAATTTTCTGTGATAATGAAGAAGCGGTTGCCTTAACCAAGGAACCGAGGGATCAAGGGAGATCTCGACATATCGATAGAAAATATCACTTTATTCGACATCGGGTGGAAGAAGGACTCCTCGTAGTGAAGAGGGTATCGTTGGAGGATAACCCAGCAGATCCCCTTACGAAGGGACTGAGTAGGGTTAAGCACTTGCAGCACGCTAGGAGCATCGGGCTGAAGGACGATATTAGTTTAGATTAGATAGTTTAGAAACATGTAATAGATAAATGTAATTGACATTTGATGATTAAATAAAAGAGTATTATTTATAAGTAATGTTACTGTCTTATGTTGATTATTTACCTATTGTTTAATTTTGCATGTTTTGACTTCCAAAATAATAAGATTATTAAAAAGTTCCACAATCGCTCATACTTTGGGAGTAGGTATGAAAGAAGATTGTCATGAATTGGTGTGTAGATTGTCTAAAGTGTATTAGACATAGCAAAGGTTTGCTGGAACGTTCATGAGTGCTTATGAGTTTGATTTTGAGCATTGGATTAGACCCGTGCTTGCTGGAATCACTTCCTGGAATTTATCACGAGTGATCGCAAGACGATAATATCATATGGTCTTAAAACCTAGATATATGGTTTGTTGTTTACTAATTGGTTGTGCATTGATAATGCGTAAACACATCAGTAACTTGATGCTATAAAACGCATTGTTGTGTATGATTTGATTAGTGAATAGTAAATGCATATAAGTCGAAGTTTATCTGTTCCTTTTATCCTAAGAGGGTAAAAGCGATATCAGGGCCCTCGATGATTTTGTTTTGACTTATGTGTCGCGCCCGGTCAGGACTGAATTGATGTGTTCAATTAAGTTCTATGTCAGAAGAATCAGAGATCGAGAAACAACTGCTGGACAATAAGTATGACTATGTTCCATCTAATTGTCCGCACGATATCTAGAACAGAGGATTATACGATCCCTTATCTAAAGGACAGGTTGCTGATAAGATCAGAGTTCGACAGCGTCTTTGAGAGCTACGATTGCTAATCGGATTGTATTTACATTTATAGTTACTAGACTTATCCAAGTGGGAGACTGTTGGATTAGTGTCTAAGCCCGTAACTATATTTGGTAAGTATTTCACCCGGTTGTGCATGGTCATTTTGGGTTGCCTTCACCAAAGCAAGATGACAGGATGATTTATGAATAAAGAGGTTATTATGATTTATTAATATGTTATATGAATAAAATATTTAAGGAGAAATCATATAGTTAATTAAAATTGGACAAGAATTAATTAAGAATTAATTTTGTGGCTAAAAGAGATTAATTAAATAAAGGGACTGGAACTGTCAATTGTGTGATAGTTGATTTGGGCTGAGAATCCTTGTGGAATTAAGGGGTGGAAGAAATTAGAGTGGGAGCCCATCTAAATTTCGTCCAAGGCCTTTATTCTGGAAGGTTCTGTGGACTGGTTAAGGCCTAAGCTATCCAATTAGTGTTTTGACTGAAACCCTAGCAGCACAAGTATAAATAGACCCCTTAGGCTTCAGAAATCGGTGAACCCTATTCCTAAGAGAACTAGAGCCAAATTCTATAGCCTCCAACCGCTCTCCGAGATCATCCTTTTGCTTGTGGTGTTTGTAAGCCATTAGAGGAGTGACATTTGTGACTCTAAGATCCAAGGACAAGAAGATTCAAGCTTTGAAGAAAATGTAATCATCTAGTTCTGTTTTTTTATGTTAATTTCGAATTATATACACTAGATCTAGGGTTTGTAAGTCTTGGATGAATTGCATGTACAATAGAGAATCCTAGATCCAAGCATTAGGGTTTGCATGAGCACATAGGATGTTCTTTTGGCTCAAACCCATCATGATCAACATGTGGAAGATCATCTTCATATAGAGGAAAAACATTTCTAAAAAAACGAGGAAGACCATTGTTGTCTGAACTTGACATCTATAGTAGGAGAAAAGAGAATTCAAGTTAGTTTTAATCCTTAATTATTAATCCGTAAATTTAAATTGAGGCTAGGATCCATATTTTCGATTCGAACTTTGAAGAGGGATGCCGTAATCAAACTCAAATCTAGTTTAGGTAGGTAAGGCATTTACCAATTTCAATCTAATCAAACTCAAATGAAACTCCTATATCATTTGAGATTCATTGAATCTAATCAATGGCATGTTTAATCTCAATTATGCTCTCACCTTTTGACTAGGATGTCGAAGATCACAAACGAGATGTGAATAACCAAGCAAATTAGCTTGGTACTCTCGATGTCATTTATCATCTCCTTTTAATGTGTCGGTTAATCATACGCGCTCCATTAATCAACGATAATTTTCAAGACACCCATTACCACCCTTTATTAGTCCCATATTAGTGTGTCGGTTCGCCACATGTGCTCCACTAACGAGTTATAAAGTGTAATGTGCAATTTCATGGATTAGCATCAAATTCACATTTTTCCTAAAGTAGCTAAGAGTGGGATTTTAGAAAATAGTTTACTTACTTTTCATCATTAATACTTTTAATGAGGTTATATCCTATCAAACCCGTTCGGCTAACGACCCTCCACCAATCAAGGGAGCGGTGGGTAAGAGCGGATACTCAATGGCGGTCATTTTATAGGCTGCTTCATTAAACTCCCCTTATAGATCGGCTTCGTGAATGAGGCGTACTAGCGATTCGACTGACTTAGTCTTATACATATAGTAAATATTAAAAATTTAACTTTACATACAGTATAAGGTGTATTTTAATCTTTTAATAAATTTCAGTTTAAACCATTTTATGGATTTATTGATTGTCTTTTAATTAATCACTTTATTAAAATAATAATAAAATTCATAATGATGTATTTTAAACTTTTCAAAATACTAGGGTTTTTAAATTTTAAATTTAAATTTCGAAATTAAAACAATTTAATTTAAATTTAAAAATTAAAAAATGATTTAATAATTATCTATTAATTAAATATTTAATTAATTTATTAAACCAATTAAGGATTATCCAATTAAATTAATCAAATAATTTAACTGAATCATCTCCTCCTAATTTTTGAGAAACATGGGAGGGATAATGCAAATTTTATAATTATCTAAGTTAATCAAATAAGAAGATAATTACCAAAAATAAGAAACCCTACCAAGAAACCCAAATTTTCAAAATTTGGCAACTCGTGGGGAGGAAGGAAAGGATTTTAATCCTTGCCATATTTCAAAATCCTTGAGGGTTAAGGAACCCTTAATTTGAAATTTGAGGGACAAAGGGAAGGGATAAGATTCTTTCCAAAAAATTTGAAATCTAGGGTTCAAAAACCCTAGAATCGAAAACCCTAAGTCCCAAAAGGTTTTAATTGCCATAAACCCTAATTGATCAAAGTCAACCAATTTACAATCATATTTAATAGAAAACAAGCCAAGGCTCTGATACCACTGATGGGTTTGGAGCATAACAAACAATTTATATGTGTGTATGTAACCCTAAAATCTTGGATCTATCTTTTCTCTAATTGAATATACACCTTTGAACATCAAATGGAAACCCCTAGGAGGTATATGCTATTTTCGAAATTCATATAACTAGGGTTAGAATACATACCTTAATTGTTCTATTACAATAACAATGAATTCCAAGTCTTCTTGAACTTTGAGAGCAAGCATCACAAGTGTCACGCCTCTAATGGTTTACACCCAAACTAAGCAAGAGGGTGAGAGAGGAGAGAGGAGAGGAGTGCTAGGAATTTTGGCTATTCCAATAGGTTTTCATCTAACCAAAATTATGAAGGGATTAGGCTCCTTATATAGTGAGGTAGCTTAGAGCCAAAGCTAGAGTTTTAGGAGGAAAGCCAAATTCCCTTAGCTTAGGGACCATGTAGCCCATGAACTCCATCCAAAGGCATTTGCACGAAAATTCTAGGGCCTTCCTAGAAGTTTTCTTCCGACCCCTACTAGGGAGGTTCTAGAGCCCATTTCCTCAACTATCAATAAATTGCCAAACAACCCCTGCACTTTTAATTAATACAATTAATCCCAAAATTAATTCCAATTAATTTCTGATTAACTCTTAATTAAATAATAAGATTTATAATTAATATATTATTTTCATAATACATTAATAAATCATTTATTTCAATTTATTAATCAAAGAATAACATCAACCTCTCTCCAAAAGTCATCTTGTCCAGTTGCTAGTTTTGAGGGCAACCCAAAAGGACTGTGTTACTATTAATATAAGTATATACCAATTATAGTTATGGTCATAGACACCTAATCCAACATATAATTGGTGTTCTTTCATGATATAGAGTCTCTTAGCTCGATTAAGTATACTCTCGAAGTCATTAAGATTTCTATGTGATCCTTGAATGGCATAAATCAACAGAGTTTTTCAATAAACTCATTCATCCAATCATATTATAAGTTCAACTTATAAAGTAGTCTATTCTTATTTTCTAGTATATTATGTCATTTTGTTTTGGTTGGACATCATTCCAACAAAACTTACTCTTCATCCCACAATGAAGTCATAATCCAATTATAATTCAAAATTACCCATATTTTCTTAGAAATTATAATCTTATGTAGCTCTTTACATGAATATTTTATTCTAAACTAATTGTCTCATATACATTCTCTTAGTTCTTTTAAAGTACTCTTAGAATGTTCCTATAATCATCTGGTGACTTAACCGTGTATTCAATTGGTATATTATGATATGCTCATAGCATGATCTTATACCAGGTCTTATACATAATATGGCATAAATGATGGATTCATTGCCAAGAAAATTGAATATAAATCATTTCAGCTAGTTCAAACCTATGAGTTAGGTCCTTTTGAGGCTGGCTCAAACTTAGTTCCATGTCACAATGCTAAGGTTCCTCCAAAGGCATCTTCTATCTTGATCTCTTTCAAGATATTGTCAATATATGCATAAGTATATAAAACTTTTAACATTCATTTCATCTATCTCTATAGATTTTACATTCCAAGAATGTATATTCTCCTTCCTAACTCTTTCATTTTAGAAATATATTCTGAGTCAAGGTGAAAAAGCTTGGCATGGTCAGAATGTAATTTCTTATGATGCAGTATGTCTCATTCATACAAGATTAGGAATGTCACTATACTCCTACTAGTTCTTTTACTCCTCTCTCTCAATATCCTTATCCCTAGGATATAGGCAGCTTCTCTAAGGTCCTTCATAGCGAAACACTTCCCAAGTCAGGACTTAACCTCCTGCAAGGTTGGGATGTCATTTCCTATGAGTACTATGTCATCCACATACAGTACCAAAAAGCTAACTATACTCCCACTAGCTCTGACATATACACAGGACTCATTATTACTTCTCGAAAAACCAAACTCTTTTACTTTCTCATCAAAACAAAGATTCCAGCTGCGATATGCTTGTTTCAATCCATAAATGGATTTTTCAAGCTTGCACACTCTATCAGGATGCTTTGCACTGATAAAAGCCTCTGGCCGACTCATGTAAACATCTTCAGCCAACTTTCCATTAAGGAAAGCGGTTTTGACATTCATTTGCCATATTTCATAATCATTAAACGCAGCAATGGCTAGCATAACTCTAATAGACTTAATCTTCGCTACTGGCGAGAATGTTTCATCATAGTCAACTCCCAGAGTTTGAGTGAAGCCCTTCGCGACCAGTCGCGCCTTGTAAATACGTACCTTCCCATCCATGTCGGTCTTCTTCTTGAAGATCCATTTGCACCCGACTGTCTTACGACCCGGTACATTGTCAACCAAGTTCCAAACTTGATTTTCATACATAGACTGAATCTCGCTGTCCATAGCCTCTTTCCATTTAGCAAACTCGGAGCCTGCCATGGCTTCCCTATAGCTGTTAGGTTCATCAGGATTTACCAGTGTATTATCACTGTTAAATGTATCACCTTCCGCAGTAATATGGAAACCATAGTAATGCTCAGGTGCATTCCTAACTCTAGTGGAACGCCTTAGAGGTACAGACTCGTCAGTTGGTTCAACAGGAGTTTCCTCCTCAGGTTGAATGCTAGGTTTTGAGGTTCCTTCACCACTTGACTCTTGAAGCTCTTCAAGGTCAATTTTCCTCCCAATGTTTCCTTGGATTATAAATTCTCTCTCGCGAAAGACCCCTCTCCTTGAAGCCTTCAACAAAGATTTCACAATTATGGTTTAACATGTAAAATATAATTTATAACTACTATAGTTGTTAATAAATTCGATTTGCTATCTTGTGCTAAATCTTCGACATTCATTAGAAAGGAAGTCATACACCATAGTGTATAGTTCCTTCATAATTATTTTATCTACTACTTAGTGAAAATATCATTAGGAATTTATTATATATAAATAAGATTTACATATGTCAAATAAACTATGTTATTTGCCTTCAAAGATCCCTTTCTTGAAGTTGGAATATGTGAATTTCATTTATATAATAAAGATAACAATGTCAAAGATGAGTTTGATTTAAAACAAGTTTCAGTCAAAATATTTTGCATATAGAACTTGTTATTTATAAAGCATTTATATTTACTTTATAATTCTTATTAGATATCTAGTCTCATAAATAGAATTTTAATCATTTCCGAATATGAAGGTAATCGTTATGCAAAAAGATGTAAATAAATAGTCAATCAATCAAAAATTAAAATAACTGAGAAATATATTTAGGCAAGCTAAATTAAAATATACATTGTTCCAAAATAAACATTGTTTCATAATACAAGTGCATTAAGTTCCTAGCATAATTAATAAACAAAACTCCGAGAGTGTAGTTCCAACTTGATTATGCTCAACTAATTACTCTTCTGTAAATATCTGCAAGGCATTTACAAATATTAGATTAATATTTAAGTAACAAGCAAGCACCTAAGTGTTATATGAAAAGTATGAGTTTTATCTAGTAGATACCTGAAATACAAGTCTCTTCCAGACTTTCTTCCAGATAAGAGGAGCAAATCCTCTTCTAGTGTTCAGTTTCTCCACAAAAGAAACAAGATCCATCTATGTGGGCCTTATAGGATTTCTTGGGCTTAAAGGTGTTCATTCCATAAAACATGGGCCTCCTAGATCACATAAGGTGACTCTTTTGGGCCTTGTACTATTCCTAGTTTGATGTTAGAAACATCTTTAGCATCACAGTGATGCCTTTACAAGGTATCATGTTCAGGCTTATTGCTCAAAGCAAATAGTTTAGGACTAGGACCTTTAAGTATATACAATTCCATATCTCTCACGATATTGTCTCTTAAGACATAAACTCATTCATTAAAGTATTATCTAGTGAATGTTATTGTTTCTTTAAGTCATTAAAGAAAAAATGACAATTCATGGTAATGAGAATGGATTATTTAAATATAAAATTTTAACAAAATTCATTTAGTATTTTCAATATTTAAAATCATTAATAATAAATACCCTTTTGGTTTCCAAAAACATTAATTATCAAAGTCTAGGATCCAAGTTGCAAAACAAATAAATGGTTAGAAATCATTATCCCATCCATTTGAATTCAACCCGGTAGATATCGATTATCAATTATTTCTTACTATATAAGTCCTAGATTTATGGGATCGCTAATAATAAATTTAATTAGACATGTTTGATCACATTTATACCTCGGAACTATCTTGCTTAGGTATCCTTTATCACAAAAGATTTCCGACCAAATCATCCAATTTGAAAAAAAACTTGTGTAATCGGCCTATAACTTGGTTATAGAAATCGCGAATACACCCCAGCCATCAAAAGATAACACTAAGCGGTTAGGTATGATTTATCCTAGTAGTGTATATAAGAGATGTGCGAGTGCTCTTCAAACAGGATTACATAGATTTGAGGTTTGTAAAAAGGGTCTTTTATATGTTTTATAATTCTAGCCTTTAAAAAACATATGATATCATGTTATTACATGCATATAATGAATCATGGTACCAATTTTCAAAAGAAAATCACATTTATAGGTTCTATATATAAGGCTAGTTTTGATATAATTTAATGTGATTAAATTTGATAACCGGCATTAAGTTTGAGTGCATTTGAATATTTTATATCTTCAATAAAACTTCCTTTTATTACTTATATATTTGGATTTTGTATAAGTTATAAAAATCACCATTTTAAAACTTACATTTCAGTATTTCAAAATTTGATGTTATTAACGTTTTTTTATAAAACTGGATTTTATTTTAAAACTATAACTTGTTACATCTTATGTTCACATTATAAATTTTGAAAACCAAACTCCATGTCATGTTTATTTTGTCCAAAATTATTTAAGCATGTGAAAAACTAATTTATCAACCACACATAATAATTACATAAAATATATATGCATAAACATAACCAACTAATGACATTTTTTTGTGAGCCAACACAAAAAATGTCAAGTCCATTCCTAAAGGGACATTTTAAGGGACCAAAAATCTTCGTGTAATGTTGTTATAGAAGCTCCCACTTGAGTAAAACACCATTTGCTTGCAAAAGATTGGAAAAATTCTTTAAAGCAATATTTCAACAATATGCAACACTTTTTAGAAAAGGTTGAAGAAAAGGTTGGATTAGGTCCAACAGCTCCAAGGGAAGCTATCAACAGCAATACCTTTTGCAACAGATTGCTGAAAAGGTTGCCTTTGTCCATGCTCACCTCAAAACCTCGAAATTTGTCTTCTTTTCTTCAAAAAATGGTTCCAACTTCATTTCTTGTTACATTTTGTATAAATAAATTATTTCTAACAACTAATCTATTATTTACAAAAATAAACCAAGAAAACTAATCTATTTAATTTATTACATACCATATGAATGAATAAATTATTACAACCATCTTTATCATAAAAACAAAAAACACAACATCAAAACAAACACAATGGTCCTTAGCTAGTTTATGCACATCATACATATCAACATACACATTAAACAATCTTTTTTTCTAAGAGAACCTTAAATGACAAAAAGATGCATGAAAAACATTTGTCACGTAAAATAACAATTATAAAGTTATCATAGAAAATATATAAGAACTTATTTTCATACAAAACCAAGTTATCCATATTCTCCAAAAACCAAGATTTCCAAAATTCAAAAAAATCTAACCAAACTTGGTGGTTCTGATACCAATTGTTGGGTTTTTATTCAAAAACTAGTTTCAAAAACATAATATTTGGCAACGGAAGAGTTGATCATTTTTAAATAACATAAAACAAGTTTAAACCCACCAAGGATCATCTTTCAAAGTTTGGAAAGAAAACAAGCACCAAAGAAGAAGATGTAGAAATCACAACCTTTGTAGTTCTTTAGATCCTCTTGGGAGGCTTGGAAATTGATGAAGGATGATCAACTTTAAGAGACACCAACAAGTTGTCAACTTGATTTAAGATGCTAGGCTTTTAAGAAAAATCTTAACTCTTAAGCTTGAAGTTCATAACCAATATGAACTTCAAGAGAGCATAATATAAGCAAGTAATCTTCATACATGAAAAAAAGATGAGAGAAAATACATACACATATACATGTTTTGGATTTTTCACATATGGAAAAGCTAGCCAAATTCAAGCCTCATAAAGTGTATATATTACACAAAGGGTCTTAAGCCTTTAAGACAACCCATTCCCCTAATACATGGTGTCCCCCATGCTTGAAACAAAGCCTTTACTTTTGATTAAACTAATCAACAGACCATATCTCTTCACCTTTCTCTCCTTTTCGGCCATACTTCACCAAAAGAAGACAAAAGCTTTATATTTTATAAACCAAGTTTATAAAATATAAACTTTAACATTTTGGTAAAAGAAAAAAGAATTTATCTAGTCCAAAATGTTGTACATGACTTATTAATTCATACCATATGAATTATGTAATATTACTTGCTAATGAAAATTATTATTTCCAAGAAATAAATAATTTCCAATTTAATTATAATAGTTTATTAAATATTTATTAAAATCAGTTTCTAACAAATATTAAATTGTATCAAGTTGTTGTTAGTGTGACCCATTAGTATCATATGTTAATTAACAATATCACTTTAATATGATTCTTGAGCATACTAGATCTTTCAATCTCACCATTCCAACAAACAAGAACAAGGAGCTTATGGGACAAAACTCAAGATCTAGCAACCTAGCATGATAAAAAACGAGTCTTGGACACTTACAAAGGTCTAGAAGAGTGCTAAGGTGAAGAATGGAGTCTTGCTTGCTTGATCTTTACTTCCTTCTTCCTTCCTTAGCTTCAAGGACACCAAAACTAACTCAATAATGGAGGAAAATGATTAGGGTTTCTTTAGGCCTTGAGAGAACTGATGGAGGCTAAGGATGAGCAAAGCATAGTCTCCTCATTCATTTAAATAGGGAGCAAACCCTGGAAAAATAGGGTTTTCAAGCCAGCGGCCACCATGTCGTGGACAATATTGCAATGTCGTGGTCACCTGAATGCACACGCGACTCTTTATCGCCTCGCCACATCGTAGTGGTGCCTCCACCTTGTCGTGGTAATCCCAAAATGACAAATTCAAATACATAAGAAGGTACCTCAAGATTCGGGTGTTACAACTCTCCCCCACTTGAATTAGACTTTGTCCTCGAAGTCCGCCACCTGAAACAACTAGGGGTAATGCTCTCTCATCTCGTCCTCCGGGTCCCACATCTGTTTTGAGCCCTTTTAGCGCTACCACTGCATCTTCATGAGGTCTACAACCTTATTTCGTAGAGTCTTCGTCCTCCTCTCGAGGATCACCACCAGTCTCTCTATATAATTCAGGCGATCATCCACTTGAATATCCTCCAATGGAACCACTACGGAATCATCAACCAAACACTTCTGCAACTGAGAGACTTGAAAAGTGATATGAATCTGACTAAGCTCCACTGGCAGATCCAAACGATACGCAACCGTGCCTATCCGGGCTAGCACCCTGAAAGGACCAATATATATGGGGCCCAGCTTGCCACGGTTTCTAAATCGGATGACACCTTTCCAAAGTGACACCTTCAGTAGCACCATGTCCCTTACCGGGAACTCCAAGTATGACCGGTGCCTATCTGTGTAACTCTTTTGTTGGCTCTGAGTTGTCTGAAGTCTGCTGTGAACCTGTTGAATCAATTTTGTCGTCTTGAGTACCACCTCGGTACTCCCCATGACCCACTGACCGACCTCACCCCAACATATCAGGGTCCTACACTTCCACCCATAGAGCATCTCAAAAGTGATGGATTTTGAGCATTCTAACACTCCTATGGTGTATATGCAACCCTAGAAACCTTGGATATATGTTTTCTCTAATATACATGCAAATTTGATTTTTCCAGGGTTCACATCCTAACTAGCATGTTATGGGGTACTTGCAACATAAAACTAGATAGAAATACATACCTTTTCTTGTGGTTGATTGCTTGGAGTTTTGAGAGCCTAGCACCAATAATGTGGATGCCTCAAGTGCAATCACAAATCACCACACAACTTGGAAAACTTGAGAGAATAGTAATGCACACTTAGAAATCGGCCCACCTTTGTTCTCACACACACTAGTGCCATTTCATGTGTCAAATACCTTATATAGTATGGTGGATTTGGGTTACATCCATGTAAGCGCTAATACCCATAACCATTCATTTCCATAGCATCCATGGGTTAAAAACTCCATGGACTATCCATGCAAGCTTAGCCCATCCTAAATGAACATCGGCCCAATCTATATATATATATATATATATATATATATATATATATATATATATATATATATATATATATATATATATATATATATATATATAAGAGTCCATATTTAATTAGTCTCTTTTGATCACCAAATTAATTCCAAATTAATTCTTGATCAATACTAATTAAATAATATGATTTCATATTAATATATTATAACTTATAATATATTAATAAATCATAAATATACTATTCTCAAAAGATTATCCATACAAATTGTTTCAGTGAAGTGCAACCCAAATGGACCATGCCGGGTCGGGTCAAGTACATACCAAATATAGTTACGGACTTAGACACATTATCCAACAGTCTCCCACTTGGAAAAGTCTGATAACTATAGTTGCAAGTATGACTTTAGGAACCGACCAGCAATTGTAGCTCTTAAAACTCTGTTGAACTATGAAGTGCCATTTTAGATAAATGATCACATAGTCCTCTGTTCAAGATATCAGCCAGACAAATACATGGAACAATGTCGTGCTTATTATCCAGCAGTTTATTTCCTGATTTCCGATTTGTTTGACATAGAACTATATTGAACACATCAATTAGGTTCTGACCGGGCCCGGTACATAGGTCAAAACAAAATCATCGAGGGGCCCACATATCGCTTTTAATCCTCCAATGACTAAAAGGAACAGATAAACTTCGACTCATATGCTTGTACTAACTACTTGTTGAATCATACACAATGGTACGTTTTATAACATCAAGTTACTGATGCGTTTTCGTACAATCAATGTACAACCAACTCATAGTCAATAACTCATATCTCTAGGTTTGAAGACTTATATGATATTACCGTCTCACGATCACTCGAGATAAATTCCATGAAGTGATACAAGTGAGCGTGGGTTTAATCCAATACTCAGAACTTATGAGTATTCATGAATGTTACAACAAAATTTGCTATGTCTAAACACCTTAGCCATCTACAAGACCAATTCACGACAGTCTTGATTCATACCTACTTCCAAAGTATGATTGACTGTGGAGAGTTTGAATAAAGTAATTATTCTGGAAGTCAAAACATGCAAAATTTAAACAATAGTAAACGATTGACACAAGATAGTAACACTTTACTCCTAAATAAATAACACCTTTTATTTAATCACCAAATGTCAATTACATTTTACAAGTTTCAGAAATAGCTATCTAACTATTAAAACTAATATCGTCCTTCAGCCCGATGATCCTTGCATGCTGTAAATGCTTAACCCTAGTCAGTCCCTTCATGAGGGGATCTGCTGGGTTATATTCTAACAATAACCTCTTTGCCACGAGGAGTCCCTCTTCTATCTTGTGTCTTATAAAGTGATATTTTCTGTCAATGTGTCTGGATCTGCCATGATCTCTTGGTTCCTTGGCTAAGGCCACCGCACTATTACTTTCATAGAAAATCTCCATAGGCTCCTTTATAGCTGGTACAACTCCAAGGTCTCCAATGAAGTTCTTCAGCCATATCGCCTCCTTCGCCTCTTCACTTGCTGCTATGTACTCTGATTCACATGTCGAATCAGCTACTGTCTCCTGCTTGGAAATTTTCCAAGTAATTGCTCCTCCATTTAGGGTAAAGACCCACCCCGACTGAGAGCGGAAATTATCCCTATCAGTCTAGAAACTGGCGTCAATGTACCCTATCACTCTCAAGTCATCACTCCCACCGAAGTTAAGGACCCAGTCCTTAGTCCTTCGCAGGTACTTGAGAATATTCTTTACCGCAGTCCAGTGGGCTTTGCCAGGGTTCCCCTGATATTTGCTGAGCATGCTCAAAGAAAAGGCCACATCAGGGCGAGTACAAGTCATAGCATACATGATCGATCCAACAACGGAAGCATATGGTAATCGACTCATCTCAACTATCTCAGCCTCTGTACTCGGACTCTGAGTCTTACTCAGTCTGGCATTGTGCTGGATCGGTAAGTCACCTTTCTTGGAATTCTGCATGTTGAACCTTTTCAACACCTTGTCCAAGTAAGTTCTTTGACTAAGTCCAATTACTCTTTTACTCCTCTCTCTCAATATCCTTATCCCTAGGATATAGGCAGCTTCTCTAAGGTCCTTCATAGCGAAACACTTCCCAAGTCAGGACTTAACCTCCTGCAAGGTTGGCATGTCATTTCCTATGAGTACTATGTCATCCACATACAGTACCAAAAAGCTAACTATACTCCCACTAGCTCTGACATATACACAGGACTCATTATTACTTCTCGAAAAACCAAACTCTTTTACTTTCTCATCAAAACAAAGATTCCAGCTGCGATATGCTTGTTTCAATCCATAAATGGATTTTTCAAGCTTGCACACTCTATCAGGATGCTTTGCACTGATAAAAGCCTCTGGCCGACTCATGTAAACATCTTCAGCCAACTTTCCATTAAGGAAAGCGGTTTTGACATTCATTTGCCATATTTCATAATCATTAAACGCAGCAATGGCTAGCATAACTCTAATAGACTTAATCTTCGCTACTGGCGAGAATGTTTCATCATAGTCAACTCCCAGAGTTTGAGTGAAGCCCTTCGCGACCAGTCGCGCCTTGTAAATGTGTACCTTCCCATCCATGTCGGTCTTCTTCTTGAAGATCCATTTGCACCCGACTGTCTTACGACCCGGTACATTGTCAACCAAGTTCCAAACTTGATTTTCATACATAGACTGAATCTCGCTGTCCATAGCCTCTTTCCATTTAGCAGACTCGGAGCCTGTCATGGCTTCCCTATAGCTGTTAGGTTCATCAGGATTTACCAGTGTACTATCACTGATAAATGTATCACATTCCGCAGTAATATGGAAACCATAGTAATGCTCAGGTGCATTCCTAACTCTAGTGGAACGCCTTAGAGGTACAGACTCGTCAGTTGGTTCAACAGGAGTTTCCTCCTCAGGTTGAATGCTAGGTTTTGAGGTTCCTTCACCACTTGACTCTTGAAGCTCTTCAAGGTCAATTTTCCTCCCAATGTTTCCTTGGATTATAAATTCTCTCTCGCGAAAGACCCCTCTCCTTGCCACAAATACCAGGTTATCACTGGGTCTATAGAAGAGATAACCAGAGGATTTCTGTGGGTAGCCAATGAAAATACACCGCTCACTTTGAGGTTCGAGCTTTTCGTGAGTCTCGCGCCTCATGAAAGCCTCGCAACCCCAAATCTTATTGTGGTCTAAGTTGGGAACTTTCCCAGTCCACATCTTGTGAGGTGTTTTGGCAACCTTCTTGGTAGGGACTAGATTAAGGATATGGGCGGCAGTCTCCAAGGCATACCCCCAGAATGATATTGGTAACGAAGTTCGACTCATCATGGAACGAACCATCTCCAACAAGGTTTGATTGCACCTCTCAGCCACACCATTCAACTATGGTGTCCTGGGAGTTGTCAATTCTGAAACAATTCCACATTCCCTAACATAGTCAAGGAACTATGTGCTAAGATACTTACCACCTCGATCGGATCGAAGCATCTTAATGTTCCTGCCCAGCTGATTCTCCACTTCCTGTTTAAACTCTTTGAACTTGTCAAAGGTTTCTGACTTATGCTTGATTAAGTAGACATAACCATACCTACTGTAATCATCAGTAAAAGTCACATAGAAGCGGTTAGCATCCCTTGTGGCGGTTCTGAAGGGTCCACACACATATGTGTGTATGAGGTCCAACAAACCTTCACCCATAGCACAAGTACTAGTGAAGGGTGACTTAGTCATTTTTCCAAGTAAATAAGATCCGCAACTATCATCTGATTTTACGTCAAATGACTCCAAGACTCCATCCTTCTGGAGTTGGCCTATACGCTTCTTGTTGACATGTCCAAGACGACAATGCCACAAGGATGCCTTATCCAAACTAGTGGAAGAATTTATTGTTGGGTTTTGAGCATTCTAATACTCCTATGGTGTACATGCAACCCTATAAACCTTGGATCTATGCTTTCTCTAAAATACATGAAAATAAGAATTTCCAAGGTTTACATCCTAACCTTAATACCCATGACTCTTCCTTTCTAAGGATCCATGGGTTAAACGCTCCATGGACCATCTATGGACTCCCATGCAAGCCTAGCCCATATTAAATAAGCATTAGCCCACACTATATAAATACTAGAGCCCATATTTAATTAGTCACCTTTTTTATCACTAAATTAATTCTCAATTAATTTAAGATCAATACTAATTAAATAATATGATTTCATATTAATATATTATACCTTATAATATATTAATAAATCATAAACATACTATTCTCAAAAGATTATCCATACAAATTGTTCGGGTGAAGTGCAACCCAAATGGACCATGCCGGGTCGGGTCAAGTGCATCTCAAATATTTTTATGGACATAGACACCTTATCGAACAGTCTCCCACTTGGATAAGTCTAATAACTATATTTGCAGATATGACTTCAGGAACCAACCGGCAATCGTAGCTCTTAAAACTCTTTTGAACTATGAAGCGCCATTTTAGATAAGTGATCATATAATCCTCTGTTCTCAAGATATCAGCCGGAAAAATACATGGAACAACGTCGTACTTATTGTCCAGCAGTTTGTTTCCCGATTTCCGATTTGTTTGACATAGAACTAAATTGAACACATCAATTAGGTTCTGACCGGGCCTGGTACATAGGTCAAAACAAAATCATCGAGGGGCCCAGATATCGCTTCTAATCCTCCAAGGACTAGAAGGAACAGATAAACTTCGACTTATATACTTGTTCTACTACTTGTTGAATTATACACAAAGGCATGTTTTATAACATCAAGTTACTGATGCGTTTTCGTGCAATCAATGTACAACCAACTCATAGGTAACAACTCATATATCTAGGTTTGAAGACTTATATGATATTACCGTCTCACGATCTCTCGAGATAAATTCCATGAAGTGATGCAAGTGAGTGTGGGTTTATTCCAATACTCAGAACTTATGAGCACTCATGAATGTTGTAGCAACCATTTCTATGGCTAAAAACCTTTAGTCATCTACAAGCCCAATTCATGACAGTCTTAATTCATGCCTACTTCCGACGTATGACCGACTGTGGAAGTTTGAATAACTTAGTCATTCGGAAAGAGTAACCTAGTTATTATGGAAGTCAAAACATGCAAAGTGAAACACAAGAATAATTGAATCCAATATGGTCTCAGCATTTATGAATATAAATAAAACACCTTTTATTCATCACATATTAATTACACATTATTTTGTTTCGTTTTATCAACTTAACACTTGAATTAAAACAATAGTTGTCCCATGCTCCAAGCATGTACACTATGTTTTCTAAACAAGAGTCATGCCATACTCCAAGTATGCAAACTATGTTTGTCTATGATCCTTACTTTGTGAAGTAGATCAGCTGAACATGATTCCAATGATGCTCATTTCACAATCCCAAATCCTTACCGTAAATGTAAGAATATCAAATTCTTGTCATTTACTGTAATCTGTTAGATTTTAAACTCATATGCATTGATCCTCTTGCAATGACTATGCGCAAAAGTCTCAAAGACCTGGCAACAGACATTACAAAGTATTCCAGTGGAGATCAATTACATGGAAACGAAGTCTCACATTCAAAGTACATTCCTTTGAATATCCTTCTTGCATAAAAGTTTCTAACTTTCTCATAGATTCTTAAAATCCAACTCCCAATATGGAAAACATTTCCATATACCCATTTTGGACTATCACTTCTGAACAAGAGCTACCTCTTTTCAGAATATGTCAATATGGCCCTTTCCAAAATTTAACATCATACTTCCAACTGTCCATTAGAAACCAATCTTAGGTAAACCTCAGATTGTTCTTGACAATTGCTTAATCATTTCAGTCATATCCGGTTCTATTCCTTTTTCTCTCTTAATTCTGTAGGCAATTTTGAAAATTTAGAACGGATAGATATTATAGCACATGTGATCGATCCTATACCCGAAGCATATGGGACACGATTCATGATGTTTCACATAAAGACATGATACTAGATCGGTCTTTTGCTACAATTTTTTTTTATTTGCCATGTTTTCAAAAATCGACTATGAAGAGGGATGTCGTAATCATAATCGAATTTTGAGAACGCAATATATATAGAATTCCCTTATGTTGAACCATTCCAACATAAAATTCATATATATATCCTTGAATAAAGATGATTGAAATCTCAATCTAAACTTTTAGGATTGAAAAGAAGTATAATCTCCTCTCCCTTAATTATAGCAAAATAACCTTTTTCAAGCAAAACTTTTGTTTTCTATAATTAACAATGCTTAACTTGCAACAATTATTATAATTATCATGCTCCCACTAACATGATGATTATTAGCATCACTCTTATGCTCCCACTAGCTTTGAAATGTACTCAGAAATCAGCTGGACTTCTAGAAATCAATACTTTATTGACTTTCTTACCAAAGTTCAGATTTCTGATACGAGATGCTTTGATAAAACTTTATCTAAATCATACACCTTTCCTTAGATAGCACACCTGTGTGTCTAAACAATTTCAGAACTATGAAAAGGGATGTCGTAATCATAGTCTCAATTGTTTAGACCTTTGCCATTCCTCACAAGTCCATGTTAGTGTGCCGGTTAACCACACACGCTCCACTAATGACTTTGAGAATGCAAATTTCACAATTGCTATCTACTTAAAAATATTCTTAGTGAAAGCGTTTCCTCACCATCATTTTCATGAATCGGAAAGAAACCTTATGACACTTAGATTTTATGGTGTATGTGTTCCCATCCATAAGAATTTGTCACAACCATAACTACAAGACAAGGTTAGTAACAAACTCAAAACCATATGGATTGAACTTGTTCAATCTTGATTTCTTGCCTCTTGGTAGCACAAGGGCCCACCATTGTTTCCAAGTTATGCACACATTTGAGAACTCACAGAACTCACATACATAGTCAACTTTACTGGAATAGGCACACAAACAAGAATTATGTCAACACGATAGGTTACAAACCTCAAGTCCTTTAACTATAGGTTTTATCCTTGATTATCTCTTGAAAATTTCAAGACCTTTAAGACTCCCACTGTCCTCTTGACATATAAGTTTTTCTTTGTCAAGAACCATTCCTTGACAACCAAACAAATATTCAAGAGTCAGTGCGGATTCTTATCAAGATAAACACTTCACACAATTGGCCTTAGTTGGTCTTTGTTTTATCCAAAACATCACAACTTACCAATTTCAAATGTACAAGAGTAGAAAACATTTTACTCTTACATTTGACAAGTGTTATAAACCTTCTTTAAGATGTGTCACTCAAGTTACAATCTTGGAGTATGACTCTAAGACTTGTTTTTGGAACGAAGTATGACTCATCTTCTCGATTTTAACCACTTCAATAATTCATGATTCTTCTTCTTAGCCATAAGAATGCACTAAGATGTCCCTAGAGGATGAATTGTGAGATGGTCTCACAATCATTAAGATGATCACAAAACATGATACTAAAGTACTCTCCCATCTTTTCAGATTTGAGAAACTTTTATCTTTCTGCCTAATTTGATTCTTCCCATTCGTTCTGCCATACATCGAAACTTTTCCAATGTTTCAGAATTATACTTAAACTATTAAGTATAACCATATTTACTAAACATTAGTAAATCATGATGAATAGTCTTATCGATCTTTTTGTGGTGGACTTGACCAGTGCACACGAATGTGTATTAGATCCCTTAGTCGTTCACTTG
The DNA here is from genome assembly GCF_052849685.1 of Lactuca virosa. Lineage (NCBI taxonomy): Eukaryota > Viridiplantae > Streptophyta > Magnoliopsida > Asterales > Asteraceae > Lactuca > Lactuca virosa. The sequence goes on along the minus strand of NC_136434.1, from coordinate 275,740,712 downwards.
ACTCACATATATATGTTAACAAGGAATTAGTCTTAATTGTCCAAAGGTGACGACTTTCATTCATCATACTATACAACTTGCATGATTCCAAGTTTTTGTCCAATTGAAACTTGGGTGATGAGAATCATTCCTTATTTGGTAAATTTAGACACTACCACAAATGAAAGAATCAAATTCATATTCCCATTATTGCTAGAAATATACAAACATCAATTTTTCATAAATGCCATTCCAAGGAGATATAAAATAAAGTAAAACAAAATTTTATTTATTTATAAATGCGGAAAAACTTTTTCCTTACAATGCAAAATTTAAATGAAAAATATGCTATTACACATTTTCTAGCAATCTATCATAACTCCTAAGTAGTAGCTCAAGAATCCGATCTTCGAACCATACGATTGAAATCCATCTTCGCGATCAGATTTAGCATACTCTTTCTTTAAGTTTCCTTCCCTTTGCTTGATCCTGCCATACATCAAAATGTATTAAGAACCTTCAAACAGGAACTTAAGAGAGTTAGATAGTGGACTTACCTGAAGCAGAGTCAAACTTTTTGACTTGACCTTCTCTCAGATCTTTCAGGTAGTTAGGGCATCTTCGCAACCAATGCCCCTTTCTTTGGCAATATAAATATATGTACCCTCTGGTGATGGTACATGTGACTATCTCAGACTTAGCCTTACTCTTTACCATTTGGTCAACCGAGTTGACTATGGCCGATCCCTTTCCATTGGGAAGAAAAAGCTTTTCTAGATATCCAATGTTACCAATTGTCAATGTCCATGGTAGTTTGGAAGTTGATCTACTAATCAAATTTGCTTTACCAGAGCTCCAAATCATTGCTGATTCAGCAGCACTAAGCAAATAGATAAGATCATTAGGGTCGTGTCATAGTCTGTTACATAGTAGTCCCAAAGGAACTCACTGTGTGACTTAGAAAGTGATTTAACGACCAACTTTCTCAAGACTTTGACACCTAACTCTCCCAACTTGTCAATATGTGAGCACACATAGACCTTGCTTGCCAATAGGGCTTGAGTGACTTTGAACTATTCAAGAACTTGTGGGTTAGGGAGAATAATTGGAGGAGGTGGAGGAAGAGAAACATGATTTCCATGGAACATCATCTTCATTAGGAAAGCTTGTTCCAAGAGATTTGGGAAGATAATAATTGTCTAAACCAGACACCTTTTGGGAGATATTCAAGATAGTTGATTTAAAGTCCTTAATATAAGAGCCAATATGAAATATTAAGGCTAGGACCCAACACAATATTTTATAACTTGGAAGAGGAATGCCGTAATCCAAGCTATAGAATATTTGAAGGTAGGTGAATGACGATTCACCAATTTCCACCATGAAAAACGAAATAATTTATTAGGTTTTAATTGGATTTGAATCTCCTAGATCTTTTGAGATTCATTGAACTTTTCAATGGCATGTTTCAATCTCGATTGTGCCCTCTCAAATTTTGTGACTGGGATGCCGAGGATCACAAAACAAGGTGTGAATAGCCATGCAAATTCACTTGGTACCCTTAATATTATCACCTAATCAATATGCCAGTTAACCACACGCGCTCCACCAATCTATGATAAACATTAAGTCACCCTTTTCCATCCTTACTAGTCCAAGTTAGTGTGCCGGTTAACCACACACGCTCCACCAACGACTTGGTAAGGTACAAAGTGTAAATTTCATGGGTTAGCACCAAATTCACATTTTTCCTAAAGTAACTAAGATCGGGAATTTATAAAAGGTTTAGTTACTTTATATTCATCATTATACTTTTAATGAGAATTATAGTCATTGTCCTACCCGTTCGGCTAACGACCCTCCACCAGTCAAGGAAGCGGTGGGTGAGAGTGGACACCCATTAAGCTGCCATTTTATAGGCAACAACCTTATACCCCCTCTTATAGACCGGCTTCGTGAATGAGGCCTACTAACGGTAAGACTGACTTGCTCTTATACATATATAAATTATTAACTTATAATACTATAAAGTATAAGGGTTGAATTTTAAATTTTAAAACTCTAAGGGTTGGAACTAAAGTGTGTGTGAGACTTTACAAATTCCAAAACTTGAGGAAAAGTTTTGAACAATTCAAAAACTTTTGGATTTTCATAACTTATGAGTTTAATTAAGGTTTAAAAAAAACTTTTAATGAGGAGACTCTTGGACATCCATAACTTGAGGAAACGTTATGGAGTCCATAAAACTATTTATGATGAAAAAGGCTCTTCAACTTGTGTAACCTATGGTTTTTAATGGGCTTTCAAAGAAAATCTTTTGGCAATCCATAACTTGAGGACAAATTATGGATTCCAATAAAACACATCAAGATCAAGAATTAACTAACAAACAATTTGCAAATAATTCATATGATCTAACAAAACTAATAAGTTCATGAACATCCATATCAACTATTTTAAGAATCATATGAACACATACAAAACTTGAAATTTTGATAATAGCCTTTGAAATTGGATTAGCATAATCATTCCAATATCAAAAACATGTTTTATAAGTCCAAAACAGTTTAGTGTAATGATTCTAGTCTAATTCCAGCTTAGAAACTCAAAAAACTGCACTCTGGGCCTCCTACTCGTCGAGTGCATGAACCTACTGGACGAGTAGGATGAAGATATGCTTGGACTCGACGGGTCCCCCCATGGACTCGGCGAGTCCACTGATCAGTGGGCAGAAAATCGACTTTTTTTAGCATTTTGCATCAAGTATTCAAGAAAACAAGCCTAGGCTCTGATACCACTGTTGGGTTTTGAGCATTCTAACACTCCTATGGTGTACATGCAACCCTATAGACCTTGGATCTATGGTTTCTCTAAAATACATGCAAATAAGAATTTCCAGGGTTTACATCCTAACTAGCATGGCATGGGGAACTTGAATCATAAAATTACTAGTAGAATGACATACCTTTTAGTGGTGGTTGATTGCTTGGAGTTTGAGAGCCTAGCACCAATAGTGTGGATGCCTCAAATGGAAATCACAAATAACCACAAACTTTGGAAAACTCTTGAGAGAATAATGCACACTCTTGAAATCGGCCACCACTCTTGTTCACACACAACTAGTGCCAAATCAAGTGCCAAGGACTCCTTTATATAGTGTGGAGGATTAGGGTTACATCCATGTAAACCCTAATACCCATGACTCTTCCTTTCTAAGGATCCATGGGTTAAAAGCTCTATGGACCATTCAAGCCTAGCCCATATTAAATAAGCATTAACCCACACTATATAAATACTAGAGCCCATATCTAATTAGTCACCTTTTTTATCACTAAATTAATTCTCAATTAAATTAAGATTAATACTAATTAAATAATATGATTTCATATTAATATATTATACCTTATAATATATTAATAAATCATAAACATACTATTCTCAAAAGATTATCCATACAAATTGTTCGGGTGAAGTGCAACCCAAATGGACCATGTCGGGTCGGGTCAAGTGCATCTCTAAGGTCTGCAATTAAAGTGTGTGTGAGACTTTACAAATTCCAAAACTTGAGGGCAAGTTTTGAAACTATTCAAGACTTTTCATTTCTATAACTTATGAGTTTTAATGGTTTTAAAGAAAATACTTTTGGAATTCCATAACTTGAGGACAAGTTATGGAGTCCATTAATTGGCATTTAGATCAAGAATTAAACAAACAAACAATTTGCAAATAATTCATATGATCTACTAAAACTCATAAGTATGAACATTCATATCAACAATTTCAAGAATCATATAAACATATATAAAACTTGAAACTTTGATAAATATCATTGAAATTGGATTACCATAATCATTACCTCATCAAAAACAGATTTCACAAGTCCAAAACAGTTTAGGGTAATGATTCTAGTCCAATTCCAGCAACAAAACTCAAAAATCTGCACACAGGCCCTCCTACTCGCCGAGTGCATGAACCTACTCGACGATTAGGATGAATTTTCACTTAGACTCGGTGAGTCCACTAAAAAGTGAGCACAATTTTGACTTTTTCAATCAGTTTGCATCAAGTATATTGAAAACAAGCCTAGGCTCTGATACCACTGATGGGTTTTGAGCATTGTAACACTCCTATGGTGTACATGAAACCCTAGAAACCTTAGATCTATGTTTTCTCTAATATACATGCAAATTTGATTTTTCCAAGGTTCACATCCTAACTAGCATGTGATGGGGTACTTGCAACATAAAACTAGATAGAAAACTTGAGAGAATAGTAATGCACATTTAGAAATCGGCCCACCTTTGTTCTCACACACACTAGTGCCATTTCATGTTTCAAATACCTCTTTGTATAGTATGGTGGATTAAGGTTACATCCATGTAAGCCCTAATACCCATGACCTTTCATTTCCATAGGATCCATGGGTTAAAAACTCCATGGACTATCCATGCAAGCTTAGCCCATCCTAAATGAACATCGGCCCAATCTATATATATATATATATATATATATATATATATATATATATATATATATATATATATATATATATATATATATATATATAAGAGTCCATATTTAATTAGTCTCTTTTGATCACCAAATTAATTCCAAATTAATATATTAATATGATTTCATATTAATATATTATAACTTATAATATATTAATAAATCATAAATATACTATTTTCAAAAGATTATCCATACAAATTGTTTCGGTGAAGTGCAACCCAAATGGACCATGTCGGGTCGGGTCAAGTACATACCAAATATAGTTACGGACTTAGACACCTTATCCAACAAAAAGGAGATCGATCAATGTTGGCGTGATAACTGTTGTTATATGAAAACTCTACTAAAGGGAGATACGTATCCTAACTCCCACCAAAATCCAATACGCATGCCCAAAGCATATCCTCCAAGGTCTGGATAGTCTGCTCACTCTGTCCGTCAGTCTGCGGGTGGAAAGTTATGTTAAAGTGCAGACGAGTACCCAACTCCTCATGAAACCTCTTCCAAAACTTGGAAGTAAACCGAACATCATTGTCTAAAACCACTAAAACCGGCACCCTATGTCGTGCCACGACCTCCCGAATGTAGATGTCTGTCAACTTCTCTGCAACGATACTCTCCTAAATCGGAAAAAAAATGTGCGTTCTTGGTCAATCGATCCGTAATGACACAAATCGAATCCACTCTGTGCGCCATCCGTGGCAATTTGGTGATAAAACCCATCGTAATCTCTTCCTGTTTCCAAACGGGAATACCCAACGACTCCATTTTGCTGTGGGGTCGTTGATGCTCGGCCTTAACCTTCCTATAAGTCAAGCACCTCTCCATATACCAGACCACATACCGCATCATACATAACCACCAATAATCAAGTCGAATGCCTCTATATATTTTTTCGCTCCGGGATGAATAGAGAACCTCGACTTATACGCCTCATCCATCAGAACCTGATACGCACCACCCCAGTATAGAACCCACACCCTCCCATGAAGGGTCAATAATCCTCGGATATCTAATTAAAGGAAGCCACCTGACCTACTACGCGCTCACTTTTCTGGTGCTTTTCCATCATAGCCTCAACCTAAGCCTCTCAAATATGCTCTAAAAGTGGGATAATCACAATCATCCTCAAACATACATCCCTGATCGGGGAAGAACCCGCCCTACGGCTGAGGGCATCGGCCACCACATTGGCCTTCCCCAGATGATAAAGGATCTCACAATCATAATCCTTTACCACGTCCAACCATCTACGCTGCCTCATGTTCAGATTTGGATGATCCATCAGATACCTTAGGCTCTTGTGGTCCGTCTAAATAGTACAACAAACCCCATAGAGGTAGTGTCGCCAAATCTTGAGGGCGAAAACCACAACACCTAACTCCAAGTCGTGTGTAGGATAATTCGCTTCATGAGGCTTCAGTTACCTCAAAGTGTAATCTATCATATGACCCTGTTACATCAACACTGCACCCAAACCCGTTATCGACGCACCATAATATACCACAAAATCCTCAACACCCTCTGGTAAGGTCAGAATCAGCACCTCACATAATCTCTGCCTTAGAGTCTCAAAAGTTGCATGTTGCTCAAGCCCCCAACGAAACGTGACAGTCTTCTTCGTCAACCGTATCAAAGGAACTGTTATTTTGGAGAAATCGTGAATGAATCTTCGATAGTAACCCATCGATCCAAGGAAACTCCGAATCTCGGATGGAGACCTCGAAACCTCCCATCTCATCACCGCCTTAACCTTAGTCGGATCTGTTGGGTTTTGAGCATTCTAACACTTCCTAAGTGTACATGCAACCCTAATAAACCTTGGATCTATGTTTGTCTAAAATACATGCAAAATTTGTTTTCCAAGGTTTATAACTTATCTAGCATGGCATGGGGAACTTTTAAACATAAAAGAACTAGATGAATTACATATCTTTGTTTGTGAATTGATTCCTTAGGAGTTTGAGAGCCAATCACCAATAATGTGAATGCCTCAAATGGAAATCACAAATCACCACAAACTTGGAAAACTTATGAGAGAGTATATCTATGCTCTAGAAATCGGCCACCTTTCTTCACACACACTAGGGTGTCATTTCATGCATCAAAAGCTTGTTTATATAGTGCACATTATTCGGGTAAACCCTAATAACCCATGTCTTTTCCTTTCCAAGGATCCATGGGTTAAGAGCTCCATGGATCATCCATGGACTCCCATATAAGCTTAGCCCATTACCATAATGAGTGTTAGCCCACACTATATAAATATAATAGCCCATGTTTAATTAGTCACCATTTGATCATTAAATTAATTCATAATTAATTTAAGACAAATACTAATTAAATAATACAATTTCATATTAATATATTATAACTTATAATATATTAATAAGCTGCAAATATACTCTTCTCATAATGTTATCCATATAAATAGTTCGGGTGAAGTGCAACCCAAATGGACCATGTCGGGTCGGGTCAAGTATATACCAAATAAGTTATGGACTTAGACACCTTATCCAATAGTCTCTCACTTGGATAAGTCTAATAACTATATTTGCCTATATGACTTCAGGAACCAACCGACAATCGTAGCTCTTGAAAACTCTGTTGAACTATGAAGCGCCATTTTAGATAAGTGATCATATAATCCTCTGCTCTCATGATATCAGCAGGACAAATACATGGAACAATGTCTTACTTATTGTCCAGCAGTTTGTTTCCCGATTTCCGATTTTTTTGACAAAGAACTTAATCGAACACATCAATTTAGTTCTGACCGGGCCCGGTACATAGGTCAAAACAAAATCATCGAGGGGCCCAGATATCGCTTCTAATCCTCCAAGGACTAGAAGGAACAGATAAACTTCGACTCATATACTTGTTTCTACTACTTGTTGAATTATACACAAAGGCACGTTTTATAACATCAAGTTACTGATGCGTTTTCGTGCAATCAATGTACAACCAACTCATAGGTAACAACTCATATCTCTAGGTTTGAAGACTTATATGATATTACCGTCTCACGATCACTCGAGATGAATTCCATGAAGTGATGCAAGTGAGCGTGGGTTGAATCCAATACTCATAACTTATAAGCACTCATGAGTGTTGTAGCCATGTCCAACATCTTAGACCTCTACAACCAACTCATGACAGTCTTGATTCATATCTACTTCCAACATATGACCGACTGTGGATGGTTTGAATAACATAATCATTCGGAAAGAATAACCTAGTTATTCTGGAAGTCAAAACATGCAAAGTGAAACACAAGAATAATTGAATCCAATATGGTCTCAGCCCTTAGGAATATAAATAAAACACCTTTTATTCATCACCATATTGATTCCACATTATTCTGTTTCGATTTATCAACTTAACACTTGAATTAAAACAATAGTTGTCCCATGCTCCAAGCATGTACACTATGTTTTCTAAACAATAGTCATGCCATACACCAAGTATGCACACTATGTTTGTCTATGATCTTTACTTTGTGAAGTAGATCAATTGAACATGATTCCAATGATGCTCATTTCACAGTCCCAAATCCTTACCGTAAATGAAAGAATACCAAATTTTTGTCATTTACTGTAATCTGTTAGATTCCAAACTTATATGCATTGATCCTCTTGCAATGTCTATGCACAAAAGTCACAAAACTTGTCAACAGTCATTACAGAGTATTCCAAAGGAGATTAATTCCATGGAAACGAAGTCTCATATTCAAAGTGCATTGCTTTGAACATCCTTCTTGCATAAAAGTTTCTAACTTTCTCATAGATTCTTAATATCCAACTCCCAATATGGAAAATTTCCATATTCCCATTTTGATTATCATATCTGAACAAGAGCTACCTCTTTTCGGAATATATCCATATGGTCCTTCCAAAATTTAACACTATACTTCCAACTGTCCCTGAGCAACCAATCTTTGGTGAACCTTAGATTGTCCTCGACAATTGCTTAATCATTTTAGTCTTATCCAATTCTAGACTTTTCCCTTCTTAATGCTCTGAGCATTTGGAAAATTTAGAAAGGATGAATATTATAGCACATGTGACCGATCCTATACCTGAAGCATATGGGACACGATTCACGATGTCTCACATAAAGACCTGATACTAGATCAGTCTTTTGCTACAATATTTTTTTTTATTTTCCATGTTCTCAAAAAATAGACTATGAAGAGGGATGTCGTAATCATAATCGAATTTGAGAACGCAATATATATAGAATTTCCTTATGTTGAACCATTCCAACATAAAATTAATATATATATCATTGACTAAAGATGATTGAAATCTCAATCTAAACTTTTAGGATTGAAATGAAGTATAATCTTCTCTCCCTTAATTATAGCAAAACAACCTTTTCCAAGTGAAATTCTTGTTTTCTATAATTAACAATACTCATCATAATTGATTATGCTCCCACTAGCATAATAATTATTTAGCACAACAATTATGCTCCCACTAGCTTTGACATGTACTCAGAAATCGACTTCTAGAAATCAATACTTTATTGACTTTCATCACCAAAGTTCAAACTTCTGATACGAGATGCTTCGAAAAAACTTTATCTAAGCTTCTCAGACTCATACATCTTTCTTTAGATAGCTCACATGTGTGTCTAAACAATTATGAAGAGGGATGTCGTAATCATAATGTTTAGACCTGTTTTCCATTTCTCACAAGTCCATGTTAGTGTGCTGGTTAACCACACACGCTCCACTAACGACTTTGAGAATGAAAACAACACAATTGCTATCTACTTAAAATCTACTTAGTGAAAGCGTTTCCTCACCATCATTTTCATGAATCGGAAAAAACCTTATCACACTTAGATTTTATGATGTATGTGTTCCTATCCATATGAATTTGTCAAAACCGTAATCAAAAGACAAGGTTAGTGACAAACTCAAAACATATGGATTGAACTTGTTCAATATTGATTTCTTGCCTCTTGGTAGCACAAGGGCCCACCATTGCTTCCAAGTTGTTATGCACACAATTGAGAACTCACAGAACTCACATACATAGTCAACTTTACCGGAATAGGCACAGGAACAAGAATTATGTCAACACGATAGGTTACAAACCTCAAGTCATGTGCTAGCGATAAACTATAGGTTTTATCCTTGATTAGCTCTTGAAACTCTGAAGACCTTTAAGACTCCCACTGTCCTCTTGACATGCAAGTTTCTCTTTGTCAAGAATCATTCCTTGACAACCAAACAAACATTCAAGAGTCCGTGCGAATTCTTATCAAGATAAACACTTCACACAATTGATGTCAGTTGGTCTTTGTTTTATCCAAAACATCACAACTTACCAATTTCAAATGTACAAGAGTAGAAAACATTTTACTCTTACATTTGACAAGTGTTATAATCCTTCTTTAAGATGTGTCACTCAAGTTACAATCTTGGAGTATGACTCTAAGACTTGTTTTTGGAACGAAGTATGATTCATCTTCTTGATTTTAACCATTCCAACAATTCATGAATCCTCTTCTTAGCCATAAAGTTCACTAAGATGTCCTTAGAGGATGAATTGTGACATGGTTTCTTAATCATTAAGATGATCATAAAACAAGATACTAAAGTACTCTCCCATCTTTTCAGATTTGAGAAACTTTTATCTTTCAGCCCAATTTGATTCTTCCCATTCGTCCTGCCATACATTGAAACTTTTCCAATGGTTTAGAATTGTACTTTAACTTGTAGGTACAACCATATTTACTAAACTTTAGTAAATCATGACGAATAGTCTTATCGATCTTTGTGGTGGACTTTGACCTGCACACACCCAGTGTACCCGATCCTTTAGTCTTTCACATGTCTCACATATACATGTGGTCAGGGAATTAGTCTTAACTTTCCAAAAATGAAAATTCTCATTCATCATGCAATACAACCTGCATGATTCCAAGTTTCAGTCCAATTGAAACCTTGGGTGATGAGAATCTTTCCTTATTTGATAAATTTAGACACTACCACTAATGAAAGAATCAAATGCGCATTTCCATTATTGCTAGAACCATACAAACATCAATTTTTCATAAAATGCCATTGCAAGGAGATATAAAAAAATAAAACAAAATTTTATTTATTTATAAATACGGAAAAACTTTTTCCTTACAATGCAACTTTAAATGAAAAACTATGCTATTACATATCTTCTAGCAATCTATCATAACTCTTATCTAGCAGCTCAAGAATCCGATCTTCGAACCATCCATATTCGCTATCAGATTCAGCATACTCCTTTTATTAAGTGTCCTTCCCTTTGCTTGATCCTGCCAGACACCAAAATGTAACCGAGTCACATTTTGTATTAAGAATCATCAATAAGGAACTTAACAGAATTAGATAGTGGACTTACCTGAAGCAGAGTCAAACCTTTTGTTTCTACTTGCTTTTAGACCTTTTAGGTATTCAGGGCAGCTTCGCTTCCAATGACCCTTCTCATGACAATAAAACCATATAGACTCTTTTGGAATGGTACATGAGATTATCACAGACTTAGCCTTTCCCTTTGCCTTTTGGTCAACAGGGTCGACCAAGGCCGATCCCTTTCCATTGGGAAGAAAAGGCTTTTCTGGACTTCCAATGTTACCAATGTCCATGACCATGGAAGTTTGAGAAATAGACCTTCCACCCATATTTGCTTGACCATTGCGCCACATCATTTCTGACTCAGCAGCAACAAGCAAATAAGATAGATCCATTAGGGTCATGTCGTGATCTGTCACATAGTAGTTCCTAATGAACTCACTGTATGACTCAGGAGGTGACTGAAGAACCCAGTCAGTAGCCAACTTCCTTGGGACAACGACACCCAACATTCTCAACCTGTCAAAGTGTGACTTCATTCCTAAGACATGAGTGCACACAGGTCTTCCATCTTTATGTTTCATTGCTAGTAGGGCTTGAGTGACCTTGAATTTTTCAAGTCTTCGAGCTTGTGGGTCAGAGAGAATAATTGGAGGAGGTGGAGGTAGAGAAGTGTGATTTCCATGAGATTTGGGAAGATCACAGTTGTCTAAACTAGACATCTACAATGGGAGATATTCAAGTTAGTTGATTTTAAGTCCTTAATATAACACCCAATATGAAATATTAAGGCTAGGACCCAACACAATATTTTATAACTTGGAAGAGGGATGCCGTAATCCAAGCTATAAAATACTTGAAGGTAGGTGAATGACGATTCACCAATTTCCACCATGAAAAACGAAATAAATTATTAAGTTTTAATTGGATTTGAAACTCCTAGATCTTTTGAGATTCATTGAACTTTCAATGGCATGTTTCAATCTCGATTGTGCCCTTCAGGTTTTGTGACTGGGATGCCGAGGATCACAAAACAAGGTGTGAATAACCATGCAAACTCACTTGGTACCCTTAATCTTATCACCTAATCGATGTGCCGGTTAACCACACACGCTCCACCGATCTATGATAAACATTAAGTCACCCTTCGTGATCCTTACTAGTCCAAGTTAGTGTGCCGGTTAACCACACACTCTCCACCAACGACTTGGTAAGGTACAAAGTGTGAATTTCATGGGTTAGCACCATATTCACATTTTCCTAAAGTAACTAAGATTGGGAATTTATAAAAGGTTTAGTTACTTTATAATATTCATTATACTTTTAATGAGAATTTAAAGTCATTATCCTACCCGTTCGACTAACGACCCTCCACCGATCAAGGAAGCGGTGGGTGAGAATGGACACCCATTAAGTTGCCATTTTATAGGCAACAACCTTATACCCCCCTTATAGACCGGCTTCGTGAATGAGGCCTACTAACGGTAAAACGACTTGATCTTATACATATATATATATATAATAATTAACCATTAATGTTATAAATAGTATAAGGGTTGAATTTTAACTTTTAAAACTCTAAGGGTTGGAATTAAAGTATATTAAAGTGTGTGTAACTTTACAAATTCCAAAACTTGAGGGCAAGTTTTGAAACCTTTCAAAACTTTTCATTTCATAACTTATGAGTTAATGGTTCATAAAAATGAAGACTCTTCATTTTTATGTAACTTATATGTTTAAATGTGTGTTTAAAAGAAAGTGACCTTTGGATATCCATAACTTGAGGACAAATTATGGACTCCATTAAAACACATAAATGATCAAGAATTAATGATAAACAATTCAGCAAATAATTCCAATCATTTTTCTAAACTCATAAGAACATGAACATGATCATCAAGATTTCAAGAATTATATGAGCACATAAAATCATGGAATTTTCATATAAGCCATTGTAAATGGATTAGCATAAACATTACACCATCTAAAACAGGTTTTAAAACACCAAAACAGTTTAGGGTAATGTTTCTAGTCCATTTCCAGCAACAATAGTCGAAAATCTGCTGTCAGTTCATTCTACTCGTCGAGTGCACGAACCTACTCGACGAGTAGGATGAATTTTCACTTGGACTCGTCGAGTCCCCCCATGGACTCGGCGAGTCCACTGTTCAGACAGCAAACAATTTCGATTTTTAACACAATTTTGCATCAAGTATCAACAAACAAGCCTAGGCTCTGATACCACTGTTGGGTTTTGAGCATTCTAACACTTCCTAAGTGTACATGCAACCCTAATAAACCTTGGATCTATGTTTGTCTAAAATACATGCAAAATTTGTTTTCCAAGGTTTATAACTTATCTAGCATGGCATGGGGAACTTATAAACATAAAAGAACTAGATGAATTACATACCTTTGTTTGTGAATTGATTCCTTAGGAGTTTGAGAGCCAAGCACCAATAATGTGAATGCCTCAAATGGAAATCACAAATCACCACAAACTTGGAAAACTTATGAGAGAGTATATCTATGCTCTAGAAATCGGCCACCTTTCTTCACACACACTAGGGTGTCATTTCATGCATCACAAGCTTGTTTATATAGTGCACATGATTAGGGTAAACCCTAATAACCCATGTCTTTTCCTTTCCAAGGATCCATGGGTTAAGAGCTCCATGGATCATCCATGGACTCCCATATAAGCTTAGCCCATTACCATAATGAGTGTTAGCCCACACTATATAAATATAATAGCCCATGTTTAATTAGTCACCATTTGATCACTAAATTAATTCATAATTAATTTAAGACCAATACTAATTAAATAATACAATTTCATATTAATATATTATAACTTATAATATATTAATAAGCCGCAAATATACTCTTCTCATAATGTTATCCATATAAATAGTTCGGGTGAAGTGCAACCCAAATGGACCATGCCGGGTCGGGTCAAGTATATACCAAATAAGTTATGGACTTAGACACCTTATCCAACAGGATCGACCAGAATATCGTTCTGATTGACAAGGTATCCCAGAAACTACACCTCGCGCAACCAAAACTCGCACTTAGAGAACTTCGCTAACAACTTCTCCCTCCTCAAAGTCTCCAATACTTCCCTCAGATAATCCTCATGATGTTCCTAATTCTTGGAATTGACTAGGATATCATCGATAAATATAATCACTAACCGATCTGGCACAGGCCTGCAGACGCAATTAATGAGGTCCATGAACACAGCTGGAGCATTGGTGAGCCCGAAGGGCATCACCATGAACTCATAATGACCATAATGAATGTAGAACGTTGTCTTTTGTATATCCTCCTCTCTGACCCTCACTTGGTGATAACCCAAACACAGATTAATCTTTAAAAACCAAGATGCACCCTAAAGCTGATCAAATAAGCCGTCGATCCTCGGGAGCGAGTAACGGTTCTTCACTGTTAGCTTATTCAGCTCCCGATAGTCGATACACATCAGATGCCACCCATCCTTCTTTTTCACAAATAAGATCGGCACTCCCGATGGTGAGCTACTTGGCCGAATAAATCCCTTGTCTAACAGCTCATGTAGTTGTGTAGACAACTCCTACATCTCTAGAGGTGCTAACCGATAAGGTGATTTGGCTATCGGAGCCGCACCTAGAACCAAGTCAATCTGAAACTCCACCTGCCTCTGCGGAGGCACTCCCGACAAATCCTCCGGCAACGCATCCAGGTATTCCCGAACAATCGGTACATCATCCACATTCACCTCACCCTTCTCCCGGGTATCCATCACATAGGCCACAAACCCGGAACATCCCTGTTGAAGATAACGCCTATCCCTTGCTGCCGTACAGAGGGCCAGCCAACGATGAGCACCCTCGCCATGGATCACCAAGTCTCCCCCATTTGCAGCTCGAACACGTACCAACTGAAGCCCGCAATCAATCATCGCCCCATTAGGGCTCAACAAATCCCTCCCCACAATGGCCTTGCTTTCCTTCATGGGAATAGGAACCAAATCAATCACATATTACTCACTAAACAACTCGAAAGTACATCCTCAATGAACCCTTGACACTCGAACCGGGCGGTCATCAGCAATCTTAACCTCTAGTAGGTAATCCAACTCTCCCGGAACATCGTCCAACCTCTTTCTAAGCGCAAGAGATACAAAAGATCAGGCAACTCCTGAATCGAATAAAACCAACGCACTAATACCGTTCATAAGGAACGATCCTAAACAGCAATACATACGTATAAGCATGATAATGATTGTTAGATCGGTAGTCGCACCCGATTTAAACCAATAAATTAATCATTGTTGGTTGCACTAAAAATATAGCATAGGGAAGCAGGGTCGAATCCTCAAGGATACAGTCTAAAAGTCAATGCCTTTTTGCATCAGGCACAGTCTAGACAAGAAACAGAAATATAAAAGGGGGGGGGGGTGAATTAAACTAAAAACCAAAAAAACGCAGTGAAAATAAATTAAACGAAAATAAATAATAAAAACGATTTCAGTTCTCCTGCGACTTTCATAATCATGCAATCAGTTCAGATCTGGTTATCCAAAATACGTTCTATCTAATCTGGTACTGAGAAAAACTAACAAGCTCTAGTATAATCTATTTTACCTAAATTAGTTAATCAAAACAAGCTCTTTGAATTAACCCTAACTTTTTACCATTCAATTTAATAAGCTCTTAATTAAATCATAAAAGCAGCTTTATGATCTGTATAAAATTCCCAGCAATATCCAATACTTCTCACAAGCTCAGAAGCGTAAAGGTATGATTTTTTCAGTTTATATCAGAGTTAAATCCCAAACATGGAACCAATCTGATACTTGTTACTTTTACCAGTTGACAAGAACAATTATGGTTTCTATTAACTGATTACCTGAAATGATAAAACCCTAGCTAGGTGATCAGACTAACACGAATTAAAAGTCAAAAATTCGTTAAGCTTAAAACTGGAAAATCTAGACAGAAACACAAAACGAAAAACATATCTGAAAAATAATCACATAAAAAGTACTATTCTATGCAGAACTGAAAACTAAGGTTTAGCCAGACATAGCTAAAAATGAAACTAAACTAATAAAAAGAAACATTTACTGATAAATCTAGATAAACTAAACGAATGAGATGATCCGTGGCTTTAGATCTACGAAAATGGCTGAAAGATGTCAGAAATCGTCTTAGAAGGGTATTCGACCGCCTGGAATTGTCTAACCCCCGAATATGATAATGAGGGTCATATTTATATGCGAGACAGAAACTTCTAAAGAAAGAAACCGAAAGATGCGATTGTAGGTTGGTTATATGTGATCGCAGGTTTTGAATGTTTTCCAGATTTGCCCCTAAATTATGTAGGATGCTATTTTCGATGTTTCTGGAACTTTGGGTCATTTATGCGATCGCATGTATGCTATACGTGATTGCAGGTTTTGGGTTTTTTCTTCAGATGACTTCCAGATAACTTATTTTGACCCTGGGAAACTTCGTGGCAAAAATGTGACCGCAGAAAAAACATGCGATCACATATTTTGCCTATCTGGTCACATTTTTGGCCTTTTCCACAAACATGAAAGTCGTCCAAAATTTTGTCTAGTTTTCGTATCATTTTTAATCTCATCAATCTTAGTTACGGTTCATAAGATATGCTTAAAATACTGACAAGGGGTCAAAGTTGCCAGCAACATCCTTTAGCTTCAGATTGTAGCAATTTGTCTTCGTATGATCAATTCGATTGAATGTTTCTTGACCAAAACATCTTCTAAGAATTTCTCAACATTCTCCTTCAGTTCCATCTCCATTTACGATCCAAATATGCATCCAAAAGATCCCAAAGTAGTGCTTCACTCGAACTATCTTAAATTGACACAAAAAATGCTAGCAGTACGGGAATTCTAATAAAATACATGAGTTGAACATCATTAAAACAAATGACATGCAAACGTACAAAATATGATGCTAAATGATAATAAAAACTATCCTAAAAGATGCAGAAAATGGCATCTATCAAATGAAATCACTACCTAGACAACAGTCTCAATACTTTTATTGCAGATTCAGAATTCATATTTAATAAGTCAAACCAAGCTTAAGCAAATAACTTTTACGCCGATTTAAATTTGTGAAAACAATGTATTTTTAAAAATAATTTCATGAAAAATCATTTATAAAAGCTTAGTTTGACCAAATCCTCCTTTTTCCGAACTTGTCCAGTAAACGCGGTAAGCTCCATTATGGACAGAAAATTCAAGCTTACCCTATGATTCTACTATCAAGGGATCAATCTCATTATACCACACATCTTCTTTGTCTTGATCAACTCTTCAGATTTAACTTTCTTACTTCTTGATTTTGAATTGAACTTGACTTGGATTTAACTTTGAATTTCAGATTTCTTCAAGTTTCTTGATATACCATTTCTAACATATATATTGACTGGGCATGAATTTTACTTTGAGGCCCACAATATCTTAAAAACTTCAAAAATGATAATCAAATGTGGCTATAACAAGAGTTCCCTCCTAACCTCAAAAGGTGCAGAAACTGTAAGGTTCAGTACTTTAAGGAATGATGATGGTTATCCAATCTAGGTTCTTTTTAAGACATTTAAGGAAACTATTTCTAAAACACTGTTTGCTTTTTCCATCCCACACTTCCATTGTAAAAATTATCTGACTCGTATGTTGGTACATATCGAAAATCATTTAAAGCACTTGAACAGATAATTCTAAAATTGAATGTAATGAGAATGTTATTTTCGGTTACTATCACACTTCATCTTAACAGAGCTATCGAATGTAAAAAGATATCCTCATCTTATGTAAAAACAATTCAAATTTTTTAATTTTTAAGATTTTTTAAATTCAGAAAAAAAAACTAAAAATAACTATAAATAAAATATTTTAGGTTTTTTACTTTTTATGAATGTAGAAGAAAATAAATAGGAAAATATTTTTTTTTTTGGATTTTTCGAATTTTTTATATGCAAATGCAATGCAGAAAATAAAATGCAAAACGAAAAATAAAGCATTGTCTTTAATGCTCAAAGAGGAATGAACAGCTCAATAAAGCATATAAAATCAAAATGGTGCAGCTAGGAATGAATGTACCTGATAAGTTTGCAGAAATTCTGATTTTGACGAAGTTGTGGCGAAAAATCTAAATTTCAGCAACTCTGTCGATTCTCTGATTTCTCCAAGATTGCTTGGAACTACGGCCATCTCTTTATTGAAAGCGTAAAAAAACTAAAACTACTCCTCGGGTTGCCTCCCGGAAGCCGTCCATATTTAATGTCGTTGGCTCGACTTTGCCCAACTAGATTTATTAACTCGTGTGGTTGGGACTTCTTTGAAGCTCAACTCTCTTCCTTGTCACTCCAGATCCCTTCAAATATGGCAATATGGGTGGATCTGGAACTTGTTCGGCAAACAGAAAAGACTTCATATTGTCTTCAGATAAGTTGTTCTGATTTTCAAACTTCTTTCGTTTTCTGATCTTCCTTTTCTTTCCAGAAATCTTCTCTTTAAATTCTTCAGATTCTTTTCTTTTCAGAATTTTCTTTTCAAAAACTTTCTCAACAGAAATCATCACTTTTTCTTGAATCCTTTTTCCAGAAATCCTCTTTTCTTCCTCCCCAAGCGTATCTCTAAACAGCTCCATCTCGACCCTTCATATAACTTCTTTTTAGCAGTTAATTTTCCTTCTTTTTCCCAAAGATTTCCCTTTTTCAACTCCACGGATGTGTCTGATAAATTCATATCTACAAATATTCCTTGCACAGAGATATAAGAAAACTTACAGGAACCCTCAGACAAAGGATTGCTAGTACCCAGATAATTACCAGAAATATTATCAGAAGGAAAATTATCATCATTAATTTTAAAATTAACCACTTCCTCATCAAACTCCACTGAAATCATGCCATTAAAAACATCTACTTTTGTTTTTGTAGTTTTAATAAATGGCCATCCCAAAATGATAGAATTTGTATCTGATACGTCTAAATCACCCATGTCAAATATATAAAAATCAGCGGGAAAGAACAAATTATCCACTTGGACAAGAACATCCTCCAGCACACCTTTTGGGTGTACTGTCGAATGGTCAGCCAACTGGATAATTGTCCTGGTATTTTGAAAAGTTCCCATTTTTAATTTTTCAAAAATAGAACAGTGAAGGACATTGACTAAGGCTCCTAAGTCAAGCATGGCTTTTGGAGAATTAAGGTTACCCAATTTAAAAGGAATCGAGAAAATCCCTGGATCCTTGCACTTTGGAGGCAAACCTTTCTGCAAAATGGCAGAAATATTTTCACCAGCTTTCGAAATTAAACCCCAAATCAAGCAATATTTCACTGGTGTTGGAGTTTCTTTTTCTTTCAGCTTTTCAGTTCTTCTTCAACCAATACCTCCTCATACTCTTCCACTTCTTTTTCTGTTTCTTTTACATCTTCTGCTTCAACCAGAACTTCTACAAATTCTTCTTCAGCTTCGACTGGTTCAGATGCGCTTGGGCCTCCATAACTTTTCCCACTTCTCAAGGAAATAGCACTCACATTGTGCTTTGGATTATTTTTTATGAGTCCCGGTAACTTTCCTTGAGATTCCAGACGACCCACAGAAGTGGCAAGTTGAGACACCTGTTGTTCCAGATTCTTGATACTAGTTGTGGTTTCTGTCTGGAATGCTTGGGTTCTCGTGGCGAGACTCTTCACTATATCTTCTAAGGTCACACTGGAATTGTTGGGTTGCTGATTTGAAGATTGATTCTGATAATTCATACTCTGAAACTTTTGTTGATTCGGATTTTGGAAGTCGGGCTGGTAATTTGGTTCCTGATAATTTCGCTGCAGTTGGAATCCGGGTGGCATCTGATATTGTTGTTTCTGCTGAAAATTATTGTTTTGATAAAACTTAGGAGGCTGATTAAAGTTTTTATGTTGCTGGTATCCTCCGAAGCCTTTGACTGGAGCAACATCCTCTCGCAAAATTGGACACATATCAGTAGGATGGTCCGTCTTCAAGCAGATTCCACATTGTTTTTTCGCAACGGCTTTTTCTTTCGTCAGAAGCAGAAAAGCTTTTGTCAGTTCAAAAATCTGAGACTTCAGATGGGCATTGCTGACTTCTTTGACTCCCCTTGGTTGATCTGGATACCACTCGTCTTTTTTTCCAGAATGTTTTGACTCTATTGCCAGCTTCTCGATCAACTCCTGAATTTCTATTGGTGTGATATCACCTAGGGAACCACCACAGGAAGCATTTATCAAGCGCCTCTCAATGGGTGTCAGACCTTCATAGAAGAACATGTAGAGCTGATAATCACCGATACCATGTTGTGGACACGGAACCAGAAGCTTTTTAAATATTTCCCAGTAAGTGTATAAAGCTTATCTTTTTCCTTTTTTGATCCCAAGGATTTCTCTTTTGAGACTGGAAACTCGCGTTTTTGGAAAATATTTTTCTAAAACATCTTAGCAACTTCTGTCCAAGTGGTGATGGAACCAGATGGGAGTTCATATATCCATTCTCTTATTGAATCTTGAAGTGAAAAGGGGAATGCCCTTAACTTTATCTGATCTTCAGTGACATCATATCGCTTCATTCCTGAAGAAACCACATGAAATTCCTTGAGGAATTTATTTGGGTTTTTGTTTTCCAAACCTTTGAACGTGGGAAGAAGATGTATCAGCCCAGATTTCAACTCAAAGTTCTAGGCTTCTAGAAAAGTAATGTAGAGGGCTGCTTAGTGACTTCTGGAGTGGCCCACTCTCTAAGAGTCTTTTCTGTTTCGTCTCCACCCTTAGTTGATTCTGCAGATTCTGTTTCTGAAGAGTCTGTGCTTTCAGATTTAACAGAAGATGGTGGGGAATATGTTTTAAAAGGACTGTTTAATCTTTAAATTAACCCTAACTTTTTACTGTTCAATTAAATAAGCTCTTAATGAAATCAGAAAAGCAGCTTTATGATCTGTGTAAAATTCCAAGCAATATCTAATACTTCTCACAAGCTCGGAAGCGTAAAGGTATGATTTTTTTAGTTTATATCAGAGTTAAATCTCAAACATAGAACCAATCTGACACTTGTTACTTTTACCAGTTGACAAGAACATATATGGATTCTATTAACTAACTAACTGGAATGATAAAACCCTAGCTAGGTGATCAGACTAACAAGAATTAAAAATTAAACATTCATTAATCTAAAAAATTGAAAACTCTAGATAGAAACACAAAACGAAAATCAGATTTGAAAACTAATCACATGAAAAGTACTAATATATGTAGAAATGCATACTAAGGTTTAGACAAACGTGGCTAAAATGAAACTAAACTAATAAAAGGAAACATTTAATGATAAATCTACATAAAGTAAATGAATGAGATGATTCACATATTTAGATCTTCGAAAATCGCTGAAAGATATCATAAATCGTCTTCAGAAGGGTATTTTTCCACCTGGAATCGTCTAACCCCCGAATATGATAATGAGGGTCGTATTTATATGTGATACGGAAACTTCCGGAGAAAGAAACCAAAAAATGTGATCATAGGTTAGTTATATGCGATCGCAGGTTTTTGAATTTTTTCCAGATTTACCCCTAAATGATGTAGGATGGTATTTTCGACGTTTCTGGAACTCTGGGCCATCTATGCGATCGCATGTATGCTACATGCGATCTCAGGTTTTGGGTTTTTTCTTCATATGATTTCGAGATAACTTATTTTGACCTTGGGAAACTTCGTGGCAATAATGCGATCGCAAAAAAAACATGTGATCTCCTATGCGATCTCATTTTTACCCTTTTCCACAAATATGAAAGTCGTCCGAAATTTTGTTTAGTTTTCAGAACAAAATGAATCTCGTCAATCGGATTTACAGTTCATGAGATATGGTCAAAATACTGATAGGGGGTCTAAGCTGCCAGCAACATCTTTTAGCTTCAGATTGTAGCAATCTATCTTCGTATGATCAATTCAATCGAATGTTTCTTGACCAAAACATCTTCCAAGCATTCCTCAACATCCTCCTTCAGTTCCAACTCCATTTAGGGTCCAAATATGCATGCAGCTGCTCCCAAAGTACTTCTTCACTCGAACTATCTGAAATTGACACAAATAATGCTAGCAGTACGGGAATTCTAATAAAATGCATGAGCTGAACATTATTTAAACAAATGGCATGCAAATGTACAAAATATGATGCTAAATGATAATAAAAACGACCCTAAAAGATGCATAAAATGGCATCTATCAATGACATAAATAAGAACGTAAGAAGAAGATACATACCAGTGACCACATCGGGTGTTGGACAAGCCTCCTCGACAATCAGTTGAAATGCCATGCTCCGAACAACTGGCGCCTCCGCCTTGCCCTGGCGGCCATCAATGATCCTTAGACTCGCTGGAGCAGGTGCTACTACCAGTCCCACCGCTGCTAAACTCGGGCAGTTGGCCTTCTTATGGCCCCTCTGATTGTAACGAAAGAAAATCAAATTAGAAACATGGGTGGTGGTGGTGGCAATACAATCCCTGCCAAAGTGCGTTGTCTTGCCACACTTGTAGCAGCTCGAACCACCTGCCCTGCAGGCTCCGTAATGTGCCTTTCCACACTTACCATAGCGGCCCCAACCCTGCTGGCCCCTTGATCTAGAATCAAATCCCTTAGGTTTCTTCGTCGAAACCCCAGTCGCCTGCCCAATCTCTGTCTTCCTCTTCCCTATGTGCTCCAAATCAATTTCCTGTTCCCGGGCCCTGGATATCATATCATCCAGTGTCGGGCAAGCGCAAAAACTAACAAACTCCTAAATGTCTGATCTCAACATGTCATGGTATCGAGTCTTCCGCAACTCCTTGTCTGCAGGATACTAGGGTACCAAAACTCTCTCTCGGAGCATGGCGGTGATCTCCGCCACGGTCTCTGTTGTCTGTCTCATATCCAAAAACTCCCTAGCAAGCTATTTTACCTCGACATTTGGTGCAAACTATGCTCTGAATCGGGTCACGAAATTTGGCCAGGCCATGGCCTCAATGGTTGGGGCTCCCAAAGTATATCCAACATCCTCTCACCAATCCCATGCTCGCTCCCTCAGACATCATTCAACAAACCTCACCTTCGACTCCTCGGGGCAGAAGCTAGTCATCTGAGCACACTCAATATTTTCTATCCATCATCTAACTACCATGGGTTCCTTCACCCCAAAGAATTATGACGCCCCACATCCCCTGAAATGCTTGAAGGAGAGAGTGTGGGCTCTGTACTGACCGGCAGCTAAATCGACCCTATAGATCCGAAGGCGATCCTCCATCAACTCGATGATACCCTCCTTGATCAACCCAAACATCATCGGGGTCGCATCAAGGATGCCTCTAGTAATATCAGACGCAACGAACTCACGTAATCCCTCATCAATTGGTTCGGTGCCCGAGCCCGAACTAGATCCAGACCCTGAACCTCCTGTCTTACTATGTGTCATCACCATGTTGAAACATAACACATAAACAATAAGTATACACACGAAGAGGTTCACACTCTCGAGTTTCCTAGATTCATCGAGGTCTTCCTTGTCTTGGGTATAAATCTTGTGCTTCCAGTAGTACGGGCCCAATACTACCTTCCATACCTATATATACCCTCCCCCAAGGACTATCTCGAATCCTCCAAGTCGCTCATTCCTATCTAGTACTCTTCTCATACTATAAGTCGTCCCACGCACCAAGAAATATTCCAGGAACTTCCTATGGTTCCTCTCCTCATCACCCTCTGCTATCAGCTGCAGAAAGAACTCCCTATAATATCACCTAATTACCACATGAATACAATTACATATCATTGGTACTAGACAATTCTTCGAATGAAAGGTCACACACTACAACGGTTTGTCTCAAACAAGAGCTGCGCAATAGAGTTAAACCTAACCTTCTAAAATTATCAAATCTCAACAATATGTAACCAAGTGCATTCGTCTACTAGTCAGTTGATACTAATGGGAATTCCTAAAAGCATAAAGCATTCAACATTCGAGCATAAAGCAAGTCGAGTCAAAAAATAATCTAAACAGGTCATCCTATTAGATAACTGATTTCTTACTATCATGCAAATCTATAAGCTCATACATTAGGCACATAAAGGCATCTCTCCTAGCATTCTATCATGCAATCCTGAGCAGATCCTTAGCCTAGTCTAGCAAGTGATTCTCATATCATGGCATAAAACATTTAACATGTATGGGTATTTTGGGAAGACTTACTTGAGCTCGACTGATTGCAAGCATCACACCCCCTTCTTTTATTAGAAATTACTTAATAAAATATTTCTTCGTTCTTTTTTTTTTTGAAAATCTACCAAATCCTCAGTTTAAGACACCTGAGAGTATGCCCAAATCCCTCAAACCAAGGCTCTGATACCAACTTGTAACATCTCAAAATTTTCAGACAAAAATTTCATTTTTAATTCATTTCAAAACATCCAGTAAACATGTCAAAACAACCAAAAGAGAATCAAAGTGAAATAATATCATAGTACAAATCCCAAAATCATATAATGCGGAAAACATGGGCGGATGCGATACGATCAAGCCAAGCTCTTCCCTTTCGAGCTAAAAGTACCTGAAACATAAACTAAAAATTGTAAGCACAAAACTTAGTGAGCTGCCCAAAATACCCCATAACAAACATACATAACAGTCAAACATAACCAGGTCTATTTCATCCCTATTGGTCTCTTTCAACCGGTATTGGGTATATTTCAACCCCTTCGGTATCTTTCAACCGGTACTGGGTCTATTTCACCCCCTTTGATCTCTTTCAACTGGTATTGGGTATATTTCAACCCCTTCGGTCTCTTTCAACCGGTATCGGGTCTATTTCACCCCTTACCGCTAGCATATAATCCTATCAGTAAGAATCACAGAGACAACAAACACATATAGGCAATATAGGAAATTCTCACGAAGATAATTATTATCCTACCAACATAATCTAGTGGGCCGACATTGGTGCCTTTAACCCACGAGTATAGTGAAGGAAACTCACCTCGTAAAACAGCTTAAAAGTCAACACGCTCTCAAAATCCCACAACATGTGCTAGATGCCACCTAGATAATCACACAAGGCAATACCTTAATCTATCTCCTAAGACATTAACAATTGAACAAAAACCATAAGTCAAAAGTTAAACCTCAAGGTCAATGGTCAAATTCAATAGTCAATGTTGACTTCAACCGACCGCTACGACGTGGTCATCCTTAGCCACGTCGTGCGGGAAAATCTCAACCTTCACATCGTGGTTACCTAGGACCACGCCGTGGCTGCTAAGGTTCCAACAGCTTAATGCATTAAGTTGTTTCCTTTAATTCCAAGAGCTCCAAAGCTCGGATCTGGACCTAAATGTGATCTAAAAGGATAAAGTTTCCAACTTTATCCATTAGGACCATCCAAATGTCCCAAAATGTCTTAATAAGGCAAGAACCTAACCAATAAGCACTTATTCCAAAAGGTATGAAATCCATCATTTCCATAAGTGAGTCTAGCACCGAAACTAACCTAAAAGTTGGTGCTTTATAAACATGCATGTCCAATGCATGTATTAAACCCATATTAGGTCAAAATGAGGGTTTGTGACCTAAATGTCATGCATGGCTTGAAAATACAACCAAACTCCAGATCCAATGCACAAAATATACCAAATAACTCATAGATTCATAAAGTTGCAAACTTTATGAGATCTCACGATTCCAACAAACAAGAACAAGGAGTTTATGGGGCAAAACTTAAGATCTAGCAACCTCGCATGATAAAAATCGAGTCTTCGACACTTAGAAAGGTCCAAAATAGTGCTAAGGTGAAGAATGGAGTCGTGTTTGCTTGATCTTTGCTTCCTTCTAACTTCTTTAGCTTCAAGGACACCAAAACTAGCTCAATAATGGAGGAAAATGATTAGGGTTTATTTGGGGATTGAGGGAACCGATGGAGGATGAGGATGAGCAAACCATAACCTCCTCATTCTTTTAAATAGGGAGCAAACCCCGAAAAAATAGGGTTTGCAAGCAAGCCTCCACCTCGTCGTGGCCAATATTGTCACGTCGTGTTGACCTGAATGCACACGCGACTCTTTATCGCCTCGCCACGTCGTGGTGGTGCCTCCACCTCTCTGTGGTAATCCCAAAATGATAAATTTAAATACATAAGAAGGTACCTCAAGATCCGGGCGTTACAAGAGCACTATAACAAGTACTCTTCGGAAGACAATATAATTTCCAGAATCACAATTACTTAATAATGATGAGGTCAACTCTATTTATGAAAAAACAATGGAGTTACTTAATGATCATGAGATCAACTCTATTTATGAAAAAACAGTGGATAATTACAAAGAAAATAAAGAGAGGATCCTGATGCCATCATTTGATCTTAACATAAGCCAGATGACACCACCACAGGTAATATATCTTGTTTTTTAAACTTACAATCACATATGTTTATAACTATAATCACATATTTCCTAAATTTACAATCACATGTGATTACAGTTATGAATATACAAATAATATGAAATAACATAGTGGTTTTTATATTTACAATGATCAAGTGTTATTTACAATAAACAAGCGGGTAGTTTTCTGTTATGTATTTGAAAGCATGTTTCCTGGAGAATATTTGTATTTGGATGTAACTAAATCATGGGTTGAATTGCTAAATTATAATGAGAAGGATAGAGACATAAAAAGTTCTCCATACTGAGTTTTTTTCAACATCCAAATGACTATAAGTTAAACATATGTGATACTAAATTAATACTAGCTATTTAAATTAATATTCTAACACTGAATCACACATGATTCACAATTTAGACAAGGTACATAGAGAATGAGCCAATTCCAAAACAAAAAAAAAAAGATGCCAAAAAGAAAAAGGTAGATAAAGAAATGAAATAAAAAATGGAAATGGAGGCAAATGAAAAAGATGAGAACATATACAAAATCTTCAAGCAACACCTTATTGACTGGTTGAATAGAGATGAAGAAAAAACTCAAATGAAAAATGTTGATCTGGTAAGTTAATTAAAATCTTATTATAGTTTATATCCTTCCTAAATATGACCATACATATTTAAATGTAGATATTCTTCCCTGTTTGCCAAGAAGCCCACATGTACCTATTTGTTTTTAATCTTAAAAACGCAAACATAGTGATACTCGACAACAACATCTCAGGGGCAAAAATCAAAGACAAGTATACGCACACTCATAAGTAACATTCGATTATTTTATGATTGAATAAAATATTTATAATCACATGTGATTAAATAAAAAAAACACATGTGATTGAAGCATAAAACATTATTTGATGCTTCTAATCACTTGTGATTATAAAAATATTTGTAATAAAATATAATTAAATAAATACTAATAAACATTAGTAATGACATATGATTATGTAAATATTGATAACATTTTTTCTATGTTTAATCTTGATAACATTTTTTCTATGTTTAATCGTATGTGACTAAATTACTTCTTTTTTAATTTTCATAAAAAATACTTCACAAGATATTTACAGGAGATAAAACATCCAAGATGTCATGCCCTAGAAGACCCAAATCTCCAACCAAGTCTAATAGATATGTTATGCAAAACAAAAAAAACAAAAGAAATTGTGGAGTATATGTAATAAGATATATGGAAACATATATGGGGCAAACATAATACAAAACTGTATTTGCAAAAGAAGGAATCCAGGATGCGATGCTTGATTGGGTAAGAACCAGATATGCTTACACAATCATCAATTCTGAAATTAATTCAACGAAGGATGATCTCTACGAGCTCGTACATGAATACAACAAACAAGATAATGAGAAAAGAGAAAATGATACAAAAAAGCATATGGTGAAATCCAAAAAAGGTTGGAAAGCATGACTTGAAAATGCATGCGATACGGTCAATTAGATATGGTGGAGATGTTGTAGATGGTGACTGTGGATTATTATGAAGGTGAAGTGGTGAATGGAAATGTGAAGGTGAAGTGGTAGATATTAGATTCTGAAGTGGTGAGTGTGATTGTGATGTTGATGATATGATGTTGATATGGATAATTTGTTTGTTGATTTATTAAGACAATTTTAGTTTTTCATTAGATGAATGTTTGTTGCTTTTGAAGACAATTTTTAGTTTCTAATTAGATTAGTTTTTAATTAGAACAATGTTTGAACATATATATGATATGATGGATATGTAGATCTTAATATGGATAACTAGTTTATTACTTTACAAAACAAAGTCTTTTTTTTGTTTATCAGTAAATCAACTGTTTTATTTTGTTCTCATAATTATAGGTGATAAGTATAGCATAAAGTGTAAGATTCGCAAAGGATTAATACAAGTCATGATAAGTACATGATATGATAGATATGTGGATCTTAATATAGATAACTAGTTTATTACTAACAGTTATAAAATCTTTTGTTCTTTGTATAATGCAATGTGATTCACATGTAATTATTTGTCATCACATATGATTTCGATAATCACATGTCATTAGCACATATAATTAGATCACATATCATTTGCATTTGTTATGAACACTATAAGATTTATATATCAATCACATCTTATTAAACCCATATGTGTTGAAAATCACATATCATTTGCATTTGTTATGAATACTATAACATATGATTTCTAAAATCACATATGATTACAAATATTGAAACAAATCAAGAATCACAAGTGATTTAAATCTGGTCACATTAGAAAATCATATGTTATTAAAAACATATGAACACTACAACATATGATTTCAAAAATCACATGTGATTACAAGTATTGAAACAAATCAAAAATCATACGTGATTTAAATATGGTCACATTAGAAAATCGTATGTTATTTCAAACGTTACAAATACTAAAACAAATAAAATATCACACATGATTTAAATCTGGTCACATTAGACAATCATATGTTATTACAAACATGTGAACACTATAACATATAATTTCTAAAATCACATGTGATTACAAATACTAAAACAAATAAAAAATCATATGTGATTTAAATCCGGTCACATCAGAAAACCATATGTTATTTCAAACATTATTATTCACATTACAGAATCATATATGAGATTAAATCATATATAATTATAAAGAATCTTTGATTATACATTTATATATAATTAAGTCACATAAAATTTATATATAATTAAATCACATGAAATTATAACATTACAAAATCACATATATGATTTAAATCTGTTATGAATAAGACATATTCTGGTAAAAACATATGTGATTACCATCTATAATATACACAAACATATTAAATCAAAAAGAAAACTAAAGCAAAAGCAAAAAAAAAAAGTTGACTAAGGAAGAATAAATTGAACTAAAATCACATATGATTATGATCTGTTATGAAACATTTTATGCTTAAAAAATTGAAAACTAATAATCACAAATGAATGTAATAAAATTCTATACATCATTTCTTGGCATCAAATCTGCTTGAACAAGTACGGTTGTTGTGTGGTCTTTTTTACCACATATTGAGCATTTTTTGGACTTCTTTTGAGCATTCATAATTGATTATTCAATTTCACCAACAAGCCTCTTATTTCCACATCCTTTACTGTGTTGAACATTTGGAAAAAAATTTCCACCTCTTCTGGAATAGTAACATTATAAAGTTTCTCAAGGACATCTGAATTTGTGATTGGTTCTTCATTTGAAGAATTGCACTTCACATCATTCAACCAAAGTTGTGTTTTTTCAGCAAAAGATGCTAGCTTCTGCTTATCAACTATAACAATATCTAAAGCAAATTCAGTATTGAAAAATACTTCATTAACCAGTTTCATAACATCTGCATCCTCTTCGTCAAAACGGTCTCTCGATAGATGATAATTTGAAGATATTACATTCTTTCTCCATCGCCTAAGAATATACGGTTCAAGTATTTCATTAAAAAATTTGTCCATCAAAACTCTGAAAGCATGTCGGCAAAGTATACCAAAACGATTAAAATGTCCAAAAGTACAATTCACTTGTTTTTCGGCATATTTTAGTCCCACCTATAACAATAATAAATCACATATGGTTATACAAATAAGCATCACACATTCTGCTATAATCACATCTGATTACCATCTTCTATGTACACAAAATATATTTTCTGCATCAATCACATATGATTACACTCTAGTTTAATCACATTTGATTATAACCACATATGATTTAAAGAATTAAAATTTTCTTTAATAACATCTAAAAATCATTATCTTTATAATCACATGTGATTGATTATAATCATATGTACTGATAATCACATGTGATTATAATAACATGTATTGTAATTACATCAGATTATACATATTAATATTAAAAAAATTATATTATTATGATAAATCACATATGATTATCATAAATATAAAAAATAAAGATATTAAATCAAAAATAAAATACCTTATACGTTGCCTTTACTTCATGTTTCTGGCTCTTGTGCATAACTTTAAAATGTTCCCATCCATCTCCCTCGCCTAAATCTTTAACATCACAAAACCATCCTCCTTTATAAATCTCTTTTTGAACTTCAAAAAACAACTTGCTCGTGTACACCTTTGCTACATGTTGTTCCATCATACGTGGGGACTTCCAAACATAATATACTCCATTCGTTTTATGATCAAGTTCACGTTGTGTATATCGTCGTTTTTTAATAGCATTGTCATAATTCATCATGAAATTTAGAAGGAAATTTTCGATTTGTGAATATACATTGAAAAAGGAATTGATACTCTCAGACATTGATGTTGTCTTCATCAACCCACACCTTGGAAAATCATTGAAATACGTTGGTACCCATCTCTCATCTTCAAGATTAAATTATTTCATCAAAATTTCCCAATTCCTCTCGAAAATATCACGCTCAATATGAATATCCCAAAAAAGCTTATTGAATCTTTTCTTGAAATCCGTGCTTTTAAGAAATTCCACATAGAGCTATAAAAATCACATATGATTCACAGTTAATATTCAAATATTGTGACAAACGGCTATTTCGGGTCAGCAAAAGTCAAGCACGTCAACAAAAGCCAAATAGTGAAAACAAAACACTTTACACCTTACATTTACGGTTCTCGGTTTTGGGGCCCAAGAACCTTGGGATTTCGGTTGCCAAGAACCGAAATCACATGCCTAAGACCGAAATCATGTCTTGACCGAGAACCCACTAGACTGAAATCCATCTAGACCGAAGACCTTAGTGTTCTCGGTTTCACTTGGACCGAAATCAAGGTGATCTCGATTGGAGCTAGGCCGAAATTACATGTAATTTCAGTGAGAATTAGAAGATTTTGGTGGGAAAGAAGATAAGGAAGTGTTGACTTTGTGACATGATAGATACATCAGTTTCCCATAAGACTTATTACCCATCATATAATGATGCTATTATCCCCTAAATATCAAACTAAAAATCATTTCACCTTCCCCCTTATCTTGGGCCGAGATCACCCACAAACCCTCCCACCAACTCCATTTTCTTCAAGTATTCTGCATAATACTCTCTAATTACTCCATATTCTTCCAAGAGAAAACTACTCCTCATTAAGCAAAACCATTTCAAGTGATTCTTGGTATTTGGTAAGTGTTTCTTCAAAATCTAGTGTTTTTACACACTCTTACACTAGTTTCATCTTATTCACACACATTATCATGTGTTAAAACTCTTAGGGTAATACCATCTTCAAAGAGTTCATCACCCACAATCAGGTGGTTTAGGATTGGAGATCCTCACAATCATCCCTTTATCCAACCACAAACACACTCAAGGTGAGTTAATACCCCCACATTTTCGACATTTTCATGTTTTAAGGGGGAATACAAGTAAAATTTGGTTTATCACACAAATACTTGCATGTTTCATCTTTATGTTAAATATAAGACATTATTTGCATGAGATATGGTTATCACTAGCTTTTATACAATTATTTGTGATATATTAGTTTTGAAATTCAAAACTAACAAAAACAAAACATAATCTATGTTATAAAATCATAAGAAAAATTATGATTTGCAAAACTACATGGTTTTTGAATCTTTTTACCAAAATATAGTTTTTCTAACAAAAAGGGGTACTATCTAGTTATTTCACAATTTTGTGGATTACAACCCAAAAATATGATGTTTTGACCATTCATTTTGAAACTAGACAAGATAACTACTATGTACTTATATAAACGATTATATAAATAGTCTTAACAAACAAACATGATAAACTATAATTGTTATAGTTTGGGAGTCACAAACACCACACTATCATTACAGAAGAAGCATATAATTATTTAAAGGTATAATTATTTCATTTACAACAAAAAGGGGTTTTCAGTTCACATAAACCGATTGATACAATTTTGTGAGACATTTGGCTTCACCGTACCTACCAGTGTACACACTAAGTCCTGCATTATAACCAGAGTCTCTTGTAGGGAGAGCATGAAACTTGTGTATAGATCTATACGGGATTGACAACCCCGCACCTAAACTGTTAGCTACAGTTAGACCGGCAGGTCTGGGGTGACAAAGGTCTAACAGTTCTGACGCCTGAAGAACGGCGTAGCAGGCCACTAGTCGCTAGCATGGTTATGATAACTCAATGGGGTATTAACACAACATTTGGTTTACGGGGTTAACATACATTCAAGTAGTTTTATATAAAGATAAAACTTCATAATACTATTTCCCAGTACAGCATTACTTACATTTTTGTCTTTGGATTTAAGACTTACAGCTCGTTTTTAAAGAAATTATTGGATTTTCTGAAAGTATACACTATCATTTTTCACGAAACAGTTACAAATCCTTCTCATACAAAACTCTAATGAACTCACCAACTTAATTGTTGACACTTTTCAAAATCAATTGTATTCTCAGGAAACCAGTACACAGGTAATCACAAGAGTTTTTGGTGGATGTGGCGTCGTCGCATCACATTAGTTTTTTTTGTCATATGCACCTGATATCAAGTAGACAATGTCTTTGAGTACAATGTAACCTTATTAAATATTCAATACAATGGTTGTAATGCTTTGATCGCTACTATTCAATTGTTATGATATTCTACATGAAAGTCATCCACCCCCAGACGTTTCCGCCGTTCTGGTTTGGGGGTGTGACAGATTGGTATTAAAGCATTGTTTATAGTGAACTAAGTATATCAAACCATGTAATATATACAACTATAAATACAATGGGGCTAAAACACTCTGGCTAAGAAGTATACGTTTAAAATATAATAGTTACTAGAAACGGTTTCATAATAAGAGCCATATAAAAAGTATTTAGAGGACTTAAACACTACGATTAAGCCTAGACAGTTATGTAATCATATCTAGGATAAATATAGTCTGATCAACTATATTTATACGAGATATGACTAACATGTGTTTAGGAATGGTTGTGGTGGGCAACGAATCTAAAACTTACCAACCCTATATATACCAAGGAACTCTAGAATCAAACATAAACATTCAAAATAATATAGGAGTATTTTAGAATACTACAGGATCATACACTTAAGCCTTTCATGTATTTCTCATATCTCTATTCTCACAAAGACGTCATGGCAGGATTTCACATGCCCGGAGACCCCTATTTCCCTAACCAGGGAAATGGTGGGCGGATCGAAGAGGATATTGAGGAAATAATGGAAGAAGAACCCGAAGAGGATCCAGAGGAGGAGGAAGAAGAAGACGAGGAAGAGGTAGAGGATGACTCGGATGCAGAGTCCGAAGTTATAAATCCTTCTTATGTAGCCCGGGTTCTCGCACATCGTTTGGGCTACCAGGGACCCACGCCCCGCTGGGCGGAGGACCTGGAAAGGTGGGGTAGGCAGCAACATCAGCTTTCTCCATACGACATGGAGAAAGGTTTCTATAACCTCAGTCACGGGGGACCGGCAAACAGGGCCCTCCCTGTTATGGTTCAGTGAATCACACACCTCGGAGATCAAACCAAGGCATCAGCGAATCGGATCATGGAGCTGGGGGCCGCTGCTGAGGCCACTGACGCACGAACTCGACTACTAAAGAGGGACTACCCCCGGACATGTCATCTCATTGGCCGCCTCCATGAGGACCTCACCACTCGAGCGGAAACGAGGGAGTATCAGGAGAGACACTCTGCTCTCTAGGAGAGGGTGATTGCAGCTGAGCGCCGGATAGCGAAGATGCAGGCCTCCATGGCTTCATCCCGTGGCCCACAAGAGACTACCCGCCACGAGTAGGACTTATACTATTCACGGATTGATTTTATTTACGAGTAAGCGTTGGTGCTACTCTTTCATGTAGACCTTCTTAATGGTCAATTTTCACAAAACTATGTACTAGTACCATATTATCAATGAAATGGGTATGCATTTTATTTCATTGGATGTTGCTATTTGATATGTAATTTTTACCTATTATAGTAAATTTCATTTGTGAATTGCTTGCAAATTTCAATAACAACAAGACTTGATATATATATATATATATATATATATATATATATATATATATATATATATATATATATATATATATATATATAAACAAGGCATTCCATTACGGTAATGTCCGATTCATAAACTCCTATCAAAGACTTATCGTCATTCCACCTTTAAATTTAATGGCAGAAAAATGCCACCCCGGAAATCTAACTGGCGCTTCAACAATATGTCACACCCCAAAACCGGAACGGCGGAAATGTTCGGGGGTGGAGGACATCATGTTCAGTATCACAATAATGCAAAGTAGTAAACAAGCAACAACATCATCATTGCATTAATAATATAATTTCATACAAGTGTGTTCTATCAAGTTATATAGACACCAAAAATATACATCAAAAATAAAAGATGAGTCTTGAACGAGCTCCATCTTCTCAAAACCTGGCACCGGTACCTGTCTACTGGTGACCTGAGAATACAAGTTATTTTGAAAGAGTTTATCAGCTTTAAAGCTAGTGAGATCATAAGTATATTAGTGTATGTATTTGTATGAAAGTGTTTGTAAGTCTGTAATGTATAAGTTTTGTAAAAGTTTGTAATTGTTTGAACTCTCCTAGAAAACCCTATGTTTCCTACTAAAAGTAGCCTTCTACCAAGGCATCTAGTGTCTGTGTGTGTGTCTCTTGTAAGAGTATATATTTTCCCAAATCTGACTATCATTAACCAAAATATAGTTTCTACATTATTGTTTATTGTGTGAATATCACAAAGTAAATGTAAGGGGAAAATGATATAGTACTGTAGTGTTGTATTAAGTAATTATTGTTGTACTAATTACTTTACACCAATTGTTATTTTAAAGTACCATGTGATCGGCATGTATCCTGCTACCGACTCTATAGAAAAACGACAATGTAAGACGTCGTAAGAAATGACGTTTGGCACCCGTAGACTTGCAAGTCCCACTGTAGCGAGCAGCAAGGTGTAGGATAGTCAATCCAGTATAGATCTATACACAAACTCATACGCTCCCCAATTAAGGAGATTCTGGATACAAAACGGCTCATGACAGGTAGTGTCATGCCCCCGTTAAGTGGCTCACATAACTGTAAGTAATGTATATGTATATGTATATGTATGTGCTAGCTGTATTGTGTGTTCTTTCCCTGTCTATCTTGTATGTTTTGTTTCTCATCACTGTGTATTATGTTTGTTTCTCATCACTATGTATTATGTTTGTTTCTTATCACTATGTATTATGTTTGTTTCTCATCACTATGTATTATGTTTGTTTCTCATCACTATGTATTATGTTTGTTTCTCATCACTATGTATTACTCATGAATGAACTGACTCATTGTATATTTCATTGTTCTAGTAATAGTATCTTCCTAAACTATACCTATTATAGTTTACTAGTAATGTTGTTTGTGTATATGAACATGTTTGTATACCCTTGCTACCCAAAGGCATTGAACTGAATGAAAGAAGTAACCTTTTATATCTATACACATATACATGATATATAACTAGGATTCAAACGACCTTCGTACAAATAACCTGAATACCCTAAGTCTACAACCAAACAAGGAACAGGAAGTAAGGTGAGCTATCAGTCCTAAGTCCTTTCAATCCTACTTATATAATTATATCCATATAGATACACAGAATATAAGTTAAAAGAGTTTAATAAAAGTATTTGATATGTAAAAGAGTTTGTAAAACAGTATGAAGTAATACAGTTTGATAACACAGTTTGAAAAGTAAGAAATCCACTTGTTTGGTAGTTATTAATCACATGTGATTGATATAATAACTATAATAGTTCAACTTGTATTCCCCCCCCCCCATAAAAGCATTTAAAAACATTTAAAAGGTTAATTAAGGGGTATGAACTCACCTGTAGTGAGTGGTTTGGATGAACGGAAAGTATAGGATGCTAGGTGTCAAGTGAAGACTTGTACACACACGATGATCCTAGTTAACATATAATATCACATATATGTATCCAATTAGTCTTTAAACAACTAATTAACAAAGTTAAGACATCATAGGACCTGTAAAACACCTTATATAAGTGCTATAAGTCCTAAGGATTGCATCTAAGTGTTGTAGGACATTGCTATTGAGTTTAGGGTTCAAGGGAACCCTTTATTTGAGTTTACGGTTTTGTGACCATAACTCATTGAGTTTACGGTCGTAAACCCATGAGTTTACGGCCGTAAACTCATGTTTCTTGACCATTTTGTGTTTTGAAGCCTTAAAGATCACAAGAAGCATTCCTACTTCATGTTTAAGCCTTAGGAAGAGATTAGGGCACCATTTCACTCCTTTTAGGAGTTTACGGTCCTTGGACCATTTCTCTTTGGGTTTACGGCCGTAAACCCAAATGGTTTGTGGTTTTTTGATGTTTTCAAGTACTAAACACATCAAGGAATGGATCTAGGCTAGTTTCCAAGGCTTAGAAGTGACTAGGGCACACTTTGGCACCCTTTTTGGGGTTTACGGTCCAAGAACATCTTGGACCGTAACCACGCTTGATCCTTGGTTTCTTGGGTGTTTTCTTGATGTTTAGAAGTGTAACAAGCTCTATAATACTCTAGGATAGAAGTACTTACTAGGTAGAATCTTGAAAAGGTGCTAAAAGTCCAAGAACACTAGTGTGTGTTCTTGGTGTTCTTGGTGAAACTTGAAGATCTACACTTTTGGAATGATTTCACGGATGGAATCATGTTAGATCACTAGATTAAGTAAGATTTCAACTTTTTAGGGCTAGAAACACTTACAATGTTGAAGATCAAGAAGAAAAGTCGATGATACTTGAGAGAGAATTGAGTTTTGGATCTTGAAATTGTGAAAAGTGATAAATAATGACTAAGTGTCATATTTATACCCTCTTTTAGGGTTTATGACCGTAAACACCTTTGTTTAGGCCGTAAACTCCAAACTCTTGGAGTTTTGGAATAATATTGTTGTACAATAAACCCTAGGGCATCCTCTCTCCTGTTATCTCCTGAAGTACTAATCTTAAAATACTCAAACTTATTCCAAAAAGCTTGAAAATTAGCAGAAACAGTTTTGACTCCTATTGAAGTGAATGGTTGTACATAATAGAAATTTCGGGTTGTCACATCATCCCCCCTTTAGAAGGAATTTCATCCCGAAATTACAATTTAAGCAAATAAGTAGTTACATATAACTAAGTAAAAAGACGAGGATATTTCAATTTCATCTGATCCTCTCGCTCCCAAGTGAATTCAGGTCCTCGCTTGGCGTTCCAGCTAACCTTCACTATCGGGATACGACTTTGTTTCGTTTGCTTGACCTCGCGGTCCATGATCTCTACTGGTTCTTCCACTAAGTTGAGGCTCTCGTTGATCTCGATCTGGTCGAGTGGGATTACAAGAGTCTCGTCGGACATACACTTTTTCAAGTTCGAGACGTGGAAAGTAGAATGTACGTTACTGAGTTCGAGTGGTAAGTTAAGTTTGTAAGCTACAGGGCCGATTCTGGCAAGAATCTCGAAAGGCCCTATGTACTTTGGATTTAGCTTTCCACGCTTTCCGAAGCGTATCAAGCCCTTCCAGGGTGAGACCTTCAATAGAACACGGTCGCCCACCTGGAATTCCAACGGTTTCCTTCGTTTATCAGCGTAGCTTTTCTGTCGGTCTCTAGAGGCTTTCAATCGTTCACGAATCTGAACGATCTTCTCTGTCATTTCCCATATGATCTCCGGACCCGTGAGAGTGCTTTCAGGAACTCGTCCTTTAGCTAACTGGGTATCACCCACCTCAGCCCAGCACAGAGGGGATCTGCACTTCCGGCCATAGAGTGCCTCGAATGGAGCAGCCTTTATGCTCATGTGATAACTGTTGTTGTAGGAAAATTCGACAAGGGGTAAATGAGTATCCCATGCTTTCCCAAAGTCGATCACACAGGCTCGCAGCATATCTTCCAAGGTTTGGATAGTCCTCTCACTTTGCCTGTCTGTCTGTGGATGGTAGGCTGTACTCATGTCCAGCCTAGTTCCTAGGGAACTTTGTAACGACTGCCAGAACCTCGAAGTGGATCTACTATCTCTATCTGAGATAATGGATATGGGAACACCGTTCAGTCGTACAATCTCCCTAATGTAAGTTCTTGTAAGCTTCTCCATCTTGTCTGTTTCCTTGATAGGCAGGAAGTGTGCGGACTTGGTCAATCTGTCGACGATGACCCATATGGTATCAAGTCCACCCGTTGTCTTGGGCAACTTGGTTATGAAATCCATAGTGATCCGCTCCCACTTCCATTCCGGTATCTCTGGATGTTGTAGTGGACCGGACGGTTTCTGGTATTCGACCTTGACCTTGGCGCAAGTAAGGCATTTACTCACGAAGGTAGAAATCTTTGCTTTCATGTTAGGCCACCAGTATAACTTTTTAAGATCCAGATACATCTTATCTGAACCCGGGTGGACGGAATAACGAGTGTTGTGCGCCTCGTTCATGACCAAGTCTCTGAAACCACCAAGTTTCGGGGTCCAGATCCGATCCATGAGAAAATAAGCTCCGCCAACCTTAACCTCCAAGTTCTTATCCATCCCTCTCAGGGATTCACCCGCCACATTTTCAGGTTTCAAAGCGTCGAGCTGAGCCTCCTTAATTTGCATGGACAAGTGTGAATGGATAGTCATAGTCAATGATTTGACTCTACGACCAGAATATTCTTTCCGACTTAGGGCGTCAGCTACTAAGTTGGCTTTACCCGGATGATAACGAATTTCGCATTCGTAATCACTGAGTAGCTCGACCCACCGTCGTTGTCTCATGTTGAGCTCCTTCTGGTCGAATATGTGTTGTAAGCTCTTGTGGTCTGTAAAGATTGTGCTCTTTGTACCATACAGGTAGTGTCTCCAGATCTTCAGAGCAAGCACAACTGCTCCTAGTTCAAGATCGTGGGTAGTGTAGTTGACCTCATGTGTCTTTAGCTGTCTCGAGGCATAGGCGATGACCTTACCTCACTGCATCAGAACACATCCGAGCCTTTGATTCGACGCGTCGCAATAGACAATGAAGTCTTCTATCCCTTTGGGGAGGGATAGTAATGGTGCGGTGCACAAGGCTCTTTTGAGTTATCGAGGAGAAACGTACCAGTGACCACTGTGGGGTCGGCAACCGCTTCCTCGTGGCCTATGGCCAGAACTCTTGCCACTCCACCGGCGTTCCCTGCCTTCGGGCAGTTCCTTTTGTAGTGGCCCACCTCGCCACAACCGTAGCAAGTTTGGCTCACACCAGCACCGAGGACTTGGGTGATTGGCCTCACCGGAGCTTTGCAGAAACGGGCAGTGTGCCCCTTCCTGTTGCAGGTCAAACACTGCATTTCCCGGCAGGCTCCTACGTGGTGGAAGTTGCATTTGTTGCACTTAGGCAAACTTCCAGCATACTGTTTTACCGGAGCAGCAGCGGCAGGTGCTATCGCAGCATGAACTGCCACGACCTGCTGCTTTTTGGCAGCCTTTGTCTTTCTCTTGTCATCCCAAAATTTCCGCTTGGAATCAGCGGTTCTGACGGGTTCTGAGATGGCCAGGGTTGTTGTTGCGGCCGGGGTACGAACCCCATGGTCTATGAGCCACTGTGCCAATCGCTTGGCACTATCAAATGTAGTGGGGTTTGAAGCCAAAACATTTCCCTGGAATGGAGGCACCAGCCCCCATATGTATCTTTCAATCTTCTTCCCCTCTGTATGAACCATGTCTGGACAGAGGGCCACCAGTTCACAGAACCTAGCGGTGTAGGAGACTATGTTGGAGCCCTTCATGGTTAGGCTCCACAGTTCTTCCTCTAGCTTTTGGATTTCGCCCCTCGGGCAGTACTCCTCAACCATTAGCTCTCTCAGAGCTTCCCACCCCATAGCATTTGCCACTATAAGGGATAGTGACTTGACATGGCTATTCCACTATGTTAGGGCTTTTGACTCAAAGGTGCAAGCAGCAAACTTGACCTTGCTCCCTTCTGGACAGGAGCAGATCTCGAAAACCGATTCAGTCTTCTCGAACCATTGCGAGAGGGCAATGACTCCGCCAGTCCCTTTGAAGGATAATGGTTTGCAGTTTGTGAAGTCCTTGTAGGAGCACTCTCTGGAGCGCACAGGGATTTCACCATCAGTAGATAGGACAGGAGTTCCTTCCCCAGTGGAACCCGAAGAATGATATTGAGCCATGGCTGTAGCCACAGCTGCAGCTACAGCAGCATTCAGGGCTGCCGTGTCGAATTGAGGAGCAGGTGGTGTCGGTGCGGGAGGATCGCGTCTTGTCGATTTACGTGGAGGCATCTTTTAACTATAAGTTTAGAAAGATGAAGATATTTATAAGAATTTAATAGGAAGTAGATAAGAATGACTCATAGACTAACTCTCCATAGTCCAACAGCACAAATGAATAACACGATTGATTGTAAATGAAAGCATTTGGATATAATTTCCATGAGATTAGATATCTATCAAAAATACTGGGATTACAGATGTAATGAGTTCGGGAAAAATGACCTAGAAGTAGGTCTTACATCAACCAAGATGGAAAATTTTGACAGACTACTACCTAATCAAGACCTAACGGGTCTAAGATTTACAAAGATAGGAAATTAGATTAGAGTTTTTACACTAACTAGGTTACATCCAAAAGAGAAGTCGATGAGACTCTAACGGCGACGAGAACTACTAGAGTGAGTTCTTGAATCTGACAGAAGGCGTTCTATGTCCCTCATACGCTTTTCAGACCTTGCCTGCTGAGCTCGAAGTTCCCTGACTTCAGCTTGGGTTTCAGCAAGTTCCCTCTGTAGAACTGCATTGCGGACCTGAGTCCTTTCATGAGCAGACTCTAGCTGGCGAATGCGGATAGTGTTAACGCCAGAGTTGGCGTCAATCTCTACGACTCGGTCGATAGCTGCTCGACCTTGCTCAGTGTTCCGAGCAATCCTACGGACCATGATGGGTAGGACCCTGTCAGCTGAACCTCCTTCGGTGAGGTTGTAGAAGCTTCTGTCTCCATTGTAGGGTATGGGTTGACCCTATTCCTGACTCCATCTATTCAAGTTTGTGGCCCACAGAGGAGTGGGTCCTTGAAATGCTGTACGAGGGTTCAGGTTTGGGTCTTGAGCAGCTGGGGGTAGGTTGTTGACTTCAGGCTCTGAGTCAGAACCATCAGAAAAGCCTTCAGCTTCGTGATCATCCAAAGGGATTGGGTGATCATCTTCTGGCTCTTCTCCCAGCCATCCTGCATTGCCGTGGTTGGGATAGTACGGGTCTCCAGGAAAAAGGAATTCAGCCATTATATCTACGCGAGAAAAAGGGATAAGGAAATAATTAATAGACGAACTAACTAGATAATTATAAGATGATCTTTATTAGTTACTCCAACATTTGCGTACTGCATACCAGTCATAGGTAACCTAGACAGGATAGACCTTCGAATAAGTGACCCTAACTCTAAGCCAACAACCAAACAAGGAACAGGAAGTAGAGCAAATATCATAGATTCTAAGTCTATGCCATCCTATTTACCTATAACCTTAATGTATCCACCCCGCAACTATTGACATACCAATAAAGACCTTTTTAGTTCTCATATAAGTAATTAATAGTCACACAAAATACTCCTACAGTATTTTAAGTTTATGTTCTGTTCTACTGTTCTCGTTGTAGTAGTGTTGGTAAGTTTTTAGACTTGTTGCAACCTCACAACCATACTTAGGCACATGCTAATCACTCCTCAGATAATGTAGTTGATCAGGCTACATCTTCCCAGGGTTGACCATATGTCTCCAAGTCTACTTGTGCTGTCCAACAATCGTAATACTTTTGTTCTGTCCTAGTGACACTGATTTTAGTATGAATGCAGGTATGTATACTTGGTTAAATATTTTATTATTTAAAAGTATAAACTCTTTATCAGAGTATTTTAATCCCGCTGTGTTTATAGTTCGAATATCTTTTATGGGTTGATACACTCGATTCACTATAAACAATGCTCTGATACCAATCTGTCACACCCCAAAACCGGAATGGCGGAAACGTTCGGGGGTGGAGGACGTCATGTTCAGTATCACAACAATGCAAAGTAGTAAACAAGCAACAACATTATCCATTGCATTAATAATATAATTTCATACAAGTGTGTTCTGTCAAGTTATATAGACACCAAAAATATACATCAAAAATAAAAGATGAGTCTTGAACGAGCTCCATCTTCTCAAAACCTGGCACCGGTACCTGTCTACTGGTGACCTGAGAATACAAGTTATTTTGAAAGAGTTTATCAGCTTTAAAGGTGGTGAGATCATAAGTATATTAGT
The DNA here is from genome assembly GCF_052849685.1 of Lactuca virosa. NCBI lineage: Eukaryota > Viridiplantae > Streptophyta > Magnoliopsida > Asterales > Asteraceae > Lactuca > Lactuca virosa. The sequence continues at coordinate 275,698,059 of NC_136434.1, read as the reverse complement.
TTCTGTATTTGCATGAAAGTGTTTGTAAGTCTGTAATGTATAAGTTTTGTAAAATTTTGTAATTGTTTGAACTCTCCTAGAAAACCCTATCTTTCCTACTAAAAGTAGCCTTCTACCAAGGCATCTAGTGTCTGTGTGTGTGTCTCTTGTAAGAGTATGTATTTTCCCAAATCTGACTATCATTAACCAAAATATAGTTTCTACATTATTTTTTATTGTGTGAATATCACAAAGTAAATGTAAGGGGAAAATTATATAGTACTGTAGTGTTGTATTAAGTAACTACTGCTGTACTAATTACTTTAAACCAATTGTTATTTTAAAGTACCATGTGATCGGCCTGTATCCTGCTACCGACTCTATAGAAAAACGACGATGTAAGACGTCGTAAGAAATGACGTTTGGCACCTGTAGACTTGCAAGTCCCACTATAGCGAGCAGCAAGGTGTAGGATAGTCAATCCAGTATAGATCTATACACAAACTCATACGCTCCCCAATTAAGGAGATTCTGGATACAAAACGGGTCATGACAGGTAGTGCCATGCCCCCGTTAAGTGGCTCACATAACTGTAAGTAATGTATATGTATATGTATATGTATGTGCTAGCTGTATTGTGTGTTCTTTCTCTGTCTAGCTTGTATGTTTTGTTTCTCATCAGTGTGTATTATGTTTGTTTCTCATCACTATGTATTATGTTTGTTTCTCATCACTATGTATTATGTTTGTTTCTCATCACTATGTATTACTCATGAATGAACTGACTCATTGTATGTTTCATTGTTCTAGTAATAGTATATTCCTAAACTTTACCTATTATAGTTTACTAGCAATGTTGTGTGTGTATATGAACATGTTTGTATACCCTTGCTACCCAAAGGCATTGAACTGAATGAAAGAAGTAACCTTTTATATCTATACACATATACATGATATATAACTAGGATTCAAACGACCTTCGGACAAATAACCCGAATACCCTAAGTCCACAACCAAACAAGGAACATGAAGTAAGGTGAGCTACCAGTCCTAAGTCCTTTCAATCCTACTTATATAATTATATCCATATAGATACACAGAATATAAGTTAAAAGAGTTTAATAAAAGTATTTGATATGTAAAAGAGTTTGTAAAACAGTATGAAGTAAAACAGTTTGATAACACAGTTTGAAAAGTAAGAAATCCACTTGTTTGGTAGTTATTAATCACATGTGATTGATCCCCCCCCCATAGAAGCATTTAAAAACATTTAAAAGGTTAATTAAGGGGTATGAATTCACATGTAGTGAGTGGTTTGGATGAACGGAAAGTATAGGATGCTAGGTGTCAAGTGAAGACTTGTACACACACGATGATCCTAGTTAACATATAATATCACATATATGTATCGAATTAGTCTTTAAACAACTAATTAACAAAGTTAATACATCATAGGACCTGTAAAACACCTTATATAAGTGCTATAAGTCCTAAGGATTGCATCTAAGTGTTGTAGGACATTGCTATTGAGTTTAGGGTTCAAGGGAACCCTTTATTTGAGTTTACGGTTTTGTGACCATAACTCATTGAGTTTACGGTCGTAAACCCATGAGTTTACGGCCGTAAACTCATGTTTCTTGACCATTTTGTGATTTGAAGCCTTAAAGATCACAAGAAGCATTCCTACTTCATGTTTAAGCCTTAGGAAGAGATTAGGGCACCATTTCACTCCTTTTAGGAGTTTACGGTCCTTGGACCATTTCTCTTTGGGTTTACGGCCGTAAACCCAAATGGTTTGTGGTCTTTTGATGTTTTCAAGTACTAAACACATCTAGGAATGGATCTAGGCTAGATTCCAAGGCTTAGAAGGGACTAGGGCACACTTTGGCACCCTTTTTGGGGTTTACGGTCCAAGAACATCTTGGACCGTAAACACCCTTGATCCTTGGTTTCTTGGGTGTTTTCTTGATGTTTAGAAGTGTAACAAGCTCTATAATACTCTAGGATAGAAGTACTTACTAGGTAGAAGCTTGAAAAGGTGCTAAAAGTCCAAGAACACTAGTGTGTGTTCTTGGTGTTCTTGGTGAAACTTGAAGATCTACACTTTTGGAATGATTTCATGGATGGAATCATGTTAAATCACTAGATTAAGTAAGATATCAAATTTTTAGGGCTAGAAACACTTACAATGTTGAAGATCAAGAAGAAAAGTCGATGATACTTGAGAGAGAATTGAGTTTTGGATCTTGAAATTGTGAAAAGTGATAAATAATGACTAAGTGTCATATTTATACCCTCTTTTAGGGTTTACGGGCGTAAACACCTTTGTTTAGGCCGTAAACTCTAAACTCTTGGAGTTTTGGAATAATATTGTTGTACAATAAACCCTAGGGCATCCTCTCTCCTGTTATCTCCTAAAGTACTAATCTTAAAATACTCAAACTTATTCCAAAAAGCTTGAAAATTAGCATAAATAGTTTTGACTCCTATTGAAGTGAATGGTTGTACAGAATAGAAATTTCAGGTTGTCACACAATACATCAGCGCCACCACCACCACCGCCTCCACAGATGGACTCTTTCGTGTTCCAGGCTGCTGTAACAGCCGTTGTGGCTGCCTCCTTGGCCCAAATCAGCAGTAACAGCAACGGAAGCGGAAACGGGACTAACAGTTCCAATCAGGGAGAAAACCAGGGGCACCAGCGAATGTGCTCCTACAAAGAATTCATGAACTGCAAACCCAAGACCTATCATGGCGACGGCGGAGTCGTTACTTTGACAAGATGGTTTGAAAATACCGAGTCCATATTCGAAATTTGTGCATGCCCGGATGAGTTCAAAGTCAAATATGCCGCATATACATTTACGAACTCGGCCTTGTCGTGGTGGAACAGCCACGTTAAAACTTTGACTCTAGTTGTAGCCAACACTATGAGTTGGGAGGACCTGAAAGCTATGATGCTCGAGGAATACTGTCCAAGGTGCGAGATGCAGAGATTGGAACAGGAGCTGTGGGAACACGCCATGAAGGGCTCTGATATTGCCACCTGCACTGCCCGCTTCAACGAACTGGCAACTCTGTGGCCGGGAATGGTCGCCCCAGAGGCCAAGAAAGTGGAACATTACATTTGGGGGCTATCCCCTCAGATCCAGGGAATGGTCATATTCGCCAACCCGAGCACCCTCGACAGTGCCAAGCCTTTGGCACAAACTCTTGTCAACCAGGGAGTTCGTCAGGGCATCATAACTCCCACGCCCGAACAACCAAAAGGGGGTGACCACAAAGGAAGTTTTGGAACAAAAAGAAGAGCCAACCCGCTCAAGACCCGGCCAAGAAACAACAAACTGTGTCCGTCCATGCCATCACCGCCCCTGCACCATCCAAGCAATATGATGGGACTCTTCCGAAATGTGACAAGTGCAACTACCATCACCATGGAGTCTGTCGATACATACAATGTAACAATTGCAACAAGAAGGGGCACACAACCCGTTTTTGCAAAGCACGGGCACAACAAACCACCCAAGCCGCTAATGTTGGGGTGAGTCGCGCATGCTACGGTTGCGGTGAGACCGGGCATTTCAAGAAGGACTGCCCGAAGGCACAAAACAGAAATAGCGGAGGCGTGGGAAGGATTCTAACAATGGGGCATGAGGAGGCTATGAGGGATCCCACCGTGCTTACTGGTACGTTTCTCCTAAATAACTCATACGCATGCATACTTTTCGATAGTGGTGCGGAGAAAAGTTTCGTGAGCCACCAGTTTAAACACTCACTCAAACAGAAACCCCAATTGCTAAATGAAACATTCACCGTAGAAATGGCCACTGGAAAAACAAAAAGCAATAAAGATATATATGTAGGATGCACACTAACTCTAAACAATCATTCCTTCCGAATCAACCTGATGTCGGTCACAATAAGTAGCTTTGACATTATCATTGACATGGATTGGTTAAGTCCTCACCATGCTGAAATCCTGTGTTACGAAAAGGCCGTTCACCTTAACCTACCAAATAGCGAAACCCTCGTCATTTATGGCGACAAACCCGGCATGAATCTACAAATCATCTCTTGCATCAAGGCTCAGAAGTATCTACGCAAGAAATACCACGCCTTCTTAGCCCACGTGGTGGATGAGAAACAAGAGGTGAAATACATCAAGGATATTCCCGAGGTCTGTAACTTTCCCGATGTATTTCCAGAAGACCTTCCGGGAATACCACCGGTACGTCAAGTCGAGTTTAGAATTGACTTGATTCCTGGAGCCACCCCCGTAGCCAAATCCCCATATCGCTTAGCACCGGCTGAAATGCAGGAACTGTCCAGTCAACTGAACAAGCTGTTGAGCAAAGGATTCATCAGACCGACCTTCTCACCTTGAGGAGCACCGGTCTTGTTCAGTAAAAAGAAGGACAGATCTTTCCGCATGTGCATAGATTATCGAGAACTGAACAAGCTCACTATCAAGAACCGTTATCCCCTACCTCTAATTGACGACTTATTTAATCAATCGCAAGGATCGAGCTACTTCTCAAAGATTGATCTAAGGTCGGGGTACCATCAACTGTGAATTCAAGAGGAAGATGTTCCTAAAACGGAATCAGAACGCGCTACGGCCACTACGAATTTGTGGTGATGCCCTTCAGTCAAACTAATGCACCAGCGGTGTTCATGGACCTAATGAACCGTGTGTGCCGACCTTATATGGATAAATTCGTGATAGTATTCATTGATGACATATTAATCTATTCACGAAGTAAGGAGGAACATAGTCAGCATCTACGACAGGTCTTGGAGACGTTAAGGGCAGAAAAAGCTATACGCCAAGTTCTCAAAATGCGAATTATGGATCCGAAGAGTAGATTTCTTGGGGCACGTAGTCAGTGAGGAAGGGATACATGTGGACCCTTCCGAAGTCAAGGTGATTGAAAACTGGGCAACACCAAGAACACCGATGGAGATACGCCAGTTTTTGGGCTTTGCTGGCTACTACCGAAGATTCATACAAAACTTATCTAAGATCGCAAAACCCCTCACTACCTTGACCCAGAAAGGAGTGACTTTCAGCTGGGGGTATAAACAAGAAGCTGCCTTCCAAACGCTAAAACAAGCACTATGCAGTGCTCCAATCTTGTCTCTCCCAGAAGGGACCGAAGACTTTGTGGTCTACTGTGATGCATCCAAGCATGGCCTAGGATGTGTGCTTATGCAAAGAGGAAAGGTCATCACCTATGCCTCAAGACAACTCAAGACTCGTGAGGTCAATTACACCACACATGACCTCGAATTAGGAGAAGTGGTGTTTGCCCTGAAGATCTGGAGACACTACCTATACGGCACAAAGTGCACCATCTTCACAGCTCATAAGAGTCTACAGCACATCCTCAATCATAAGGAGCTCAACATGAGACAACGCCGATGGGTTAAGCTGCTAAATGACTATGAATGTGAAATTTGTTATCATCGGGGCAAGGCCAACGTAGTAGAAGACGCCCTAAGTCAGAAAGAATACTCGGGCCACCGAGTAAAATCATTCACCATGACCATTCATTCACACCTATCCATACAGATCAAGGAGGCACAGCTAGAAGCCTTGAAACCCAAGAACGTCGCAGGTGAGGCCTTACGGGGAATGGATAAAAACTTTGAAGTTAAGGATAACGGAGCTTGTTATCTCATGAATCGAATCTGGACACCGAAATTCAGCGGGTACAGAGACGTTGTCTTGAACGAGGCTCACAAGACAAAATACTTCGTTCATCCCGGTTCAGACAAGATGTATCTGGACCTCAAGAAACTTTATTGGTGGCCAAACATGAAAGCAGAGATCGCTACCTATGTGGCCAAGTGTCTGACTTGTGCCAAGGTCAAAGTAGAATATCAAAGGCCCTCAGCTTCGCTTCAGCAACCGGATATACCCGAGTGGAAGTCGGAGCGAATAACCATGGACTTCATAACTAAGTTGCCCAAGACGACGGGTGGACTTGACACTATCTGGGTGATCGTTGACAGGTTAACCAAATCCGCACACTTCCTACCAATAAAATAGACCGACAATATGGAGAAGCTAACAAGGACGTACATCAAAGAGATTGTATGATTGCATGGCGTACCAATATCCATCATCTTCGACCGGGATAGTAGATTCACCTCACGGTTCTGGCAGTCACTACGGAAGTCCTTGGGGACCAAACTCGACATGAGTACAGCTTATCACCCTCAAACTGACGGGCAAAGCGAGAGGACCATTCAGATGCTGGAAGACATGTTGAGACAATGTGTGATAGACTTTGGTAAAGACTGGGATACCCACTTACCACTCCTCGAATTCTCCTACAATAAAAGCTATCACACTAGCATCAAAGTCGCGCCATTCGAAGCACTTTATGGGAGCAAGTGCAGATCACCTTTGTGCTGGGATGAGGTGGGTGACATGCAACTAGCAAAAAGGCGAGTGCCTGATAGCACACTCACTGTCCCGGAGATCATACGAGAAACTATGGAAAATATCGTTTAGATCCGTGAATGATTAAAGGCGTCCTGGGATCAGCAAAAGAGCTATGCGGATAAACAACGAAAACCCTTGGAGTTCCAGGTTGGTGACTAAGTACTGTTGAAGGTATCACCCTGGAAGGGAATGATACGTTTTGGCAAACATAGGAAGCTAAATCCAAGGTATATCGGCCCATTTGAGATCCATGCTAGAATCAGCTCGGTGGCTTACAAACTTCAACTACCACAAGAACTCGGTAACTTACATCCTAGCTTCCATGTGTCCAACCTAAAGAAGTGTCTATCCGACGAGACTCTTGTAGTCTCACTCGACGAAATCGAGGTAAACGAAAGTCTACACTTCATAGAGGAACCTGTGGAAATCATGGACAGGGAGGTCAAAAGGACGAAACAAAGCCGCATACCCATAGTGAAGCTCCGCTGGAACGCCAAGCGAAATCGTGAATTCACCTGGGAACAAGAGGATCAAATGAAACATAAGTACCCACATCTTTTCCCTAGCCCATGAGTACCCACTCCAGAACTAATTCCGGGACGAAATTCCCTCTAACGAGGGGATAATGTAACAACCGGCTATTTCGGGTCAACAAAAGTCAAGAAAGTCAACAAAAGCCAAATAGTGAAAACAAAACACTTTACACCTTACTTTTAGGGTTCTCGGTTTTGGGACCCAAGAACCGAAATCACATACCTAAGACCGAAATCATGTCTTGACCGAGAACCCACTAGACCGAAATCCATCTAGACCGAAGACCTTAGTGTTCTCGGTTTCACTTGGACCGAAATCAAGGTGATCTCGGTTGGAGCTAGGCCGAAATCACATGTGATTTCGGTGAGCATTAGAAGATTTTGATGGGAAAGAAGATAAGGAAGTGTTGACTTTGTGAAATGATAGATACATCATTTTCCCATAAGACTTATTACCCAACATATAACGATGCTATTATCCCCTAAATATCAAAGTAAACATCATTTCACCTTCCCCATTATCTTGGGCCGAGATCACCCACAAACCCTCCCACCAACTCCATTTTCTTCAAGTATTATCCATAATACTCTCTGATTACTCCATATTCTTCCAAGAGCAAACTACTCCTCATTAAGCAAAACCATTTCAAGTGATTCTCGGTATTTGGTAAGTGTTTCTTCAAAATCTAGTATTTTTACACACTCTTACACTAGTTTCATCTTATTTACACACATTATCATGTGTTAAAAGTCTTAGGGTAATATCATCTTCAAAGAGTTCATCAACCACAATCAAGTGTTTTAGGCTTGGAGATCCCCACAATCATCCCTTTATCCAACCCCAAACACACTCAATGTGAGTTCATACCCCTACATTTTCGAGATTTTCATGTTTTAGGGGGGATACAAGTAAAATTTGGTTTATCACACAAATACTTGCATGTTTCATCTTTATGTTAAATATAAGACATTATTTGCATGAGATATGGTTATCACTAGCTTTTATACAATTATTTGTGATATATTAGTTTTGAAATTCAAAACTAACAAAAACAAAACATAATCTATGTTATAAAATCATAAGAAAAATTATGATTTGCAAAACTACATGGTTTTTGAATCTTTTTACCAAAATATAGTTTTTCTAACAAAAAGGGGTACTATCTAGTTATTTCACAATTTTGTGGGTTACAACCCAAAAATATGATGTTTTGACCATTCATTTTGAAACTAGACAAGATAACTACTATGTACTTATATAAACGATTATATAAATAGTCTTAACAAACAAACATGATAAACTATAATTGGTATAGTTTGGGAGTCACAAATACTACACTATCATTTCGGAAGAAACATATAATTATTTAAAAGTATAATTATTTCATTTACAACAATAAGGGGTTTTCAGTTCACGTAAGCCGATTGATACAATTTTGTAAGATATTTGGCTTCACCGTACCTACCAGAGTATAGACTAAGTCCTGCATTATAACCAGAGTCTCTTGTTGGGAGAGCGTGACACTTGTGTATAGATCTATATAGGATTGACAGCCCCGCACCTAAACTGTTAGCTACTGTTAGACCGGCAGGTCTGGGGTGACAAATGTCTAACAGTTCCAACGCCTGAAGAACGTCGTAGCATGCCACTAGTCGCTAGCATGGTTATGATAACTCATATTGGGTATTAACACAACATTTTGTTTACGGGGTTAACATACATTCAAGTAGTTTTATATAAAGATAAAACTTCATAATACTATTTCCCGATACAGCATTACTTACATTTTTGTCTTTAGATTTAAGACTTACAGCTCGTTTTTAAAGAAAATATTGGATTTTCTAAAAGTATACACTATCATTTTTCATGAAACGGTTACAAATCCTTCTCATACAAAATGCTTATGAACTCACCAACTTAATTTTTGACACTCTTCAAAAGCACTTGTATTCTCAGGAAACTAGTAAACAGGTAATCACAAGAGTTTTTCGTGGATGGGGCGTCGTCGCATCACGTTATTTATTTTTGTCATATGCACTTGATATCAAGTAGATAATGTTTTTGAGTACAATATAACCTTATTAAATAGTCAATACAATGGTTGTAATGCTTTGATCGCTACTATTCAATTGTTATGATAGTGTACATGAAAGTCATCCACCCCAGACGTTTCTGCCGTTCTGGTTTGGGGGTGTGACATATATAAAGGTAGAAAATAACATCTCATAAATTTAAATGCTTTAAACATATGTAATTATATATATCAATGTAAACAATTGAACTTTCATCACATGCGATTATAAACTAATAGATACAATAACATATAATAATAAATTATTTTAAATCATATATGATTAATTAATATATGTTATAATCTTAAATGTTTTAATCACATATGATTATACATCTTTTATATATCGAAACATATTCAAGCACATATGATTGAAACATACAATAAAAAAACAGACTTGGTTTAATCATATTTGATTTTCTGATTAACTTAAACAATTTGTGTAAAATCATGTTTGATTATACACATTTCAGTAAACAAAAGCAAAACTAGACAAAAAATACCTTTTTCTGGCAGTTTCTTCATGATATGCCACATGCACAATCTGTGCTTTGACTGATAAAAAACAGACTCGACAGCTTGATTTAGTGATGCGTCTTGATCAGTTAAAACCAGTCATGGTTGTTTATTTAAATGAGCCTTCAGAAATTGTTCAAGTAGCCACTTATACGAATCCACATCCTTCGTGCTTAACAACCCAGCCCCGACAATAACAGATGATTTATGATGATCAATGACGGTGAATGGAACAAATATCAATGCATACATGTTTCATATATAACGACATAATAAAAATACAATTAAAATATTTAGAAATTAACAATAAATTAAAAATAATTATATTAATCACATGTGATTAAACACAAAATCAAATCAGTATGCTTGTTGATTGTAATCACATATGATTACAATCATAATCACATCAGTATACTTGTTGACGAATGATAAATCACATATGATTAGAAAAATAATTTCATCAGCAGACTTGTTGAGCATTAATCCATCACATATGATTAGAACATAAATACAAAAGAAATACTTACTTATTTGTACGAAACGTTGCATCCAACGACATAACATCTCCAAATTCACTGTAGTATGCTTTATCTGTTTCATCAGCCCAAAACATTGCATTTAAGACTTGATTTTCATCACATCTATAATAAAAAGAATAATTCGGATAGTTGTTTTTCCGATCAGTCATCTTATTCACAATAAGTTGAGCATCTCTAAATTCAATAATAAAGCCCATATCCCTCTTGAAATTTCTGTAATCTACAATCTTGCCCCTTACATGCTCAAAATCACCTTTCAAGGTTGATTTGAGTTTGTAAGCTTTTGTAGCACCCATTTTAGTTGTAGAAGCCCACACAATGAACTCTTTGTCAGTATATGAAAGACTCCTTGAAATTTTCAAGTGAAATATATCTTCAAGCTCGTGGTTATGCATTTCTTGAAACTTGTCAAACCTATACTCACCCATTTCTTTGATACGTTTCACAATAATTTTAGCTTTACAATCTGTCACCCTGTAGATTGTATTACGTTTCGTTGGATTCATTTTTGGTTTACCCGTCCTGTTGCAAACCATGTATATGTGCTTTATTATATCATCATCTTTCCTTAATGTGTTCATACGAACATCAAAACCAGCATTCTATGCATATCTTTTATAAATATTAACTCCATCAAGAACATCATTGAACCTCATGACTTAGTTGGTTTAAACTCTTCAGGAAAATCTTGTTTGATGTCATATAGAACCTCTCACATGTAAAAATATGATACACAACTTGTACTCATCCTACTGCTTGAATGTGCATCGATGACGATAATAAGATGAAAAAATCAATTTTTGGAATGGAATCAATATAAATCGAATGAAATCAAATAGAACAGAAAGAATGATAATGAAGGAAAATAAGGGATCGACACTGAAAACTCGTTTAAGACATGTAAAATGACTTCAATTCCCTTGACTTAATTAAAATGGAAGACGCGCGTGTTTTTTGAACAAATAGACTAAAAAATGTTCTCAATCTAAAAATTGTTCTCATTTGAACATACATCTCTCTCTCTCTCTCTCTCTCTCTCTCTCTCTCTCTCTCTCTCTCTCTCTCTCTCTCTCTCTCTCTCTCTCTCTCTCTCTCTCTCTCTCTCTCTCTCTATATATATATATATATATATATATATATATATATATATATATATATATATATATATATATATATATATATATACCGTTAAAAAAAAATTTAGTTACTCTTAGATATTTGAAGATATTTAAATCATCAGGACAAACTATAGTGTCGCTTTTAACGACAGACGTTTTTATCTCATCTATGATTTATGCATTTAAATTCTTTTGGCATATTTAAGTTACCCACAGTCGTAAGTCGTTCGTTTATATGATTTTTAATATTACAAATTATGTGTGAAACCCGTGTATTACACGGGTTTATTAAAAATAAAACTTTAATATGAATATATATAAACATTAAATATTTTATAAAATAATGTTTTTTCATAACAAAATGAAATCTTTTGGTGCATTTATGAAAAAAATCAAATCTTTTGAAGCATTTATGAGAATTTATTATCAAATTAATATAATGATAACTTTATATATATATATATATATATATATATATATATATATATATATATATATATATATATATATATATATATAACCCATTTGAATTTTTTGGAAATTTATTTTAAGAAAATTGAAATCCTCAAAAAATGACACGTGGAAAATAAATATTTTAAAAATCTTAGAAAATGACATTTGTCAAAATAAAGGAGAAGATGACAAGTGGCAAAAGTATTTTCAAATATTTTCATTAATTAAGTAGGACTTTAAAACAACAAATATATTCAAATTCAAAACTTACTAATAAACACGTATGATATAAAACGGATTTTGTTTATGTAATAAAAAAACAATAATAAGGAACAGTAGTACTATTCGAATTTGTGGTTGGCAGGACTACAACAAGCAACCTAGCTTTTCCAGTAATTTTAAAAGTTGAAAAGGGAAAGAAAACAAGAAGACATCTTTTATTTCCTTTTATTTAAAATTTATATAAAAAAAAAAATTTCGAAACGACAAATTAACTTATCTATAAATTTCATTTATGTTTCGATCAAGACTTGAATCTATGACTTATCATTTAAGATAATCACTTATCATTTAAGATAGTCACTCGTTATGGGTAAGTCATTGGTCATTTAAAATATAAAAAAATACATTTTCATCTGTCAATTTTCATTTCAATACATCATCTAACGATAAACAATTAAAAATGAGTAGTCTATGTAGTTAAATTAAGAAAAAATTTTGTAATTCTTTTTCTAAAATATTAACGATACTATGATATTACAATCGGATCTTATCAATCTCACAACGATCTAAACGAAAAACGACTAAAGTAAGATTTGTGATCGATTTATCTAGATGAGATTCAAGGCTCGCACAATCATATGACCAATATTGTAATTTTAACAACCTTGATTTTTGTTATAAACTAATGATAGTTCTTAGACTGTGTTTGGCGCGCCACAACTAGCTTATTTTTCGAGCTTTTTTATCTAAATAGCCCAAGTTTTTTGCGCGATCAATATTAAAGAAATAATAATTTATATGTATACAACAAAAACCAAAAACAATAATTTGACAAGCCAATTAAATTTGTGAATTATTAATTATTTATAAAAAGTATATTTAATTGTAAAACAAAAGTGCAGGAAACATATATGCATCTTTTTTTGGACTTGTGAAAAAAGTGCCATCTTTTTTATTTTTAACTTTTATAAAGAGAGGGAGAATTTGTGAGCCCAGCCTGTAAATAGGTTGGTGAGATTAGAAAATACAATTCCACATTTCCATTTTGTCACAAACTGAAAATGTCCAACTACCTCACATGTTGTGTTACATACTCTCTCTCTCTCTCTCTCTCTCTCTCTCTCTCTCTCTATATATATATATATATATATATATATATATATATATATATATATATATATATATATATATATCATAGACGAATACTCGTACGTTACGCGAGAATATAATTATTTAATTAAAATAATAACTTTTAACAAATTGTGATTTAATATTTATAAATGAAAACCAATGTTAGTTGCAAAACAAAAACTTATAGTTAACCTATTAGTTTTATTAACTATAATAAGTTTATATCATTGGTTAGTTATACTATTAATTGATATTTTATATATTGTTTATGTTGTGTAAATTATATATGAAACGTACGTTGATTTCTATATATAACAAATACAAAGTAGTATGAAAAAAAATACTACAACTTTTGATGATTTTATAAAGTTGTATAAATTATATATAAAACATAAGTTGATTTGTATATATAAAACGAATAACAAATAGTATTGAAAAATACTACAACTTTTAATAACATAAAAACACTACAACATCTAGTATAACGTTTACATCAAATGAAATTTATTAAACACTTATAAGTCGTTCAAAATGAACATTTAGAAATCAACATACATTGATATATAGAAACTTTGTAATTAAAAAATGACGTTTAAATAACCATTTATGAAGCATAACTCATTTTTTCAACTCTTTCATATTTGAATCACAAAACTTTTCAAACATATGATTTATTTATCAAAACTTACTTATATACTATTAATATATCTACAATATGTATAAATAAATGGAGAATAAACTGAACTGCATATTAATAACCATAAGTTAAAAAAAATCTTAAATGTAGTGGAAAATAAAAATGCATGATTAATTATATTAAATTTGAAATCATAACTATATTTAAATTAGAAAACTCTTGAGATGTAATGAGAGTTTCGAACTTTTGAGTTATGCATAATAATGTAATATAAATACTGACAATTATATGTTATAATAACAATATTATTGACATTTATCATTGAAATAATGATTTTTATACTAAGTTGCAACTAACAATATAATTTTGAAGTATACAATAAGATAGATATAATAAGTTGCGTTTAAATTGAATTAAATAAAGTTTTTGATTTAACATTTTTTTAATTATAAGTATTTTTAATTAATTTAGAAATAATTTATATGAAGATTTTTTATTTCATTTATTATTATTATATTATTTCAAATAACAGTCATTTTTAATATAATATAATATGTCTTTTAGTTTTATGTTATCTTAAACTATTATTACTTTTACTTAATTAAAAACTACATGTTTAAAAAAATTCATTATTATATTAAAATATATATATATATATATATATATATATATATATATATATATATATATATCGATTTTAGTATTGAAATTTTATTTTTGTCATTAAATCTTTTAAGTATTACAAAGGAATAAATGGTCTAAGTAAAATGGTGATTTGAATTTCAAAACTATAGTAATTTTTTAGTATTAAGACTAATCTTAAAAATAAAAAAATAATGATAAAATAAAAAAGAACATGTTAAAAGTGGGTTGGGAAGGGGGGAGTGTTACGTTTGAGTTATATTTTTATCACTTATACTTTTCTTATAAAAATATTAATATTATTTATTTTATTTTTCTTTACAATGAAAAACTAATAGGGAAAATGAAATTGACAAATATAATACGATATAATAGATCACTTACTTTTATTACTATAAAAACATTTAAAAAATGGGTACATCCATATTAGTTTTGCGAGAACATAAATAATGTATTTTATTAACACATAAATAATCTTTGGTTTTCAACAATAAAGTCATATCATATTTTACTTCTTTTTTACGATGAAAAAATGAAATTGACAAATTTAATAAGATATAGTAGATTACTTATTTTTATTACTATAAGAATATATAAAAAATGGGTACATCCATATTAGTTTTGCGAGCACATAAAAATGTATTTTTATAAAACATAAATAATCTTTGGTTTTCAATAATAAAGTCATATCATATTTAAAATCATTCGTTTTAATTAGTCATTATCATCATTAATTTGTAATAACAATTGTAAATTCCTTTTATCAAAATCAATTATGAAAAATTCTATCGATGTTATTTACAACAAAATAAGTAATAGAAACTAACATAACATGTAATTTATAGCATAAAATACATGTTGAATAATGTTATCTTAAATAGAAAAATAGATTATTATAGCATAAAGTGAAAAAGACAACATAAAGATACATACACGTTAACAACGTTAATTGTTCTAAGCGATAAATAGTTGAAATTTCTCTTTACATGCACTCAACTTGAATTTACTTGCATTTACATTTGGAAAAGTTACAATTGCTCTCTTACATCTATGAAACCACTCACATAACTCTTCAAACATTAGCAAAATAATCTATCATTTTATGTTGACATACTTGCAATATGAAAGCTACAATGTTCTTATATAGGCTAAATATTCCATTTAACGCATCAATTAAATAAAATGATTTGAACAGTTTTGGGAGTTACAAATCACAACATTTCAATTAATCATAAATTATATTGTATAAGTTGAATAGTATTAGGAGTTTCAAATGCATGAGGTTCAAGAAACAATGATTGTTTTATAAGACATATATATATATATATATATATATATATATATATATATATATATATATATATATATATATATATATAGGCTACGTTCAAATGTGGATGACATCTATTGTGTAGACGTGTGTGTGGATAGTATCATTCTGTGAGAATGACTAAGAGAATAGGTTGTTTACTAATGTGAAAACGTTCAACCTCACATAACTATTGTTATTATCATTCATTCTTACTAATTATGATTCATTCTTGTTCACATGCAAGGTTATTCATTTAATCTCATTCTTACAGAATATAGTTATTAAGAACATATTCTGACAACATTATGACAAAGTGGGAATCATTAATATATATATATATATATATATATATATATATATATATATATATATATATATATATATATATATATATATATATATATATATATATTATCTTTATAACATAAACAATGAAAGTAGATTGATAAAATAAAATAAAAATTAAAAATTCAATACTAAACTATATTAAAGTATAATTGTCAATATAAGATTATATTGTACTTTAATAATTGTGACTTAAATATTTGAAATTTTATTTTATTTTTTATTTTTTAGCAGAATATGATTAAGATTATTATAAAATAATATGATCTAAATAAAAAAAATTATTATCTTTTGATGAATTGAAAAAAAATAAACATCCTATAAATCTAAAAAAATAATTAGTTACTTCAACAAATATTTTTGTAAGATTTGTGTAGAATTATGTTTTCCAGATGTAGCAAGGCATCAATACTTCAAGGACGTAAGTTGTAACTTCGAGTTAGTGGCTCAAAATATGTAAATTTTTTTGCTCAAGGTGGACAACTTCTAAGATATAAAAAGGAAATATTATATTTATTTATAGGAAATAGAGTATGTAAAAGGTAATGATTAATAATTTTAAAAATTAAATCTTGATTTGACTTTTAAAATTCAAAAAAAAGCCTATTCAGGTTAGCGTTTCATTTTTAATTGCATCTTTTTGTAGTTATGAGAAATCAATCACCACTGCTATCGGATCATTCTCCACTCATGTTGATCTGGGATAGTACGAGAAAAAATGTATGCTTTCTTCATCATCCTCTATGTTCCTAGGTTTTCTTCATCTACGGTTTTTACCAGGTATGCTTTCTATGCAGGTAGAAACAAACCACTAATGTATTAAGGAACATATGTAATAAGGAGTATAAGATTATGTGATTTTTTTCTAACAATTCCAGTTGATAGGTGTTGTTTCGATTATGTAGGGATAAATATGACCACCATGAGAGCCAGTTATAGAACAGATCTAAGGTGAGTAAAATAAATGAGGGTAATTTTGTAAAAAGTTAGTACGGTAGCTTCATATTTCTGCACAAGGATTGTATCTCAGTCATCTCCTCTGTCTCTTCCTCTATCTAAGTAGATGAAATTTGGCTCTCCATCTAAGTTGTGGGCTTTTTTGCAAGGCTACATACAACCAAAGGTAAAATCCTGGTTAAAATATAAAGAACTAATTTTAATATATTTTGGATTATCTTTGAATTTGGATTATATATTGTTAGGTTGCAATCATGTTTAACAACATCAAACAAGGTTAGCTTTTCATGCTATATTTTTCATATTATCATTTTATTATTTCATTATCTTTATTCATGTGATGCTTTATTTGTGCAGTTCAAGCATTGTAAGATAGGTGGATGCATAAATTAAATAAGGTAAGGAGGGGTAATTTGGTCATTTTTAATTATGTCAATATTGTTTACATGGTATACTTTCAAATTTAAAAACTACAATAAGTGAAACCTTGTGGGTGTTAGTCTCTCCAGGAAAAGACCCTCCTGCTGCCAACCATGGTTTTTTCTGAAACATATTGTCATTTGAATTGCATTTTTACTCATTTTTGGTGCTTTTAGGAAGGTAAGTTTATGGCTCTGAACTTTAGAAAAATGATTATTTTAGCTTAGTTTTGTGGATTATTTTCATGTATCTTTCTGTGTTGATTGGTTCATAATCAAATTGAAGACGAGGATAATTTTGTATGTGTGTATATACGGACAAAACAAACAAGAAAGTATGAATGCTTGTGTGAAACCATTGTCAACTTTATGTTTCTTTTTATGTAGGAATGGTCGAATTTTGCAATATTGGCTTACTTCTCACAAGTACATGGCAGAAAATCTTCTACTTGATCTCAAAGTGGGATACCTCACCAAATGAGTCCAAACTGGATTACCTTTCATTCTTTATGTGCGTTCTCAAATTATCATATATCCTTTTGAATATGGTGCTTTTTGGGGATTACTATTATGGCATGATCATTGGTTGTGGACCTCAAATCATGGTATGTCCTCTATTCAAGCTAATCTAGAGTGTATCCACTCTTAGGCTTAATGATTCTTATACAACATGGCAACTTAATTGTATTGATTTTGATTATGGTGGCAACAACAGGGGATGAAGGAAAACACGGTGCAATAGAATCCAATCCATGTTGCATGTTTCTTATTTAGAAAATGAGTCCATGTACAATGTTGTTATTTTGTCTGTTTCTTAATTGGAACAATTCATTTTGTTGGAATGACAGTATATTTTCAAAATGGAATGGTTCTTTCATGAAAGAAGGTGATTCATTTAATCTGATTGATCTCATTCCATGCCCATGTCCATTTTTAAAACTAATAGTATATTTTCAATCAAACATAAAAGATGTATACATGTAACTTAATTACCAATATATTGAAATTGGTTTAAATTTAATTTGAAAATAATGTTTTATTTCTGTCTTTGTTTCGTATCAAACTAAAATGAGTATGAAATTATTGAAGACTCCATAAGTCAAAAAGGAAAGTACCATATAAAATGAGTTGGGCTTTGAAGTCAAAAACCCACAAATCCATCGTCATTGTTTGCTTAGTTGAATTTTTGATTATTTTAACTGTCTTTTTTGCTTTTCCAAAAAATATAGGAATTTAGTTTTTGCATATTTATCAATAGAAAAACTAGAAGTTGGGATTTATATGATAGATTTGAATTTTTGATTTTATGATCAATAATTGTTTGGATAATAATTTATGTAAAGAATGAGACTATTTATAGATTTCCAATATTCAGGTTTTCCAATAAATAAGCTCATATTGATTTCGCATAGCAAATACGAAGTTTATGTTAGGTTTTGAAATTTCTATAATCAAATATTGTTTTCTAGAAACGATATTGTAAGACTACAAAATGAAATTAATTTATGAAGAAATTATTCGTACCCGCCGCTTAGCGTGGTTAAATGGCTAGTGTGTGTGTCTCTCTCTCTCTCTCTCTCTCTCTATATATATATATATATATATATATATATGGGATAGTTCAAATAAAAACTATAAATAGTGTGAAAACGTAAAAACACTACTTTTACGTAATTATTCTGCAATGAATTTTGTATCCATAGTTTTATGTCATTATTCCATAATGAATAAATGAATGCTCATATTTTAAAACTAAAATTAAAATTTACTACAAAAATGAACATACATAAATTTATAATATAATAATAACATTTTAATGAATATATATATATATATATATATATATATATATATATATATATATATATATGATCAAACGTTAATATTTATATTAGAATTAATTCAACAATATACATATACAACATTCAATGTAGAATAATAACATAAACATAATGTTTTTACATTTTCACACTTTTTATTGTTTTTTGTTTGAACTTACTTTTATATATATATATATATATATATATATATATATATATATATATATATATATATATATATATATATATATATATATACATATAGAGAGAGAGAGAGAGAGCGAATCAATGGAGAAATAAATTAAAGGAGAAAACCAATAAATTTTTTATCTATAGTGAATTTAGGTACCAAATTTCATATGTACATGTATATACATATACATAAGACAATTGCATTGAAAATGTATAATTGCATTAAAAAAATATAAATAAGCATTGAAAATGCATTTTTTTTAAATAATTAATCTTAATTTCAAAATATATGGTATATTTTCACTAATTTGATAAAAAAATATATTTTTTTATTTTTTAATTATTTTAATTATTATTTTTTTTTTTAAAATTAAGCAAAGATATTCCTTAAATTTTGAAATTAATATTTAAAAAAAAATCAAAAAAAAATATTTTTAGTTCATATATATATATATATATATATATATATATATATATATATATATATATATACACACACACACATATGTATATGCATATACATATGCATATGCACATGCATAAGAATAAGTATATGCATATGGAAATTAAATACATATGATTATGCTTATGTATATGCATATCCATAACAATAAGTATAAGACATATGCATATGCATATACATATACATATGCATATGCATATGAATAAGTATATGCATAAGACAATTAAATACATATGATTATGCTTATGTATATGCATATGCATAAGAATATGTATATGACATATGCATATTCATAAGTATATGTATATGCATATGCATATGAATAACTCTATATGAATAAGACAATTAAATACATATGATTATGCTTATGTATATGCATATGCATAAGAATATGTATGTGACATATGCATATTCATAAGTATATGCATATACATATGCATATGAATAACTCTATATGCATATGCATAAGAATAAGTGTATTTATAAGGCAATTAAATACATATGGCTATGCTTATGTATATGAATATGCATATGTATATGTATATCTATATATGCATATTCATAAGTGTGTGTGTGTGTGTATATATATATATATATATATATATATATATATATATATATTCAAAAGTATATGCATATGCATAATAATAAGTATACATAGTGATGCATGAGAATGATCACCACCACCAAAAGCATACAGTAAAAAAGAAATGTAATGCTGTTGTAATTTTCTGCCAAATTTGTCTATCATGACAACTAGTGGTTCCTAATAACATGTGTATACTCTCCTTAATTTTGAAAGAAAGAAAAAATATATCAAAGATGGATATATAAGTAATAGAAGAAAATATAACCATGTTCATATGAGTTATATTAGCAAAAAGTTCTAAAATGTTTATCATCTTCTTCATTCCATCTAAAAATAATGGTAAAATCTTTTAGAATATTGTTATAGAAGCAATGACTTGTTCAACAAAGATGATATTATGAGATTTCTTGCCTCAATTTGCTTTTGAAGTGGAATTACTTCGGCTTTTAACCTTGGCAGAAACCCAACAATCATCATCATTGCTCTATTTGCACTCTCATATAGAAGTAGAGGAATGTCTGGATCATCATCCTTTTCAGTAATTTCCCACTGAATCTGTGGAATGTTTAAGCCAATAGTCATATACATATTCTAGATGTAAAGAAATTTGTAATGGATATCTTGCTTGGTTTTAAAAACTTGTTTTAGGCCTCAAGTTTGGACTGATATTGTCTCTTACAAAGAATTGCATTGTATTGTTTTGCGTTGACATATAAGGGTTCATCATGTGCAAAATAAAGAGGTAGTGGCACTTGAGTAGATGTCATGCTCATGCTCATGCTCATTCCTTGAGGCATCTGCTGATTCGAGAACAATAAGAAGCTTCAATGTTTTATTACCAATTAACATTGATTAAGATATATGTTATTTATCAACATAGTACAGAAAAAAGAGATATTACGATTAATAATTAATATGATTGAGATTAGTATAGTAGAGCTCACCAATGCTTGTGAGCCATAAGGCGTAAGCAATCCACAAAACCCGACAAGCTTAAAACTACATGATCATAATTATGGTTACCATTTCTTGTAGATGCCCAGAGTGCCTGGGATATGCTACAGGAAGAGTAAACCCTTGTACGTATTAGTACATCATCTTCAGATTTTGATAACATTTTGGGTGGTGGAATAAGTTGCAAGGAAGTCACTGAAATTGGTTAGTTGTTTTTAGATGATTTTCGTTTACTTCAACTGCATATGTTAATATTCCAAGATTTATTTTCCTTTTTTTCTGATTAGGTGGAGTTCCAGGCATTGGTAAAACACAACTCGGGTATAAATTATAAGCATTCCTTTCTTTTATGTAGTTGTTTTTATTGTTTTTTTTAATCTTTTTATTTTGCTTCCCAAAATTCATAGTATGGATCAGGCTAAAGAATTGGAATACAAGCCTGAAATTGAAATGGGAAATTTTTTAAATATAAAGATGTCAATATGTTTATTATAAAATCAATTTAAAAAAATCACTTACGTATGGCGGCCTGCGATCAGCTTGAATTGAAAAGGCATAATCTTGAACAGTTGTTAGCAAAGCTGACCCAACACTACCTTCTTCACATGTCACATGAGTTCCATTATACCCTATTTAAGAAAAGGGGCAAATGGTAAATAGTGGATTTGTGAACCTAAGGTCGGATACTAACCATATATATGATACAATTCCAAAAGCTAAAAACTCACACCGAGGTGTGTTTGATTTGTAGATTGTTTTGGAAGGAATCGAATTTGTCACAGGAATTGGAATCGGAAAGATTGGAATCTGAATTCCGTCAGGCGTTTGGTTGGCAGGACGCGACGAGAATATAAACACGTATTCATTTGGATGTATTTCGATGGTACATATCGAACACTCAATTGGATGAAATTCAGATATAGAAACACATATTCATTTTTTTGAAAAACCATATTTCATAGGGTCTAATTTTAGCTAAAAACATCCATATTTTTGTTTCATTTACACATTTCCAAGATCACAGACACGACCAGAACAAAACCCATATATGAAATTGATAAAATAACACAGAGAGATGTGTTGGATTAGTGTCTAAGCCCGTAACTATATTTGGTAAGTATTTGACCCGGTTGTGCATGGTCCTTTTGGGTTGCCTTCACCAAAGCAACTTGATAGGATGATTTATGGAGAAAGAGGATTGATTATGATTTATTAATATATTATATGAATAATATATTAAAGGAGAAATCATATTGTTTAATTAATATTAGTCAAGAATTAGTTAGGAATTAGTTTTGTGACTAAAATACATTAATTAAACTTAGGGGACTGGAATTGTAATTATAAGATAATTGCAATTGGGCTATGGATCACCTTGGAACATAGGGTGGACGAATTCTATGGGAAGCCCATAAGGAATTCGTCCAAGGAGTGTTCTAAAGGGAGTCCATGGGCTGCTTGGAGCCTAAGCAGTCAAATTAGGGTTTCCTTCTTTGATAACCCTAATAGCCTCACTATATAAAGACCCCTATGACCCCAAAAACGTGGCTAACTCTTTTGGAAGAACCCTAGGACGTTTTTGATGCTTCTCCTCCTTCTCATAAGTCATTCTCTTGCTCTTGGTGTTTGTGAGCCATTAGAGGTGTGACACTAGTGAAACTAAGCTTCTTAAAGATCAAAGAATTCTTGTAACCATTGTGAGGTAAGATCTAAACCCTAATTCATATGTTGATTTGATTATTGTATGCTAGATTAGGGTTCTTGAGTCTTGGATGAATTGCATGTACAATAGAAAAACCTAGATCCAAGCATTAGGGTTTGCATGAGCACATAGGATGTTCTTTTACCTAAAACCCATCAATGGTATCAGAGACTTGATTGGTTTCTGTTGTATTGATGCTTTGTGTTTCATTCTTGATTGCGAAGTCGAGTTTTTGGCCATCTGCCTGACAAACTTGTCGAGTCCCAATGTGGACTCGTCGAGTAGGATGAACTCGGCGAGTCCATATGTTGACTCGGCGAGTCTGGCTGTCAGACAGACGAATTTTCGGACTTTTGCCTATTTTGGCTTAGGATAATTTCCATAACTATTTTAAATTAATAAAATACGAATTTTATTGATTCCTTATGATTATCTTTGTCAAAATAAAAGATTTTTGTCATCTAATTAGATAATTGTTACCTTATTTGATAAATGTTAAATTATTTGAATTATTTTGTCAATTATCTTGCATAAAATTGGATTAGGTCAAAACTAGATAATCACCAATTAATAGTTTTAATTGCCTTATTTGATCTAATTGTTTTGAATAGTTTCAAAACTTTCCCTTAAGTTTTGGAATTTAAATTTTGATTAAAAGTTTAATTTTTTGAAATTTTAAATTCTAAAACCCTAGTTTTGAAAAGTTCAAATTACACCCTTATGGTTTTATTAAATTAATTAAAAGTATAATTAAAAGAGATTTAATAAATCCATAATGATATGTTTATATCTAAAAGTGTAATTTATAAAGTTAAACCACCTAGTATTTTAAAAGTGTAAAATACACCCTTATAATATATATAACATTAAAAGTCTAATATTATATATGTATAACTTAAATTGCTAGTCTTACCGTTAGTAGGCCTCATTCATGAAGTCGATCTATAAGGGGGGGGGGGTATAAGGTTATGGCCTATAAAATGGCCGTTTAATGGGTGTTCACTCTCACCCACCGCTTCCTTGATTGGTGGAGGGTCGTTAGTCGAACGGGTAGGATTGGGCAAACCCTCTCCTTATTAAAAGTATAATGAATAATTAAGTAACTAAATGTTTTACAAAATTCCCAATCTTAGTTACTTTAGGCATAAGTGAATTGATGCAATTCCATGAAATTACACTATATACCCTTGCTAAGACGTTAGTGGAGCCTGTGTGGTTAACCGACATACTAATTGGGTTCTAAGCAAAGGTGGTAAAGGGTGACTCGATGTTTGTCATAGTTCGATGGAGCGTGTGGTTAACTGGCACATCAAATAGGTGACTGTAACATTGAGGGCACCATGTATATTTGCATGGTTATTCACACCCTGTTTTGTGATCCTCGGCATCCCAGTCACAAATCGAGGGGCATATCGAGATTTAAACATGCCATTGAAAAGTTCGATGAATCTCAAAGGATCTAGGAGTTTTCAACACATTTAAAACTTAATCTCTTTTTCGTTTTTCATGGTGGAAAATTAGTGAATCGTCATTCACTTACCTTCAAATGTTCTGCAATTTGGATTACGACATCCCTTTTCTAAGTTGTTGAATATTGTGTTGGGTCCTAGCCTTAATATCTCATTTGGGTGATTTATTAAGGACTCAATCAATCAACTAACTTGAATTTTCTCCCGTTTTGTAGATGTAAAAAGTATGACAACTATGGTCTTCCCAAATCCCTTGGAACAAGCTTTCCACATGAAGATGATATTCCACGATTAGATCGAGGAGCAAGAGATCATGCTTCACTTCCTCCACCTCCTCTTATTGTTCTCCCTGGCCCACAAGTTCAAAGGCTTGAAAACTTCAAGCTCACTCAAGCCCTTTTGGCAAGAAAACATGAAGAAGGAAAGTCATTGTGTTCACACGTCTTAGAGATGAAGTCACACATTGATAGGTTAAGAATGTTGGGAGTCATTGTCTGTGAGAAGCTAGTTGTTGACTGGGTTCTTCAATCGCTTCCTGACTCATATAGTGAGTTCATAAGAGAGTACTATATGATAGACCACGACATGACCCTCATCGATCTCACCTATTTGCTTGTTGCTGTTGAATCAGCAATGATTTGGCGCACTGGAGAAGCAAAGTTGATTGGTGGATCTGCCTTCCAAACCTCCATGGACATAGGCAATGGCAACGAAAGGCATGCCATGGTCGAAAAGTTTGATCATAAGAGAAAGGCAAAGTCTGAGGTAGTTTCGTGTGCTGTTCCAAAAGAGTCAATTTGCTTTTATTGCCAAGAGAATGGGCATTGGAGACGAAGTTGCCCTGTTTACCTGAGAGATCTAAGAGATGGGAGAGTCAAAACGTATGGCTCCACTTCAGGTAAAATCCATTAACTAACTCTATAAGTTCCTATTTTTTATTCTTGATACATTATGTGATAAGATTACATTTTTGATGTTTTGTAGAATTGAAGAAAAGAGAGGAAGCTTAAAGGAAGAAGTGTGCTGAATCTGATCGTGAAGAAATGGATTTCGATCGCATGAATTCGAAGATCGGATTTTTTGAGCTGCTACTTGAGAGTTAGGATAGATTGCTAAGAAATGTGATAGCATAGTTTTTCAATTGAGTTGCGTTGTAAGGACAAATTTTTCCGCAATAAAATAAATTTTGATTTTTTCATATTTATTTATCCTTGTAATGACATGTATGAAAAGTTGATGTTTGTGTATTTCTATTATTAGCAATGTTGAAATGGATGTGATTCTCAGTTATGTTATTCATGGTAATGTCATAATTTTCTAAGTACGGAAAGATTTCCATCGCCCAAGTTTCAATTGGACAGAAACTTGGAATCATACGACTTGTATTGTGTGATGTATGAAAACTTGGTACTTAGGTAATTAAGACTAATTCTTTGTTCACATAAGTATGTGAGTCAAGTGAATGACTAAAGGAACTAGTACACAAATGTTGTGCACTAGTCAAGTCCACCATAAATAACAATAACATTATTCGTCATGATTTACTAAAAGTCTAGTAAATGTGGTTATACTTACAAGATTAAGTTTAATTCTGAATCATTGAAAAGTTTCAATGAATGGCAGAACGAATAAGTAGAATCAATGAAGGCAGAAAGATAAAAGTTTCTCCAATCTAAGAAGAAGGGAGAGTACTTTTGTATCGTGTTTTATGATCGTCTTAATGATTAAGAGCCATATCACAATTGATCCTCTAAGGACATCTTAGTGCACTAGTATAGCTAAGAAGAGGAATCGGAAATTGTTGAAATGGTTAAATCAAAAGGATGAGTCATACTTCGTTCCAAAATCAAGTCTTAGAGTCATACTCCAAGATTGTGAATTGAGTGACACATCTTAAGAAGATCTAACACACTCATCAAATGTGAAGTAGAAAATTGTTTTCTTACTCTTGCGTGTTTGAAATTGGTAAATTGTGATGCCTTGTATAAGACAAAGACCAACTAAGACCAATTGTGTGTAGTGGTTTGTCTTGATAAAGACACACACTAATTCTTGGGTATTTGTTTTATCAAGAAATGTTTCTTGATAAGAGAATCTAATATGTCAAGAGGTCAGTGGGAGTCTAAAGATCTTGAAAAGTTTCAAGAACTAATCGAGAGTAAACCTGCTGTTAAATACTAGCACACGACTTGAGGTTTCTAACCTATCGTATTGACAAAATTTTATTTCTATGCCATTCCAGTAAAGTTACTTATGCATATGAGTTCTACGAGTTCTCAATTGACTGCATAAGGGCAAACACCTTGTTTAATGAAAGTACATTGACTGGCATAAGTGAGCTGCTAAATAACTTGGAAGCAATGGTGGGACCCTTGATGGCAAGAAATTAAGTATGAACAAGTTCTGTCCATAAGAGTTTGAATTTGTCACGGACATTATCTTATGATTATGGTTATGACAAATTCGCATGGATAGGAACACATGCACCATAAGATCTAAGTGTCGTAAGGTTTCTCGCCTTCATGAAAATGATTGTGAGGAAACGCTTTCACTAAGAGAGATTTTAAGAAGATAGCGATTATGTAAATTGCATTCTCAAATTCGATTATGATTACGGCATCCCTCTTCATAGTTCGAATTGTGAGATTTGGCAATTAGTCTGAACATTTGGTACTTAGTAATATAAGTTCTGAATTAGTTTAGACACACATGTGAGCTGTCTAAGGAAAGGTGTGTGAGTTTGAGAAGCTTAGATAAAGGCTTATCGAAGCACATCGTATTGGAAACATGAACTTTGGAAGTCAATAAGTATTGTCTTCAAGAAGTCCAATTGTTTTCTAAAAACGTGTCAAAGCTAGTGGGAGTATAAATGTTATGTTGGAATGGATATAATCATCATGTTAGTGGGAGCATGATTATTATTATTTTAAGTGTTGCAAGTTGGCAATATTAATTATAGAAAAACAAAACTTTCACTCTGCAAAGCTGCAGGGGTTGAAAAGTTGTTTTTGCTATAATTAAGGGAGAGAATGTTATACTTCGTTTCCAATCTAAAAGCTTAGATCGAGAAATTTTAATTGAATTTAGTCAAGGATATATTTATTAATTGCATTCTCAAAGTTCGATTATGATTACGGCATCCCTCTTCATAATTCGAATTTTGAGAACACGGCAAATAGAAATATTATGGCAATATTATAGCAAGAAACTAGTAAAGTATCACGTTTTCCATTATGAATCGTATCCCATATGCTTCGGGTATAGGATCGATTGCATATGCTGTAATATTTGACCGTTCTAAAATTTTCCAAATGCCTAGGGCATTAAGAGGGAAAAGGGACTAGAACCGGTTTGACTAAAATAAAGTGTACAACTGTCAACGACAATCTAAGGTTCGCTAAGGATTGGTCGCTTGTGAGCAGTTGGAAGTATAGTAATGAATAGACCATATCGACATTATTATGAATAGATAAGACTCTATTCACAATAAGTTGTTATATGGAAAATGTGGAAATGTTTCCATATTGGGAGTTGGACGTTAAGAATTTATGTCTAGATTAGAAACTTGTATGAAAGAAGGATGTTCAAAGGAATGTACTTTGAATGTGAGATTTCATGTCTATGAAATTGCCTTGTAGCAATCTCCAATAGAGAACTTTGTAATTTCATTGGCAAAGTCTTGATGAATTTTGTGCAATAAGATTACAAAAGGATAATTGCATAAAATGTTAGAATCTAAAATATTCTAATAGTGGCAAGAATTTGGTATTCTTACACTAATGATAAGGATTGGGAATTGTGAGATGAGTATCATTGGAAATGTTTTCAATTGATCTATTTCACAAAGTAAGGACCATAGGTAAACATAGTGTGCATGCTTGGAGCATGGGACAATTGTTGTTATAATTCAAGTAATAAGTTGATTACCCGAAACAACAAATAATGAGTAATCAATATGGTGATTAAATAAAAGTGTTTTATTTATTCTCAAAGGTTTGAGGCCATATAGTATTAGTATTATTCTTTTGTTTCACTTTGCATGTTTTGACTTCCCGAATAATAAGATTATTCAAACCCTCCACAGTCGTTCATACTTTGGAAGTAGGTATGAAAGAAGACTGTCATGAATCTGACTGTAGATTGTTTAAAGTATTTTAGACATAGCAAAAGTTTGCTGCAGGGTTCATGAGTGCTCCTACAAGAATAGAGTATTGGATTAAACCCACGCTGTAACGTCCCATTTCTGGTATGTAATTTTAATTAAAGTATTTCCATTTCTTATGGGGTACTCGACGAGTCTGTAGCCCGACTCGTCGAGTAGAAGCGGGATGAGCTCGCGATTTAAGTTGGCTACTCGGCGAGTCCATATGTTGGGACTCGGCGAGTCTGCCTGTCTGGATGAAGCCCTAATTTCAAGGGTTTGTACCCTATTTAAACGTCATTATAGCCTCCCACCCCAGCCTCCAGCACCTTTAGAGCATTTCCCCTGTAAACCCTAGCCCCCATTGTTGAACTTGAGTGTGTTTGTGCTAGTTTGGGAGCTTTGGAAGGGAAGGAAGGAAAGAAGGTCCATAGAAGAGAAAGGAGATCCAAGAGTTAGCTTCCATCTGTTTCTCATTCAGGTAATAAAGTTATTACCTTGTGTATTCCTCCATTAAACCCTCTTTTATGCTTGTTATGGCTTCTTTGGAGCCTTATATGATTCAAAAATTGAGATATGGACTCTCCTTTGGATGGAAACCTTAGATCTGGACGTTAGTGAACTCCAGAAGCTCATTATAGCCACCTTTATGCAATCTTGGCCTTGTTCCAAACCCTAAGAGCCTAGTATTTGATGATTTTGGGTTTTTTAGCCTCATACCCTTGTGCATGCACGTAAAGTTGGAAACTTTACGTGTAAAACCAGTCCTAGAAGCTCAGATCTATGTTTTGGAAGCACTAAAATAGATTAGAATCGACTGTATAGTAATAGCATGCTTGGGACTTGACGAGTTGTTCTTCAACTCGGCGAGTTGTTCTTCAGACTCGACGAGTTGTTCATACGACTCGGCGAGCCACAGACAGGACGTGTTCATATGATGAAGGAGAACTCGGCGAGTTGTCATACAACTCGGCGAGTCGGATGAAGTTAGACTCGATGTTAGTATCAAAGAAGAACTCATCGAGTCTTTGCCAAACTCGACAAGTAGAAGCGAGTAGAGGACTAGAATGGATGAAAGGGACTCGGCGAGTTGGTGGCCCAACTCGGCGAGTCCGGTCAACTGGAAGTTGACTTTGACCAAGAAGTTGACTTGACCAGGGGTAAATAGTCATTTTACCCTGAGATTAGTTATCAGTATTTGATTTAGTGTTTATGGGATTTGTAGCCGGGGAGTTCCAGAGCAGCAGTCAGACAGTTTAAGATTTAGCACCTCAGCAGCCAGCGTTATGAGGTGAGTTTCTTTCCAGTAGGAACGGGTCTACGGCCACAATGCCGACCCGTTTAGTTAGCAGTAGTTCCGGACTTCGGTCTGATGCAGTAGTTCAGTGTGTTTGATGTCTTTGTGATTCGAGCATGTCTTTGTGTTATGTGTTCCGGACTTCGGTCCGATGCAGTATGCAGTATATGTGTTTATGCCAGTAGTTATGATTATGCTATGCTATGTTCAGTCAGTTCCGGACTTCGGTCCGATGCAGAGGGCAAGGCCCTGGTTAGTTCCGGACTTCGGTCCGATGCAGTTTCCGGACTTCGGTCTGATGCAGAGGGAAAGGCCCTGGTTAGTTCCGGACTTCGGTCTGATGTAGAGGGCAAGGCCCTGGTTAGTTCCGGACTTCGGTCCGATGCAGTTTCCGGACTTCGGTCCGATGCAGAGGGCAAGGCCCTGGTTAGTTCCGGACTTTGGTCCGATGCAGTATCCGGACTTCGGTCCGATGCAGTGGGCAAGGCCCAGTAGTTGCTTTATATGTTATTGTATGGTATGTGGTAGTTTGGAGGAGCTCACTAAGCTTTGTGCTTACAGTTTCAGTTTTTGGTTTCAGGTACTTCCGCTAGTAAGGGGAAGAGCTCGGGATGATGGCATGGCACACACCACAGTTTCAGTTTATCCTGGGAGTTTTATTCAGATATTTTGATATGTTTTGACATCAGTTGATTTGATAAACTTATCATGACATTTTGAGACACATGATCCATGGATTTACCTTTTTATATTTGATATGATGATTTAGTAAAGTTTTCAAACGAAAATTTTTGGGTTGTATTTTTGGGATGTTACAAGTTGGTATCAGAGCCTTGGTTTGAGGGATTCAGGCGCACTCTCGGGTGTGACTGGACTCAAACTAAGGAAATGGTGAAAGATTTTCAAAAGAAAATGTTTTTGAAAGAATTTTTTAAAAAGAAACTTAAAAAGAAAAGAGTTTTGAGAAAAGGAAAAGGGTGTGGTGCATGCGATCAGCCGAGCTCAAGTAAGTACTCCCAAATTACCCATACAAGTTTATGTTATAATTACCAGTTCCAGTTTCAGTAGAACAGCATGCTAGAATAGGACTAAGGATCTAGGAGGATGCCTTATGTGCCTGTTATATGTGTTTCAGTTTCTTGAGAATTGCATGCTAGTATTGAGTAGACAACAGTAGGATAGCCTGTATAGGTTATGCCTGATAGTATGAGCTTAGCATTGTATGCTAGTACAGTTTCTCGTTATGAGGATAGAAGTGCTTGAGTAGTTTCCTGTGTCTGGATGCTGCTTGCTTCGTGCTTTGTAGGACTCGGAGTGATGGGAGTTAGCCATTAGGTGAATACGTCACGTCACATGTGATCAAGGTTGAATAATCTCAGAGTGATGGATTGGGCCCTATTGCGCAGCTCTTGTCTGAGTCTAACCGTTGTAGGGACGAGTCTTTTACTCGAAGGATTATCTGAGCCTCGTCACATGGGATGGTATTCAGGTGATGGCTAATTGGCATTACAAGGAGGCCTTCAGCAGCTGAGGACTGGATTGGGTGGAGTCAGAGATTTCCCTAGGGCAAGCCTAGGATGAGAGTAGCAGAGATCAGTAGCAGTAGAAGTGACTTGGTGGAGTCGAGGCAGTACTTGAGGAAAGTACGGATAGATGTGGAAGGTAGTATGGGCCCATACTACTGAAAGTAGAGGATCCGTACTTGAATCGAGGAAGGCTGAGATGAGACCAGGAAACTTGTAGTAGTAGCGATCCCTCGAGATATATCAGTGTTTCTGACGTTTGTCATGATGTGTTTTCAGAATGGTGGTTTTACGCCCTAGACCAGCAGTCAGCAGTTCAGGTGCCGGGGAGGGATTAGGATCAGGCTCGGGGGCCGAGCACCTAGATGAGCAGACCAGGGAGTTCCTCTCTTCAGAGATTACTCGCACCATACTTGAGCAGACTCCTGTGATCTTCGGTTCGATCAAGGAGGGTATTTTAGAGCTGATGGACGAGAGGTTGAGCACCTTCCGTGCTGAGGTGGCGGCCATGATGGGGTCGCGCACACTCACCTTCAGGGAGTTTCGGGCTTGTGGAGCTCCAGATTACCATGGGGCGCGGGAGCCCATTGCGAGTACCAGGTGGTTGGCGGATGTCGCCAATGCGTTCCGAACCAGCAGATGTCCCGAGGGGGACAAGGTCAGACTAGCATCCTGTCTTCTGAAGGACAGGGCACAAGATTGGTGGGAGGAGATCGGGCATGTCATCGGGGATGACGCAGCGCTTGATGCGATGACTTGGGCTGATTTTACTACCAGGTTCAGAGCCGAGTTTGCACCGGTTATTGAGGTGCAGCAGTTAGCCAGGGAGTTTCAGGATCTCACCCAGACTACAGAGACAGTGGCAGAGATTACCGCCAAGTTCAGGGACAGGGCTCTTCTCGTTCCTCAGTATGCAGCTGATGAGGAAATGAAGAAGGCCCATTATCATGAGATGTTGCGGAGTGATATCCGCCAGTTTGTGAGCCGGTCCAGCTGTAAAACGCTAGATGATATGATTGTGAGGGCTCGTGAGAGAGAGATTGATCTAGAGATGGAGAAGAAGAAGAAGCCAGAGGCGGTATCTGGCACAGGGAGTTCGGGCAAAAAGCCCAAGGTATCAGATCACAGATCTAGAGGACAGCAGAGCCACAGTCGGTGTGGCAAGTGTGGGAGATTGCACAATGGGGCGTGCAAGGCAGGTAGTGCCGGTTGCTATAAGTGCGGCCGGACCGGGCATATGAGTAGAGATTGTACAGCTACTACCACCACCACCACAGCAGCTGATCTGATTTGCTTCCATTGCAATCAGAGGGGACATAAAAAGTCCCAGTGCCCGAGTTTAGTAGCAGCAGGGAAGGTGGAAGCACCTGCCCCTGCTACTTTGAGGATTACAGACGGCCGTCAGGGCCGGGGTGAGGCGCCAGTGGCGAAGAGTAGAGCTTTTCAGATGACAGCAGAGGAGGCGCGAGCGACTCCTGATGTGGTGACGGGTATGTATTTCTCCTCTTATCTCTTTATTTATATTGATTGTTTCTCATGGTTATATGTTGTCGTATAGGGTCGTTCTTAGTGAACGGCATTTCAGCTGCAGTATTGTTTGAATTTGGGGCTACCCGATCATTTGTTTCCCTTGCGCTTAGCAAGAGGTTAGCAGAGCTCCGGGGGAGCTGGATTGCCCACTTGAGGTTGAGATAGCTGATGACAGGACCGTCAGGGTCACGAGAGTTCATAGGGCGTGTTCGCTGCAGTTATTTGATGAGCAGTTTTCAGTGGACTTAGTTGCCATTCCCCTACGAGGGAATAAGGTTATAGTGGGTATGGATTGGCTGAGCCCCAATGGGGCAGTGATTGATTGTGAGCTGCAGTTAGTGAGGGTTCGCACTCCCAGTGGGGGAGAGTTAGTGATTCAGGGCGAGAGGCCACAGCGCGGACCGATTCTGTGTTCAGCAGCGAGAGCGAGACGCTACGTTCAGCAGGGTTGTGCAGGGTACGTCGCATATGTCATATATGCCTGGGAGAAGGGTAAGGCGACAGTTGACGATGTGTCAGTAGTACGAGAGTACCCGGAAGTATTCCCAGAGGATTTGCCTGGAATACCTCCGGAGAGACAGGTCGAATTTCGGATTGATCTGGTTCCTGGTGCGGCTCCGATAGCCAAGGCACCGTATCGGCTGGCTCCTCCCGAGATGCAGGAGTTGTCTATGCAGCTGCAGGAGCTGCTAGACAAAGGATTTATCAGGCCGAGCAGTTCACCATGGGGAGCCCTGATCCTGTTCGTGAGGAAGAAGGACGGGTCGCACCGTATGTGCATAGATTACCGGGAGCTAAACAAGGTAACGGTGAAGAACCGTTACCCACTCCCGAGGATAGACGATTTGTTTGACCAGCTTCAGGGAGCATCTTGGTTCTCCAAGATTGATCTACGGTCAGGATATCACCAGATGCGGGTAAGGGATGAGGATGTGCAGAAGACCGCTTTTAAGACCCGTTATGATCATTATGAGTTTCTGGTGATGCCGTTCGGGCTCACCAACGCTCCAGCCGCGTTCATGGACCTCATGAACCACGTATGCAGACCGATGCTGGATCGGTCTGTGGTAGTGTTCATTGATGACATCTTGGTTTATTCCAAGACCCAGGAGCAGCATGAGGAGCACCTGAAAGAGGTGCTGGAGACGCTGAGGAGGGAGAGACTTTTCACAAAGTTCTCCAAGTGCGAGTTCTGGTTGCGTGAGGTGCAGTTCCTTGGACACCTCGTCAACCAGAAGGGCATACTAGTAGATCCGGCCAAGATAGAGGTCGTGATGCAGTGGGAGGTCCCGAGGTCTCCAACTGAGATTCGGAGCTTCCTAGGATTAGCAGGGTACTACAGGAGATTCATTCAGGATTTCTCCAAGATAGCAGTTCCACTCACCCGACTGACCAAGAAGTCGGTGGTGTTCCGCTGGGGGCCTGAGCAGCAGGCAGCATTTGAGACCCTCAGACAGAGATTGTGTGAGGCGCCAATCCTTACCCTGCTAGAGGGAGTAGACGATTTTGTAGTTTACTGTGATGCTTCGATCACAGGTATGGGAGCAGTGTTGATGCAGCGAGGGCATGTGATAGCTTATGCCTCTAGACAGTTGAAGCCTCATGAGGCTAACTATCCGACGCACGATTTAGAGCCGGGGGCAGTGGTGTTTGCCCTCAAGATTTGGAGACATTACCTCTATGGGGTCCGCTGTATCATTTACACGGATCACAAGAGTTTGAGGTACCTCATGGATCAGCCGAATCTGAACATGAGGCAACGCCGATGGTTGGATGTGGTAAAGGATTATGACTGTGAGATCCTTTATCATCCGGGCAAGGCCAACGTAGTGGCCGACGCCCTGAGCCGCAAGGCGGTAGCAGTCCCGATCAGGGATATATGTCTGAGGATGACAGTGATTACTCCATTGTTGGAGCAGATAAGAGAGGCACATGTTGAGGGCCTAAAGGAGGAGAGGCAGAAGTGTGAGAGGATTGTGGGCCGAGTAGCTTCCTTTGACTATGACAGTCGAGGATTGTTGACCCTTCATGGGAGAGTATGGGTACCGTACTGGGGCGGAGTACGGTAGGTACTGATGGATGAGGCCCACAAGTCTCGGTTCTCCATTCACCCAGGGGCGACGAAGATGTACAGAGATCTTCGACCCGATTATTGGTGGCCCTGCATGAAGCGGGACGTAGCTTGGTATGTGGAGAGATGCCTGACCTGCAGGAAGGTCAAGGCGGAGCATCAGAGACCCCACGGCAAGATGCAGCCGTTAGACATTCCCGTGTGGAAATGGGAGGATATCACTATGGATTTCATCACTAAGCTTCCCAGGACCACACGTGGAGTTGATTCGATTTGGGTCATAGTGGATCGGCTGACCAAGAGCGCGCATTTCATACCAATTCAGGAGAGCATATTGGCCGAGAAGCTAGCCGATATTTATGTGCGCGAGGTAGTGGCACGACATGGAGTGCATGTATCAGTAGTATCAAATCGAGACGTCCGGTTCACTTCCAGGTTTTGGAAGCGGTTTCATGATGAGATGGGGACCCGTCTTCACTTCAGCACCGCTTTCCACCCTCAGACGGACGGGCAGAGCGAGAGGACGATTCAGACTCTCGAAGACATGCTGCGGGCATATGTTCTAGATTTTGGTGACAGTTGGGATACGTATCTTCCATTAGCGGAATTTTCGCATAACAACAGTTACCACGCCAATATTGACCACCCTCCTTTCGAGATGCTTTATGGGAGGAAGTGTAGGACCCCGATTTGTTAGGGCGAGGTCGGTCAGAGGGTTATCGGGAGCACTGAGGTGGTGCTCAAGACCACAGAGTTGATCCAACAGGTTCGTAGCAGACTGCAGACTGCGCAGAGTCGACAGAAGAGTTACGCCGACAGGAGGCGTTCAGACTTGGAGTTTCAGGTGGGCGATATGGTCCTCTTGAAAGTGTCACCCTGGAAGGGTGTTATCAGGTTCCGGAATAGGGGCAAGTTGGGCCCCAGGTTCATTGGTCCTTTTAGGGTTTTGGCCCGGGTGGGTCGGGTTGCTTATCGGTTGAACCTTCCAGCAGAGCTTAGCCAGATCCACAACACTTTCCATGTTTCTCAAGTGAGGAAGTGTTTGGTGGACGAGTCAGCAATTGTACCCTTAGAGGATATTCAGGTTGATAGCAGCCTGAATTATATCGAGAGCGCAGTTGCAATCTTGGATCGGAAGATGAAGACCTTGAGTAACAAGGTGGTTCAGTTAGTGAAGGTGCAGTGGCAGCACCGAAAGGGTTTAGAGTGGACGTGGGAGACCGAGGGGGAGATGAGGGAGCATTATCCTGAGTTATTTTCAGATTCAGCAGCAGCAGACTTCGAGGACGAAGTCTAAGATAAGTGGGGGAGAGTTGTAACGCCCCATTTCTGGTATGTAATTTTAATTAAAGTATCTCCATTTCTTAAGGGGTACTCGACGAGTCTGTAGCCCGACTCGTTGCGTAGAAGCGGGATGAGCTCGCGATTTAAGTTGGCTACTCGGCGAGTCCATATGTTGGGACTCGGCGAGTCTTCCTGTCTGGATGAAGCCCTAATTTCATGGGCTTGCACCCTATTTAAACGTCATTATAGCCTCCCACCCCAGCCTCCAGCACCTTTAGAGCATTTCCCCTGTAAACCCTAGCCCCCATTGTTGAACTTGAGTGTGTTTGTGCTAGTTTAGGATCTTTGGAAGGGAAGGAAGGAAAGAACGTCCATAGAAGAGAAAGGAGATCTAAGAGTTAGCTTCCATCTGTTTCTCATTCTGGTAATAAAGTTATTACCTTGTGTATTCCTCCATTAAACCCTCTTTTATTCTTGTTATGGCTTCTTTGGAGCCTTATATGATTCAAAACTTGAGATATGGACTCTCCTTTGGATGGAAACCTTAGATCTGGACGTTAGTGAACTCCAGAAGCTCATTATAGCCACCTTTATGTAATCTTGGCCTTGTTCCAAACCCTAAGAGCCTAGTATTTGATGATTTTGGGTATTTTAGCCTCATACCCTTGTGCATGCACGTAAAGTTGGAAACTTTACGTGTAAAACCAGTCCTAGAAGCTCAGATCTATGTTTTGGAAGCACTGAAATATATTAGAATCGAGTGTATAGTAATAACATGCTTGGGACTCGACGAGTTGTTCTTCAACTTGACGAGTTGTTCTTCAGACTCGACGAGTTGTTCATACGACTCGGCGAGCCACAGACTGGACGTGTTCATATGATGAAGGAGAACTCGACGAGTTGTTCATACAACTCGGCGAGTCGGATGAAGTTAGACTCGATGTTAGTATCGAAGAAGAACTCGTCGAGTCTTTGCCAAACTCGACGAGTAGAAGCGAGTAGAGGACTAGAATGGATGAAAGGGACTCGGTGAGTTGGTGGCCCAACTCGGCGAGTCCGGTCAACTGGAAGTTGACTTTGACCAGGAAGTTGACTTGACCAGGGGTAAATAGTCATTTTACCCTGAGATTAGTTATCAGTATTTGATTTAGTGTTTATGGGATTTGTAGCCGGGGAGTTCCGGAGCAGCAGTCAGGCAGTCTAAGATTTAGCACCTCAGCAGCCAGCGTTACGAGGTGAGTTTACTTCCAGTAGGAACGGGTCTACGGCCACAATGCCGACCCGTTTAGTTAGCAGTAGTTCCGGACTTCGGTCTGATGCAGTAGTTCAGTGTGCTTGATGTCTTTGTGATTCGAGCATGTCTTTGTGTTATGTGTTCCGGACTTCGGTCCGATGCAGTATGCAGTATATGTGTTTATGCCAGTAGTTATGATTATGCTATGCTATGTTCAGTCAGTTCCGGACTTCGGTTCGATGTAGAGGGCAAGGCCCTGGTTAGTTCCGGACTTCGGTCTGATGCAGTTTCCGGACTTCGCTCTGATGAAGAGGGCAAAGCCCTGGTTGGTTCCGGACTTCGGTCCGATGCAGTTTCCGGACTTCGGTCTGATGCAGAGGGCAAGGCCCTGGTTAGTTCCGGACTTCGGTCCGATGCAGTTTCCGGACTTCGGTCTGATGCAGAGGGCAAGGCCCTGGTTAGTTCCGGACTTCGGTCCGATGCAGTATCCGGACTTCGGTCCGATGCAGTGGGCAAGGCCCAGTAGTTGCTTTATATGTTATTGTATGGTATGTGGTAGTTTGGGGGAGCTCACTAAGATTTGTGCTTACAGTTTCAGTTTTTGGTTTCAGGTACTTCCGCTAGTAAGGGGAAGAGCTCAGGATGATGGCATGGCACACACCATAGTTTCAGTTTATCCTGGGAGTTTTATTCAGATATTTTGATATGTTTTGACATCAGTTGATTTGATAAACTTATCATGACATTTTGAGACACATGATCCATGGATTTAACTTTTTATATTTGATATGATGATTTAGTAAAGTTTTCAAACGAAAATTTTTGGGTTGTATTTTTGGGATGTTACACACGCTCACTTGGATCGTTTCATGGATTTTATCATGAGTGATTGGTGAGACGATAATATCTTATATTTTTGAAACCGAGATGTGTGAGTTGTATCTTGCGAGTCGGTTACACATTGATAATGTGTAAACGCACCAATAACTTGGTGTTATAAAACATATTGTTGTGTGTTATTTGATGAGTAGGTACAAGCGAGCATTCGATTCGAAGTTTATCCGTTCCTTTTACCCAAAGTGGGATAAAAGCGATATTTGTGGGCCCTTCGATGATTTAGTGATGACACCCTAAGCGCTTGGCCAAGCCGGGACTAAGTTGATGTGTTCAATTGTGGTCTGTTGTCAGTCGTCATAAATCAGAAATCGGGAAACAACACGTGAATAGAGAGTACGATTAAAATCCATGTCTCAGTTCATACGATATCTATAATGGAGGAATATATGATCCCTTATCTAAAGGACAGGTTACTGATAAGATCAGAGTTCGACCGCGTCTTTGAGAGCTACGATTGCTAATCGGATAATACTTGTATTTGTAGTTACTAGACTTATCCAAGTGGGAGACTGTTGGATTAGTGTCTAAGCCCGTAACTATATTTGGTAAGTATTTGACCCGGTTGTGCATGATCCTTTTGGGTTGCCTTCACCAAAGCAACTTGATAGGATGATTTATGGAGAAAGAGGATTGATTATGATTTATTAATATATTATATGAATAATATATTAAAGGAGAAATCATATTGTTTAATTAATATTAGTCAAGAATTAGTTAAGAATTAGTTTTGTGACTAAAAGACATTAATTAAACTTAGGGGACTAGAATTGTAATTATAAGATAATTGCAATTGGGCTATGGATCACCTTAGAACATAGGGTGGATGAATTCTATGGGAAGCCCATAAGGAATTCGTCCAAGGAGTGTTCTAAAGGGAGTCCATGGGTTGCTTGGAGCCTAAGCAGTCAAATTAGGGTTTCCTTGTTTGATAACCCTAATAGCCTCACTATATAAATACCCCTATGGCCCCAAAAACGTGGCTAACTCTTTTGGAAGAACCCTAGGACGTTTTTGATGCTTCTCCTCCTTCCCATAAGTCATTCTCTTGCTCTTGGTGTTTGTGAGCCATTAGAGGTGTGACACTTGTGACACTAAGCTTCTTGAAGATCAAAGAATTCTTGTAACCATTGTGAGGTAAGATCTAAACCCTAATTCATATGTTGATTTGATTATTGTATGCTAGATTAGGGTTCTTGAGTCTTGGATGAATTGCATGTATAATAGAGAAACCTAGATCCAAGCATTAGGGTTTGCATGAGCAAATAGGATGTTCTTTTAGCTAAAACCAATCAAGATGTGTATATGTACATGTACATGTATTTCGAATGTAAGAAGGTGAGGGCTGGTAGAAAGAAAAGAGCGATTTCTGGTTTGCATCTTTAATGGTGGAAGAAGAGGATGAAGATGAAGAAGGTTGGAAGCCTAGCTACTATGTTTTGAAGAAGGTCTTATCCAATGAGATCAATAATGGTTGCAACTCCACGAGTCAGGGTTGTCTGTGATGTCGACGACGATGCCATTGCGTTGCTTAATTATGCTATTTTGCCAATGGTAGTGGAGTTGTAGCTTTCGTACATTTTCCTTTAATGCCAGTTAGGCATACCACATTCCATTGATGGCTGATTTTGACTTGCAAGGGAAATGAATCTATTGTTATAAAAAAAATCAAATAAAATAAAATAAAACTTATGCGTCTGATTGATGCGTAGTTAGTTGGTTCGCTCCCTAAAAGGGAGTTCGAGGTTGAACTTATATATATATATATATATATATATATATATATATATATATATATATATATATATATATATATAGAGAGAGAGAGAGAGAGAGCTAGGTTCACATGTTTTTCACATCTATTGTGTGCTAGAATGCACCAATAAGAATTTAGTAAAAATTAAATTATTATTTAATCAAATAAAGATAGATATTAAACGATTTCCATAATTATATGTATATTAAATGATATCCATAATTATAA
This sequence comes from Lactuca virosa, assembly GCF_052849685.1. Classification (NCBI taxonomy): domain Eukaryota; kingdom Viridiplantae; phylum Streptophyta; class Magnoliopsida; order Asterales; family Asteraceae; genus Lactuca; species Lactuca virosa. The sequence goes on along the minus strand of NC_136434.1, from coordinate 275,657,586 downwards.
ATTTTTTTATGGAAAGTAATTAAATTCGTTATTAATATCAGCAATAATATTCTTTTAGAAGGAATTCGCATCTAGGTTTTCATATATGGGTTCGTGTTTTGTTTCATGACTCATTCACTCAAAATACAACAAAATTGTCTTGAACATGGAGAACAAGAGTGTATTCTAGCAGAATGAAAGTTTATTCTAGAAGAATGAGAGTATATTCTAACAGAATGAGAGTGTATTCTACTATAATACACTTTCGTTTTCATATTCCATGCAACTTTGTTGTATTTTAAGTTAGTGGGTCCATAAACAAAACACTAACCCATACATAAAAACCAAGATGTGAACTCATTCTGACAGAATGTTATTGCTGACATCAATCACAAATTTAATTAGTTTCCATAAAAAGAGAATTATAATTATGGGTATCATTTAATATACATACAATTATGGAAATCATTTAATATCTATCTTTATTTAATTAAATAATTATTTAATTTACTTAATTCCTATTGGTGCATTCTAGCACACAATAAATGTAAGAAACACAAGAACTTAGCCCTATATATATATATATATATATATATATATATATATATATATATATATATATATACACCTCTTCTAATAAATGAATCCTAAATTGCCACATGTCATCTTTCTAGACCTATATTTGACATGTGTCCTCTTTCTAGCCATCTTCTAATTTGAATTCCCGCTTAAACTATCCTCTATCTCTCTGTAACCGTATTTCTAGGAAAGAATCGCATTCAAAATTTTGCCACAATAACTTTCCAACTACAAAGGCTATAAATTAGAAGTATATAAAGAAGGCAATATATCAATCATATCAATTAATTAGGAAACATGGATTAGTCAGGAAGGATTAATCGTTACTTCTGCTTCTTTATATCTCCCCTCTTAGTCAACTCCTCTTACAAACTGTTTTCCTTCTTCATCATTTTTAGGATTATGAAGATTAATATACAGTAAATCGCCAAAAAAGAGTGGGGTGAAAGCTAAATGCATACCACCGCTTCAAATTGATTTTGTTCACGTTTCAGTTTCTATTACAACAACAAATCTATAAATCAAAAGATAGAGAATGCCTACATCAGCACAAAACCCAAATAGTATGACGATTTAATTTCTATGGTTTCAATTTTGAGATTTAAGCCATCACTTTCGGATGTATTACTGAGGTAGCTTTTATGCCTCTAGTTGTCAAGATTTTGTTGTTTCTATTTGTTTACGATTGCTCTTCTTCTTCAATACGTATTTCATCCATTCATTCTTTAATTTGTTCTTATATCATATTTATTTTTTTCGATTTTTTAATTATCATTAATGTGTGTGTATGGTATTTGACTGCCATAATGTCATGATATTCAAAAACCATTTTTACATGATTTGGTGATGGAAAACTTGAATTTGATGTTTCACTCTATGTATTTAATAAAATGTCCATGAGAAGTTATTTTTTCATATCAAACATTACACGATATGTGTCACTTACTTTGCTCCTTAAATTTATTCCAAAAATTCCATGACTTAGTATTCCTTTGTTTTTTATTTTTGAATTCAAGTAACTAGCATCGAAATTCCAATGTAGAGAAAGTAACTCAATATTTATATTTGTAGATAGAGAGTGAAGACATTAGGATGTTGGAAGATTAAAGAGTTTGAACTTTATCTCAAAATTTTTGGCATGGACGTTTGAAGAATATTAATTTCTACCTTAGATGTTTGTAAATTTTTTTGATGCTTAAACTGTAAAATCCCAAAAAACATAAGGTAAAATCTTCATTTTTAATTCAACTAGAAACACCAATTATCCTTTTTAATTATTCAAAAGTATATCAGAATAAAAACAGTTATCAAAGTACAATCCCAAAATCATATAGTTGCGGAAACATGGGTGGATGCGCCGCGATCAAGTCGGGTCCTTCCCCTTCGAACTGGAAGTACCTGAAACCATAACCAAAAACTGTAAGCACAAATCTTAGTGAGTTCCTGTGATATCCCCAAATTCACGGTCATTTTAAAATTTTTATGTATGCTTATTTAAAAATCAGAGTATCCATTTTAAATAATAGTATTGCGGAATTTGTTCCCAGAAAACATGATAAAGATATTATCAAAGAATTTCCAAAGAAATGTATTTCGTTTATATTAAGACATTGGGATGTCATCTTCAATACAGAAACATAAGCATAAACAGACCTTACATTCATTTACACTAATGATTTACATCTCCTTTAATCTCTCAGTGTAATGTATCTTCGTATCGACACCTGTGATACAAATAAACTGAGTGGGTCAGGTTGGAAAACCTGGTGAGTACATAGGGATTTCAATCCCACAATGTTATATCATATATATATATATATATATATATATATATATATATATATATATATCAAGGTTGTAAAAATCGTTTGACGTTAGCTAGTCGGCGGACTGGGGTTAAGGGATTAATCGGCTAGGCGGAGATTAATCGGAGACCATTAATTGCTAATTTGTTGAATTTTTAAAATTAAATATGACTACTATCATATAAAAGTTCATAAATACCACTAATATCATAACAAAATAGGTTAATATGATTAATAAAAGACTAATAATACCTTAAATAGTTTATATTGAGATATAACTTCTTCAAAGTGTTAAAATCTCATCGGGTTCTACTGTTTCACTCATTGTGTATGCAAAGATTAATCGCTAGGCACCCTCTAATCGGTCAGATAGCGCCTAGGGATTAATCGGAGATTAATCGGGACCTAGCCGAGATTTTTACAACACTGATATATATATATATATATATATATATATATATATATATATATATATATATATATATATTAGAACTTACAATATATACAATTTCACCTCATATAAGAAATTTTACCCCACCCCGTCGATCCTCACAACGACATGATCCAGACTCTCGGATCTAAAATTAACATCTTTACCTAATTCATACTCCCGGATCAGGTATGTCTAATCCATGATCTCGGATCAATGACAAATGACCATGCCCACTCCATACTCTCGGAATGACTATGTCAATCCATGCTCTCGGATTAATGACAAATGACTATGCCCTCTCCATACTCTTGGACTACGGACGAATGACTATGTCTAATCCATGCTCTTGGATTAATGACAAATTTTAAAGTTCTACCCTCCATGTATATCTCACTCGTACTTGTAAGAAGATACTACCGAATATTCCTCTTAATTAATTTAGGTTTACTCTGTATCCTAAATCATCATATATCGTTAAATATGCTCTTAACAGGTATTTTAGGAAATATCAAATATTTCACACATAAACATATATTTAATACTTTAATTAATACTTGTATTAAAATCATGTTCATGAAAGGGACTATGCACTCACTTGTTAAAGTGATGACTCGAAATTTGAGCAGCGCTTCGCTTCTAGCAACTGTCTTTTTCTTTGACGTAACCTAGCATTATTACCGCTAAGTTTTAATCTAATATTTATTGCGACAAATTATTAGTATAGATTTATCATTAACTCAAAGTCTACTTTCATGATCTATCAAGTAAGGAACAACCAGGTAGGATCATATCGGAGGTAGGGTCCGTTTGGTATACAAAGTATACTGTTTGGAAATCCCACTTTAAACACCTCACTAAATCATAGCCTAGACATCATCCCCGTAAGTAGATCAATCAGTATAATGATTTGGAATCACTGATAAATCTTGTTTATAGGTTCATAATAATGATAATGAACTTAAACATAAGTTATACTTAAAGTAGGTTAAGCATAACTCACTTACAAGGGGGTTTAGCGAGGTACCGGACTCTGCTCAGGCAGAACTTCTGAGCCAAAAGCTTTTTTTCTCGGGGCTTTCTGACGCTCCGGTACTTGCTTCTGAAACCTAGGAGGTGCTAAGGGAAAGAATAGAAGGTTTGGGTATGTTTGGGAGAGAGTTGGATGAGAAGATGTGAGAAAAATGAGTGAAAACACCTTCTATTTATAGGCTGCCAGCAGCCGCGCACGCTTGGCGTACGCATTGGTACGCTGGGCATAATGGCCAAAACAGCAGTACGCTGGGCATACTTCGAGTTATGTTGGGCATACTCCGTCCAGGTGTCGCAATCTCATTCCAAACCGTAGGGAGGAAGGGATGGCCTAGATCTTGCCACGTGTCACTCGTTAGTTACTCCAAAAACTAATTATCTTCTAAAATCCGTAACTTTCGCATACGAGCTCTGTTTTTTGACGTTCTCTATATCCACGCGTAGGTATCGATGGGATCTACAACTTTTGTTTAGACTCCGTCGGCTAATTTTGAATTTATTTTAAAGTTATATTTTAACAGGCATAGATAGTTAAAGTCCGTTAAAAATTCATAATTTTGTCATCCGACGTCTTTATATCGTTGAGCTCCTATTAACGAGATCTTCAATTCTCGTGTAGGTTGTGTCGGCTAATAATCGATCGATCTAAAATTCAATTTCCGGGTTGCATACTGGTATGCCAAATCTTAAAAAAATCATAACTTCCTCAAACGAAGTCAGATTTGGATGTTATCTATATGCATGCTCTCGGTTTAATGTATACTACGAATTTCATTTAGATCTCTCAGGCTAAAAATTATTTCGTCAAAAATTCACTGTTTACGATACACGGGGTCGTGCTAGTTTTACCGCCAAACTTCAACGGGTCATGACTTCTTCGTTATAAGTCAGATTTCAGGGTTCTTTATATGTACAGAATCCTTGTGAAATATACTATATATTGGTTAATATTATTCATTCTAAATAATCTTCTATCAAAAAGTCATTTTTAACGGTATTTGTCTTTAAATTTACTAGCCCGAATCTACGGGCGTTACAATTATCTCCCCCTTAGGATAATTACGTCTCGGAATCATCAACGAAAAAGGTCTTGTATAATGACTCCATACGTTATCTTTTCATCCTAGGTAATAATCGTAACTCTTATTTCCTTTCAAATGAGTATCTAACTCTTGGACTTCTTGACTGGTGGCGGTGCTCAATCTTGCACCTGCTCTTCGTACTATGTTGGACTTTCAATTGTAGCCTTCGAGTTACAGACTCGATATTTATTGGAGACTCTTGCTCTTTCTTAACAGACTTAACTTAGGATAAGTTCTTTACTTCAATTATTGTAACAGATCGATGGGTCATGTTCTAATGACCTCTCATCGTATGATGCAACGCTTAGACTCAGGTCTTTTTGAGTCAGATTCCAGAATGAAAGATACCTTTCTTCATGTTCTATTATGATATAATCACATTCTAGCATGTAGCACTTTTAGCTACAAGCTTCTTACTTTAACAACGATCTCGATACTTCTATTTATCGCTTCGGTTATCTTTCACTTCAATCTTCTGGCTTAAGTCAAATGCTACATCGAACTTGGTTCTCTGAACCACGTAACATACTCATCTTATTCGGACTCGATTTGATATGACCACTAGGGTTGGAATAACAATCATCTTCTTATTCATTACCGAATCGATGGTAACGATAGACATGAACAAAACAGAATCAATTACTAGCACCTTGGTAACCTTGTGAGTTTCCCTGATCCAAGTGTGAGTCATGTTCTTCCGGTAGTATAGGCCTTTACTACCTTTCACACCTACTCATACTTGTCCTAAGTATTGTCTCGCAGTTCTCCAAGTCACCATACAAGAATTTCACATAGTCATTTAACACATCGGATAACATAACTAAGGCTTATATTACTTCTTGAAACGATTACATAGATGCTCAAGTTCACCCTACACTATGCCTCTTACATTAGGCTACACCACATGACATTATCTATATGGCTACTTTGTAGATACTTACTCTTGATCACTTGCATTGTCACCTGCTTCATTAAGGATCATTTGGAATGCGCTTGCATTTGGCTTCGGTGGTATGTTTGGCTTTGTAGCTCCTTCCCTAGTTGGGCAGTCTTGCTTGAAGTATCCTTCTTCACCACACTTAAAGTGGACATCTCTCTTGGCCATGCATTCGTCGGCATAGTGACTAGTCTTCCCGCATTTGAAGCAGGTTACCTCTTTAGAGCATCTCCCAATGTGTTTCCTTCTACACTTGTCACACCACCTTTCTCCATTGCTATCCCCATACCTCTTGTTGTTGGGATCAGACTTCGGGAACCTATTTTCTTGTCAGATCTTGAAGACCCCTCAAACTTCCTCTTCTCCCCTACCTCAGCTCTTTCCAGACCCTTTTCCCTAAGTTGGATCTCCACATTCTTGGCTGCTCTAATGGCTGTCTTCAAGGTAGTTGCCAATTTTACTGTTGCACCAAAGTCCGCTGGCAATCCATTAGCAAACTTATCTATCTTGGAGAGTTCAGTAGGCACCAAGTAGGGAATAGCTTCATCTTCTCGGTGAATGTGGTGGCATGTTCATCAACACTCGTCTTCCCTTTCTTCAGGTTCTGAAACTCGTTGTTTAGGTCTATCAGATCTATCTATGAGCAGTATTGCATTTTCAGCTGCTCCATGAATTCTTCCTAAGACATCCCCAGGGCTTCTCCCTGTGGCATTGTATCTGCTAACAACTTCCACCAACTTAAAACTCCAGTCGTTAGTTGTCTGACTACAAAGATGGTTTTCTACTTGTTGCTGTAATTGCAACTTTCAAATACCATCTCCATCACGGAGATCTAGTCCATGATCTCTACAGGCTTCGGGCTTCCATAAAGACTTGGTGGCTTGGTACCCAGAAAGTTCTTATACATACGCCCATCCCTGTCAATCACTATGTCCGGGTCGTTCCTCCTTACCACTCGGGGTTCAGCTTGACTCACTGTACGACTGTAATTTCCCTCCTCCTACGGTGCTTCATTCATTTCGGGATGCACAACAGGCACAGTAGGTTCATCCCTACTATTAAGCAACATTTGTCTCATCTCCTCCCTTTGTTCGGCCATCATAGCCCAAATCATTTCTTGGAATCCTGGCATCGTGATTGGCTCGGGTGCAGCTGCTACCTCTGGTGCACGCTCAATCACTCATGGCTCGAGCTGTTGATTACCGTTTCCTAATCCGCTTCGATTTCTCACTATTTCGATCTATACACTCTAACAGATGTCCAGTGTATAGCGATGAGAATTAAGATAGGGAAAGCTTTATTTACGACAGACGTATAAATCTCCTTTTCACTGCGAAAAGTTATATACCAGTTCTAATACCGTAATTAAACGTTTAGAAATCTGAACACATAAACTTTCCAGATCCGGTCGGCAATAGACCATAGATCCGATCATACGATAGCATCGTAAAGCATCACAAATCATTTAGCACATAAAAGAAATTTAGGCATCTCCCCTAAATAAGCTAGTGCTCGTGTCTATTCAGACATACATCCTAAATATAGAAGACACACATCTCACAATCATCGCTTAACATTCTAAGTTTAAGTCTAGAAATTTCCTACAATTCCTAGTTCGCTTAAACTAATGCTCTGATACCAACTATAACATCCCCAAATTCACGGTCATTTTAAAAGTTTTATGTATGCTTATTTAAAAATCAGAGTATCCATTTTAAAGAATAGTATTGCGCAATTTGTTCCCAGAAAACATGATAAAGATATTATCAAAGCATTTCCAAATAAATGTATTTCGTTTATATTAAAACATTGGGATGCCATCATCAATACAGAAACATAAGCATAAACAGACGTTACATTCATTTACTCTAATGATTTACATCTCCTTTAATCCCTCAGTGTAATGTATCTTTGTATCGACACCTGTGATACAAATAAACTGAGTGGGTCAGGTTGGAAAACCTGGTGAGTACATAGGGATTTCAATCCCACATTGTTATATCATATATATATATATATATATATATATATATATATATATATATATATATATATATATTAGAACTCACAATATATACAATTTCACCTCATATAAGAAATTTTACCCCAACCCGTCGATCCTCACAACGACATGATCCAGACTCTCGGATCTAAAATTAACAGCTTTACCTAATCCATACTCCCGGATCAGGTATGTCTAATCCATGATCTCAGATCAATGACAAATGACCATGCCCACTCCATACTCTCGGAATGACTATGTCTTATCCATGCTCTCGGATTAATGACAAATGACTATGCCCTCTCCATACTCTTGGACTACGGACGAATGACTATGTCTAATCCATGCTCTTGGATTAATGACAAATTTTAAAGTTCAACCCTCCGTGTATATCTCACTCGTACTCGTAAGAAGATACTACCGAATATTCCTCTTAATTAATTTAGGTTTACTCTGTATCCTAAATCATCATATATCGTCAAATATGCTCTTAACACGTATTTTAGGAAATATCAAATATTTCACACATAAACATATATTTATACTTTAATTAATACTTGTATTAAAATCATGTTCATGAAAGGGACTATGCACTCACTTGTTAAAGTGATGACTTGAAACTTGGGCAGCGCTTCGCTTCTAGCAACTGTCTTTTCCTTTGACGTAACCTAGCATTATTACCCCTAAGTTTTAACCTAATATTTATTGCGAATAATTATTAGTATAGAATCCTTGACATATACTATAACTTGGTTAAGATTTTATTCTAAAATCTTCTATCAAAAAGTCATTTTAACGCTTATTGTCTCTAAATTGACTAGCCCGAATCTACGGGCGTTACAGTTCCCCAAAATACCACATATTATACATACTATTAGGCCTAGCTCTCATATTGGGCCCAGCCCACCATAATTGCCCATCCCTCATACAAAGGGCCCCGCCCGACATATCATGCAAGAGTCACAAAGACAACTAGCATCCTACATAACATACATTGGGCCTAGCCCTTCCTGGTCCATGGGCCTAGCCCATCATACAAATGGACCAAACCCTCATACAATGGGCCTAGCCCAACATACCATGTAGATTCACAAAGACAACTAGAATATAACAGATCCTAGTGGGTCGGAATTGGTTCCTTTGACCCATGGGTACAATGAGGAGACTCACCTCAATCCAAGATAACCGAAACACACGTGCTACTTCTACCGGGATACTCACATTGAACACACCCAAATTATCCCTAATCAGTACTTAAGATAATTTCCTAAAATCCAAGGTCCAATCCATATTCTATCCTTCTAATGGGTAAAAGACCATTTACCCTTCCCTTATGTGACCCAACAACTCATGGCCCACTTCCCAAAAGACCCAAGGCCCAAAAGAGGATTTCATGAGTACACCTCGCGTACCAGATTCGTACTCCCCACGTACTTCCTGCTGTTACATAATGTCCAACTTGCCACAGCCTAAACAGGGAATCCATGCGTTACGCTGAGCATACGCATACGTATGCCCAACATACTCAGCGGATAACCAAAACTCACATTAAGCACTCAATGCTTAAGACCAAAATGTCCAAACTCAGATCTAACCTCTAATTAAGGTCTTAATCCATAAAGTTGCCACCGTTACTCCTTTACATGTCTTAATGGGACCCAAACCCCGTTTTTAACCATCTAAGCCCATAATATGAACATCAATTCTAGCATGATTCATCAAAACCCATCAAGATGACATTTATGCACCAACAACCTCAGCATACTAAGATCTAACATTCTAAGCTTTTGGAGTAGCTCATACTCACAAGGATGACTCAAGGGACCATAACATGCTCAAAACAAAGTCCTAGACTAGATCTAAGCAAGGAATCAGCAAGGTTAAGACTTTATACCTCCTAGAGGTTGATAAAGATGATAAGAGCTTGGATCCACAATCTTCATGCCAAGAAATGCTTCTTATAAGATCTCCTTCTCCTCCAAAGCACACCAAAAATCACACCAAGGCTTGAAATTCACACAAGAGAAGCTAGGGTTTCGAATTTAGGGTTAAAGGGAATGGAGGCTGAATATAAAAGGGTTTGAAAATGAGTTAAGGCATTTAAATAGGGTCTAAGACCCTAAATTAGGGTTTCCACCTGATTAGAGTATGCCCTGCGTACTCCAGGTACGCCCAACTTACTCGATAGAAGTTCGCGATCAACCTAGCCTGATACGCTCGACTTACTCCCTGTACGCCCAACGTACACAACTTATCCCATATTCTTACTAACTTTCGAAGGCCATAACTTCTTCGTTCTAACTTCGATTTTGATGATCCTTATATCCACGAAAAGGTAATGAGAAGCTCTACAATCCTATCAGCTTTAATTTTCCTTAAACCTTCCGAACTTAAATCCATGATTCATGAAAGGCCCACCCCGTCACTTTACTATTGTACCCTTGGTCTCCAAAGCACAAACTGAACTCTCGGCACCCACATCCTACATTATCTAGAACTAAATGGGTCTAAACCTCTCTTTCCCCAAGGCCCAAAGCCTTATGATAATTGATATTCAGGTCACGACCTCGAATTATGAAACGATTCAGAACATGGTGTTACATAAACATATGACATAGTAATTGTTTTTGTGGCCTTGATCACAACGCATGTAATCACATGAGATGAAGATGATGAAGACACGATGTTTTTTGTTGGTTTTTCGTTATTAGGTTATTTCTAGTGCTCTGTTATGAAGTTGAACTTCACTATGAATGATGTTTTTCCACAAATATTGGCCAAAATTCATCCCCTTTGATCCTAAATGTCACATAATTGTCACGGGAACAAGTTGATGAGAAAATATGCATTTTTCGGTGTTTTCTTAACAACGGATGGATTTCTACTTCCTTAAATTCAAAATTTTGAGTTTATCTTTTGGAGATTCTATATGTTTAATGACATTATACTTTCTGCTTAATTAGTTTATGTAACTATGTACAAGGTGTGATGTGAAATTCATATGGGAGTATTATGTTAGTGCTACATGTAAGGGAGCTTTATGATCTCTAGAAACAAAAGCAGTACACGTTTGTTACCAATTCAACAATATCATTGTGATTTTTAACATGATGGATTCTATTCTTATCTTATGGTTTAGGAGTATGTGTATGTTAAATACGAAGTAAAACCAACAACTTCAATGACTAAATTTAAATTCTTATTCTTTATTAGTGTAGGAATGGGAGATTTGTTATGGATTGATACGCATAACAAAGATTTGTGATAAGTTAATTAGTGGTTTGAAGTTAATCCTTATAGAACATGGATAACGGCTAAGTGCAGATTGGAGTTTTTGATGAATATGTTTTTGTCATCTATGTTATTTTAAATTATCAATCGTGTAGTATACGTGCTATAATGTAGTGTGTCTATATATATATATATATATATATATATATATATATATATATATATATATATATATATATATATAATCTTCTTAATACTCTAACGTTTCTCTCAGAATAAAAAAAAAAAAAACAAAAAAAAACCTTTGAGCTATTTATTTTCTTCTAAAATCAAACAATATAAAATCTTCAAACAATCATCTCGTTTTATTTGAATTTTCATCATCTATATTGAATTTTGTTTGTTTGTTAACACTCAAATATCGTCGTTATCAAAGAATTTATGATGCTTATTTGTGTCGTTATTCTCTATTATTACTTTGGTTGTTTTTCGCTACTAATAATTTATACATTAGGAAAGTTGTTGCAAAATTATTATTCAAGGAAATTTTTACAGTAACAAACATGATAATGTAAATATCTTGTACATTGTTTATAGGTGTTTTTCAGTTCAGATTAACATGTGTTATAAGATCATATATTTTACCCTATACAATAGTATTTTATTTAAAAATAACTCTATGTATGTTATTTAGTTGTGAATAAAATAAAATGTTGCATGTTTTTTTCATAAGTGTTTTTATTTACTTACACATACCATTGATTAACTCATAACATATATATATATATATATATATATATATATATATATATATATATATATATATATAAAGGAAATCTTATCTTTTTTAAAAATAGATTGAATATAATAATATTATTTTTTAAGACATTCAAATCATTAAGCTAATAGTACAAGTAACCATCAATAAAATAATATTTTGAAATCGTCCAAACCGTTAAATATCATCCTACATTTTGTTCCTACTTTTATTCCTACCTATTTAAGATGATGACAAGTGTACAAATTCAAAATCTCAATCAAACTTAAATTAAATTTAAGGATACTTGTCACCATCTAAAATAGGTAGGAGGATATTTGACCGGAAGGTGTGGGAGGGAAGCTTCCCTCACTTTTTGTGGGTCATACCCCCTTTCCCTCACTTCTCTTTCCCTCACCTAAAACCCAAGTAATAGGTAGGAAGCCCTTCCCTCACTTTTTTTTTATTAAATAAAATTAATTTTTTTTATTTATAATTTTTAAATTAATACTAAACATAAAATTTAATTAAAAATAAAAAGCATTTTATTAATTAAAATAAAAATTACATTAAACCTAATATTTAAATAAGTAGAAAAATAAAAAAAAACCTCAAAAAAAAAACAACCCACAACATAGAAAACATAATTAATATCCTAATTTTATTTAAACCAAAATACGTTACTCGGAATCATCGTCTTCGTCGTCGCCCTCATCGTCCTCGTCATCGCCTTGATCGTCTTCATCATTCTCCCCAGCGTCACTCTCGTCGTCGGAATCTTCACTCTCGACGAACATATCAGAATCCTCGTCTGATTCGTCAAACAAATCATCGTGAGAAAACTCTAACGGGGGCTGAATATGAGCCCTATAAATGTGCTCCACCAAATCAGCACGAAGGGCGTGATGAATGTCGCGATTGTGTACTTCTCTTCTATTCACCCTATACTCTTGTGTACCAACGGCTACTCCTTCGACATTTGGCAAAACTTCATTTTCGTTGTACCGACATATCGCTCTTCCTTCGTCTTCAAGAATCATATTATGCAATATGATGCATGCATACATTACGTGCTGTAACCTTTTCACCTCATATGACATTGTCCCGACCGTTAGTACTTGCCAACGTCTCTTAAGTACACCAAATGTTCGCTCCACATCCTTCCTAGCTGACTCTTGCGCCTATTTAAACTTTTTCCTTTTCTGGTCGTTAGGACATGTAAACGATTTCACAAAAACAGACAAGGGAGGATATATACCGTCAGTAAGATAGTATCCACGCTTATATGCTACCCCATTTGCTTGAAAAGGTACATCGTGCGACTTTCCAAGGTAGATATCGTTGAATACCGGCTACTGGTCTAGCACATTGATGTCATTGTTTGCACCAGCTGGACCAAAGAATGCATGTCATATCCAAAGATCATGTGATGCGATAGACTCTAGAATGATCGTCGGCTCTTTGTGGTCGCCTCTCATGTACTGACCACGCCATGCGTTGGGGCATATTGACCAACTTCAATGCATGCAATCGATACTACCTAGCATTCCAGGGAATCCATGCTTACCTTCATGCACCGTGTACAATTGGTGGATATCGTTGATAGTTGGTTTGCGCATATATCGTTGTCTATAAACCAAACATATCGCTTTGTAGAACTTGTACACACACTCCCGCACGGTATGCTCTGACATCCTAAAATACTCGTCCCATTTGTCTGCGCCCATGCCGTATGCTAGCTGACGAATTGCAGCCGTGCATTTTTGAATGGGAGAGAAACCTTTTTTCCGCCTTGCATCCATTTTCCATTGGAAATATGGAAAGCGGCCTTCCAAATCGCCAACAATACGTAAGAATAGTTCCTTCCTCATCCAGAACCGACGTCGAAACTTTACAGCGTAGATGGCGTCATCTGCAAAATAATCTTGTATAAGGCGATCGTGTCCGGCTTCGTGATTTCTACGCAACGGCGGCTTTCTTAGCTTAGGTCGTGCACGTGATGTTTCGCCTAGTCGGTTTTGATAGTATGCAACCGTTTTCGCCATGACGGAACCGATAAATTTAGCCTCCTCTACAGCCGTCGAATCGGATGATGAAGATGATGACATTTTGAATAATATTTTTTGGAGAGAAATATAGGTTATGGGTTAAAAAAATGATACAATGTTGTAGTATTTATAGGTTAGGAAAAGGGAAAGAAAAATAATACATATATATATATATATATATATATATATATATATATATATATATATATATAACGGCTATATAGCCGTTTGGAATAAAAAAAGAAAAAAAAAGTCAGCCAATCGTTTGAAGAGAGAGAGAGCGGGACTCTCTCCCCCTCCCTTTCCCGCACCCATGGTGCGGTGTTTCTTCGTGCGGGAAACGATCCCACGGTTTCCCCGCTCTCCACTCCGTCTGGTCTTAGGAACAAAAAGTATGAGAGTATTTAATTTCAGTTATTTTTAACAAACTTTTACCCAACCTATTTGATTTTTTATAGAGTCTTGATTTTCATTTGAATTTCCATTCTATCTGGCTAATTTGTAGTTTGAAGCACATCAAACACCGAAGAATTGTTGCGATCGTTGAATTCCCAAAACTGAATATATTGATGGTCTCAAACACGTTTTCAACGATTGTTTCCTTAATGTGATTCACTCCTATAAATTGTTTCTCCCAATACGTCTTTGTCACACCTACGCTCCAACGATTCACATTTTGAATCAGAGCCCTAATTTCAGTTTCTCTCTACAAATTAACCATAAAACGGGACTCAATCATTTGCTTCCCTTACCACGTGCTTATCACCCTCTTTACCCCTCCATCTCCATCTCTGTCTATGTACACACGCTCCAGGAAACACACGCATGCCCCCTAATACCACAGAATGATTTAAAAAACCCTATATTGGCGCATCCTTCCTTCTTCAACCACGTAGAACCTCTCCCCTAATCTGCCTTCCTCGGGAAGCACTAGCAAGGTGGTTATAGACTCGAAATACAAAAAATGGATATGGAGATGACAGTTTGTTCCAAATTCGTTATTCAAGGCGGAGATGAAGAAACTGTCCTTGATACCTGGATGGTATGTTAAGATATCGAAGAAAAAGCTTTTATAGAACCTGGAAATAAATGGTGGAACACGGATTAACATGTGGGTGAAATCGATGATAGCTTCTTCTCCAACGTCACACCGGAAATCCGTTCTAACTTCTACATTTCTCACAATCTTTGCATAAATAGCTCTGTTCCTGCTGCTTCTTCATGGGTTTTTTTTTTCTTTTGGATTTAGGGTTTATGGTGTGGCCAATGATTCGTCACAGTTACTGGAAGCAGTGAAATAAGAGCAATTTCGATCGACCATGGCTACACAAATTCGTTCAATCATGGTTCAGTTTCTAACAAGTGAGCTCTTTTTCTGTTTCTTCCCCACTTCTCCCTCTAATCTTCTATGAAAATTATGCTTTTGTTCTCGAGATTACAATTTTAAAGAACTTATGATTTGTGTTATTTGTTGTATATTTGGCTAACATTGTATTTTTGAACCTGATTGAGCAATAACTTTGAAAGTTTGTACTTTTTTGGCATAAGATTGTGGTTCTTGAAGAGGTGTTTCGACAATCTTTATGTCATGAAGCCTGTCCTACAATACATTAAAGGGTTTCAGGTGTTGTATGATTTTTTTTTACTTGTTTTTAGTATATTGGGTTTTTGGTCTGCTTTATTTGAATATCGAATTTGTTTTATTTTACTTTGATTTTAGGTTTTTGGTTAAATTTGGTAAATACACGATTTAGGCGGATCTTGATTCAAGCGTAGGCTACAGTAACTAATAGTAAAGGTTGACATATATTTTGAGCATATAATACATGGACTATGATGTTGGATTTGTATAGATTGTTTACTTTCATAGATTGTTTACGATTGTTAAAAGCTTTGGGACCTCTTAACAAAAAGTATCATGCGATATGATTTCTTAGTTAGGCGTTTAATTTCAGTAGTTCTTTTATTAAGTTTGAGTTTTTGATCAACAAAAAAAGAATGATGAAGAGTATCTTGTATTAATATAAGTTCATCATTTGTTCTCACTTATTTTGTTGTTTAACATTTTCATTGTTTTATTGTTTAGCACTTGCATCTTCTGATTGCAACATCCATTAGATGAAGAAATCATGGAATGGAGTAGAACAGTAGCTTAATTGAACTATCAAAATCCAAATGGAGCTTTCAAACAAACTTAAATCATTGTCATTTCTTCTGGTTTACTAGATCATGTTGTTTGTAGCTGATATTAGAAATTTTTAATCAAGTTGAAGGTTCTTTTGTTTTTTTCATTAGAGTATATAGAAACTTAGGTTTTTGTGTTAGGTAAGGTATGAAATCATATTAGTATTGGATAACAAAGTGTTTTTACTTACATTTTGTTTGTGTTGATTAGGAACCATCTAAAACTTTAATCTTTTCAAATGTTCTTTCGTTAAATTTGAATTATGAAATACTTTGTGTTTTTTTTTTTGTTTTTCTTTCCACATGGTTGTACAATAATCACAGTTATTAATTAAATCATATGAAGTTACTCACAGTTATTTATGAATAAATACAGTTATTCATGAAGTCATATGAAGTTAGATACTTAGGTGTTATTAATTAAATCATATGAAGTTACTCACAGTTATTTATGAATAAATACAGTTATTCATGAAGTCATATGAAGTTAGATACTTAGGTGTTTTTTTGGATCTAATGATTTTTAATATTTAACTGTAATTCACTAATAGTATTTGTCTAGTCTTTTTTGTTTGAAACAAATTAAAATGCAAACATATCTCTACCGCAGTTTTTGTAAAAACATTTAAGTTTAAATATAACCATACTTTTAAAGAAATTTAATGAAACTACACTTATTTTATTTATTTATTTTTATTTTCTAACACACAATAGATTCATGCTTGAAATTGTCAGATTATTATCAAACTCAAGTTCGAACTTGAAAAATAAGTTTGCTGGAACTCAAGCTGAGTTTCAAGATTCGCGTCAAATCGATAATTCGTAATGGAAATAAACTATTGTAATTACCACCTCTTGCAATCAACTATCTTTTAAAATTCTCTCTCAAAGAACCATGACGATATTAGAATCCATAAATACCATGTGACAACACAAAAAACACCAATATTTTTTTATTCAAAACAATAATATTAATGATATTCGCTGAGGTGCATGTTATGGTTTTCGTAATATGACATGTTTTGAAACGAAACTAATATCCAAAAAAACTAATCGTCGTCGTCGAAATAAAACTATACATCAAAATAAGACTAACATCGGTCGAAAAGAAACTAAATATCATTGGAACCTGATTGTTGAAATGAAAACTATTTTTCAGTTGTTATGATTTTTGCAATATGACATGTTCCTATGAGTTTGAATCTTCGTTTTGTAACAATATAGAATGGAAATAAAAACTTACAAAATGAGAGTTTTAGACCAGAAAAGCAATTCAGCGTAGACACGAAACAGAAAACAGGGTTGAATATTACAAACCCACAATCCATCAAACCGGTCATAGTTCCAAAACAAGTTAGGACGTTACGACTATTTGAAGTTAATATTTTTTGTGATTAATTGCAATTTGCAAGAGAGTAACACATAAATGGATTTATCAACATATGAGAATCCTAAGAACTAAAGAATTATCAATATTTTGTAACTTGGTTAATACCTAATGAGTTTTATTGTTTCATTTCATAGCCACAAGAAAACTATTTATCGAAATGAATTAATCACCGTCTCCTAAACTATATATATATATATATATATATATATATATATATATATATATATATATATATGTTAACATATGTTGTAGTATTTTATGCAACTAGTACTAAATGTATGTTATTCACGTAATACGTGATTACCATGTGTGATAATATTTGGTTGAATATTAATTGTATTCATATGTGATTAACACATAGATAACTATAAAAGTTATCTATGTGTTATGTGTTAAAATCTTATGTAATATACAAATATACAAATATGATTAAAAAACCGTGTGTACTGTATTCATATGTGACTAAGACATGAATTTTTTTATTTTATTATTATTTTTTGTATTCTACATATGATTAACAGGTGGTATGTAGTAGAATGTTTTTTTAGTAAGATTGTTATAATAATGCAACTTATCTGATTTGTTCATATGATAATTTTTTTTTTTCATTTTCTATGAATCAAAAATTAAGAAAGAGAAACATGTGATGGAAGAATCAATTGTACTTCAAGAAAAACATTCAAAAAATGTATGATAAAGGTAAGAAAAACATGCAAAAAACATGTCACTAAGTTACGATTTAATTACATGTGATAAACACATAAATAACAATAAAGCTTATTTAATATTCACATATGATTAATATGATTAATATGTGAAAAAAAAAGTGATGAAACTTTGTGTGTAATAATCTATGAATATAACTAGTGTTGTGGTATAAACTTATTGATGTTTTGAAGTTTCCAAGCTAGTAAAACCTACAGAGAAAGCTACGGTGAAATGTATGATACACTCAACACGCTAAAAATAGTAAGGACGAATAGGGGCGGATTTAGGCCAGGTCACCGGTTGCACCGGCAACCCCTAACTTTTCTGGCGGCAGTGGAAATTTTTTCGAAATCTTTTAAAATTTTTATTTTTTTTACTATCGTGCAACCCCTAACTTTCTCGTGCAACCCCTACTGTGAAATTCTGCGTCTGCCCCTGAGGACGAAGGAAGAAAGGATATCACAAAAGATGTCAAAGAAGGCTGTTGTTCCAAAGGGAAAAACAGTTAGAAAGAAACATAACAACAAGACTATTCACTATTGTTGAAGGTAAAGTAATTTAAAAATCAAAACTTATTTTTGTAATTATTTCACTTTATATTCATAAATGGAATTACATAACATTGAACGTGTTTTGCATATAAAGTGATAAAGAATCATGTTGAAAAAAAAATCTCATATAAAAGAAAGAAAGAAGAACAAAAATAAACGTCAATTGGTCAATTATGATTCTAATCTGAGGACACTCGTCAAATTAAAATGGAAAAACAGAAGAAAACAACTTCTGAAAAAAAAAAAAAAAAAAAAAACAAAACAAAACAAAATAATTCTTGTAGAAAATGACATTTTATGTGAAATAGGTGACCACATGGATCGTTGCTATCAATTATTCAAGGACTAATTTCATTTCATCTAATCATATATGAATGTAAAGAAAAAGTATTCATTTTGTTTTTTATATGTATAAATACTAACAACAATTATATCCGTATGTGTATATAACAATTGAGTAAGTCTGTATTATAAAACAAAGTTAAATAACATTATATGCACATATGACTTTATAAAAATTTCTAGTAACTATTGTTTATAATAAAACAAAATTTTGTTTCATTTTATTCATATTCGTAATAGGTGTTCCCATGGATCTTTATTCACCATATTTCAAGGATTGAGCATACAATAAAAAGAGTCTTTTAGGTCTATGGGTAAGTTTGCTAAATTTGAAGTTGATTGATATACTTTAAAGTTAAGCTTTTATGTTCTTTATGACTTTGACTCTTTGAAAATATGTAACGTCACAAAAATACTAAGAAAAAAAATTCATTTCAAACCACCAAAACCATACAATCATTTGTTCAAAGCCAACCAATATATAAAGTATTCTCAAACATCATAGTAAATCAAATAGATAGTGCATAATAAATCGTCGGGGGATGCAATGCGATTAAGTTGTGCCATTTCCCTTGGAACCAGAAGTACCTGGAACATTTTAAACATAAAACCGTAAACACAAAGTTTGGTGAATTCCCTAAAATACCACATATCATACATAAAATCAGGCTCCGCCCACACAACTAACGCCCCCTTACACCGGGCCCGCCCAACATATATGCAAGAGTCACAAAGACAATCTAACATCCTACATAGTATAGTGAGAAAACTCACCTCACAAATGCAATCAACAACTAACATACTCACACAGACAAAAAGCAGGCTACACACCTCCCAATGGATCATACAAGGTAAACTCTTAACCTAGCTTCTAAAACTAGCAATATGACCAAAAGTCAACCATGTCAAAAAGTCAACAGTCAATGGTGAAAGTCAACTTCAAAAGGCCACCCAACCCAATCGCAACCAATTCCACTTCCACGTTGTGGAAAACATGCCACCACGTCGTGGCAACATCTAAACGAAACAGTCATTAAATCCCTCTTTACCATGTCGTGGTGGGCATCATGCCATGACGTGGTTTCTGACTGAAACAACTTATTTTATTAAGCTCGTAATCTGGTAAACCTCCTTTACAGAGGGCTTCTAGGGACTCCAAGGTCTCATAAAAATCCAAACATTATGGACTTGCATGACCCATGCATGTCCCTCACTCAAACTAGGTTAAGTGGTAATAAAATGACCTAGAACTCATGTAAAGCTTACAAATCTCATCCAAATTCTAGATCCAAAAGATATTAAGCTCAAGGGACCTTGGTGAACCATAAAGTTGCAAACTTTATCTCATCTCATCACTCAAACTTCATATATGGACCAAAACATGCTAAGAAAGCTAGATCTACAAGAAAGGAATCATAAAAATGGGAACTTGAGGACTCACAAATATTCCAAAAGATGCCTAAAAGGATGGAGGTGGCTTGCTTGTTGGATTCAACCACTAGAGACTCCTTCTTCCCTCCAAGGTCACGAAACACCAAAGATGAGCTTAAAACTTGCAAGGAGACTAGGGTTTTGTCTAAGGAACTTTGCAGGTGATGGAGGCTGAGGGTGGAAGGAACCCTAGTCGTCGCTTCCCTTAAATAGTGCACAAAACTTGGAAATTTAGGGTTTACATCGTTGCCGTCACCAAGTTATGGGCAATAAATGTTCACATTGTCGCAGCCAAGTGAAACACGTGTTTCATGCAATGCTACCATGTCGTGGTGATACTTTCACCACTTCGTGATCGCCTAGAAACTCAAAAATTAAAGATGTAAAATTTATATGTAGAACTGGGTGTTACAAAATGGTTGTAAAAGTTGATAATTGATAAACTAAAGTCTAAAGTAACTAAAGAGTCATTTCATGATATATTGGGGATACCAATGGGTCAGAAAGCACTTGCGGATCTGCCACTTCCATATATACCTGATGAAGCTAAATATTATGATGAATGTATGGAGTATTTTGAATATGTCCAATGTATCATATTGAAAAATGTTGAAAATGCAGTTATGTATACAACAATAGTAAATATTAACGTCAAAATGAATTTCATTGTTCTTTTTATCAACATTTTTTGTGAATCAACTACAATGACTAGATGCAATCTTTCTCCAACAAGCTATATATCAATATATGTGGATATGAATAACAATTACTGTGACATTCATATTTTCAAGGATAATTTAAAATTTTTGTTTATGCTTATTTAATTTAAGAGTATAAAACTTAATACGAAATTTGTTCCCAAAACATAATGTATTTTTAAAGAAACATTTTTCATTTATACATGAAAACCTTGGGATGTCATCATTCTATACATATACATAAGCATGAACATGTTTCCGTCACTGATCACCATTAAGAAAGAGTGGGAAAATAAATGTAAGAGCTTAGTATTGTAATATTTAATTTTAGAGATAATAAGAATCAAATGCGTCATTACATTTATTTGTTAAATCATCCATTAGGCTAAAAAATTAGCATCCGAAAAGTTGTACCGTTTTTAAGCTGGTTAACATATTTGGATAATACTCGTTAACGTGATTTCAAGGATATAAGATTCGTAAAAATCCGACTCCAAAGGAAAGAGTAATGGATTTTATAGAAATGGAAATCAACTGCGTAATTAAAATTAATTACGTCAAAACGGTACTTAGAGATTGATTGAGTTTTGACTAAAAGTGCAAAAAGGAGTTTCTTAGTACTCCTTAAGATATAAACTTTAGGACAAAGTTTGCCGAAAATGGGATCCGTGTGAGAGAGATGTGATTTTTGTAAAATCATTTATTTTTACTGCTGCTAGGCATGAAAATGAAAGTCAAAACTAGCCAAAACAACCTAAAGGAGAGTTGTAGTATCCGTTGAGATCATCACATAGATATAGAGAGGGCTTAGATCGGAGCTCACACGAAGACGTTATGATTTTTACAAAATCTTTTCGTGCACGCGACGTGCATGTCTCTGCACGCCGCGCACCTGAAACTGGATTCAAGCAGATTGCGAGTGACGTGGCCAATTTGGGAAGTGACACATGACATTATCTGGATGGAGCCACGATGACCACGTGCAACGCGCACAGATATTTGCGCCACGCGGACCCCAAATCCATGACTATAAATAGAGAGGCTGGGGAAACCATTTCTGCACACCACTCTCATTCACTCTCTCTACAATCTCGATGTAGTTGTCGTTAGGAGAGGTCCTCGGAGTCCCGAGCCCGATTCAATCCTACATCAAAGGTTTCGTGCGGCTAGGGTGAGTTCATGGCCCGTGTTTCATTATTCTTAATGTTTTACGGGGGGACATGCTTATCAAATGGTTTTATCAAAATATATTTATATTTATAAATATCAAATCATTTTAAAGCTTAAAGCCTTAAGATAATGTAGTTGTAGAAACTACACCTACTTGTAAGCTATGATATTATGCCTAAGATTTATTATGCACGATAGTCTAGGAAGAGATAATACCTAGATGTTATAATGGTCAAATCCTTAGGATAATATAGTACCTAGAAATTATGCTAGTTAAAATATAGGGATATACATCGTACCTAATCGTTATTCTGCCCAAATATCTTGTTTTCAAATAACCATAATTATGGTATATATATGAATACTTATATATACAAAATAATTATGAGATCAAAAGTTATAATTATCAAATATAAGATAAAAGATTTATATTGTGATAGTTATAGGAAATCTCTAGGAAATATAAAAGATAAAAGATAAAAGATAAATACCTAAGGTCAATGCGTTAGTGAGCTGTTAATATTCATCCAAAGGCCTTGATTAAATCCGGCATTCCCCGGTACCTATAATCGTTAATCTTGTGAGATCTAGGAAGATATGTATAAATCTATACGGGGATTGACAACCCCACATGTAATTGCTAGCTACAATCCCGACATGATAACTTTCTTATTATTCACTATTTGATGGCCGATGAAGTGTCGTGGCGGGGCAAATTATTAGTCAAACGGAGTCGATTATGGGGGCTCATGGTAATACATTAGAAACACCTTAGAGATCCGACTACCATTAGGGACGCCTTATAGTGGTAGATAAAATACATTAGGATTAGTTAAGCATCCTACAAATATAGTAAAGTAGGATTAATAAAACATCCTAAAAGATATTAAGATATGATCGTTAGATATCCTAAAAAGATAGTAAGCTAGGATTGATAAAATACTTTAGGAAATGTTTTTCTAAAAGAAAAAGGATTCTTAAATTAATACAACCAAATAAAAGCTGAAAACTATAAAAAGTTGTGCACTCACCAACATTATGTTGGAGTTTTCAAAAATACATGTATTCTCAGGGAGATGAGTGTGGAGGATAGTTGTGTCAAGGAGGAGGAGGTCTTCAATGAAGCTTGTTGGAGTTTAGTTTCGTCTGTTTATCGTTTTTAGTTCGGTTTAGGATGCGTGCTTGACTTTTAAAACAATGTAATCCCAAAATAATTTATAATAAATAAAATAAATGTTTGTGATATACCTTTGTGTTATGTTATATATATATATATATATATATATATATATATATATATATATATATATATATATATATATGCCTCGGCTCAATCTCCCCACGTTCGCATCGCCTGACGTTTCCGCCGCTGGTTGGGGGTGTGACAGATTGGTATCAGAGCTACAAGTTATAGCAAACTAGTAATTCCTTAGGAACTATGACTATAACCTAGAGCATAAAACTCTGAATTAGTTAAACCTAATAAAAGTATTACTATTAATTACTGTACGAATAGAATACTTACGGGAGAGGTGCCTAGGCTAGAAAAATTGTTGTTTGGGTTGTTGGATTTCAGAACGGCTATATGCTAAAATGGTCCTGCCCTCCGACTTTTCCTACCTGACCGATCCTTGCTTAGTGGTCTTGAAATATACAAACATAGAATTAATAAAATACCCTAATCAAACACTATTTAGATAAAGAGTTATATAAACTCTCATAAATACACTCTTGTATCATAAAAACTATCCATTCAAATCACAACTTAAGATTTTAAGGTAAAAAACGAATCCTAGGGTTATTCTCGTACTGCAACCATACACAACTAGACCTAGAAAGCGCAACTAAGTTTTATTATTGTCCGACCGACGCACACCTAAACTTGGATGTCGTAGTTGACAACCTGAACGTTATAGGATTTATGGATCAGTAGTTTAGTGCGCTTAGTTAAGAAATTAGGCCGAGGCCTACAGCTAGAGGATCTTCAAATCAGTAGCATAGATCGACTTCCTAAAGACTAGAGCCTTAGATCAAGAGCTAGTGCAAGAGGATGGTACTCCTTGAGGATATCCAAAATAGAGGCAGACATACGACATACCTCCCATATAGAAAGTTACCTAAGATACGGTACTATATATATATATATATATATATATATATATATATATATATATATTATCATAAACATCTACATGTTTGATGTATTATGCAGGAAATCAAGGTGATATGGAGGATATGTGGGACTGGGTGTCACATCCTTATCCAGAAGAAGATCAAGTGGTGCCACGCACGCCTGAAGAAGAGAGCGACTATGATCTGATGATGCCCCTACCACCTACTCTAGTATCAGCTAACGAGGATCCATTTGAAGATGAAGAAGAACCCAGTGAGGAGAAGCGCCATGGCGATAAGATTAGTGGAGTACCTGCAGACAGTTCAACCTACCGAGATTCGTCTTCCCACCAGGATCATAAGGAGACTCGGGAGGAGGACCCTACTGAGTCGGAGTCATCCCCAAATATTTTGGCCGTACTTCCCCCATCCTCTCTCCATATTCATGCTCCGAGATGCAGGATTATCACTACCCCCAGAAAATCTGTTCCCATCCCATCCCGCAAGAGGGCAGCCTCACCACCATCATCCCCAAATCCATCAAAGAAGCCTTGCCCCACCCATATATGGACACCCCAGGTAGACGAGTGGATCCAGGAGGATAGTATTGGGTTTTATGATATCGGAGAGTCGTCCCAGGCGCCAAGGCATGATCCCATCCCAGAGGATCCCACAGATCGTGCTATCTCGGTGCTAGTCCATCGAGTAGCATGACACGAGGATCGCATACATCAAGTGGAGGAGGACCGCAACTCGCTGAGGAGGGAGGTCAAGTTGCTAGCTGGTAGAGTTAGGGAGTTAGAGTAAGGGAGAGATTATGATGAGATAAGTATCCTCCACACATATGATCATCTGGAGGAGACTTATTCTCTAGTACAATATCAGCAGATCGTGATTGAGAGTATTGAACAGCGTGTGAGGGAGACAGAGTTGAGTTTGTTGGTGTCTGAGATAGGTGCAGCCACTATGGAGGTCATGATTGGTTGCCTCCAGTATCAGTTAGCACAGATAGTGGCTTGGATGTTAGTTTGTTTTGGGTTGTGATAGATAGTTCTACCCTAGGGAAGCTAGGAACTATGATTTTTTTGGGTTTGAGGGAAGGAATAGTAGTGTAGCAAATAATAGGAACCCGCTACGTCTTTTGTTGTAAAAGAGATACTATTCCTGCTCAAACCACACCGTTGTAAACTCTTTTGGAAAATCTAAATGTAAAAATTTTGAAAAAGTTAATGAAAAATTGTGTGATCTTAATGTTTATTGTGTTACTTATTTGATTATTTTCTTGATATAGTTAACTCTCATAACTAAAATATCAAAGTAAAACTCAAAATCTATCATAACAACTAATATATGCCATAAAATTTAGAATCATGCCTCGCACTAGAAGGAACCCATGATAACCTTAACCCAATCCCGAGCCTATGAGCTCAGCCGCGATTGAGGCATTAGTTGCCCAACACTTAGCTAATGTAATAGCAAGCTTAGAAACCATTAGGAATTTAGGATCAGGAGGCAACGGAGGTGAGAATTCGTAAGGAGATAATCAAGACCCAACTAGAGTCTGTTCATATAAAAATTTTATGAACTGTAAGCCAAAACGCTTCCATGGAAACAAAGTTGTGGTTGTAATAACTAGGTGGATGAAGAAGATGGAGTCTGTGTTCGAGATAAGCTTCTTTCTGGAGGACTATAAAGTCAAGTTCGCCGCCTGCACCCTGGAAGATGCAGCCCTAAGCTGGTGGACTAGTTACACAAGGACCATGGGCATTAATGTAGCAAATGCCATGTATTGGAGTGAGTTAAAGCAACTTATTATTGGGGAATACTGTCCACGTGAAGAGATGAAGAAGCTAAAGCACGAGCTGTGGAACTTGACGATGCTGGAAGTTGATGTTGCCACCTATACGATCCGTTTCAACGACCTTGCCTCCTTATGTCCAGGGTGAAAGGTTTTGAGCATTCTAACACTCCTAAGGTGTGCATGCAACCCTAGAAACCATGGATCTATGTTTTCTCTATTATACATGCAAACTTTCATTTTTCCAAGGTTTCATCCTAACTAGCATATCATGAAGTATATGTAATACAAAAAAACTAGTAGAATGACATACCTTTTCTTGTAGATTGATTCCTTAAGCCTTTAAGAGCCTAGTGCCCCAAGTGTTGCACCTCAAATGGAATCACACAACACCACCAACAATAGAGGAATTTGAGAGGAGGTTATTTGCACTCATAAAATCGGCTTGCCCTCTTGTAAGCTTACTTAAGTACTCATTTTAGTAGCTATCGGGTCCTTTATATAGTGTGACAAACTAGGGTTACACCATGTAAACCCTAATGACTTTCCATATCCCTCATGCTCCATGGGTTAAAACCTCCATGGAGTATCCATGGCTCACCACATGGGTTTAGCCCAACATAAAGGATTATGGATCATAAGCCCACTATATTGATGGGTTTTGAGCATTCTAGCACTCCTACGGTGTACATGCAACCCTAGAAACGTTGGATCTATGTTTTCTCTAATATTCATGCAAATAAGAATTTTCCAAGGATTACATCCTAACTAGCATGACATGGGGTACTTGTAATATAAAAACTAGTAGAATGACATACCTTTTCTTGTAGCTTGGATTCCTTAAGACCTTGTGAGCCTAGCACCCCAAATGTGATGACTCAAATGTTTCACACAACACCTACAACTCTTGGAATAACTTGAGAGAAGAACACTTTGATCACAAAATCGGCTAACCCTCCTTGTCTTGTAATAGTCGCCATTTTGCTAGCTATGGAGCTCCTTATATAGTGTGCCACATGTAGGGTTATACCATGTAAACCCTAATGTACATGGATTTTCATTTCCCCATGATCCATGGGTTTTAACCTCCATGGAGCATCCATGGAGCACCCAATGGGTCCTAGCCCAATCTAGTGAATCATGGACCATAAGCCCACTATATAAGAATGAATGATTTACAAATCAATCCCCATATATTTAATTAGTCTCTTTTTGATCACAAAATTAATTCCAAATTAATTCTTGATCAATACTAATTAAATAATTTGATTTCATATTAATATATTAGAACTTATAATATATTAACAAACCATAAGTGTCCTTATTCTCATTTTGTCTATCCAACAATTGTGATGAAGATGCAACCCAAATGGACCATGCCAAGTCGGGTCAAGTACATACTAAATATAGTTATGGACTTAGACACCTTATCCAACATATATAAGAATGAATGATTTACACAATCAATCCCCATATATTTAATTAGTCTCTTTTGATCACAAAATTAATTCCAAATTAATTCTTGATCAATACTAATTAAATAATATGATTTCATATTAATATATTAGAACTTATAATATATTAATAAACCATAAATAACCTCTTCTAAATTATCCATCCTTCAGATTGTTCCGGTGCCATGCAACCCAAATGGACCATGCTACTATCGGGTCAAGTACATACCAATTATAGTTATGGAGTTAGACACTAATCCAACAGTCTCCCACTTGGATAAGTCTAATAACTATTATTGCAAGTACGACTCCACAACCCGACTAGCAATCGTAGCTCTTAAAAGTCGTTGTCGAACTCTGACCTAGTCAATGACGCGTCCATTAGATAAGGGATCATATATTCCTCCATTCTGAATATCATATGGACTGAGACATGGATTATAATCATTCTCTCTGTCCATCTGTTGTTTCCTGATTTCCGATTTATGACGACTGACTAATTGAACAAATCAAATTAGTCCAGGCCTGGTGTCAATCACTAAATCATCGAGGGGCCCACAGATATCGCTTTTATCCACATCGGGTAAAAGGAACGGATAAACTTTGAGCCAAATGCTTGCTTGTACTTACTCATCAAATTACACACAACAATATGTTTTATAACATCCAAGTTACTGGTGCGTTTACATATGTCAATGTGCAACCGACTCGCAACTACAACTCACATGTCTCCGTTTCAAGAATATAAGATATTATCGTCTCATGATCACTCGTGATAAAATCCATGAAGTGATTCAAATGAGCGTGGGTTGTATCCAATACTCGAATCTTATTCCAGGAGTACTCATGAACACTGTAGCAAACTTGTGCTATGACTAACACACCTTTACAGACCCATTCATGACAGTCTTGCCTCAATACCTACTTCCAAAGTATGATCGCCTGTGGATGGTTTGAATAACGTAGTTATTCGGGAAGTCAAAACATGCAAAGTGAAACACAAGAATAATACTAATCCTATGTGGCCCAAAGCTTCTGAGTCCCATATTGATTACTCATTATTCATTGTATAATGTTTCGAATAATCAACTTAATACTTGAATTAAACAATAGTTATGCCATGCTCCAAGCATGCACACTATGTTTGTCTAAACAATAGTTATGTCGTGCGACAAGCATACACACTATGTTTGTCTATGGTCCTTACTTTTTGAAATAGATCAATTGAAAAACATTTAAATGATGCTCGTTTCAAAATTCCAAATCCTTATTGCAAGTGTAAGAATTCCAAATTCTTGTCACTGCTAGAAAGTGTTAGATTCTAAACTATCATGCAAAGATTCTTTTGTAATGTCTAGGTGCCAAAAGTCACAGAGACTTGACCAATGATATTACAAAATATTCCTTTAGCACTACTAGAAAACAACCCTTTAATGACGCGCAAACAATGACACTCGCTGATAGAGGACGCGCATTTGTGGGTGCCCTAAAAAATAATGTCAGTTTTGCAAAATTTGAAGGATAGAGGACACGTATTTGTGCGTGCCCTAAAATTAGTGTCCAAAAAAAAAATTAAAAACACGGAGGGCACCTATCATAAAAAAGCGTGTCGTCTAAAACTGTCGCTTTATATTTTTCTTTATGAACGCGCGTTCTCCAATTTTTTAATTGCCGAGGGGGGAATGAAATCCAAAAAATAAAAAACCCTGCCTTGATACTCTCCTTCTTCTTCTTCTTCTTCATATTTTGTAAAATCCTCTTCAATCAAAAGAAACCCTAAAAGCATTGTGTGTAAAAGATCGATAATTTCATACTTGAATGTTCCTAAAATCTTCATCGATCAAAAGAAACCCTAAAACCCCGCCTGATACCCACCTCAACTACCTCCAACCCACACCGACTCTTCAGGCCTCGCACGACGATGATGTACTGACCGTATCGACCAACACTTCATCCACCATCACCATTTGCAGCTCTCTCACCCCATCCTCGAGGAAACCGATTCGCTAACCCTCACGAAAAAGAAAACAAAAATGACCTATGATTAGGATTACTCGATCGGTGTTGTGCTCAAGAAATCGACTCGCTATTGCCGCCACCTCTCGCCCCCTCGCCATTTCCGTCACTGTTAACTCTCTCGTGATTTACAGGATTACTATTTAGGGTTTATCTTACACAGGTATATTCTTTTTCTCCCTAAGCAGGTTAATTCGAATAATCTGAAAGTCAATCAACTCATTAAATTCGGTATTTTTGTGCCGAATATGTTTATTGATCAACCATTTCTCCTCGATCTACTTTATTTTTCAGTTCTTGAGGTACGATCTATCCGTGGTTTTCTTTGAGTCTTCTTTTGGTGTTGGTGTCGTTTAATCCTTTCTGAATGTCGGATAATGCTTCAGAGTGTAGATGCTATCTTTGTATGTAAATTGATCTTGTAAATTCTTTCTTATGGGTTTTTACTTGCTGTTTTAATCAAGAAAGAGGCATTCATTTCCATGATAAGTTTGATCTGGATGAAGAAACTAAATATTCATTGGTTTTCCGCGCGGGGGTTGATGATAGTGGTTATGATGAAATTGAGGACGTTTTTGATTCACAAAATAGTGAAACCTTTGGAAATGTTGTGAATGAAAATGAGTTGTATCCATCTGGTTCTTTAGATGTACAAATGAGGTAAAAAATGTTGTAAATCGTGTCATTATTATATTTATATGTATGTACCGGTGTTTGTGACTAAGTTTTTGTTGTTTCAGGATTCAAGATAATCAACAACATGTTACGGATATAGAGAAGCACATGGTAGATTTAGTTTTTCACCACCTAACTCATTGTTTAGATGTATGTGTATGTTATTGTCTTTTGTTTTGTTGTAAGTAATATACTAGTTATTGACTAACTAATAATAATGCAGTTGTATGAAGAAAGCAGGCATGGTTCAAAATCTGAGTGTTAGTCTTTTGCAGCAATCCATAAATCTAAATCTTGTTTAAGTTTACCTTTTTGTAATAGTTAATAAGTTAATAGTTAATAGTTATGTTTCTTCCCTTCCCTGGTACATAGTGGTTAAATAAAGAAAAAGAAAGTGAAAGTGGTGATAAAGGGCTGAACACGACTGCAACTGCATATGCCCCTCCTAAATCTAAATCTAAATCTTAATCTAAATCTAAAGCTCAGGAGGATAAGACAACAAGCTGTAGTCAGGTATCACAACCTGGAGTTGGAGTCCCTCGTGCACTTCCTGCTACTTCTGCTTCTGCTTCTGCATCATCCTCTTTAGAATCTGGAAATACTTCTCCTGCCCCTGCAACTGCAACTGCTCCTGGACCTGGATTATCACCAACCTCATCAATGGGATCTCTCACCTCTGACAAATCAACATTAAACCCTCATGCAAAGGTTCAATATACTTTCATTTACTTGGGAATATCTACCAGACCAGTCATAGCAACTATGGCTATCACTTTCAAACTATAAAGTACTTAATTTAAATTGAAAAAATGGGACTACATGTTAGATTTTTATTTTTTTTAATGGTTTTTGATCCATTATTCCATCCACTTAAAATAAGAAAACAAAAAAAAAACATCTTGATTCTCTCTCTTCAATTAAAATGACAAAATAGTAAGAGAAAAGGTTCACTTCTCTTGACTTGTTAACAAAATGATAACCTTTTAATTTTTACAGAAAGGAAATTGTCTTAAACAAACAAAACATTAGGCACAAGGATGATGACATGGATTGCTGATTGTTGATGACATGGATCTTATTGATGAGGACAGCATGTTATCTGAAGAGGACTTGAAGAAACCTCAGCTCCCACCTGGTAAATGTTAAGAGTTAGGGTTTTCATTGTTTTTTTTTTGTGGATAAGTGTGTAGATGTTAAATTGGACGAGGTGAGATTTTCTTGTTTCTGACTGCATATTGTGATGAGGTTTTGCAGTTGGTGATTGTGAAGTTGGAAGCACAAGGATGGTGAAGAATATGCAAAAGGGATGGATGGATGCACTTACAAAAATTGAAAATTCATGAATTATCATACCTAAGTGTTAACTGAGCGGATAATATGAAAAATAATAACAGGTATTAACTTTAAAAAAAAAAAAAAAACTTTATGAAATGCTTTTCTCATGTTCACAGTTAAGAAGCTTATTTGACTTCGTCAACACGACCATGACATCAATATTTGTTTCTTATCCATTGCTATATCTATATATGGCTACTCCATATTTCCCTAATATTTATAGTGGTGATTATTACTTTTTTCAGACGATTGTTGTTTTTGTGATAACCATACATTCATATGCCTTTGAGAAAAGTGGGTTGGAGGAGGTATCAATGGTAGCACTTTATGGCTGTGTCTGGCTACAAGCTTTTGTGGTCACATTGGAGACCAAGTAAGTTACCAACACCTGTGATTTCAACTATTAGAATTCATCTTAACCATTTGTATTTGTGAAAATATTTCCCTCTCTTTCGACAGAGCAATACATCTTTCTGAATCATTTTCTCAAACCAACTAGTCTCCCGCCTTCTTTGGTAGGACAAAAAAGTTGCAATTTTTGTCTCATTTACTTAATACAATAATACAACCTGTTCTACTATTCTATCTTGTCCAGCTTGTCTAAAATAAAAAATTCAAAGAATGATTTTTTATATATATGTACTTTTTTGTCGAAAAAGAAATGTGTGTATACACGATACATGCTGCTTTAAATAAATCTGTATGAAACCGAAACTCAGGAAGGATCTCTATGTATGGAAAACATGAAAACGGACTACAGTAAGGGCTCGTTTGTTTTTTGGCAAAAAAAAATTTTGGACACTTATATCTGCGGGCGGGTAGATGTTTACCAAAAAGACCGTTTGTATTCTGGAAGGCAAAAGAACTCAAAAAGACTTCTTTATCACTTTTTGTATGAAGGCATAAAAATATACTTTTGGTCCACGTCTTCTGCCACAAATACAAAAAAAGACTAAAGACATTTTACCACTTCCAAAACAAACACCACCTAAGTGAAAAGAGTGATCGTGTTTAGTTTAAGTTGGACCTAACAAAAGCAAGCACATAAGCTAGAAGCTCTTCTACTAAACAAGTGTATATCACCTGTTATAATAGCGGTCCAATTGCTGTTTTAACCTACTCTTTTTAAGGGTAGTATCCGGACAAATCTTGACCCCTTAGGACTTCACTCTGATCATGAAATATGGGAGGTAATAAAAATATAAATAAAAATGAAAATTCATATTATTATTTTTTATTATTAATTTGACTGATTCGTGCAGGCATTGGAGAAATGCCAGCTTAAGAGTACCACTAGTAGTCTCCCAAACTGTTTAGATTCATCTGGTAAGAACACTGTAGAATTGAATTCCGTCCATTTATGGAATGGAATTCAAAATTCCAATTCCAATGTTTTTTTTTGGTAAAACAGTGAGTGATGAAGGAGAAAATTGGAGTATGGGTCAACGACAGCTGTTCTGTTTAGGAAGAGTGTTGCTTATGAGAAACAAGTTCTTAATTCTTGATGAAGCAACTGCATCAATTGATTCAGACACATATGCCACTGTACAAAGGATTATAAGGCAGGAATTGTCAAGTTGCACTGTTGTAACAGTTGCTCATAGGATTCCAACTGTTATAGACAGTGACATGGTCATGGTCCTCTCCTCTGGTATGTATCTTATTCTTCAGAAACCCATATATCTCATAAAATGACACAATTACCTTCTACAAAATAGTAAAATTTCATGTATAATAGGTGAAATGATGGAATATGATGCGCCCTCCAAGCTGATGGAGTCAGATTCTTATTTCTCAAAGCTGGTTGCTGAGTATTGGTCCAGCTGCAGGAGATGATCCACGGGTAATTTCTTTTCAAGTTAAAAGTAAAAGTAAAATTTCTTATTATTTGTTATATGTATATATGTATATGTATGTATATATATGTATACACATATACATATATCTGTTTATTCATTATTCTTTATGAAGATTTGAACTTGATAGTAGATGATAATAATGGAAATTTGGAAGAATAATATGCAAGTTATACAAAAATTTCGAAAGGGTATTTTGGGTATTTGGTAGTAGATATTAATCCACAAGAAAAATCTTTACTGC
Source organism: Lactuca virosa (assembly GCF_052849685.1). Classification (NCBI taxonomy): domain Eukaryota; kingdom Viridiplantae; phylum Streptophyta; class Magnoliopsida; order Asterales; family Asteraceae; genus Lactuca; species Lactuca virosa. The sequence continues at coordinate 275,623,740 of NC_136434.1, read as the reverse complement.
ATGATTGGGTGAAATCATTGTCGTTCTTAAGTTTTTTTTTTCCTTTTTGGGTATTTGGTAGTATATATTATTTGTGCACATTGAATAGGAATTACACTGTCAACCTTGTTACATAGGTGGTGAAAATTTGTTTTTTTTTTCAGGGAAACTGGGTTTTTCAAGATTTTAATATTAAAAGGGAAGCAGGGGGCTTCATTTAGTCCTGTTTCAAGGGAAGTGACAGTTGAGGTTTAAATAACTACCTTGAGATTCATCTATTATGGACTGGAAAAGGGACTTGTTGTGTACCTACTCAAGGAGATTTTGGACCTCTTATCTCAGAAATCAGTGCTACACCAAGTAAAATTCTTTCATGAAATTGCTTTTTCTTAACTTTTTGCTCTTGATTGACAAAACGACAAGACAACCCCATTTACTTGTTTTTTTTACAGATTTCGTCCCTACCGTGAGCAACAATCCACCTTCCAACAACAAGAAGAGTAATACTTTTTTGATTGTATGGATTTTGGTTCCGGTTGTAGTTGTGAGCTTTCAGATGTTATTAGCCTTGTATATTCTTCGTCAACGAAGGAAAAAAGAAGAATAATGATGACACTTATGATGAAGTTGATTTTGTTGAATCTTTCTTTATGACATAGATGAATAATGTTTTCCATTGTTTTTCCTTTGAGTTTCTTTATAACGTTTGCTAATTTGCAGAGTTCCTGGGAATTGACACGAAGCCTTATACTTTTTGTTATGGAGACTTGAGATATGCAACAGATGATTTTAGTCCTGCAAATAAGCTAATAAGCTCGGGGAGGGTGGTTTTGGACCTGTTTACAAGGTACTTCTATACTCTTTTTTTAATCAAGAATTTAATTTTTTCTTTTTAAACTCGAATGGAATGGAATGGAATGACAAAAGAATGGAACAGACAGGTCCAAAATTTTATTTGAGACCTTGAAAGATCCCTTCATTCTTTTTGAGATCCCTTCATTCTCTTTGAGATGAAGCATTTTTTGACTGATCAAGGGGAGAGTAGCTTTAGTCACCGGTGAAAGTTTGCTAAATTGGTTTGTAAATTGTAATTCAATTCTCCATCTTCAATGTTTACATTTTTTTTGATCAGGTTCAACACTTATAGGTTCTGAGAAGATATATAAAGATAGATACAGAACTTCGTTCACCTGTGGAGAAAGATGAAATCAAATCTGAGGTAACAATTTATAAAAAGTTAGGATTTAAGTAAAAAAGAAATAGATGATTGATGAATAGTATGGTGGGTGGGTGTATAACTGTTGTTTTATGAAGTTACCCGACAAAAGGATTCTAAGTATTATATAATACAATTTTATCTAAATGCTTTGAATTATAAGAATAAATAGTAATTAAAAAAATATAATATGTTGTCACAGTCTGCAAGAGATGCTGGAGCCCTTAGAGAAGCTAAGGACAAACTGGAGAAGTGAGTTGAAGAGCTGACATGGAGATTAGACTTTGAAAAACATTTGAGGGTATAATTTTTTATATTTCTTGTATCTAATTAGTTTGTAAATTTTTGTTACAACTTCTTTTGATTTGTTTTATCTTTCCATGGAACGATTATTTGTATGACATTAAATTTTATGTAATGGATTGTATTTTTTGTATATGATATTTTATTTTCTATTACGAGACATTAAATACAAATTTAATTTGAAAATTAGTAAATCTAGAAATAATATTTTTTTAACATTTAAAATTATGATACGCAAAAATGTGTGTCATCTTCATTTATGACATGGCCTTTCTTGACAGGGGCTTTAATGATACACAATGCAAGTCGTAAATGCACGTCGTAAGGTTACGGCACGCAAATGCGTGTCATATTCCTTTATGACAGGGCCTTCCTTGATACGTAATGCGTGTCGTAAATGCGCGTCGTAAATGTGTGTCGTAATTGCGCGTCGTAAATGCGCGTCATAAATAGACGACGCGCAAAAGCGTGTCGTCTCTCGTTATGACAGGGCCTTCCTTGACACACATTTACGCGTTGTCTGAGCGTTTTACGACACACATTGTGCGTTGTAAAAGGCTGTTTTCTAGTAGTGTAGAGATTGTTATAAGACAATTCCATGGAAACGAAGTCTCAAATTCAAAGTACATTCCTTTGAACATCCTTCTTGCATAAAAGTTTCTAACCTTTTCATCTATTCTTCAACTCCCAATATGGAAACATTCCATATTTTCGATACGACAACTCATTATTAATAGACTCCTATCTATTCATAATAATGTCAATATGGTCCATCCATTACTATACTTCCAACTGTCCTTAAGCGACCAATATTTGGTGAGCCTTAGATTGTCCTTAACAGTTGTTTAACCACTTTAGTCATATCCGATTCTATTCCTTTTTCCCTCTAAATGCCCTAGGCATTCGGAAAATTAGAACACGAGAATATTATAGCATATGCAATCGATCCTATACCCGAAGCATATGGGACACGATTCATGATGTCTAACATAAAGACATGATACTCAATCAGTCTTTTGCTATAATATTTCTATTTGCCATGTTCTCATAATTTTGATTATAAAGTGGGATGCCGTAATCATAATCAAATTTGAGAACACAATTAACATTTCCATATATAGAATTTCCTTATGTTGAACCATTCCAACATAACATTCATATATATTTGACTAAATTTGATTAAAATCTCAATCTAAGCTTTTAGAATTGAAATGAAGTATAAATTCCTCTCCCTTAATTATAGCAAAACAGCTTTTCAAACCCTGCAACTTGCGAATTGAAACATTTGTTTTCTATAATTAACATTGCAAACTTGCAATACTTACCATAATAATTATGCTCCCACTAGCATAATAATCATTATTAGCATAACACTAATGCTCCCACTAGCTTTGACATGTATTCAGAAATTAGTTGGACTTCTAGAAATCAATACTTATTGACTTTCATTACCAAAGTTCAGATTTCTGATACGAGATGCTTCGATAAGACTTTATCTAGGTTTCTCAAAATCATACACCTTTCCTCAGATAACTCACATGTGTGTCTTAACAATTTTAGAACTTACAGCCATAAGTCTGAAATGTTTAGACCTTTGCCATTTCTCACAATTCGAATTATGAAAAGGGATGCCGTAATCATAATGAAATTTGAGAATACAAATATCACAACTGCTATCTCCTTAAAATCTACTTAGTGAAAGCGTTTCCTCGCCATCATTTTCATGAATCGGAGAGAAACCTTATGACACTTAGATTTTATGGTATATGTGTTCCTATCCATGTGAATTTGTCATGACCATAATCACAAGACATGATTAGTGACAAATCCAAACTCATATGGACTGAACTTGTTCAATCTTAATTTCTTGCCACTTGGTAGCACAAGGGCCTACCATTGCTTCCAAGTAGTTATGCAAACAACTAAGAACTCACAGAACTGCATAGTAAACTTTAACTGGAATGGGCACAGAAATAAGAATATGTCAACACGATAGGTCACAAACCTCAAGTCGTGTGCTAGTGTTTAACAATATGTAACATCCCAAAAATACAAGCCAAAAATTTCGTTTTTAAAATCATTTAGCAAACATAATGTTATCACCATAAAATAAAATCATCAATCATGTATCTCAAAATCTCATAAAATCTATCAACATATAACTGTCTCGCATAAAATATCAGAGTAAGCTCCCAGGCTAATAAAATTGTAGTGTGTGCCATGCCATCAACTCGAGCCCATCCCTTTACTAGCTGAAGTACTTGAAACCAAAACTGAAAACTGTAAGCACGAAGCTTAGTGAGCTCCCCCAAACTACCACATACCATACAAAGCACATATAACAAATAACATAACTCTGGGACTACTCCCAACTGCATCGGGACGAATCCCGACATCGGCTTACCCGGCATCGGACTCCTGTCCGGCATCGGGCTCACCCCGACATCCGACCGCATCAGGCTCACCCCAGCATCGGTCTTACCCCGACATCGGGCTTACCCCGACACATACATAGCATAATCATATAATCTGCATCGGGCTTGCCCCGGCATCGGACCGAAGCCCGGAACAAATAACATATAACACATAACTAGCACACATCGGGCTTACCCCGAAATACGTAATACATGGCATAATGACTAACATACATCGGGCTTACCCTGTAACACTTAACACATACATATAACATAATCGCATATACTGCATCGGGCTTTCCCGGCATCGGACCGGATTCCGGGACACATAACACATAACACATATAGATGCATGAATCACAAAGACATCAAGCATAATTAACTACTTCTCGGGAAATCCCCGGCATCAGACCGAAGTCCGGAAACATATAAACTGCATCGGGCTAACCCCGGCATCGGGCTCACCCCGACATACTCTACAATTTAAACGGGTCGGCATTGTGGCCATAGACCCGTTACTACTGGAAGGAAACTCACCTCATGTGACTGACTGCTGCAACTCTGGGTGAGCAATCTCTGTCTGCTGCTCCGTCGACTCTCTGGCTATAAATTTCCATAAGGTACTTAGTCAAAAACTGATAATTACTCTTAGGGTAAAATGACCATTTTACCCCTGTCTAAAGTCAACATCCTGGTCAAAGTCAACACCCAGTTGACCTGACTCGCCAAGTTGATTCACCAACTCGTCGAGTCCCTATTCTTTCATCTGTTCCCAACCTCGACTCTACTCGTCGAGTCTAGCAAGAACTTGACGAGTTCTCCTTCAAACATAACATCGGGACTATCTTTATCTGGCTCGTCGAGTTCATCCTTGAACTCGTCGAGTTCATCTTTATCATATGAGTGTGACTAGTCTGTGACTCGCCGAGTTGTATGAACAACTCGTCGAGTCTGTCTTCATGGGTTGGGAGATTGCCTTGGACTCGCCGAGTGTGTTCATACACTCGCCGAGTCCCATGGTTTCCAGGTCCATAACTACGTCTATTTTGTTGAATCCCCCCTTCTGGACTCATCTAGATCATTTTGAATCAGAAAAGGTTGGGGAACCAAACCCCCGACTCGCCGAGTCCCAAGAACGACTCGTCGAGTCAACTAATGTCCATGCCCATAACTCGATTTCTGTTGTGCTAATCTCATCCAAAGGGTAGATTTGGGCTCCTAAGGTCGATGTAACACGTAAAGTCATAAACTTTACGTCCATGCATGAGACTTTTAAGCTCCAAGGACCAAAAATAGGTTTTATTACATGCATGGGGTTCTCATGGCCATAAAGTTGGCACCTTTATGCCATGAGAACCCTCCAAGGTTCCAGATCTGAAGCATTTACCCTATATTACACTTTACAATCCGAAATGGCTTGGAAAAGCCCCCAAAGATGCCAAGATTCAAGCCTCAAGGTAGATCTAATAAATAAGGAGTCAAGGTAGGAGCTCTTTACCTCAAATAACTGGAAGTGCAACCACAACTCTGGATCTACTGACTTGCTTCTTGATTCACCAAGCTTTCCCTTCCTTCTTCTAACTTCAAATCACAAGGAAAGACACAAATTGCTCAAGAATGCTCATAATTGATTAAGGTTTCGAGGATAGGGCTTGAAGGTGATGGAGGCTGGGGTGGAAGCCTCATAAGATGTTTAAATAGGGTGCAAACCCTCCAATTTAAGGCTTCACTCAGACAGCTCCTACTCGCCGAGTCGGTCTTCCGACTCGTCGAGTAGGTCACTTAATCCCCCGACCCGGAGTCGATCCTACTCGACGAGTTGGGCCTCCAACTCGCCGAGTCCAAGGGTAAAATATGAAGTTTGGCTTGAATTTAAATGTGTAACTGAGACCGGGTGTTACAATTCTCCCCCACTTGTCTTAGACTTCGTCCTCGAAGTCTGCTGTCTCTGAAAACAACTCTGGGTAGTGCTCCCTCATTTCCTCCTTGGGCTCCCATGTCCACTCTGAACCCTTGCGGTGTTGCCACTGCACCTTTACTAACTCTACCCTCTTGTTCCTCATCTCCTTCGTCTTGCGATCTAAAATCGTCACGGGTCTCTCGATGTAGTTCAGGCTATCGTCAACCTGAATGTCCTCAATGGGTACCACTGCTGAATCATCCACTAAGCACTTCCGTAACTGAGAAACATGGAACATGCTGTGGATCTGGTTGAGCTCTGCTGGAAGATATAACCGATAGGCAACCCGACCCACCCAGGCCAAAACTCTAAATGGACCAATGAACCTGGGGCCCAACTTTCCCCGCATCAGAAACCTGATAACACCCTTCCAGGGTGACACTTTCTGTCACACCCCCAAACCGAAACGACGGAAACGTTCGGGGGCGGAGGACGTCATGTATAGTATCACAACAATTGAATAATAGTAATCAAAGCAACAACAACCTTTGTATTAATAGGATAATGTTTACATTGTATTTGAATCATACATGAATGACTCCAAAAGTAAATAACAAGTAAAGACTCGAAGCTACTATGCTCCATCTTCATGAACCTGGTGCGTGTACCTGTCTACTAGTGTCCTGAGAATACAAGTAGGTTTTCAAAGAGTACCAGCATAAAGCTGGTGAGTTCATAAGCATTTTGTTTTGGAAAACTGCTCTTTGTCTTTCGAAAAGTGCTTTATGTTCCTCCAGAAAACCTCATATTTTCTTATGTAATGAATGTTAAGTAAAAATGTTTCTTACCAGTTCTTCCTGCGAGTATTTAGTGTATACAAATCATATACGATCCAGATCGAACAAACAATCGATTGTGTGGTACTGCCCCAAGCCCACAACCAAACAAGGAACAGGAAATGAGGCGGAAGCCACACATTCCACTGGTTGTCGGATCCTCATGTACATAATCCTGAAGTATTCACTAGATACTTACAAAGTTAACTGTGTTGTTCCTTTGAAATATGTTGACGTTGTTCCTCAATAAAATCCAATATTTTCTTATGAAAAGTATGTTTAAACCCATTCCTTCTATAACTACTTAGTTCATACTAGTTACGTATAAACCAATATCGAATGGACAGTTAATTGTGTGGATCTTCCCTAAACCCACAACCAAACAAGGAACAGGGAATGAGGCGGAAACCACACATTCCATAGTCTATCGGATATTCTTCATACGCAACCCGAATGCATAAACTAAGGAATTATAGAATTAATAATGAATATTCGTTAATTGAATAATTAACCAATTGTTTGTAAAGTACTGATGTTTACCCTGGAAAATCCTATATTTTCCCTAAGTGTAAGTTATTACATTATCTGTTTCAAATCGTAGAGTGCAAGTACCTACCATACTTATGTTGTTTGTTCTGTTTAAAAACCTTGGCTACCAACAGTGATGTATAGTATGTTCTGTATGAAAACATTTGTATGAAAACCATTTGTATGAAAACCCTTTGTATGAAAACCTTTGTATGAAAACCTTTGTATGAAAACCCTGGCTACCACCAGTATGTATAGTAGTTTTATTACATAAATAAAACTAGCTGAAAACGTATTGTTCTGTATACTGAAAGTGTTGTTAATACCCTCCTATGATCACTTAGTACCTATGAGTTATAAAACTCTAGATCGAAGAGACAGTCGATTGGGTGATTCTGCCCTAAGCCCACAACCAAACAAGGAACAGGACATGAGACGGAGATCACACATCCCACTGCATGTCGGATGTTAATTTCATATTACCCTAATGTACATACTAAGTCATCACATAGTTATTAACCCCGTTGACTGTTTGTTAGGTATATTATTACGTGAACGAGTCGTTGTATCACCTGTGGATTCTTATAACTATACTGATGGACGAATACCAATACGATGTACTTCGGACGTCGAAAACTGAAAAGACGTTTGTCACCCCCGGTTGACTGTAGCTAATAGTCAGGGTGCGGGATTGTCAGTCTCGTATAGATCTATACACAAACTCACGCTCTTCGTCCAGGAGACTCTAGTTACAAGGCGTCTCACACTGTAGTTCTCTCAACGAATCCACGAATAATAATACGAAAACCCTTTTTGTTATTAACATGAATCCTTATAAAATAAAATCCTTTATTTCATAATTCATAAGTTTGTTTCCCTTGTTCTAAAAACTGAGTTTCAAATGTTTGTATCCTAACATGTTTTGTAAACTGATTTCAAGTCTAGTAGTAACGATGTTTACCATGTCTAGTAAGTTCTATGTTCAATGTGTGCTAATGATGGGTAAATATAATAAACTAAATTATATCTTTAAACACAAGATTTCTTGTGCTTTTACTTTTATCCCCCCCCCCCTTGAAAACATTAAAAACTCGAAAAATATTGGGGTATGAACTCACTGTTAGTTGTGTGCAAGCGTCGAACCAATGAACTGGAAATGAAGACCCTCGAGCTGTTGTATGTGGCACTTAACGGAATCCTAATAACAATTAAATATATATATGCATCTAAATTAGCGATTTTGTTAGATAAAGTGTTAGAAAACACTTGCTTTCGGTTAAGGAATGTTACCGAGACTTGATTGAATCGAGGGAAAATGAGTTTTCAGTCTAATTCACCACCTAGGAAGGGTTTGCGGCCGTGAAGGGGGTTTACGGCCGTGAAGGGAGTTTACGGCCGTGAACTGCTTCTCGAAAGGTTTACGGCCTTTGAAGGTTTGAAGTGTGTACGGCCGTGAACTGGTTTACGGTCAATGAAGATTTGCAGACTTGAAGGGTGTACGGCCGTACACTCAAGAACAAGGATGCTGGATTCGATGAAAACGCATTTTGGATGCTCCTAAACAACCTCCAGAAGTGTTTCCTGATGATTTTTTGGGAGAAATGAGGGTGTTTTGGGGTTTACGGTCGAGAGGTAGAGAGAGAACGAGAGTGTTTTCGGCTAGAAAAGTGTAAATGAGGGGTAGGGACTCGTATTTATAAGGGGTTTTCATGGTCGGTGGTGGGTTCCACCTGTCTTGGCCGTAAACGAGTGTACGGCCGTACACGGGTTTACGGCCGTAAACTCACTTAGGCCGAAAACTTTTTAGTTTTTCAAGGAACTTTGGGTTTTTCGCACGATTTTGGTTCCGACTCGTATATAAAATTTAATTATATAAAACTAGTTGATTTTCTAAACCAAGAAGTTTGACGGAAGCTCAATAAAATCCAAATTTTATTACGGAAATCGGTTAATGGTAACGGAAAAAGGTTCGGGTTGTCACATCATCCCCCCGTTAGAAGGAATTTCGTCTTGAAATTTAAACATAGAATACAATTCATGGACTTGGAAAAAGATGAGGGGTATCACAAGTGTCTCATCGGATAGACACTTCTTTAGGATCGGTAGGGTACTTGGGTTTCATAAAACCCTCGCGTTCTCCAGTGAATTTCATATCCTCGCTGGGTGCTTCAGCGGATCATCACTGTTGTATCTGTTGTTCTGGTCTGTGAATGGTGTGTAGGTTTGACTTGCTTGTCCGCGTTCATCCAACTGGTAGAATGTCCTTTCGTAGTTCTGAGCAGCCTTCGTCCTGAAGTTCATGGTAGGACTTATACCTGGTTCATCTACCATTGTCTCGTGTACACAAGTCGTATATAATTAAGATTGATAAGACGGTTGGATGGGTGGCTCTGCCCCAGATCCACAACCAGACAAGGAACAGGAGATAGGGCGGAAACACACATCCTAAGTCCGTAGAATCTTAATTATATACCACCCTCGCATGGACACTTAACATCGATAGGCTAACCGTATATGTCCCTAGCCTCTATGCTTGAACTTGACTTGCTGTGTGAGTGGTATCTCCCAAGTGATCTGCTGGAAATACTTAACGAAGGTTACAGGAGGATACCGTACTCCTCACATGAGTACTTCGGGGGTTTGAAGCGAGAGAAAATTCTGAGGTTCGCATCTAGTTTGTCGTTATGAGTGACGAGAGTTTCGGTTTAAGGCAAAGGGTCTCCTCGGTGACACGTGGGTTTGGTATAACGTTGACTCAATCAGACTAGGTGGGATGACATCGTAGGCTCGCGTGTTAAGTTAATTCGGAAGGAGTGTTTTGTTAGAACATTGGCGCATCTGGGTGTATGTTTCTGATGCTTTCTGTTTTGATCCTGATATTACTACTACGATAGTTTTGTATTGACTTACGTGTGTATTAACTGAAAGATTGTTCTAGTGAATGATACTTGATATTATGATCCCTATCCAATCTCTCTATAATCGCTCAGTGTCCACAAGTCATATATAATTAAGATTGTCAAGACAGTCGACTGAGTCACTCTGCCCTAAATCCACAACCAGACAAGGAACAGGAAATAAGGCGGAATCACGCACTCTAAGTCTATTGGTTCTTAATTATATATGGCTCCAATGTTTACACCAAATCATTATAGTTTACCAGAAAGAGTATTTAATTTCTACATAAACTATGTGTTTTGTTTAGACGAGGAATAAATTATTACAGTTAGGATTTTGTTGGGAAACGTACCATTGTTCTCAGGTGGTTCCGGGGTAGACTCTCCTTCAGTGATCATTAGCACTCTTCCTTCTTCACCAGGGTTTTTGGCCAATGGACAATCTCTCTTGTGGTGTCCCGTTTCACCATATTCGTAGCAGGTCTGACTTACTTCCTCAAATGGGACCTGAGAGATTGGTCGTTCCGGTTCCCTATAGAAGCGGATGGTGTGTCCCCATCTGAGGCAGTTCTTGCAATACAACTTCCGACACCTTCCGGTATGATGGAAGTTACACTTATTGCATTTAGGAAGGGTTCCAGCGTAACGACTGCCGAGTGCTGCTGTGGCTGGGGTCGTGGCAGCATAGGTTGTGCTTGTCTGTTGTCTCTCGGAAGGTTCTTGTGTAGATTGCCTCTTCTTCCTGCTCTCGGACTTTTGTTTATCATCACCTCCATTGGTTGACTCGGGAACGGGGTTCATTATGCCTTGACGGATCCCATAGTCCACCAATGTTCGAGCCAGGCGTTTGGCACTGTCAAATGTAAGAGGTTTCGCTGCTATTACGTTTCCTTGGATTGGAGAAGGTAGTCCCCAAATGTATCTCTCTACCTTCTTGCTATCTGGGGTAACCATCCCAGGGCATAGTGTAGCCAAATCACTGAATCTATCGGTATAGGCTTCTATGTCTGAGCCTGCCATGGTAAGATTCCACAGCTCATGATCTAGTTTCTGTATTTCGCCCCTTGGGCAGTACTCTTCCAGCATCATCTCCTTTAGATTTTCGCAGCCCATTGCGTTTGCTATCGGAAGAGTCAATGACTTGACATGGCTATTCCACCATGTAAGGGCTCTGTCAGAGAAAGTGCAGGCAGCAAACTTCACTTTGATCTTCTCTGGGCACGCGCATAACTCAAAAATCGATTATGTCTTCTCGAACCATCGCATTAGAGCAATGACTCCCCCACTTCCATCAAAGGATTTGGGTCCACAGTGAAGGGTTTTGAGCATTCTAACACTCCTAAGTATACATGCAACCCTAGAAAACCTTGGATCTATGTTTGTCTAAAATACATGCAAAATACTTTTTCCAAGGTTCATAATCCTATCTAGCATACATGGGGAACTTTAAACATAAAAAAGATGGCTAGAATTACATACCTTGTAGTTGATTTGATTCCTTGGAAACCTTGAGAGCCTAGCACCTCAAGTGTGATGCCTCAAATGTTTCACACGACACCAAATGCTCTTGGAATAAACTTTGAGAGAAATATCTAACACTTGAAATCGGCCTTGCCCTCTTGTCTCTCTTGTGTAGCCGATTTTGGTTGCTAGAAGCATGCTTATATAGTATGTTGCCTTAGGGTTACACCATGTAAACCCTAATGTAACATGGCTCTTCATTTCCATGACCCATGGGTTTGCAACTCCCATGGAGCATCCATGGAGCATCCTATGGACCTTAGCCCAACTTGATAACCCATGGAGCCTTTATCCCACTATACAAGTTATGGATGATTTACATAATCAACCCATATATTTAATTAGTCTCCTTTTGATCACTTAATTAATCCTAGATTAATTCTTGATCAATACTAATTAAATAATATTATTAATATATTAGAACTTATAATATATTAATAAACCACAAGTGTTATTTCTCTCATTTTAGTCTATCCAATTGCATGATGCCATGCAACCCAAATAGACCATGTCGGGTCGGGTCAAGTACATACCAGAAATAGTTATGGACTTAGACACCTTATCCAACACATAGATCATGAAGTCTTTGTATGAACACTCCCTTGTGTCTCCGTGGTTAGAGTTGTTGGTACCACTACCAGATCCACCAGTACCACTTGCACGGATTTGAGTCATGACAGCTGTCACTGCGGCTGTTACGACCGCTTGAAAGACAACCGGGTCATACTGAAGAGGTGGCGGTGGTGGTGCGTTATTTTTGTTCGACTTCTTCGGTGGCATCTTTCTGCTATAAGGTTTAAAATATGAAACGAGGGTAAGTCCGTAGTGATTACAAGTCGAGTGTTATCTGAATCGGAGTTATCTTAGTTCTGAGTAGTTTTTGTCCTAACTTTTGAAATAATTCATAACAGAGGTCTATGCAACATAGACTTATGAATTTGATACTGACTACCCTCTTAATGAAGTTCTGAGATCTGGTTTACTGTTACTGGCTAATATGATAGAGGCGATAAGCCTTACACATAGTGTGAGCAGTGTAATCACTAACTCACTAGATTGCATTGGTTAGTTAATTATTAGTATGACATATATGGTGCTCTACCACCTTGCGCGCCTCGGGAGGGGTTTCATGTCCTAGTTATGATGGTCCTAAATTCAGCTGTGGGGATTTGTTGTCTCTGGATTCCCTTATGGTTTCCGATTCTTGATAATTCATACTTCGAGTTCTATCACGGATCTCCACCATTTTCTGATGGAAGATTTGACTCCTCGAATGATTCCTTCTAGGAGTCCTCTTTATGAATCCTCTCTGGCCTCCTTGACTTCTCTATTGGTGATCGTAGTGGCTATCTATATCTAGGTTGTTCGCGCGAGAATAGGGATGTTTAAAGAATCTTATGAGATTAAGTAGAACATTTCTTCTATCGTTATTGATGATCCAAACTGGGTCCTCCTATAGTCAAGCAGTGCATGCAAGTTGTATATATAACCAAGATCAAATAGACCTTCGAATAGGTGATCCTACTCTAAAACCACAACCAAACAAGGAACAGGTAATTGAGCGAAAATCAACAATTCTAAGTCTATAAGATCCCAGTTATATATAACCATGGAAGCGTGCACTTCACAACTATAGACCTACCAGTAAAGGCCTTTTAGTTCTCATGTAAGTTTTTTATAGTGCCTAAAATACTCCTATATTATTTTATCTTTATGTTTTCTTCTAAGGATACTTTGTATATAGAGTTAGGTAAGTTTTAGGCTTGTTGCAACACCACTATCACTCCCAAACACATGTTGGTCGTATCTCAAATAAATATAGTTGATCAGGTTATATTTATGATTACATAACCACTTAGGTTTGACTATAGTGTCCAACATCTAAATACTTTTGTTTGTTTTGTTTCTGTCTGTTCTTATTGTAATACTTGTCCTTAGTATGTATGCTTATTAGTATACTTCTCGTAAAATACTTATATTTTAAAAATATACTTTTAGTCAGGGCACTCCGGCCCCATTGTATTTATAGTTGTATATCTTTTACTGGTTGATATACTAAGTTCACTATAAACAATGCTCTGATACCAATCTGTCACACCTCCAAACCGAAACGACAGAAACGTTCGGGGCGGAGGACGTCATGTATAGTATCACAACAATTGAATAATAGTAATCAAAGCAACAACAACCTTTGTATTAATAGCATAATGTTTACATTGTATTTGAATCATACACAAATGACTCCAAAAGTAAATAACAAGTAAAGACTCGAAGCTACTATGCGCCATCTTCATGAACCGGGTGCGTGTACCTGTCTACTAGTGTCCTGAGAATACAAGTAGGTTTTGAAAGAGTATCAGCATAAAGCTGGTGAGTTCATAAGCATTTTGTTTTGGAAAACTATTCTTTGTTCTTTCGAAAAGTGTGTTATGTTCCTCCAGAAAACCTCATATTTTATTATGTAATGAATGGTAAGTAAAAATGTTTCTTACTAGTTCTTCCTGTGAGTATTTAATGTATACAAATCATATACGATCTGGATCGAACAAACAATTGATTGTGTGGTTGTGCCCCAAGCCCACAACCAAACAAGGAACAGGAAATGAGGCGGAGGCCACACATTCCACTGGTTGTCGGATCCTCATGTACATAATCCTGAAGTATTCACTAGATACTTACAAAGTTAGCTGTGTTGTTCCTTTGATATTTGTTGACGTTGTTCCTCAAGAAAATCCAATATTTTCTTATGAAAAGTATGTTTAAACCCATTCCTTCTATAACTACTTAGTTCATACTAGTTACGTATAAACCAATATCGAATGGACAGTTAATTGTGTGGATCTGCCCTAAACCCACAACCAAACAAGGAACAGGGAATGAGGCGGAAACCACACATTCCATAGTGTATCGGATATTCTTCATACGTAACCCGAATGCATAAACTAAGGAATTATAGAATTAATAATGAATATTCGTTAATTGAATAATTAACCAATTGTTTGTAAAGTATTGATGTTTACCCTGGAAAATCCTATATTTTCCCTAAGTGTAAGTTATTACATTATCTGTTTCAAATCGTAGAGTGCAAGTATCTACCATACTTATGTTGTTTAAACCTTGTTCTGTTTAAAAACCTTGGCTACCAACAGTGATGTATAGTATGTTCTGTATGAAAACCTTTGTATGAAAACTCTTTGTGTGAAAACCCTTTGTATGAAAACCTTTGTATGAAACCCTTTATATGAAAACCTTTGTATGAAAACCCTGGCTACCACCAGTATGTATAGTAGTTTTATTACATAAATAAAACTAGCTGAAAACGTATTGTTCTGTATACTGAAAGTGTTGTTAATACCCTCCTATGATCACTTAGTACCTACGAGTTATAAAAATCTAGATCGAACAGACAGTCGATTGGGTGATTCTCCCCTAAGCCCACAACCAAACAAGGAACAGGAAATGAGGCGGAGATCACACATCCCACTGCATGTCGGATGTTAATTTCATATTACCCTAATGTACATACTAAGTCATCACATAGTTATTAACCCTGTTGACTGTTTGTTAGGTATATTATTACGTGAACGAGTTGTTGTATCACCTGTGGATTCTTATAACTATACTGATGGACGAATACCAATACGACGCACCTCGGACGTCGAATACTGAAAAGACGTTTGTCACCCCCGGTTGACTGTAGCTAATAGTCAGGGTGCGGGATTGTCAGTCCCGTATAGATCTATACACAAACTCACGCTCTCCTTCCAGGAGACTTTAGTTACAAGGCGTCTCACATTGTA
Source organism: Lactuca virosa (assembly GCF_052849685.1). Lineage (NCBI taxonomy): Eukaryota > Viridiplantae > Streptophyta > Magnoliopsida > Asterales > Asteraceae > Lactuca > Lactuca virosa. Next base: position 275,608,346 of record NC_136434.1, on the reverse strand, counting down.
GTTCTCTCAACGAATCCACGAATAATACTATGAAAACCCTTTTTGTTATTAACATGAATCCTTATAAAATAAAATCCTTTATTTCATAATTCATAAGTTTTTTTCCCTTGTTCTGAAAACTGAGTTTGAAATGTTTGTATCCTAACATGTTTTGTAAACTGATTTCAAGTCTAGTAGTAACGATGTTTACCATGTCTAGTAAGTTCTATGTTCAATGTGTGCTAATGATGGGTAAATATAATAAACCAAATTATATCTTTAAACACAAGATTTCTTGTGCTTTTACTTTTATTCCCCCCCCCCCCTTGAAAACATTAAAAACTTGAAAAATATTGGGGTATGAACTCATTGTTAGTTGTGTGCAAGCGTCGAACCAATGGACTGGAAATGAAGACCCTCGAGCTGTTGTATGTGGCACTTAACAGAATCCCAATAACAATTAAATACATATATGCATCTAAATTAGCGATTTCGTTAGATAAAGTGTTAGAAAACACTTGCTTTCGGTTAAGGAATGTTACCGAGACTTGATTGAACCGAGGGAAAATGAGTTTTCAGTCTAATTCACCACCTAGGGAGGGTTTGCGGCCGTGAAGGGGGTTTACGGCCGTGAACTGTTTACAGCCGTCAACTGTTTCTCGAAGGGTTTACGGCCTTTGAAGGTTTGAAGTGTGTACGGCCGTGAACTGGTTTACGGTCAATGAAGATTTGCAGACTTGAAGGGTGTACGGCCATACACTCAAGAACAAAGATGTTGGATTCGATGAAAACCCGTTTTGGATGCTCCTAAACAACCTCCAGAAGTATTTCCTGATGATTTTTCGGGAGAAATGAGGGTGTTTTGGGGTTTACGGTCGAGAGGTAGAGAGAGAGAGAGAACGAGAGTGTTTTCGGCCAGAAAAGTGTAAATGAGGGGTAGGGACTCATATTTATAGGGGGTTTTCATGGTCGGTGGTGGGGTCCACCTGTCTTGGCCGTAAACGAGTGTACGGCCATACACGGGTTTACGGCCGTAAACTCACTTAGGCCGAAAACTTTTTAGTTTTTCAAGGAACTTCGGGTTTTTCGCGCGATTTTGGTTCTGACTCGTATATAAAATTTAATTATATAAAACTAGTTGATTTTCTAAACCAAGAAGTGTGACAGAAGCTCAATAAAATCCAAATTTTATTACGGAAATTGGTTAATGGTAACGGAAAAAGGTTCAGGTTGTCACACTTTCAGAAGGACCATATCGCCCACCTGAAACTCCAAGTCCGAACGCCGCTTGTCGGCGTAACTCTTCTGCCGACTCTGAGCAGTCTAGAGCCTGCTCTGGACTTGCTGAATCCGCTCCGTGGTCTTGAGTACTACCTCCGTACTCCCGATGACTCTCTGACCGACCTCACCCTAACAGATTGGGGTCCTACACTTCCTCCCGTAGAGCATCTCGAAGGGAGGTCAGTCTATACTGGAGTGATAGCTGTTGTTATACGAAAATTCCGCTAACGGAATATACGTATCCCAGCTGCCACCGAAATCTAGAACACATGCCCGAAGCATGTCCTCGAGAGTTTGAATAGTCCTCTCGCTCTGCCTGTCCGTTTGAGGGTGGAAAGCGGTGCTGAAATGGAGACGAGTACCCATCTCATCGTGAAACCGCTTCCAAAACCTGGAAGTAAACCAGACATCTCGGTCTGACACCACCGAGACAGGCACTCCATGACGTGCCACTACCTCTCGCACATAAATCTCGGCTAACTTCTCGGCCGAGATGCTCTCCTGGATCGGTATAAAATGGGCGCTCTTGGTCAACCGATCCACGATGACCCATATCGAATCAACCCCACGTGCGGTCCTGGGAAGCTTAGTAATGAAGTCCATCGTGATATCCTCCCATTTCCACACGGGAATGTCTAATGGCTGCATCTTGCCGTGGGGCCTCTGGTGCTCTGCCTTGACCTTCCTGCAGGTCAGACATCTATCCACATACCAGGCTATGTCCCGCTACATGCAGGGCCACCAGTAATCGGGTCGAAGATCTGTGTACATCTTCGTCGCCCCTGGATGGATGGAGAACCCAGACCCTCCCATGCAGGGTCAACAGTCCTCGGCTATCGTAATCAAACGAAGCTACTCGGCCCACTATCCTCTCGCACTTCTGGCGCTCCTCCTTCAGGCCCTCAACCTGTGTCTCCCTAATCTGCTCCAGCAGTGGAGTAATCATTGTCATCCTCAGACAGATATCTCGGATCGGAGCCGCTACCGCCTTGTGGCTCAGGGCGTCAGCCACTACGTTGGCCTTGCCCGGGTGGTAAAGGATCTCACATTCGTAATCATTTACCACATCCAACCACCGACGCTGCCTCATGTTCAGATTCGGCTTATCCATGAGGTACCTCAAACTCTTGTGGTCCGTGTAGATAGTATACCGGACCCCGTAGAGGTAATGCCGCCAAATCTTGAGGGCGAACACCACCGCCCCCAGCTCCAAATCATGCGTCGGGTAGTTAGCCTCGTGAGGCTTCAACTGTCTCGAGGCATAAGCTATCACATGCCCCTGCTGCATCAACACTGCTCCCATACCTGTGATCGAAGCGTCACAGTAGACTACAAAGTCATCTACTCCCTTTGGCAGGGTAAGAATCGGCGCCTCGCACAGTCGCTGCCTGAGCGTCTCAAAGGTTGTCTGCTGCTCAGGACCCCAGCAAAACACCACCGACTTCTTGGTCATTCGGGTCAGCGGAACTGCTATCTTGGAGAAATCCTGGATGAATCTCCTGTAATACCCTGCCAAACCCAGGAAGCTCCGAATCTCGGATGGAGACTTCGGGACCTCCCACTGCATCACGGCCTCTATCTTGGCCGGATCGACTAATATACCCTTCTGGTTGACGAGGTGTCCCAGAAACTGCACCTCGCGCAACCAGAACTCGCACTTGGAGAACTTTGCGAAAAGTCTCTCCCTCCTCAAAGTCTCTAGCACCTCTCTCAGGTGCTCCTCATGCTACCCCAGAGTCTTGGAATAAACCAAGATGTCATCAATGAATACTATCACAGACCGATCTAGCATTGGTCTGCATACGCGGTTCATGAGGTCCATGAACGCGGCTGGAACGTTGGTGAGCCCAAACGGCATCACGATAAACTCATAATGACCATAGTGGGTCCTAAAAGCGGTCTTCTGCACATCATCATCTCTAACCCGCATCTGGTGATATCCGGACCGTAAATCAATCTTGGAAAACCAAGATGCTCCCTGAAGCTGGTCAGACAAGTCATCTATCCTCGGGAGTGGGTAACGGTTCTTGACCGTTACCTTATTCAGCTCCCGGTAATCTATGCACATACGGTGCGACCCATCCTTCTTCTTCACAAACAGGATCGGGGCTCCCCATGGTGAACTGCTCGGCTTGATGAAACCCTTGTCTAGCAGCTCTTGCAGCTGTATAGACAACTCCTGCATCTCAGGAGGAGCCAACCGATATGGTGCCTTGGCTATCGGGGCCGCACCAGGGACCAGGTCAATCCGGAACTCGACCTGTCTCTTCGGAGGTATCCCAGGCAAATCCTCTGGGAACACATCTGGATACTCTCGTACCACTGGTACATCATCGACTGTCGTCTTACCCTTATCTCGGGTATCCATCACATACGCGACATATCCCGTACAACCCTGCTGAATGTGACGTCTCGCCCTCGCTGCAAAACAGAAAACTGGTCCGCGTTGTGCCTCTCGCCCTGAATCACTAACTCTCCCCCACTGGGAGTGCGAACTCTAACCAACTGCTGCTCATAATCTATCACTGCCCCATTGGGGCTCAACCAATCCATACCTACTATAACCTTATTCCCTCGCAGTGGAATAGGAACCAAATCCACTGAGAACTGCTCATCAAATAACCGCAATGTACATCCTCTATGGACTCTCGTGACCCTAACGGTCCTGTCATCAGCTATCTCAACGTCGAGTGGGCAATACAACTCCCCTGGAACTCTGCTAAATCGCTTGCTAAGTGCGAGCGACACAAATGATCGGGTAGCCCCCGAATCAAACAATACCATAGCTGAAATGTCGTTCACTAAGAACGACCCTATACACAAACACATAAACATGAGAAACAAATAATATCAAATACAGAGATAAGAGGAAAATACATACCCGTCACCACGTCAGGAGCTGCTCGTGCCTCCTCTGCAGTAAGCTGAAAAGCCCTGCTCCGCGCCGTAGGCGCATCAGCCCGGCCCTGACGGCCATCTGTAATCCTCAAGGTGGTAGGAGAAGGTGCTACCAACTTCCCTGCTGCTGCTAAGCTCGGGCACTAGGACCACTTGTGTCCCCTCTGATTGCACTGAAATCAAATCAGATCTGATGCTAGTATGGTGGTGGTAGTAGCTGTGCAATCTCGGCTCATGTGACCAGTTCGGTCGCACTTGTAGCAACCCGAACTCCCTGCCTTGCACATTCCCTCGTGCATCCTGTCGCATTTGCCACAATGACCGTGGCTCTGCTGGCTCCGAGATCTGTGATCTGATACCTTGGGATTCTTACCCGAACCTCCTGACTGAACTCCCTCTGGCTTCCTCTTCCTCTCCATCTCAAAATCCAACTCTCTCTCGAGCCCTCACTATCATATCCTCCAGCGTCTTGCAGCTGGATCGGCTCACAAACTGGCGGATATCACTCCGCAACATCTCATGATATCGGGCCTTTTTCATCTCCTCGTCAGCCACATACTGCTGAACAAGAAGGGCCCTCTCCCTGAACTTGGTGGTAATCTCCGCCACAGTCTCCGTCGTCTGTTGGAGGTCCTGAAACTCCCTAGCAAGCTGCTGCACCTCAATAACAGATGCGAACTCGGCTCTGAACCTGGTCGTGAAATCACTCCAGTTCATAGCATCCAACACAGTGTCATCTCCAATGGCTCTCCCGACCTCCTCCCACCAATCTCGTGCCCTGTCCTTCAGAAGACAGGATGCTAACCTGACCTTGTCCTCCTCGGGACATTTGCTGGTACGGAACGCGTTGGCGACATCCGCCAACCATCTGGTACTCGCAATGGGGTCCCGAGCCCCATGGTAGTCGGGAGCTCCATAAGCTCTGAACTCCCTAAAAGTCAATGTGCGCGATCCCATCATGGCCGCTATCTCAGTGCGGAATGCGCTCAGCTTCTCATCCAGAAGCTCTAAAATACCCTCCTTGACTGATCCAAAAATCACAGGATTCTGGTCTAGTATGTTGTGTGTGACTTCCGAGGAGATGAACTCCCTGGTCTGCTCATCTAACTGCCTGGCTCCAGAGCCTGAGCCCGATCCCTCTCCTGCGCCTGAACTACCATCTGCTGGTCTAGGGCGTAAAACCACCATTCTGAAAACACATCATAACAAGCGTCAGAATACTAATATAACTCGAGGGATCACATCTACTACAAGTTCCCTAGTCTTGTCTCAGCCTTCCTTGATTCGAGTACGGATCCTCTGCTTTCAGTAGTACGGGCCCATACTACCTTCCACATCTATCCGTACTTTCCTCAAGAACTGTCTTGACTCCACCAAGTCCCTTCTACTGCTACTGCTCTCTGCTACTCTCATCCTAGGCTTGCCCTAGGGTAATCACCATCCCACTCTCCGCCATCAGCTGCATAAAAAGTCCCTATTTTCTTCCCCTAACTAGCTCGCAAATACTATTACATATTACTCAGACTAGATAATTCTTCGAATGAGAGATCCTACCCTACAACGGTTGGACTCAAACAAGAGCTGCGAAATAGAGCTAGACCTAACCTTCTGAAATTATTTAGTCCTTGCAATATGTAACTTAACATGTTCGTTTACTAGTTAGTGAAAGACAAATCGAACTCCTAAAAGCACAAAGCAAGCAGCATTCGGGCATTGACTACACATATTCAAGCATATACTACTCTAGCTATCATACTGACAATTCTGTACTAGCATGCAGTTCTCATAAAGCTGAAACACATATAACAGGCACATAAGGCATCCTTCCTAGATCCTTAGTCCTAATCTATCATGTTGTTCTAATAAAACTGATAATCGTAACATAGCATAAACTTGTATGGGTAATTTGGGAGTACTTACTTGAGCTCGGCAGATTGCTTGCACCACACCCTTTTCTCTTTTTAAAATTCTTTTCACAAAATTTTCTTTTCGCTTTTTCTAAAACTCTTTTCTTTTGCAAAAATTGATTTTCCTTTTGAAAATTTCTCTACCAATTCCTTAGTTTGAGTTCAGACACACCTGAAAGTGCACCCGAGTCCCTCAAACCAAAGCTCTGATACCAACTTGTAACATCCCAAAAATACAAGCCAAAAATTTCGTTTTTAAAATCATTTAGCAAACATAATGTTATCACCATAAAATAAAATCATCAATCATGTATCTCAAAATCTCATAAAATCTATCAACATATAACTCTCTCGCATAAAATATCAGAGTAAGCTCCCAAGTTAATAAAACTGTGGTGTGTGCCATGCCATTAACTCGAGCCCTTCCCTTTACTAGCTGAAGTACTTGAAACAAAAACTAAAAACTGTAAGCACGAAGCTTAGTGAGCTCCCCCAAACTACCACATACCATACAAAGCACATATAACAAATAACATAACTCTGGGACTACACCCAAATGCATCGGGACGAATCCCGGCATTGGCTTACCCGGCATCGGAATCCTGTCCGGCATCGGGCTCACCCCGGCTATAAATTTCCATAAGGTACTTAGTCAAAAACTGATAATTACTCTTAGGGTAAAATGACCATTTTACCCCTGGCTAAAGTCAACATCCTGGTCAAAGTCAACACCCAGTTGACCTGACTCGCCGAGTTGATTCACCAACTCGTCGAGTCCCTATTCTTTCATCTGTTCCCAACCCCGACTCTACTCGTCGAGTCTAGCAAGAACTCGACGAATTCTCCTTCAAACATAACATCGGGACTATCTTCATCTGGCTCGCCTAGTTCATCCTTGAACTCGTCGAGTTCATCTTTATCATATGAGTGTGACTAGTCTGTGACTCGCCGAGTTTTATGAACAACTCGTCGAGTCCGTCTTCATGGGTTGGGGGATTGCCTTGGACTCACCGAGTGTGTTCATACACTCGCCGAGTCCCATGGTTTCCAGGTCCATAACTACGTCTATTTTGTTGAGTCCCCCCTTCTGGACTCATCTAGATCCTTTCGAATTAGAAAAGGTTGGGAACCAAACCCCCGAATCGCCGAGTCCCAAGAACAACTCGTCGAGTCAACTAATGTCCATGCCCATAACTCGATTTCTGTTGTGCTAATCTCATCCAAAGGGTAGATTTGGGCTCCTAAGGTCGATGTAACACGTAAAGTCATAAACTTTACGTCCATGCATGAGACTTTTAAGCTCCAAGGACCAAAAATAGGGTTTATTACATGCGTGGGGTTCTCATGGCCATAAAGTTGGCACCTTTATGCCATGAGAACCCTCCAAGGTTCCAGATCTGAAGCATTTACCCTATATTACACTTTACAATCCGAAATGGCTTGGAAAAGCCCCCAAAGATGCCAAGATTCAAGCCTCAAGGTAGATCTAATAAATAAGGAGTCAAGGTAGGAGCTCTTTACCTCAAATAACTGGAAGTGCAACCACAACTCTGGATCCACTGACTTGCTTCTTGATTCACCAAGCTTTCCCTTCCTTCTTCTAACTTCAAATCACAAGGAAAGACACAAATTGCTCAAGAATGCTCATAATTGATTAGGGTTTCGAGGACAGGGCTTGAAGGTGATGGAGGTTGGGGTGGAAGCCTCATAAGATGTTTAAATAGGGTGCAAACTCTCCAATTTAGGGTTTCACTCAGACAGCTCCTACTCGTCGAGTCGGTCTTCCAACTTGTTGAGTAGGTCACTTAATCCCCCGACCTGGAGTCGATCCTACTCGACGAGTTGGGCCTCCAACTCGTCGAGTCCAAGGGTAAAATATGAAGTTTGGCTTGAATTTAAATGTGTACCTGAGACTGGGTGTTACACAATAGGTTTATTCTTGATTAGTTCTTGAAACCTGTCAAGATTTTTAAGACTCCCACTGACCTATTGACATATAATATTCATGTCAAGGAACATGACTTGAAAAACAAATATTCAAGAGTCAGTGCGGATTCTAATCAAGACAAACACTTCACACAATTGGCCTTAGTCGGTCTTTGTTTTATCAAAAACATCATAACTTACCAATTTCAAATGTACAAGAGTAGAAAACTTTTACTCTACATTTAATAAGTGTTTTAAACCTTTCTTAAGATCATATCACTCAAGGTTACAATCTTGGAGTATGACTCTAAGACTTGTTTTGGGAACGAAGTATGACTCATCTTCTTGATTTAAACTATTTCAACAATTCACGATTCCTCTTCTTAGCCATACAAATGCACTAAGATGTCTTTAGAGGATCAATTGTGATATGGTTTTTCCATAAACACAAAGATGATCTTAAAACACGATACTAAAGTACTCTCCCATCTTTTTAGATTGAAGAAACTTTTATCTTTCTGGCTAATTTGATTCTTCTCATTCATTCTGCCATACATTGAACCTTTTCCAATGTTTCAGAATTATACTTAAACTTGTAAGCATAACCATGTTTACTAAACTTTAGTAAATCATGACGAATAGTGTTATTGATCTTTGTGGTGGATCTTGACCAGCGCACACCCAGTGTACCGGATCCCCTAGTCCTTCACTTAACTCACATATTCATGTGAACAAGGAATTAGTCTTAGTTTACCAAAGATGAAAATTCTCATTCATCATACAATACAACTTGCATGATTCCAAGTTTCTGTCCAGTTGAAACTTGGGTGATGAGAATCTTTCCTTATTTGGCAAATACTCGACACTACCACAAACGAAATTGTAACATCCCAAAAATCATGACCAAAAATTTCTTCTTAAAACATTACTAAATCATAGTATCAATTCATTTCAAACATACTAAAAGGGTTACATAACAAATCAGAGTAACTTTTCAAAACACTTATTCATTTTATCAAAGTAAACATCCCAGGCTAAACTTCTTTGGTATGTGCCATGCGATCATCCCGAGCTCTTCTCTCCGCTACCAGAAGTACCTGAAACCAAAACTGAAAATCGTAAGCACGAAGCTTAGTGAGTTCCCCATACTATCACATACCATACACATAACCACATACTGGCCCCCGCTCGCTGCATCGGGACTAGTCCCGGCATCGGAATCGCTCTGGCATTGGGCCCCGCCCGGCATCAGGCCCCGCCTGGCATCGAGCCCCACTCGGTATACAGATCTGTTCTCTTAGGGGCCGCCTATCTCTGGGTCTCGCCCGCTAAGCATATACAATCATATAACACGTATCATAAAGATAAACATACTCTACTGGACTACTGATCTAAGGCCTCGCCTATCTTGGGCCTCACCCCTATCCTGGTACTGTTGAGCCATGGAACCCCGTCCACGCTCCTGCTGGTAGTGAGATACGGGCCCCCGCCCACACTCACCTCCCTCCTAACTCGGGCCTCGCCTCTGCTCTGCTACTAATGACATACGGAACCCCGTCCATACTCAGCTAATGATGAAATACGGGACCTCGCCCGACTCACCTCCCTACCAGGCACATTCAAGTATCACAAAGACAACAAGTATAACTACACATATACTACTGCCTCAGGTACCACCCGGCATCGGACCAAAATCCGGAACATGTAAACTGTGTCAGGCTAACCCCGGTGACGGATCTAAATCCGAAACATCTCACTATAAGTGCCTAGGGCTAACCCCCGGGTCTTCCTACTATGCATAACAATAAGCATAAACATAATGGGCCGGCATTGTGGCCGTAGACCCATGCATATAGTGGGGTGACTCACCTCGCACTGCTGAAGACCTGCTGATACTCTTCTGGCTGCTAGCTGGCAATCCCCCGGACTGTTGATCCTTCAACTCCCCGAACTATCAATACCCCAAAGTAAGACTTAGACCACAATATTCCAAAAATCAATCCAGGTCGAACTTGGTCAAAGTCAACAGTCAAAGTCAACCTCCAGTTGACTTGACTCGCCGAGTTGGTCTACCAACTCGTCGTGTCCATGCTCTTCCAACCCCATACAACCACCGATCCTACCCGTCGAGTCTAGCAAGAACTCGACGGGTTCTCCTTCAGTCATACAATCGGGACCATCTTCAACCGACTCGTCGAGTTCATCCTTGAACTCGTCGAGTTCATCTCCTTCTTATGAATGTCCAGACTATGACTCGCCGAGTTCTATGAACAACTCGTCGAGTCCATCTTCATAAACTAAGAAGATTGCCTTAGACTCGTCGAATTCCTCCTTGAACTCGCCGAGTACGATGATCTTCATACCCGCTATGGACCCAGACTGGCTGAGTCCCATACCAACTCAACTCATACCCTTTAACAGAAGGGTTTTGGGGCAAGAAAGCAGACTGACTCGCCGAGTCCCTCTATGTCTCATTCTAAATAGACGATTTCTAAGCCAAACAGCTTCTCCCAAGGGTAAATCCAACCTCCTAGAGCATGCTTTCCACGTAAAGTTGCAACCTTTACGTGTGAACAGTTCCCAAAAGCCAAACTAAGCTACAAGGAAGGGGTTTTACTATGGAGGAGGGATTCAAGTCTTAAAATCTTGAGACTTTAGTGCATTAGGGACCTTGGGGAGTCCAGATCTGAAGTTGCAAACTTCAGATCATGCCCCAAGCAAGCACTAGCCACAAATGTGCAAGAAAAGGCCATGAAACTCAAGATGAAGAGATCTATCAAATGAATGCTCAAGGTAACAACTTGTTACCTTCTATTAGCTGTCAAACTGAAGTAGATGTTGGATCTAAACTCTCCTCCTCGTTCTTTGTTTCCAATCTTCCAATAAATGCACCACCAAAACAACCTTTAGCTTCACAATGAATGCTCAAGGTAACAACTTGTTACCTTCTATTAGCTGTCACTCCATTTACTCGACGAGTCGCTTCCTCATTTTGAGGTTTTTTCCTTTTCAAGGATCTTCTAAATTCGGGGTGTTACAACTCTCCCCCACTTAAACTAGACTTCGTCCTCGAAGTCCATTACGGCCAACAATCTTGCAATCTGCTCACAACATTTCTACCTGGTGAATTCATCTCCTACTGAGTCCGATTCTCGAGGGATCACTTTCATTGACCTTCCGTCCAATCATTCAGCCAAAACTAATCCTTGAAGATAAGAACCTCGAGAGCACTCTGCTCACCAACGATCCTGAGAACACGACTCTTTCCCAACTGATAATCCTTTCGGTACTCTTCAAGTACTTATGTTGGACATCTTAGGGGCTCACCCCTTAACTCTGTGCCGCTACGGCCTTCCCAAGGCAACAGTACACAATCAAATCCTTCTCCTATCTCTGTGAAGGACATACCCTTCGTTGTATCTACATCTCCAGCCACTCCCAGTGCTGGTCAACTCACTGATACCTACTGAATGCTTCCTCTTTCTATATCCTAGCGAATGGACCAGATAATCCTTCGAGTAATAGACTCATCCCTGTAACGGTTAGACTCAAACAAGAGCTGCACAACATAATCAAATCACTCACTCTGAGATTATTTAGTCCTGCTGTTAGTGACTTAGCACCTCTCACTCAACTAGATGCTCCACCAGGAATTTTCTTATCGCTATCCCTGTCCGAAGATTTTGCTGTCTCTGATCCGTTCTCCGGATGAACCGAGACCACCCCGGTCCCAACTATTTTGCCCTAATCTTGACCACCGGACTCCTACCGATTACTGAACTCAAACTCCATCTCTCAGTCGCTCTCAGCGACTTCCGAAGAAAACTTCGGCTAACTAAAACGGCTATGTATACCTTGCCACTCTGGCTCTCTAAATCCTGGGATCCTCGATCCCCTATCTTGACTCTAAAGTCTCTACCAGGTTCCACCTGCGCTGCTGAAATCTCACGGGCCTCGCCCACGGGTCTCACCCAAACTAGATCTAGAGCGGCCTCTCCCTCTAGTTTCACCTGTACTGCTACTAATATACGGGCCTCGCTCATGGGTCTCACCTAACTGTATCTTGGAGTGGCCTCTCCCTTAGGTCTCACCTATCTAGGGCTATGCAGGCCTGCCTCCATACTAAATCTCAACGAACTATGTCTACCTGATCCTAACCATGCTAACTAGGAGATACGAGCCTCTCCCACACTCTACTAACTAGGAGATACGGGCCCTCGCCCACACTCCTCTATCTTGCTACTAACAAATGTTGCAACAATCATGCAGTCTTACCACACTCCCCATGCTGTCTCTACACTAACTACTAATCTGAAAGCTTCCCATGCCGGACATTCACTCAATCTGTATCTTAACTCACCCGAGTCCTGTTGGCGGTCCTCCAACCTAGTCTTCCAAGCCACTCATCTACTCATCGCAATTACACGAACTCGACAATGGGAAGTTTCCCCAAACTCCCATCTCACGCGTTTTCTCAATCCGAACAGCCACTCGGACTATTACCCTGTTCAACAGAGTTGTGAATTCATTCCAACTCTTCACTTACTTCTGCTCCTGAATGCTTGGAGGGTTCTCCCCCATTTTGACTCAACTAGATCCTTACAGCTCACTGTCTGGAAAGGATTCCCAATTCTTCTTACCACTCCATAATCGTTCTACTAAAAACTGATGTTTACCGCTGCCAGTGCTCCAAAACTAACCAATACCATGACGCCACCGTCCTTGAAAGCTGGCGAAATACCTCTAGAGTCCCAATTCACGCTTGCTATAGCGACCGCATCCTGAGTAACCTGCTCTAAAAGGGTACAACTACCGGCTACTACTCTAAAATCCATGGTATGCAGATGGCATATAACTCAATCATAAGCAGGAAACATAATCCCAAAGTACTATCACTAATACCGATGCAGTACCATATCAAATAAATCATAAATAAATCTGGCAAGAAGTTAAAGGATACGCACCTGCTACATCAGGGGTTGCTCGCATATCATCTAAAATCAACTGGTGCGCCCTGCTCCTTGCCGTAGGCGCCTCCGCCCGGGCCTGCTGGCCGTCGGTGATCCTCAAAGTCGCAGGGGCAGGTGCTATCACCTGTCCTGCAGCAACCAAACTCGGACACTGGGCCTTCTTGTGGCCCCGCTGACTGTAATGGAAACATATCAGTTCTGATCCCTGGGTGGTGGTAGCAGTACAATCCTTGCTGAAATGACCAATCCGGCCGCACTTGAAGCAGCCCGAATCACCACCACTACCACTCCTGCACGCACCCTCGTGCGTCCTGCCACACTTGCCACAACGACTGCGGCCCTGATAATCCCTCGATCTCACATCCGACCCCTTGGGTCTCTTGCCTGAACCTGCAGCTACCTGAACCTCCTCCGGCTTCCTCTTCCTGAGGTGCTCCAGATCGATCTCCCTCTCCCTGGCCCGAGCAATCATATCCTCCAGCGTCTTGCAGCTGGACCTGCTCACAAACTCCCTAATGTCACTCCTCAGTATCTCGTGATATCGGGCCTTCTTCATTTCCTCGTCCGCCACGTACTGCGGAACAAGAAGGGCCCTCTCCCTGAACTTGGCGGTAATCTCCGCCACAGTCTCAGTCGTTTGCCTCAAATCCTGAAACTCGCATGCTAGCTGTTGCACCTCGATCATCGGTGCAAACTCGTCCCTGAACCTGATCGATAAGTCACTCCATGTCATCGCGTCCAATGTGGCATCATCCCCAATAGCATGACCAACCTCCTCCCACCAATCCCGTGCTCTGTCCTTCAGAAGACAGGAGGCAAGTCGGACCTTGTCCCCCTCGGGACATCGGATCGTACGGAAAGCGTTGGCAACATCGGCCAACCACCTGCCGCTAGTGATGGGGTCCTTGGCCCCATGGTAATCCGGAGCCCCACAAGCTCTAAACTCTCTGAAAGTCAGCGAACGCGCCCCCATCATGGCCATTATCTCAGTACGAAAAGCTCCCAGCTTCTCATTCAGAAGCTCCAGAACACCCTCCTTGACCGAACCAAAGATCACAGGAGTCTGGTCTAGAATACCGCGCGAAACCTCAGCTGAAATAAACTCTCTCATCCGCTCCTCGAGCTGCTCGGCTCCTGAACCTGAGCTTGATCCCTCTCCGGCGCCTGATCAGCCCACCGGTCTCTCATGCAACGTCACCATTCTGAAAACATACCATAACAACCATCAAAATACACATCACTATCGAGGGGCCACACACGCACTACAAGTTCCCTGGTTTTATCTCGGCCCTTCTTGAATCGAGTACAGATCCCCTGCTTTCAGTAGTATGGGCCCCTACTACCTTCCACATCTATCCGTACTTTCCTCAAGAATTGCCTTGACTCCACCAAGTCCCTTACTACTACTATTGCTCCCAACACTACTCTCATCCTAGGCTTGCCCTAGGGTAACCTCCAACTCACTATTTGCCATCAGCTACATAAGAAGTCTCTATTGTCTCCCCTTAACTAACTCGCGAATACCATTACATATTGCTTAGACTAGATAATTCTTCGAATGAGAAGTCCTACCCTACAACGGTTAGACTCAGACAAGAGCTGCGAAATAGGGCTAGACCTAACCTTCTGAAATTATTTAGTCCTTGCAATATGTAACTTAACATATTCGTTTACTAGTTAATTAGAGATAACTAAAACTCCTAATAGCACAAAGCAAGCAACATTCGGGCATTGGAAAAGCTAACCACATAATACAATCAAGTTGTTCTATCCTCTAATCAGGAATTTGTACTAGCATGCAATTCATAAAGCTCATACTCATATAACAGGCACATAAGGCATCCTCCTAGATCCTTAGTCCTAAACTAGCATGCAGTTCTAATAAAGCTGATAACATAACATAAACTTTTATGGGTAATTTGGGAGTACTTACTTGAGCTCGGCTGATTGCATGCACCACATCCTTTTCTCTTTTCAAAGTTCTTTTCTTTCTAAAAATTTCGTTTCGCTTTTTCTAAAACACTTTTCTTTCCACAAAATCCTTCTTACAAAAATTGATTTTTCCTTTTGAAAATTTCTATACCAATTCCTTAGTTTGAGTTCAGACACACCCGGAAGTGTGCCCGAATCCCTCAAACCAAGGCTCTGATACCAACTTGTAACATCCCAAAAATCATGACCAAAAATTTCTTCTTAAAACATTACTAAATCATAGTATCAATTCATTTCAAACATACTAAAAGGGTTACATAACAAATCAGAGTATCTTTTCAAAACACTTATTCATTTTATCATAGTAAACATCCCAGGCTAAACTTCTTTGGTGTGTGCCATGCGATCATCCCGAGCTCTTCCCTCCTCTACCGGAAGTACCTAAAACCAAAACTGAAAACCTTAATCACGAAGCTTAGTGAGTTCCCCATACTATCACAAACCATACACATAACCACATACTGGGCCCCCGCCCGCTGCATCGGGACTAGTCCCGGCATCAGACTCGCTCCGGCATCGGGCCCCGCCTAGCATCGAGCCCCACTCGGTATACAGATATGTTCTCTTAGGCCCCGCCTGTCTCTGGGCCTCACCCGCTAAGCATATACAATCATATAACACGTATCATAAAGCTAAACATACTCTACTGGACTACTGATCTAAGGCCTCGCCTATCCTGGGCCTCGCCCCTATCCTGCTACTGCTGAGCCATGGAACCCTGTCCACGCTCCTGCTAGTAGTGAGATACAGGCCTCCGCCCACACTCACCTCCCTCCTAACTCGGGCCTCGCCCCTGCTCTGCTACTAACGAGATACGGAACCCCGTCTATACTCTGCTAATGATGAAATACGGGACCTCGCGCGACTCACCTCCCTACCAGGCACATTCAAGTATCACAAAGACAACAAGTATAACTACACATATACTACTGCCTCAGGTACCACCCGGCATCCGACCAAAATCCAGAACATGTAAACTGTGTCAGGCTAACCCCGGTGACGGATCTAAATCCGAAACATCTCACAATAAGTGCCTAGGGCTAACCCCCGGGTCTTCCTACTATACATAACAACAAGCATAAACATAATGGGCCGGCATTGTGGCCGTAGACCCATGCACATAGTGGGGAGACTCACCTCGCACTGCTGAAGACCTGCTGATACTCTTCTGGCTGCTAGCTGGCAATCCCCCGGACTGTTGATCCTTCAACTCCCCGAACTATCAATACCCCAAAGTAACACTTAGACCACAATATTCCAAAAGTCAATCCAGGTCGAACTTGGTCAAAGTCAACAGTCAAAGTCAACCTCCAGTTGACTTGACTCGCCGAGTTGGTCTACCAACTCATCGAGTCCATGCTCTTTCAACCCCATACAACCACTGATCCTACCCGTCGAGTCTAGCAAGAACTCGACGGGTTCTCCTTCAGTCATACAATCGGGACCATCTTCAACCGACTCGCCGAGTTCATCCTTGAACTCGTCGAGTTCATCTCCTTCTTGTGAATGTCCAGACTATGACTCGCCGAGTTGTATGAACAACTCGTCGAGTCCATCTTCATAAACTAAGAAGATTGCCTTAGACTCGTCGAGTTCCTCCTTGAACTCGCCGAGTACAATGATCTTCATACCCGCTATGGAACCAGACTGGCTGAGCCCCATACCAACTCAACTCATACCCTTTAACAGAAGGGTTTTGGGGCAAGAAAGCAGACTGACTCGCCGAGTCCCATAAGTGACTCGCCGAGTCCCTCTATGTCTCATTCTAAATAGACGATTTCTAAGCTAAACAACTTCTCCCAAGGGTAGATCCAACCTCTTAGAGCATGCTTTCCACGTAAAGTTGCAACCTTTACGTGTGAATAGTTCCCAAAAGCCAAATTAAGCTACAAGGAAGGGGTTTTACTATGGAGGAGGCCTTCAAGTCTTAAAAGCTTGAGACTTTAATGCATTAGGGACCTTGGGGAGTCCAGATCTGAAGTTGCAAATTTCAGATCGTGCCCCAAGGAAGCACTAGCCACAAATGTGCAAGAAAAGGCCATGAAACTCAAGATGAAGCGATCTATCAAATGAATGCTCAAGGTAACAACTTGTTACCTTCTATTAGCTGTCAAACTGAAGTAGATGCTGGATCTAAACTCTCCTCCTCCTTCTTTGCTTCCAATCTTCCAAGAAATGCACCACCAAAACAACCTTTAGCTTCACAATGCTCAAGAAATGGAGTTGGGTGGCTAGGGTTTCGTTTCTGGACTTGAGAGAGTATCAATGAGGCTGATGAGAGGTTATAATGTTCTTGAAATAGGGTACAAGACCCACATTTAGAGTTTTCCAAACCTAGACCAACTCGCCGAGTCGGTCTACCGACTCGTCGAGTAGGTCACTAAACCTGCGACCCAAAACGTGCTCCTACTCGTCGAGTCACTCCAGCTAGTCGACGATTCGTTTCCTCATTTTGAGGTTTTCTTCCTTTTCAAGGATCTTCTGAATTCGGGATGTTACAGAACGAATCAAATTCATATTGCTAACATAGAAACATACAAACATCAATTTTCACAAATGCCATTGCAAGGAGATATAATAAAAATAAAAACAAAATTTTATTTATTTATAAAATGCGGAAAAACTTTTCCTTGCAATGCAATTACAAATGAAAACTATGTTATTACATATTTCCTAGCAATCTATCATAACTCCTAAGCAGCAGCTCAAAAAATCTGATCTTCGAACCATGCGATTGAAATCCATCTTCACGACCAGATTCAACATACTCTTCCTTTAAGCTTCCTTCCCTTTGCATGATCCTACAAAACATCAAAATGCAACCTTGTCACATCATGTATTAAGAATCAACAATTATGAACTTAATAGAGTTAGATGGTTGACTTACCTGAAGCAGAGCCAAACTTTTCAATTCTACCTTCTCTCAGATCTTTCAGGTAGTCAGGGCAGCTTCGCAACCAATGCCCCTTCTCTTGTCAATAGAAACATATAGACTCTTTGGGAATGGTACACGGGACAATCTCATACTTAGCCTTTCTCTTTCCCTTGGAAAGAGAAATCTTTTATGGACTTCCAATGCTTCCATTGTCAATGTCCATGGAAGTTTAGGGAGTAGATCTTCCAATAAAATTTGCTTTTCCAGTGCGCTAAATCATTGTTGATTCAGCAGCAACAAGCAAATAGGTAAGATCAATAAGGGTCATGTCATGGTCTGTCACATAGTAGTCCTTAATGAACTCACTATATGACTCGGGAAGTGATTGAAGAACCCAGTCAACCACCAACTTCCTCGAGACAACGACACCCAATACTCTCAGCATGTCAATATGTGACTTCATCTCCATGACGTGAGTACACATAGGCCTTCCATCTTGATGTTTCATTGCAAGTAGGGCTTGAGTGACCTTGAATTTTTCAAGTATTTGAACTTGTGGGTTAGGGAGAATTATTGGAAGAGGTGGAGGAAGTGAAGTATTACTTCCACGATCCAACCGTGGGACATCATCTTCAAGAGGAAAGCTTGTTCCAAAAGATTTGGGAAGACCATAGTTGTCTGAACTAGACATCTACAATGGGAGAAATTCAAGTTAGTTGATTTAAGTCCTTAATATAACACCCAAATGAAATATTAAGGCTAGGACCCAACACAATATTTTATAATGTGGAAGAGGGATGTCGTAATCCAATTGCAAAATATTTGAAGGTAGGTAAATGACGATTTACCAATTTCCATCACGAAAAACGAAAAAGAATTTTAGGTTTTAAGTGAACTGAAATTCCTAGATCCTTTGAGATTCATTGAAACTTTCAATGGAATGCTTGAATCTCGATTGTGCCCTTCAAGTTTGTGACTGGGATGCCAAGGATCACAAACAATGTGTGAATAACCATGCAAATTAACTTGGTACACCCAATGTAACAACCACCTAATCAATGTGTCGGTTAACAACACACGCTCCATTGATCTATGATTAACATCAAGCTACCATTTGCCACGCACTGGTCAGTCCAGATTAGTGTGTCGGTTAACCATACACGCTCCACTAACGACTTAACAAGGTGCAAAGTGCAATTTCATGGGTTAGCATCATATTCACATTTTCTTAAGTAACTAAGATTTGGGAATTTATAAGTGTTTAGTTACTTTATTTTTATCATTATACTTTTAATGAAGGGAGAATTAGAGTCCTATCCTACCCGTTCGGCTAACGACCCTCCACCAGTCAAGGAAGCGGTGGGTGAGAGTGGACACCCATTAAACTGCCATTTTATAGGCAGTAACCTTATACCCCCCTTATAGACCGGCTTCGTGAATGAGGCCTACTAACGGTAAGACTGACTTTGTTCTTATACATATATATAAATATTAAACCTATAATATTATAATAGTATAAGGGTAGAATTTTAAACTTTAAAATTCTAGGGTTTGGAATTAAATGTTTCAAAAGTTAGACTTTTACATTTATAAATTCCAAAACTTGAGGGCAAGTTTTGAACTATTCAAAAACTTTTGGAATCCATAACATATGAGTTTAATATAGGCTTTAATGAAAAGACTCTTGAAAATCCATAATGTGAGGACAAGTTATGGAGTTCATAAAATCATTTATGGAAAAAGACTCTTCAACACCATAACCTATGAGTTTAATGAATTCTTTAAAAAAACTTTTCATTTTCCATAACTTGAGGACAAGTTATGAAGTACATTAAAGGCCATAAAGATCATCAAATAAACTAACAAGCATGTCAAATAACGTCCATGACCTAGATTAAACTCATATGAACAAGATAATTCATATCCAAAAAATTTCATGTAATTAGCATAATCATATAAACTAATACAAAACATGAAACTTTGACAATTATCTTCAAAATTGGATAAGCATGATCATTACCACATCAAAAATAGGTTTATAAGTCCAAAAAACAGGTTAGGGTAATGATCCTAGTCCAATTCCAACCTTAAAAGTCGAAAAACTGCACTTTGGAGCACCAACTCGTCGAGTGCAAGAACAAACTCTGCGAGTTGGTCAGAATTGTTCTTGGACTCGGCGAGTCCACTGTCCAGAATAGCAGAAAATCGATTTTTCAAGCTTAAACAACAAGTAGCATCAAGTATAATTGAAAACAAGCTTAGGCTCTGATACCACTGAAGGGTTTTGAGCATTCTAACACTCCTAAGGTGTGCATGTAACCCTAGAAACCTTGGATCCATGTTTTCTCTATTATACATGCAAACTTTCATTTTTCCAAGGTTTCATCCTAACTAGCATATCATGAAGTATATGTAATACAAAAAAACTAGTAGAATGGCATACCTTTTCTTGTAGCTTGATTCCTTAAGCCTTTAAGAGCCTAGTGCCCCAAGTGTTGCACCTCAAATGGAATAACACAACACCACCAACAATGGAGGAACTTGAGAGGAGGTTATTTGCACTCATAAAATCGGCTTGCCCTCATGTAAGCTTACTTAAGTACCCATTTTGGTAGCTATGGGGTCCTTTATATAGTGTGACAAACTAGGGTTACACCATGTAAACCCTAATGACTTTCCATATCCCTCATGTTCTATGGGTTAAAACCTCCATGGAGTATCCATGGGTCACCACATGGGTTTAGCCCAACATAAAGGATTATGGATCATAAGCCCACTATATAAGAATGAATGATTTACACAATCAATCCCCATATATTTGATTAGTCTCTTTTGATCACAAAATTAATTCCAAATTAATTCTTGATCAATACTAATTAAATAATATGATTTCATATTAATATATTAGAACTTATAATATATTAATAAACCATAAATAACCTCTTCTCAATTATCCATCCTTCAGATTGTTCTGGTGCCATGCAATCCAAATGGACCATGCTACTCTCAGGTCAAGTACATACCAATTATAGTTATGGACTTAGACACTAATCCAACACATGGATGGTTACACCGGAAGATAAGAAGATAGAAAGGTATATTTAGGGTTTACCTCAGCCTACCCAACGCTTAGTCATTGCCTCAAAGCCAACCACCTTCGACATCACCAAGGGACTAGCCTTTAGTCTGACCCATCAAGAGGTTTGTCGTGGAACAATGGTCCAAAAGGCAGACCTTCTGAAGGTGGAAGGTAGAAAAAGGAAGTTTGGAAAAGTGTCAAAAGGGAAGGCTAGGCAACCAGTGGAAAAGAAACGGGAATTGATTCAAGCATTTGTGATTTCAACACCCTCGACAAGGACTACCTATGGAAGTAGCCCTACATGCAATGAGTGTGGGTTTCATCATAATGGAGCATGTTGGGTCTACACCAACTGCGGCAAGAAAGGTCATCTTGGCAACAAATGTAAAACCCCACCCAATCGAGGAACCACAACAACAGATAGTCGAGTGTGATATGAGTGTAAGGAGGTTAGACATATCAAGAGGGATTGTCCAAAGCTGAAGAGTCAAGGAGGTAATGTTAGGAGCAGAGCATTTGTTATAAGAGCCAGAGAGGTTGTCCAAGATCTGACGGTAGTTACGGGTACATTTCAAATCAATAATTTATATGCAAATATACTTTTTGATATTGGTGCCGATAGAAGCTATATTACTCCAAAATTTAGGAAGTTGTTAGATCACCCATCGAGTAAACTTAGGGAAGCTTATAGGGCAGAAATGGTTAATGGTTAAGTCGGTAGTACTAAGGAAATACTTAGGAACTGTGCCTTAACATTAGATAATCATACTTTTCTCGTCGACATTATGCCAATGGGCATTAGAAGTCTTGACATCATCATCGGTATGGATTGGTTATCATATAACCACGTCAAAGTGCTATGATTTGAGAAAGCCTTATGCCTACCCCTACCAAATGGAGAACCCTTAACCGTCTACGGTGACAAACCCGTTAGAAATCTTAGGATCATCTCCTGCATTAAGGCCAGAAAATACTTGCAGAAAAAGTATTTCGCCTTCTTAGCCCATATTGTCAATAGAAAAGACAATAAGAAGAAAATATCGAGGAAGTACCTCAGGTGTGCGATTACCCTGATGTATTCCCTGAGGATCTACTAGGTCTATTGTCAGCTCGACAAGTAGAGTTTCAAATCGATCTAGTTCCTGGAGTTGCCCCAGAAGCAAAGTCTCATTATAGATTGGCACCATCAGAGATGGAAGAGCTCTCTAACCAACTACAAGAACTTCTTGACAAGGGTTTCATTAGACCAAACTTCTCGCCTTGTGGAGCACCTATTTTATTTGTCAAGAAGAAGGATAGATCTTTTCGAATGTGCATAGACTATAGGGAGCTAAATAATTTGACCATTAAGAATAGATATCCAGTACCCCGAATAGACGATATATTCGACCAACTGCAAGGATCCAGTTACTTCTCCAAGATTGATCTAAGATCGGGATATCATCAACTTCGAGTCATGGAAGAGGACATTCTAAAGACTACTTTCAGGATGCGCTATGGTCACTATGAGTTTTTGGCCATGCCCTTTGGTTTGACCAATTCCCCAACTTTTTTATGGATCTCATGAATCGAGTGAGCAAACTCTACCTGGATAAATTCGTGATTGTATTCATCGACGATATTTTGGTATACTCACGAACCAAGGAAAGCATGGGCAACACCTTCAGAACTTTTAAGGAAAGAAATGTTGTACGCAAATTATGAATTTTGGATAAGAGAAGTACACATTCTTGGACATGTAATAAACAGCCGAGCAGTTCATGTCGACCCTTCTAAGATCGAAGCGGTAAAGAATTAGGAAGCGCCCAAGACGCCAACAGAGGTTCGTCAATTTTTAGGACTGACGGGCTATTATCAGATATTATAGAAAATTTCTCTTGCACAGCCAAACCCCTCACAATATTAACCCAAAAGACGTAAAGTTCATTTGGGGAGACCAACAAGAAACATCTTTCCAAAATATGAAGGAAATATTGTGTAGCGCACCGATAATATCCCTTTCAGAACGTACTGATGACTTCGTGGTATATTGCAATGCTTTACATCAGGGAATCGGATGTGTATTAATGCAAAGGGAGAAGTTCATAGCCTACGCCTCAAGACAAATCAAGGTGCATGAGAACAACTACACCACCCAAGACCTAGAGTTGGGAGCGGTAGTTTTTGCCCTAATATGCCTTCATTATCTTTACGGAACAAAGTGTGTGGTATACACGGATCAAAAGAGTCCGCAACACATTTTCGATCAAAAAGAGATCAACATGAGACAAAGAATATTGTTAGGGTTGCTAAATGAGTATGATTGTGAGATTGGTTATCACCTAGGAAAGGCTAACATTGTAGCTGACACCTTGAACTGTAAAGAATGAGTTAAACCTCGTAGAGTCAGAGCACTTACGATGACTATGCAATCAAATCTAATCCCTCAAACTAGCAGTGCTCAACTCGAGGCTTTAACGAAAGAAAACATTAAAGAAAAAGGCCTCAGAGGAATGGAAAGACAACTTGAAATTAAGGATGATGGAACGGGATATTTCATGAACCAAGTATGGGTTCCGAAATTGGGAGGATTCAAAGAACTAGTTGTAAATGAACCCCATAGGACTATATATTCCATCCATCCTGGAGCAGACAAGATGTATCTAGACCTAAAATCCCATTATTAGTGGCCAAACATGAAGGCTAAGATTGCAACCAACGTAGGTAAATGCCTAACATGTTCCAAGGTCAAGGCAGAACATCAATGACCCTCGGGATTGTTGCAGCAGCCGGAGATTCCCAAGTGGAAGTGTGATCAGATCGTAATGGACCTTGTTACCAAATTACCAACGATTATTGCTGGTTATGACACTATATGGGTTGTTGTCGATAGATTAACCAAGTCTGCCCACTTCATACCAATAAAAGAGATGGATAAGATAGAAAAGCTGACCAGGACGTACCTTAGAGAGATCGTCAGATTGCATGGGGTACCCTTATCTATTATCTCTGATAGAGATAGTAGGTTCACCTTTCGCTTCTAGAAGAGTTTGCAAAAGTCCCTTGGTACGCGCCTGAATATGAGTACAACTTATCATCCGCAAACTGATGGTCAAAGTGAAAGGACCATCCAAATGCTGGAAGACATGCTCAGAGCATGTGTGATAGATTTTGGAAGTGCATGGTATACTTACCCTTCTCTTGTCGAGTTCTCATACAACAATAGCTATCACACGAGCATCAAAGCAGCACCGTTCGAAGCTCTATATGATCGAAGATGTCAATCTCCCTTGGACAGTATTTTGCGATACCCAATTGGCCAAGAAATTTGCAAGGGATACCTTACGAACATGCCCATAAATTATCCACGAGACGTCTGAAAAGATAGTGCAAATACGAGAGTGCATGAAAGCAACATGTGACCGTTAGAAGAGTTATGTCGATGTGATGCATAAACCCCTAGAGTTCCAAGTCGGAGATAGGGTGATGCTCAAAGTATCTCCTTGGAAAGGAGTTATAAGGTTCGAAAAGCAGGGTCAACTGAATATGAGGTATATAGGACCTTTTGAAATCCTCGACATGATACGTCCAGTTGTCTATAGACTTAGGTTACCCCAAGAGCTTAATAACGTGCACAACGTCCTCCATGTGTCTAATCTTAAGAAGTGCCTTTCCGACGACATGCTTCTCATTCCACTTGATGAAATTAAAATTAACCCTAAACTGAACTTCATCGAAGAGCCAATCGAAATAATGGACAAAGAGGTCAAACAACTCAAGCAAAGTCGGATTCCCATTCTCAAGGTACGATGGAACTCTAAGTAAGTACCAGAATACACATGGGAATGAGAGGAACAAATGAAGGACAAGTACCCTTGCTTGTTCGAAGGAAGCCCGACGAAAAGATAAGATTTCAGGATGCAATTTCTTAAACAAGGGGAGACTGTGACAACCGAGAGGTTTCCGTCACTGATCACCATTAGGAAAGTGTACGAATATAAATGTAATAGCTTAGTATTGTAATATTTGATTTTTGAAATAATAAGAATCAAATGTGCTATTACATTTATTTGTTAAATCATCCATTAGGCTCAAAAATTAGCGTCCGAAAAGTGATATCGTTTTCTAAGCTGGTTAACATACTTGGATAGTACTCGTTAACGTGATCTCAAGGATATCGGATTCATAAAAATCTGACTCCAAAGGAAAGAGTTATGGATTTTATTGAAATAAAAATCAACCGCGTAATTAAAATTAATTATGTCAAAATGGTACTTAGAGATTGGTAGAGTTTGACTAAAAGTTCAAAAAGGAGTTTCGTAGTACTCCTTATGATGTAAACTTTAGGATAACGTTTGCTGAAAACGGGATCCGTATGAGAGAGATATGATTTTTGTAAAATCATTTATTTTTACCCCAGTTAGGCACGAAAATGAAAGTCAAAACAACCTAAAGGAGAATTGTAGTACCCGTTGAGATCATCACATAGATATAGAGAGGGCTTAGGTCGGAACTCGCACGAAGAAGTTATATTTTTACAAAATCTTTTCGTACGCGCGAGGTGCGCATCTCTACACGCCGTGCACCTGACACCAGATTCATGCAGATTGCGAGTGATGTAGCCAATTTGGGGGGAAGTGACACGTGGCATTCTCTGGATGGAGCCACGATGACCACGTGCGACACGCACATATATTTGCGTCGCTCGCACCCTAAATCCATGATATAGATAGAGAGGTTGGGTAGACCATTTCTACACACCACTCTCATTCACTCTCTCTACAATCTCGAAGTAACTACCCTTAGGAGCCATCCTCAAAGTCCCGAGCCCGATTCAACCCTACATCAAAGCTTTCGCGCGACTAGGATGAGTTCACGACCCTTATTTCACTATTTTAAATGTTTTACAAGGGAGGGGGAATACATGCTTATCAAATGGTTTTATGAAAAAATATTTATATTTGTAAATATCGAATCATTTTAAAGCTTAAAGCCTTGGGATAATGTAGTTGTAGATACTATACCTAGTTATAAGCTATGATATTATGCCTAAGACTTATGATGACATCACAAGTTATAGTTATCAAATATAAGATAAAAGATTATATGGTGATAGTTATGCAAAATCCCTAGGAAAGACAAAAGATAAAATATAAATACCTAAGGTCAATGCGTTAGTAAGCTGTTACTATTCATCCAAAGGCCTTTATTTAATTCGACATTCCCCGGTACCTAGAATCGTTAATCTTGCGAGAGTTGGGAATATATGTATAGATCTATACGGGGATTGACAACCCCACCTGCGATTGCTAGCTACAATCCCGACAGGATAACTTTCTTATTATTCACTATTCGATGTCCGATGAAGCATCGTGGCGGAGCAAATTATTAGTCAAACAACATCAATTATGGGGCTCATGGTAATACATTAGAAATACCTTAGAGATCCGACTACCATTAGGGATGCCTTAGAGCGGTAGATAAAATACGTTAGGATTATTTAAGCATCCTACAAAGATAGTAAAGTTGGATTAATAAAACATCCTAAAAGATATTAAAATAGGATAGGTATATATCCTAAAAAGATAGTAAGCTAGGGTTGATAAAATACTTTAGGAAAGGTTTTTCTAACAGAAAAAGGATTCTTAAATTAATACAACCAAATAAAATCTGAAAACTATAAAAACCTATGCACTAACCAATATTATGTTAACATTTTCAAAATACATGTATTCTCACGGAGATGAGTGTGGAGGATAGTTGTGTCAAGGATGAGGAGGTCTTCAAGGAAGCTTGCTGGAGTTTAGTTCCATCTGTTTATCGTTTTTAGTTCGGTTTAGGATGCGTGCTTGACATTTAAAACAATGTAATTCCAAAATAATTTATACTAAATAAAAGGAATGTTTGTGATATACCTTTGTGTTATGTTATGTTATATATATATATATATATATATATATATATATATATATATATATATATATGTATATATATATATATATATATATATATATATATATATATGCCTCGGCCCAATCTCCCCACGTTCGCACCGCCCGACGTTTCCGTCGCTGATCTGGGTGTGACACCTAATAACTCCTCAATTCACTCATCATCCTTGTCTTATTGTACCGCTACCTATGATACAAAGAAAGTAAGTGAGTCAAGTTTGGGAACCTGGTGAGCACATAGGGTTTTCAACCCACAATAATTAAGTTCTTTAATTATATATTTCACATAAAATAATTTACTTGATTACCCATTCCCGTTATTCTCGCATACTAATCCTAAAATACTAATCTCAAGGGACCTATCTTAAGGATCATCATTAGCAACGGATAGACAATACTGCTTAGAGAATTCCATTTTTAATATATGTCAATAAGGCAACCATGAGAGTAATAGAGTACATCAAATGAACATATAGTTCATTAACACCTACAGGTTGCGAGCCTTCCAACGTTCCACTGGACTGTCTAGAATAGTCTTTGGTCGTCATCTATACTTTACTAGATGATTGATTCATCAATAGTCAAGGCCTCTCATCATCATCTCATCATGTCATCTTTCATCACCCAACACTACCCAATATTATATATATATATATATATATATATATATATATATATATATATATATATATGGGGATAGGGAATATACATTACAACCCCACCTAAGCTTAGGTACAAAACCACTAAAATATGTCGTTTTAACTTAGTAAATATACTCGATTTGGTTTTCACTTGGTAAATATACCTCGTCGATAACATTTTCTTCCTTCATTATCATTTTACCATGGTTGTTTTCTTTCCTCAATTATCGTTAATTACTTCACTCCAGTAAACATTACTTTTTTCCACTGTTATGAAGGTCGAAGATAATCAATATTCTTGCTTCCTTATCAAAACTATTTCGTCTATCTTCAATCTACATCATCAAGTGTTAATCATGAATCCCTTAACCGCAATCTTTATATAGTAAAACAATGTATTTTCATGAGGTTTAGTACCTAAGCTTAGGTGGGGCTGTAATGTATATTCACTTTTCCCTATATATATATATATATATATATATATATATATATATATATATATATATATATATATATATATATATATATATATATGAAAATACATATACAATTATAACTAGTAAAATCATATTATTTTAACTAGCATAGAACACATATAATAGGAACACATATCATTTAATCTTATAGATACTTTATATATATGTGTAAGCTGGAAGTAACTATGCACTCACTTGTTAAAGTAGATGACTGGAAAGTTGGGCAACGCTGCGCTTCAGCACTTAGTTTTTTATTTGATGAGACCTAGGTTTAATTATCACTAAGTCTTAGTTTATTATTTCTTATGAATAAAGATATACTAGATTCCTCAAAAATCCCAATGTCTACATCAAGATCTATCAAGTACGGAGCAGGCAGGTAAGATCATATCGAAGGTAGGGTCCATTTGGTATACAGAGTATACTGTTTGGAAATCCTACTTTAAACACCTCATTAAATCTACCCTAGGCATCACCCTCGTAAGTAGAATAATCGGTATAATGACTTGGAATCAATGAACAATCTTAGTTATAAATTCATAACAATGACCATGAATATATATATATATATATATATATATATATATATATATATATATATATATATATATATAAGTTACACTGAAAGCAATATGAGTGTAGCTTAACTTACAAAGATTTTCTTGACAAAAGTCTAGAAATTGCACTACCGAACTCCGACTTGATAGCTCCTAATTACCGGGCTCTCAGGGACCTCAAGGTTTCGCTAAAATATCCTAAATCCTAAAGAATTCTTGGGTCAAATGTATAGAGATTTGAGAGAGAATGTTGGAATGATGTAGGGGAATCAAATGGAGACCGAAACATATTTATAGGGTGAAAATTTGGGGAGGTGCGCCACGCCAAGACCCTAGGCGCACTGTGCCCTAGCTACGGTCGGCTATTCTTCTCCTGATATGTGTCCTTACGTGGGTGGAGCAGTGTGGCAGCTTCTAGAAGCGCACCCCAAGTCTTTTTGCACGCTGCGCATTTCGCAAAACTTCAAAATTTTGTAACTTCTTCATACGAACTCCATTTTTTGTTCTGTATATCCACCCGTAGCTATCGACGAGATCTACAATTTGGTTTAGACTCTGTCGGCTAATTCTCTCTTTATTTTTTATTTATTATTTTAGAAGGCTTATACTACTAAACGCAATTTAAAATTCATATATTTTTCATACGACATCCTTTTTTGATTGTCTTTATATTGATGGACTCTTATCTATGATATATTCAACTCTCGTTTAGGTTGTTTTAGCTAAAAATCAACCGATTTTAATTTCGATTTTTGTGTCCGCACTGTTGCGCTGAAACTTCGCAAAACCATAACTTCCTCATATTAAGTCAGATTTGGATGTTCTCTATATGCACGAGTTCGCTTTTATGATTACTATGACTTTCGTTTAGATTACTTAAACTAATAATCAACCTATCTTTGATTCACTATTTATGACATGCTTTGCCATATCAGGTTAAACGCATAACTTCAAATGATCATAACTTCTTCATACGCAGTCAGGTTTAAGCGTTTCTTATATCCCCAAAATCCTCTTCACGACTACTTCAACTTTCATCAAGGCTATTTATCCTAATTAATATTTTTATCCCTATTTATTAAGTTTTCACCTAATATTATATACACATATTATAAACACATTAATCTCATAGATTCAAACATGTAAAGATTACAATTGTTTGACCAACGTCGGTTACATATTCTTTTAATACCTAGCGGGAAACATGGGGGTTACAATTATCTCCCCCTTAGGATGATTCCATCCCGGAATCATGCATCAGTAAACAGATTTGGATAACGACTTCTCATTTTGCTTTATGTCTCCCATGTGAGGTTCAACCACGTCGTATGCTTCCATCGGGCACGCACCTATTTGTAAATCGATCCACAATCGCCCAAATCATGTCATGACCATTTTTTTTGTTCTGGTTAGCTTGGTCACAAAATCCATGGTGATGTCTTCCCACTTACCCATGGGTACTGGTAAAGCTTCCAAATGCCCATATGGTTTCTGATATTTTGCTTTAACTCTTGCGTAGGTCACACACTCAGCCACATACTTATCAACATCAAGCTTCACTGTTAGCCACCAATAATATGGTTTCAAATCCATATAAATCTTGGTGTTGCCTGGATGAATAGAGTACATGGTTTTGTGAGACTCTTCCATGAGTATATCTCTTATTCCTTCAATCTTAGGCACCCAAATTCTATTTTAGAATACCTTTAACCCTTGGTTGTTTGTTACGAATACAAACGTTTTTCCCAAACGTTCTTCCTTTCGGGTTTCTCCTTCCAAAGCCTCCTCCAGAGCTTTCTTGATACTTTCTACAATCGTCGATACAATCTCAATTCTTAACGCTCTTGGCCTTTTTGTAACAATCGCAGATTCGGGCTAGTCAATTTAGAGAAAATAAGCGTTAAAAATGACTTTTTGATAGAAGATTATTAAGGATAAATATTATTAACCAAGTTGTAGTATATTTGATAAGAATTCTATACATATAAAGAATGCTGAAATTCGACTTCGTATGATGAAGTTGTGATTCTTCGAAGTTTCACGATTAAACTAGCACAACCCTGCGTATCGTAAAAAGTTAAGTTTTGATAAATTACTTTTTAGACTAAGTGATCTAAATGAAAGTCATGGTAGTCGTAAAACCGAGAGCGTGTATATAGAGAACATCCAAATCTGACTTCGTGAGAGGAGGTTATGATTTTTCAAACTTTCAGCGTAAAAGTGCAGGCACAAAAATCGAAATCCAAATTGGTTGATTGTTAGCCTAAACAATCTAGATGAGAATTGAAGATATCATGAATATAAACCTATTGATATAAAGACAGTCGAGAATGGTGTTCATATGAAGAGGTTATGAATTTCACATGGACTTTAACAGTTAAACCAATTTAAATATGAATTTTTGTTATAGCAAGAATTATAAGTTCAGACCTTAATAAAAGTTGTAGAGCTCGTCGAGAGGATTCAAGGGATATAAAGAATGCCGAAATCGGAGCTCGTATGTGAAAGTTATGGTCATCCGAAGATCTATGAAAAAACGCATGCGGTGATGACGTGGCAAGTTGGCCGCCCACTCCTCCAAGATTCATGACGACATGGCACGTTGTAGATGTGACACGTGGCACCAAAAAAATGCGACATGTGGCAGCTACTAGAAGAAAGTGAGGTAGACCCCTAAAATGATGACACGTGGCAATCATTTGATGGAGCCAGCAAAGCATAAGGGAGCGGCGTGCCTATGGTTGGTGCGCGGCGCGCACCCTATTTTACTATAAATACCTACCGAATTTTTGCTCATTTACTCACCAATTCCTTCATATCTCTTTCTAATTAAAACACCCTAACTTTCGTACTAAAGAGATTGTCACTCCAAAACATGCTACATGCATATTTATAAATAATATTTTACATTGATAGTGTGATTACAAAAGACTGGATACAAACCGACTAAGTTTTAGTATATTACATAACTACCTAGGATATTATAATTTTTTATACAAACATAAACCCAAATACAAAAGTAATAGTATAAACTATTCTAAATCTTCCAACAGTATAGGACTATAATGGATTCTCATTACCTGCAATTGTTAAACACTGAGAGGGGTAAGCGGTGACGCTTAGTGAGTTCAATAATAGATACAATATAACGTTATGCCATATATACACACACACACACACACACACACACATATATATATATATATATATATATATATATTAATATGACAGAAGCAAAGACGTACAAAGAACAACAAAGGCAGATGAGTATCATATGACATGCTTTCCATATCAATGAATAATCTTATTCAAAGATATACAATCAATGAGACATAACAATTAATACTTGATATACATCAATAAGACTTTTGCTCAGATGGCATGGAAAAATAACCAATTTCTGAATAAACATTTTGGCTTGCAAATTATAGGCTTTCAGCCCTGCCTAGCCTTCTGCCAATGCCATAATGGTAGAAGTCATTCTCTTACGAGACATGCTCTACACGGCCAGAGGCTACATACCTGTACCCAAGTGATGCTTATGTCATACACTTCGTGGTCTAAGGTATTACTCATTATCATAATAACACGGGAAAGCACATTGAACATATAACACATAACATTCAATTGCTCCTATATATTGAACTCACCGTGAAATAACCGAAGGAATAAATGATATTTTGGGTAGCACTTCGGCTCTAAATATGACTTTCTGCAATGAAACCGGGGATTTTAGTTGAAAACCGGCCTTACACGGGCAGTGTTTCGGCTTGTAAATATAATTTTCTCGGGAACTTCGGAGCGTCAGGGCTTGCTTCGGGTGTCGGGAATGATACCGGGACTTCGGAGGGTTAAAAGTGGGCTAAAAATGTGAAAGAGGGTGAAAGAGATCAAAAAATGTAACATAAATCCGGAGACCCTCGGTCTCTATTTATAGGGTGCGAAGCTGCTGACTACGTTGGGCGTAGTCCTTGGTACGTTGGGCGTACTGCGAGGCGGCTCTGTACGCTGAGCGTACCCCTCGTACGCGGGGCGTAAAGGCTTAGTGTCTTTGGACGTGTCTAATGTACGAGATACGTGGCATCCGAGTGAAGACCGGTGACATGGCTGATCTGAGGCCCTGCAAGTGCGAAGTGCGTTGTGCGTACCCTTCGGATAAGGCTTCGAATTTTCATTTATTTTTATTTAAAAACTTCAAAAATTCATATCTTTTGCGTACGAGCTCCGTTTTTGACGTTCTTTATATCCACGCATAGGTGAGATTATGCTCTACAACTTTTGTTTAGACTCCGTCGGTTAATTTTAAATTCATTTTTAATATTATATTTTTAACGGGCCGGGACATGAAAAGTCCGTTAAAAATTCATAATTTCTTCATCTGACGTCCGTTTTATTCTGTCTTTTTACCGTTGAACTACAATCAACGAGATCTTCGATTCTCATTTAAGTTTTGTCGGCTAAAAATCACTCGATTTTTATTTCGAGTTTTTAGCTGTCTACTTCTATACCGAAACTTTAGAAAAACCATAACTTCCTCATACGAAGTCAGATTTTGACGTTATTTTTATGAAAATTCTTGGTTTAACGAATACTACGACTTTCATTTAGATCACTAGGGCTAAAAAGTAGTTTATCAAAAATTCACTTTTTACGTCATACGGCGTCGTGCCGGTTCTGTCGCGAAACTTCAATAAGTCATAACTTCTTCGTTATAAATCAGATTTCGATGAGGTTTTCGCCTAAACATTTCTAACGAGATTCTTTACAACTTTCAATAACATTGTTTTTACTTATTTCAAATTTTATATTTTCGTTAAATTTCAATATTTGACTTTTGATTGGAATCTCATAAGACTTCCAATATTTTCCGAGCGATTCTAAACATAGTTTTACTTCATTTCTAGTAAAAACTATCTGTTAGAACTCAACTCTCAAATTCATATAATATTTCATTATATTATTCACTTTTAAAATTACATAACACGATAACTGAACGTGTATGTTTCAAATACCTCCTCCTTTTGAGGATTTCGTCCCCGAAATCATAACGATTTAAACAAATGGTGATATTTCGTTTCTATCTCATTCTTATTTTCCCAAGTATAATTTGGGCCTCGATGGTGTTTCCACTTGACGTGCACCAATTCCAAGGCATATGCACAAAGCATATCTTCTACTGTTTGGATTGTTCTCTCTGTCTGACCATCTGCCTGGGGATGATAAGATGTGCTAAGAGTAACACGAGATTCCAATTCATGTTGCATACTCGCCCAAAAATGAGAAGTGAAGCGAGTATTACGATCAGAAGTAATCTTCAGTGGTACACATCATTTATAGTTTTCTTCTCCTCTTTGAGATATCAACTGTATAGACCATATAGATAGAACACCCCCTTCGATATAAATTTACAAGTTTTTAAGAAAGAATTATCTTTAAGATTTTTAAGTCTTTGTTCACTATTGACATAAATGGAATCCTTCCCTTCGATAGGGTTGCGTACCATCTTTTCGTAACACCAGAGTTCTGCGTGGTTCTTTAACAACCAATCCATGCTGAGAATAATATCAAAGTTGGGCAAGAAGATAGGAATCAGGTTAGCAAGAAAACTGTAACCTTCAGTTTCTATGACAAAATCTCTATGGACTTTCCCAGCAAGTAATGATACACTTCCTGTGGTATCTACATGAAATGATTGGGCGAATAAATAACAAGCAATTTGGAAGGAATACACGAATTCATGAGACACAAAAGAATCTGAGGCACCAGAATCAAAGAATATATGAGAAAGTCTAGAGTTGACGAGAAATGAACCATTCACAATATTCGGGTCCTCGTGTGCCTCCTCTACGGTAATCTGAAATGTACGGCCTTTAACTAAACGATTGTCAAACTCTTCAAACTTCTTAATTGATGGCGGTGCTCAAATTTGCACTCGCTCTTCATTCTCTATTGGGCCTTCGGTCCTAATCTCTGAGAAAAATCAATTCTCATTGCAGACTCTTACTCCTTCTTGAATTTCGGTTATAGACTCAACCCAAGATAAGGTTTTCACTTTTGCTATAATAACATCTCGAATGGTCATATTTTAATGACCTTTGATTTTATAACGCAAAAGAAACATAACGAACCATACTCTTGTATTAGAATCAGATCGAGCTGATGGAATAGAGAAAACAGAGATAGTTTGATCAACACGTTGATGCTTCGGAACAGAAGGAGTGGCACCACGAATTTCTAAGTCATGATCACGCTTTCATGCATAGTCAACAACTTTGTCGAATGATAGAATATTTCAATTAATTACGAATTCACGGATTTCATACCGTAATCCTTCCATAAATAACTAAATTTTCATCATCTTCATAACAGGTAACATCTCTAGCTAATGATTGCTCAATCCTTTAATGAAGATCATTATATTTCTATCGACTACCTTGACCATCTACTTCTTCAATTATCTGACTGGAATTTCATCACTACACGAGACATGGTTCTCTGAACCAATCAATTCACTTCGCAGAGTTATTTTAATCGGAGTCGATTCTTTATGACCACTAAGGTATGAACGAAAATCATCTTCTTAGTCATCACCGAAACGATGGTAACAACATATTTGAACAAAAACGGAATCAATTACTAGTTTCTTGGTAACCTTGTGACTTTCCCTGATCCAAGTGTGAGTCCTGTGTTTCCAGTAGTATAGGCCTCTACTACTATTCACACCTACTCATACTCGTCCCAAGTATTGTCTCGCAGTTCCCAAGTCACCATTCAAAAGTTTTCACAAAACAACTTTTCACACCTGAGTGTGTTCAAACAAGTACATAGTACAATTTCTCCTAGACTCAACTAGAGATTTCACGTTTCTATCAAACATATCTTGGATTTCTTAAATTCATTTTTTTTCTAGAATTCCTTTATGCATAAGCTCGATCTAGCATATCCTAATATTTTTCCTAAGTCGAAAGGAATTTCACTTCCATATTCTTCATATAAATTCTTTCTCGGATAGTGTCTACTCTGCAAGACACACTATACCAGAATTTATTCTAGCAGTGTGGAGATAAACGATTTCCAACTACCTGTATCATCTTCTATCTCATGCAAGTCATTATGCATATTTGTTCATTTCATTATCCTTCTATGACATCGTCATTCCTGTATATGAGTAAGTCTTTTTCTCATGGTTGTATCTTTTAAGTCTTCTTCATAGGAGTCTATCCAAAGAAATCCGCATTATAGCTGCATCTCAGCATGTTCTACTAGCTTCAACTTGGTTCTATGTCATTCCTAACTACAACATCTGTTTTCATACAATACTATGAATGTATATCTTCTTCAACTAAGTACTCTACCTTACTCTAACAAGTAAGTCACTGTGGCAACCCGAAATTTTTTGCCTTGTAAAGTCCAGCCATTCAATTCAACCGTATGTCAGACTCATTTCTATTGCCTTCTAGCCTTGTTAAGGGTCATTCTAAGGAGTTTTAAGCCTAGTACCTTAAAGGATAAAGTGTTAGGAAGTATCTGCTTGAGTTCACAGTACATCACTCAAGCCTTAAACTCCATCTCAAGGAGTTTACGGCCGCAAACAAGGAGTTTACGGCTATAAACTCTTGTCAACCGTAAACTTATGCCCATAAGTGTCATATTCCTTCACTTTTCTTCATTTCTTACACTTTCACCTCAAGATCACTTGAATTCTCTCTCAATTATCATCAAGAATTACTCCATTTCTCGTCCAAATCGTAAGTGATTCCTTCTTTTATTCCTTGATATCCTTCTCAATCTAGTACACCCCTATGATTTCATCCATAAAATCATCTCTTTTGGTTAGATCTTCAAGATCATCAACTTTCACCAAGAACACCAAGAACACACACTTGTTCTTGGTGGCCGTGAACTCCATAAAGCCTCCCAAAAGGTGGGTATTCCTTCCATACACTTGCTATCTAGTAGAAGCTCCTGATTTACATCCTTGAAATCAACCAAGTTCCTAGTACAATGAGAGTTTACGGCCAGGAGCATCTCCCTTGGCCGTAAACCCTTGTTAAGGCTACTAGTTTGTCCATAAACTCTTCTTAAGGCTAGGAATGGGTCTAGAACACTTCCTTGATGCTTGAAAGACCTTAAAAACACCATTTGGCACAAGACCTCATGAGTTTACGACCGTAAACACGTAGGGCCGTAAACCCTATGGTCGTAAACACATAGGTCCGTAAACCCTATGGTCGTAAACACATAGGGCCGTACACTCCCTATAGTGGCCGTACACTCCCTATAGTGGCCGTACACTCCCATTTGATGAATCACATGTGATTCTAACACTTGGTCCAAGTGTTTCCTAGTCCCTAAGAGTGTTTCCTTGCATGTGGTGGCTTCTAAACACTATATTCATGCCAATATATGCCATTATATATCATTTAGGACTCGTTGTGTCTCGGGACTTCATTCGTGGAACTTCTCATCCTTACGTGCATATTCGTTTGAATCACCCACATAAGGTGAGTTCATACCCCTATAATCAATCTTTTAAACTGTTTTAAATGCTTTTAAGGGGGGAATACAAGTTGAACACAATGTTAATTGTGTAAATGTTTGTTATAAACATCATTCAAATGATTGCTTATGTTTTTATAAGTGATCAAGACATTTCAAAAACTCTTTTTAAGTTATGTTACTTTATAGTTCATAAAACTCCGTTTTTAAAGTACATTCATAACTTAGTAGATAAATGAGTCTTTTCAGTAACAGTTCAAGTAAACATACTAGTAAACTATAATAGGTATAGTTTAGGGGTTCAGTTCATACTAGATACTAGAACATACTATAATGAGAAACAGGGAGGTAGATACAATACACGATAACAGAAGGAACATAGTAAGATACTATAACAGAAAGAACATACTAAGATACTATATCCAGGATCTAATTATACCAATAATCACTAACACATTGTTCTAAACAAAAGGTGATAGTAAATTGGGTATACATGATCACATAACTTTAATGTGAATTACACAGCCTAGCAATTTGTTTGCGGAAGTTGCGTTTGGTTCCCAGAATCTCTTGCAGGGAGAGCGTATAGTATGGGTACTATTCATCACATTATGACCTTAATAAAACAAACATGTTTTAAGGTAATCAGTACTTCAGGATGTCAATTTAAAAGACAACTGTGTACTTACATTTTCCCATTACTTTCATATAGTGACAGTTCCACTTGAAAGTTAATGCAAACTATTTTCGAGTTAAGATAGTTATAAATTAGGGAAAACTTACATCTTTTCAAGCGACAAACAGAACAGTCGGGTCTAGTACATTCAGTAGAAAGGGACCTATAATGCTAACTTTATGATTCCTTAGTTTATACATCAGGGATATATATTGAGCGGATCCAACAGGTAGTAGGATGTGTGCTTTCCGCTTCACTTCCTGTTCCTTGTTTGGTTGTCGGCTTAGAGCAGATTCACCCAGCCTACTATCGATCTTAGCTATATATATATATATATATATATATATATATATATATATATATATATATACATATATATATATATATATATATATATATATATATCGTATACACCAAGTAATCATAAGGGGTACCAGGTATGGGTCAGGTCATTGGACACTAATTCAATGCACCGTTTTCTAGTTCAAAACATACTTTTCAAATAGAACATTTGATAAACAAAACTAGAAACTTACCAGTAAAGGGTTTAATCCATTTTCTTAAACCAGTATAACTTAAAGGACCTTAGGTGGTTAATTCTATAATACCTTAGTTTATACATCAAGGTTATATATAATTAATATCCGATAGATAGTTGGATGTGTGCTTTCCGCCTCATTTCCTGTTCCTTGTTTGGTTGTGGGCTTAGGGCAGATTCACACAATTAACTCTCCGTTCGATATTAGATTATATATAGCTTGTATAAACTAA
Organism: Lactuca virosa; assembly: GCF_052849685.1. NCBI lineage: Eukaryota > Viridiplantae > Streptophyta > Magnoliopsida > Asterales > Asteraceae > Lactuca > Lactuca virosa. The sequence goes on along the minus strand of NC_136434.1, from coordinate 275,569,889 downwards.
GTGATTATAGAAGGAACTATTGTGGTTACTATTTTTACTAAAAGAAATAAGGGTTTTCTTAAAGAATGTTTTCATCAAATACAAATGAACTATTACAGTTAACTCCGTGAGTACCAAGTGAATACGCCAGGGTTATATACAACGACGATCTAACAAACAATGGGATGTGTGCCTTCCGCCTCATTTTCTGTTCCTTATTTGGTTGTGGGCTTAGGGCAGATTCACACAACCGATTGTTTGTTTACTCTGGGTTTTATATAACTTGTATCCATTTAGTACTCATAGAAAGGATTGTAGAGTCATTTTTTACTTATCTTTCATCAAAGCAGGAAATATAGGATTTTCTGCAGGAACTGGCGAACTTTTCTAAACAGAACTTACAACTTACTACAACTTTCTTACAACTTACATCACTAAAATCTTATGAACTCACCAGCTTAAATGTTGATCTACGCTTTCAAAATAACTTGTATTCTCAGGTAACTAGTAGACAGGTACGCGCACTGGGATTCAGAAGATGGAGCATAATAGCTTCATGTCTTGTTTGTTATTTACTTTTGTATTCTATGTTATGTTAACCACATACTTTGTAAACACTTTCTTTCTAATGAAATGGTTGTTTATTACTTTGATTACTATGATGCATGTCCTGTGATACTAAACATGACGTCCTCCACCCCCGAACGTTTCCGCCGTTCCAGTTTTGGGGTGTGACAGATTGGTATCAGAGCATTGTTTATAGTGAACTAAGTATATCAACCGATAAAAGATATACAACTATAAATACAATGGGGCCGAAGTGCTCTGGAAAATAATATATATTAAATATATAACGATACCTTATAAAAGTAAACATACGTTCTTATACATATATACATACTAGAACAAGTATCACAAGAAGAAGAGAACATAAGTATTTAAGGGTTGAACACTGTGGTCAAACCTGGATAGTTATGTAATCATAGCTAGGATCAATATAGCCTGATCAACTATATTCATTCGAGATGTGACCGACATGTGTTTGGGAGTGATGTGGTGTTGCAGCAGTCTTAAAACTTACCTAACTCTATTCAAGGGATTGCTAGATCAGAACATAAAGTTAGAATGCTATGGGAGTATTTTATGATACTATAACACGACAACAAGTTTAAAATATATCAAGTACATTACATTAAAATACTATAGGAGTATTTTAGGCACTATACAAATAACTTATGTGATAACTTAAAAGACCCTTACGGATAGGTCTATAATTTTGGAGTGTATACTTCCAAGGTTTTATATAATTGAGATTTTATAGACTTAGAATGGGTGATCTATGCTTCACTACCTGTTCCTTGTTTGGTTGTGGTTTTGGAGTAGCATCACTTATTCGAAGGTCTATTTATCTTAAATTATATACACCTTGTATACATTGCGCAGTTATAGGAGGACTCTGTAAGGATCACCCCATAATGTTTCACTTAAATCTCATAGATTCTTTAGACACTTCCATTCTCGCACGACAAACCCAGATAGATGTAACCACTTCCTCATAGCAGTCAACAGGAGAGTCAATGAGGAACAAGAGCAGGTTCATGAGAGGTTTACAAAGAAGGATCAGCCGAAGTAACCAAAACGTCTTATGCGTCACACTAATAAATAATAATCTTGTTTAACTTAATAAGTTAGTGGAAACACTGCTCACACTATGTGTTAGGATTATTTTCTTTACATGCAACTGGTAACAGTTATTCAGGTCACATATATTCATTCGAGGATAGCCACTTCTTATTCATAAAGTTTATTTTGTATAGACTTCCTTTATGAATTGTTCCCAGAACCAGATACACCCAGAACTAGGATAACCTTGTCTTTCGGCTTTTGGCTTATAAACCACTGCTATAGACTTATTCCATCTCATCTTTGTATTCTTTTAGCAAAGATGCCTCCTCGCAGATCAAACAGACGCACTACTCCGATAACTCCAACTCAACCGCCACTACCTCCTCCACAGTTCGATCCTGTTGCTCTCCAAGCAGAGATATCAGCCGCAGTGACAACTGCTCTAGCTCACTTCGACGAAAGTGGTACCCTCGGATCTGGTAGCGGTACCCACTTAACCAACCCCGGAGTTACTCACGAACACCCAAGGGAGTGTTCGTATAAGGACTTCATAAACTGCAAACCCAATTCCTTTAATGGAAATGGTGGAGTCATCGCTCTAATGTGATGGTTCGAGAAAACAGATTCGGTCTTCGAGATCTGTTCGTGCCCAGAAGGGAGCAAAGTGAAGTTTGCTGCCTGCACCTTCTCAGACAGAGCCCTAACATGGTGGAATAGCCATGTTAAGTCACTGACCCTATCAGTGGCTAACTCAATAGGTTGGGAGAACCTAAAAGAGATGATGCTGGAAGAATACTGCCCGAGGGGCGAAGTTCAAAAGCTGGACAAGAACTGTGGGAGCTCATTATGGTCGGCTCAGACATAGTGGCCTACACTAACAAGTTATGCGACCTAGCAGCACTATGCCTCGGGATGGTTACCCCGGAGAGCAAGAAGATAGAAAGGTACATCTGGGGTTTATCTGCCCCGATTCAAGGAGATGTACTGTCTTCTAACCCAGCCACATTCGATAGTGCCAAACGCCTGGCTCAACGACTCGTTGACCATGGAGTCCGACATGGCATGGTAGTCCCCATTCCCGAGCCATCAAGGGGAGAGGACTATAAACAGAAGTCGGGGAACAAGAGGAAGAAGAAGTGAACAACACAGGGAACCCCGCAGGAGCAACAAGCGAGTACTATGTACGCCACCACAACACCTGCTACTCCAGCACCTGCCAGTCGATATGCCGGAGCCCTCCCGAAGTGTGGAAAGTGCAACTATCACCACACCGGAGTATGCCGGGAAATGCAGTGTCTGAACTGCCACAGAAAGGGACATACAGTCCATTTCTGCAGGGCACCGGCTCAACCGATCTCCCAAGTCCCCGGTGTTGAAGAAAACCAAGCCTGATATGGCTGTGGTGAGATTGGACACTACCAGAGGGACTGCTTGATAAAAAGAAATCAGGAGCGGATGGACGAATTTTGATGATCACCGCAGGAGAATCTACCCCGGAGTCGCCAACGAGCAGCGGTACGCCTTCGAAATAATAATTACTTTAAAAATTAATTTATATTTATATAAGATTAAAACTTGGGGAAAACACTTAAAAGTAATTATAATAACTCACTTATCGGAACAAGTCACAGTATTCAAGAGAACTAAAAGATCCATTCAGGAAAGCTATGATGGCTTAGTATGTACATCAGGGTTGTGCATAGCTAAGATTTTGCAGACCTAGAGTGAGTGAGTCTGCCCTAATTCCTGTTCCTTGTTTGGTTGTGGATTTGGGGCAGAGTTACTCAGTCGACAGTCTAATTCATCTTAATTATTCATAACTTGTATATTCCAGGCGATCATAGTAGTACCAAGGAGGATCGTAGTACAAAGTATCAACCCTAGTTATCAAAGCACTTTCAATGTATGTACTCGCTCATCGCGGTACGATACGTAGAAGTGTTAACATCAAGGGGAAAACATAAAGCACTATAATGTTTACAAAGAATACATTGTCGAGCACACTAGGGGTACATCATCGTATAACAGACGTTTCTTTCAAATCGGCCAAACTTTGTTCAAGTAAAGAGTTTGTTACTATCATTCGTCATGAGTTGACATGGTCCTCACCATACTAAGTTCATATGTTTCTATCGCCTTGACTGTCAAATTCACGAAACCTTCGTCATTCGTAACGCCAGTCCGACCCAGACCTCAGAATCGTCTACCTCGTATTCTAAACCCCGAAGTACTCGTGCGAAGAGTACTTTGCCCTCCAAAGCCTTGTCGTCGTATGTTCATCAGACCTTCCCGAAATACCACTCGTTCAGCAGACCGAGTTCAAGCACAGAGGCTAAGGACAAATACAGCCCACCTATCACTATTCAGTGTATACGCGAGGGTGGTATATGATTATGATTACGGAGATTTAGTATGTGTGTTTCCGCCCTATCTCCTGTTCCTTGTTTGGTTGTGGACCTGGGGCAGAGTCACACATCCGACCGTCTTACTAATCATAATTATATACGACTTGTATACACGAGGTAATGATAGATGGACCGAGTATGAATCCTATCATGAACAATAGGGAAAAGTTGCCAGGTCTACGAGTGGGTATTCTGCCAATCAGAGGAGCGCAACCCCAGTAGTACTGCTAAGAAAGCTAATTTCAGGACGAAATTCCATCTAACGGGGGGATGATGTGACAACCCGAAAATTTTTGCCTTGTAAAGTCCAGCCATTCAATTCAACCGTGTGTCAGACTCATTTCTATTGCCTTCTAGCCTTGTTAAGGGTCATTCTAAGGAGTTTTAAGCCTAGTACCTTAAAGGATAAAGTGTTAGGAAGTATCTGTTTGAGTTCACAGTACATCATTCAAGCCTTAAACTCCATCTCAAGGAGTTTACGGCCGCAAACAAGGAGTTTACGGCTATAAACTCTTGCCAGTCGTAAACTTATGCCCATAAGTGTCATATTCCTTCACTTTTCTTCATTTCTTACACTTTCACCTCAAGAACACTTGAATTCTCTCTCAAGTATCATCAAGAATTACTCCATTTCTCGTCCAAATCCTAAATGATTCCTTCTTTTATTCCTTGATATCCTTCTCAATCTAGTACACCCCTATGATTTCATCCATAAAATCATCTCTTTTGGTTAGATCTTCAAGATCATCAACTTTCACCAAGAACACCAAGAACACACACTTGTTCTTGGTGGCCGTGAACTCCATAAAGCCTCCCAAAAGGTGGGTATTCCTTCCATACACTTGCTATCTAGTAGAAGCTCCTGATTTACATCCTTGAAATCAACCAAGTTCCTAGTACAATGAGAGTTTACGGCCAGGAGCATCTCCCTTGGCCGTAAACCCTTGTTAAGGCTACTAGTTTGTCCATAAACTCTTCTTAAGGCTAGGAATGGGTCTAGAACACCTCCTTGATGCTTGAAAGACCTTAAAAACACCATTTGGCACAAGACCTCATGAGTTTACGACCGTAAACACATAGGGCCGTAAACCCTATGGTCGTAAACACATAGGTCCGTAAACCCTATGGTCGTAAACACATAGGGCCGTACACTCCCTATAGTGGCCGTACACTCCCTATAGTGGCCGTACACTCCCATTTGATGAATCACATGTGATTCTAACACTTGGTCCAAGTGTTTCCTAGTCCCTAAGAGTGTTTCCTTGCATGTGGTGGCTTCTAAACACTATATTCATGCCAATATATGCCATTATATATCATTTAGGACTCGTTGTGTCTCGGGACTTCATTCGTGGAACTTCTCATCCTTACGTGCATATTCGTTTGAATCACCCACATAAGGTGAGTTCATACCCCTATAATCAATCTTTTAAACTGTTTTAAATGCTTTTAAGGGGGGAATACAAGTTGAACACAATGTTAATTGTGTAAATGTTTGTTATAAACATCATTCAAATGATTGCTTATGTTTTTATAAGTGATCAAGACATTTCAAAAACTCTTTTTAAGTTATGTTACTTTATAGTTCATAAAACTCCGTTTTTAAAGTACATTCATAACTTAGTAGATAAATGAGTCTTTTCAGTAACAGTTCAAGTAAACATACTAGTAAACTATAATAGGTATAGTTTAGGGGTTCAGTTCATACTAGATACTAGAACATACTATAATGAGAAACAGGGAGGTAGATACAATACACGATAACAGAAGGAACATAGTAAGATACTATAACAGAAAGAACATACTAAGATACTATATCCAGGATCTAATTATACCAATAATCACTAACACATTGTTCTAAACAAAAGGTGATAGTAAATTGGGTATACATGATCACATAACTTTAATGTGAATTACACAGCCTAGCAATTTGTTTGCGGAAGTTGCGTTTGGTTCCCAGAATCTCTTGCAGGGAGAGCGTATAGTATGGGTACTATTCATCACATTATGACCTTAATAAAACAAACATGTTTTAAGGTAATCAGTACTTCAGGATGTCAATTTAAAAGACAACTGTGTACTTACATTTTCCCATTACTTTCATATAGTGACAGTTCCACTTGAAAGTTAATGCAAACTATTTTCGAGTTAAGATAGTTATAAACTAGGGAAAACTTACATCTTTTCAAGCGACAAACAGAACAGTTGGGTCTAGTACATTCAGTAGAAAGGGACCTATAATGCTAACTTTATGATTCCTTAGTTTATACATCAGGGATATATATTGAGCGGATCCGACAGGTAGTAGGATGTGTGGTTTCCGCTTCACTTCCTGTTCCTTGTTTGGTTGTGGGTTAGAGCAGATTCACCCAGCCTACTATCTATTCGATCTTAGCTATATATATATATATATATATATATATATATATATATATTCCGTATATACCAAGTAATCATAAGGGGTACCAGGTATGGGTCAAGTCATAGGACACTAATTCAATGCACCGTTTTCTAGTTCAAAACATACTTTTCAAATAGAACATTTGATAAACAAAACTAGAAACTTACTAGTAAAGGGTTTAATCCATTTTATTAAACTAGAATAACTTAAAGGACCTTAGGTGGTTAATTCTATAATATCTTAGTTTATACATCAAGGTTATATATAATTAATATCCGATAGATAGTTGGATGTGTGCTTTCCGCCTCATTTCCTGTTCCTTGTTTGGTTGTGGGCTTAGGGCAGATTCACACAATTAACTCTCCGTTCGATATTAGATTATATATAGCTTGTATAAACTAAGTGATTATAGAAGGAACTATTGTGGTTACTATTTTTACTAAAAGAAATAAGGGTTTTCTTAAAGAATGTTTTCATCAAATACAAAGGAACTATTACAGTTAACTCCGTGAGTACCAAGTGAATACGCTAGGCTTATATACAACGACGATCTAACAAACAATGGGATGTGTGCCTTTCGCCTCATTTCCTGTTCCTAGTTTGGTTGTGGGCTTAGGGCAGATTCACACAACCGATTGTTTGTTTACTCTGGGTTTTATATAACTTGTATCCATTTAGTACTCATAGAAAGGATTGTAGAGTCATTTTTTACTTATCTTTCATCAAAGCATGAAATATAGGATTTTCTAGAGGAAGAGGCGAACTTTTCTAAACAGAACTTACAACTTACTACAACTTTCTTACAACTTACTTACATCACTAAAATCTTATGAACTCACCAGCTTAAATGCTGATCTATGCTTTCAAAATAACTTGTATTCTCAGGTAACTAGTAGACAGGTACGCGCACTGGGATTCAGAAGATGGAGCGTAATAGCTTCATGTCTTGTTTGTTATTTACTTTTGTATTTTATTTTATGTTAACCACATACTTTGTAAACACTTTCTTTCTAATGAAATGGTTGTTTATTACTTTGATTACTATGATGTATGTCTTGTGATACTAAACATGACGTCCTCCACCCCCGAACGTTTCCGTCGTTCCGATTTTGGGGTGTGACAGTCACTCAGCCTTTTCACAATCAAATAACCTATTTCACCATCCTAATCATGTAGGTTAAAGTCGACTTAACACACAATGGAACTTTCATAAGGATGTGATAGAAGTCAATCGTCACTCAGTATTATTAAATACTAAGTCTGAACATCCTGTATAGGGTTACTACTTGAACTATATACTACATCAAAATGTTTAGGCAAAGTCTTGGCCTATCAAGTCTGAAAACTTCATTAGCCTTTCCTTTGATCTTCATTTAGTTCTTCTAAATCTTGCACAACATCAATTTCGATATTGTCGAAGTATTGATCACCATCTTCGGTTCTTCTGACTCTATAAACAATCACTGCTTCAATATGGACAGTGGTGGAACAACTTTATAGATTGCACCAACACATTTATCTCGTCCAAATGTGTTTCAAACGCACATCATTCTTCCAAAGATGTTATTATTTCACTAAACATAGTTTGAATGTACAACACCACTTTATAGGTATTAATACACTATTTATGATATTACTTGTTAAATATTATTTTACTATATCCCTCGATCGTTTATCTATAAAATTATCGGAGTCGACTATCATAAGTGTTTTATTACTTCGAAAAGTTTCATATCAGTTCTAATATAGAAATTTTTAAATCTGGAATATATAAAATTTCCTCTTCCATACTATGGTCGGCAACAGACCTTAAACTTTCTCAAGTAATAGCAATATAAGTAAGCAACCTAAGGCACGCTATATTCATTTATCATTTAGCACATATTAGAATATAAGGCATATCTCCTCTAATATTCTAGTGCTTGTCCATTTAGGTATTCAACCTAAAATATATTAGGCACATATCGTACCATCATCCCTTAGCAATCCATGTTTAAGTCTAGAAATTCTCAAAATTCCTAGTTCACTTAAACTAATTCTATAAAAAAAAATTTGAAGTAACTTAATATTTTAAAATACTAGGGTTTATCACTACCCAATACCCCACTTAAATCTTTCCTATGGTTTGTATCCATATACTTACAAATGACTTCGTTCATATATTGAACGTTAGATAATTTAAGTCTAAATATCAATCCGTGATATTTAGTTCGCTTAAACTAGTACTCTGATACCATGATTGAAAGACCCTAACTTTCGTACTAAAGACATTGTCACTCCAAAACATGCTACATGCATATTTATAAATAATATTTTACATTGATAGTGTGATTACAAAAGACTGAATACAAACCGACTAAGTTTTAGTATATTACATAACTACCCAGGATATTATAATTTTTTATACAAACATAAACCCAAATACAAAAGTAATAGTATAAACTATTCTAAATCTTCCAACAGTATATGACTATAATGGGTTCTCATTACCTGCAATTGTTAAACACTGAGAGGGGTAAGCAGTGACGCTTAGTGAGTTCAATAATAGATGCAATATAACGTTATGCCATATACATATCAATATGACAGAAGCAAAGAGGTACAAAGAACAACAAAGGCAGATGAGTATCATATGACATGCTTTCCATATCAACGAATAATCTGATTCAAAGATATATACAATCAATGAGACATAACAATTTCAATACTTGATATACATCAATAAGACTTTTGCCCATATGGCATGGAAAAATAACCAATTTCAGAATAAACATTTTGGCTAGCAAATTATAGGCTTTCAGCCCTGCCTAGCCTTCTGCCAATGCCATAATGGTAGAAATCATTCTCTTACAAGACATGCTCTACACGGCCAGAGGCTACATACCTGTACCCAAGTGATGCTTATGTCATACACTTCGTGGTCTAAGGTATAACTCATTATCATAATAACACGGGAAAGCACATTGAACATATAACACATAACATACAATTGTTCATATATATTGAACTCACCGTGAAATAACCGAAGGAATAAATGATATTTTGGGCAACACTTCGGCTATAAATATGACTTTATGGCGATGGAACCGGGGATTTTAGTTGAAAACCGGCCTTACACGGGCAGTGTTTCGGCTTGTAAATATAATTTTCTCGGGAACTTCGGAGCGTCAGGGCTTGCTTCGGGTGTCGGGAATGATACCGGGACTTCGGAGGGTTAAAAGTGGGCTAAAAATGTGAAAGAGGGTGAAAGAGATCAAAAAATGTAACATAAATCCGGAGACCCTCGGTCTCTATTTATAGGGTGCGAAGCTGCTGACTACGTTGGGCGTAGTCCTTGGTACGTTGGGCGTACTGCGAGGCGGCTCTGTACGCTGAGCGTACCCCTCGTACGCGGGGCGTAAAGGCTTAGTGTCTTTGGACGTGTCTAATGTACGAGATACGTGGCATCCGAGTGAAGACCGGTGACGTGGCTGATCTGAGGCCCTGCAAGTGCGAAGTACGCTGTGCGTACCCTTCGGATAAGGCTTCGAATTTTCATTTATTTTTATTTAAAAACTTCAAAAATTCATATCTTTTGCGTACGAGCTCCGTTTTTGACGTTCTTTATATCCACGCATAGGTGAGATTATGCTCTACAACTTTTGTTTAGACTCCGTCGGTTAATTTTAACTTCATTTTTAATATTATATTTTTAACGGGCCGGGACATGAAAAGTCCGTTAAAAATTCATAATTTCTTCATCTGACGTCCGTTTTATTCTGTCTTTTTACCGTTGAACTACAATCAACGAGATCTTCGATTCTCGTTTAAGTTGTGTCGGCTAAAAATCACTCGATCTTTATTTCGAGTTTTTAGCTGTCTACTCCTATACCGAAACTTTAGAAAAATCATAACTTCCTCATACAAAGTCAGATTTTGACGTTCTTTGTATGAAAATTCTTGGTTTAACGAATACTACAACTTTCATTTAGATCACTAGGGCTAAAAAGTAGTTTATCAAAAACTCACTTTTTACGTCATACGGCGTCGTGCCGGTTCTGTTGCGAAACTTCAATAAGTCATAACTTCTTCGTTATAACTCAGATTTCGATGGGGTTTTCGCCTAAACATTTCTAACGAGATTCTTTACAACTTTCAATAACATTATTTTTACTTATTTCAAATTTTAGATTTTCGTTAAATTTCAATATTTGACTTTTGATTGGAATTTCATAAGACTTCCAATATTTTCCGAGCGATTCTAAACATAGTTTTACTTCATTTCTAGTAAAAACTAGTTATTAGAACTCAATGCTCAAATTCATATGATATTTCATTATATTATTCACTTTTAAAATTACATAACACGATAACTGAACGTGTATGTTACACTAAGCTTTCTAGATTTCGAGATGCGTTTTCTTCCTAACTTTTAGGAATATTTTAGTAGAGTCTCCAGAACTCTCGGAGCCTGACTAAAAGGAGTATTGGGGTCGAGATTCTGTCCATGAGATTTCCCAATTTTCGCTAAAACCTTTGTGTAACGCCCTATTCCGAATCGTTACCCATTTGGGTGTGAGTGATGGGATGTGGATGGTTCGGGCATTCGGATTTGGTTTTGGTGCCAAGGGGTATTTTGGTAAATTGGCAGCGGGCTTTTATGGAAATTGGATTTGGTGTTCGGGGAACTGTATGTCAAGTATGAGTTGATAATAGTGTAGAGCTTCTTGATACCTTTTCATGGATATAAGGATGGTCGGAATCGGAGTTGTATCAAAGAAGTTATGGCCTTCTGAATGAATTAGGGTTTGAGGGAAGACCTTAGTACACAGAGCGTACCAAGGGAGTACCAAGGGCGTACTTATGTGAATGGTGTTACCCCATGCGTAATGAGGAGTACATGTAGTGTAGTGTGAAGCTGGGATCGGGGTACGAGACCTTGTACGCTCGGCGTATGAGGGTTAGTATGAAACCCTAATTTTTAGGGATGTACCCTATATAAGCTTTATGATAGTCCATTTGGTTCATCTCTAAGCTAGCCTCCATACTCTAAAAACCCTAGATCGACCCTTTTAGCCTCTTGATGGTGTTCTTGAGCTCTTAGAAGGTTTTTGGTACACATTTTTCCCTTGGGAAGGAAATAAGAGAAGCTTGAAGTTGTTTTGCTTGGTGGAAAGGCTTTGGATCTAGAATCATCATCTTGTGGGGAAGCTTTTTGAGGTAACAAGTTTGCATCTTGGCTTGTGTATGATTAGATCTCTTCATGGCTGGTTTATTATAATTTTGGTCTTCTTTTTGGGTTTATGGATGAGTTAGGTTGCTTATGGGTTTGCCTTTTCAGATCTGAGTTTGTTTTGGTATCATTAAGTATAAAGGTGCAAGATTTATATGTATGTTGGTATCATGCATGCATTAAGTCAACCATTAAGTCCCTTTTAAGCTTAAGAGCTTCTAGCCATGTATGAACGTAAAGTTGGCAACTTTACGTGGTATTCCAGTTCAAAGAAGTCAGATCTGTGTTTTGGAGCGTTGTCTTATTGGATTAAGTGAAAAATCAAGTTTGGGTTGAATAGGGTGAGTACGCTGGGCGTACACGCAGGTACGCTTAGCGTACAAGCCTCCAAGCGAGTACGCTGCACGTACGTGCCTGTACGCCCTGCGTACTCGGTCTGAATGGGCTTTGTGTGTTTGGGCTATCTTATGGGCTTGGGTTGCTTGGGGCTTTGTAGGGGCGTCTGTAAATAAGTGTTTGGATTGGGAAAAATTTATGGGCTTTAGGGTAAGGCCCATGTAAAGGTTTGGGCCCAATTTAGAAAATTGGGCCATAAGTGGGCTTTGGATGATTGGGAATATAAAAACATTTAGTTTCTTCATCTATAAAATAACAATAACGACCTACAAACCAAAAGATTTGGAGTTGGATTCCAGATTAATTTGGGAGACCAAATTTTGTTTTTAGTATAAAGTCGTATAGTTGCGGTTTGGGTTTAAAAAAAATCAAATCGTATTGGTTAAAACCGAAAACCAAAAAACCGTAACCAACTGGTTTGATGTGGTTTCGGTTTTAAAATCAAAAAACCGACATATACAGTTTTTGGTTCTATCATACCGCATCATGTTCACCCCTAACAATAAAATGTTAGGTATCATCCCTAATAAATAAAAATAATTTTGCCACTTGTCATCCTTTTATTCATCATGCAACATGTTATTTTGTGGTAAATTTAGGTTAAATTATATCTATGTATCATTTTGTGGGTTTTTTTTCCATTTTATTAAATTTCATATAATACTTAAATTTAATAAATATAATAATAAATATATATCTAATATATTAATGCAACTTTTCTTATAATTTATGAATTTCTAAATTGAATCTAATTATTTTAGTTGTTTATTTATTTAAATTATTAGTTTAAATTTAAAAGATAAATAAACACTTCAATTTTAACTAGAGGGGAATTAGTTGCGCCTTTGGCGCTGTGTTTGTTTTTTTTCCTTATTTCAACTTGTACCAAATGGTACCTTCTTCCCTTTCTTCCCCCTTATATTGAATAAGTTACCAGATTCGTTTACGAAAACGTAATTGAGTGAATTGTTAAAACAATAACATTCAGTGGAACTCTGAAATTGAAGAGCTACAATAGAGTAATCAATTACTATTGATTTATATGAGAATTGGTTCCTATAAGATAAGCATCATGTTTGATAATTATACACCCTTTCGGAATTGTTGTAGTCATTGAAATAACAGATTCCACACACCTAGTAATAGAAATTTAGAATACTTGTTCATTCAGCAAAAGGACTTGAGAATTCGGAGTGTATGTTCACCTGTAAGAACCATTACCTCAGAATCATCATAAGCCTACAATCTTTGCATAACTTGCATTAGCACATCAGCAACAAAACCTCTAAATAGCAAAACTCTTTCAAATAAACAAATTTTCAAGTTTCAAAAAAGAAATCATGTCCACGAAAAACTGGGGAGTTGAAACAATTGGCAAATGGTGGATGAATCAGTAACCGTTTAAGCAAAAAACAAACCTATTGAACTTCAGATCGACTTAAATTGGTGACCTTAGACTCTCCAATTCCGAGAAACCCAACACAAACCGGAACAAACCTACAAAAAAATCCCAAAAAATCATATTGTCATAGATTTGTGAATCGGTATTCTACAGGAGCAATTTCACTGAAAGCCTGAGATTTATACAATAATGGAAGAGATCAGTATTAACCTTTAAAAATTAATTAATTTTATAAAAGTAAAGCATAAAGTGAATGGTAGCTAACCTGAGTTTGAACTGATTCGATTAACTCAACTTGGCACCTAATAGCATACACACTTTTTAGTTTAGGATCATCTGAAATTATAATAAATTCAAAAAAATTCAAAAATTTATTCGTGTGTGTGTATGAGAAAGGGTAAATTCGTAATTTATATAACTATTAAACCTGAGGCCCCTTTGTGAATAGTTTCTGCTGTTTTTTTATTTTATTATTATTTTTTTTATTTTCTGCTTTGGTTTGGACCACATCTATCTTAATTTTCAAGTGAATGAATAATGTCAATATGAAAATGTCCATTTTGACCTTCTGTCTAAAAGGGATGCTAAACAATAACTCACTGTTTATATAAGTCTCATAAGAAAGTTGTATTGCTCCTTACTCATAAGAAACATAGCATGAGAGACATACATTTATCTGAATTTGTATGTCAGAATTCAGATAACTACAATGCTTCATTTTTTTTGTCCATAGCTGTAAGCTTGTTATAGGAGGATAAACATTGGTGGAGGGTCTTGGGTTTTAGAGCTTTAGATGGATATGTACATTCAAAGAAGAGCAATAAAAATAACTCTAATTTTTGCATGTGATTCGAATCCTAATCACAAATTAAATGAATCTAGAGTCATTTTTTTAAAGCGTGAAAGCTCTGTTTGTACCATTGCTCATAATGATGACAAATAACTTCCTTCTTATGTTACTGAACTCAAAAAAATGATTCTGATTATGTTCACCATGTGCATAGTAACAATTCAAACCTTCAACATTTTCAACCTACATAAAAGGATTTTAACATAAGCAAGAATATCGAAAGTAATAAAAAAGGAACATGAAAAGAGGTCAAACTTTTACGTCCTCATGTGCCTCTCCAAGGGCTTTCCCGTCTTTCTTTCTCCTCCAACTATGACCATCTTTACAAAAAAACCCTCAGGACCTTGCTGTCAAAGAGAAACAAATAGCCACCTATATAAGCATGTAATCAATAAGGTAACCACAAAATATCAGTTTTAATACTTAGCAAGAAAGTGTAATAAAATGATATTTGATATGCTTTTCGAGGTTTCCAATACTTCAGAGCATAAATGTATGTGAATCATCATCAAATTTGATGCTCACTTTGTTTCATGGATTTCTTTTTTCATTTTTCTTTTGTGGTAAAAGAGTTTGCATTTGAGGTTAGATATTTAACAAATCTTAGAGCTGAAACCAATGTTTTCAAAATTTGGTGTGTGGATGAAAAAGGGTAAATTCGTAATTATTACTTGAAAAATGACCTTTCTTTCATATGTGCTGGAGCATGAAAGCACTTGTTTGTAGGTTGGAAAAGAAAGAGATATCTGAGAGTTTTCTACCACAACCCCTTCAATAAACCATTTTGCCCAAAAAGCTAACAGAAACACAACGCATAAGTTTTGGTCCTTCAAAACGATGAACTGCAAGAAGCAAAACAACCCATTAACCATTAACCATCTTCCTTCCTAAAAAGGAAAATCGAAGAAATGCAAGAGGGAGAAGCAAGAGAGATACCTGAAACGAAAGGGCAGCCACACAAATAGAAGATGTTCTTACCTGAATACTGAAAATCGGAAATTGAGCCTTGAAATAAAAAATCGAAGCCTGATTAAAAACTTTCATAAAAAATTGAGGCGTTGAATTAAAAAAATCACGCAATTGGAAGATGCTCTTACCTAAGTAACAGTAGTGTTATCTTCTCCTTCCAACTAATCTTTCTTAAACTGGAAATCAGGGTCGAATGAAATCGGTGGTAGTAGAAGTCCAACAACGTCTTACCATGTCTGGAAAGAAATCACCAGAAGTTTGAAAAACTGAAAATCATAAAAACGCCTAACAAACCACTATCAAAAGTATCAAACCTTCTGTTGTAAAGAATAGAATATGCGAAAGAGAAAACGGAAACCTTGGACGTGAAATTGAAGTTTGTGGAGAGCAAATGAAACCAGTGTAGATATTGGAGATACGTTGGGTTTGTGAGAACTGGTGGTTGATGTCTGGATTTAGGGGTACAGAGGGAGCGAGAGTATGTTCGAGGTCGGAATAGAAGCAACCGGGAAGCCTCTCGATATCTCCCTCTTTGATCTCATCGACCAACTCCGTCTTCTGGTCGAGGTTTGAAGTAGAAAACCATCTTCGCTCTGTCGGTTCTCCACAAAGGAGACTCTTTTCTACATCTGAGAGGGAACATCGGAGGAAGGCGGTGGCTGAGACTGGTGGTGGCGATGACGTTGAATCGTCGACGTCACAAGCTTTGGCGCGGTGATGGGAGATTAAGGGGTAGGGGAAGGATATAGAAGATTCTTTGAATGTAACATCGGAGTTTTTTTTTTGTTGAAAAAGAGGACGTAGGTGAAAGGCGGTGGCGGTCTGATTGGTTAAAGAAGGCGGTACGGGTCATCGAAAGATTTTCCAATGGTCATAGGATAAGATGGAAAGGAAAAATGGGGCGCTTTTATGAAAAGGAAAAGTTGAGTGGAAGAAAAAGAAAGAGAAAAAAGATTCCTATAGCCCAAGTTTTTAAGCTTTTATGTATATATAAATAATGAATATTTTAGCCTTTTTTTCTTGTAAATTAAAATTTTTTAATTGTTTTTTTTTTAAATAAATATAATATAATATAACAACTTAAATAAATATTATATTTAACCCTAAAGATATATTTCGTCCTTTTTCAAAATACGACAGGGCTTCCAATTTAACCTCTCTAGTCTCTTCAATTAATAATCTGGACCCACAGGCTTCCAATTAACCTCTCCGTCTCTTCAATTTCAAGATCTCCATCTCATAAAACCCTAACTCAGCTTCAATTGATCTACCGAAATTACTGGTAAATTGTCTCATTTCATACCCATTTCTTACTACATATTGTCGTAAACAATCATTGCATCTTAAAATCGATATACTGGATGTGGTTTAGTATATGTTAAATTTAGTAGTTTGACTTTTGTTCAAAAACGGTGTAGAATTTAGCGATCGGGGACCTATTTGCTGCGATCAGTGGAATTGATCAGTTGAAGTAATCGAGTGATCCGGTTGAATACCTTTTGAAGCTCTCTTCAAGACTTTAGCTTTTATACAAAGCTTTGATTCCGGTAGTATGCTTCACGTACCTACGACGATTGAGGATCAGTTAATTCTGAGAGCAATCAAGGAAGAATGTTCGTGGGAGGGTCTCCCTAAGCGTCTCCAGTCGACTCTAAACTCCAAGGATGAATGGCATAGAAGGTAAGTTTGCTAACTGCCATTAGCTTCTTCTGCGTCTGCGCTTTGGTGTTCTTCGTATTAGCTAAATTGCATCTGAAACTTGCATACTCGATGCGTAATTTGGAAATGCAGTCATCATGAATTCATCCTTTTCTGCTGCTTTTGATTTGTACTAGTAGATCAACCTCGTATTGATCAGGACATACCTCATTTGTTCCGCGTTTACAGTCAGTTCAGCTTGAAGCAACTGCTAAAAGCCTAAAAAAACTCAGATTTATAGTAAAATTGACACAATCCTTAATTTTCTAATTCACAAGAAGACATACATAATACATTTAGCTTTTGAAACTTTAGAAAGAGGATTGCAGCCCTTTAAGTGGTATTTTCTAAATCTCTTTGGGATAACACTCGGGTATGAATATGATAACAAAAAATTAGGGAAAAAGACAGATCTGACATGAATATCAAGTAAACTTACTATTATACAATCAGCAACACTTGAAGCATTGATATCAATTCACTGTTGCAGGATAACTGAACATTGCATTAAGAAAAGGCTCCAATGGAACACATCTTTTGTACGCAAAGTATGCAGAGAAGCAGAATATTACGAGGATATGATGCGGTATCTTCGAAGGAATTTAGCAGTATGCACTAAAGATTCTTGTTTTCATTTATAGTCTTCATGTTACCCATGATCCTTTAAAATGAATGAAGTGTTTTAATTGAAACTCAAACACTTTGATCTTTTTCTTTTGGTTTTGCAGCTGTTTCCTTATCACCTAGCGGATTATGTTTGTCGTGTAATGAGGATTTCTCCATTCAGATACTATTGTGATATGATATTTGAAGTCATGAAAAATGGTACTATGTTGTTAATGTTATAATAGGAATCATCTTTAGTCAAAGATTGGAAACCTTTCATTTTATTTAAAAAAAAAAGAATCTTATTTTTTATTATCTGCAGAGCAACCTTACGATAGCATTCCAAATTTTAGCGCAGCAGATGCCCTTCGACTCACTGGTATAGGAAGAAATGAATTCATTGATATCATGAACAAATGTAGATCCAAGGTATAAACATGATTCAATGTGTTGTTGGTGAAATTACATAAATACCCTTTCATCTACTTATACATTAAAATTTGGAGCTTTCCAGAAAATCATGTGGAAGCTGAACAAGTCCATTGCTAAGGAATCATTGCCCACATATCCTGTAGACTTTGCAATTGAACCATGGTGGGGAGTTTGTCTTGTCAACTTTACATTGGAGGAATTTAAGGTCAGATTCTTGATAGATATTTTTATCATAAGTCAATTTGTTATTAATTTTCTTTTTTGGTCCATATTTCACTGTTTCATAACGCTTTTAGTCCCTATGCTGTTATCTAGACATTAATTTCTCCATCTACTTCATCTTTTGGGATTGGAATCTTACTAAGATGAAGAAGAGGGGGGCGAAACAGTCATTTTACATGACTTCCTAATTCCTTCTCTATCATGCAGAAACTTTCAGAAGAAGAATCAGCAACAATCGACAAGATATGTAAAGAGGAAGCAAATGCATTCATACTTTTTGATCCTTCTGTCATCAAGGGTCTTTACAGACGAGGGCTAATTTACTTTGATGTCCCTGTTTATGCTGATGATCGCTTTAAAGGTGGGATTATAAACAAGTTTTTTTAATATCATAATTTTTTTTACCAGTAATCGTTGTATTTAAAGTAAAAAATGTAAGCATTTTACAATTTCCAGTTGTTTTCATGTTATTCTGTTTTTGAACTTTGAATGATGTGTTTAGTGTTTCAGTGTCTAGGCTAGAAGGGTTTGTTTCCAACAGAGAGCAGTCATATGAAGACCCCATTGAGGAGTAAGATATTCCTCTTTACACCATGTTTGTTAGTTGTTACACGGACGAGGGCATTTTCGTCTTTTTCCACAAACAAAACATCATGAACGAGTCCCATCCCAATTTTGCACGGTAAAACAGTACAATGTGGAGGGTATTTATGTAATTTTAACCTTACTTGGCAGGTTACTGTATGCGGTTTTTGTGGTATCAAGTGAGAATTCAACTGTTGCTGAGCTGGCAACAACATTACAAGCCGAACTTTCTAAACTACAAGCTGCTGCTTCTTTTGCATGTCGATTAGGATGGGCTGTAAAGTTAGTTGACACAGGATCTATTCTTCAAGAACAAATTACAAGTGTCCTAAATGATGAAGATGATGCTTCTCTTGCTCCTGTGGGGTCCGCAAACATATCTACTGATGCTGCTTTGTTTCAACAAGATAATTTAGGGACAGAAAATCTTGGCCAAAATTCCGGTTTTGCCCGTGTTGCATTTGTAGTTGATGCCAACATAACATCGTATCTTATGATGGGGTCCGTTTCACCTGGTTAGTTTGCTCTCTTTTATTATCATACAAAATGACTATTTTGCCCTCATCTAATTTATCTCTTCTTGCAGGATTAAAATCTCATGCGGTAACACTATACGAAGCAGGAAAACTCGGCCACACCAGTATTGAAGATCTTTGCAAAGATCTAACCACATTAGAAGGTGCAAAATTTGAAGGAGAGCTTCAAGAATTTGCAAACCATGCATTTAGCCTTAAATGTGTTCTAGAATGCTTAAAATCTGGTGGACTCGCTCCTGATGAACTCGAGATTGATATTGATTCTTCAACCAATGAAGAACTTACATCCATGGTATCCGATATTTCACTAAAAGAACACAATATTGAAAATGGAAATACTGATAATTTTGAAACTAGAAAAAAAGTGAGGAAATACCGAGTTGATATTTTACGATGTGAAAGCTTAGCTAATCTTCCGGGACCCACACTCGATCGATTATATCAACGGGACTACGACATTATCGTCTCGATGGTCCCACTTCCTGTTTCTTCGTTATTACCGGGCCCGAAAGGCCCGATCCATTTCGGCCCACCTTCTCACTCCTCCATGTCACCATGGATGAATTTAGTTTTATATTCCACTATCAATAGTGGGCCCGTTTCGGTCGTTTTAATGAAAGGACAATGTCTAAGACTACTCCCGGCCCCACTAGCGGGTTGTGAAAAAGCCCTTTTATGGTCATGGGACGGGTCAACCGTTGCAGGGTTAGGATCCAAATTCGAAGGAAATTTAGTCAAAGGTAACATTCTTTTACATTGTCTAAACTCACTCCTCAAACACACTGCAATTTTAGTTCAACCCTTTAGTAAATTTGACCTAAACGAATCCGGGAAATTAACCACACTCGACATTCCACTCCCATTAAAAAATTCCGATGGTTCATTTGCGGATATCGGATCGGAATTAGGGCTTGCGGATGACGAAAGTACGAAATTGACCTTGTTGTTGTGTGATTTGGAGAAGAGGTTGTCGTTATGGACGGTGGGGTATATTCGTCTTTTGAAACTTTCTAAAGGAAACGCGAATGTTTTTACCCCCGAGTGGGTCCCGTTGTGTGTCGAGTTTGGGGTCCCGTTGTTTAGTCCGAAGCTATGCAAGTTTATTTGTAATCGGGTGGTGGTGTCTCAATTGCTTCAGACGGATTTGTTTAAAGAACATCATGATGCAATGAGGGAATTGAGAGAAAAATTGAATTCCATTTGTTTGGAGTATGAAGCAACGGGTTCGAGTGCAAAGATGCTTTATAATAATCGGGAGGCTAAAAAAAGTCAACTCATGTCGTATGCAAGTCAAAGATGGAATCCGATTACAGAACCTTCTTCTCCGATTTCGGGAACGAGTGATTATCAGAGAATAAAACTTGCTAATCGACAAAGATGTCACACAGAAATCTTGAGCTTTGATGGGCATATCTTAAGGTATGTTGTTTTTTTATTGTTGTTGGATTTTGGAATTTGGAATTTACAATGATGTTGAATGAAAACTGGTATTGCAGATCATATGCATTGGCTGAAGGATATGAAGATGCTACGAAAATGAATGAAGAGATATCTCGAATAAACAATGTTAAAGGTGACCCAGATGATAAAGACAATGGGGAAACTGTCTTGCCAGGTGTCAATCTCCTATTCGATGGATCTGAATTGCGTCCTTTTGACATTGGTGCTTGCCTTCAAGCCCGACAACCCGCAGCTTTGATTGCCGAGGCTTCAGCAGTTTCGGCTACATATTCAGCAATTAAATAAATAGGACACACAAAAGCCGAAATTGTATATACAATACAAGAGTTTTTCATTATGCTAGTGGGGGGAAATTCGTCTTTTTACCTTGTAGCTGGCTAAAAACGAGGTACTTTTCATGTAACACCGTTTTGCTTCATTTGTTACAAGCGAGGCTCATCTTTGCTCTTTTTGTGCAGAAGATGCTTCCCAGTTTGTATTAAGTGAATGAATATCGATATTTTATGTCTAGACTACAACTTTTATTGCACAAGGTACAAGTCTATACTTTTGTTTATTATTTACAAGTTGTGTTTACACATATATATGAACTGTGATGATGTTCCGGAAATTGTGTTGTGCTTTTTGAACATGGTGTAAGGAGAAGATTAGTGTGCCTTTTTCACCTACATTTGGTTATTAATTCGATTCGTTTTTTCTTTTTACTTTTTGTATAAGTTGAATTGTGGTCATGTACGTTGATTTTGATTGAATCTGTGATTGATCTTTTCTAGTTTAAACACATTTTCCGTGACAAGGTCTATGTATTATTTTGAAGAAAAGAATCAACAAGTATAAAAATCCCTTTATGAACTAATATGTGGCTTCAAACAACTATAGATCATCAACAATTGTGTTTTTGTTTGACCTAATGAGTTCCAATGATTCAATAACTAGATTAAACCATGGAAATAAACTTGAAGGACTCATTTAAGCCATAAGTCAACTTGAAATGCTACATTAGATCAAATAGCATAACTACTAACAAATGACGGATTCCTTAGTTTAGAGATAGTTTAGAAACATCAAATTAAGTCTAGAAACATCAATTACGTAAAACAATCTTAAATACGAATTCCATCATTGTTAGAGTTTTGAAGTTTCAAAAACTCTTGTATGCTCAAAGTCAAGTTATGAATGATAACAATGAAGGAGATTAACTGTCTAATGATCAAAACTAACTTAAAACTCAATCAAACACCTCTAATGTGTATGCTTTTTGGATTTGGAGATTATTCTAAATCCTAACTTGAAATAGTATATTTCTGAGCATATGTATGTAACATACTAAATTTTTGTTAAGTACTAAGTGTGATTTATGTAACACCCTAATTTTCATAACGCTTTTAAAATAGGTTTTTGTTCATGTGCGGTTTTAAAAACTATTTTATAACATGAAATTTGATCCTAATTAAACTTTTTTATCAAAAAATAAGTTCACAATTCCTTAGGATTTACAACTTAGTACACAAAGACCATATACAACATACATAAGTTGTTTACATTCATTTACATATAACAAGAACTATAATGATGCCTTCCACTTCACTGTTGGTAGTCTATGTTACTACTAATTTCTTTTTGGTACTTGAATACATGCCATTTAAAATAAAAAGAATACATAAGACTTTTGTATCGTGAGATACATGCGTTTTAGACGCAAAAACATTTTACCATTTTGAATTTCATTCCAATACATTTGAAATCATTTTCATAAAGCATAAGTACATAAACATACTTCCATGCATTATGCAATGTCATGTAATGCAATGCATGATCTCCAAACGCACAAGTGTTGGGAAGTCCATGTCCCCACTGTTGGTCCTCAGGCTCCTTATCACTTCGGATGATTGTATAAATCCTAAGGGCCTTATTTCCATAAACAGTATCTTGTATTCATTTGGCACCATAACACCACCATCCCTTCATTGAGATGAGTGTCTAGACATACTACCATTCTGTTGCAATCACATTCAAACAGACTACAATCACACTTTCCAAATGCATTCATTCCCACACATAATATGCTATGTAATGATTCCTAATATTCTTGTTAGACAACATATAACTAAACATAGCAATCCATGAAAACATTTCAAGGAATTCTTATTTAAAAAAGCATTTGGATGCACAAGTAAAAACATTATTTATAAATCAAGCAATACTGACATATACCCAAAGTAAAAGATCCATGTGTACTCACCTTGTTAACTAGGTTAACTAACTAATATTGCCCCCTCTCGTTCTCTTTCCTTTCTTCAATTCCTATAGAATTGATTCTCAATAGGCTAACAATATTTTAGTCATGGGCAATACTCTTTTTATACATCTTTACTATCAAAATGACAAATTATTGAAGAATATGTCATCCCATAACTAGATCATATTCTAATACTCATGAATGGTATAAATAGTTTACACTAATACTCTTGTTAACAAATGTTAAGAATATTAAGCAGCATACTCATTCAAGCTTCTATACTTTCAATCCAATTTATGAATATGTAACCATTAAACCTTTGTCCAATACATGTTATTTATTATGTATAGCATGTTTATTTAACTCGTATTACAATTATCTAACTTCAATTTAACCGTGTAATCAAACCATAAAAATTAGGGTTCATGGGTTCCTCCTAAAATCCCCAAATTAAATCTGTGCAAAAAAGAGATAATAGCTTCTTACCTTGATTTATTCGGTTGGATAGCAAAAACCATTTGTTTTGCCTTTGTTTCTTCTTAGAAATCGTTTTCACATAGTAAGTTCTACAAGAACACATATATTTAAACTGTAGAGATTTTTTGAAGGTGAAAATAATTAAACTGAAGGGATTTAGGTGTAAAAACTCGTGATTAACAAGGCAAAGTAGTGCATACAATATATCTCCATGTAGCTTATCACAATACTTTTTTGAAAATCTAAGGGTGCGTTTAGTTGCGGAAAAATGGGTCGTTTTCCGGAAAAAATTTCCAAGAAATTACAAAGAAGTTGGAAATTTTTGGAAAACCAATAATCATTGTTTTCCATATTTTTCTAATTTCAAAATTTTTCTAAAATATAAACACACACCCACTCCCATCCCACCCACCTCTACCTACCCCCACCTTAACACCCCCAACCCACCACACCCCTACCTACTCACTCCCAAGCCCACCCTCACAAAACACACACACACACACACACACCCACAAAACACACACACACACACACACCCACACCCACCCCTATAAACACACACACACACACACCCATAAACACCCCCACACCCACCCTCACCCCCACAAACACACACACAACCCACCCCTACTCACACAACCCACACAAACCCACACCCACACCCTTTGATTCTTCTTAGAAATCGTTTTCACATAGTAAGTTCTACAAGAACACACATATTTAAGCTGTAGAGATTTTTTGAAGGAGAAAATAATTAAACTGAAGGGATTTAGGTGTAAAAACTCGTGATTAACAAGTCAAAGTAGTTCATACAATATATCTCCATGTAGCTTATCACAATACTTTTTTGAAAATCTAAGGGTGCGTTTAGTTGCGGAAAAATGAGTCGTTTTCTGAAAAAAATTTCCAAGAAAAATGAGAATTTTGAAAACGCGTTTAGTTTGTCTATTTTTCTAAAATTATAAAGAAGTTGGAAATTTTTGGAAAACCAATAATCATTGTTTTCCATATTTTTCTAATTTCAATTTTTTTCTAAAATATAAACACATACCCACTCCCATCCCACCCACCTCTACCTACCCCCACCTTAACACCCCCAACCCACCACACCCCTACCTACCCACTCTCAAGCCCACCATCACAAACACACACACACACATACCCACACCCACACCCCCACAAAACACACACACACACACACACACCCACACCCACCCCTATAAACACACATATATACACACACCCACAAACACCCCCACACCCCACAAACACACACACAACCCACACAAACCCACCCCACCCCTTACACACACAATGCACACAAACCCACACCCATACCCTCCCCCCTCCCCACACCCACACCCACAAACATACACACACACACCCACACCCACACCCCCACATCCACCCCCATAAACACACACACACACACACCCACAAACACCCCTACACCCACCCCCACCCCCACAAACACAAACACACAACCCATACAAACCCACCTCCACCCCAACCCCACCCTCCTACACACACAACCCACACAAACCCACACCCACACCCTCCCCCACCCCCACATACACACACACACACACACCCACATCCACCCCCATAAACACACACACACAACCCCACATCCCTACCCCCTATACACACACACCCACATCCACCCCACCCCCACAAACACACACACACACACACACAACCCACACAAACCCACACCCACCCCCACCCTCACAAACACACACACACACAACCCACACAAACCCACACCCTCTCCCACCCCCACCCCCACATATACACACACACACCCACACCCACCCTCATAAACACACATACACACAAAACCCCACATCCCCACCCCTATACACACACATCCACACCCACCCCTATACACACACACTCACACCCACACCCACCCCCACCCCCACAAACACACACACACACACACACACAACCCCACACCCACCCCTACAAACACACACACACCCACAAAAACACACACCCCACCCGAACATATCTCATACCTACCCACGCCACCCCATACCCACCCCACCCCTACCTACTCCAAAGATATGAATTAATGCATTAAACTTAGCCCAAAACATCATATGAATAACATTAAAATAAAATGCACCATGAAATGATTTGGTAACCATGGATGATCAATCTCAGATCGATATGAGATAGGGTGAAGTGGGGTGGGATACGGTGGGGTAGTGTGGGATGAGGTAGGGTAGGGTAGGGTAGGGTGGGTGGGGTGGGGTGTGAGTGGCGTTGCGGGTTTGTGTGATGTTAGTTAAAATAACAAAAATTGGAAAATGAAAACTCATAGAAAAATGTACATGTTGTCACAACTAGCATTTTAGCTAGGAAATTCTATTCTTGTGTAATCATTCAACCATTTTAAAACATATACTCTAAGTAAATATCACCCAGGGCTCATTTAAATTCACCTCTCACGTTCAACGAAGAGTCTGAAAACCCTACGAATCCCGGTTTAAGTCCATATTTGATTAGGATTTCCTTATTGGGCCTAATGGGCCAATAAGCATTCAAGACAACTATTTTGAGCTTGGAAACCCTATTTGGACTCTAAATGGACCCAATTCACAAATCTATAACATTTTGGACCATTTGGGCCTAGAATGATTTATTCTAACCCTAATGGCTTTATTGGGCCATAGCTAATCTAATTAAACCTAGTAAGCCATAAACTCTTTTTTTTTCAAAATGGGCCGTGAACCATCTAATGAGCCCATTGGGCCGAAAAGTAATTATTTGGGCCTCATAATTTCGAGTAAAGTCAAGTAAAGGCCCAAACTATTCCACCCCTTCTCCTAGCCCAAAAATTCTCGGCCCATGAGTTAAAAAAAATGAAATGGGGATTGACTTTGGTGGTGCCACCTCCATATTATTCACCATGTAACAAGGTAATTGTTTCTCATACTTCCATGTAAACTTGTATAACCCAACATGCTTCAAGCCTAGTCTCTCTTCCTCTCTTTATTACTCTTGGCCAACACCAACATCTCACCACCTTCATTTCTTTTCAAAATCATCTCAAGAATACCTCTCTTTCATCCATAATTTCGAGACTTTGTGTGGATCTTCAAGAGGTTCTCATCTAAATCATCACTCTTTGGTAAGTTGTTATCATATTTAAGTCTTTGACTTTCATCCTTAAGCTAATAACACTCTCTTATGAAGCTTCATTTCATGATCTAACACCTTAGAAACTTCATAAGCTCGAAATCCACTTAAGGAGCTTGTTAGAGCCAAAATCACATCAACTTCTTCCACTTTTTCTTCAAAACCGAAACATCAAAGCAAAGGTGAGTTCATACCCCCTTTTTTCGGTTTTTACATGATTTTTGGGGGAGAATACAAGTAAAATGTGTAGATCTATGTTTTATATGCATGTCTTGTGTGATTTCTTAGTTTATTTTGTAAAAATGTGTTAGATCTTAACAAATCTCGACATCTTAAGTAACATTGAGTAAAGATCCATGAACTAAGACACCTTATACATCATATTATCAAGTTAAAAGTGGCTATGTGTTGAAGATATAAAAATTTAAGGCAAAAACCTTGTTAAAGGTCAAAACTGTCAAGAAAACAAAACATAAGGGCAAAAAGTGACATATATGTTTTTATAAGGATCAAACAAGTCCTAATTGTATATAAATGGATTTTTATGATAAACATGCTTTCCAAAGGGACAAAAATGTAAATTTTAGCTTAATGGGCTAAACATTTGGGCCTCATGGTTTTGGGCCCAAATTTGCGAAAAAATGAAAGTTTTGGGGATAAAAATGTTATTTGATCAAAGTTTGAGTCATAAATGTAAATAAACCAAATTTGGGGGTGAAAATAACATTTATTTCTAAATGGGACCAAAAATGTAACTTTTATCAAAATAGGGCCGAAAGTGTCAATTTTTACAAACAAAGGGGCTGAAAACGCACTTTTCTGCAAAACTGGGCTGTAAATGTCAATATATAAATTTTTGGACCAAAACCGTGAATTTCTAAACATTTGGAACGAAATTACAAATTTTTATAAATTATGGACTAAAGTGTTATTTTTACAAAACTTTGGGCCTTAATTAAAAATTTGAGGCTTATTGACCAAAAATGTCGTTTTTACAAAAAGATGACTTTTTATAATCAATTTGGTAAACCTCAAGCTAAAACAAACAACGAAACAATAACGAATGAACGAAATACATCGATAACAAGTTTATTGGGCCTAATATTCACATTACATGGCCAATGGGCCTTAAGGGACCATTCAAATGTATATTGAGCCCAATATCTTCCATGACATGTTTATTGGGCCTTGCGACCCATGTACATGTTAATTTGGGCCTGAGCTATGGGTCACATGTTTCTTGGGCATTGGTTGTCGATTTACATGCCTATTGGGGCCAAATTACCCTCTTTCATGTTATTGGGCCTCTGTGGTCCATTTACATGCTAATTGGGCTTGGACTGAAATTCACATGTTTTGTAGATCGTAACTATACCTTTAAATAATTATTGAACTTCGTATACTTATATATGTACCTTTGGATTTGACAACATACAACATACACGTAAACATTAAACATAGTACGAAAGGTTGAGAATCTAGTGAGACGTGTCGGTTGGCACCTTTGAGTGTACAATCGTAGCCTGTAGTTATAACCAGAGTTTCCTGGAGGGAGAGCGAGAGTTTGTGTATAGATCTATACGGGGTGACCCTCCACGCCTTAGCTGTTCGCTACAGCTAGACTAGGCCAGTCTAGGACGACAAAACCTTGAGCAATACCGGCATTTGGAAAAATGCCAAGACATACAACCTAGTCATTATCATGTATGGTTATAACGGCTCATATAGAGATCCAATACCAATTTAACATTTCGAAGATTAACCCTTCGAGTGTGTCAATACAAAACAACTTATTAAACGATACAAGAACCTCGACATTATTATAAATCAGAAAATATCGGATTTTCTGGGGAAATATTAATATTCAATTATCACTTACTTACAATACAAAGAAATCTAAACCACATTCATATATGTTACTACTACAAAATTCACACATGCATCTATACTTGATTACCACATCATTTTCAGACATTTTACAGAAAATATTGGATTTTCTGGGCTTTTACAAAAGATACAAAGACTTTTATTCAAACATACTTATGAACTCACCAACATTATATATGTTGACCGTTTTCAAAATAAATTGTATTCTCAAGTAATCGTTAAGCAGGAAGATTTTCAAGTGTGTATGGTTTTATTTTATGTAACATCACTCAACGTACTATTAATACTTTGAACTTATGTAATTTATAACAATGTACTTGATGTGAACAATGCTGGTTGTTATATGAAATGTTGGGATGAATGTGTTATGTTTCATATATATTTATTGTGATGATAATTCAATTGTTAGTCACACGAGCCCCCAGACGTTTCCGCCGTCTGGTTCGGGGGTGTGACACATGTAAACGCGTTTTCTAATTTTCTAAAACAGAAAATGAAAAATGAATAAGATTTAACTAAACGCGTTTTCTAAATTTTCCAATGAAAACTGAAAACGGAAAATGAAAACTAAAAACGGAAAACAGAAAACAAAAAATGAAAACTGTTTTTCCACAACTAAACGCAACCTAAGAACTTACAGATAAATGATTAGAGACCCAATGTTATCAAAACAACATATACTTGGTTGTTCTATCGGTAACATTAACTAATATTATAACATTCTATTTGCTATAACAATAATATTGAATTGAAAGAATTTTACATCAAAATTAATACAAAACATATGATTTGGTAGTGGATTGAAAATGTTCTTAAAAGATTTACATACTAAAAAAATAGACCAAACCATAAAAACCATAATGAAATTAAAAGATTTAATGATAAGTTATCCTTAAAATAATAAATTATCTTATTCAAACCTTCCAAACACGTAGATATTTTGAAGAAAAAGGAAAAAGACACAAAGATAAAACACGTGACGAGTGGCGAGGACTCAAAAGACTCACGTGGCAGACATAAAAGAAACGTCGTCCCGCTTCTATGCCGTTCTAATAACTCGGAACTCTCAAACCTCTTGGATCACTCAACCTTCAAACTCAATCCAACTCAAGAACACATACTTAATAGTGGAATAACTATGTGTTTTCTCCAGATGCTGAACTTCAATTTATGCCTTGCGTAATGAACATGATGATTCTCCACACAACAACTTCATCTCTTTGTGATTCATTGTCAAAAATCAGTAATGTCAATCGTTTTCTCCCTCTTTCTGCATTTCGCGCCACCGCGACTATGGGGTATGTCATTATTTCGATGCTTCGTGATTGATTTTTTCAAATTTCGTTTGTTCATTGTAGCTTTTTGTACTCTCTCCAATGAAAATCGAAACGAGTCTACCGAATTTCGTAAATGGAAATGGTAGGTTCAATCGCGGGGAACATGAACGTCAGTCACATTTGGAATTCATATCGATTTGTAGCTTGTTAACTATTAATTTCTTATTCTTACACGTAAAATTATGATATGTTGTCTGATATGGAAGAATTGTATGTAGTTCACTAAGTTTCTGTTAATTTATGGAAAGTTCACTGGAAGAATTTGATTTTGACTCATTTTCAGAGTTGAAATCGATCTGTAGTTCCTTATGAATTTGAATTTGACGCACATTCAAAAATTATACCATTTTTAGCTCATTAACAATTAATTTTTCTTCTTCCTGAATTTGTTCAACCCTAATTTTTGATATTTCATCTGATGAGGATGGATTATTAGTAGCTGATAAGTTTTTGTTGGTTATGGTTTCTAACACTAAATCAACTGAAAATTTAATTCCTAACTCCTTTTTGAGCCATACATTCTATTTCTGTTGCTATTTACCCAATGTAATCAATACCTTTATTTTCTTCATTCATACTGATTATGTTCATTACTTTCAATGATCCATTCAAATGTAGTATCTCCCATTATTTATTTATATACTTTATTATTATCTCTTACAATATTGCGTTTCCAAACAGAGTAATGTGGAGTAGAAATGCATCAGGTAAAAGTTCTGTGAGTGGATTTTCCAGTAAGGTACCCCTTCTCTTCAAACTCCTTTTGTTAAGGTTAAGCTTTCTATGGCTATTTTCAATGATGAGGTGAGGAGGGCATTCACGTCTTTTGTCTTGTCCTGTATTATGTACATACAATTTGACTTATTATATAACTGAATGTATGACTAAGGTTAAAGGATCAGAGCCTATAAAGCATACATCTACTTATGTACACAGTCAACATGCAGAAGAGATTGTGATTGAGGTAATTATCATTCACTTCACATGTTTAATTATAGCATTCTACTTTGAGTTTTTTTTTATTATGACATTTTTGAAAAATGTCCCCATTATACCATGAAATTTGATTTGTATTTGGATAAGATTTATATAACTGATGTAAGCAATCACTTTTCCATTTTAAAAATTTTCAGGAAGAAGTTGTAGTGATGTCAGAAACTGATTCTTCATTTGAAAGCATTCCTGGAGTACCAATTCCTCTTGGAGTATCAAAAACTGAAAATGGAATAAACTTTTCTCTTTTTTCAAAGCATGCAACTTCAGTTACACTTTGCTTATCACTTCAAGACAGGTGAGAGTGTATCATAGATTATGAATTTGTTGTGTTTTACTCATACTTTATTTATTTATTTTTATCTGTTTTTAGTGGAAACGATGCATCTCCAAATGATGAAATGATTGAGCTGATATTGGATCCACATGTAAACAAAACCGGAGATATATGGCACATATGTGTTCTGGTAATTTTATTTTTATTTTTTATTAAAAGACCAAAATACCCTCGTTATATATACATGCATACATACATAAAATTCAATTATATATAGTTACAATAAACAAAAAGAATATATATTGTTTACATTATTGAATTTTATTCAATTTTCAGCCTACCAAACACGTGACATATTATAATTCCATCATATTCAAATTCTTTCATATTACAAATTCCATTCCTTCCAAAAACATTCTATAAATCCAAAGATTGCAACATTTTTCCTGTTTTTTTATTCATAATATTATACTCATGTAGGAATTGCCTCTGAGAAATGTTGTGTATGGATACCAAATAAATGGTCCTCAAGGTTTCCATGAAGGGCATCGATTTGACAACACTGTTGTTCTTATAGACCCTTATGCAAAATTAATACAAGGACGCAAGATTTTTGGTAATGTGAAAGATAAATTTTGTAAATTTTATGGAACTTATGATTTTAGTAGCTTGCCATTTGATTGGGGAGACAATTATACCCCTCCAAACATACCAGAGGTAAAAAAAGTGTAACCCTTTTTTCATAAACCCTTTTGATTTTACTTTTTATTTTCATTAGATTACAATTGTTGCTGATATTTTGCAGAAGGATCTTGTGGTATATGAAATGAATGTTCGGGCTTTTACAGCTGATAAATCTAGTGGATTGGAAGAAAGTCTACGTGGCAGCTACCTTGGTATTATTGAAAAGGTATTGGTTCTTTCTTCTCAAAAAAAAAAAAATAAATAAATAAAAGAGGATAAAATAATTAATGTTTTTGATATTATTGTTGATGTGAAGATACCACATCTGTTAGAGCTTGGAATCAATGCAGTGGAATTGCTTCCAGTTTTTGAGTTTGATGAGTTTGAATTCCAGAGGCGTCCAAATCCTAGAGATCACATGGTAATTAATCTCAACTTTCTAAAGAATAGAGTATTTACAAAAATGGTCCCTTGGATTTCATACTTTTACCATGTTTCGTCCAAGATTGAAATACTTTTCCGTTTTGGTCCTTATTTCAAGGTTACTTACAAGGACTGAAACTGAGATGGAACCTTGAAATAAGGACCAAGTTTTTATAAATGTTCTGATTTTGGACTGAACATGTAAAAATCAGAAATTACAGGGACCGTTTTTGTAATTTATCCCCTCATACTTGAGTCATATTTCATTTTACCCCCTTAAATATATTTTAATTTTAAATGTTATTTATTTACTCACTAATTAATTATATCTATTAAACATTTCATGTTAGAAATATAAAATTATAATGATTATATAAAATTTTCAATCTTTTTTACGACTATGATGTAATATATATATATATATATATATATATATATATATATATATATATATTCGTATATTTCTTTTGAAAAAATGTATTGTAATGTTTCCAAGAAATTAAAATAGGACTTGTGTTTAGAAATGACTAATTAAATAAAGGGGGTTTTATACTTTAATATTTTAACTGATATTCTGAAATTTATATAATAATTGTGAAGATCAACACATGGGGATATTCAACAATAAATTTCTTTGCTCCAATGACTCGTTATGCAAGTGGTGGAGGAGGACCTATTGTTGCTTGCTTAGAGTTCAAACAAATGGTTAAAGCTTTGCACTTAGCAGGAATCGAGGTTTTTATTATTTAACTTTTCTTTTAATTATAACGCCTTGATTATATATATTTAATTTTGTCATTAAATGTTGTAAATACTTTTTGTAAAT
Source organism: Lactuca virosa (assembly GCF_052849685.1). NCBI lineage: Eukaryota > Viridiplantae > Streptophyta > Magnoliopsida > Asterales > Asteraceae > Lactuca > Lactuca virosa. The sequence continues at coordinate 275,536,819 of NC_136434.1, read as the reverse complement.
TATACAGGTAATCTTGGATGTTGTTTACAATCATACAAATGAGGCTGATGATAAATACCCTTATACCACATCATTCCGTGGTATAGACAACAAGGTATAGTATATTATTCTTCATTTCATTTAAAGTTGATTTCTATAAAGAAAAAAATTATGTTTTATTAATATTGTTGTGAATCTGTTTATTTATTATATTATAGGTATATTACATGTTAGATGGTAATGGTGAATTACTGAACTTCTCAGGCTGTGGTAACTTCATCTTCTTTCCCTTCATTTATCATTAATAATGAAAAAAATACAAATAAAATATTTGTTTTTGTGGTAGTATATTTCCAATTTCCGAAATTGACCTTCACATTTGATGTGGAATGAGCAGGTAACACATTGAACTGTAACCACCCTGTTGTCATGGAACTCATACTTGACAGCTTAAGACACTGGTATGTACTTTTTGGGAAAATTGCTAAAATGAACAATGTAATTTAATCTTTTTATCAAAATAGGGAATATACTTCAGTTATTTTTCCATGATAAAAACTTTTTTTTTTACACCCTAATGCAACATGTATTTTTTGCACACATACCAAACAAACATAGTAAAAAAAGAAGTGAATCTCTGAAGCATAAAAAAAAGATGTTGGAGATGAATTACTTTTTTTTAGGGTTAATCTGAAAGAAGACCTTATATTTTGTGTTTTTTCCGGATTAAACCTCGAAAAAAAAAATTTGCCTGAAAAATACCTTGTATGTTTTCATTTTTTCCGAAAAAGCCCTCAACTTTGTATTTTTTTCCGAAAAAAACCCTCAACCTTCTAATGCTTCCAAATAAACCCTCAACTTTTTTAGTTTTTCTCGAAAAAACCCTCACATTTTACAATTTTTTTGGAAAAAAATGACTAAAAGGGCCAGACCGGAAAAAATGACAAAATACAAGCTCTTTTTCAGGTAATTTTTTTTGAGGTTTAATCCAGAAAAAACACAAAATATAAGGTCTTTTTTGAGATTAACCTTTTTTTTTTTGGAACGACAAATTTAATCTACTCCTAATTCCACCTATGTCAAAGTACAAGTGCTTTTTTGTATTTTGCCCATGTTTTTACCATAGAAGAAATGGATCTATGTAAAGGATAAAGGTTATATTAGGTGTGTAACTGTGTATGTTATTTTACTTTTTTTTTTTTTTTATAGTTTAAAGGTAAAGTTGTTTTTTAATATAAAATTCTTTTTGTTAAGGGTCACTGAATATCATGTGGATGGATTCCGGTTTGACCTTGCAAGTGTTCTTTGTAGAGGAACAGATGGCTCTCCACTTGATGCTCCTCCACTTATTAGGGTAATTTAGTCATTTCCTTTTTTTCACAATAAAAATAAAATACTTTCTGATTTTCATTGATTTCTTATTGTTATTCAACTGCTTGTATTTTGTTATTTGGGTTTCCCTTGCTCATACTTATAATACTATTTATAGTAAGATACTACTTTTTATTTGTCTTAAAACCAAAAAAGGTATGTTAAAACAAGTTATTGACTTTTCAAATCACCATAGTTGACTTTTTCTTGCAAACACACCATTGTCCTTGTGAAAATGCTAAATCAACATTATACTTTTGATAGTAATAAATTATGGTAAATCTTAAATCTAACATAATGTTATTAAACTATAATACGAATTTCTCATTTCATAATTTCAAAAAAAAAAAAAAAATTTGTTTTACTTACATCATTAATCTCCTAAAATGGATCAGGCAATAGCAAAAGATAATATACTATCCAGGTGTAAAATTATTGCTGAACCATGGGATTGTGGAGGCCTATATCTTGTTGGGAAATTCCCAAATTGGGACAGGTAATTTTCTGTTCAAAACTATCTATTCCAATTTCCAAATATACCCTTCCATTATTTAAGTATCTACAGTTTTTGTTAGAAAACTGCTCATTATTAAAACAAGTGTCTTTTTTTTTATGCTGTGAAGGTGGGCTGAATGGAATGGAATTTATCGTGATGACATGAGGAGATTTATAAAGGTATTGACACATAAACCAACGAAGAAATGGGCATTGTACTTAACTTTTTCTTTTTAGTCCGAGGGTATTTTAGTCTTTATGCATTTGGTGACTTTATGTATAGGGTGACACTGGTATGAAGGGAGCTTTCGCAACTCGAATTGCTGGTTCAGCTGATTTGTACAAAGTAAGTATTATTATTATTATTATTATTATTATTATTATTATTATTATTATTTCTGATGGAAAATTGACTGTCTAAAGCACTGTGCTTAAACAATTGTTTGTGTAAGTACAAATTATAATATGATTGATGGTTAAATGCATGATATAGCAATGCACTTTCATTGATTTGTTTATTTTTAGGGGTAACCTTAAAAAAAAAATTATATTTTGTGTTTTTTCTGGATTAAACCTCAAATTTATTTTTTTGCCTGAAAAGACCTTGTATTTTTTCATTTTTTCCGAAAAAGCCCTCAACTTTGTATTTTTTTCTGAAGAAAACCCTCAACCTTCTAAATGCTTCCAAATAAACCCTCAACCTTTTTAGTTTTTTTCAAAAAAACCCTCACATTTTACAATTTTTTTTTGGAAAAAAATGACTAAAAGGGCCAGATCGGAAAAAAATGAAGAAATACAAGGTCTTTTTCAGGCAAAAAAAAAATATTGCTATAACTGAGTAGATTTTCCAAAGTATAACACCCTAATAAGAAAAAAAATTGAAAACACAATGCTATAAAGATTTTAATAAATGCTATAATAAAAATGAAATGAAATAATAATATACAAGCATCTTAATTCTTATGGTTATTTGCTTTATAGGTCAACCAACGGAAGCCTTACCATGGGGTCAATTTCGTAATAGCACATGATGGATTTTCTCTTTATGACCTTGTGTCATATAATTACAAGGTATTATTGAATTTCAATCATTTGGTTAAATGCAAAGAATAACATTATTAGGGCATTATGCTTTAAAAATATAGCCAATTAAATGGTTATCACATTTCTATAATGGGTAGACTTTTCAAAGTACAACAATGCCCTTATAAGAAATAATCTAAAACTACAATGTTGTAATAAGATAAAGTATGTTTTTCCTAGCACAATGATGCTAATGGAGAAGGTGGAAATGATGGAAGCAATGATAACCTTAGCTGGAATTGTGGGCATGAAGGTAAATTTTGCCATTGAACTTTTTTTTAATTGATATAGCCTCTTAACTTTTGTAGAATATGTATTTAATTATCTTTATTTTGAATGTTATTGATAGGGGAAACATCTGATGCTAATATTAAATCCCTACGTTTCCGACAGATGAAGAATTTTCATTTGGCATTAATGGTGTCTCAGGTATATTGTATAAAAATTTCTTATTGCATTCCATATTTTTAATTAATTACTTTCCATAAATGTTTTATGTGGTAGAATTCCATTTAGGTTCTTGTGCCACATTACTATTTAACAAAAGGGTTAAATGCAACATTTATGCAACAAAGTGGTTCATGAAACACTGTTACATAAACGCGCATTTAATCCTTAAAAAGTTATTATAATTATTTGTGCTATTATATTGTTTATATTATAAACTTTCTATTAGGTAGGGACCATTTTTATAATTTTTCAAACACATGGACCATTTATGTAAAAAAAACCTTCACATGAACCTTTTTTGTAAGTTACAAGGACAGTTTTTGTAATTTATTTTCTACACAACTGCCAACATAAGAAAGTGTTAAACACATGGACCGTTTTTGTAAAAAAAACATCTTCTCTGTAAAAAAAATATCTACACAGGGACCTTTTCTGTAAATTACAGGGACAATTTTTGTAATTTATTTTCTACACATGGACCAAACCCACCAACATACAAAAATGTTGTGGCCAAAGTCTAAAATAAGAATGTTTTGTGGCCTAAGTACGAAATTGTTAAAGTCATTTGTGGCCAAAATATGAAATAAAAAACTTTTGTGGTTAAAGTTTAAATCCACAAAAACACACTATTCATAAGGTCATTTGATTTTAATATATATAGTATTATTATTTTTGTGGCGTTTAATGATGTTTGAGTTTCATGTGTTTACTATTGGTAGGGTGTACCAATGATGCTAATGGGAGATGAATATGGGCATACTCGCTATGGAAATAACAATAGCTATGGACATGATACCACTTTAAATCATTTTCAATGGGGACAAGTATGTGTTCCTATTTTCAAAAAATAATTCATTTTTCCTATTACAACATTTTGCTTTGAAAAATTTACCCAATTATAGCAAATGTCATGTAAATTTAAAGCAATTATCACTTCTCTATAACTGGGTAGATTTTTCAAAAGTAGAAATTGGTAATAAGAAAAAAAAAAGTATGATAAAAAGTACTTTGACCTTTCAGTTGGATGCAAGGAAGAATGATTGCTTTAGATTCTTTGCAGAGGTGATTAAGTTTCGCCAAAAGTATAGAGTATTTAGACAAGAGTATTTCATTGGCAAGGTGAGTTTTATATATAAATATAATATATTTCATCTTATGGTTAAATGCAAGAAATAACAAAACACTTTTGTTTATTTGTTTATTAAAGCATCATATACTTTCATTTCTTTGTTTAACAAATCTAATGGAAAACTCGTTCTGACTGACTGTAGAAAGAGATAACATGGCATGAAGATAACTGGAATAACTATGAGAGCAGATTCATCGCATTCACGTACACTCCTTTTTTCATAATTATGTCTGAGCCCCCTTGTGGGACTTATAATTCCAATTTTTGTCCCACTCGAAAAATTTGTTTTTGATGCAAATGACATAAATGCCCTTCTCACCATCACCATTTTACACGGGACAAACGTCAACAAGCTTTCTAGTGATATTTTCTATGATGAGGATGAGGAGGGTATTCACGTCTTTTGTACATGCGAGATATATATTGTAATTATACATATTGTAGTACTCACTAATATATTTTTTTTATAGACTTCATGATCATGACGAAGGGGATATTTACTTGGCGTTCAATGCACATGATTACTTTGTTCAAGTTCCAATACCTTCACCTCCTCTCAAAAGGCGTTGGTTCCGAGTGGTTACTCTTCTAATTTCATCAACTTCTACTTAAAAATGACACTCTGTATGGAGTAAGTGTGATTATATCACCAAAAAATGATTTTTTTTTTTTTTTTACAGGTGGACACGAATCTTGAGTCACCAAATGACATGGTGCCAGAGGGTGTGGTTGGCATTGGAGATACATATAATGTCGCTCCCTATTCTTCCATTCTTCTTCAAGCAAAGCCATAATTAAGTATAAAATAAATTATTTTATAGGTCAGGTTTCTTTTATAATCTTCAGGATGTTATATTTATCCTTTTTTTTGGTAAAAATAGACAAAAACATCGTTTTCACGCTTCAGCTAAGACTATATTTACGGTTTAATACACTCATTCACAGTTTAGTGCAAAACAATTATGGAAATTAATACATTCATACATATTTATACAACACTATATATATATATATATATATATATATATATATATATATATATATATATATATATATATATATATATATATATAAGACAAAACATCCATACATTCATGATTCACATTTTAACACAAAAAAACATTTATAGCTTACTACAGAAAAGTATACATTTACAACTACATTCATAGCTTAAGATTAGGGATGGTGACTTTCGTGTTGGGTTAAAACTTAAAAGGTTTAAGATAGCTTGACCCTAATGTTACCTATTTAATCATTGATTCTTGTCTTGGCAAGATGTTTATTTTGATGCTGAGTTGGCAGGTTTAGATCTTATAAATATGTTGTGTTGTGCTAGATCAACACCGAAGGGGAAGTGGGGAGTGAAATTGTGGAGTATGAGATATTAATAAAAAAATGAAAAATAAAAATAGTATTGAGCGGACGGCTAATTTGTGGCCTTCACATTACAAAAAGAATAAACACAATGTTTTCTTTATATTTGGCTATGTTTTTGGCATGTCCAGTTTACCTAAAAGATTAAAAGAAGGTGATATAAAAAATGGTGATTTTAATGTTATTTCTATGTACCAAATCAAAGAGCTGCTTGATAAAGGATTTATTCGACCTAGTTCTTCACCTTGGTGAACACCTATGTTATTTATGAAAAGGAAATTATACAAATCCGAGAACGACTGAAAGCCTCACGAGATAGACAAAAGAGCTACGCCGATAAGAGACGAAAACCCTTGGAGTTCCAGGTTGGTGACCGCGTCCTTCTAAAGGTCTAACCCTGGAAAGGCATGATACGTTTTGGGAAACGTGGAAAGCCAAACCCAAGGTACATTGGACCGTTCGAAATCCTTGCTAGGATCGGTCCCGTGGCATACAAACTTCAGTTACCTCGAGAGCTCAGCAACATCCATCCTGTCTTCCACGTGTCGAACCTAAAGAAGTGTCTGTCCGATGAAACACTTGTGATTCCTCTCGACGAGATTGAAATCAGCGAGAACCTCAACTTCGTGGAAGAACCGGTCGAAATCATGGACAAAGAGATCAAACGAACGAAACAAAGTCGCATCCCGATAGCGAAGGTTCGCTGGAATGCCAAGCGGGGACCTGAATTCACTTGGGAGCGCGAAGATCAGATGAAACAAAAGTATCCGCATCTCTTTCCTAATCCATGATTTGTATTCCATGTTCGAATTTCGGGACGAAATTCCTTCTAATGGGGGGATGATGTGACAACCCGAAACCTTGTCCGTTTCTGATACGCGATTTCCGTTAATAAAGTTTCGAATTCATTAATTTTTCCGTCAAACTTCTTGGTTTAGAAAATAATCTAGTTATATATAATTAAATTATTTACGAGTCGGAACCAAAAATCGCGCGGAAACCCGAATATCTCGAAAAACCAACATTTCCGGTCTAAGGAGATTACGACCGTAAACGTGTTTACGGCCGTAAACTCGTTTACGACCGTAAACTCGTTTACGGTTAGTACGAGTGGACCCCACAACACCCCTATAAATACGTTGCCTCCACCTTCATTAGAACATTTCTGGCCAAGCACTCTCCCCTTTTCTCTCCAAGAATCTCGACCGTAAACACTCCAAACACCTTCAAACTTCGGAAAACATCGAGAAAACCACGTTTGGGTTGCTTAGGAACGTCTGGAAAAGCTCATCTCGTCGAAATCAGCAACCAACACCAGTGTTCTTGAGTTTACGGTTCGTCTTCAGAAACCGTAAACTCTGTTCTTGAGTTTACGGTCCAAACCTTCAAAGACCGTAAACTCTGTTCTTGAATTTACGGTCCAAACCTTCAAAGACCGTAAACTCTGTTCTTGAGTTTACGGCCGTAAACTCGCCGAGCCTTCAGAAACCGTAAACACTAGTTTACGGCCATAAACCCCATTTACGACCGTAAACTCTTGTTCACGGCCGTAAACACTTTTTGGGTGGTACTTTTGGCTGAAAACCCATCTTTCTTCGATTCGATCAAGTCCCGGATTTCGTTAAGTGTCACGTGCAACAACTCGAGGATCTTCATTCAGTCAGCTATTTCACGCAACAACAGTGAGTTCATACCCCTACATTTTCCATATTTTTAATGTTTTCAGGGGGGGAATACAAGCTAAACATAAATGTTTTTCAAAAACTTATGCAAAACTCATACTTTAAATCCCTTTTGTACTATGCAGAGCATAAGGGACGTTTTCACTAAAATTGCATAGTTTTTCCGGACACGCTATTCGCTACGTTTTACATGCAAACTATAATCGGTATAGTTTTGGGATTTTCTAAAACTTATCAAGTATAGAAACTTTCACTATCAAACATATGCACTGAGACAGAAACCGTTACAGTTTACATCACTGCTTTATCATGGTATTCATAACTGTAATTATCACTATATACGGTATACATACGGATTTTCACTACGGTAGAACGCTACTACACTACATGTAAACTAGATTGTACGATACTGTGAGGCGCTACTTCACTACTGTACCCTTAGGTGTACAGGGATAAATCATACCACTGTATAACCAGAGTCTCCTGGAGGGAGAACGTGAGATTTGTGAATAGATCTATTCGGGACTGACAATCCCACATCTGGACTGCTAGCTACAGTTAGGCGGGCACGCCTGAGGTGTACAAATGTCATTTCACTCAACGCCTGAAGAACGTTGGAAAGGTCACTAGTCATATCAAACATGGTTATACGACTCACATTATGTATAAATCACCTTTAGTTTACAAACCTGGCACTCTTCAACGGTTTTATTTATACCAAATAGAACTAAAACACACTATACATACTGGCCGAGCCAGGGTTTTCAAAACAGAACCATTTATGCTATGGTCTTACATATAAAAATACTTATACTTCATAATTAGCTTTAGCTAGTCACATGAGGTAGTATTTTCGCATATCACTACAGTTTTCAGAATCGAACACTCATGGTTTTATACGAAATCGATAACGCTACGTTGTTCACTAAAGAAAATATCGGATTTTCTTGAGACTACACGAACATTTCGGCTCGCTCATCAACAAGTTTTCATTACAAATTACTGCTTATGAACTCACCAGCTTTATGCTGATATTTTCAAACTGCTTGTATTCTCAGGAAATCAGTAGACAGGTACTTGCTGGATTTTGAGGAACTGAAGCATTAAGAGTTTTTAAGTTTTTACTATACAAAACTATTGGATGTAATTCAAACTAGGTTTCAGACTGATGTAAACATTTTTATTTAAGTATTCACTTTAATGGTTGTGTTGCTATGATTGCTGTTATTCATTGGTTGTGATGCTATACATGACGTCCTCCGCCCCGGAACATTTCCGCCATCGGTTTCGGGGTGTGACATAGTTAATGTCCTGGTTTCATTATGTTCGGGTAAAGGAAAGTGAACATCGAAAAGAAGGCATTCCGAACTCGTTATAGACATTTTGAGTTTTTGGTGATGCCATTCGGTATCACTAATTCACCTAATGTTTTATGGATTTAATGAATCGTACATGCAATACGTTTCATGACAAGTCTGTCATAATATTTATAAATATGTTTCATGACAAGTCTGTCGTAGTATTTATAGATGATATTCTTATCCACTAAAAATATGAAAAATGTAAACACTTGAGAGAAATATTGCATATTCTGGAAATCTGTATGCTAAGCTCTTAAAGTGTGACTTTTGCTTACGAGTGCTTTACCTGGGACATGTGGTGTCTCAAGAAGATATCAACGTCGATCCATCAGATATTGAAGTAGTAATGAAATGGGGGACTCCGTAAACACCAAACACAGTTCAAAGTTTTCTTGGTCTTGTTATATATTATCAACGATTTATTCACGAATAACCATACCACTCATGAAATTGAAAAAAAAGGATATAAAGTTGGCGTGGGATAAGAAGGAAGAGGAAGCATTTTCCATATATGAAACAAAATTTATGTGAGGCACCCATTGCAATATCTTTACTCGATGGTATGGAAGACTTTGTTCTTTACATGATGCAAAGGGTTTTATGTATCTAATAAAGGCCTTTAGTATGTGCATATGAAAAGGGATAAAGTAATTTCCTATGCTTCTAGGCAACTGAAGGATGGGAGAACTAGGCACAAGACTCATGATTTAGAACTTGTGACAATTGTATTTGCATTCAAAATTTGGAGACATTTTCGAGAGTGAATATAAACTATAAATGGATCATAAAAAGTTTACAATATGTCGTCTCGTCACTCAAAAAGACCTAAACATGACAAAAAGAAGGTATATCAAACTCATAAAAGTTTACCTGGTTGTGGAGTGGTGTTCAAGACAACATAAAATAAAACAAGCAACCGAAGTATCGACGATTTTCAAAATTTTAATCCCTAAAGCCATGCATTAAATTACAACTTATTAAATCAATACCATTAATTTGGTGTTGTATAACATTTTGTATTAGTGAAATTTATAGTTTTTATTTAAATTAAATTACTTAAATAAAAAATGTGTCATGATAAACCATATCCTTGGTACGACAACGAAGTAAAAGTTGGTTTGTAAAAATAAGGTGACACAGATATGGCAGAAAAAAATGGTAAAGTAGGGATGAGCATGGGACATGTAACACCAAGTTCCAGGTATATACATCTTTTATTGTTATGGCATCTAAGCTCAAAAGAAAGAAAGAATTTCAATGGCCACACAGTGGAGATATTAGTGCCACGACGTGGCATAAGCCACTGGAATCGCATAGATGAGTGTGCGCCATGACGTAGCAATCTGTTGGCCAGGACGTGGTGACCATTTAATACTAAACCCTAATTTTGGGGTTTATGTGCCTATGTAAGGGAAGTGAGGGCTAGGGTTTGCACAGCCTCAGCCTCTATCACCTCCCTTTCACATTCAAAGAAAACCCTAGCCTCCTTTTTGATATTTGTAAGCTTTTGGTGTGTTTTTGTGTCTTAAAGAAAAAGGAAGAGCTTTTGGTTCATAGATCCAACTTGCAAGCCTCATTATCATCTACTAGCACATACTCTGGACCTTTGTGAGTATTCAAGCTCGAAGCTTTATGATTTTATATGCTTAGATCTAGACTATCATGCATGTTTCTCCATGTTTAGGCTAGTTGGAATGTTGGGATTCCATAAAGTTGGCAACTTTATGGATCCTCAAAGTCCCTTTATAGTTAGAAATGTTAGATCTGGAGTTTGGTATAATGAATTAAGCTGACCAGAGCAACTCCCACGACGTGGATGACTAACCTCCACGACGTGACGAGAGGTGGCTTCTCGACTGTTTTGTCATGTAGTCCCCATGACGTGGCAGAAGCCTGGCCACATCGTGGCGACCAGCTGGTTGACTGTTGACTTTAACTTTGACGATTGACGCTTTAGACTAAGTTGACTTTTGGGTCAACTTGGGGGATTTAGGACCCTACATTGAGGAAGTATTTCTATTTGATGAATAGGTTACTCGTAGTAACGGTTCTTGTCTTCTAGTGAGCCGTGTATATCTGATAGCTGGCGATGTGAGTTTTCTCATTATACTTTGTACTGCAGTATGTATCCTTGTGTGTATGATGTTGTTATGCTGTAGTGATCTGTTAGACTGGTAGATCTGATATGATTACCTATGCTTTCTTGTTATTGTTTTGTGCATATGTCGACATAGTGTGGTTGGGTTGAGGCAGTACTGCTTTGTGTTGTGGGCCAACATACTCGGGAGCGGTCCAACTATATGTTGCAGGCTGGGGAGCGGTCCAGCTTTATGCTGTAGGCTCAGGGGGGGGGGGTCCAACCTTGTGATGTAGGGCCGAAATCGAATGATTTTTTAACCCAAATTAATGAAACTAAATCATAGAAACCAAAATCAAATAAAATTTCAACCTAAAAAACTTATACTAAATATTAAAAACAAAAAACGAATGATTTTTCAAAAAAAAAAAAAAAACTGAAGTTTGTTGTTTGACATCGACATATATCGATATTGTAACGCCCCGATTCTCATGTATTGATTTAAATAAGGAATTCTTTGATTTCCAAGGTCTACTCGACGAGTTGGTTGCCCTACTCGTCGAGTAGCAGCGGATTGGTCCACGTATTTTAGTGACCTACTCGCCGAGTCCAAGAATGGACTCGACGAGTAGAAGCTGGCAGATGAAACCCTAAATTTTGGGGTATTGCACCCTATTTAAAGGATCATTGGCCTCCCCCAGCCTCCCCTTTACTGCTTCTTGTCCCTCTTAAACCCTAAATCGTTTGTGTGTGTGTGTACTTTTGGTGTGTTCAAGCTTGGAGGAGGAACTTTGGAGAAGGAAACACTTGGGGAAGCAACGAAATCAAGGCTAGGAACTCGTGGGGAGCTAAGAGATTCATCAGTTGTCACTCTCTGGAAGGTATTAAGCTGTTCCTTTAGCTCATCTCTCTTTTAACCTCTTTTGGATGGGTTTTATGAAAGGCTTCTCATGTTTAAGCTAAGATCTGAAGTTGTAACTTCAGATCTGGACTCCCTTTGACCTCTAGATCCATAAAGTCATCAACCTTGCCTAGTAGGAGCCTTCCCTCAAGTGTGAGACTTCATTGCAAGCTTAGTTTCGCCATTTAAGGGTATTAAAGCTTTACATACACGTAAAGTTTGCAACTTTACGTGATAATCAGGCCTTGGGAGGTTGGATCTGCAATATGGAGCCGCTGCATGGCTTAAAAAGTGTCTGTATGGGTGAAGGTTCGACGAGCCTCATGAAGATAGTCCTGTACTCGACGAGTTGGATGAACAACTCGGCGAGTCCAATGAAGATTGCCTTGAACTCGGCGAGTTAGTTGAATGACTCGGCGAGCCGGCTAGGGTTTTCCCAACCTTTGGACACGTACGAACGAGGCGAGTTGTAGGGGGAAACCCGACGAGTTGGCCAAGGGGTTTGCGGCCACTGACATTAGAAACTCGACGAGTCACTCAAGTGACTCGACGAGTTGGCAAGTCATGTCAGGAACTCGGCGAGTAGTTGAGGGTACTCGACGAGTTGAGGTCAACATGGACTGTTGACCTTGATAGTTGACTTTGACCTTGACTAAGGGTTGACCAGTGACTTCTGCGGGTATTTTGGTAAATTGAATATTGATAGCAAAGGACATTTGTGAATATAGGTGTTGGAGTTGGAGTTACTTTTGGAAGAGTTTGACGTTACCTTCCGAGCTACTTGCGAGGTGAGTTATCCTCACTATATCAACAGGGTGTAAGGCACCAAGGTCGGCCCTTTATGGATTGTATTCAGATTATTGCATGTTAGCTTACTAATTTACATTTTGGTAGTTAGGATGGTGTTATGCTTACGCTTAGTGACCCGGTTAGGTCAGTGTCCTGGTTATAGGATGATGTTATGTTAGAGACCGGTTAGGTCTGTATCCCGGTTATTGGGATGTTGTTATGATTAGGGATCTGCTAGATCGGTTGACTGTTATATAATATGAGCTAGCATATGATATTTATGAGCACATGTTTGTTTGATTGGGGGTTGGGTTGAGGCGGTCCTGCTTTGTGCTGAAGGCCAACATACCCGGTGAGCGGTCCGGATAGGCTGTAGGCCCTGCAAGGCGGTCCAGTCATGCCGAAGGCTCGGGAGCGGTACAGATAGACTGTAGGCCCTGTGAGGCGGTTCAGTCAGGCTGAAGGCTCTTTATGCATACTGTTCTGTATTTGTTATATGTAATTTGTATGGCGTTGGTATTTTGGGGGAACTCACTAAGCTCTCGGGCTTACAATTTCAGTTTATTGTTTCAGGTATACCAGGGGATCGCGACAAGGCGAAGGCGTGATCGTACAGCTCCTCATGATTTGTTTATGTTTCTGGGAAAACTCTAATATTATACATTTTGAAAACAAAGTTGTAATGATTTTAATGATTTGATATGTGTTTAAAAGTTTTAAATCGGCTGAAATTTTTGGGTGTTATAGATATAGTTGTTTATTTATAGATGACAAAAGATCATAACTTTTGATATAGTAACTTTTTCGATAAAAATAAACACTAAAAAAATAGTGGTTGCAATAGAATTTTTTTTAAAATATGGATAATTTTATACAAAACTGCACAAATGGTCCCTATGGTTAGTTGAAAATTGCCACTTTGGTTCAAAAAGGTTTGGACTAGCACCAGAGGTCCAAACTTTTCATTTGGTTGCGAGTTTGGTCCAGTTTTCTATAAACTTTTTCATAATGACTATTTTGCCCTTATTTTTTTTTCTTTTCCAATTTTTTTTATTATTTAAATACTTTTTTTATTAAAAGAAAAAATAAAAAAGAAAATTTGCATTTTCTATTTTATTTTTATAATTTTTTAATAACAAAATAAAAAAAATAAAAATGAAATCTCTTTCTCTCTCTCTCTCTCTAACGTAACAAATCCCTCTCTTCTTCTCATTCATATCCTACCAGTCAAAGGAGGTGGTTATCCCTCCTCCTTCTTCTTCATTTTCGAGCAAGAGAACTCCACCGGAGGTGGAGCTGTTTTCCGACCACTAAGAAACCCCCACCATCACCGGTGCCACCTCCCTCTCCTTTCCTCCACTGTTTTTTCCCTTACGAGAACAACCCACCACTCACCACCACTGTAACCACCGAAAACCACCACTCCAACCACCCACTTCCTTATGTTATGTCAAACAAACACCAACCAAAAGCCCCCGCTACTGCTGCAGTCGGAGTTCTTCCTCAGCCACCGCAAGACACCACCATCTTTAATCTTTTTTTTTCTGTTGAATTGGAACGAGCTCAAGCTCCAACCATCGCCTCGCTGCCCTCCCTCTCGTCGAGCTCGTCGGAACAGCAAGGAACGACGCAACAGAAGTCGCCGGAGCAACCCCTGCCACCACCGACACCGCTGCTGTAGAACCACCGTCGCTGATTGCTAATGTGGAACGAAGCAGCAGAAGCCACCGGAGCAACCCCATGTGTCTCCCCCTCAATTTCTAGTCATTAAACACCCCATTTGAAAACCCTAGCCCCCAAGAAACCCTAACTTTCAGATCTCGATCTCCTTTCTCTCGTGGAGGTTCAAATGAAGGGCAACAACGATCGAAGTTGGTGTTTGGGGTGGTGCTACCTGACCGGTGGGAGGCGGAGGGGCAGCCTAGGCCGACGACAACCGCCGATTTATTCTTCTTTGGCCGGTGGTAAGCAAAAAAAAAAAAGAGAGAGAGAGAGAGAGAGAGAGAGAGAGAGAAAGAGATTTTTAATTTTTATTTTTTTTATTTTGTTATAAAAAAATTATACAAATAAAATAGAAAATGCAAATTTTCTTATTTATTTTTTCTTTTAATCAAAAAAGTATTTAAATAATAAAAAAACTGAAAAAAAAATAAGGGCAAAATAGTCATTATGAAAAAGTTTATAGAAATCTGGACCAAAATCGCAACAAAATGAAAAGTTTGGACCTCTGGTGCTAGTCCAAACCTTTTTGAACCAAAGTGACAATTTTCAGCTAACCACAGGGACCATTTGTGCAGTTTTGTCTAATTTTTATAGAACAAAAAAAGCAATATTACCAATTTGACCAACATTTGCAAGTCATAGTGGTTATCATAGAACTTTTATGAAAATATGAGTGTTTTTTTAAACACAAACGAAAATTGGATGTTTAAACCAGAAAGGTGACAAATATAATGGTTTTTAGGTGAGAAATATCCAATAAAGTCACAATATTTTGGGTCAGTTTATGTATAATCTCAAATTAGTTTTTGTTTACAAAAAAAGACAAATTACTGGCTAAAACTTTGGAATAATCCTTTTTGTCCGGTTTCACAAATTTAGCCAATATTCCATCTTTTTTCGTTAATTGATCAAAATATTTGGACATTTTCTAAAGATTACTTTATTTTTTATAAATATCTGAGACTTTTCTGAAGATTACCCTTGAACTAATATATATTATTATGCTATTTTTTTACCAATAACCAAAATATTAAGACTTTTCTAAATATTACCGTTGAACTAGTTTTGGTTATTGGTAAAACATAACATAATTTTCAGAAAAATCCTAATATTTTAACCAATTAACGAAAAAATACAAGATACTGACTAAATTTGCAAAATCGACCAAAATGGATATTCCGAAGTTTTAGCCGGTAATCTGTTTTTTTTTTGTAAACAAAAATTAATTTGTGATTAAATCGTAAACTGACCAAAAATATTGAGACTTTACCGGAGATTTTCCATTTTTAGGTTATTAACTTTAGTTAAATATCCATATATCCATATTCTAATAAAAGAATAATTTTAATCTTCTTTTGCCAAGTGTCACTCTAATACAACTGATAATTAATATTATGTCATGTGTCATCTCTTAATTAATAATTTATTTAAAATAATTGTTTAATAATTATAAATTTTTATTATAAAAGTTTAATTAATTTTATAACCGTGTTTCCCACGGATTATAAACTAGTTAATATTAAATAAAAACTTTAGAATTTCTAGATCAAACATGAAAATTCGATGAACAGTTTCAAAATTTATATTTCGTTTTTTACTCTTTACTAACATATTACAAAATGGTTAGACTAAATAACAAAATACAATATAGACTTGGAGCTTAAAATTAATTAGACTTTTGATTGGAAAACAATAATAATAGATAATAATAATAATAGAGGGTTCAAAATGAAATTTTGGTATATTAGTATTACAAATTTATTACATGTTTTTCTTTTTAAAAAGAAATTTGCAAACGAAGAAAAACCAAAAAACTTCAGAATAAGTGGAATAGAACATTCGAAACTAACTATTTTTGAGAAGCTGAAAAAATAACTATTTTTTAAAAACTAAATTAAATAATTACTTTTATTAACGAGCTATTTTATAAAGTTAGTTTAATTAATATCTCTTAAATTAATAACACATTTAATTAATTAACTAATAAATATAACTTTTTAACCTATATCTGTCGTTCCCGTTGGATGCCACCAACATACTATAAATAATTAGGCATACAACGTGCCTCATTATAACGGTAACCTGGAAATTTTATGTTTTACTAAATCAAACGACTTTACGCATACTCGGTCCTCTAATCCAACGGTTGTACATACAGATGATTTGTACTTTGTAGGGCCCAGATTCTTTCGTTCGTGTAAGCATCTAACTCGGTGTCACGCTGGATCACTTCACGCGGAATCTTACGACAAGAAATAAACGGTCGTGATTTCATCTCTCCAAAAACCGACTTACACCCTGTATATAAACCCTCCTCCTCCGTATTCTCTACCACTTTCATCGTCTCCAAAATTCTCTCCATCTCTCAAACTTTATCCTCCATCTACAACACTCTCACATTCAAATTGTATTCGATTGAAATTCATAACAATGGCGTCTTCTACATATGTTATGGTGGTCTTGTTTGCTTTGATTGCTGGATCTGCGTTGGCTCAGTCACCCATCGGATCTCCAACGGTATCACCGACGGCATCTCCAACCGCGTCGCCTCCGTCGCCAGTTACAGCTCCTCCTACGAGCTCTCCGACTTCATCACCGACTGAATCGCCTTTAGCATCTCCACCAGCTCCTCCTACTCCTCTATCTCCCAGCGGCTCTCCGTCGTTGTCTCCTTCTGGCTCACCTGTTCCGACCGCTTCCCCTACTTCACCGCCGAACTCTGCTAGCTTGAACAGACTCGCCGCCGGATCTGTTGCCGTGGTTGCCTTAGCTGCTGCTTTGGTTATGTAGAGATCTTATTTTGTGGAGAGATTTTTCATGGAGTTTATTATTCTTGTGATACTTTTACTTTTGTTCAATATTTTTAATTCTTATTATTAGTCGGTTTTAGGTTATTATTCCATGTCTATTTTACTACGAGTGCATAGGCTTTGATGATTTTACTGATCATGTTATTATTGTTATATTAATGAATTCTTTCGTTATCATTTGTGCTCTTTTCAATTATTTCGTTACATTTTCTATTAGTTGAATACTTGAATTAAAACAAGAAAAAGCACCTCTAAATGTGCTGAAAATTGCTTAATTATGTTGCATTGTACAATAGAGATCTAAATTTTGTAATTTATCCAACAAATAAATTTGGAAATTAGGGTTTAATGCATTGATGACATTTTTATTCTAGTGCACTAACTTGATAAACATAATGCGTTTCCTTCATGGTTACTTTTGTGGTTGATGACGTGGAATATAATGGTAAGCTGTGTTAGAGGTGGAAAGGTGTCGTTTTGCACTAAAAATAGGGATAGTGGTCGGTCTGGTTTGGGTTTTTCTTGTGGTGTTGTGTCAGGTATGTGTGCGAAGCACAGCTGGACATGATAGAAGCCCATGTGCAAATTGCCTTTATATCTTCACAAGGAATACTTTTTGTTTAGAAGGATTAATGAACACTACTTCACTTTATTAAATTTGTGAAATAACGTTTTTATTTATTTATTTATAATAACATGTTGCCATAGTTTAAATTAAAACAAAATTACGCAGTTAATTAATTGAGTTGAATATAGTTAATGAAATGTTTAGCAGTTGTTATATTGTTTGGAAAAACAAAAGCAAACGGTAAAAGTAGGAGTTATTTGATACATTTCTAAGGATTTTGATTTGTTTGTAGATCGTTTAACATGTTGAACAAAATATACTTGAACGTGCTGAATGTTGATTGATTCATAGGTGAGTTAAATTACCAAAAATTTACACGACCATGATTATAATGATGACCACGTCCACAACCACGCGTATTATCACGTACATGATTATTGTTTTGGCTAAAATGACAACGACCACATCCCTTCTACGGATATTCTTCTTAGGTTCACGAGTATTAGTAACATTTACTTCAGGAAGTGCTACTGAACCTGCTGCACGGGACTCATGATTTTGTTATCAATAGCTCATTTTTTTCAGCAACAAGGAGAAACATATTAAGTTCAGAATACTTTTTGAAATTTTGCAACCGATATTGTTGTTATAAGGTCATATTTGATGCATGGAAAGTAGAGAGAGTTTTCTCTAACATTACGGCATCAGGAACTTCCTCTCTACAAAACTTGAGTTGTGAACATAATCTAAACAAGACCGAATTATAGTCATTTACTTTTTTATAATCTAGAAACCTCAGTCACATCCACTCATCCTTAGCATTTTGATGCATAGCTTCTTTTTTATGATCAAATCTTTCTTTGAAGTTATTCCAAAGAATGTTTGGTTCAGTGGTATTGAGGCATTCATATCTTAGTATTTCATCCATGTGTTTACGAAAGAAAATGATTGCTTTTATTTTGTCTTAAAGAGAACAAAAATTTCCTTCCACTATTGTTTCCGAAATACCTATTGACTCAAGATGCATTTTAGCGTCTATGGTCTATGTCATGCAGTTTTTCCCACTGAATTCTAGAGCAGGAAATTCAATCTTCGCAATGTTGGACATGTTGTGACTAAATATTTTGAAATAGAAAATAAGAACAAGATAAAAATTAGAATCAATTTATTTCAATAAATATTACACAGAAAAGGAGGTATGTCTATCATTCATACAAACCTAAAAGTAGATGAAATTTCATATTATTTTCGATGTTAAGGACTGGAATGAAAAAGTAACATGACTATTATAGTCATGATTATCATAAAATGGTGAATCATCTTGAACTTGATTTTTTGAAATTGATTTTTTTGATAGAAGAGAAAAATATTTGTTATGGTGAAAATAAGAAGTGTAGAAATATTTATTTATAGTAAAAAAGATATATTTATTTATAACCGTTGGGTATATATCCGTTATATATTTATATTTATATCCATTTTGTATGTAGTAAAATATAAAAAAAATTTAGTAAGTATGAAAATTATATACAAGATTAGAATGTATAAATAAATGTTAGTATACGAAAATAAAATGAGTATACATAAATAAATAAATGTTGGTTGCATACTTCAAATGTTATTATGCATACATAAAAGTCAGTTGCGTAATGTAAATGTTAGTATATAAATAAAAATTAGTTGCATAATATAAATGTTAGTATAAATAAATAAAAGTTAGAATACATAAAGAAATGTTGGTATTAGAAATAAAATTTGTTAGTAGTCCTTAATGTCCATAATAGATAAGTTCTATTAAATTATTATTATTTTTATTATAGTGGTGGTTTAATAATTTTTTACTAAATAATACATACCTTGATTAAAATTAATATGGTTTCCACTTGTTTAATCACTTTGATTAGAACTTTCGTGATAACGTGTTATAAATTAAGTATAATTAAGGTAACTATAAACCAATCCAAACTAGTAACTTTGATGAGAACTTTGATTGAAAAAAAAAGATTTAGAGAGAATATATGAAAGTTATATCACTTATGAAAATGTAACTTTAGATGTATTTCACCCTTTACAATGCAGGTGCATATATACTACAAATTTTACTATTCATAATCTAGATATAACTGTAACTAGTTAGAAATGTTGACAAATTTACCATGCATAAATTATTATGACATCCACTAATTATTTATGACTATATATATATATATATATATATATATATATATATATATATATACATATATATATATATATATATATATATATATATATATATATATATATAATCTAAATATAACTGTAACTAGTTAGAAATGTTGACAAATTTACCATGCATAAATTATTATGACATCCACTAATTATTTATGACTATATATATATATATATATATATATATATATATATATATATATATATATATATATATATATATATATATATATATATATATATATATATGGTCCGGATCCGGTAGAACCCAAAAATTGGTAGAAACCGCGATTACTATTCTCTACCAATTATTTCGTCAAGGGCACAAACGTCAAACTCATTTACTTGGTCGTGACTCATTCGCACGCGGCGCACGTGTATGGAACGTTATACGGACTCGAGGGAATAATCATGCGCGACGAATGTCCATGGAACATTATTTAAATGGGTTTTTCCTTTTCTTTTTCATTATTTTGGTTTTTTTGTTTTATTATTATTATTTTTTATTTTTCATCAAAAAAATTCAAATTTTTTCTTAAATAGATATATGCCGGCTTTTAATGTTTTTATATTTTTTTTATATATTTTTTTAATTTTTTTTAATTTTTTTTCATTTATTTAAAAAAATTATTATTATTTTTTTTTCGTTTTTTTTTAAATATCTTTACTACATACTTGAAGATAGTAGAGTTTTTTTCTTTTTTTCTTTTTTCTTTTTTCTTTTTATTTTTTGATTTTTTTTGATTTTTTTTGATTTTTTAAATTAAATATCGGTTTGAGTTTTAAATGTTTAACAATTATAAAATTGTAAATAAGAATAATATTAAGGATCATAATATTTTCCATTCATACTTTTTTTTTGAATCATATTGTTTTTGGATCATAAAATTTTGAATCATAACGATATTATGCACCATATGTAACATCCCAAAATTCAAGACCAAAATTTCGTTTTAATTAAGTTATTATATAAACCAACATTATAAAAACATTCATATTAATATCTCATGTCAAAACCAAAGTATCAATAATCAAAACATATTATCATAAAACCATATTAGAGTGTAATCCCAAAGATCTCATGTGCGGAAAACGTAGTGTGATGCGCTGTGATCAAGCCGACTCCTTTCCTTTGAAAACGAGTACCTGAAACCAAAACTGTAAACCGTAAGCACGAAGCTTAGTGAGTTCCTTCATCATACCACATACCATACAATCACATATTGCCAGGCATATCTGGGTGCTCGACCTACCCTGCTGAGCATACCGGGGTGCTCAATCTACCCCACTATCAGGCATACCGGGGTGCCCGACGTACCTCATGTCAGGCAAATCTGGGTGCCCGACCTACCCCTTCGGTATCTTTCAACCGGTAACCGGGAGCTTGCCTCCCCTTCTGTATCTTTCAACCGGTAACCGGAGACTATTTCACCCCTACCACTACCACATAAACCCTAGCATATATACATAAATCACATACTGCCTAGCATATCTAGGTGCTGGCCTACCCCTTCGGTCCTGTCGACCGGTAACTGGGGAATATTTCACCCCCTACTACTACCACATAATATCATATCACATATATCATAATCTGTCTAGCATAGCTGGGTACTAATCTACCCCTTCGGTCGACCGGTAACCGGGGAATATTTCACCCCTACTACTACCACTATCACATAACATCATATCATGATAGCACATAAAACATAACAGGTAGCAGTAAACGTAGATGAATATCACAAAGACAATCATCTAACATACAACTCCTACTAGTGGGCCGACATTGTGGCCGTAGACCCACCGCTACCGGAAGGTAACTCACCTCACACTGCTGAAGTCCCGTAGACACAACCCCACACTGCTGAAGTCCCGCAGACTCAATCCCAGCTGTTGGATGACAGATTCCCAAACTGTCAACACCAAAATAACACCCAATTAATAATTAGGTTCCAACACATAAATCATAAGTCCATGCTTGGGGTAAAAGACTACTTTACCCCCATCTTAGCTTGATTCAAGCTCAAGGCCCAACATATGGCCCAATTTTCCAAATTGGGCTTAAACCTCTACATGGTCTCACGCTAAGGCCCAACCATTTATTCCAATCCAACCTTTGACATTCTACTGGCCCAATATCATATAATCATTAAGGCCCAAATTATGGCCCATCTATGGCCCAACTTTCCAAATTGGGGCCAAACTGTGACAACCCGAAACTTCTTCCTTGTACATCTAGTCGATTCAATCAATGTTAAACTTGTTCTGTTAACTTCTAGCACGGTTTAAGGGTTCATTTAAGTGTTCTAAGCTTGGGTACAGTCAAGGTTGAGGTTAGGAATGAGTCAACAAGTCGTATAGTGACAAAACCGGGCCATACACTCCTTTAGGAGGAGTGTACGGCTGTACACATGGGTGTGCGGCCGTACACCCACCTCATGGCAGCACACCCGCCCTTATATAAAGGGTAGACCCCTTTCCTTTCATTCCTTTCACTCCTTGGCCGCACACTACACCATTCTCTCAAGCTTCTTCAATCGTGAACCCTCCAAAGCTTCAAGAACGTGAGTAATTCATCCTCTAACTTGATTTCCTTGAAAGACCACTCTATCTAAGCCTTGATACTATAAGATTCATCACGTTCTTCATGTATTGAAGATAGTACGGCCGCAAACCTTCATAAGGTGGGCCGTACACTCCTAAAGGACCCTCCAAAGTGAGAGTTTGACCTCTATCTTCGAGTTGGACATGACCCTAGCCTTGCTGCACCTTAAAGTCGGCATTTTGGACACAAACAGGAAGGGTGTACGACCGCACACCCCTGTGTACGGCCGCACACACCTTTGTGCGGCAACACACTCCTTTGTGCGGCAGCACACTCCCTTGTGGTGCAGCACACACCTTTGTGCGACCACACACACACACCTTAGGACCGCAAACCCACTTCTATCACCCTTAACTTGCACTACAACTAAGTAAGGACCTAGAACACTTTATGGATGCAAGTATGAACCTTGAAAACACCTCAAAGGCACCTTCCATCATGAGTGTACGGCCGCACACCTCATGGGCCGCACACCCATGACCGCACACACCTTTAAGGTGGCCGTACACCTCCCTTACTCAACCCTACAAAGTTCTAACACTTAGTGCAAGTGGTTCCAAGTCCCTAGAGTGGTTCTCTATTGTATCTAGTAGTAAAATACCTTCATTTGACTCCTATATGTGTCATTACATGTTAATTAGGATCAAATTGTGTTCGAGGCTCCACTTGACACTCAACATCTCATACCGATCTTTCATACAAACCAGTCGCTCAAGGTGAGTTCATACCCTTACATTTTCCGAGTTTTTAATGTTTTCAGGGGGGGGGGGGAATACAAGCCAAACATAACTGATTTTATGAAAGTTACACAAACGGATTTTAGTAGACTTAAAACGGGCGAAATCAGTACGAACACACAGTTTCTACAGTTTTACAAAATATTTTAGATATTTTATCCCTTTTGTATTATGCTGAGCATAAGGGACGTTTTCAACGTACGAACTTAACCACACAGTTTCAGAACAATACATGATTTACACTTACAAACATACAAACTATAATAGGTATAGTTTGGGAATTCATACAAGGTTTTACAAATACGAACACACAAACTATATTAGGTATAGTTGGGAATTCATACAAGGTTTTACAAATACGAACACACAAACTATATTAGGTATAGTTGGGAATTCATACAAGGTTATACATATACGTACGCACAAACTATAATGGGTATAGTTTGGGAATTTATACCACAGTTTACAAACTCACACTTTATAAACCTTTCAGTTATTTACAAAAAGGGTTTTTAGCATTATTACTTGTAAATTTGTTAGTCTAGTTGGAGACACGTCCTTGGTAACACTCACAAACTTAACTGGGTGAAGGACTAGTACTTGTGATTAGAATCTCTTGTAGGGAGAGCGTGACTATTGTGTATAGATATATACAGGACTGACTATCCCGCACCTTGTTGTTAGCTACAGTAGGACCGGCAAGTCTACGGGTGACAAAGTCATAAAAGATACTAGTGCCCGATTCGCGCCATATCAAGTCGAAGTATGGTCATGACACTCACAATGTAGATAACATCGATTTACTTACGTAATAATAATGTACGAACAATACTTGTTAGTATAAGTACAGATAAATACATGGTTTCTCAAGGAAAACTAATACTACTATACGTACTAGTAGTAACCAGGGTCTTCAAACAGAACATTTCATACAACGGTTTTTCTTACAATGTTCATCCTACAATACATCTAGTGGTAGTTCAATCATACAACATTTTACTAAAATTCTCTCACTTTTACTAAAGAAAATATTGGATTTTCTTGGAGTCATGCAAACATTTTCAGAATTAACAACCGGTTTTCAATACACAAACAACGCTTATGAACTCACCAGCTTTATGCTGATACTCTTTCAAAATTGCTTGTATTCTCAGGAAATCAGTAGACATGTACTTATGAAGTCTGAGAAGTCGGAGCAATAAAGTTATGTCTTTGTATTTACTTACAATTATGATGTATTCGAACAAGACTTAAATATATGTAAACCTTTTTCATACATGTATTCAATGTTTGGTTGTGTATACTATGATTGCTATGATACAATTATTGTGATATTACGCATGACGTCCTCCACCCCAGAACGTTTCCGCCGTTCCGGTTTTGGGGTGTGACAGATTGGTGTCAGAGCTCTTGTTTATAGTGAACTAAGTATACCGAACCTTCCATGGTATACAACTATAGACACTAAGGGGCTGAAGCGCTCTGAAAACTAAAAGTATATTTTCAAAATATAAAGTATTTTGTAAAAAGTATACGAGTATGCATACATAACAGAACCAGAGTCATAGATAGAACGAAACAAAAGTATTTGGATGTTGGGACACTGCGGTTAAACCTGGGCAGTTATGTAATCATGTATAGGGTCAATATAGGCTGATCAACTATATTCATTCGAGACATGACCAACATGTGCTTGGGAGTGACTGTGGTGTTACAGCAAGCCTAAAACTTACCAAGAACAAAAACATCCAACATAAAATACTATAGGAGTATTTTAGCTAGAGCCAAATTCAGTATATAGATTCATTTCAAGTGTTACTACCTCTTTCTTCTTAAGCGATAACTTACTTGCATTAATAACCTTTCTGTGCTTATCGCTTGGTAGAACACTTTTATTATCAGGATGAGATATATCTTGTTTCATATATCTTGAGGACTTACCATCCTCTTCTTCCTGGTTGTATCTAGAACAAGATGCCTCCCCGACGAAGACCCATCAGAAGAAACGACGACACCTCACCACCACCACCACCCCTTCAGTTCGTCCCCGTCATGTTCCAGGCAGCAGTTACAGCCGCCGTGACTGCAGCAATGGCACAAGTGAACTCTGGTGGGGCTGGAGGTGGAACCGACCCTCAAGTCAAGACGAAAGTTAGGGACATCAAAAGGAGTGTTCCTACAAGGACTTCATGACCACAAAACCTAAGTCCTTCGACGGAAATGGAGGTGTTATCGCTCTGACTCGATGGTTCGAGAAGATCGAATCCATCTTCGAAATTTGCGCCTGTTCCGAAGCAAACAAGGTGAAGTTTGCCGCCTGCACTTTCACCGACAGAGCTTTGACCTGGTGGAATGGTCAAGTCAAATCCCTGAATCTGCCAGTGGCTAATTCCATGGGTTGGGAAAGACTGAAGGAACTCATGCTTGCGGAATACTGCCCGAGGGGCGAGGTGCAAAAGTTGGAGTACGAACTCTGGAACTTGAAGATGAAGGGTTCCGACATCGCTGCCTACACCGCTAGATTCTGTGATCTGGATCTCCTCTGTTCGGGAATGGTCACCCCGGAAAGCAAGAAAATTGAGAGGTACATCAGGGGACTGACGGCCCCAACCAAAGGAAATGTCTTGGCTGCTAGACCGACTACATTTGAAAGCGCCAAGGATCTGGCGCAGACTCTGATCCATCATGGAGTCGATCTTGATGAGGTGGCAGCCGTCCCCGAGCCACAAAAGGAGAGTGATGGGAAGAAGAAGAAGAAGTTCGGCAACAAACGGAAGGGCCAGTGTTCGCAGGAGCCCTCCAAGAAACAACAAACAGTGGCAGTCCACGCTGCTACTACTCCTGCTGCAGTCCCCGTTACTCCAACAACCCCCAGTAACTATGCTGGAAACCTACCACTGTGCAAAAAGTGCAACTACCATCATCATGGGCAGTGTTGGGAAATGTTGTGCACCAGCTGTGGTAAAAAGGGACACACAGCTCGAGTCTGCAAGGCACTAGTCCAACCTACCAAACCGGCTCCGGGAGCGGGTGCTGGTCAAGCCTGTTATGGCTGCGGAGAGGTTGGGCACTTCAAAAGGAATTGCCCCAAGGCAACAACAGCTGGCAACACAGGGAGGGTGCTAGCTATGGGCCAGGAGGAAGCAGTCGCTGATCCTACCGTTGTTACGGGTACGTCTCTCCTTGATAACTCTTATGCATGCATTCTTTTCGATTATGGTGCAGAGAGAAGTTTTGTTAGTCATGCATTCAATCATGTAATCAAATGTAAATCCCAACCTTTAACCGAAACATTCACCGTCGAGATGACTAACGGAAAGAAAGAGAGCACTAACAACATATTCATAGGCTGTACTCTTACCCTAGACAATCATTCCTTTCCCATCGATCTTATGCCAGTCTCCATAAAAAGCTTTGATGCCATAATCGGCACGGATTGGTTGAGCCCCAATCGTGCTGATATCCTTTGCTACGAGAAAGCTATCCGTCTCAATCTTCCATCTGGTGAAGCCCTCATGGTTTACGGGGATAAACCCACTTATCCGTGCAAATCAGAGAGGCTCAGCTGGAAGCCTTAAAACCAGAAAACATGTCAGATGAAGCCTTGCGAGGAATGGAAAAGAACTTAGAGGTCAAGGGAGACGAAGTTTACTATTTCATGGACCATATCTGGACCCCGAAGTATGGTGGTTACAGAGAAGTTGTCATAAACGAAGCTCACAAGACAAGATACTCCGTTCACCCAGGTTCAGATAAAATGCATCTGGATCTCAAATGACTCTATTGGTGGCCGAACATGAAAGCAGAAATTGCTACCTTCGTGGGCAAGTGTTTGACTTGTGCTAAGGTAAAAGTAGAATATCAAAAGCCCTCAGGTTTGCTTCAGCAACCGGAAATACCTAAGTGGAAGTGGGAAATGATCACCACGGATTTTATCACCAAGTTACCCAGATCTCCGAGTGGGCACGACGCCATCTGGGTAATTGTTGATCGGTTGACTAAATCCGCCCACTTCCTGCCAATCAAAGAGAACTTCAAGATGGAGAGACTCACCCAAATATACCTTCGAGAAATAGTTCGCCTTCATGGGGTACCTGTATCCATTATCTCCGATCGAGATAGCAGGTTTACCTCGTGATTTTCGCAATCACTGCAGAAGGCTCTTGGAACTAAGTTGGATATGAGCACGACTTATCATCCGCAGACAGATGGACAGAGTAAGAGAATGAATCAGACATTGGAGGATATGTTGAGGGTCTGTGTCATCGACTTCGGCATGTCGTGGGACACTCATCTTCCCTTGGTCGAATTTTCCTACAACAACAGCTACCATACCAGCATCAAGGCTGCGCCATTTGAAGCCCTCTATGGTCGTAAGTGCAGATCCCCTCTGTGCTGGGCTGAAGTGGGTGACACGCAGCTAGCCAAGGGTCAAGTCCCTGACAGCACTCTTACTGGTCCTGAGATCATCCGAAAGAAACCTGAAAAGATCGTACAAATCCGAGAACGACTGAAAGCCTCACGAGATAGACAAAAGAGCTACGCCGATAAGAGACGAAAACCCTTGGAATTCCAGGTGGGTGACCGTGTCCTTCTGAAGGTCTCACCCTGGAAAGGCATGATACGTTTTGGAAAGCGTGGAAAGCAAAATCCAAGGTACATTGCACCATTCGAGATCCTTGCTAGGATCGGTCCCGTAGCATACAAACTCCAGTTACCGCGAGAACTCAGCAATGTCCATCCCGTCTTCCACGTGTCGAACCTAAAGAAGTGCCTGTCTAACGAGAAACTTGTGATTCCTCTCGACGAGATAGCACTAGACGAGGGTCCGCACTTTGTGGAAGAACCTGTCGAAATCATGGACCGGGAAGTCAAACGTACGAAGCAGAGTCGCATCCCGATAGTTAAGGTCCCCTGGAATGCCAAGCGGGGACACGAATTCACTTGGGAGCGCGAGGATTCAATGAAGCAGAAGTACCCTCATCTATTTCCAAGTTCATGATTTGTACTCTACTCTTGAATTTCGGGACGAAATTCCCTCTAAAGGGGGGATGATGTGACAACCCGAAACTTATTCCTTGTACATCTAGTCGATTCAATCAATGTTAAACTTGTTCTGTTAACTTCTAGCACGGTTTAAGGGTTCATTTAAGTGTTCTAAGCTTGGGTACAGTCAAGGTTGAGGTTAGGAATGAGTCAACAAGTCGTATAGTGACAAAACCGGGCCATACACTCCTTTAGGAGGAGTGTACGGCCGTACACCCACCTCATGGCAGCACACCCACCCTTATATAAAGGGTAGACCCCTTTCCTTTCATTCCTTTCACTCCTTGGCCGCACACTACACCATTCTCTCAAGCTTCTTCAATCGTGAACCCTCCAAAGCTTCAAGAACGTGAGTAATTCATCCTCTAACTTGATATCCTTGAAAGACCACTCTATCTAAGCCTTGATACTATAAGATTCATCATGTTCTTTATGTCTTGAAGAGAGTACGGCCGTACACCTTCATAAGGTGGGCCGTACACTCCTAAAGGACCCTCCAAAGTGAGAGTTTGACCTCTATCTTCGAGTTGAACATGACCCTAGCCTTGTTGCACCTTAAAGTCGGAATTTTGGACAGAAACAGGAAGGGTGTACGACCGCACACCCCTGTGTACGGCCGTACACACCTTTGTGCGGCAGCACACTCCCTTGTGGCGCAGCACACACCTTTGTGCGACCACACACACACACCTTAGGATCGCAAACCCACTTCTATCACCCTTAACTTGCACTACAACTAAGTAAGGACCTAGAACACTTCATGGATGCAAGTATGAACCTTGAAAACACCTCAAAGGCACCTTCCATCATGAGTGTACGGCCGCACACCTCATGGGCCGCACACCCATGAACGCACACACCTTTAAGGTGGCCGTACACCTCCCTTACTCAACCCTACAAAGTTCTAACACTTAGTGCAAGTGGTTCCAAGTCCCTAGAGTGGTTCTCTATTGTATCTAGTAGTAAAATACCTTCATTTGACTCCTATATGTGTCATTACATGTTAATTAGGATCAAATTGTGTTCGAGGCTCCACTTGACACTCAACATCTCATACCGATCTTTCATACAAACAACTCGCTGAAGGTGAGTTCATACCCCTACATTTTCTGAGTTTTTAATGTTTTCAGGGGGGGGGGAATACAAGCCAAACATAACTGATTTTATGAAAGTTACACAAACGGATTTCAGTAGACTTAAAACAGGCGAAATCAGTACGAACACACAGTTTCTACAGTTTTACAAAATATTTTAGATATTTTATCCCTTTTGTATTATGCTGAGCATAAGGGACGTTTTCAACGTACGAACTTAACCACATAGTTTCAGAACAATACATGATTTACACTTACAAACATACAAACTATAATAGGTATAGTTTGGGAATTCACACAAGGTTTTACAAATACGAACACACAAACTATATTAGGTATAGTTGGGAATTCATACAAGGTTTTACAAATACGAACACACAAACTATATTAGGTATAGTTGGGAATTCATACAAGGTTATACATATACGTACACACAAACTATAATAGGTATAGTTTGGGAATTCATACCACAGTTTACAAATTCACACTTTATAAACCTTTCAGTTATTTACAAAAAGGGTTTTCAGCATTATTACTTGTAAATTTGTTAGTCTAGTTGGAGACACGTCCTTGGTAACACTCACAAACTTAACTGGGTGAAGGACTAGTACTTGTGATTAGAATCTATTGTAGGGAGAGCATGACTGTTGTGTATAGATCTATACGGGACTGACTATCCCGCACCTTGCTGTTAGCTACAGTAGGACCGGTAGGTCTACGGGTGACAAAGTCATAAAAGATACCGGTGCCCGATTCGCGCCATATCAAGTCGAAGTATGGTCATGACACTCACAATGTAGATAACATCGATTTACTTATGTAATAATAACGTACAAACAATACTTGTTAGTATAAGTACGGATAAATACATGGTTTCTCAAGGAAAACTAATACTACTATACGTACTGGTAGTAACCAGGGTCTTCAAACAGAACATTTCATACAACGGTTTTTCTTACAATGTTCATCCTACAATACATCTAGTGGTAGTTCAATCATACAACATTTTACTAAAATTCTCTCACTTTTACTAAAGAAAATATTGGATTTTCTTGGAGTCATGCAAACATTTTCAGAATTAACAACCGGTTTTCAATACACAAACAACGCTTATGAACTCACCAGCTTTATGCTGATACTCTTTCAAAATTGCTTGTATTCTCAGGAAATCAGTAGACATGTACTTCTGAAGTCTGAGAAGTCGGAGCAATAAAGTTATGTCTTTGTATTTACTTACAATTATGATGTATTCGAACAAGACTTACACATATGTAAACCTTTTTCATACATGTATTCAATGTTTGGTTGTGTTTACTATGATTGCTATGATACAATTGTTGTGATACTACGCATGACGTCCTCCACCCCAGAACGTTTCCGCCGTTCCGGTTTTGGGTGTGACAGAAACCCTCATATGGGCCTTACCCTAAGCCCATCAATATATTCTAGTCCATATGATTATTCTTGGATGTCCCATTAATAATCAAATCATCAAGGTCCAATAGAAAGGCCCAACAATAAACCCAAGTGAAATTAGGGTTTTCACATGAAATGATGATTAGGGTTAAGTTTTCCTACTTAACCCATTAAGGACTTAAATCCATTAAGTCCAATATTAGCTTAGGTTGATTGCATATGATTATTAATTAATATATTAAGTTTAATGAATAATTCAAGCGCGGTCCCGATCAAATTCCCACAATTAGGGTTTCACAAAAATGACAATTAAGGTTAAGTGTTTCTCACTTAACCCATTAAGTCCATCACTCTACTAGATAAGTCATATGTGGGTCCCGATAAGTCCAAGCCCATAAATCCAATATTAGGGTTCATTAGGCCCATTATGATTTCACTAGGCCCATTAGGCTTTCACTAAGCCGATTAGGGATTCATTGGGCCCATTAGGGTTTCAAGCACCCCAACCGAATCAACCACAACAAGGCAAAGCAGACCGCCACCCGACATGGCGGCCGGTGGCGGCAGGAGGCGGCAGCCACCACCCTACAGTGGTGGTTTGAGATTTCAATTATTATTTTGGCACCATTAAAATGTACAACTCGGTAATACACACACACACACACTAATAATAACACACACGCACACACACAGCCACCCTTGTGGTGGCCGGTAGTGGTAAATGGTGGCAGCCACTACCTCACGGTGGTGGTGGTGGCTTTTCCGGCCAAATAAACCCACACACACACACCTCTCGGCTTATAGCAGCACCCATAACCCACATAACCCGAGTTGAACTTGAAAAACGCACCCCACCGGAAATCTTGTGGCGGCAGGCGGTGGCTTGCGATGACAGAAACGAAAAATGGCAGCATCTAATGGCGGTTTGACGGCAACGGCCACCATGGCCGGCTGCCATGGTGGTTCTTCACAACTTCACTCGACAGAGCCCATAAGCATGCAGATCCACATCGAAATCCTTGAGAGCATTGCAACACATCCCTACAACCACCATCCTAATGGTGACGACGATCGGGGGTGTTTTTCACGGGGATGAGACAGCCGCAAGAAGCAATGGCGGCGACGACAGCATGAGCTAGTCAATCCGGAGAAGAAATGGGAGGAGAAGGTTGAGTCCATGCCGAAGATCGACAACAGCGATCGCGCCAAGCAAGCCGATGACCCTTGCGACATTCTGCACGACGTCCGACAGTCATGGCGATGCTTCGAAGGCGGAGTAGTGACGGCAGCGATGACGACCTCCCGAAGGTGGTGGTGCGGCGCCATAATTCGCGAGAGTGGAGGTGGCGGCTGGAATCCCAGCTAGGGTTAGGGTTACTCGGTAGCATATATACCCGACTCCTCAAACTCTAACCCATGTTGACACTATTAGTCCCTCCTTTCCAAATTTATTTTCAAACATAGTCCTTATTTTACCATTTCAACCCCCAGCATTGAAATCCCTTACGATTCATGTCCAATATTTACCAAACAGCCCCTTAGCCCCAAAATCTCTTCAAATGGAGTCCCAGAAGTTACCATTTAGTCCCTGCCTTCATAAATACTTACAAAATAAATCCGAACTTACACTTTTAACCCCCAACTTCTAAAATCGTGACCATTAGCTCTTCGAAACCATCCTTTGATATATAATTATTGATTTTAGAGCTACTATATATTCGTTTATTTATTTATTTATTTATTTAATGAACAGGGTGTTACAACTCTCCCCCACATAAATTGGATTTCGTCCTCGAAATCATTCCTTACCATTTCTTACCCGCCCAACCACTCTAGTAACATGATCACCATCTTGGACACACCCTAGCCTTCAGGGTAGCCGTGACCAATCCTCGTAAAGCCCTAAAATCCGCTGGTGAACGAATTCCTCGCAACAAAATCGCATCTACCCCGTCTGAATCTGCTGTCCTGAGATGGTCTGAATCCCTGGCAGACCACTCATACTGCATCATTATCGTTGAACCCAATCCACTTTATCCTTCAACCGACTACTCAACTTCCAATAACTCGAGGTTCCCACTATAAATCAGGGTCACATACCCAATTATCCCTACAAATCACTTATAATTAACCAAATTTAGATAATCCCGTTGTGATTGACTTAGCATAACCCAAGCAATCCGTTATTCCGTCCATACTTGCAACCAAAACACAAATACTAATACTGCCCAAAACGCTGAAACTGCCCGAACACTAAACTGCCTGAAGCAGTATGCTGCAACATAGTTGCATTCCGAAAATCTATCGAGACCTTCCTGGTCTCAATTCATCCGTCAGTCATCTGAAATATCGGGTTTCTGCCCGGCTACGGAGCCAAAGGACTCCCACTTAGTCGTCTCACACGACTTCTGAACGAGATCCTTCTCTGGAACTAGTTGCGACTAGTTATCATGCCCCTGTGGTTCTAACAACCTCCTGATCCAACCGATCAGGTTCATGCGTCGAATCCTGACGTTACCTAATCCAAGGCTAAAAGTGATTGCTACCTGACCATTGGTAGCCTTATGTTACGAATGACCTCAAGCAACCCACTGCTTCCTTGCTCTCATAGCTGTAGTGGCGCTTCTACAGTCTTATCACTATCTCAACCAGATCTAATCCATCTGGGTAATTTCGAAACCCAATCCGTGGATTTCCATATCCTCACTGTTACACCCGAAATGTTGGGTGCTACTGTTCCTTCCTCGTTCCAACAACACGCTCATGCCATCTACCAACCTAGTGAATGTTACAACTACACCCACAGTCTCACGACACTCTATCCCTATCTGACCGCTAGTGAATGCTACAGCTACCCCCACAGTCTTACAACACTTCCCATGCTAACTGACCACTAGTGAATGCTACGGCTACCCCCGCAGTCTTACAACACTTCCCATGCTAACTGACCACTAGTGAATGCTACGGCTACCCCCGTAGTCTTACAACACTTTCCATACTAACTGGCCACTACTGAATGCTACGGCTACGCCCGTAGTCATACAACACTTTCCATACTATCTGACTGCTGGTGAATGCTACGGCTACCCCCGTAGTCCTACAACACTTTCCAAACTGGGTCAAACATGCACTCGACCTAACACACCACTAAACTTGAGTCCTAACCGGAACTCTAACTTTGTCACAACTAGCATTTTTAGCTAGGAAATTCTATTCTCATTTAATCGATCAACTTTTGTAAGGCATGTACTCTAAGAGAATATCACTCAACGCTCATTCAAATACATCTCTCATGTTCAACTAAGGGTTGGAAACCCTAAAAATCCCTGTTCAAGTTCTGTATGGACTAGGATTTTCTTAGTGGGCCTAATGGAGCAATAAGCATCCAATTTGACTACTTTGGGCTTAGAACCCTTAAATGGGCTCTAAATGGACCTACGTCTTCAAAATCTAATATTTTGGTCCATGTGGGCCTAAAATGGTTTAGTTTATCCCTAATGGGCCTTATTGGGCCATAACAACTCCAATCACCCTAAAGAGCCATAAAACTATCTAATGGACTTTCATTGGGCCGTGAACACACCTAAAGGCCCAATGGGCCGAAAACCTTCTCTATGGGCCTCATAACCTCGAGCCAAATGAAGAAAAGGCCCAAGCCCCTCCATTCTTTCCCTTTCTCGGCCCAATGGGTTAAAATAAAGAAAAGAAAAAGAAAAGGTTGTGCATGGAGTTAAATGGTGCCACCTCAAGTTTACCTTGTGGTTCTCCATGCTAATTACCCACTAAACAAAAACATAAGTTCACATACATCTAAGCACCCATCTTATCTTCACCTCTCTCTTCTCTCTCTATTTTCTTCCATTCGGCCGAGAGCTAACACACATACACACACTTTCAAATTCTCTCCAATACACTTTCAAGAACATCTCTCCCCTTTCATCAAGAATTTTCGAGATTTAGAGCATTCCAAGGAGGTTTTTCATCCAAAAATCACTTCAAGTTACACTCTAGTGATAAGATCTCACAAACCTAAGGATCATACTTTCTTTTTAAACTCATTCACTCTTCTTACCACCCTAATTTCGTGATCATACTCTTAGAAAACCCCATAAGCTCAAGATCTACTCAAGGAAAGCTTGCTAGAACCGAAACCTCTCTCTTTTCTTCACCAAACCGAGATCAAACACGCAAGGTGAGTTCATACCCCCTTGTTTTCGGTTTTTACATGTTTTTGGGGGAGAATACAAGTATTTATGTGTAGATCTATGTACTTATGCATGTTATGTGTGATTTTCTTGGTTATTCTTGTGAAAATGTGGAAAAGATTGACATATCTCGAAATCTCTAACAAAAATGAGTGTGAATCATAAACTAAAACATGCTAGTTAACATACTACAAAGATAAAGGTTTTATACATGCTTAAGATGTGAAAAACAAAACAAAAATCTTGTATAAGGATCATTTTTGACAAGTAACCAAAAGGTTGGGATAACTTTTACCACTTACGGTTTTTTTATAAGGGTCACAAGAGTCATTTCCTTTTAAAAATGGGTCTTTATGATATTTATGACTTTAAATGGGGCTAAAAGTAAAATTTTCACATAACGGGCCATAATATGGGCCATTACGGTTTCCTTGGGCCTAAAATGTAAAATCTTGATTTTTGTGAATAAAATTGTAATTTGATACAAATTTGAGCTAAAAATGTAAATTTGTGGAATTAGGGGCTGAAAATGACACTTTAATAGAAATTGGACCAAAAATGTTATTTTTATAAAATTGGGCGGAAATTGTAAATATTTATGAATTTTGGGCCGAAAGTAAAACTTTAACCAAAATGGGCCACAAATGGTCCATATATTTGAATTAAGCCCATAAATTGAAGACTTTTAGTCTTAAGGGATCTAAAGTGTCAAATTTTCCAAAAATGTGACTAAAATGTATATTTTCGGTCTAGTGGGCCAAAAATGTCCCTATCACAAAAATTAGATATTTTTATTGACTTGGTAAACCTCGAGCTAAAACAAACAACGAAATAATAACGAATGGACGAAATACATCGATAACAATTTTTATTGGGCCTAATACTCTCGTTACATGGCCAATGGGCCTTAAGGGCCCATTTAAGTGTATATTGGGCCTAATATTTTCCATGACGTGTTTATTGGGTTATGCGACCCATTTACATGTTAATTCGGGCCTGAACTATGGATCACATGTTTATTGGGCCTTAGTGGTCTATTTACATGCCTATTGGGCCTAAATTACCCTTTTACATGCTAATTGGGCCTTAGTGGTCGATTTACATGCTAATTGGGCCTTAGTGGTCCATTTACATGCTAATTGGGCTTGGACTAAAAATCACATGCTTAGTGGAGCTTAGCTATACCTCTACATAATTATTGAACTTCATACATTCATATACATACCTTTGGATTTGAAAACTTACAACATATACGTAAACATTAAACATGGTGAAAGACATAACAATCGTGAAAAGTTGAGGATCTAGTGAGACTTGTCGGTTGGCACCTTTGAGTGTACAATCATAGCCTGTAGTTATAACCATAGTTTTCTAGAGGGAGAGCGGGAGTTTGTGTGTAGATCTATACGGGATGACCCCCACGCCTTAGCTGTTCGCTACAACTAGACTAGGCCAGTCTAGGGCGACAAACCTTACCTACATCAAAACCGGCCCCTGAAAACGCCAAGACAGGTGAATTAGTCATTATCAAGCATGGTTGTAACGACTTACTTAGAGACTAACTTCATCAAAGATTTCGGTATATTTATACAAATCTTGACCGTACTAAAAACGTACATCGATACACGGTCTTGGGATTTTATGATTTCGATACTTTTATAAGCAGAAAATATCGGATTTTCTGGGATAAATACATTTATACATTACCTTCTACTTACAACAGAAAATACAGGATTTTATCTGGATTACATTTTTGTTTATCTATACATTCCAAAAACAGCAAACACACATGCATTAATACTTGATTTTGACACATTACTTTCAAACTACTTTACAGAAAATATCGGATTTTCTGGTGTTTTACGAACCATACAAAACTTTTCATTCAAACATGCTTATGAACCCACCAACATTATATATGTTGATGTTTTCAAAATAACTTGTATTCTCAGGGACTCGTTAAGAGGAAGAATCAACAAGAATATGGGATTTTGTTTTGTGTACTGTTAAACATCATACATTGAATGTTTTGGTCATGTAAACAATGGCAGTTGTATTATATTATGCATGGTGATGATGATGATGTTATGTTTCATTTATATTCAATGTAATGATATTTCAAGATGAAGTCACGCACAAGCCCCCAGACGTTTCCGCCGTCTGGTTCGGGGGTGTGACAGATTGGTATTAGAGCATTGTTTATAGTGAACTGGCATATCTAATGATACCGGATATGCAACTATAAATACAATGGGACTAAAACACTCTGAATAAAATGCATACCTAGATGTACATTAAAACTATAACACTAAAAGTCTCTGGAGGAAATTGAACACCGTGGTTAAGCCCAGACAATTATGTAGTCGTAATGGGGGTAAATATAGCCTGATCAACTATATTTATTCAAAATACGACCAACATGTGGCTGGGAGTGATCATGTGGGGAAATGAATCCAGAAACGTACATCGTATCCAAAAAGCCCTAAGGAACTCAAACTTAAACAATTAAAAATACTATAGGAGTATTTGAAAATGCTATCTAAATACACTCTTCACACACCCCTTACCCCTCCGTTCCTCGCGCAGTCAGCATGGAAGACTACTAATAAGGTGTTCTTTACTACCAGGCTCTAGTGGCCAATGGATTGCTTGAGGGAGACCATGTCATGATTCCAGGAGAAGACCCAGGCCTAGGACCTGAGGAATATGTGGAGACCAATTATGATTTCGGGGAAACTGAGGAAGAAGTGGGGAACATTACATAAGTCCCCGACGAGCCTCCCACTTCGAAGAGGACACCGGACCACCCCGCAGTACAGGAAGATTTAGCCACTCATGTGCGCTATTTGGAGGAGGAGGTTTCCGCCCTCAGGCAGCAACTCTGGGCAACAGAAGGTCAGACAGAGCTAGCAGAATATGAGGGGGACACGGTCAATAGGGAGATGAGCGAGTTCGCCGACCGTGTGGCACGACACTTCGGCATTTGATCACCTATCAGACCCTTGACGTTTTGTAACATCCTGTTTCGGGTCGTCTGAGATTAGGGTTTGAGGTTCATGGGAATCAAGGTTATAGCAAGGAAGCGATGGAAGTTTGAAGTTGTGGCATGATAAGTCCCTTGTTTGAGAAAGGTGGTAGCCGCGTACGCTGAGCGTACATATATGTACGCTTAGCGTACTCATGCGCGTGACTTTTAAGCGGAGCCACCTAATACGCTGGGCGTACTAGGCACAGAAGGAAAAACCCTAAATGAGGAGTGCCCCTATATAAAGAATGAGATCGCCTCATTCCTGGCCACCATCCTCAGTTAATAAACCCTCTCAATATCCTAATCCTCGTTCTTGAGCTTATATGTGACCATGGAGAGCTTCAAAGTGTTCTTGTGGGAGTATTGGAGTGAAGAAGGAGCATGGAAGAGAGTAGAGTTGGAGTCCAGGCTTTGGATCTGAGCTTCTATGTGGTTGGAGCCTCATTTGAAGGTATAAAGCTCAAAGCTTTCCCATCCTTTTGTTTTGTGCATGATATGGTCCATTTTAGGGTTTTTGGTCCCAAAGCTTGAGGCTTTATGAGTTGTTTCACTCCAGAGCTTATTATTTGTCCTTTCAAGTGTTTCTAGTGGAGAGGATCCATAAAAATGAGGTGTTGGACGTTAGATTAAGTCACGCATGAGATAAGGGCTTAATGAGGAAAGAGGAAAGGTGTTGGGAGTGATTGGTGACCTTTACATCCATGCAAAGGCTTAAAGGTTTCGACTTTATGGATTAAGAGGTATTAGAATGACCAGATCTGAAATATGAGCTTATGTCTGAACCGTTTAAGACCAAAATCATGAGGAGTATGGAACTGGGACTTACGCTGGGAGTAATCCCAGTACGCGCAGCGTAGGGGGTCGAGCTCCCCGATTCTGTGAAGCCTTCGAGTACGCCCAGCGTACAGAGCTGGTACGCGCCGTGTACTCCGGAGGGTTGACTTTCGTTGACTTTTAGGGTTTAGTCAACATTTGGACCTTTGGGCCATTGGAGGGGTAAAATGGTCTTTTACCCTTCTGAGAGAATATAGGGAGAGACTAGTCTAGCCTTTGAGAGCCGTACTAATTAGAGATAATTATTTTATGTGATTAGGCGGACGCTAGATTAGTATTTCGAGTCGAGATTTTCCGAGTTACCCGAGGTGAGTCTTCTCACTATACATTACGTAGAGTGGTATATACGTGCGGACCGGAGGGTCTTATGTGTTATGTGTATGTTTGAGATTATGTGCTTTGAGATATATGTATGCTATGTGTTATATAGACCAGACCGGAGGGTCCAACGATTTAGACCGGACCTGAGGGTCCAACGATTTAGACCGGACCGGAGGGTCCAACGAGCTAGACCGGACTGGAGGGTCCAACGAGCTACGGGACCGGAGGGTCCCGCTGAGACACATTGACCGGAGGGTCATACCAAGTTATAGCCTCGAGTGGCTTATGTGCAGTGTGTGGTATTTTGGGGAACTCACTAAGCATTTATGCTTACCTGGTTATGTGATATGTGTTTCAGGCACTAGCAAGGATCGCAGGAAGGCGCCAGCATGATTTGTACACACTGACAGAGGATTTTGTATTTGAGATTCTAGGATATGTTTTACCGTGATAACATTTGATACACTTGAGTTGAGATGATTTATATGAGATATGTTATGTTTGAAAAATGAAAAATTGTTTTGAAAATTCACGTCGTTACAAGTTGGTATCAGAGCCTTGGTTTGAGGGATTCGGATGCACCTTCGGGTAAATATGGACTCAAACTGAGGATTTGAGAAAAATTTTCAAGAAAATGATTTTTCTAAAGCAAACAAGAGTTTTAAGAGGAGACGAGAAAGAGCAGTGTGTACAATCAGCCAGAGCCCAAACGGTGATTTCCCAAAATACCCTTAATTTTGTATTATGAGATATTATGCATGCTAGAGATAGGCTAGGTATTTCATATTTTAGGACTAGAGTGGCCTGATTTGTGATGCCTTAGCCTAGGAATTGCTGTTATCTGTGATGTGCTTTCGAGTATGTGCTGAGTAAGAATATCCAGCAGGAATCCTTTTAGAGAGAGATCTGAGTAGATGAGTAATCTAGGAGAGATACCTAGATGAGCATTTGTGGAGTCTACCGAGAGGGTAGTCGGATGCCCGCGTGGGGTGAAGTTGCTTGAGTTCGGTGATATCCTACGAGTATGAGGAGAACAAGTAGGATAATAGCCTAGAGGGGTTTTTTTGTGCTAGTAGAGATTATTCGATGCCCGAATGCTGCTTGCTTCATGCTTTGTGGAACTCTCGATGATGGGAGTCAGCTACCAAGTGAATATGACGATATTCAGGGGGTAGATGGCTGGCATCGTTAGGAGTTCTTCAGCAGCTGATGGCGGAGAAGTGTGAGGACCTAGGAAGAGCCTAGGGGGTGACTATGGTCAGACGAGCGCGCTGACAGAGTAGAGCATTTCGCTGGGGAGCGAACGCGCGTGACGAGATGGGTGATCAAGAAGGTTGAGCAGCTACTTAGGAACTCCGGGATGATCAGTGTAGAAATTATGGGTAGATGTGGCTGGTAGTATAGGCCCGTACTACTGAAAGCAGAGGACCCATACTCGATGCAGGGATTATTCCGGAGGATCTAAGTAGCAGATTGAGAGGTGATGTCATGGTTTGAGTACCATGGTTTGTAGCAGATTGAGAGGTGATGTCATGGTTCGAGTACCATGGTTTGTAGCAGATTGAGAGGTGATGTCATGGTTCGAGTACCATGGTTTGTAGCAGATTGAGAGGTGATGTCATGGTTCGAGTACCATGGTTTGTAGCAGATTGAGAGGTGATGTCATGGTTCGAGTACCATGACTTGAGGCGGATTGAGAAGAGAGAACATGGTTCGAGTACCATGATCCGTAGCAGATTAAGGGGAGATAACATGGTTCAGGTACCATGATTCATAGTAGATCGAGAGGTGGTCACATGGTTTGAGTACCAAGACTTGTGATGGTTAGTGCTTCTGGTTTTACCAGTTATTCTGATGTGGTAGGTCAGACTGAGATCAGATATGAAAGAGTATGGGGCCAGAGGGCCATGTTGAATGAGTTTAGACGGAGCATACCTTGAGAGGGAAATCGACTTAGTTTCCGAGGGATTTTTGGTGAGATGCCTTTTGGAGTCGCAAGACTCAGAGATGAGTAGAAGATGGTGATCTATGGAGGAGTACGGTCTGAATTGAGCAATCGGCCGATAGAGGAAATGTCACTTTCTGTGACCAGATGTGTGCTATTCCGTATTCTGTGAGAAGCAGAAGAGATATTGAGACTTTTGATTTTTGAGCTTGGGAGTAAGCGCTGTGAGATAGCATTGATGGCAATCTTCCACCAGAGAATTCGGGCAGTATGTCTGCCGCGAGGTAATGATATAGCATGAGCAGGTTGTCAGTGGGATCTGAGATGGTCAAGGACCAGGATGCACCCTATTTGAGTATCGTAGGGCATGTGTTAGCTGCAGCTACGGACGATCAAGAGGAGTATATCAGGGCGGTGACTCTTATTTTTTATGATGGGTATCGAGTGTGGAAATGAGGTCTCTTCTCTTCTGATAATGCACGTGATGGAACGTTGGTTGAGGAGTCGAGGATGAGGAGTATGATAGTTCATTATTTCTAGACTGAGAGTCATGGTTAATATTGGGCAGTTGGGATGTCCGGTGGTGGGACGGTATGAGATTTTGAATG
Source organism: Lactuca virosa (assembly GCF_052849685.1). Taxonomy (NCBI): domain Eukaryota; kingdom Viridiplantae; phylum Streptophyta; class Magnoliopsida; order Asterales; family Asteraceae; genus Lactuca; species Lactuca virosa. Next base: position 275,494,981 of record NC_136434.1, on the reverse strand, counting down.
ACTAGAGGCAGTCATGATGAGAGGTTCTGAGGATTTCATCTGTGATTCGGAGTATTTGGTGTTGCTCGATCTCTATCAGGGAGATCATCGAGCGTTGCGTAGCACATTCCAAGGGTAGGTGCGATTTTACTGGTGGAAACAGTTTGTGGGATAGATTGTTAGTGCGCCATTTGGCGATGGTTCGGACCCTAAGTGGGGGAGAACCGGGTATTTTACTGAGGGGATCCGAGATTTGTTCAAGAGCGGTTAGAGAACTGGATATAGAGACCTGCAGAACGGATTCATGAGACCAGGGTTATTGGTGGTCGAGGCGAGGTGCAGAGCAAGGTATATGCAGTTGGGAAGGACAGGAGTTGATTAGGAAACCAACTTTCGGGTCGTTATGGGTTTGCTTGCATGAGTTCTGAGCATTATAGGAGGGAGTTTCGGATGGTCGTCAACATTTTCTAAGTCATTGACGATTCCTCCGTGTTTGAATTGGGAGTCAGAATAATCCGAAGTTACGAGTTATGCGAGAGGAAGGTCGGTGGTGGAGCCGAGATATTATGAGATTCTGGATGGATACATTGCGGTATCCGAGTATTAATGTCATGGGTGGCGGATCAGTGGTTGAGGCAAGACATCGTGAGATTCTGTGATGATGTACCGAGATATCCGAGTATGATATCCTAAATTTTGGATCATTTTGAGACTTGAGTTATGAGATGGCGAGTGGTGTATCAGGTGTCTATGGTTCCGGTGGGAGCCCTTTCAGCTAATTGACATCAAGCGGGATTATCTGAGGATGTGAATTGAAGTGAGAAAAAGAGTTTTTGTCAACGGCGGTCGTCAGGAGTAGTGATGCTTAGCCTGGGTGGGTGTGTGCACCTATCTATGTTGGACCACGAAGCGTGATTTAGAGAACGCAGTGAGGTAACGACCTGAGGATGAGATTGTAGGGAGAAAAGAGAGGGTGTTGTGATACTGCGGGGAGCCGTAGTACTCACTAGTCACTGAGAGGGTGTTGTGATACTGCGGGGAGCCGTAGTACTCACTAGTTAGAGACAGGGTGTTGTGATACTGCGGGGAGCCGTAGTACTCACTAGTCAGTGAGAGGGTGTTGTGATACTGCGGGGAGCCGTAGTACTCACTAGTCAGAGAGAGGGTGTTGTGATACTACGGGGAGCCGTAGTACTCACTAGTCAGAGAGAGGGTGTTGTGATACTGTGGGGAGCCGTAGTACTCACCAGCCATTAGGGGAGTATTGTGATACTGCGGGGAGCCGTAGTACTCACCAGCCATTGGGGAGTGTTGAGATACTGCAGGGAGCTGTAGTATTCACTAGCCAGCGAGAGAGTGTCGTGGTGCTACGGGGAGCCGTATTATTCGCTAGTCAGAGCATGACACATAAGAGTTTTATGCTGGGGTAGCCTTAATCCTTGAGTTCGGGAACCTGGTGGTCGGACCAGGGGTGAGACTGGGGTCTCCATATGTGTCGGGAATCGTTATATTCTGAGTTAAGTTGTGGTTATCGCAATCGAAAGGACTTGGAGAAATGATGTACACGTGAGTTGCGGGTCATGGGTCATGAGTTGGGTGCTCCATTGGGACGAGTGGTTCCAATTCTTTATCAAACCAGACTCTCGATTATGAGTTTGGGTTTGATGGTGTATTGAGTAGGCGGATGAGATCCCAGATTTAGAAAAGGGTTTTATTTTTCGGGGTATTGTGTGTCTTATGATGTCCTAGACCTGAGTGGGCCAGTTCGGTTGTATGGGAAAAACCGCGAGACGCATGGAACTAAGGAGTAGTAGACGACAAAGGTCGGAGGTGAGACGATTTCAAATGAGTTGTGGCATTCGTTTGGGGGAAAGCGAACTTCGTGACTTGTGTGTCACAATGTGTGACATCCCCTAATTTGTTGGCCAGAAAAGACCGATTTAATTTATGCTTTTTAAAATAAAATCAGAAAAATCTTTTTAAAAGATGTTGCGGATTTGGTCCCCAAAACAAAACATGATAAAAGTTTATCAAAACCTTTCTTTAAGAAATGTATAGTTTCATTTCATATCAAAACCTCGGGATGTCATGTTCCGATACAGATCAAAAGCATAAACAAGACATTATAAGCCTTTCAACAGTTATTTACAACTACTGGCCTATAATCCAAAAATCTCTCATCATCCTCCGACTATGCTCGGGGTCCACTACCTGTAACATAAAAAGCTGAGTGGGTCAGGCTTGGGAGCCTGGTGAGCATATAGGGTTTTCAACCCACAATAGTAATAAACTTATTAAGTTCACCAATCAACAATAACCCTGATTACCCATTCCCGTTGTCCTCACTTTACGTCCCTAAACACCTATCACAAGGGACCTAGCCTAAGGAATATCATCGGGGTGGACACTACTGCTAAGGTGACTCCTCAGCTATACATGTCCTAAAGGCAACCATGATGGGGATGGAGTACGCCAATGAACATTTAGTTCATCAACACCTACAAGTTGCGAACTTGCTAGTGTTCCCACTGGACTGTCTAGAAAAGTCCGTGGTCGTCATCTAAACTCTGCTAGACGACTACAAAAACAACAACAACAACATCGAGGCCTCTCACCATTTTAACACACATCGACTATTTCGTCTACCCATGTTCTACCCAACATATTTGTAGATAAAATACATATACAGTTTAAAACTTGTATAAAACATATGTTTAACAGTCACCTCAAATAAACACTTAATATAATTATACATAGCACGTATTTTAAGGTAAATACTTCATATCTATGTGTAAAGTGAAAGTAACTACACACTCACATGATTTGATGATAATCGGGCAGCAATTCGTTTCCTAAAACGATCGTTTCTAATAAAACCGAGAGTTTTATTCAGAAACCGGGCTCTGCGAGGGTCGGGCTTCGAAATCGAAAAGATAAATTTCTCGGGCTTCTCGGAAACTTCGGGGCGTGTTTCGGGTGTTATAATTGATATCGGGGCTTTGGGGGAAGTTGGAATGAAAGAAATATGAGTTTAGGGGTGAAAAATGTCACTTTTCCAAAATATACCCTGGAGGTCTCGCACCCTCCTATTTATAGGATGCGAGGCTCCTGATCGGACGGCTAGGAGAGAAGCCACGCGGCAGCAGATGCGAGAAAGGGTCACATGGGTTGCGCATGCGAGGGCCTCGCTGGAGGCTTCTGATTGGACCGAAGTCCGGGTCCGAGGAGGGGGGGCCCGTGGCACCCTGCGAAGCTCGGATGCACGAGGAAAGGGGCATGCGTCGCAACTTCATTGGACCACTTCAGATGGCTCCTCTGGTTCGGACACGCTTCTGATGACACAACAATTTCGGACACGAGGCACATTCTAAGCGAGGGTGAGGTGGCCGAAGTCCACCTTGCGAAATTTCTCGGTTTTAGCAATTTTTCTCGATTTTCGTGCCAAAACTTCTAAAATCCATAACTTTCGCATACGAGCTCCGGTTTTGACGTTCTTTATATGCACGCGTAGGTAAAATTACGCTCTACAACTTTCGTTTAGATTTCGTCGGCTAATTTTGACTTTAATTTTTATATTATTATTTTTAACAGACCGGGACAGGAAATCCGTTAAAAATTCATAATTTCTTCATCCGACGTCCGTTTTCGTCTGTCTTTTTACCGTTGTGCTACTATTGACGAGACCTTCGATTCTCATTTAGGCCGTGTTGGCTAAAAATCACTCGATCTAAAATTCGAGTTTTTAGCTGTCTACTGCTAAGCTGAAACTTCGAAAAATCATAACTTCCTCATACGAAGTCAGATTTGGGTGTTCTTTTTATACCTACTCTCGGTTTAACGAACACTACGAGTTTCATTTAGATCAGTAAGGCTAAAAAGTAGTTTAGCAAAAACTCACTTTTTACGACATTCGGCACCGTGCCGGTTTGTCGTGAAACTTCGACAGGTCATAACTTCTTCGTTATAACTCGGATTTCGGTATTCTTTATATATCCGTAATCCTTGTCACGACCACTATAACTTTCTTAATAGATATCGGCTTTATCTAATATTTATATTCGACGCTCATTTTTATTCTTCATTAATTAGCTCCTAGTAATTAAGCATAAACCACATAAAACACATAATATTCACATAATTCCTTTTCATTTCTTCAAAATGAGTTAAAAAAGGTTAACCTAGACTATCACATCAATATTAATGCCTAGGCTAGAAACACGAGCATTACACAATGAGCCGAGATAGATATTGTGAGAAGGAAGTCGATAAGTCGTTTTATTGTGTGTGCAGTGAGTAACCCTTGGAAGTGTATTCATTGGGTCGGGAGCTGACCTGGTGCTCAGTGTGGAGGGGATGTTTGAGAGGAAGTTGGGGCTTATGTCTATAAAATGTCAAAGGATACTTCCAAGCGAGCATGGTATTTTCCTTGTGTTTGAGGTCAGAGTTTTGGGGTTCTTTCTTCCCAATGAGTTCTGATAGCTGTTCAGGCGGTGGGTCCATGGGAGATTATGACATTTCCATCCCTTTTGAGTTGCGATCGAGATCGATTAGAGAATCAGAGTTGGAAGAGTGCTCTTAGAGTCTGTTAGTAGATGGGCGATTAGCAGGATGATGTTTTGCAAGGGTGGTCGGGCAGGGAGATAGACCACTAGAGTTTCAAGTTCTGGAGAGTGAAAACGAGTATCGCAGTGGCAGTAGAGTCTGTCCTTCTTCGGGGCCGAGAGTCCCTGTCGGTGATCAGGTAGAGATTGTTGTAAATATGGGGTCTTTTCGGTGGTGTTTCTTGGGTTGAGTTCAATCTAGGTGTTGATAAGGAGCGATTTCGAGGACGAAATCTAATTCAAGTGGGGGAGAATTGTAACATCCTGTTTCGGGTCGTCTGAGATTAGGGTTTGAGGTTCATGGGAATCGAGGTTATAGCGAGGAAGCGATGGAAGTTTGAAGTTGTGGTAGGATAAGTCCCTTGTTTGAGAAAGGTGGCAGTCCAGTACGTTGGGCGTACATATGTGTACGCTTAGCGTACTCATGCGTGTGACTTTTAAGTGGAGCCACCTAGTACGTTGGGTGTACCCTGGGCGTACTAGGCACAGAAGGAAAAACCCTAAATGAGGAGTGCCCCTATATAAAGAATGAGATCGCCTCATTCCTGGCCACCATCCTCAGTTAATAAACCCTCTCAATATCCTAATCCTCGTTCTTGAGCTTATATGTGACCATGGTGAGCTTCTAAGTGTTCTTGTGGGAGTATTGGAGTGAAGAAGGAGCATGGAAGAGAGTAGAGTTGGAGTCCAGGCTTTGGATCTGAGCTTCCCTGTGGTTGGAGCCTCATTTGAAGGTATAAAGCTCAAAGCTTTCCCATCCGTTTGTTTTGTGCATGATATGGTCAATTTTAGGGTTTTTGGTCCCAAAGCTTGAGGCTTTATGAGTTGTTTCACTCCAGAGCTTATTATTTGTCCTTTCAAGTGTTTCTAGTGGAGAGGATCCATAAAAATGAGGTGTTGGACGTTAGATTAAGTCATGCATGAGATAAGGGCTTAATGAGGAAAGAGGAAAGGTGTTGGGAGTGATTGGTGACCTTTACAACCATGCAAAGGCTTAAAGGTTTCGACTTTATGGATTAAGAGGTACTAGAATGACCAGATCTGAAATATGAGCTTATGTCTTAACCGTTTAAGACCAAAATCATGACGAGTATGGAACTGGGACTTATGTTGGGCGTAATCCCAGTACGTGCAACGTAGGGGGTCGAGCTCCCCGATTCTGTAAAGCCTTCAAGTACGCCCATCGTACAGAGCTGGTATGCGCCGCGTACTCCGGAGGGTTGACTTTCGTTGACTTTTAGGGTTTAGTCAACATTTGGACCTTTGGGCCATTGGAGGGGTAAAATGGTCTTTTACCCTTCTGAGAGAATATAGGGAGAGACTAGTCTAGCCTTTGAGAGCCGTATTAATTAGAGATAATTATTTTATGTGATTAGGCGGAGGCTAGATCAGTATTTCGAGTCGAGATTATCCGAGTTACCCGAGGTGAGTCTTCTCACTATACATTACCTAGAGTGGTATCTACGTGCGGACCGGAGGGTCTTATGTGTTATGTGTGTGTTTAAGGTTATGTGCTTTGAGATATATGTATGTTATGTGTTATATAGACCGGACCGGAGGGTCCAACGATTTACGAGGCCAGAGAGCCCTCGTGTAGACTGGACCGGAGGGTCCAACGATTTAGACCGGACCGGAGGGTCCAATGATTTAGACCGGACCGGAGGGTCCAACGAGCTAGACCGGACTGGAGGGTCCAACGAGCTACGGGACCGGAGGGTCCCGCTGAGACACATTGACTGGAGGGTCATACCGAGTTATAGCTTCGAGTGGCTTATGTGCAGTGTGTGGTATTTTGGGGAACTCACTAAGCATTTATGCTTACCCTGTTATGTGATATGTGTTTCAGGCACTAGCGAGGATCGCGGGAAGGCGCCAACATGATTTGTACACACTGACAGAGGATTTTGTATTTGTGATTCTGGGATATGTTTTACCGTGATAACATTTGATACACTTGAGTTGAGATGATTTATATGAGATATGTTATGTTTGAATAATGAAAAATTGTTTTGAAAATTCACGTCGTTACACGTTTCGACCAAGATTAACTTCGTCTACTACCACTACTGCTAGGATGCCTTGTTGTGTCCTACTATATGTACTATCGACGACATGATTAAGTGATTACACTACTAATGGAGTCGTTACTCTGTCGTATTTTACATCATTTCATGTATTGTATGCCTTAGGTAGGCAAATTTTCATGTACTCGAAAGGTTTTCATTAATGAAAACGGCTATATATTTTTTTCGCATGATGTTGTATTCTGTTATGCGTTCTCCTACTTTTATTACATATTGATTCTATGCACTCACATACTCACGCACAACCGAACCCTCGAAACCGCTAGTTACTCAAGGATCTCGAAACCAAAATAATCTATAAACTCTATGGACAGACTTAAAATTCGTGCAAAAATTGCGATTACCTACAACCGTGAATACATCATAGGGATGTAGATGGAAACATTGTGAATCATACGACAAAACGCGAAGTTTATGGAGTACAACCAGAAATGACCATCGTTACTTACGATCTTAGTTATCATCATGCAGCAGAAAATGTCATCCCGCAAAGATAACAAGCATGCCTGCGAGACACCAATCATACGGATGGACTTTGCTACATTCCAAGCTGCTGTAACAGCTGCCGTAACCGCTGCTATGGCACAACTCAATGCAAACAACACCAATAGACGTGGAAATAGCATCGACAACTCCAGCCGAAGAAACAAGCACAGAAACCAACAAGTGACAGCTTATCAAGGCACTCCAAATGTGACAATCCGAAATTTTTACCTTAAACTCTTATTCAAATAAATGAAGGTTAGACTCGTTTTTGCTATTTTCTTGCACTGTTAGAGTCTATTTAAGTGTTCTAAACCCAGTACAATCAAGGTAGGAACCTAGAAATGGGATAAATCGATGCGTATAAATCAAAAATTGGGCCAAACACTCCAACACATGGAGTGTGCGGCCGCACACTTGAGTGTACGGCCACACACAAGTGTGTGCGACCGCACACCCATCCCAACCGCACACTCTCCCATATATATACTACACTTGTCATTTTTGAACACTTTTTCACTTCTTCAAAGCTAGAACTCGTTTTCTCTCAAGTATCATCCAAAGTTTCACTCCAATCTTCAAACAAGTGAGTGATTCCTTCTTGGTTTAGCTAATACATGACCTTAACTAGCCTTTTCCCTTGGTTTGATCCGTGAAAACATCCATCTTTAGTCAAGAACACCAAGAACACACACTAGTTTTGGACCTTAAACACCCTTTCAAGCCTCTATAACGTGTATACACTTATCATAACTTGTTGTATGGTAAGAACACTTGATGTTATGCTAGAAAAACATGATTTTATCATGTTCATAAAGGGTGTGCGGCCGCACACATCATGGTGGCCGCACACACCCTTTTTAGGTCCAAAAATGGCAATAAACTTCTTATAAGGCTAAAGCATGAAGTAAGAAACCTTCCTAGATAAGTCCTAAAGCCTTAAAACACATTTTGGGCACATTTCATAGGGAGTGTGCGGCCGCACACACACCCTGGCCGCACACCCTGGGCGCACAGATACAAATAGTGTGTATTTTGACCATACACTCCCTTGTATAGCCATATACCCCTTATATACAATCGTATATGGTTGTAACACTTCAAAAGAAGTGTTTACTAGTCCCTAAGGTGGTTAAAAGTCACTAATTAGTTGTTATAAGCACTAATTATATTCATATATGTATCATTATATGTTAAATAGGATCCGCGTGAGTGCTTAACTCTTCATTTGACACTTAGCATCCTATACCATCCGTTCATCCAAACCACTCACTACAGGTGAGTTCATACCCCTTAATTAACCTTTTAAATGTTTTTAAATGCTTTTATGGGGGGGGGGGGAATACAAGTTGAACTATTATAGTTATTATATCAATCACATGTGATTAATAACTACCAAACAAGTGGATTTCTTACTTTTCAAACTGTGTTATCAAACTGTTTTACTTCAAACTGTTTTACAAACTCTTTTACTTATCAAAATACTTTTAGTAAACTCTTTTAAACTTATATTCTGTTATATTGACAAATGCATACCTATATATGTATAGTTATATAAGTAATGTTTAAACGACTTAGGAAGGCTAGCTCACCTTATTCCCTTTTCCTTTTTTGGATGTGGCCTTAGGGTATCGGTTATTCATCCGAATGTCGTCTAAATATTAGTTATATATCATGTATACATATATAAATATAAAATGTTACTTCTTTCATTCAGGTCAATGCCTTTGGGTAGCAAAGTTATACAAACATGTTCATATACACAAACAACATTACTAGTGAACTATAATAGGTATAGTTTAGGAAGATACTATTACTAGAACAATGAAACATACAACGAGTCAGTTCATTCATAAGTAATACATAGTGATGAGAAACAAACATAATACATAGTGATGAGAAACAAACATAATACAGAGTGACGAGAAACAAACATAATACAGAGTGATGAGAAACAAACATAATACAGAGTGATGAGAAACAAACATAATACACAGTGATGAGAAACAAAACATACAAGCTAGACAGAGAAAGAACACACAATACAGCTAGCACATACATATACATATACTTATACATTACAATACAGTTATGTGAGCCACTTAACGGGGGCATGGCACTACCTGTCATGACCCGTTTTGTATCCAGAATCTCCTTAATTGGGGAGCGTATGAGTTTGTGTATAGATCTATACTGGATTAACTATCCTACACCTTGCTGCTCGCTACAGTGGGACTTGCAAGTCTACGGGTGCCAAACGTCATTTCTTACGACATCTTACATTGTCATTTTACTAGAGTCGGTAGCAGGGTACAAGCCGATCACATGGTACGTTAAATAACAATTAGTTTAAAGTAGTTAGTACAGCAGTAATTACTTAATACAACACTACAGTACTATTTAGTTTCCCTTTACATTTACTTTGTCATATCCACACAATAAACAATAATGTAAGAACTATATTTTTGGTTAATGATAGTCAGATTTGGGAAAATACACACTCTTACAAGAGATACACACACAGACACTAGATTCCTTGGTAGAAGGCTACTGTTAGTAGAAAACATAAGGTTTTCTAGGAGAGTTCAAACAAATACAAACTTTTACAAAACTTATACATTACAAACATCTTACAAATGCTTTCATACAAACACAAACACTAATATACTTATGATCTCACCAGCTTTAAAGCTGATAAACTCTTTTAAAATAACTTGTATTCTCAGGTCGCCAGTAGACAGGTATCGAAGCCAGGTTTTTGGGAAGATGGAGCTCGTTCAAGACTCGTCTTTATTTTAAAGTATATTATTTTTGGTGTCTATATAACTTGATAGAACACACTTGTATGAAATTATATTATTAATGCAATGGATGATGTTGTTGCTTGTTTACTACTTTGCATTGTTGTGATACTGTACATGACGTCCTCCACCCCCGAACGATTCCGCCGTTCCGATTTTGGGGTGTGACAGATTGGTATCAGAGCATTGTTTATAGTGAATCGAGTGTATCAACCCATAAAAGATATACGAACTATAAACACAGCGGGATTAAAATACTCTGATAAAGAGTTTATACTTTTAAATAATAAAATATTTAACCAAGTATACATACCTGTATTCATACTAAAATCAGTGTCACTAGGACAGAACAAAAGTATTACGATTGTTGGACAGCACAAGTAGACTTAGAGACAGATGGTCAACCCTGGGAAGATGTAGCCTGATCAACTACATTATCCGAGGAGTGATTAGCATGTGCCTAAGTATGGTTGTGAGGTTGTAACAAGTCTAAAAACTTACCAACACTACTACAACAAGAACAGTAGAACAGAACATAAACTTAAAATACTATAGGAGTATTTTGTGTTACTATTAATTGCTTATCTGAGGTTATATGTGCTAGGATGTCATAGAATTAGTGGATACACTAAGGTTATATGTGCTAGGATGTCATAGACTTAGAATCTGTGATCTTTGCTTTACTTCCTGTCCTTGTTTGGTTGTGGGCTTAGAGTTAGGGTCACTTATTCGAAGGTCTATCCTGTCCTGAGTACATATAACTGGTATGCACAAAACAAGTATTGAAATAACTGATAAAGATCATCTTATAATTATCTAATTAGTTCGTCTATTTAGTTATTTCTTTATCCCTTTTCTCGCGTAGATTTCATGGCTGGATTCCATATCCCCGGAGACCCGTACTACCCCAACAACGGCAATGCAGGATGGCTTGGAGAAGAGCCAGAAGATGATCACCCAATCCCATTGGATGATCACGAGGCTGAAGGCTTTTCTGATGGTTTTGAGTCAGAGCCTGAAGTCAACAACCTACCCCCAGCTGCTCAAGACCCAAACCTGAATCCTCGTCCAACATTTCAAGGACCCACACCTCTGTGGGCCACAAACTTGAACAGATGGAGTCAGGAACAGGGTCAACCCATACCCTACAATGGAGACAGAAGCTTCTACAACCTCATTGAGGGAGGTTCAGCTGACAATGTCCTACCCATAATGGTCCGTAGGATTGCTCGGAACACCGAGCAAGGTCGAGCAGCTATCGACCGAGTAGTGGAGGTTGACGCCAATTCTGGCATTAACACCGTCCGCATTCGCCAACTTGAGTCTGCTCATGAAAGGACTCAGGTCCGCAATGCAGTTCTGCAAAGGGAACTTGCTGAAACCCAAGCTGAAGTCAGGGAACTTCGAGCTCAGCAAGCAAGATCTGATAGGCGCGTGAGAGACATAGAACGTCTTCTCTTTTGGATAGAGTCATTCTCACTCTAGCAGTTCTCGTCGCCGATAGAGTCTCATCGACTTCTCTTTTGGATGTAACCTAGTTAGTGTAAAAACTCTAGTCTAATTTCCTATCTTTATAGATCTTAGACCCGTTAGGTCTTGATTTGGTCGTAGTCTGTCAAAATTTTCTATCTTGGTTGATGTAAGACCTACTTCTAGGTCATTTTTCCCGAACTCATTACATCTGTAATTCCAGTTTTATTGACAGATATCTAATCTTATGGAAATTATATCCAAATGCTTTCGTTTACACTCAATCGTGTTATTCATTTGTGCTGTTGGACTATGGAGAGTTAGTTCATGAGTCATTCTCATCAATTTTCCTATCAAATTCTTATCAATATCTTCATCTTTCTAAACTTATAGCTAAAAGATGCCTCCTCGTAAATCTACAAGACGCGATCCTCCCGCACCAACACCACCTGCTCCTCAATTTGACACGGCAGCCCTGAATGCTGCTGTAGCTGCGGTTGTGGCTACAGCCATGGCACAATATCATTCATCTGGTTCCACTGGAGGAGGAACTCCTGTCCTATCTACTTATGGTGAAATCCATGTGCGCTCTAGAGAGTGCTCCTACAAGGACTTCACCAACTGCAAGCCATTGTCCTTCAAAGGGACTGGCGAAGTCATTGCCCTCTCGCAATGGTTCGAGAAAACCGAATCGGTTTTCGAAATCTGCTCCTGTCCAGAGGAGAGCAAGGTCAAGTTTGCTGCTTGCACCTTTGAAGTAAAAGCCCTAACATGGTGGAATAGCCATGTTAAGTCACTATCTCTTATAGTGGCTAATGCTATGGGCTGGGAAACTTTGAAAGACCTCATGATTGAGGAGTACTGCCCGAGGGGCGAGCTCCAGAAGCTGGAGGAAGAACTGTGGAGCCTAACCATGAAGGGCTCCAACGTAGTCGCCTACACCGCCAGGTTCTGTGAACTGGTGGCCCTCTGTCCCAACATGGTTCATACAGAGGGGAAGAAGATTGAAAGGTACATATGGGGGCTGGTGCCTCCATTCCAGGGAAATGTTTTGGCTTCAAACCCCACTACATTTGATAGTGCCAAGCGATTGGCACATCGGCTCATAGACCATGGGGTTCGTACCCTGGCCGCAACAACAACCCTGGCCATCTCAGAACCCGCCCAAACCGCTGACTCCAAGCGGAAGTTTTGGGATGACAAGAAAAAGAAGAAGGCTGCCAAGAAGCAGCAGATGGTGGCAGTTCATAGTGCGATAGCACCTGCCACTGCTGCTACTCCAATAAAGCAGTACTCCGGAAGTTTGCCCAAGTGCAACAAGTGCAACTTCCACCACGTAGGAGCCTGCCGGGAAATGCAGTGCTTGAACTGCAACAGGAAGGGGCACACTGCCCATTTCTACAAAGCCCCGGCGAAGCCAATCACCCAAGTCCCCGGCACTGGTGTGAGCCAAACTTGCTACGGTTGTGGCGAGGTGGGCCACTACAAAAGGAACTGCCCGAAGGCAGGAAATGCCGGTGGAGTGGGACGAGTGCTGGCCATAGGCCACGAGGAAGCGGTTGCCGACCCCACAGTGGTCACTGGTACGTTTCTCCTCGATAACTCATATGCATGTATACTATTTGATAGTGGAGCGGAGAGGAGCTTCGTGAACCAAAGATTTGCTCATTTACTTAAGCAAAAATCACGAGCACTCAAAGAACCGTTCACTGTAGAAATGGCTAACGGAAAGACAGAGAGCACTAGCAGTATACACATAGGGTGTACCTTAACACTAGATAGCCATTCATTTTCGATCGATCTCATGCCGGTCCCAATTAAAAGTTTCGACGTCATTATCGGCATGGATTGGTTGAGCCTTCATCGTGCTGACATCATGTGTTACGAAAAGGCTGTACGCCTTAATCTGCCGTCTGGCGAAACTTTAGTAGTTTATGGCGATAAACCCGACACGAACCTTCGTATCATCTCGAGCATTCAAGCTCAGCAATTCTTGCAAAAGGAATATCACGCATTCCTTGCTCATGTGGTCGACGTGAGCCAAGAAACGAAAGACATTCAGAACATTCCAGTAGTATGCGACTTTCCTGACATCTTTTCGGAAGAACTTCCAGGATTACCTCCGCAACGTCAGGTCGAGTTCAGAATCGACTTAGTTCCAGGGGCTACCCCCGTGGCCAAATCGCCCTATCGTCTAGCACCTGCAGAGATGCAAGAGCTGTCCTGTCAACTTAACGAACTGCTCAGCAAGGGCTTTATAAGACCAAGCTTCTCACCCTGGGGAGCTCCAGTCTTGTTCGTCAAGAAGAAAGACGGATCGTTTCGTATGTGCATCGACTATAGGGAGCTCAACAAACTGACCGTCAAGAATCGTTATCCTTTGCCTCGGATTGACGATTTATTCGACCAACTCCAAGGGGCAAACTTCTTTTCAAAAATCGACTTAAGGTCCGGATATCACCAACTACGAGTGCTAAGGGAGGATGTTCCGAAGACAGCCTTCCGAACTCGTTATGGGCACTACAAATTCGTAGTGATGCCCTTCGGATTAACTAACGCACCTGCTGTATTCATGGACTTAATGAATAGGGTGTGTCGTCCTTACTTGGATCAGTTCGTCATCGTCTTCATCGATGACATACTTATCTACTCTCGTAGTAAGGAGGAGCATAGTCAACATCTGCGACTAGTCTTAGAAACCCTTCGTTCGGAGAAGCTCTATGCGAAGTTCTCGAAATGCGAATTTTGGATCCGACGAGTCGAATTCTTAGGGCACGTGGTTAGCGAAGAGGGAATACACGTGGACCCTTCCAAAATTAAAGCCATTGAGAACTGGTCAGCACCGAAGACGCCTACAGAAATTCATCAATTTCTAGGTCTCGCTGGCTACTATCGCAGGTTCATTCAGAACTTCTCCCGCATTGCGAAACCTCTTACGACACTGACCCAGAAGGGCGTGGCCTTTGACTGGGAAGAGAAGCAGGAGAGAGCGTTCCAGACGCTCAAAAGAGCCTTGTGCACCGCACCAATACTATCCCTCCCAGAAGGGATATAAGACTTCGTTGTCTATTGCGATGCGTCAAATCAAGGACTCGGATGTGTTCTGATGCAGCGAGGTAAGGTCATCGCCTATGCCTCGAGACAGCTAAAGACACATGAGGTCAACTACACTACCCATGATCTCGAGCTAGGAGCAGTTGTGTTTGCTCTGAAGATCTGGAGACACTACCTGTATGGTACAAAGAGCACAATATTTACAGACCACAAGAGCCTACAACATATATTCGACCAGAAAGAGCTCAACATGAGACAACGACGGTGGGTCGAGCTACTCAGTGATTACGAATGCGAAATTCGTTATCATCCGGGTAAAGCCAATGTAGTAGTTGACGCCCTAAGTCGGAAAGAATATTCTGGTCGTAGAGTCAAGTCATTGACTATGACTATCCATTCACACTTGTCCACACAAATAAAGGAGGCTCAGCTCGACGCTTTGAAACCTGAAAATGTGGCAGGTGAATCCCTGAGAGGAATGGATAAGAACTTGGAGGTTAAGGGTGGCGGAGCTTATTTTCTCATGGATCGGATCTGGACCCCAAAACTTGGTGGTTTCAGAGACTTGGTCATGAACGAGGCGCACAACACTCGTTATTCCGTCCACCCAGGTTCAGATAAGATGTATTTGGATCTTAAGAAGTTATACTGGTGGCCTAACATGAAAGCAGAGATTGCTACCTTCGTAAGTAAATGCCTTACTTGCGCAAAGGTCAAGGTCGAATACCAGAAGCCCTCAGGTCTTCTACAACAGCCTGAGATACCGGAATGGAAGTGGGAGCGGATCACTATGGATTTTATAACCAAGTTGCCCAAGACAACGGGTGGACTTGATACCATATGGGTCATCGTCGACAGATTGACCAAGTCCGCACACTTCCTGCCTATCAAGGAAACATACAAGATGGAGAAACTTACAAGAACTTACATTAGGGAGATTGTACGACTGCACGGTGTTCCCATATCCATTATCTCGGACAGAGATAGTAGATTCACTTCGAGGTTCTGGCAGTCGCTACAAAGTTCCCTAGGAACTAGGCTGGACATGAGTACAACCTACCATCCGCAGACAGACGGGCAAAGTGAGCGGACTATCCAAACCTTTGAAGATATGCTGCGAGCCTGTGTGATCGACTTTGGGAAAGCATGGGATACTCATTTACCCCTTGTCGAATTTTCCTACAACAACAGTTATCACACAAGCATAAAGGCTGCTCCATTCGAGGCCCTCTATGGCCGAAAGTGCAGATCCCCTCTGTGCTGGGCTGAGGTGGGTGATACCCAGTTAGCTAAAGGACGAGTTCCTGAAAGCACTCTCACGGGTCCGGATATCATTCGGGAAACGACAGAGAAGATCGTTCAGATTCGTGAACGATTGAAAGCCTCTAGAGACCGACAGAAAAGCTACGCTGATAAACGAAGGAAACCGTTAGAATTCCAGGTGGGCGACCGTGTTCTATTGAAGGTCTCACCCTGGAAGGACTTGATACGCTTCGGAAAGCGTGGAAAGCTAAATCCAAGGTACATAGGGCCTTTCAAGATTCTTGCAAGAATCGGCCCTGTAGCTTACAAACTTAACTTACCTCGTGAACTCAGTAACGTACATTCTACTTTCCACGTCTCGAACTTGAAAAAGTGTTTGTCCGACGAGACTCTTGTAATCCCACTCGACGAGATCGAGATCAACGAGAGCCTCAACTTCGTGGAAGAACCTGTAGAGATCATGGACCGGGAGGTCAAGCAAACAAAGCAAAGCCGTATCCCGATAGTGAAGGTTCGCTGGAACGCCAAGCGAGGACCTGAATTCACTTGGGAACGAGAAGATCAGATGAAACTGAAATATCCTCATCTTTTCACTTAGTTATTTGTAACTACTAAATTGCTTAAACTCTAATTTCGGGACAAAATTCTCTCTAACGGGGGGATGATGTGACAATCCAAAATTTTTACCTTAAACTCTTATTCAAATAAATGAAGGTTAGACTCGTTTTTGCTATTTTCTTGCAATGTTAGAGTCTATTTAAGTGTTCTAAACCCAGTACAATCAAGGTAGGAACCTAGAAATGGGATAAATCGATGCGTATAAAGCAAAGATCGGGCCAAACACTCCAACACATGGAGTGTGCGGCCGCACACTTGAGTGTACGGCCACACACAAGTGTGTGCGACCGCACACCCAACCGCACACCCATCCCAACCGCACACTCTCCCATATCTATACTACACTTGTCATTTTTGAACACTTTTTCACTTCTTCAAAGCTAGAACTCGTTTTCTCTCAAGTATCATCCAAAGTTTCACTCCAATCTTCAAACAAGTGAGTGATTCCTTCTTGGTTTAGCTAATACATGACCTTAACTAGCCTTTTCCCTTGGTTTGATCCGTGAAAACATCCATCTTTAGTCAAGAACACCAAGAACACCAAGAACACCAAGAACACACACTAGTTTTGGACCTTAAACACCCTTTCAAGCCTCTATAACGTGTATACACTTATCATAACTTTTTGTATGGTAAGAACACTTGATGTTATGCTAGAAAAACATGATTTTATCATGTTCATAATGGGTGTGCGGCCGCACACATCATGGTGGCCGCACACAACCTTTTTAGGTCCAAAAATGGCAATAAACTTCTTATAAGGCTAAAGCATGAAGTAAGAAACCTTCCTAGATAATTCCTAAAGTCTTAAAACACGTTTTGGGCACATTTCATAGGGAGTGTGCGGCCGCACACACACCCTGGCCGCACACATACAAATAGTGTGTATTTTGACCATACACTCCCTTGTATAGCCATATACCCCTTATATACAATCTTATATGGTTGTAACACTTCAAAAGAAGTGTTTACTAGTCCCTAAGGTGGTTAAAAGCCACTAATTAGTTGTTATAAGCACTAATTATATTCATATATGTATCATTATATGTTAAATAAGATCCGCGTGAGTGCTCAACTCTTCATTTGACACTTAGCATCCTATACCATCCGTTCATCCAAACCACTCACTACAGGTGAGTTCATACCCCTTAATTAACCTTTTAAATGTTTTTAAATGCTTTTATGGGGGGGGGGGATACAAGTTGAACTATTATAGTTATTATATCAATCACATGTGATTAATAACTACCAAACAAGTGGATTTCTTACTTTTCAAACTGTGTTATCAAACTGTTTTACTTCAAACTGTTTTACAAACTCTTTTACTTATCAAAATACTTTTAGTAAACTCTTTTAAACTTATATTCTGTTATATTGACAAATGCATACCTATATATGTATAGTTATATAAGTAATGTTTAAAGGACTTAGGAAGGCTAGCTCACCTTATTCCCTTTTCCTTGTTTGGATGTGGCCTTAGGGTATCGGTTATTCATCCGAATGTCGTCTAAATATTAGTTATATATCATGTATACATATATAGATATAAAAGGTTACTTCTTTCATTCAGTTCAATGCCTTTGGGTAGCAAAGTTATACAAACATGTTCATATACACAAACAACATTACTAGTGAACTATAATAGGTATAGTTTAGGAAGATACTATTACTAGAACAATGAAACATACAACGAGTCAGTTCATTCATAAGTAATACATAGTGATGAGAAACAAACATAATACATAGTGATGAGAAACAAACATAATACAGAGTGATGAGAAACAAACATAATACAGAGTGATGAGAAACAAACATAATACAGAGTGATGAGAAACAAACATAATACACAGTGATGAGAAACAAAACATACAAGCTAGACAGAGAAAGAACACACAATACAGCTAGCACATACATATACATATACATATACATTACAATACAGTTATGTGAGCCACTTAACGGGGGCATGGCACTACCTGTCATGACCCCTTTTGTATGCAGAATCTCCTTAATTGGGGAGCGTATGAGTTTGTGTATAGATCTATACTGGATTGACTATCCTACACCTTGTTGCTCGCTACAGTGGGACTTGCAAGTCTACGGGTGCCAAATGTCATTTCTTACGGCATCTTACATTGTCGTTTTACTAGAGTCGGTAGCAGGGTACAGGCCGATCACATGGTACTTTAAATAACAATTAGTTTAAAGTAGTTAGTACAGCAGTAGTTACTTAATACAACACTACAATACTATTTATTTTCCCTTTACATTTACTTTGTGATATCCACACAATAAACAATAATGTAAGAACTATATTTTTGGTTAATGATAGTCAGATTTGGGAAAATACACACTCTTACAAGAGACACACACACAGACACTAGATGCCTTGGTAGAAGGCTACTGTTAGTAGAAAACATAGGGTTTTCTAGGAGAGTTCAAACAAATACAAACTTTTACAAAACTTATACATTACAAACATCTTACAAATGCTTTCATACAAACACATACACTAATATACTTATGATCTCACCAGCTTTAAAGCTGATAAACTCTTTTAAAATAACTTGTATTCTCAGGTCGCCAGTAGACAGGTACCGGAGCCAGGTTTTTGGGAAGATGGAGCTCGTTCAAGACTCATCTTTATTTTAAAGTATATTATTTTTGGTGTCTATATAACTTGATAGAACACACTTGTATGAAATTATATTATTAATGCAATGGATGATGTTGTTGCTTGTTTACTACTTTGCATTGTTGTGATACTGTACATGACGTCCTCCACCCCCGAACGATTCCGCCGTTCCGGTTTTGGGGTGTGACACCAAACCCCAAGCTTAAGAGCAGGAAGCGAAAGTCTGGGAGTAAGAGAAATGGACAACCAACTCAAGGGTTCTCAAAGAAACAACATGTTGTTGCTATCCATACGACCATGACACCTACTACATCAACACCAGCGAGACCATATGCTGGAAGCCTTCCAAAATGAAACAAGTGCAAATTCCATCATAAGGGAGCCTGCCAGAAGCGGTATTGTAATAGATGCAACCGAAAGAGTCACACCGGCAGGTACTGTAGAACTTATCCACAACAGAATCAACAGCCAAACAACAACAATAACAACCGCAACAATAACAACAATGCTGGGGCCAGTCACACCTGCTATGGGTGTGGAGGGATCGGCCATTTCCGACGCAATTGCCCCAAGGCTAACAATCAATGGGGTAGGAGGATCAGGAAGGGTCCTAACCCTAGGTCAAGGTGAAGCAATCCAAGACCCGACGGTTGTTACCGGTACGTTCCCACTTAACAACTCTTTCTCTTGCATCTTATTCGATAGTGGAGCTGAGCGAAGCTTCGTTAGTAACAAATTCAAGCACTTACTAAAACAACAACCCCAGAAGCTAAACGAAGCCTTCACGGTGGAGATGGCTGATGGGAAAACCAAATCAACCAAAGATATTTATGTAGGGTGCACCTTCACACTAAGCCACCATTCATTTCAAATAGATTTGATGCCATCAAATATTAGGAGTTTTGATGTGATCATCGGCATGGATTAGTTAAGCCCGCACCGTGCCGATATTATGTGCCACGAGAAGGCCGTTTGCCTTCACCTCCCCAATCACGAAACCCTAATAATCTATGGTGATAAACCTGGCGCCAATCTTCGTCTCATTTCGTGCATCAAGGCACGGAAGTGACTGCACAAGAAGAACTATGCGTTCCCCGCTTATGTTGTAGATAATGCCAAAGAAGAAAATCAACATTAAAGACATCCCAGTGGCAAGCGACTTTCCGGATGTATTTCTTGAAGACCTTCCGGGAATACCCCCAGAAGGATAGTTTGGACTTCAAAATCGACCTCATACCAGGAGCCACATCAATTGCCAATTCACCCTACAGGTTAGCTCCCGCCAAAATTCAGGAGTTATCCAGTCAATTAAGAGAATTTTTGAGCAAAGGATTCATCGGACCAAGCTTCTCACCCTGGGGAGCTCCGGTCTTGTTCGTCAAGAAGATGGATCCTTCAGATTGAGCATCGATTTGAGGGAATTGAATAAGCTCACTATCAAAAACTGATAATCACTTCCTCGGATTGACGACCTATTTGACCAGCTTCAAGGAGCTAGTTACTTCTCCAAAATAGATCTAAAGATCCGGTGATCATCAGCTCCGAGTCCGAGAAGGGGACATTCCAAAAACTACTTTTCGAACTCGATACGACAATTTCAAATTCGTTGTGATACCCTTCGGTCTAACGAATGCCCCCACGATATTCATGGACCCTACGAACCGAGTTCTCCCAACCATTCCTAGTCACCCTTTTAATTATTTCGATCGATAAGACACTCGTCTGCTCACGAAGCAAGAACAAAACACTGTCAACACCTACGACCGGCCTTGAAGGCATCAAAGCCGGAGAATATCGCGAAGGGAGCATTGCGTGGATGGGATAAAACTCTCGAAGTCAAAAGACGAAGCTTATTGCTATAAGAGTGAATTGGGCGCTATCTGGGTGATCGCCGATAGGTTAACCAAATCTGCCCATTTCCTGCCAATAAAGGAATCAAACAAGACGGAAACATTAACATGGACCTATATCAAAGAGACCGTGAGACTCCATGAAGTACTAGTATCTATTATCTCGGGTCGGGATAACGGATTTACTTCAGAATTTTGACAGTCACTTCAGAAGGCTATGGGAACACAGCTACACATGAGCATTGCTTACCACCCTCAAACTGACGGTCAAAGTGAATGAACCATCCAGACACTTGAGGATATGCTTCGAGCATGTGGGACAGACTTCGGCAAGTCATGGGATACCCATTTACCGCTAATCGAGTTCTCATACAACAACAGTTATCACACAAGCGTCAAGGTTGCTCCTTTCGAGGCTCTTTATGGTCGTAAATGCAGATCGCCTCTATGCTAGGCCGAGGTGGGTGACACCCAACTAGCAAAAGGGCAATCACCGAACAATACTTTAACAGGGCCAGAAAGTATTCGTGAGACGACAGAGAAGATAATCCAAATCAAAGCTCGACTCCGAGCATCGCGAGACCGACAGAAGAGCTATGCTGACAAACGGCGAAAGCCATTAGAACTTCAAGTCGGGGATCGAGTGTTATTGAAAGTCTATCCTTGGAAAGGAATGATCCGCTTTGGGAAACGGGGAAAACTGAACCCGGGATACATTGGACCATTCGAGATTCTTGCCCAGATTGGTCCAATGGCTTACAAGCTGCAGCTACCTGCCGAGCTCAGCAACGTGCACCCCGTGTTCCACGTCTCGAATCTGAAAAAGTGCATATCAGATGAAACTCTTGTCGTTCCTTTGGAAGAGATCGAGATTAACTAGAATCTTCTGTTCGTCGAAGAACCAGTCGAGATATTGGACATGGAAGTGGAGCGTAAAAGCAGAGTCGCATTCCAATTGTGAAGGTTCGGTGGAACGCTAAGCATGGACCGGAATTCACATGGGAATGCGAAGACCAGATGAAGCAGAAGTACCCTCACATATTCTCTCATTCGTGAACCTATCTTTCAAAAGAATTTCGGGACGAAATTCCCTCTAACGGGGGGATGATGTCACAACTAGCATTTTTAGCTAGGAAATTCTATTCTCATTTAATCAATCAACTTTTGTAAGGCATGTACTCTAAGAGAATATCACTCAACGCTCATTCAAATACATCTCTCATGTTCAACTAAGGGTTGGAAACCCTAAAAATCCCGGTTCAAGTTCTGTATGGACTAGGATTTTCTTAGTGGGCCTAATGGACCAATAAGCATCCAATTTGACTACTTTGGGCTTAGAACCCTTAAATGGGCTCTAAATGGACCTACGTCTTCAAAATCTAATATTTTGGGCCATGTGGGCCTAAAATGGTTTAGTTTATCCCTAATGGGCCTTATTGGGCCATAACAACTCCAATCACCCTAAAGAGCCATAAAACTATCTAATGGACTTTCATTGGGCCGTGAACACACCTAAAGGCCCAATGGGCCGAAAACCTTCTCTATGGGCCTCATAACCTCGAGCCAAATGAAGAAAAGGCCCAAGCCCCTCCATTCTTTCCCTTTCGGCCCAATGGGTTAAAAAAAGAAAAGAAAAAGAAAAGGTTGTGCATGGAGTTAAATGGTGCCACCTCAAGTTTACCTTGTGGTTCTCCATGCTAATTACCCACTAAACAAAAATATAAGTTCACATACATCTAAGCACCCATCTTATCTTCACCTCTCTCTTCTCTCTCTCATTTCTTCCATTCAGCCGAGAGCTAACACACACACACACACTTTCAAATTCTCTCCAATACACTTTCAAGAACATTTCTCCCCTTTCATCAAGAATTTTCGAGATTTAGAGCATTCCAAGGAGGTTTTTCATCCAAAAATCACTTCAAGTTACACTCTAGTGGTAAGATCTCACAAACCTAAGTAACATACTTTCTTTTTAATCTCATTCACTCTTCTTACCACCCTAATTTCGTGATCATACTCTTAGAAAACCCCATAAGCTCAAGATCTACTCAAGGAAAGCTTGCTAGAACCGAAACCTCTCTCTTTTCTTCACCAAACCGAGATCAAACACGCAAGGTGAGTTCATACCCCCTTGTTTTCGGTTTTTACATGTTTTTGGGGGAGAATACAAGTATTTATGTGTAGATCTATGTACTTATGCATGTTATGTGTGATTTTCTTGGTTATTCTTGTGAAAATGTGGAAAAGCTTGACATATCTCGTAATCTCTAACAAAAATGGGTGTGAATCATAAACTAAAACATACTAGTCAACATACTACAAAGATAAAGGTTTTATACATGCTTAAGATGTGAAAAACAAAACAAAAATCTTGTATAAGGATCATTTTTGACAAGTAACCAAAAGGTTTGGGATAACTTTTACCACTTACGGTTTTTTTATAAGGGTCACAAGAGTCATTTCCTTTTAAAAATGGGTCTTTATGATATTTATGACTTTAAAGGGGGCTAAAAGTAAAATTTTCACATAATGGGCCATAATATGGGCCATTACGGTTTCCTTGGGCCTAAAATGTAAAAATCTTGATTTTTATGGATAAAATTGTCATTTGATACAAATTTGAGCTAAAAATGTAAATTTGTGGAATTAGGGGCTGAAAATGACACTTTAATAGAAATTGGACCAAAAATGTTATTTTTATAAAATTGGGCGGAAATTGTAAATATTTATGAATTTTGGGCCGAAAGTAAAACTTTAACCAAAATGGGCCACAAATGGTCCATATATTTGAATTAAGCCCATAAATTGAAGACTTTTAGTCTTAAGGGATCTAAAGTGTCAAATTTTCCAAAAATGTGACTAAAATGTATATTTTCGGTCTAGTGGGCCAAAAATGTCCCTATCACAAAAATTAGATATTTTTATTGACTTGGTAAACCTCGAGCTAAAACAAACAACGAAATAATAACGAATGGACGAAATACATCGATAACAATTTTTATTGGGCCTAATACTCTCGTTACATGGCCAATGGGCCTTAAGGGCCCATTTAAGTGTATATTGGGCCTAATATTTTCCATGACGTGTTTATTGGGCCATGCGGCCCATTTACATGTTAATTCGGGCCTGAACTATGGATCACATGTTTATTGGGCCTTAGTGGTCCATTTACATGTTAATTGGGCTTGGACTAAAAATCACATGCTTAGTGGATCTTAGATATACCTCTACATAATTATTGAACTTCATACATTCATATACATACCTTTGGATTTGAAAACTTACAACATATACGTAAACATTAAACATGGTGAAAGACATAACAATCGTGAAAAGTTGAGGATCTAGTGAGACTTGTCGGTTGGCACCTTTGAGTGTACAATCATAGCCTGTAGTTATAACCATAGTTTTCTGGAGGGAGAGCGGGAGTTTGTGTGTAGATCTATACGGGGTGACCCCCACGCCTTAGCTGTTCGCTACAACTAGACTAGGCCAGTCTAGGGCGACAAACCTTACCTACATCAAAACCGGCCCCTGAAAACGCCAAGACAGGTGAATTAGTCATTTACAAGCATGGTTGTAACGGCTCACTTAGAGACTAACTTCATCAAAGATTTCGGTATATTTATACAAATCTTGACCATACTAAAAACATACATTGATACTCGGTCTTGGGATTTTATGATTTCGATACTTTTATAAGCAGAAAATATCGGATTTTCCGGGATAAATACATTTATACATTACCTTCTACTTACAACAGAAAATACAGGATTTTATCTGGATTACATTTTTGTTTATCTATACATTCCAAAAACAGCAAACACACATGCATTAATACTTGATTTTGACACATTACTTTCAACTACTTTATATAAAATATCGGATTTTCTGGTGTTTTACAAACCATACAAAACTTTTCATTCAAACATGCTTATGAACCCACCAACATTATATACGTTGACGTTTTCAAAATAACTTGTATTCTCAGGGACTCGTTAAGAGGAAGAATCAACAAGAATATGAGATTTTGTTTTGTGTACTGTTAAACATCATACATTGAATGTTTTGGTCATGTAATTTAAAAGATTGTACTCGATGTAAACAATGGCAGTTGTATTATATTATGCATGGTGATGATGATGTTATGTTTCATTTACATTCACTGTAATGATATTTCAAGATGAAGTCACGCACAAGCCCCCGGACGTTTCCGCCGTCTGGTTCGGGGGTGTGACAAACTTGGTTCCCGAAACCTGCTATCACGTGACCCACTGTATCAGTACCGCACCCATGCTCGTGATCAAAGCATCACAGTAAACCACGAAATCATCTACACCCTCTGGCAAGGTGAGAATCGGTGCCTCGCACAACCGCTGTCTGAGAGTCTCAAAGGCTGCCTGCTGTTCAGGCCCCCAGCGAAAGGCCACCGACTTCTTGGTCAGTCGGGTCAAAGGAACTGCAATCTCGGATGAGTCCCGTATAAACCTCCGGTAATAACCCGCTAGACCCAGGAAACTCCGAATCTCAGATGGAGACCTCGCAATCTCCCACTGCATCACGGCCTCTATCTTGGTCGGATCGCACAGAATACCCCTTCTGGTTGACAAGGTGCCCAAGAGATTGCACCCCGCGCAACCAGAACTCACATTTGGAGATCTTTACAAAAAGTCTCTCCCCCACTTAGATTTGACTAAATCTTCACAGTACGCGAGAATTAAAGGATTCCCAATCCTTCTTACTTCTTAATAGTCCACTGCCGAAAATCTGAGCTTACCAATGGTAACGATCAATTACCAGTCAAACCTTAAGATCGCCCATCCTATGATATCTTGAAGAGTACTCTTGAAATCTGGTCCAGTCTAACACCTCAATCCATCTCCTATGCGAAAATACCATTCTCTTGTACATCCGATGAACAACCACTTATACATCTAACACCCGCAACTGACACTACTCTCTCCATATTACCAGTTTTGTCCTAGCAACGGTAGTGCCTTGAACTTCAAAGTTCATCCATAGAAAATTGTCGACCACACCTGAACAATGATAGAACCCCTGAACGCTGAATTTACTGGAGAACTATCATTCTAACTCTGACCGAGGATCTTCCAAACAATACTCCTGCACAGATCTCGACAAAGATCTGGAATGATAACGGTACACGCGGAACCCACTCTACAAGATGCGTCCCTCTGTGGGTTCATCAAGTACTTTTCGGCATGCAGGATGGCATATATGATCCTTGATAACCCAAACACTAGCAGAAGACTGATCCGAGATCTGACCTATCCCAACTCACTCACAATTCCAAAGCGATACATATTCCCATCATCCATCTATTAGCAGTAGAAGATGACATACCCGCAACATCTGGAGGAATACTGATCACCTTCATCTGACATGATCAACCCTACCACACCTGTAGCAGCCTAAACCCTTGGAGTGACAAACTCCCTTGTGTACTTTCTCGTACGTGCTGCACTGACTCCGACCCTGCTGGCCTTTCACCCGATGATCGGAAGTCATGGGTTTCTTCCCGGGATCCTCTACTATACGCACCTGACACGAACCTCTCTTCTCAAAGTGCTCCAAATCGATCTCGCATCTGTAACCTCTTGGAAATCATATCCTTCAGGGTCTGACACCGTGTCACGCTCACCAGCTCGCTTGCCAATGGCTAAGCTGCAACAACTGAAACATCCTCTATCCCCAAACCGGGTCACAAAGTTCTCCCCGAAGCTTCTCAGATTCTCCAAGACTCTCACCGATTCCAGTATGGATCATGTGCTTTCAGTAGTACGGGCCCAATACTACCTTCCACACATATCCATACTTTCCTCAGCAATCCTCCCGACTCCTCCAAGTCACTTCCTCAAACTGGTACACCCAAGTCTCACTGAACCTCACTACTAACCCACTGAAACGTTTCCTAGGCTTTCCTAGGTTCCCGAACTCACCCAATCCTCAGCTGCTGAAAGATTCCCAATAATGTCAACTAGCTACCTTATGAATATAGCCACATGCAACAGAGATCAGATAATCCTTCGAGTAAGAGACCCATCCCTAGAATGGTTGGACTCAGCCAAGAGTAGCGCAATAGGGTCAAGTCCATCACTCTGAGATTATCCGGCCTGTGTCCCATGTGACTTAGCATATTTACTTAGTAGCTAACTCACATCACAAAGAGTCCCACAAAGCACAAAACAAACAACATTCAGACAATGGAACATCTAACCATCATAATCCAATCAAACCGTTTTATCCTCTAATCAGGAATCTGTACATGCAATTCAAAGGCTCATACAATCAGGCATAACCTAAACATGCTATCCTATCACTGACTGATCAGTACTAGCATGCAAGTGTACAAGCACATACAATAGCCATATAAGGCACCCTCCTAGATCCTCATCCCTAATCTAGCATGCAGTTCTCATAACCATATTATATCATATCATAACATAACATGTATGGGTATCTTGGGGAAAACTTACTTGAGCTCGGATGATTGCACGCATCACACACTTTGTTCTTTTCAACGTTCTGTTCTCTTTTCAAATTCTTTTCAGACTTCTTTTATAAAAGGGTTTTACTCTTGAAAATTTTCATAACAAGTCCTTAGTTTGAGTTCAGACACACCCGGGAGTGTGCCTGAATCCCTTAAACCAAGGCTCTGATACCAACTTGTAACATCCCAAAATTCAAGACTAAAAATTTCGTTTTAATTAAGTTATTATATAAAACCAACAATATAAAAACATTCATATTAATATCTCATGTCAAAACCAAAGTGTCAATAATCAAAACATATTATCATAAAACCATATCAGAGTGTAATCCCAAAGATCTCATGTGCGCAAAACATAGTGTGATGTGCTGCGATCAAGCCGGCTCCTTTCCTTTGAAAACGAGTACCGGAAACCAAAACTGTAAACCGTAAGCACGAAGCTTAGTGAGTTCCCCTATCATACCACATACCATACAATCACATATTTCCATGCATATCTGGGTGCCCGACCTACCCTGCTGAGCATACCGGGGTGCTCAACCTACCCCACTGTCAGGCATACCGGGGTGCCCGACCTACCCCATGTCAGGCATATCTGGGTGCCCGACCTACCCCTTCGGTATCTTTCAACCGGTAACCGGGAGCTTGCCTCCCCTTCGGTATCTTTCAACCGGTAATCGGGGACTATTTCACCCCTACCACTACCACATAAAACCCTAGCATATATACATAAATCACATACTGCCTAGCATATCTGGGTGCTGGCCTACCCCTTCGGTCCTGTCGACCGGTAACTGGGGACTATTTCACCCCTACTACTACCACATAATATCATATCACATATATCATAATTTGTCTAGCATATCTGGGTACTAATCTACCCCTGCGGTCCTATCGACCGGTAACCGGGGACTATTTCACCCCTACTACTACCACTATCATATAACATCATATCATGCTAGCACATAAAACATAACAGGTAGCAGCAAACCTAGATGAATATCACAAAGACAATCATCTAACATACAACTCCTACTAGTGGGCCGACATTGTGGCCGTAGAGCCTCCGCTACTGGAAGGTAACTCACCTCACATTGATGAAATCCCGTAGACACAACCCCACACTGCTGAAGTCCCGCAGACTCAATCCCAGCTGTTGGATGACAGATTCCCGAACTGTCAACACCAAAATAACACCCAATTAATACTTGGGTTCCAACACATAAATCATAAGTCCATGCTTGGGGTAAAAGACTACTTTACCCCCATCTTAGCTTGATTCAAGCTCAAGGCCCAACATATGGCCCAATTTTCCAAATTGGGCCCAAACCTCTACATGGTCTCACGCTAAGGGCCAACCATTTATTCCAGTCCAACCTTTGACATTCTACTGGCCCAATATCATATAATCATTAAGGCCCAAACTATGGCCCATCTATGGCCCAACTTTCCAAATTGGGCCCAAACCCTCATATGGGCCTTACCCTAAGCCCATCAACATATTCTAGTCCATATGATTATTCTTGGATGGTCCATTAATAATCAAATCATCAAGGCCCAATAGAAAGGCCTAACACTAAACCCAAGTGAAATTAGGGTTTTCACATGAAATGATGATTAGGGTTAAGTTTTCCTATTTAACCCATTAAGAACTTAATCCATTAAGTCCAATATTAGCTTAGGTTGATTATATATGATTATTAATTAATATATCAAGTTTAATGAATAATTCAAGCGCGGTCCCGATCAAATTCCCACAATCAGGGTTTCACAAAAATGACAATTAAGGTTAAGTGTTTCTCACATAACCCATTAAGGACTTAATCCATTAAGTCCATCACTCTACTAGATAAGTCATATGGTGTGATTGGGCTTAATACACAATTCCATTCTAATGTCCCAAATGTGGGTCCCGATAAGTCCAAGCCCATAAATCCGATATTAGGGGTTCATTAGGCCCATTATGATTTCACTAGGCCTATTAGGGTTTCACTAAGCCTATTAGGGCTTCATTGGGCCCATTAGGGTTTCAAGCACCCCAACCGAATAAACCACAACAAGGCAAAGCACACCGCCACCCGACATGGCGGCCGGTGGCGGCAGGAGGCGGCAACTACCACCCTATGGTGGTGGTTTGAGATTTCTATTATTATTTTGGCACCATTACAATGTGCAACTCGATAATACACACACACACACTAATAATCACACACGCACACACACAACCACCCTTGTGGTGGCCGGTGGTGGTAAATGGTGGCAGCCACCACCTCACGGTGGTGGTGGTGGCTTTTCCGGCCAAATAAACCCACACACACACACCTCTCGGCTTATAGCAGCACCCATAACCCACATAACCCGAGTTGAACATGAAAAACACACCCCACCAGAAATCTTGTGACGGCAAGCGGTGGCTTGCGATGGCAGAAACGAAAAATGGCAGCAGCTAATGGCGGTTTGACGACAACAGCCACCATGGCCGGCTGCTATGGTGGTTCTTCACAGCTTCACTCGACAGAGCCCATAAGCATGCAGATCCACATCGAAATCCATGAGAAAATTACAACACATCCCTACAGCCACCATCCTAACGGTGACGACGACCGGAGGTGTTTTTCACGGGGATGAGACAGCCGCAAGAAGCGATGACGGCGACGACAACATGAGCTAGTCAATCCAGAGAAGAAATGGGAGGAGAAGGTTGAGTCCATGCCGGAGATCGACAACAGCGATCGCACCACCCAGCTCGACGACCCTTGCGACATTCTGCACGACGTCCGACAGTCATGGCGGTGCTTCGAAGGCGGAGTAGTGACGACAGCGATCACGACCTCACAGAGGTGGTGGTGCGGCGCCGGAATTCGCGAGAGTGGAGGTGGCGGCTGGACTCCCAGCTAGGGTTAGGGTTACCCGGTAGCATATATACCCGACTCCTCAAACTCTAACCCATGTTGACACTATTAGTCCCTCCTTTCCAAATTTATTTTCAAACATAGTCCTTATTTTACCATTTCAACCCCCAGCATTGAAATCCCTTACGATTCATGTACAATATTTACCAAACAGCCCCTTAGCCCCAAAATCTCTTCAAATGGAGTCCCAGAAGTTACCATTTAGTCCCTGCCTTCATAAATACTTACAAAATAAATCCGAACTTACACTTTTAACCCCTAACTTCTAAAATCGTGACCATTAGCTCTTCGAAACCATCCTTTGATATATAATTATTGATTTTAGAGCTACTATATATTCGTTAATTTATTTATTTATTTTATTAATAAACAGGGTGTTACACCATACATTTTTGGATCATATTAATTTGGATCATAATATATTGAATTAAATAAGGTTTTTGTTCAATACAACATTTGGGTCAATAATTTTTGAATCATTTAATTTTGAATCATGAAAACTATAATAATTAATGATCATTAAATATTAGAATCAAAATATTTTTAGATCATAACAAGTTAATGATCATAAACATATTGAATCATAATATTTTTGAATCATAAATATTTTGAATCATCTATATTTGCATCATATTATGTTCAATATTTTTTTTAACAAACTTTTAATCTTTTAAAATCAAGTTTGGTATATAAAACACCATATGTTTTATAAAATTCTTTTTACAAAGTCATTAGAATAGTGAGTAGAAGTATTCTTTAAATGTTTATAATTTTTGGAGAATTTGTTTTCTAGGGTTTTTTTTATAAATATAAAAAATAATTTTTTTTTCAAATTTTCATTATTGTGCTCATTTTATAGAGAATTAAATTTTAAAAACTTTGGTTTTTCAGATTTTTTGTTTCAAAGAAAAAAAAGTTACGGCAGAAAAACTAAACGAGTGAAAAAAAAACCACCAACTAATAAGATTAGATATTTGTCATGCTGGAGGGTGGGATCACGTGCCAACTCTGGAGAGGCCACATGACCAAATTCTTTTTTTTTTCTTTTAATCTTTTTGCTTTTGTTACTTGGACTCTTAAAACAATTAACCTTTCCCAGAAATTATCAAAAAACTCGCAATTAATTACGAAAATGTCATAATATCTCGTGAGATTTTGACGATAAATAAAATCAAATCATGACCATTTATTTTTTCAATCTTAAGGCAAAATATTTTCCTTGAGGTTCCTATCACTTTTTGAGTATATATATATATATATATATATATATATATATATATATATATAGTAAAGTACAGTTTTGGTTCCTGTGGTTTGATCAAATTCACACTTTTAGTCTAACATTTGAAAATTTGACAAGATGCATCCCCACGGTTTACAAAAATTGCATTGCACATCCTTAATCCACTTAAAAAGACCATTTTACCTTTAGTTTTATATATTTCTTTTACTTTATATATATATATATATATATATATATATATATATATATATATATATATAATTGTTTAATTTTTTTATATATATTTTGCCGCTAATATTTTATTTTATTTATTTATATTTTTTATGATTTATACATTTTGTTAAATCCACTTTTTTGAACTTTTGTTTTGCTTTTATACATTTTTAAAGATTTTTATAAATATTTTTTGTATAACAAATATAAAAAGTTAGTTAAATGAGAATATAATTATATAACTATTTATTTTAATAGCGTTATTGTATATGCTAACAAAAATTCAAAACGAGTGTCAATGGCTTCAAATTCAATTTTTTTAGTTTTATAATATTTTTACAGTTCGTTTCGAATGGAAAATGCTAATCATAATTTATATAACTCAAACACATGTGTCAATGTTTTCGAGTTAATTATTTTTTATTTTTTTATTTTGTTCGTTTTTGAGTTATATGGTTTTCCAATTAGCCTTTATATAACTTGAAAACCTTTTCATATTTCAGTTAGCCTATCTATTAATCTTATTAAAAATATAAATTTATACATAATCTAAGTTAATAATATTCACATTTAATGAACTTTTTTTTTTAACATTTTTTACAAAAAGTATAAACAAAAAAAAACGTCAAAAAAATTAAAATGTATTCAAACAACACGCCAAAAAACAAAAAAAAATTATTCAAAAAAACATCATAAAAATATAAACGAAAAAAATATAAAAAAAAACTATTATATATATATATATATATATATATATATATATATATATATATATATATATAAGAAAAAGAAATATTTAAAAGTAAGGGTAAAATGGTCTTTTTAAATGGATTAAGGATGTGTAGTGTAATTTTTTAAAATCATAAGGATGCATCTTGTCAAATTTTCAAAAGTTGGACCGAATATACGAATTTGAGCAAACAATATATATATATATATATATATATATATATATATATATATATATATATATATATATATATATATATGAAATGTAATTGAAAAGATAAAGATTAATGTCTTAGAAGGGTTTAATGATCTTACAACTTTTTCATTCAATTCTTCCCATCATCCATTCTTCATTCAATTATTTTTCTTATCATCCCTCACACTTCATTAAAATTTTACTCATCTTATGTGGACTGTAGGTACCTAATGGCAAATAAGAAAATAACTATTACCTTGATTTCGTGACGAAGACAAGCGACCAACTCTCGTCTTTCACATTTATTTATATTTATGTGTTATTTTCTTTTGTATTATGTATTTATGTATTTTTTAAGTTTTTTATATAAATGTTTTTGTATTTTTATTTATTTTAAATGCATAATCGTATTTTTTTATGTATTTACATGCATTTTTAAGTATTTTACCTACTTTTTTGTATTTTTATGTGTTTTTCTATGTATTATGTATTTATATGTATATTTATGTAGTTTTTAAAGTTTTTTTTAAATATATGTTTTATGTATTTTTATGTATTTTAAATGTATAATTGTAATTTTGTTTTACGTATTTATCTATTTTTTTACTTCAAGTCTTCTAAACCATTTCATCAAATCATTCAACATCTTTGAGTATGTCTAGATGGTTGTCCTACATACCTACATATTTTAAACTTTTCCTATTTGCTTATCTTGAAATTAAACATCGAACGAAAGAAACTTAAAATATGTGGGTATATACGAAAACCATCTAGACATAATCGAAGAAGATGTGTGAATTACAAGGAATGGTGAACACGACTTGAAGTAAAAAAAATACATAAATACATTAAAATAATATATGTATACATTTAGAATACATAAAAAATACATAAACATCTATATAAAAAACTAAAAAAAACATAAATACATAAAAATACATATAAATATGGGATATAGATCCGGTAAGAAGGAAAGTTTTGGTAGGAAGGTAAGAAGTTTTTTTTCTATATATTTTTTTGACGAACAAAATAAATGAATCATTAGATGATTCACAAGAAAAAATTTCAAAAAAAACATCTTTATGATTCATTTTGAAGTAAATTAAGAAAAAATTCACTTTTATGACAATTTTAGTGAATAACAACAAAATCATTGTATAAATGAATCATCGAGATGTTTTTTTTAAAATTTTTTCTTGTAAATCATCTTACAAATAGATCATCTAATGATTCATTTTGTTTGTTGGCGAAAAAAATATGTAGAAAAAAAATTTATTACCTTCCTACCAAAAATTTCTTTTTTATTTGATCTTGACTATATATATATATATATATATATATATATATATATATATATATATATATATATATATATATATAGAGAGAGAGAGAGAGAGAGAGAACACATAAAAATACATAAAAATATGTAAAATTGTTAAAAATAAATATAAATACATAAAAAATATATTTAAATATTTAAAATGCATAAAATACGTAAACATATACATATAAAAAACTTTAAAAAAAAATACATAAATATATATATATATATATATATATATATATATATATATATATATATATATATATATACATACACACACATGAATAATACCTTTATGAAAATATTTTGGAAAAGTTAACAAACTTTGACGAAATTTGTAATAAAGTTCCAACATTTTGGAAAATGTTAACAATTTGGTCTCATAATCTACTGAACAGGTCAAAAATGACTAAAATGAATAAATTAGCCGATTTCTTGAGATATTCTATTTAAAAAGTTAAAAAGTTAGCATTTTTCTGTTTAAAAAATAAAATTTAGGACTTTTAGTAATTTTTCCAAAATATTAAGACTTTTTCTAAAGATTTCTCTCTAAAAAAAACATTTCCAATCAAATTTTGCATTTTTTTAATATCTTTTTTAATTTTACGTATACTGAAATATGAATTCGAGTCTTACAAATACCACATTCAAGTATGTACATCTTTTCCTTGGTGTTAGCAGCGATGAATCATTTTTTGTAGTAAACAAATGTTTTGGTGGGGATGTGACAACCAAATATTGATACAAAAGTAGACGTAGCTTTCCAACTAACTCTCTTTTTCGTTTTTGGTCATAATTAATGTTCGTAGTATAGAATTGCATCATCAGTACTCATCAAGCTTTTTATTTACTTATGCTTTATTTTCATTAATTAATAATGACCCGATCAATTAATGATCATGTTTTTTTCTCTAACCCCCAAAACCCTTGCGTAAGAAAGACTTATACATACCAATTCAGTCCAAAAACCACAGTTAAATTTGATATATTGCTATGTGACGCTGATATAGTCTAACTCCTAATCTTTATTTTTGTATAAAATTTCTTGTTACATGTTATTTGTCGTTAGAAATATTCGTAATATTGAAACTTGAGGTCAAATTTAGTTGACATGTTGATTCTCTTATTGTAACACGAGTACTGATTATCATTTTTGGCTCTCAAGGGTTAAAGTTATGGGATTCGAAGTGGTTGGGCCTGACTTTGAAAATCTTATCTAGTGAACTTATATCAAACTGAAACAAACAAAGAACAAGATTAACATTAAAATACGAACAAAAACACATCAAACTGATACAAATTATTTACTCATCAATGAGAGAGAGAGAGAGAGAGAGAGAGAGAGAGAGAGAGAGAGAGAGAGAGAGAGAGAGAGAGAGAGAGAGAGAGAGAGAGAGAGAGAGAGAGAGAGAGAGAGAGAGAGAGAGAGAGAGAGAGAGAGAGAGAGAGAGATTGCACTGCCTCTGTCCTGACTAGAGAACTTAAGAGAGAACGAACTTGAACACCAATGAAACCAAACTGAAAACAACTACAACAACCGGAGAAATAGCTGCTGAAGATGACGCCGGGACACTTCCGGTGCTGGTTGCTGTTGGTGGGGTAGGAGTAGGTTTGGTGGTGGGAGAAGCACCTGTCGATGGTGTTGGGGAGGCACCACCACCGGTGACTGGTACCGAGACCTTCATGCCACCACTGCAGTGACCAGGCACACCGCAAATGAAGTAATGCGTGCCGGTGGTGTTCAGGATGATGGTGGCGGGGCTGGAAGTGTAGGATGCAATTGAGTTGCCAACCGTGCAGGTGCCATAGTCGTCTGAGCTCACTTCATCAACGGAGTGACTACTTCCATAATTAAACACTTGCATGACAAAGACAAATTAAAGATTATTTATTTATATTATATTATATTTATAATACTAATATGAAATTCATGGTGGAAGAGAGAAGAGAATTACCAAGACTATCTCCAGGTTTGAATGTTTTGCCGGTGGTCCAAGTGGTATAATCGACACTTAGTGACCAACCAGCAGAGTCTCCAACAGTATAAACTTTGGCTAAACATGGCATTACACAACTCAAAAATAGTGTCAACACAACAACAGCCGTACTACAAATTCCCATTATGTATGTGTTAAGTGTGTGAGTGTGTTGGTGAGATAGAGAGGGGTTGTTTGATTATAATGGGAAGTGGGAGTGTTGAGGTTTTATAAGTGTTAAAAGGTAGAAGATTGGAGACCGAGTTGGGTTTTATATGATAATTTAAAGGTTTATGAAATATTTGATTACTTTATTAAAATATGTCAATGACACTATAAATTTTACATAGTTCTGGCTGTTAAAAAAGTAGACAATAGATATTTAGGTTGATGATAGCAATTGCTTAAAAATCATTGCCATAAATCTGTAATAAAATTATTTATGGTCTTTAAATTGTTCAATACACATTACCTTTTTTTCGTTAAAAAAGTCATGTTACTTGGCTTTTAACCTACCGGATCAATTAAACAAAGAAAGAAAATGTGAAATGATACGACTTTGAGGAGCAATTAGTTGGATGCGTGTGTTGTAGATAAAGAACCGATTTAATTGGATAGTGATTAAATTGTATACTCATTTTGCTTAAAAACTATTTCCAACCTACATCTAGAGTCTAGACTTCACAAATATTTTCGGAAAGTAAAATGATCAAAAACACTTCAATTTTCATGCACAAGAAAGGAAATAAAAAACCAGAATCTTATTTATACTTGATAAAATTTGTTAATTTTTCTTAACAAACGAGAAAAGTTATGCCGTCTGTCGGCATAACTTTTCTGACGACTCTACGCGACCCGCAGCCGGTCACGCACCTGCTGAATCAGTCCGGTAGTCTTGAGCACTACCTCAGTGCTCCCCATGACTCGGTGTCCAACCTCGTCCCAAAAAACCGGAGTCCTGCATCTCCTACTGTGACAACCCGAACCTTTTTCAGTCAACAAAAATCAAATCCCGTTACATAAAAATTTCGAATTTTATTTATTTTGTCAATTTTGTCAAGCTCGTAAAGGTTGAAAACAACTTAGATTATATAAATTAAATTTATATAAGTGCCGGGACTAAAATCGTGTGAAAAATCAAGTTTTCTTAAAAAATCAGCCAAGTCCCGTGCATCCTGGTGTTTACGGCCGCAAACACGTTTACGGCCGTAAACCGTTCACGGCCTGGGGACCCCACCTCCGACCGTAAACCTAGCCTATATATATATATATATATATATATATATATATATATATATATATATATATATATATATATAGCTGATTTTTACCCTCATTTCTTCACTGCTGGCCGAAAACTCGACTTTCTCTCTCTAAATCCACCAACCGAAAACTCAAGTTTTCTCTCATCTATCATCTAATCCAGCTTAGATCTTGTTTTGGAGCATCAAACATTCATCATTTCATCAAATCAAGCACTCTTCATTCTTGGGTTCACGACCGTGAAACCTTCAAATCTTCATATTTCACCAAGAACACCAAGAACAGGCCACAAACCATTCAAAGACCGCAAACCATTCAAGGGCAGAGTTCACGGCCGAGAACAATTCATAGCCGAAAACCTTTCACAGCCGCAAACTACCCTAAATCGTGAAACTTGGCTGTAAACCCACTCTTTCCACTTCGATCGAGTTTCGGTAACATTCCTAAACCAAAAGCAAGTGTTTTCTAACACTCTTATTAATGGGTTCACTAATTTAAATGCAAATATGTGTTTAATTATTATTAGGATTCCGTTAATTTCGCGTGCAACAACTCGATGATCCTCATTCCAGTCTCGTTGTCCGACACTTACACGCAACCAACAGTGAGTTCATACCCCTACACTTTAGCTGTTTTTAACGTTTTCAGGGGGAGAAATACAAGCAAAATATAAAGAAAATTTATGATTTTATATAAAGGATTTAAATAGGATTTAAAACTTACGCAATTGATACAATCAAAAGATCATTACATTTTATAAAACACTTAGATATTTTATCTCTTTTGTATAATGCTGAGCATAAGGGAAGTTTTCCACATACAACCATAATTGCAAAAGTTTTCAGAATAATACACGAATTGAATACATTAACAAACATATAAACTATATAGGGTATAGTTTATGGGTCATACAAACAGTCATTTAAATTCCAAGATTCATTTTATTCTACGCTTAATCGTTAGTATAACATTTTATGAGTGAGCATTTTCGCGTACTTATCCAAGTACTAACAAAAGCCTTGAGATTATAACCAGAGTCTCTTGGAGGGAGAACGTGAGTTTGTGTATAGATCTATAAGAGACTGACAATACCGCACCGCAACTGTTAGCTACAGTTAGGCCG
This sequence comes from Lactuca virosa, assembly GCF_052849685.1. Lineage (NCBI taxonomy): Eukaryota > Viridiplantae > Streptophyta > Magnoliopsida > Asterales > Asteraceae > Lactuca > Lactuca virosa. Next base: position 275,456,650 of record NC_136434.1, on the reverse strand, counting down.
GCATGCCTGGGTGACAAAGTCATTTCAATTTCCGACGCCTGAAGAACGTCGTTCAGGCAATCCAATGGTCAAATATGGTTATAACAACTCATAAATTCGGTACTAAATAATACGATTAATGTATGAATGGTAACAACTTCAATTAGTTTTATTTTAAAATAATAAAACTACTATATATACTGGAGGATTCCAGGGTTTTTATACAAGAACATACTATACATTATTGGTGATAGCCAGAGATTTCATACCATAGTTTTCATGCAAAACAATACTATACAATACCACTGGTGGTATCCAGCCTTATAAACTAACACTTTCATACACAATTATAGAACACAGTAACAAACATACACTTCGGTCTTAGGGTTTAAGACTATTTTTTTGAAACTAAAGAGGATATTGGATTTTCTTGAGAGCATGTAAACATTTTACAGATTCACAAACAGGTTTCCATTTTAAAAGCATACTTATGAACTCACCAGCTTAATTGCTGATACTCTTTCAAAACCGTTTGTATTCTCAGGAAATCAGTAGACAGGTACTTCCACAGGCTTTTGAGAAGACGGAGCATATAGTGATTCGTCGTTTATACTTTTGGTTATATACTTTTTCTGTATACAACTATGTATCAAACAAGTGTAAATATTTTACTTATTCAATGTAACGGTTGTGTTTAATTTGATTACTATGATGCAATTGTTGTGATACTGTACATGACGTCCTCCACCCCCGAATGTTTTCGCCGTTCCGGTTTGGGGGTGTGACAGATTGGTATCAGAGCATTGTTTATAGTGAACTAAGTATATCGAACCTTACATGATATACAACTATAAACACTAAGGGGCCGAAGCGCTCTGAACTAAAAGTATACATTAAAAAAAATCTAAGTATTTTATAAGAAGTATACAAGTATACATACACACCAGAACCAGTATCACAAGAAGAACAAAACAAAAATATTTAGATGTTAGACACTGCTGTTAAACCTGGGCACTTATGTAATCATATCGGGAATAAATATAGCCTGATCAACTATATTTATTTGAGATACGACCAACATGTGTTTGGGAGTGATTGTGGTGTTGCAGCAAGTCTAAAACTTACCAAACTCCATACAAAAGAGATCAATAGAACAGAACACACAACCTAAAATACTATAGGAGTATTTTGTCTAGAGCCAAAAACATTATAAACATTTCATTCCAAGTGTTGCTATTTATCTTTCTAGCGATCGTTTACTTGTATTAGTAGACTTCATCTTAAAAATCGCTTAATAGAACACTTTATTTATCAGGTTGAGATATATCTTTTTCTATATCACCTGACTTCCGACCATTATAGAGGTCTTATCTTCGTTTTTATCATGAATCATTTTAGAGAAAGATGCCTCCGAAGAAGAAGTCCAACCGAAAGAACAACGATCCTCCACCGCCGCCACCTCCTCAGTTCGATCATGTTATGTTCCAGGCAGCAGTTACAGCCGTTGTGGCTGCCGCCATGTCGCAGATCAATTCTGGCGGCACTAGCGGGTCGGGTAGTGGTACCCATCCTCTTAATCTCGATGGTGGCCAGGGACACCCGAGAGAGTGTTCCTATAAAGACTTTATGAACGCGAAGCCTAAATCATTTGACGGTAATGGAGGTGTCATTGCCCTAACTCGTTGGTTTGAGAAGATCGAATCAATTTTCAAGATTTGTGCTTGCTCCGAGGCAAGCAAGGTGAAGTTTGGCGCATGTACCTTCACCGATAGAGCACTAACTTGGTGGAACAGCCGAGTCAAATCCCTAAATCTGCCGGTAGCCTATGCCATGGGTTGGGAGAACTTGAAAGAACTAATGCTCGCGGAGTACTGCCCACGGGGCGAAATGCAAAAGCTGGAGCACGAGCTCTGGAACCTGAAGATGAAGGGTTCCGACATTGCTGCATACACTGCTAGGTTCAGCGACCTGGCTCTTCTGTGTCCCGGGATGGTCACCCCGGAAAGCAAGAAAATTGAGAGGCACATATGGGGATTGACACCCTCAACTCAAGGGAACGTCTTGGCTGCTAAACCTCTCACATTTGACAACGCCAAGTGTCTGGCGCAGACTCTGATCGATCACGGGGATAATCATGAACCCGTAGCAGCCGTTCCTGAGACACCCAAGGAGAGTGGTGGAAAGAAAAAGTTTTGGAATAAGCGCAAGGGCCAGCCTTCGTAGGAGCCCTCCAAGAAGCAACAGACAGTGGCAGTCTATGCTGCTACCGTTCCTACTGCTGTTCCCACTACTCCAACAACTCCCAGTCATTATGATGGAAACCTGCCCCTGTGTAACAAATGCAATTTCCATACTTGGGAGTTTGTAGAGAAATGCAATGCGATAAATGTGGTAAAAAGGGGCACACATCTCGTTTCTGCAAAACACAAGTCCAACCAACCAGTCAGGCCTCTAGAGCTGGAGTAAGCCAAGCTTGCTATTGTTGTGGAGAAACCGGGCACTTTAAGAAGAATTTCCCCAAAGCAACAACTGCCGACAATATAGGGAATATGCTAGCAATGGGCCAGGAGGAGGCAGTTGCTGATCCCACTGTAGTCACGGGTACGTTCCTCCTCGACCACTCTTATGCATGTATTCTTTTTGATAGTGGTACGGAGAGAAGTTTTGTCAGTCATGCATTTAAGCACTTACTCAAACATAAATCCCAACCTTTAACCGAAACATTCACCGTCGATATGGCTAACGGAAAGAAAGAGAGTACTAACGACGTATTCGTAGGATGCACCCTCACTCTGAACGATTATTCCTTTTCAATCGACCTTATGCTGATTTCCATAAAAAGCTTTGATGTCATCATCGGCATGGATTGGTTGAGCCCCAATCATGCTGATATTCTCTGTTATGAAAAAGCCATTCGCCTAAATCTGCCATCTGGCGAAGCCCTCGTTATCTATGGCGATAAACCCAACACAAACGTTCATATCATTTCGTGCACCAAATCCCAAAAATACCTTCGAAAAGAGTGCTATGCATTCTTAGCCCATGTCATCAACGAAAAAAAAGAAGTCAAAGACCCCGAGAGCATCCCCAAAGTCTGTAACTTTCCCGATATCTTCCCCGAGGATCTTCCCGGAGTTCCTCCGAACACCAAGTCGAGTTCCGAATCGACTCAATTCCCGGAGCTGCCCCCGTAGCCAAATCCCCTTACCATATAGCTCCAGTGGAAATGAAGGAATTATCCAGTCAACTTAACGAACTGCTCAACAAGGGATTCATTAGACCGCTACCCTCCACCGGTCTTGTTCGTTAAGAAGAAGGACGGATCTTTCCGGATATGCATAGATTATCGCGAGCTCAACAAGCTTACTATCAAGAACCGCTAACCTCTTCCCAGAATCGATGACCTTTTTGATCAACTTCAGGGAGCGAGCTACTTTTCAAAGATAGATCTGAGATCAGGGTACCATTAGCTACGAGTCTTGGAGAGTGATGTTCCGAAAACAGCTTTCCGAACTTGATATGGTCACTACGAGTTTGTAGTGATGCCCTTCGGTCTAACCAACGCACCCGCTGTATTCATGGACCTGATGAATAGGGTGTGCCGCCCATTCCTAGACAAGTTCGTGATAGTATTCACAGACGACATACTTATCTATTCACGAAGCGAGGAAGAGCACAGACAACACTTAAGACAAGTTCTAGAAACATTGAGAACAGAAAAACTTTAAGCGAAATTCTCTAAGTGCGAGTTTTGGATTAGAAATGTAACTTTCTTGGGTCACGTGGTTAGCGAATAAGGCATACATGTGGACCCCTCCAAAATAAAGGAAATCGAGAATTGGTCAGCACCGAAGACGACCATAGAAATCCATCAATTCTTAGGTCTTGCTGCTACTATCGCAGGTTCATCTAAAACTTCTCTAGGATTGCTAAGCCTCTTACTACCCTGAATCAGAAAGGTGTAACCTTTAGTTGGGGAAAACAACAACACATTGCATTCCAGACTCTGAAGCAAGCCCTGTGCAGCGCACCTATCTTGTCTCTCCCTGAAGGGACAGAAGACTTCGTATTTTACTACGATGCATCAAATCAGGGGCTAGGCTGTGTGCTTATGCAACGATGAAAGGTTATTGCCTATGCCTCGAGACAGCTAAAGACACACGAAGTCAATTATACTACTCACGATCTTGAGTTGGGAGCAGTGGTCTTCGCACTGAAATTCTGGAGACATTACTTGTACGGTACCAAGTGCACTATCTGATGGGTTTTGAGCATTCTAACACTCCTATGGTGTACATGCAACCCTAGAAACCTTGGATCTATGTTTGACTATGATACATGCAAATAATTATTTTTCCAAGGTTCTTATCCTATCTAGCATGGCATGGGGAACTTGAATCAAATAAAGCTAGTAGAATTACTTACCTTGTAGTTGTAGTTGATTGCATGGAGTTTTAGAGCCTAGCACCAATAGTGTGGATGCCTCAAATGGAAATCACAAATCACCACAAACTTGGAACTTTGAGAGAATAGTAATCACCTTCTTGAAATCGGCCCTCTTACTTTACTCACCACAACTCGTGTGATTTCAAGAACCAAAGCCTCCTTTATATAGTGTGGTGGATTAGGGTTACATCCATGTAAACCCTAATACCCATGTCTTTTCATTTCCATGAGATCCATGGGTTAAAGCTCCATGGAGTATCCATGGACTTTCCATGCAAGCCTAGCCCATTCCAAATAAGCATTAGCCCACACTATATAAATACAAGAGCCCATATTTAATTAGTCATACTTTTGATCTCTAAATTAATTCTAGATTAATTATAGATCAATACTAATTAAATAATATGATTTTATATTAATATATTAGGACTTATAATATATTAATAAATCATAACTTATACTATTCTCAAACGATTATCCATAAATTGTTCGGGTGAAGTGCAACCCAAATGGACCATGCCGGGTCGGGTCAAGTACATACCAAATATAGTTATGGACTTAGACACTATATCCAACAGTCTCCCACTTGGATAAGTCTAATAACTATAGTTGCAAGTATGACTTCAGGAACCGATCAGCAATCGTAGCTCTTTAAACTCTGTTGAACTATGAAGCTCCATTTTAGATAAGTGATCATATAATCCTCTGTTCTAGATATCAGCCGGACAAATACATGGAACATGGTCTTGCTTATTGTCCAGCATTTGTTTCCCGATTTCCGATTTGTTTGACATAGAACTTAATTGAACACATCAATTTAGTTCTGACCGGGCCCGGTACATAGGTCAAAACAAAATCATCGAGGGGCCCAGATATCACTTCTAATCCTAGAAGGAACAGATAAACTTCGACTCATATGTTTGCTCTACTACTTGTTGAATTACACACAAAAGCACGGTTTATAACATTGAGTTACCAATGCGTTTTCATGCAATCAATGCATAACCAACTCATAGGCAACAAATCATATCTCTAGGTTTGAAGACTTATATGATATTACCGTCTCACGATCACTCGAGATAAATTCCATGAAGTGATACAAGTGAGCGTGGGTTGAATCTAATACTCAGAACTTATGAGCACTCATGAGTGCTGTAGCCCCGCTTTGTCTAACATCTTAGACCTCTACAAGCCAACCCATGACAGTCTTGATTCATATCTACTTCCAACATGTGACCGACTGTGGAGAGTTTGAATAATATGATATAAACCATAACATAATTATTCTGGAAGTCAAAACATGCAAAAAGAAATAATAGTAAACGATTGACAAGAGATAGCAACACTTTACTCATAAATAACAGCTTTTATTTATCATCAAATGTCAATTACATTTTACAAATTTCAAGATTATCTAACTACTAAAACTAATATCATCCTTCAGCCCTATGCTCCGAGCATGCTGGAGATGCTTAGCCCGAGTCAGTCCCTTCGTGAGGGGATCTGCTGGGTTCTCATCCGATGATACCCTCTTTGCCACGAGGATTCCTTCTTCTATTCGATGTCTGATGAAGTGATATTTTCTGTCAATGTGTCTGGATCTCCCATGATCTCTTGGTTCCTTGGCTAAGGCAACCGCACTATTTCTGTCACAGAAAATCTCCATTGGCTCCTTTATAGCTGGTACAACTCCAAGGTCTCCGATGAAGTTCTTTAGCCATATAGCCTCCTTTGCTGCCTCACTTGCTGCTATATACTCTGATTCACAAGTGGAATCAGCCACTGTCTCCTGCTTGGAACTTTTCCAAGTAATTGCCCCTCCGTTTATAGTAAAGATCCAGCCCGACTAAGAGCGGAAATTATCCCTGTCAGTCTGAAAGCTAGCATCACTGTACCCTACAACTCTCAAGTCCTCACTGCCACCGAGGGTAAGGACCCAGTCCTTAGTCCTCCGTAGGTACTTGAGGATATTCTTTACCGCAGTCCAGTGTGCCTTGCCAGGGTTCCCCTGATACCTGCTAACCATGCTCAAAGCAAAGGCTACATCAGGTCGAGTACACGTCATAGCATACATGATCGATCCTACAGCTGAAGCATAAGGTATTCGACTAATTTCTGCTATCTCAGCCTCAGTACTAGGGCTTTGTGTCTTACTCAATCTGGCGTTACTCTGGATGGGTAACTCTCCTTTCTTGGAGTTATGCATGTTGAACCTTTTCAACACTTTGTCCACATAGGTGCTTTGACTAAGTCCAATTAGTCTTTTACTCCTGTTTCTCAAAATCCTTATCCCTAGGATATAGGCAGCTTCTCCAAGGTCCTTCATAGCGAAACACTTCCCAAGCCAGGACTTTACTTCCTGCAGGGTTGGGATGTCATTTCCAATGAGTAGTATGTCATCCACATACAGTACCAAAAAGCTGACTATACTCCCACTAGCCTTGATATAGACACAAGATTCATCTTCACTCCTTGAAAAGCCAAATTCTTTGATTTTCTCATCAAAGCAAAGATTCCATCTGCGAGGTGCCTGTTTTAATCCATAAATGGATTTCTCGAGCTTACACACTCTACTGGGGTACTCTGTACTGACAAAACCCTCTGGCTGAACCATGTAAACATCTTCAGCCAACTTTCCATTAAGGAAAGCGGTTTTGACATCCATTTGCCATATTTCATAATCATGAAATGCAGCAATGGCTAATATAACCCTAATAGACTTAATCTTGGCCACTGGTGAAAAGGTCTCATCATAATCAACTCCCGGAGTTTGAGAATAACCCTTTGCAACCAGTCGTGCCTTATAAGTGTGTACATTACCATCCATGTCGGTCTTCTTCTTGAAGATCCATTTGCACCCAACTATCTTACGATCAGGTACATTGTCAACCAAGTTCCAAACTTGATTGTCATACATGGACTGTATCTCGCTATCCATAGCCTCTTTCCATTTAGCAACCTCAGGGCCTGCCATGGCTTCCGTGTAGCTGTTTGGCTCATCCAGATTTACCAGTGTGTTATCACTGATAAGTGTCTCACCTTCTGCAGTAATATGAAAACCATAATAATGCTCAGGTGCATTCCTAACTCTGGTGGAACACCTTAGAGGTATAGATTCTTCAGTCGGCTCAACAGGAGTTTCCTCCTCAGGTTGACGGCTAGGGTTTGAGGTTCCTTCACCACTTGACTCTTGAATTTCCTCAAGGTCAATTTGCCCCCCACTGTCTCCTTGGCTCATGAATTCTCTCTCTCGAAAGAATCCTCTTCTTGCTACAAAGACCACATTATCACTGGGTCTGTAGAAGATGTAACCAAAGGATTTCTGTGGGTAGCCGATGAAAATACACCTTTCGCTTCGGGTTCGAGCTTATCGTGAGTCTCGCGTCTCACGAAAGCCTCGCAACCCCAAATCTTGATGTGGTCTAGATTGGGAACTTTTCCAGTCCACACCTCGTGAGGTGTTTTGGCAACCTTCTTTGTAGGGACTAGATTAAGGATATGGGCGGCAGTCTCTAAGGCATACCCCCAAAATGAGATTGGTAGCGAAGCTCGACTCATCATGGAACGAACCATGTCCAACAAGGTCCGATTGCGCCTCTCAGCTACACCATTCAACTGTGGTGTCCTAGGAGGTGTCAATTGTGAGACAATCCCACATTCCTTAAGATAGTCAAGGAACTCAGTACTAAGATACTCACCACCACGATCGGATCGAAGCATCTTAATGTTCCTGCCCAACTGATTCTCCACTTCTTGCTTAAACTCTTTGAATTTCTCAAAGGTTTCCGACTTATGCTTGATTAGGTAGACATATCCATATCTACTAAAATCATCAGTAAAAGTCACATAGAACCGATTAGCATCTCTTGTGGCGGTTCTGAAGGGTCCACACACATCCGTGTGTATGAGGTCCAACAAACCTTCACCCCTAGCACAAGTGCCAGTAGAAGGTGACTTTGTCATTTTACCAAGCAAACAAGATTCACAACTATCATCTGACTTTAGGTCAAATGACTCCAAGACTCCATCCTTTTGGAGTTGGCCTATGCGTTTCTTGCTTACATGTCCAAGACGACAATGCCATAAGGATGCTTTATCTAAGCTAGTGGAAGAGTTAATACACAATACATTATTTCCTAGATTATCTACAACAAATACAGTTTCATACACGCCATCACAAGGTAATGCTTTAAAATAAAGAACATTATTAAAGAAAGCATCAATACTACCATTATTATTATCAAAATAAAAGGTAAAACCTTGTTTATACAATGCATGAAATGAAATAACATTTCTTGCCATTTCTGGCGAATAATAACATTTATTCAAATCTAATGTAAACCCACTATTTAACACTAAGGAATAAACTCCTATCTTGGTGACAAGTGAAGCTTTCCTGTTTCCCATGATCAAGTTTATCTTTCCCTGCTCAACATTCTCACTTCTTTTTAGTCCCTGCAAATCACAACATATGTGAATACCACAACCTGTATCAAGGACCCAACACTTAGAATGAGGTGAGTTATTAGACAATATAGTGTATATACCTGCATGGTTGGGTTTTACTTTCCCATCCTTCAAATCTTGCTGGTACTTTGGGCAGTTTCGCTTCCAGTGCGACTTTTCATGGCAATAGAAGCATTCAGCCTCATTAGGGTTAGCAGAAGGAGTGAGAAAACCTTTCTTGGTTTTGCTTGAAGAGGAGCCTTCAAGGGTCTTACCCTTGGTACCCTTAGAAGGGTTCTTTCTCTTCTTCCCTTTGCCATGCCCGATTGCCAAGACATTGGCCGCAGTTGGAGTAGGAGTAGGAGTAGTAACAACCGACTTACCCTTTAGACCACTTTCGGCGGTCTTCAAGAGTCCTTGAAGTTTGCTGAGGGTGACTTCTTCCTTGTTCATGTGATATGTCATGCGGAATTGATCATAACACGATGGCAAGGAGTGCAAAATGATGTCTATTGATAACTCCTCAGGGAAGTTCACATTCAACTTCAGTAAACGGTCCACATACCTTTGCATTTTCTGCATGTGAGCCGTGATGGGTTCACCATCCTTCATTCGGGTTGTTATCATGGAGGAGATTATTTCATATCGCTCTTGACGAGCACTTTGATTGTAGCGGTCCATCAAGTCCTGGTGCATCTCAAAAGGATAATAGTCCTCATAGGACTTTTGGAGCTCGGCTGTCATGGTGGCCATCATGATGCATGCCACTTTTGTAGCATCTCTTTCATGTACCTCATATTCAGCAAGTTCTTCAGGAGCAGCAGTTGGCTCGGGTACCTTCAGCTCCTTGCCGAGAACATATTCTTTGTTCTCATACCGAGTGACCATCCTGATGTTTCTGATCCAATCTGTAAAGTTGGACCCATAAAAGATGACTCTCCCACAAAGATTCATGAGAGAGAAGGAGCTAGTAGGGTTTGAGCCAGAAGCATTGTTATTGGAAGAGATCTGAAAAGAAGAGGGAATATATTAGATTAGATATAGAGATAGTCCTTAACAAAACACCCAAATGTAATATTAAGGCTAGGACCCAACACTATATTTTATAACTTAGAAGAGGGATGCCGTAATCTAAGCTATAAGATATATGAAGGTAGGTGAATGACGATTCACCAATTTCCACCATGAAAAACGAAATATTTAATTAGGTTTTAATTGGTTTAGAAACTCCTAGATTCTTTGAGATTCATTGAACTTTCTTCAATGGCATGTTTCAATCTCGAGTGTGCCCTTCAAGTTTTGTGACTGGGATGCCGAGGATCACAAAACAAGGTGTGAAGTAACCATGCAAATTACTTGGTACCCTTAATGTATTACCCCTCAATTGATGTGCCGGTTAACCACACACGCTCCATCGATACTATGATAAACACTAAGTCACCCTTTACCTACCTTGTTAAGTTCAAGTTAGTGTGCCGGTTAACCACACACGCTCCACTAACGACTTAAACAAAGTGTAAAGTGTAATTTCATGGATTAGCACCTTATTCACATTTTCCTAAAATAACTAAGATTGGGAATTCAATAAAGTTTAGTTACTTTAGTATTATCATTATACTTTTAATGAGAATTTATAAGTCCTTGTCCTACCCGTTCGGCTAACGACCCTCCACCGATCAAGGAAGCGGTGGGTGAGAGTGGACACCCATTAAGTTGTCATATTATAGGCAACAACCTTATACCCCCATATAGACCGGCTTCGTGAATGAGGCGTACTAGCGGTAAGACGACTTGATCTTATACATATATAAATATTATTAAACTTATAATATTATTAAGTATAAGGGTTGAATTTTAGCTTTTAAAATTCTAGGGGTTGGAACTAAAGTTTTTAATATGACTTTACATGTTCCAAAACTTGAGGGCAAGTTTTGTAAACTTTCAAAACTTTTCATTTCTCATAGCTTATGAGTTAATGGTTATTAAAAATGAAGACTCTTCATTTTTTGTAACCTATGTGTTCTTTTAATGGTTATTTATAAATGTGACTTTTGGTTATCCATAACTTAAGAACTAGTTATGGACTCCATTAAAACACATAAAGATCAAGAATTAATCTAATCAATTATTAGCACATAATTTCTATGATCTTCTAAACTCATATGTTTATGAGTGTTCATATCAAAAATTTCAAGAATCGTAAGTACATATACAAAACTTGAAATTTTGATACGAGCTTTTGAACAAAACTTCGATTTTTCAAGTTTTTTTTTTTTTTTTTTTTTTTTCATCAAGTATCAAATAAACAAACCAGGCTCTGATACCACTGATGGGTTTTGAGCATTCTAACACTCCTATGGTGTACATGCAACCCTAGAAACCTTGGATCTATGTTTGACTATGATACATGCAAATAATTATTTTTCCAAGGTTCTTATCCTATCTAGCATGGCATGGGGAACTTGAATCAAATAAAGCTAGTAGAATTACTTACCTTGTAGTTGTAGTTGATTGCTTGGAGTTTTAGAGCCTAGCACCAATAGTGTGGATGCCTCAAATGGAAATCACAAATCACCACAAACTTGGAACTTTGAGAGAATAGTAATCACCTTCTTGAAATCGGCCCTCTTACTTTACTCACCACAACTCGTGTGATTTCAAGAACCAAAGCCTCCTTTATATAGTGTGGTGGATTAGGGTTACATCCATGTAAACCCTAATACCCATGTCTTTTCATTTCCATGAGATCCATGGGTTAAAGCTCCATGGAGTATCCATGGACTTTCCATGCAAGCCTAGCCCATTCCAAATAAGCATTAGCCCACACTATATAAATACAAGAGCCCATATTTAATTAGTCATACTTTTGATCTCTAAATTAATTCTAGATTAATTATAGATCAATACTAATTAAATATTATGATTTTATATTAATATATTAGGACTTATAATATATTAATAAATCATAACTTATACTATTCTCAAACGATTATCCATAAATTGTTCGGGTGAAGTGCAACCCAAATGGACCATGCCGGGTCGGGTCAAGTACATACCAAATATAGTTATGGACTTAGACACTATATCCAACACTATCTTCACCGACCACAAAAGCCTAAAGCATAGCTTTGACCAAAAGGAGCTTAATATGAGGCAACGACGATGGGTAGAGCTACTCAATGATTACGAGTGTGAAATTCGCTATCATCCGGGCAAGGCCAATGTAGTAGCGGACGCCCTTAGCTGGAAGGAATACTCAGGTCGTAAGGTGAAGGCACTAACCATGACAATCCATTCACATCTGGCCACATAGATCAAAGAGGCTTAGCTAGAAGCCTTGAAGCCAGATAATGTGGCAGATGAAGCCTTGAGAGGAATGGACAAGAACTTCGAAATCAAGGGTGACGGGGTTCTTTATTTCATAGACCAGATCTGGACACCAAGGTTCGGTGGTTACAGAGAGGTGGTCATGAATGAAGCCCACAAAACTCGATATTTCGTTCACCCAGGTTCAGATAAGATGTATCTGGATCTCAAGAAACTATATTGGTGGCCAAACATGAAAGCAGAGATTGCTACCTATGTGGGCAAGTGCCTAACTTGCACCAAAGTCAAGGTAGAATACCAAAAGCCCTCAGGTTTTCTTCAACAGCCAGAAATACCTGAGTGGAAGTGGGAGCGGATTACAATGGATTTCATTACCAAGTTACCCAAGACATCGGGTGGTCAGGACACTATTTGGGTAATCGTCGATAGATTAACCAAATCTGCCAACTTCCTGCCAATTAAGGAAACATACAAAATGGAGAGACTGACTAGAACCTACATCCAAGAGATAGTTCGACTACACGGGGTGCCTATATCCATTATCTCGGACAGAGATAGCAGATTCACCTTGCGGTTTTGGCAGTCACTGTAGAAAGCTCTTGGAACTAAGCTGGACATCAGTACAACTTATCATCCTCAAACAGACGGGCAGAGTGAGAGAACCATTCAAACCCTGGAAGACATGTTGCGAGCATGTGTTTTCGACTTTGGCAATTCATGGGACACCCATTTTCCCCTGGTCGAGTTTTCCTACAACAACAGCCATCACACTAGCATTAAGGCTGCTCCATTCGAATCCCTCTATGGCCGCCAAGTGCAGATCCCCTTTGTGCTGGGCTGAGGTGGGTGACACGCAGCTAGCTAGAGGTCAAGTCCCTGATAGCACTCTCACTGGCCCAGAAATCATCCGAGAAACCACAGAAAAGATCGTACAAATCCGAGAACGACTAAAAGCCTCGAGAGATAGACAAAAGAGCTACGCCGACAAAAGACAAAAACCCTTGGAATTTCAGGTTGGTGACCGCGTTATGCTGATGGTCTCACCCTAGAAGGGCATGGTACGTTTCGGAAAGCATGGAAAGCTGAATCCAAGATACATCAGGCCATTCGAGATCCTTGCTAGGATCGGTTCCGTAGCTTAGAAACTCCGGTTACCTCAAGAACTTAGCAACATTCATCCCGTCTTCCACGTGTCTAATCTTAAAAAGTGTCTATCCGACGAGACTCTCGTGATTCCACTCGATGAAATCGAGGTAAATGAGAGTCTTAACTTTGTGGAAGACCTAGTCGAAATCATGGATAGGGAAGTCAAGCGAACGAAACAAAGTCGCATCCCGATAGTAAAGGTTCGCTGGAATACCAAGCGGGGACCTGAATTCACTTGGGAGCGCGAAGATCAGATGCAACAGAAATATCCGCATCTCTTTCCCTAGTCCATAATTGTATTCGTTTTAGAATTTCGGGACGAAATTCCCTCTATCGGGGGGATGATGTGACAAACCAAACCTTTTTCAGTCAACGAAAGTCAAATCCCGTTAAATAAAAATTTCGAATTTTGTTTATTTTGTCAATTTGTCAAGCTCGTAAAGGTTGAAAACAACTTAGATTATATAAATTAAATTTATCTAAGTGTCGAGACTAAAATCGTGCGAAAAATCAAGTTTTCTTCAAAAATCAGCCAAGTCTCGCGCATCCTGGTGTTTACGGCCGCAAACACGTTTACGGCCGTAAACCGTTCACGGCCGCAAACACGTTTACGGCCGTAAACCGTTCACGGCCTGGGGACCCCACCTCCGACCGTAAACCCAGCCTATATATATATATATATATATATATATATATATATATATATATATATATATATATATATATATATATATATATATATATATATAGCTGATTTTTACCCTCATTTCTTCACTGCTGGCCGAAAACTTGACTTTCTCTCTCTAAATCCACCAACCGAAAACTCAAGTTTTCTCTCATCTATCATCCAATCCAGCTTAGATCTTGTTTTGGAGCATCAAGCATTCATCATTTCATCAAATCAAGCACTGTTCATTCTTGGGTTCACGGCCGTGAAACCTTCAAATCTTCATATTTCACAAAGAACACCAAGAACAGGCCGCAAACCATTCAAAGACCGCAAACCATTCAAGGGCAGAGAACAGTTCACGGCCGAGAACAGTTCACGGCCGAAAACCTTTCACGGTCGCAAACTACCCTAAATCGTGAAACTTAGCTGTAAACCCACTCTTTCCACTTCGATCGAGTCTCACATTCCTAAACCAAAAGCAAGTGTTTTCTAACACTTTTATTAATGGGTTCACTAATTTAAATGCAAATATGTGTTTAATTATTATTAGGATTCCGTTAATTTCGCGTGCAACAACTCGAGGGTCCTCATTCTAGTCTCATTGTCCGACACATACACGCAACCAACAGTGAGTTCATACCCCTACACTTTAGCTGTTTTTAATGTTTTCAGGGGGAGAAATACAAACAAAATATAAAGAAATTTTATGATTTTATATACAGGATTTAAAACTTATGCAGTTCATACAATCAAACGATCATTACATTTTATAAAACACTTAGATATTTTATCCCTTTTGTATAATGCTGAGCACAGGGAAGTTTTCCACATACAAACAGTTATTTAAATTCCAAGATTCATTTTATTCTACGCTTAATCGTTAGTATAGCATTTTATGAGTGAATATCTTTACGTACTTATCTAAGTACTAACAAAATCCCTGAGATTATAAACAGAGTCTCTTGAAGGGAGAACATGAGTTTGTGTATAGATCTATACGGGACTGACAATCCTGCACCGCAACTGTTAGCTACAGTTAGGCCTGCAGGCCTGGGTGACAAAATCATTTCAATTTCCGACGCCTGAGGAACGTCGTTCAGGCAATCCAATGGTCAAGTATGGTTATAACAACTCAAAATTCGATACTAAATAATACGATTATTGTATGAATGGTAACAAATTCAATTAGTTTTATTTTAAAATAATAGAACTACTATACATACTGGAGGATTCCAGGGTTTTTATACTAGAACATACTATACATTACTAGTGATAGCCAGGGATTTCATACCATAGTTTTCATGCAAAAAAATACTATACAATACCACTGGTGGTATCCAGGCTTATAAACTAACACTTTCATACACAATTATAGAACACAGTAACGAACATACACTTCGGTCTTAGGGTTTAAGACTAATTTTTTGAAACTAAAGAGGATATTGGATTTTCTTGAGAGCATGTAAACATTTTACAGATTCACAAACATGTTTCCATTTTAAAAGCATACTTATGAACTCACCAGCTTAGTTGCTGATACTCTTTCAAAACGGCTTGTATTCTCAGGAAATCAATAGACAGGTACTTCCACAGGCTTTTGAGAAGACGGAGCATATAGTGATTCGTATTTTATACTTTTGGTTATATACTTTTGCTGTATACAACTATGTATCAAACAGATGTAAATATTTTATTTATGCAATGTAATTGTTGTGTTTACTTTGATTACTATGATGCAATTGTTGTGATACTGTACATGACGTCCTCCACCCCCGAACGTTTCCGCCGTTCCAGTTTGGGGGTGTGACACCTACCATACAACATCTCGAATGGAGGTCGGTCGATACTGGCATGGTAACTATTATTGTATGAAAACTCTGCCAGTGGAAGGTACATATCCCAACTCCCTCCAAAATCCAACACACATGCTCGCAACATATCCTCCAGTGTTTGGATCGTCCTTTCGCTCTGGCCATCCGTCCGGGGGTGATAAGCCGTGCTAAAGTGCAGCTGAGTGGCCAATTCCTCGTGGAATTTCTTCCAAAACCTAGATGTAAACCGAACATCCCTATCAGAGAATACCGACACTGGCACCCCGTGTCTAGCCACCACCTCTCGCACATAAATATTCGCCAACTTCTCGGCGGATATACTCTCAGAGATCGGAATAAAGTGGGCACTCTTCGTCAGTCTGTCTGCGTTCACCCTTATGGCGTCCACACCCCTCGCCATCCTCAGTAACTTTGTAATGAAGTGCATAGTGATCTCTTCCCACTTCCACATGGGAATGAGTAGCGGCTGAACCTTGCCATGAGGCCGCTGATGCTCGGCCTTGACTTTCTTGCAGGTCAAGCACCCCTCTACAAACCAGGCATCTCCAGCTTCATACAAGGCCACCAGTAACTCAGTCTCAAATCTCTATACATTTTTGTAACCCCTGGATGTATAGAGAACTTGGACATGTGCGCTTCCTCCAATATCTTCTGCCTCACTCCCCCAGTCACCGGTACCCATACCCGGCCACACTGTGTCAAAAGGCCACGGATATCCTTAACAAAAAAAGGATACTGCCTCCGAATCCGCTCTATCTTCCAATTCTCCTTCTTCACCCCTAGACCTGAGCCTCCGTGATCATATCCAATAATGGAGAGATCACAGTTATTCTCAAACAAACGTTCCCAAATAGGGGACCTACTGCCTTGCGGCTCAAAGCGTCGGCCACCACGTTGGACTTTCCGGGATGGTATAGGATCTCACAATCATAGTCCTTCAACATGTCTAACCACCTCCTCTGTCGCATGTTGAGGTTCTGTTGATCCATCAAATACTTCAAACTGTTGTGATCAGTATAGATGGTGCACCTCACTCCATACAAGTAGTGCCTTCAAATCTTAAGGGAAAACACCACTGCCCCCAATTCCAGGTCGTGAGTGGGGTAATTCGCCTAATGAGGCTTTAATTGCCTCGAGGCGTAAGCTATCACATGCCCCCTCTGCATCAGCACCGCACCTAACCCTGAAATTGATGCGTCACAATACACCACCAAATCATCTAACCCCTCAGGCAATACTAGGATCGGAGCCTCGCATAACCTCCGTCTCAGGGTCTCAAAAGCCATCTGCTGATCCGCACCCCATCGAAATGTCACATTCTTCCTTGTCAAGTGGGTCAAGGGCACAACAATATTGGACAAATCCTAGATGAATCTCCGATAATAGCCCGCTAGACCCAAGAAACTACGGATCTCGGAAGCATTCTTCGGTACTTCCCACCGCATCACTGCCTCCACCTTAGCTGGATCAACCAAAATACCCTCCTGTTTGATGATGTGTCCCAAAAACTGTACCTCCCGCAGCCAAAAATCACACTTGGAGAACTTGACATACAGCCACTCTGCCCTCAGGGTCTCTAATACTTCCCTTAGATGCTTCTCGTGCTGTTCCTTGGTCTTAGAATAGACCATAATACCATCAATGAAAACAATCACCGACCGATCCAACATCGGTCTACACACCCTGTTCATGAGATCCATGAATGCTTCTGGGTCATTGGTGAGCCCAAATGGCATCACCACAAACTCGTAATTTCCATACGGAGTCCTAAAAGCTGTCTTCAGTATATCCTCATCCCGAATCCTCATCTGATGGTATCCCGACCGAAGATCAATCTTGGAAAACCAAGACGCACCCTGCAGCTGATCGAACAAATCATCGATTCTCGGTAACGGGTAACGGCTCTTCACCGTTAGTTTGTTCAGCTCTCGATAATCAATGCACATCCTATACGATCCATCCTTCTTTTTCACAAACATGATCGGATCTCCCCACGGGGAGCTGCTCGGACGGATGAACCCTCGGTCTAAAAGCTCCTGAAGCTGCGCATATAGCTCTTGCATCTCGGGTGGTGCTAGCAGGTACGATGCCTTTGCTATCGGAGCGACACCCAGCACCAAATCAATGTGAAACTTGAATTGCCTCTCCAGAGGAACTCTTGGTAACTCCTCTGGAATGACATCCCAAAACTCTTGTACAACCGACACACTGCCCACATCTGTCGTGGTCTCAACCCTCGTATCCAAAATATAAGCCAGAAATGATGTACATCCCTATTGTAGAAATCTCCTAGCCCTCGCAGTCGAACAGAGGGTTGGCCCCTGTGAGGCCCTCTCACCATATATAACCAGTTCTCCCCCACTTGGGGTTCGAAACCTCACTAACGGGCGATCACAGTTGATTATTGACCCGTTGGCCCCCAACCAATCCATCCCGACAATCACCTTCAAACCTCACAATGGTATCGGGACTAAATCAACATGAAATCTCTCTCCCAACACATTTAGGACACAGTCCTGATACACCCTCTCAACACTCACAGTGCGGTTATCCGCAATCTCTACCTCGAGCGGGGAATCCAAAGTCCCCGGCGCATCCCGAAACTTCTTGCTGAGCGCAAGAGACACGAACGATCGGGTAGCACCCGAATCAAACAAAACATGAGCTGGCATACCATTGACCAAAAATGTCCCTATACAAGCACAATGTACACATAAGCAATACAAATAAACATGGCGCAGAGAGGAATAAACACGTACCAGCCATAACGTCTGGCGCTGCCCGAGCCTCCTTGGTAGTCAACTGAAATGTGCGGCTCTTCATCGGTGGAGTATCCGCATTAGCCGGGCGGCCGTTAGTAATCCTCATTGTGGTGGGCACAGGCGGCACCACTGCTCCTCCCCCTCCCTACAACTTTGGACAATCAGCCCGCTTGTGGCCGATCTGGTTGCAGTGAAAGCAAATCAAGCCCTTCTTGGGGCAATCCCTGCTCAAGTGACCCTGTTGGCCACATGCGTAACAACCTAAGACCGTAACCTAACAGGCTCCACTGTGCGGCTTACCGTACTTGGCACACCGGCCTCAGCCCTTTTGGCCCCTGCTGGAAGTGTCTGAGGTCTTAGGCTCTTTAGCCTGACCCACCGCTGCCTGTGCCTGTTCCGGCTTCCTCTTGGTGCGGAAGTCGAACTCCATCTCCCTCTCACAGGCCTTCTCCACCATCTCATTCAGGTTCTTTCACCCTGTAAAGATCACAAACTCCCGGATAACATCCTTCAGCATGGAATGATATCTCATCCTTCGCATGTCCTCATCGGTAGCATACTGTGGAATCAGCAATGCTCGCTCCCGAAACTTGGCGGTGATCTCCGCCACAGTCTCGGTGGTCTTCTGGAGCTCCTGGAACTCCCTCACCATCCGTTACACCTCAATGGGTGGTGCAAACTCCAAGTCAAATTGCCGAACAAATTCGGCCCACCTCATCTCAGCCATACCGGCTGCTCCCACCTGGATGGTTACCTCTCCCCACCAATCTTGGGCTCTGTCTCTTAGCACACATGAAGCAAAACCCACCATCTCCGCATTCGGGCAAGAACTCGTGCTTGGGCGTTCTCAATGTCCGCCACCCAGCGTCGACTCACTATGGGGTCCCTGACCCCGAAAAACTCCAGCGCTCCACATGCCTTGAACTCCCGAAATGATGGACTTCGGGCCCCGATCTGGCCCGTAGCAATCTCAGCTCTAAATAACCTAAGCCTATCCTCCATGACCTCCAGCATACCCTCCTTGACCGTCCCAAAGATCACTGGGGTCGTGTCAAGGATGCCCTTCGTAACCTCGGCTGCAATTATCTCGCGCAACCTCTCATCGATGGGCTCTGCACCGCTGCCCGTTCTGGAACCAGATCCTGATTCTGATCC
Source organism: Lactuca virosa (assembly GCF_052849685.1). Taxonomy (NCBI): domain Eukaryota; kingdom Viridiplantae; phylum Streptophyta; class Magnoliopsida; order Asterales; family Asteraceae; genus Lactuca; species Lactuca virosa. The sequence continues at coordinate 275,436,887 of NC_136434.1, read as the reverse complement.
TGATCCCCCTGTCCCAAATCATGTCACCACCATGCTGAACTGAAATGTCATAGACCATAATAATCAGGACATCTCTATAGGGGATCTTCCCACGCCGGTCCTCCTTAGAGCTGTCAGATCTAACATTGATTCGGGTACAGGTCCTGTGCTTTCAGTAGTACGGGCCCAATACTACTTTCCACACCTACCTGTACCTTTCCTCAAGGCTCTACCTAATAACTCCAATTCATCCCAAAATAAACCATATCCCACAGACTACCGCATATGTCAAATCCTAGGCTATCCTAAGATTTGCTCTACTCACATCAATCAGACCAATCATAACAGGTTGCCTTTATGCATGCAAATTATACACAGAAAAGGATCAAATAGACTATCGAATAAGAAATTCTACCCTAGGACCACAACCAAACAAGGAACAGGAAATAAGGCCAAATCAATCATTCTTAGGCTATAAGCTCCTAACCGTATACAATTTAAAAAGCATACACATAGAAAAATCCATACGATTATCAAAGCTCAAATATCAATATAACATGGCTAACACATTAAGGAACTACTTACTTGGCTCGGCTGATCCCGAAAATGGGCAAACCTTACTTGATTCGTCGACTCAGATAAGGAACTCGATGAGTTCCTTCAGTCTTCTTCAAGTTCAGCCCTTTTCAGTGGGATCTAAGGTCCCAAACTCCAGATCCAAGCTCTCTTAGTGCAGATACCATGCAAAGTTGCAAAATTTATGTGCATGTAAGGTCCTTCAAGGTTATAACTTCAAGACTAGGCTTCTTACAAGATTTTTGTGCATGGGAATTGACTAAACTGCATAAAGGAAGCAACTTTATGGAATTTGGGACCTAAAGAGGTCCAGATCTGGAACCCTATCCTTGTGATAAGTCCAAATCCAAGTTCGACTCCATTTTGCACCAAGAATGGCCATTTACTTCCAAGCAAAGAGAGATAAGCAACTAGAGATCAAGTTCACGACTTTATACCTTACGATGCTGGCCAATATGATGTAGATGTTGGATCTACTGCTCCTCCCCTTGCTCCTTCCTCTTGAAGCTCTAGATTCCTTCACAAATGCCCCAAAAATCACTCACAAGGCTCTTACTCTCTATTAAGAAAGTGTAAGGTCGAATTAGGGTTTTCTCTGGGTAGTAGGATGATAAAGGAGGCCACAGGGGGCAGTTTATGTTCCTTAAATAGGGTGCAAACCCTAAAAATTAGGGTTTCTCTTTACAGCTCCTACTCACCGAGTCTGGCCTTCCGACTCGTCGAGTAGGTCCCGATCCGCGTCCTCCAAAATCTCTCTACTCGACGAGTTGAACTCCTAACTCGCCGAGTCTATGCACCAAAACCTTAAAACTTAAATAAATTAAGTAATTCCTAGAACAGGTGTTACACTATCTCTAGTAATCTTTGTCTCAAGAATGTCGTTGTCAATCTTGATGCGTTCGAAAGCTGTGTGAAGTAAACATATGGGAATAGGTGGGTTTGGTATCTTAGTGAGTGGCATAGCAATCGGGTGATGAGCGATGAACTCGATCATGACACGAATCGACTCATCGTAATCATTTGGGTCTAGAGAAAATAGTTGGATAGTGTCTCTGAGGAAGGGCTCTGTTGACATTGTCGAAGAAGAACCTTTTGACGATTTCTTTTTGGGGGCAGATTTTGGCGGTTTTGGGAGCAGTTTGAGTGGAAGCCATTGTTGGAGGTTGAAAGCGTTAAGAACACTTTTATCTGAGAGAGAAAGGTTGGAATGAGAGTTCTGAGAGCGTAACGGGTAAAAGGGATTTCGACGGGCTTTTAATGGTTCAGGAAACAAATGGGTCGGGTTGGAAAAGCAATGATGAAACTTGTATTAGAAAACGGATCGCATTTAATGTGTCCCCCAAATTTATACTGAGTTGACCTGCATCAACTAAAGCAATACTGATTTAACGTGAAGAATGGAAACCGTCGCCATATGACATGATGTTTGCTTTTTGAAGACGTGTGCAAAAATTGTGCTTTTCAGGGGCCAATAGATAATTATCATTAAAATATAACCGTTAGAGTTAGTGGAAAAACGTTTCGAATGATATAATGAAAAAAACCTGTGATCTTTTCACAAAATAATTTATTTCGGAATAAAAGAGGTTTCGAGGTGCTTTGAAAATGAATCTGTGACAAATGAATGTCCGGAATGAACTTATGAAATGGTCTCGGAACATCGAGAAGACTTTGAAAAGTGATTTTGAAGCAAAAGGTTCCGGAATGTTTTGAAAACAGTTTCTAATCATGAGGGATTAAAAAAGAAACGAATGATCTCGAAACATGAGATAGGGTCCGGAATGAAAACATATGAGCCATAAGGTCCGGAATGAATTTTTGAAAAGACTTAGGTGCCAAGAGTATGGAGTGAAAAAATAAAAAATTCCGGAGTAAAATTAAAAAAAAATTCCAGAGTGAAATTTTGAAGAAATTCCGGAGTCAAAGGTCCGGAGTGAGATTTTTGAAAAACTCCGAGATCGAATTCCGGACAAGATGAGAGAAGAGAGTTCAATATCGTTCCGATTTGAATTCCGGGATGATCTTATGAAGTAAGTTCCAAGGTGAGATTGATACCAACGAGACTATATTAGTTATGGAATCCATAGGACAAAGTGAGCTATACAACTTAAAACTACAAGAGGTGGTTAGACAAGAAGACAAGTAAAATGATCCTATTCATTCCGAGAGGTGACAGTTCCAAGATGGATTAAAATTTGATTCCGGAACATTTTTTATTTTCTGATGTTGCCATCAGAGAGTGCAAACCTCTTGAAGGAACTGAGGATCAGACATGATCATACCCATTTCGTTCAGAAAACTATTGAATTTGGTTTCGTCTAATGCCTTAGTAAAGACATCAGCAATTTCATCGTCAGATGGAACAAAAATAATTTCAATGTTACCATTTAAAACATGATCTTTAATAAAACGGTACCGTATATCAATGTGTTTCATCATTGAGTGTTGATTTGGATTATGAGAAATGGCAATGGCACTTTGTGAATCACAATAGATCGAATTTGTTGAAACCGGTAACCATAGTCTAGGAGCTGTGATTTCATCCAAAGAACTTGAGATGTATAGCTGGCAGCAACAATGTATCCCGCTTCAGCTGTTGAGAGTGCGATGCAATTTTGTTTCTTCAATGACCAGCTAACCAAACGACCACCTAAAAATTGACAGCCATCAGATGTGCTTTTTCGATCCAATTAAAGACCGCCATAGTTCAAATAAGAATATGTTTGAAGGAGAAAACTCTCGTTTGCTGGATACCAGATTCCGAGATTCTTTGTACCTTTGAGGTATCGAAATATTTACTTGACGGCCAAGAGATGAGACATCTTTGGATTAACTTGAAATCTGGCACACAAACATTTTGAAAACATGATGTCCGAACGACTTGATGTAAGTTAAAGTAGTGATCCAATCATTCCTCTGTACTTCTTTTCTTCAATAGCAACACCTGAAGGGTTTGAAAAGATATTGTGTCCGAATCCCATAGGTACCTTTTCCGAGGCACAGGTGTCCATTGAATATTTCCTGAGTAGTTCCGAGATGTACTTTTCTTGGTGAATAAAGATTCCTCTGTTGGGTTGTTTAACTTGGAGACCTAGGAAGAAGCTTAGTTTATGATTCATACTCATTTGGAATCGACTACCCATTAACTTAGCAAATTCAGCAACCACTGATGAATCGGTGGATCCAAAAATGATGTCGTCAACATAAATTTGGACAAGCATGAGATGTTTTCCATTTGACCTTCGAAACAGAGTAGGATCGAGAATACCTCTTTGAAAACCTGATCATTTGAGAAAGTCGGTGAGGGTCTCGTACCAGGCACGAGGAGCTTGCATGAGACTATAAACAACTTTTCGGAGTTTATAGCAGTAGTTCGGATATGAGAGATTGACAAAAACCGGGAGGCTGTTGGAGATATACTTCAGTGTCAAGTTCATTATTTAGAAAATGTCACACCGCCAAACCGAAGCGGCGGAAACATCCGGGGGTGGATGACTTCATGTTAAGTATCACAACACATGCATCACAGTAATAAAAGTACAACAACCATTGTATTAATAAAATATAAGTTTTACATATGTATTCAATTCATTGTATATATGACATCAAAAGTTATATTACAAAAGACAGAAGACGTGACTCTATATTACTTCGTCTTCTGAAGATCCCGAAGATGTATCTGTCTACTGGTTCCCTGAGAATACAAGTATTTTGAAAATAGAGTATCAACATTTAAGTTGAGTGAGTGCATAAGTATTTATGTTTAAAAGTTTTCTATCTGATCCTTGAAAGAGAGCTTATATTCACTATTCCATAAAATCCTATATTTTTTGATGTAACTGAAAAGTAGTTTTAATCCCATAAAACCGTTCTGTGTGAGTATTATTGTAATCTAAAATGGTGTAACTTAGTTTCAGTAAAACTATAAAGTAGTATAACATAGTTTTAATTCAATAAAACTATAAAGTAGTTTAACATAGTTTTAATTCAATAAAACTATAAAGTAGTTTTAATTCAATAAAACTATAAAAGAATGTTTTCTGTATTGTTTATGTTTTCCAGGTTTTGTTATTGTAGTCTTTGAAAATCTTGTAAAAGTGAGTATGCCGAGCTCCATCAGCTGAAGTTGTAAATTGTAATATAATACTGTAAATCATATTATTGTAAAACCAGTACTTTGTATTCGTACTCTTTTGTTTAATCAACTATATACTAATCGTATTTGTTCATATCTTTTTGGTGAGTTATTATAACCATATTATGACTAACTGCCTGCTATGACGCTTTGTAGGCGTCAGAAATGTTAACGACATTTGTCACTCATAGGCATGCTTGCCCGACTGTAGGTAACAGTCTGAGTGCGCGATTGTCAATCCCATATAGATCTATACACATTTTTCTCGCTCTCTATCCAAAGATTCTGGTTAAAATATCAGGACTTTATCTGTATTGGCTAAATGAATAAGCAACTAAACATTCTCTCACAAAAAGCATATTGATGATTAGATATATAGCAAATGATTAAAAGTCGTTTTTGAATAAATGATAAACTGATAGAATGATATTTCTCTAGTATTCTTGAATATAAAGTATTTGTACAAGAGTAATCTGTTAAACTTTGTAGAACTAGTTTGTGATAATAGTTAAAGAGTTCCATAAACTATACCTATTATAATTTATATATGTTTTCTGTTTGATATGTAATATTCCTGAAAGTATCCCCTTTGCTCAACATGTTACAAAGGAAATATTAACCTGATTGAATTAACTTTTATATATATATATATATATATATATATATATATATATATATATATATATATATATATATATATATAATATAATTAAAATTGAAACGACATTCGGACAAATAATTCTACTCTGAGCCCACATTCAAACAAGGAAAAGGGAAATAAAGCGAATTATCAGTCCGAAGCCCTTTATATCTTATATATATATATATATATATATATATATATATATATATATATATATATATATGATTTTGGCTAAATATAAATTAATAAGAATTTATATAACATTTAAAGTCATTTGAAAAATATAAAAAAAGTTATTTATTTGTAAACACAATATTCTTGTGTTAGACTTGTATTCCCCCCTAAAACAGTGAAAAACAGTAAAAACGCAGGGGTATGAACTCACCTGATAAAAGGTAGTGATTTGGACATCACTTCGTTTCTAAAAATGGTTTTCCTTGACGAAACCGAGAATTTTTGTTGAAAATCGGGCTTTACACAGGCAGAGTTTCGACTGGAAAAGATTATTTTCCCGAGGATATCGGGTGCTTCGGGCTTTCTTCGGGTGTTAGGGATGTTCCCGAGGCTTCAGGGGGTTTTAAAATGGCTTAAGAGGGTGTTTGGGGTGAAAGAGATTGAAAATTAACAAACAAATCCGGAAAGTCTCGCATGCCTTTTATAGGGGATCCGAAGCTTCTTATTACGCTGGGCATACCACGGTAGGCTGGGCATACTTCGGTATGCTGGGCGTACCCTCGTACGCTTCGCGTAGATGCTACGTGGCTTGAGTTCGGTTCCCGGGACTCATACGTAGATGCGTGTGCTCTGTACGAAGAAAGAGGTGACGTGGCTGGCTTCTGACCTTGTTTCCGAGTACACTGGGCGTATATACGACGTACGCTTGGCGTACGACTTCGGTCATCCTCGAAGTTTGTACCTAGAACTTTAAAAATTCATATATTTTGTATACGAGTTCCATTTTTGACGTTCTTCATATCCACACGTAGGTGAAATTATACTCTACAACTTTCGTTTTTACTCCGTCGGCTAATTTTGTCTTTATTTTTAATATTATTATTTTTAACAGACCGGGACAGGAAAATCCGTTAAAAATTCATAACTTCTTCACCCGATGTCCGTTTTCGTCTGTCTTTTTAGCGTTGTATTACTATTGATGAGACATTTGATTCTCGTTTAGGTTGTGTCGGCTAAAAATCGTTTGATCTTTATTTCAAATTTCGGGCTGTGTACTGCGATGTCGAATTTTAGAAAATTATAACTTCTTCATACGAAGTAAGATTTGGACGTTCTTTTTATGTACGTTCACGGTTTAACGCATTCTACGAATTTCATTTAGATACCTAAGGCTAGAAAGCATTTTATTGAATACTCACTTTTTACGCCAAACAGTGTTTTGCCGGTTTTGTCGCGGATTTTCGATTGGTCATAACTTCTTCGTTATAACTCGGATTTCAGTGTTCTTTATATTTTCGGAAACCTTGTTATGATCTCTACCACTTTATTCATCTCAATTAAGATTATTGAACAATTTTTTTTTACGCTTATTTTCATCTCAATAAATTTCTATTTTTATTATTTCAAAATAAGTTACAATTTGACCTAGACTATTACATTGACTTGAAATATCGGGTTGTTACATTATCCCCCGTTAGAGGGAATTTCGTACCGAAATTATTTCTAAAGTGGTATTCATGGACTAGGGAAAAGATGCACATATTTTTCTTTCATCTGATCTTTCCGTTCCCAAGTGAATTCAGGTCCTCGTTCGGCATTCCAACGAACCTTCATTATTGGTATACGACTTTGTTTTGTTCGTTTTGACTTCCCTATCCATGATTTCCACTCGTTCTTCTATGAAGTGTAGACTCTCGTTTAATTCGATTTCATCAAGTGAGATTACAAGAGTCTGGTCAGATAAGCACTTCTTTAAGTTAGACACGTGAAAGATAGGATGTATGTTACAGAGTTGTTGAGGTAGTTTGAGTTTGAGTTTGTAAGCTACTAGACCGATTCTAGAAAGAATCTAGAATGGTCCGATGTACCTTGGATTAAGTTTTCCATGCTTTCCAAAGCGTATCATGACCTTCCAGGGTGAGACCTTCAACATGACGCAGTCACTAACCTAGAATTCCAAGGGTTTTCTCCTTTTGTCTGCATAGCTTTTATGTCTGTCTCTGGAGGCTTTAAGTCGTTCTCGAATTTGTATTATCTTCTCAGTAGTTTCTCCAATGATCTTCGGACCAGTGAGAGCGCTGTCTGGAACAGAACCTCTAGTTAGTTGTGTGTCACCCACTTCAGCCCAACACATAGGTGATCTGCACTTGCGACCGTAGAGAGCTTCGAATGGAGTAACCTTAATGCTTGTATGATAACTGTTATTATACAAAAATTCAACTAGTGGTAAATGGGTATCCCAAGATTTACCAAAGTCAATTATACATGCTCTCAGCATGTCTTCTAACGTTTGAATCATCCCCTCAATCTGTCCGTCGTTTGTAGATGGTAGCTGTACTTAAGATAGGAGAATGTGTAGGTTTGTCTTACTTGACTACTTTTATCTAACTGGTAGGAGGTCCATTCATAGTTCTGGGCAGATTTTGTCCTGAAGTTCATGGTAGGGCTCATACCTGGTCCATTCATCTTCACCTCGTGTATACAAGTCGTATATAATTAAGATTGATAAGACGGTCGGATGAGTGACTCTGCCCCAAGTCCACAACCAAACAAGGAACAGGAAATAGGGTGGAATCACACATCCTAAATCTGTAAAATCTTAATTATATACCACCCTCGCGTATACACTTAGTAGTGATAGGTTAACTGCACGGGTCCTTAGTCTCTATTCTCGAACTTGACTTGTTGTACGAGTGGTATTCTTGGGAGATCTATTGGAGATACTTCGAGAGGTTACGGACTTCCAAAACATCTTCGGTGTTTCAATTTAAGTTTCTTGTCTATGGAGTAAGCTAGAAAGGCGTGGTACCCTTCGCATGGGCACTTTTGAGTTTTGAAACGAGATACGATACAGAGATTTGTGTTGAGTTTGTCGTTATAAGTTGAAAGGATTTCGTTAGACGGCCGTTTAAGGCAAAGGGTCTTTACGTAGCACAAGAAATTGGTATGGTGATGAACAAGACAACTACATCGAATGACGACGTTAGAACTTCTGATAGTAACGGATTTCAAGTCGATTTGGAAGAAATGATAGTTAGAACGATGGACTATTCTATGTATATGTTTTCAGTGCTTTCAGTTTTATCCTTGTAATTACTACTGCGAACATTTTGTTTCGCATTTAGCGAGTATTAGCAGTACGAGTGTTCTGATAATTGAAAATGATGAACTTTCATAAAATAATCCCTAACAGGTCCTTCTATAATCTCTTGGTGTATACAAGTCATGTATACATAAGATTGGAAAGACAGTCGATTGAGTGACTCTGTCCTAAATCCAAAACTAAACAAGGAACAGGAAATGAGGCGGAATCACTCAGTCTAAGCCTACAAATCTTAATTATAAATGACTCTAGTGTATATACTAAGCCATCATAGCTCACCTGCAAGGATCTTTAGTTTTTATATGAATGATGTGTTAATTTGAACGAAAAGACCATTTATAATTTTTAAATTTATAATTATCAAAAACTTTTGTGAAATTTCGACGCTTAATTATTGTTAATTGGAAACATACCAAAGATACTAGTAGGTTCCTCGTTGATTCGTTATGTCCTGTCTTTGAACTCCTCCCTCTCGTCCATCATTCCTCTCTGTTGGACAATTTCTCTTGTAATGTCATGTTTCACCACATACATGACATACTTGACTTGTACTAGCATCGGTGGTTGAAGTGATGTGTTGGACCGGTGTCCTACAGCATTGGACAGTATGTCTATTCTTATTACAGTTTTTACAGTGCATAACTCTGCATACTCCCTTGTGATGGAAGTTACACTTGTTGCACTTTGGCAGATTACCAGCATATTGCTTTGCTGGGGTAGGGGTAACATGGACAGCAGTAGGAACGGTAGCAGTATGGATGGCCAATATCCGTTGTTTCTTGGGGGGATCTTGCGAAGTTTAACCCTTCCTTTTGTTCCAGAACTTTGATTCTTGCTCTTAGGTTTATGTGTTGTGGTATTTTTGATGACTGACACTTATTGATTTCCTTGGTTGTTACTACGGTCTGAATTGTCAACACTGTTTCTATTTTTGTTCATGTTGTTAGCGTTGAATTGCGCCATGACAGCTGTCACGGCAGCTGTTACGGCGGCTTGGAATGTAGCGGAGTCTATATGTAGGATCGGGTTTTCATCAGTTGACCGGTTACTTCCATGTGAAGACATGATTCTGATGCATGAAAGGAAACGAGTTCGTAAATAACTAATGCAGTTGATAGTTGTACACCATTTATTTATATAACCTTACAAATTTCTCATTTTTCTGTATGGTTTTAAATGTTTAGACCGACATCCCTATAATGTTTTTATGGTATTGAGTAGAAATAGGTAATTGTAAAAGTGCTGAAGTTACCAAAACAGAATATTGGTGTTAAAACCTTAAGTTGGCTCGGGTTTTATATGCTTTGGAATGGCGTATTTCATTTAATTTAATGTTATTACTTAGGAAGAAAGAGGCGATAAGTCTAATGCATATTGTGAGTAGTGTCGTCTGTCACTTCGTATAAGGTGTCCTGTCACCTCGCATGACTCGTGAACGGTCTCTTCTACTCTCTGTCCTTAGTATGATTGCCCTAGTTTAAGTTGTAGTGATTTGTTGCCTTCTTGTATTTCTATGGTGTGTTTAAGTTCGAGGCGGCATCTTTTAACCAATAAGTTTATAAAAGATGTAATGGTGGTAAGACGTCAATAGTGATTATAAATCAGATGTCTTTAAACTAATTACTCTAGTTCAGCATGTATTCTGCAAAGAGTTTATAATAGAAGTTACCACAAGGAATAAATTGCAAAGCGATGATGTGAAATTGGATAGTGATTTTTCAAAGGAAATAAGATGTCATTCAATTTCATTGGTATAATAGATACATAGAGTTCGGAAAATTTGACCTTGTAAAAGGTCTACAATATACCAGCTTAACGGAAAAACTTGGCAGCATACCGACCTATCGAGAAATGAAATCTCAAGGTGGTACTATGAATATGAAAATATCACTAGTGCATATACATAGACTTAATCTATATATCCAAAAGAGTAAGTAGAGTATGCTCTACTCGCGAGGAGTGTGGTTTGGTTTCCTACTAGTTTCAGTCTTGGTTTTAGCCAACTGGCGCTCTGTTTCAAACATGTGTCTTTCCAATGATACTTGGCGATCCCGAAGTTCTTTAACTTTAGTTCGGGTTGCAGCCAGTTCCCTTCGCAAGGCTTCGGTGAGATTTCTGGTTGTTCCATAGTTTTCAATCACGTGGTGTAGGCAAACTGTGTTAACTCTAGTGGTAGCATTAACCTACATGACTTGGTCGATAGCAGCTCTTCCTTGTTCATTGTTACGCGCAATACGACGAACTAACACTGGAAGAGCTCTGTCTGCTGAGCCTCCTTCATCAAGGTCGTAGAAGCTTCGGTCTCCATTGTAAGGATGGTTCTGACCCTGCTCATGACTCTGCCTATCTAAGTTCACTGCCCACTACGGTGTCGGGCCATGGAAATTCTGTAGAGAATTGGGATTTTGGGCAACTTGAGGTGGGTTATAAGCTTCTGATTCCGAGTCAGAATCTTCTGGAAAATCTTCTTCTATTGGAACCACAGGGTCATATACTGGCTCTGCGTCGAGCCATCCTCCATTTCCCTTTATTGGGAAAGTACGGGTCTCCCGGTAGATGAAATCCAGCCACGATATTTATGCGAGAATAGGGATATAAGAAATATCTAGTAAAGATAAATAAACAATTTCAAGTTTCCATAAAAGAAACTTACAGTTAATAGATAATGTATGTTGTATGGTATGACTCATACTGGGTACTTCTATAAGTACATAATTTATACTAACATATATAACTCGGGTCGAATAGGCCTTCGAATAAATGATCTTACTCTATATCCACATCCAAACAAGGAAAATGAAGTAAAGCTAGACCACCCATTCTAAGTCTATAAAACCTTAATCATATATAATCATTATGTATTCACTTAGTACTTATAGACCTACTAGCAAGGGTCCTTTGATTTCACATAGTTGGTACTTAGTATTATAGTACCTAAAATACTCCTATAATATTTTAACTTTATGTTCTGTTGTTAGAGTTCTTCTGTATGTGTAGAGTTGGTAAGTTTTAGACTTGTCGCAACACTACCATGATTCCCAAACACATATTGGTCGTATCTCAAATAAATATAGGTGATCAGCCTATATTTATCCCATATATGATTACATAACTGTCTAGGTTTAACTACAGTGTCCAACATCCAAATACTTTTATGTTATTCTGACTGTGATGTTGTTCTTGTATATATATGAGTGTTAGTATACTTTTTATAAAATATTTATATTTTAAAAGTATACTTGTAGTCAGAGCTCTTTAGTCCCAATGTATTTATAGTTGTATATCTTTTATGAATTGATATACTGAGTTCACTATAAACAATGCTCTGATACCAATATGTCACACCCCCAAACCGGAGCGGCGGAAACGTCCGGGGGTGGATGACTTCATGTTAAGTATCACAACACATGCATCATAGTAATCAAAGTACAACAACCATTATATTAATAAAGTATAATTTTTACATATGTATTCAAGTCATTGTATATATGACATCAAAAGTTATATTACAAAAGATAGAAGACGTGACTCTATACAACTTCGTCTTATGAAGATTCCGGGGATGTACCTGGGATGTACCTGTCTACTGGTTCCCTGAGAATAAAATTATTTTGAAAAGAGAGTATCAACATTTAAGTTGAGTGAGTGCATAAGTATTTAGGTTTAAAAGTTTTCTATATGATCCTTGAAAGAGAGCGTATATTCATTATTCCAGAAAATCATATATTTTATGATATAACTGAAAAGTAGTTTTAATCCCATAAAACCGTTCTGTGTGAGTATTATTGTAATATAAAATGGTGTAACTTAGTTTCAGTAAAACTATAAAGTAGTATAACATAGTTTTAATTCAATAAAACTATAAAGTAGTTTAACATAGTTTTAATTCAATAAAACTAGAAAGTAGTTTAACATAGTTTTAATTCAATAAAACTATAAAGTAGTTTAACATAGTTTTAATTCAATAAAACTATAAAAGAATGTTTTCTGTATTGTTTATGTTTTCTAGGTTTTGTAATTGTACTCTTTGAAAATCCTTTAAAAGTGAGTATCCCGAGCTCCATTAGCTGAAGTTGTAAATTGTAATTTAATACTGTAAATCGTATTATTATAAAACCAGTACTTTGTATTCGTACTCTTTGGTTTAACCAATTATATACTAATCGTATTTGTTCATATCTTTTTAGTGAGTTTTTATAACCATACTATGACTAACTGCCTGCTATGAAGCTTTGTAGGCGTCAGAACTGTTAACGACATTTGTCACTCATAGGCATGCCTGCCCGGCTACAGCTAACAATCTGAGTGCGGGATTGTCAATCCCGTATAGATCTATACACATTTGTCTCGCTCTCTATCCGAAGATTCTGGTTATAATATTAGGACTTTATCTGTATTTCCTAATGGAATAAGCAACTAAACATTGTCTCACAAAAAGCATATTGATGATTAAATATATAACAAATGATTAAAAGTCGTTTTTGAATAAATGATAAACTGATAGAATGATCTTTCTCTAGTATTCTTGCATGTGAAGTATTTGTACAAGAGTAATCTGTTAAACTTTGTATAACTAGTTTGTGATAATAGTTAAAGAGTTCCATAAATTATACCTATTATAATTTATATATGTTTTCTGTTTGATATGTAATATTCATGAAAGTATCCCCTTTGCTCAACATGTTACAAAGGAAATATTAATCTGATTGAATTAACTTATATATATATATATATATATATATATATATATATATATATATATATATATATATATATATATATATATATATATATATATATATACTAGCCGTCTACCCGCGCCAAGCGATGGGTGCGAATAGTTTTTTTTTTTTTTTTTCAGAAATTAGTTTCTAGTACGGATGAGCATTTGGATCGGGGAACCGGCCGGAATCTGTATCGGAACCGGAACCGGATAGAACCGATAGGGCCGGGACCGGGACGATATTCTTGTGGATTTTTGGAACCAGGAACCGGTAGAACCGGCGGTCCGGTTCGGTTCCTATTTCCACCAAGTTCGGTTCCCGGGCCGGTTCCGGTTCGGGTCGGTTCCAATGCTCATCCTTAGTTTCTAGATATGATTATTTCTTTTGCGCAAATAGTTTACTACATTTAAAAAATAAAAGTTAGGATCATTGTCTTTAGGTCTTTAGTTTCTTTAAGAAGGAAGATATGCATCTAACCGGCATATACATTAAATGCTTTAAATTAATGCATTATAAGTATAAATGGATAACTTAAATCTAAAAATATTAAAAAAATATTCTAACTTTTATATAAATTTAGAGGTTAAAATTATGATTTTTAGTAAAGAGCTCTATAATCATTTTTAATGGATTAAAATCACACTAATATGTGAGGAAAACCACTCATCACAACCAACCATTAAAAAAATTACAATGTCATCACAATGTTGGGATTCTTTACGAATGTACATATACATATGATTGATTGTGAACTAATAATCGTGCAACACTTCTTTATACATCATATTTTTAGTAGGTTCTTTTATAGTTAAATATTCTTTACCATTAAACGTCAAAGACATATTATTATACTAGCCGTCTACCCGCGGCAAGCGACGGGTGCGGTTTTTTTTCAGAAATTACTTCGTTTATAGGATTATTTTTTTGCTTAAATAGTTTAATGCACATAAACAATTATCAATAAGAGCCATGCTCGTAGAAACAGAATAAAAAATAATCAAAAATGAAAAGTTGAGATTCTTTAAAAATGAATACGAACACATGATTGGCTGATCATTATTGATCGCGCAACACTTCTTTATACACGACATTTGACGTATAGACTTCACTGCCGTTGAATTGTTCATCGGGCTTCACCAATACTTTTGTAGTGGCATGTGATATCCCTCTGGATAATGCCACATAAAGTTGGCCATGCAAGAAAACCGATTCTGGAAGATAAATTCCTACATTTGGAATTGTTTGTCCCTGAGCTTTATTTATTGTCATTGCAAAACATAATCGAATTGGAAATTGCTTTCTCTTAAGCTTGAACGGGAACAGGTCATCTTCAGACGGACTTAGAGGAATCCTTGGCAAAAATACCCTCTTTCCAGCATGTTGACCAACAGCTATTTCGGCATCTATGACATTGTGCTGAAAACTTTTACATATCAATCGAGTGCCGTTACATAATCCATTTGACGGGTCGAGATTCCGTAACAGTATTATCGGGCATCCAACTTTCAATCTTAAGTAATGAGGGGGCAAACCACTAACACTGAGCGTGTTCAAGAATTCCACGGGATAGAAGTTATTTATATCGTCCACAGCTTCATCAAAACTATAGTAAATTCTCTCTTCTCCATGGAATCGGCCGATCAAATAATCATTAATCTCATCGACACTATCATTTCTTGTGGATAGTATTGCACGCGAAATAATATAATCCGGTTCAGATCTATTAATTTCAAAAGATGGAAAGATTGCATCAATCAAAGCATGCAATGACTTTTCCTTTTTAGTGTAGGGAATTATCATATCATCAGGGATGCGAATAAAGTTTCCATACACCGTTTCTTCAACTCCATCACCGACACGTAATAGAAAGTCTGAGAACCATGGATCAGATAGTGCTCTCATATTTATAGTTAACCGCAACTTGATAATCGAAGACCAAAGAGGCGACATTCGTATGCTAGAATCCACAGTCTGTGCTCGTGTTCCACGTCTAACCACCGACAACACTTGTCTGAAATCACCTCCCAAAACCATTATCTTTCCACCAAACGGGAGCATCACCCCAGTGATATCTTTCATTGTACGATCAACTGCCTCCAATGCATGTCTTTTAGCCATAGACGCTTCGTCCCAAATGATTACTTTTGCAGTCCTAAGTAGTTGAGCAGTACCACTTTGTCTTGAAATCTTGCAGACCGAGTTATTTTCAAGATTGATTGGAATTTTAAAGCGCGAGTGAGCTGTTCTCCCCCCTGGCATATTATTATCCGTAACACCCGAAGAAGCGGTCGCGAGTGCAATATGACCACATGAACGAATATTAGCAAGTAAAGCTTTGTACAAAAACGTTTTTCCAGTTCCACCGGGACCGTCTATGAAGAAAACTCCTGGAATATCATTATGGACATGCCGTGTTACCTCATCATACGCACATTTCTGTTCAGGATTGAGAAAATCTCGGGCTTGTAAATGTTCAGGTTCTAAAACTATAGAGCATTCTTCTTGTACCTCACGAAAAACTCCAAATTCTAAATCGACATTTTGATTTATCTTTGGAAGATCAAAATCATCAATATCGTTACCCATAGATTGTAGGAATATCATGATGTCAGTGAGGACCATATTTTGGACTCTTTCAACACTTCCATATTGTCGCCTATAATCTTCTGAAAGAGCATTGTAGTGGTCATCCCATAACCTACGAACATCCCCTGGCGCACAAAAACTCAATATCGTTGCAAACAACCTTCTAAGAACATTGGGAAATTGAAAGAAAGAAGCCTATGTAAGACATTGTGATAAACCATCATCAGACTCTATCAACCCTCTTTCAAGAGCTGCTTTTCGAAATGTTGGGTGTTTTACGTTGTTCACCGTATAGAGATCTTCAAAACACGTAGGACCACTAATATGCAATAAAAGTAGGCGAAGATAGTATCGCTCCCCTTCAGCAGGATTAGCAGAAACCAAACGACCTTGCATTAATCCTAGTTTTCGATGATTCCAACGACGTGAATTCGGATCCCACGTAAACTTTTTAGGAAAATCTCTGTATTTATATTCTCTTGCACGGATATCTTCTTTATTTTTTAGAAAAAACGCAGTCAACATTGATCTCTTATCTTTCTCATTCTCAACAACGCTAGTCAGCGTATCATCCTTACTGAACCTAACCATCTGTTGGTTTGGGAGATGTACATGCAAATCCATCACATAAGGATGTATCTGAGAAAGTGCGAAGCTAAAAATCCTCCATATTGCCTCGGGAGGCGAGACATATCGTGCATCCTGAAACCGTTTAATCTCATCGATAACAATACGTTCTCCATCCAGATCAATATTGATAACTTGTTTATCATGACCTTTGTAAATATACTTAAACACATATTTCACAGAGGTAATACTCGAGCAGACCTCAACATTCATATGACAGTTAAACATCATCAACAACTTTGGGTTATACGGGACCACCCATCTGTTATCCATCTTATTTCCTCGTATGTCCACCTCTATACCATTATCTCTCCTTCGATACACGGGATAAGAGTCCTTTCCTTGTACGGTGGTTTCATTGAATTGTCGAGGGTATCTAAAACGACATTTCTTTTGCTCATTATTCATACAAGGACAGTCAGAGTTTAAGCCACCGCAAGGACCATGTATTATGTGTGAGACGACCAATTGGTGCATTTTAGGATGCCTTATCGGGTCTGGAATTTTAGCACATACTATTTTGTCGTACTCATCTGCATTAGTAAGCTTATATGGAGGCATCATTATCAAGAGGAAATGTGCATGTGGCAAACCCCGCTTTTGAAACTCAATGACATAAACATACGCACCCACCACGCCGAGGACGTGTTTCGTGAAGAGTTGTTTCTTAAGATCCTCTAACTTAGCACGAAAAACTCTTGACACAAGGTCCGGTCGATCTTGAGCTGTCTGCCAAGGGAGTAACTCATCTTTTATTTCCGGCCAGTTTGGATTGCATGTCATTGTAAGAAATATGTCAGGCTTCCCGTCATCTTGAACTAAAGTCATGGCATCAAGAAATCGTCGCCGCATGTCACGTGGGCCTCCGATGAAACTTGCAGGCAACACAACACGTTGCCCTATCATATTCGATCGAACCTCACCGGCATTAACACAGTCCACAACACCTTGGTATAAATCTACTCTTATTTTTGACTGGTTTTTTCTACAAAACTCCAAACGTGAAGTCTCAAGCTTGATGTAGATATCTACTACAAACTGTTGTAGTAATCTCCCTCCCAACAAAATTACATTATAATTTGACCGGATTTGAAACATATAGCAATAGTACTCTCGCATACTTACAGTATTCCGCCCTCCTTTTGTATTAGAGTCTACATAATGTTGATGTCGTGAAAAAAAAAATTAATGATTTATACAAACATGTAATCTTTGTAAATTTAACTAAAATTTAAAAAGTTAGGATATGTGTACCTCCTAAATCATCATGGATGTCATCGTCGTCGTTAATAATATTATTGATGGGAAATCCATGTCTTGGGATATTAGAATGCCATCCAGACTCACCATTAGGAAAAAATAAAGGATAACACAATGGATCATAACATCCCCAGTAAGATTGAATTGTTCGTGGTTTGTCGGATCTGCCATACACGATAATACTTCGTCTATATGCGGCTATGTTGTCGTTACCTTCAATCCAAATACCAGCGACCTAGAATTTTTATTATGGAAACGATATGATTAAATATAGTGTGTAATATATACATTTGTATGTCATACATGATATATTTATTTTATAATTAATAGACAATAATTATTATGGTACCTCGGATGTGGTCGGTCTGTTGTATACCCTTTGGTCAAGTTCTACTGATGCATTCAAAGTGACTCTGTAATTGTCAAGTGGACCTAGATCAGAAAGTCTTCGAAATATTTGCACGTATGGGTTTATGGCAAGAACACGGATCAACTTTTGAGTAATTTGTTTATCAATATTCTTCCATTTGAGTCTATGTGACATCCCATAATCAGCATTATAAAAATACAACTGTAAGTACCGAGGTTTTCCATCCCTTGGGATTAACTGATCGATTCTATGATATATTCCTCCATTCACACAAAAAGTGTATACTCCAGATGTCATATTTGTCATTGTTTTATCCACATTCACGCCTATTGATGCAAATGAAAAGTTACTGTTGTATGCTCGTATCATGTGTCTAAAGGTCTTGCCTAATTCGTTTCGAGATGTGAAGAGTTCGAGTAATTCTTCTGGGATAGAGGAATGTGCCAACTTTGTTTTACCACCCATGCAACAAAAGGTAGGGAATTCAAATTGGAATCGTTTTGCTCCACAATGAACACATGCTTTTTGCCCCTTCAACACACGATGTTCTTTAGGGATACCATTATAAACAAAGTCATATGGATCCTCCTGTAGAATTTCTTTAGGCGTTGTCGCTAAGTTTCGCTCCTTTCGTCGTTGATAGGCCTTTCTGTTCTGAATCGACCTCCTTTGAGCAACATCCAATACACTTGTAGGAGTTTTATTTGTAATATCCGTTAGGGTCCCCTCGGCTGTACACAAATTTGTCACATGTGACACGTTTTGTCTACTTACCTCTCCATCGGCTATTCGTCTAATCTTGTTATTCTCCTTTCGTCGTTCATAAGACGTCTTGTTATATGCTTTTCTTTTTTCTGCATTATTTTGTTTCTGATGAATTATTCGTAAAATTAAAGTAATAATCATGTTGCACATATCAGACGTACCTTTATGTGCATTTACGTCTAGTCGAATGACATCATTAGGCCTATTTTCCTTGTCTACAATCACCATGCCAATTGTAAAAACGTAAAAATAATAATATATAAATTGATTTTTTTTCATAACACAACTTAATGAAAAACGATTGTTATATACAATACTTATAACCGTATTACTCGAACATTGATTGAGTTGAACTAAATTTTTATTTATGAAATTGATATTTGCATTAAATTATATAGTTTTTTTTCAATACTTTAAGTAATGTTTTATCGGTTTTTGTTTTTCATGTTATCTTTTCGAGGCTTGTTTGCCTTATGCAATATGTATTTGTTTCAAGTTTCATTAATTTTTTTTCGGTATATATTTCTTTAAGGGTTTCAATAGTTTTTTTTCTTAAATAATTGGATAAATGCATATTGATTAGTTAATATTTAAATAATATTTGTATTTTTTTCTTTGGTAAAATATTTGTTTTAATTAATATACAACAACGTAAATATCCTATAAATAGAAAGAACAAAATAAAATAATATAAAAAAATAGTCAAACAAAGAAACTAAATTTATAAACTAAAAATTATTAATTCAATAAACGTAGTAAAAACCCATTTCAAAAAATCTGCAAGGAAATAAATATCAAAAACTACGAAAACAAATAACCACCTAAAAATCCAATTAACTACCACATAATCCGCAAACAAACAACTATAGTAAAATTAGATATTTTCCCTATATCTAATTCTTATCCTCTCCGCTTCCGGTGTTCTTGGTTCCAACGTGACATCAGTTAATGAAGTAGAAACCAATAAATTATCTGTAAGGACATGTAATATACAATTAACATGGTATATAAAAGTAATTAATATGTAAAGAATGAAACTATACATAATGTTTCCCGTAGTTAACTTACACAAATTTAGGTTGACCAACTTCACCCTAGAGACATAAATTATCGATTGATTAAATATCGCAAGATACAATGGTATCATAAGGCTCATTGGTACGTGATTGAACATCAACTTTATAATATGCCCCCTATTCATTTAAACAAAAAGTTGTTAAAACACATAATAACAATGAAAGTTGATTAGTAAATTTTTAAAATAAAGTATTATGTTATTATATACTTACATCTCATTTTGGAGAAATAGTTCAAATGCATAGAATGGCCTCATTCGTCTTCCCCAAACGATTTTTCCAATAACATCTAAACCACACGAAAATTAGTATAATTTTATTTGTTGTATGCAATTTATAATTTATATATATATATATATATATATATATATATATATATATATATATATATATATAATATAATATAAATATAAAATTAAATATATATAAATGTACCGATCATCATTCTTTGATGGCTAAAATTTCTTGCGAGGCTTGTAATAGAAGAACACAACGGATATTGTGGAAATGAATTGTCGATATCATTTGACAAGCGAGTAAATATTGTATTACTTTTTATCACTATTGCCCAATCACCAAAGAAAATTCTGTAACTTTGATACGTGGGGTGATCTTCGTAAAAATGATCAACTTGGAAATGATTTAAGGACAACACTCTTCCAACCAAATTCATGTTCAAAACTATTTGCCTCAAACATTGTGGGACAATGGCGATCATTTTGTCTCTCTGGATATGTAATATAATAACAATTATGTAAATTATAAACAAAACATTAGATAAAAGATGACATATTCATTTTATTGTATTCATACTTACGTTTCGATCAATCATCCAAATCAAGACTCTGTTATTTTCAATGTCGTCCCACACATATAAAACTCGAATAGATAATATGTTCCACCATATGTAAACACTTCGCATAGCAGAAAAATCTCGAACGGTAGTATGACCATCCATTACTGAAATATTAAATTTTTTGTTATATTTCATATATCAATTTCCTATATTTTGTTTAACATAATAAAACACCCATAAAACTTAATGAATCATGATGTAAAGAAAAATTAAAAAAATTTATATGTTTACATTTTTTATATTATATATATTTGAAACAAATAGTCTTAAAAGAATGAATCATAAAACAAAATTGTTACAATAAAATAAATAGTAAAAAAATTGAGATTAATGAAAAAAAATGGAGGTAATTTTGGAGTATTTAGAAAGCAAATACCTTTTATAATTGTAAACAATTTCCAGCTTAAATACTAACATATTTTAATTTTTTAATTGATTTGGAAAGGGATAATATCACGGATTCACGATCAATACACACCACTCGATACTCTCTCACTCTCAAACCCTATTTCTCACTCATTTAATCATTTCCCCAATTGGAAACCCTCACTATTCACTTCATCTTCATTCCAATGAATTATCGATACTCCAATCTCAGTCGATAGTTCTGATCGTATTTTATCGGGCCACAACGACAAATCTTTTGAATGGAAGTTCGATGATCGTGTAAATGGTGGAGAATTAAGGTTTCTTTCACAGGATGTGCTGGCAGTTGTGACGGTGGTGGTGTTAGGCTGGTTACGATCGAAGCAGAAGCACTTGAGAAGGTATGTTGAGATGTATAAAATGTTAGGTATGGATGTTGTTACGCTACTTGCTCCGTTTAACGATGTGCTTGGTTTCCAGATCTAGACATTACTGTAGACTGAAATCGATGCCAGTTCTTATGGTTGTTGCTTCTCTTGCTGAGAAGCATCTGATTCTGAATCTTTAGGTGCCGACAATTTCTTCTATTCTAACTCTCATCATCTCTAACTATCTCTCAACCATACACCTAATTCTGTCATTCTACTTTTCTTATTGGAATACATATGAACTTGTTATAGTGAGGTTAATTTTGTCTTTTTAACCTCTTCAGAGCTTAGAAGCAGAGAAGCAGAATAAAATTTTCCAATGTTGTGTTGGTTCTGCATTCTTTGAACGTGATAATGCAATAATAGAGGTATAATCTCTTGATTTTATGTCTTAATTACATAAATTATTATTCTATAATCATGTAATTTGAATTGTGTATATGCTTCTGATAGGCTGAAATAGTCAAAGAAAAATAGGAACTTGCAACACAACAATTGAGAATTATCCAGCAAAAGTAAGAACTTTATGTTTATACTTCAAAAAGCATCATCATTTATTTATTTCTAGTATATCTGTTAAAGTTTTTATATAAACCAGGATAGAAGAACTCACAACAATTAGTTTTTTTCATCTCTAACTATCTCTCAACCATACACCTAATAGAAAAGCCTAAACTAAGCATTTTTTTGTATAATTTTCAGACATTTGAAGTATACACAATTAGGACAGCTGGTCTGGAGCAGGAAATAGATGATTTGAAGAAGAAGTTAACTTCTTGTATGTGGAATAATGTAAATCTCCAAGAAGAGCTTTCACAGTGTTATCGTATCATACAAAGGTTAATTCTGTCATTTTACTTTTCTTATTGGAATACATATGAACTTGTTATAGTGAGGTTAATTTTGTCTTTTTAACCTCTTCAGAGCTTAGAAGCAGAGAAGCAGAATAAAATTTTCCAATGTTGTGTTGGTTCTGCATTATCTAAATGTGATAATGCAATAATAGAGGTATAATCTTTTGATTTTATGTCTTAATTACATAAATTATTATTCTATAATCATGTAATTTGAATTGTGTGTATGATTTTGATAGGCTGAAATAGTCAAAGAAAAATAGGAACTTGCAACACAACAATTGGGAATTATCCAGCAAAAGTAAGAAGTTTATGTTTATACTTCAAAAAGCATAATCTTTTATTAATTTTTAGTAGATCTGTTAAAGTTTTTATATAAACCAGGATAGAAGAACTCACAACAATTAGTTTTTTTTCATACGTTGTCTATTTAAAAGTTTTTATTAAAAGTTTAACCAGTTTAGTAATTAAAACGAACAATGTGTGGCTTCCCAAAAAAAATTGAATCCCTTTGTATGTTCATGTTTATAAATGACCATCATTTTGTTGATTCTGAATGTGAATGTTTTTGAAGACACATAGGAAGAAGAGATACATATTGCATAACTAATTTGTGTAAGATACATATAAATTAAGGAAAAATTTTGATAAAAAAAAAACGTCTGCTTATTAGAACACCATTATTGATCTTCAGTAAGGTGTTTAGCAGATTTGTGATTTTGACGGTCTTTAAAAAACAATATAAATTATGTAGAAACAACTAATACTACAAACATTTCTTTTTGAAAAATGGCATAATTTGAAATACATGACTTTTGGTATATATAACATTGGATTGGAATGGATTTTAATTCCAATTCCTTTAAAATCCCAAGGAATGATGCAATACAAATACCCTTAAGGGTATTGAGTTTGTTCAATGTCATAAATTAATATAAGGTTTTTTATATTTTAATGAGCTGTTATTATTTATCCCGAAAGACCAACAAACATATATTTATAACCTAAAACTACAATGTAGTATTATTTTAAGCTAAAAATACTACTTATATTTTTAACACAAAACAATAAAACTCTATTATTATTTTTTCTCTTTTTGTAATATAAGGTTTCTTAAATTTTAATGAGCTGTTATTATTTATCCCAAAAGACCAACAAACATATATTTATAACCAAAAACTACAATGTAGTATTATTTTAAGCTAAAAATACTACTTATACTTTTAACACAAAACAATAAAATTCTATTATTTTTTGAACTATAGTTTTGAACATGAGTTTTTTTATTTGTATTTTTTCTGAAATGTAATATTTCCTAAATGCATGAAATACCAACATGCTTTTATCTATTCAACTTTCTGGAATCTTTCAAATATAGCATTCTATTATGTAAAATTCTGTTTTTTGGAAATTTGAAAATAGACCGGAAATTTTACAAAAAAGTTCTTTTAAAGCATTGTTATATTAAAGCTTTGCTATTGTGTTGTTTTTTATATATGATTTTTGTTGGCACAAATCTATTTAAATGAACACAATTACTCTTTTGAATAAGTGATGTATATAAAATACACCGAATGAAAAACTACAAATCACAGAAAAATAATTATAAACAATGAAATGCATACCTTTTTGCCTTTGATTAACCAAGCTAACAAATGTTTACGGTAATAGAAGGCTGTAGAAAGGAAGAAGTATTGATTTAGTATTGTGAATATCAGTATAACGAAGAGGTAAAAACACAAAAAAAACCCACCTTTTGCAGGAGCGTGGAAGGAAAAGTAAATGTGGCTTTTGGCGGAATATTATGTCATATATATGTATTGAATTCAAGTTGGTTTTGGATGGATAAGATAAAAATCATTTTATCCATTTGTTAAATTTTGAATTTAAAAATATAGTTAGGATAGATAATGTAGAAAGTTTTAGATTATGTTTTAAAATTTAAAATTAGGATAATGTTGGTGGTTAGTTTTGAAAAAGGATAATTTTTAAAACAGCCCATGAATATATTATTTACCAAAACAGTCCCTGAGTTTTAAGTTAATACCAAACAGCCCCTAATACATTTTGTTTTTTTTTCTGTAAGCATTTTACTTTGAAAAGTCTTCAAATTATGACATTGTATTTTCATTTTCTTATTAAAAACGCATTTCATTTGGAAAAACCATGTACTTTATTCAATTATTTGTTTGCCATTGCAGGTATGCTTTATCCAGGAGACTGATGAGTTTTTGCATAAAGAGGAATATGTAAGTATTATTAGTATCTATCATTATATTGTTTTAGTTTCTCGAATTGCATTTCATACTTTCATTTCTATGTATTATGACATTATACTTTAAATGTTTATCTCAATAAGGCGTTGTACTTTAAAAATATACAATGTTGTAATAAGAAATGAAAGTAGGATGCTATAAGAAACCATAATATCCCATGAATTTAACTATAATACCAAGGGCCAATAAATATGTAGTTATTTACCAAGCCCCTGAGGCGTGTTAATAGTCTTTACAAAAATCATTTTTTAAGGCAAATTTAAAACTCATAAAACTATTCGTCTTTTTTTTGGGTTAGTTATAGTTCATGTTTTTTGTATTGCGAATGTTAACCAGAAAACCAATTTTCTTTTTTTGTCATTTTTCTTTTGATGTGATATTTGATATTTAAAGTTAGATTTCAATTAATAGTTATCATATTTATTAACGGTTACCTTTTAAAATCACAAATGTTTATATTATTATACCGTAATTTCAAAGAATAGCCTCACAATTAATACAAATATAATAACAAATTTTGATCTTTTACCCTTTGACTCATTAGGAAATAGTATTAATTATTTAATATTAGAACAAATAACATACAATATAATCATCAATAAAATTTGGTTTGGTAATGTACATGAGTCAATACAAAACTCTTAAAAAAGAGTAATATCATCTCATTTTCCTTTTAAAAAAGAACCGTGGTTTTCACAACACATGTTTTTACACATTTTTTTTGTCTTTGAATCCAAATACCATTTAATGTATTTTTTCCTATATTAATGCTGTACAAAAACTTTTTCTTAAATTTGTAACTATCTATTATTTTGTTGTGTTTTTAGAATGGTTTTATATAATTTTTTAATTCAATGGATAAACCATTTAAGGTTGCGTCTTATTTTATAGTATGGATTATTTCTAGTTTAAGATAAAGAGAAACAAAATCTGCTATGAAATATGTCAAAGCATTATGATGTTCACAAAAACGATTTATTTATATAGAACCGTTAAAAGACAAACACCAACTACATTAAAAATAACATGTTTAAAATTATCAACTTATTAACTAAATAATAACTTACACTAAAAAATAACATGTTTAAAATTACAAACTTATTAACTAAATAATAAGTTGCTTACAAACTTAAATATGTGGAACAAACATAAATAATAGACAAAAAATAATAAGAAATATACCTTAAGTGATTACAAAGTTGAATTCCCTTTACTGAAGATCTAGCAATAATAAAGATGATTTAAACATAATAGGTTGTTAAAAATGACCATGTTTCGAGTAGCTCGATATTAATATGCCACTAACTACAAAAGATAAAAACACAAATCAATAAGATTACAGCACATAAATGAAAGTAAATGTTATATCTGGTTGGAACTTTCAAAGTACAATGCTTTAATAAGGACAAATTGAAAGTACAATATTCCAAAGTGCTAACATTTGACTTGACTTTATTTTACTTTTTCTTGGATAATTTTAAAAAGTGGATCTCTCATGAGGTTCCTGAAAATCATAGCATCCTACTTTCATTTCTTTTAATACAACATTATACTTTCACAGTTTTTCTAAATAAGGCATTGTCTTTATTTAAAGAAATTTTACAATGTTGTAATAATAAATGAAAGTAGGATTTTATGTTTAAAACACATTTGACTCGACTTAATTTTACTTTTTCTTGGATAATTTTAAAAGGTGGATCTCTTATGAGGTTAAAAACATAAAAACCCAATATCAAAACATCTAAAACCATAGAGTCATAAAAGATAAAATATCAAATATTCGACTTGCTATAAGCAAAAGTCATTCAAATTATTAAAAAACAATTTTAACGATCTTTCTTGCAAGGATCAGTCTTCACCCAACTCTGATTCATCATCTATAAACGGATATGGTTGAAAACGTACATCATTTTCAGCCGGATTTGGCTGGATCACACCTACATCATCTTCAGTGGGATCTGGCACATCATCTTCACCATGTATTGGATGGTTCACATCCAATACATGAAACTCCAACCCATATCTGCAAAAAGTTATTTGAAAATAGTAATAATAGACACATAAAATTAAAAAATATCTAGAAATAATCAATTTAGGAATGAAGTGATTATAATATATAAACTAAATTAGTTCTATTCAATTATGTAATAACTGTTTAAATACAACTGAAATTATCATGACATACCGGTAATCTTCATTCGGTAGACGACTAAGCTTAGTGAACCTGTTTCGGCTCTAAATTGTGAGTCGGGGCATTTTCAATGGTTTTATCGAGTCAGCTGTATCTTCTGTATCCACATCTTCATTAGTAAATTGTTGTTGACTATCAGAACTTACAAGATCCACCACTTCATCCCATTTCCAATATTGAAGTGCCAAATCACGTTTTTTTTTTGGAGGAGAGAAAGTTGTTTTTCACAAGTTTCAAGTTCTGTTGTTTCTACATCCATGTTAAAGGACTGCATGATGGCTGCCAAGGAGGAAAACATTAGGAATTAATATAACTCAACATAAATTCAAAATGAAAAGAAAAAACAATAACAAATAGCCGAACATACTTTTTGATAGTTGGGATATTGAATTTGACTGAAAAAAATATGGCGGCAGTCTTATATATATAATGATCTTCCTGATAAAGTTTGTTTGTTATTAAAGGATAAAATATGTATTATTTAAAATTTGAAATTTAAATATTATAAATAGTGGATAAATACAAAAGATAAGATTAATATTCGAATATATAACTTTTATATTTGAATTTTATAATTTTTCTGGATAGATAAGTAGGATAAGATTTATAAATTTAAAAGTAGGATAATGTCAATGTAACAACCAATATTTATGTAGTTAGGATTGATATTGTAGAAAGTTTTAGGATATGTTTTTTAAAATTAACGTTAGGATAATGTCAAATATATTAATTTTTTTTTTGTTTATGTAATATCCATTTTTAAATATTCGAATTTCAAAATTTATAAAATTAAAATATGGATTTTGTAAATATGAAATATATAATTTTAAATTATAGAATTAGAATTTCATTTTCCTTGTAATCGCATTGTACATTGAAAAAGTTTAAAGTACAATGTTATAATGAAAGTATAATGACTTCATCTTCTAAGGGTAATTTTGGCATTTCTATAAACAAATTACTGTTTGGCTAGAGCAATTATCACAATTTGGTTTTCAAGATTTAAAAAAATCAGTTTCATTTTCCTTGTAATCGCATTGTATATTGAAAAAGTTTAAAGTACAATGCTATAATGAAAGTATCACTTCATCTTATAGGGGTAATTTTGGAATTTTTTTAAACAAATTATTGCTAGAGCAATTATCACAATTTGGTTTTTAAGAATTAAAAAAATCAAGTATATTTTCCTTGTAATCGCATTGTATATTGAAAAAGTTTAAAGTACAATGCTATAATGAAAGTATAATGACTTCGTCTTCTAGGGGTAATTTTGGCATTTCTATAAACAAATTATGGCTGCAGCAATTATCACAATTTGGTTTTCAAGAACTAAAAAAAATCAGATTTGCTAACTGGTTTTCAGCTTTATTATGGTTATATTTGTTGGCATATTATTTTCTAAGCCTTTTGTCAAACGCAAAAAATGTTCAAATGAGGCAGTTAAAGGTTAGTGCGTTTATAGCAATGCACTTTGGTGAAAATGGTAAAAAGTGATCATTTTGGTATTTTTTTTAAAGAAATATTCTAAATGATTAGGCCGCTTATAGCAACGTACTTTGGTGAAAATGGTAAAAACAAAAGGGTAATGTTTTTTTTTCTGGAAATAACAATTTCTTTATATAAATACATAATTAGAATTTCATTTTCCTTGTAATCGCATGGTACATTGAAAAAGTTTAAAGTACAATGCTATAATGAAAGTGTTATGACTTCATTTTCTAGGGGTAATTTTGGAATTCTTATAAACAAATTACAGTTTTGCTGGAGCAATTATCACAATTTGGTTTTCAAGAATTGAATAAATCTGATTTGCTAACCGGTTTTCAGCTATATTATGGTCATATTTGTTGGCATATTATTTTCTAAGCCTTTTGTCAAAGGTAAAAAATGTTCAGATGGGGCAGTTAAGGGTTAGTGTGTTTATAGCAATGCACCTTGGCGAAAATGGTAAAAAATGATCATTTTGGTATTATTTTTTTAAAATAAATATTCTAAATGATTAGGCCGCTTATAGCAACGTACTTTGGTGAAAATGGTAAAAACAAAAGGGTAATGTTTTTTTTACAGGATATCACATTTTCTTCTTATTTTGGCTTGTTAATATTTTCAAAGTATACTATAAATATAAAGTAACCTCAACAGACTTTTGATCAACAAACAAACATAATCTAAAATTTTAATCCTATGAATTTTTAAAATATTCATTCTTATATCAAGTGATAAAGCCTTAATAGATAAGGTATAAAATAAATTTTAAATTCATTAGATAAGTATATTATGGTTTTAGAGGGGAAATACCAACTCGAGGCAGGTAATAAAAATAGCATTAGAAAGACAAAAGCAAGCTATGCTCAACAAAGAAAATGCATTAAAAAATACAAAGAGGAAAAAGCTAAAACACCTTCCAAATAGTATCAAACTTTGGCATAAACAACTACTAAAATTCTTAATTTAAATAGAATCAAACTTCGGTTATAATAATCAACCAATACAAAGTACATTGTTATTATTTGAATTTAAACCTTTATAAAGTACTATGACACAATAACTAACCTAATCTATATTTGTAATTTGTAATTTTTATTAGATTATATTGATATAAAGGTCTTCATCTATTTTTTTGTATTCACCCAAGAGAGAGCCATTGGTGTCGACGATCATCCGGTGGCCATAGTTCATCCACCAATTCATTTTTGCATTCTCATTTGCATAGATAATGTATTCTTGTTCCAAGGGTAGTTGTGGAATTTTGTTTTGCATGCAATCTTCTTCATTCATAACTTTGTTATTTGAAAGTATAATGACTTCATCTTGTAGGGGTAATTTTGGAATTTTTTTTTGCTTGTCATCTTCTGTTTGTGTATTCAAAAACTTCTTTTCATTTTTAGATTTGGTGGTTTGATTGTTGAATGGTTCCACTTGAACCCTTGTAATATCGTAGACATCACCAGATTTGCAATCTTCACATAACCAATCATTTTTAGGTACTTCATCCTTAATGCTCTGCATACAATATGTGTGTTCGGCACCATCCATACATCTACTACATATAGCAAGTAAGTGCTCATAGCCTATATCTCCACATATATCACACACAATGATATAACATAACTGGTCATCAACAACCTCAACATCCATTACCCTGAACATATAACTTGCAAAAACCCCTACACCTGGAAAAAAACCAATGTTTCATCTAACACCCTTTTTTTAGAAAGAAAATTATGAATATTAAAAAAAATGTAAATAAAATTACCCAATATATTTGTTATGCATGAACCGACAAAGAGAGGCAATATGTCTGCCACCTGTTTATGTATATGTTTCTTGACATGTAAGCATAAAACACAATCATTCAATTAAAGAGAGTTAGAATGTATATTAATTACATTTCACAAATACATTACCTAATAAGATTTATGTTTTATGCAGGAACCGAGAAGGAGAGAGTGCAGGGAAAAAAAAAGGCTAAAATGATGAATATTTCACTCCTGTTAACACAAAAAACACACAAAAACACCATTAAAGATAAGAGAGAGAGAGTAAGAGGGAGTTTGTATATATATGTATTTGTTTGGTATTTTATTAGAGAGAGAAAGAGAGAGAGTGAATTATATTGTGTTAGTATGTAAACACAGGCACACATAGTCACAAACACCATTTAACAAACCTGTTATGTTTGTTTTTTCTGCAGGAACCGAGATCAGATCCTGTTAACACAAAAAAACACATAGACAACATTAAAGATAAGAGAGAGAGAGAGAGAGGAGTTTGTATATTTATGTATTTGTATTCTGTTGTATTAGAGAGAGAGTTATTAGTATATGTAAACACAGTCACACAGTCACAGACACCAATGAACATACCTGCTATGTTTTTCTTTTTCTGTAGGATCCGAGATCAGATCCTGTTAACACAAAAAACACATAAACAACATTAAAGATAAAAGAGAGATAAAGAGAGAGAGAGAGATGAGAGTTTGTATATTTATGTATATGTATTATGTTGTATTATAGAGAGAGAGAGAGAGAGTTATATTGTGTATGTAAACACAGTCATACACAGGCACAAACACCATTGAACATACCTGCTATGTTTTTGTTTTTCTGCAGGATCCGAGAGAGAGATTGAGAGTGAGTTTATGTATTCGCCAAAAAAACAGAAACACGTATACAAAAAAGAATGAATTTTAACGATTTCAAGAATTATAGGATAAGAAGCTTTTGTAATTTATAGTGGATTATATTACCAAAAATATAGGAAAGGTAAGTATACATGGGACTTAGTCAAAAATTCGTGATTATTATTTTGACTTTTTCCAATATTGACCAAACCAATATCCAAGATCATTCAATGCTTAAAATGATTGTAAACACTGCATTAGGGCTTGTACGACTTAAAATTCAGCGTTTAACCAAAGATGCTTTATGGGACTTAGTCAAAAATTCGTGATTATTATTTTGACTTTTTCCAATATTGACCAAACCAATATCCAAGATCATTCAATGCTTAAAATGATTGTAAACACTGCATTAGGGCTTGTACGACTTAAAATTCAGCGTTTGACCAAAGATGCTTTATAAGGTAAAATAGATAAGTAACGACAACAAATACTTTTTCGTTCAAAAACATTTTATATTTCAAAGAACACGTCTCTTACATACATATTATTATCGGTCAATTTTATATCTTTTGGACTATGTTTATATTAGTTTATATAGTACTAATGGGTTTAACACATATTTTTATCCATTCATATCTTTTGTTTATCAGTTTTTCCTCTCAACTGTCCGGTCGTAATTGTTTGATATTATAAAATAAAATAAAGTTTATGGTGCGGTCCCCAATTGGATATATTTGTATAACATTTTAGTGTTATTTATTTCGTATGGTAGTATTTTGTATAATCAAAATTATTTTAGATAAACATTGGAATCTTTAAATTACAAGGTCTTTTAGTTTTGAAAAAATGGAATGGAAATATATATATATATATATATATATATATATATATATATATATATATATATATATATATATATATATATATATTTCCATTCCATTTTTTCAAAACTAAAAGACCTTGTAATTTAAAGATTCCAATGTTTATCTAAAATAATTTTGATTATACAAAATAGGTGTTGTGTTATATATATATATATATATATATATATATATATATATATATATATATATATATATATATATATATATATATATATATATTTCCATTCCATTTTTTCAAAACTAAAAGATCTTGTAATTTAAAGATTCCAATGTTTATCTAAAATAATTTTGATTATACAAAATAGGTGTTGTGTTATCAATGATAGATGAATTGTGAGACTCTAGATATCACATGTCAAGACTCCAGATAAACATTGGTAACCATGCTTGTCTTTTTTCCTAAACCAATGACCGTTTTAACATTGTTATCACTCAAAAACCCATCATAAACTATATCGACAGGAGCTAGATTTCATTTTTTCACAACCAATAAGGCATTAAAATTTGACATTTTACATTGTTTTTTTTATCATTTTTATATTTATTTATAAATCAACTTGGTCAAAACCAAAAAGTTATTTTTTATATTAACACATTTTAATAGCACAAAAGGTAATAAACAGTTTTATAACTTATCCAAAGACATAATTAACTCCGTTTTGATTTGGCTATTAGTTTAATTAAGAAACCGAAACAACGACATAATAATAAAAAATTATTTTTATAATAAAGTTATAACTTAAAGTCATTATAATGAATATATATATCATTGAATTTAAACAATTAGTTTCATCTATCACAACTATATTGGTAATTATACAAAATTTTCAAAAAAAATGACCTTGATATCATATTTAATTATAGTAGTAGGTAACCCCTACAAAAATCTTGATAATCTTTAAGATTTTCTTACAAATAACACCATTAGTTTGACAATTACTATTCATTTCCCAGTCATGTTATTGTCGGTCTTGTTTATGTTTGCTTCTTAGGTCAAGCGTTTGTCACCTCAACCTATTAAAATCATAAAGAATATATAAAAAACAATGAATTTTGGTTAAAAAAGAACTATCTTCTTATGAATATTATCACAGGTATGCCAAGTAATTAAAAAGAAGTTTTAAATAAGAAAAGTTTAGTTAAAGATAATGAAATTTGCAAGTAATTAAATCATTTTAGTTTGGAAGCACTATAATTTGAAAACATTCAGCCAATTATAGCAATGTACTTTCAAAGTACAATAGTTTAATAAGAAAATATCTATAACAAAGTTATAAAAAATAGTGTTAATCCAACATAATGCAATATCAAGCATATGACCACCCCTGTTATAACTTTCTTTTATTTTTTCTCTAATATATAGGTGTTTAATGGCAAACATCTCTTCAAACATAGGGTGTCTAAAACATTTATGTAAAAAATAAGAGTATAAGATTTTGACATGATAAAACCTAAATGAAACCACTAAATGAAAAGATTTTTTTTTTGGAACAACCACCAAGTGAAAGAGTTAGTTGATCAAGGCTATTACCTGTTGGTTGAAGCCACAATCACAATTCTTTAGTCAACACCACACCACACCACATTTCTCCTCTCCTTTTGCATAATATCATAAAAATAAACAAATGACCTAATTGTCTCCGAGAGCTGAAAAACAAAAAAAAATTATTATTAGAATAAATGTGAACTTTATCGTATAAAGCCTAAGAGATACCCCAAACTCAACCGACTAAAACATACACCAAATATAATAAATAGCACCACATGAAAGAACTATACCACACCAAACATTACTCCAAGAGATCTGTCAAGAATATTTAAATTCAAAGTTAGTAAATCAAATTTAAATGTTCTTTCTAGAAACAAAAAAAATTAGATAGCCATAACCTAATTAGCATACATACCTTATCAAAAGCTCAATGTTTTTCCAATAATGTCTAACCTGGATCTCAGCCTTTAAAAACCAAGTCATCTCTACAGTCACAAAACTAATGTTATGTGGTTATCTTACCAAACATATATCGAAGTACTGAAGTATCACAATTACAGTACAATCACACCTAAAAATCCAACCAAATAGTTGGGTAATAACTCACATCTTAACATAGTAAATGAATTTTAAAGTTCAAAGAAATAGAAATCCTTCCAAAAATAGGAATGCATCTAAGTAATAGGATTATGATTGATATAATTGACAAATAAGATTCAAGAAATACCCTTGCATCCAAAAACAACAATTCACCCAGCAAAAATTCTTTTCGATGACATCATTTTCCAATAGTTACCAATTTCCCATCCTCTTCCACAAGTTGCCAAACATATGATCAAATCGCCCCTATAGACCCCTCTTATTTCCAAAGCTGCCAACACTCGATAGGTTCAACAAAATCAATATGAATAGTATTTATCAGAATCATCCTAAAATATAAAAACAAAACAAAAGGACAATGGAATCACAAAAACATGTATCATAATCAAATTACGTAGTGGAAACCACTCAAACAAATGCTTATAATAAACCTTGTGTCGATGATAGTACAAAAGGAGTTACGTGGTTTTGTCTCCGATTGAAGTGCTTCCGGGACAGGAAACTACCGGCGCCAACCTACACAATGAGCTCGGGCATGAATGGTCAGGTGGGTGTCTCCATCGTAATGTATAGGGTTAGGATGAGGCAGAGAATGGGGTGTGTATTCATAATTTAAAAGGAACAGATGGATCAGATGTGGGTTAGTGGAAATATGGAATTCGGGTACCTGGTATAGTTATTTGTGATGGCCATTGAACTGGAGAGCATCTAGAGGAGGAAAATTTGGCAATTGACTGAGGATCATTTGAGTTACCGACCAAAGCATATCGACCATGAAATCGGTTTAGGTTTATTAGTGGCGATGGATTTCTCCAAAACCTTAAAAATACGATGAGAGAAAGTCTGATGAGAATGGAGTTGGGATTAAGCTGTGGCGGCATTGACTGGTTGTAGCGGTGGAGTGTGGTTTTAGAGAGAGAGAGATACCAACGATGATGGTTTAGTGGTTGTAGTGCGGTGGTTTCTAGAGGCGGAGAAGGAGGAAGAGAGATGGTGATATAGTGGTTTATATATATACCAGAGCTAATAATGACAGCAAATGGGCGATACAATGATAGTTTGTTTGGAGATGACTGGTTTGTACCTTTGTGTTCTTTACTTTATATATATAAGGAAGGCTAACCAAAATCACAATATTTTAGGCGAGATCTCGTGATTCCTAGGATTTGACTCGATGAAGGATTAAAGGGCTGGGTCAAAGCCCCGATTTGAAGGTATTAGGCGATAAACTGGGGAGATTGTTGGGCGAGCAGGGTGTTATTGGGTCAAAACGTTGCATAAAGTGATTGTATGTATTGCAATTTGGTTTGTCCCTCTTAAAATTCAGCATTTTGTGGTAAATGCTTATTAAGGTATATATATATATATATATATATATATATATATATATATATATATATATATATATATATATATAATTAAAATTGAAACGGCATTCAGACAAATAATTCTACTCTGAGCCCACATCCAAACTAGGAAAAGGGAAATAAAGCGAATTATCAGTCCTAAGCCCTTTAAATTATATATATATATATATATATATATATATATATATATATATATATATATATATATATATATATATATATATATTAATATGATTTTGGCTAAATATAAATTAATAAGAATTTATATAACATTTAAAGTCATTTGAAAAATATAAAAAAATTTATTTATTTGTAAACACAATATTCTTGTGTTAGACTTGTATTCCCCCCTAAAACAGTGAAAAACAGTAAAAACGCAGGGGTATGAACTCACCTGATAAAAGGTAGTGATTTGGACAGCACTTCGTTTCTAAAAATGTTTTTCCTTGACGAAACCAGGAGTTTTTGTTGAAAATCGGGCTTTACAATGGCAAAGTTTCGACTGGAAAAGATTATTTTCCCGGGGATTTCGGGTGCTTCGGGCTCTCTTCGGGTGTTGGGGATGTTCCCGAGGCTTCAGGGGGTTTTAAAATGGCTTAAGAGGGCGTTTGGGGTGAAAGAGATTGAAAATTAGCAAACAAATCCGGAAAGTCTCGCATGCCTTTTATAGGGGGTCCGAAGCTTCTCACTACGTTGGGCATACCTCGGTATGCTGGGCGTACCCTCGTACGCTTCTCGTAGATGCTACGTGGCTTGAGTTCGGTTCCTGAGCCTCATACGTGTCAACCTGGCGAGATATGTGTCCTCTGTCCGAAGAAAGAGGCGACGTGCCTGGCTTCTAACCTTGTTTTCGAGTACGCTGGGCGTACATACGAAGTACGCGGGGCGTACGGCTTCGTTCATCCTTGAAGTTTGTGCCCATAACTTTAAAAATTCATATATTTTGAATATGAGTTCCGTTTTTGACGTTATTGATATCCACGCGTAGGTAAAATTGTACTCTACAACTTTCGTTTAGACCCTGTCGGCTAATTTTGACTTTATTTTTAATATTATTATTTTTAACAGACCGGGACAGAAAAATCCGTTAAAAATTCATAACTTCTTCAACCGATGTCCGTTTTCGTCTGTCTTTTTACCGTTGTATTACTATTGACGAGAAATTCGATTCTCGTTTAAGTTTTGTTGGCTAAAAATCGTCCGATTTTTATTTTGAATTTCGGGCTGTGTACTGCTTTGTCGAATCTTAGAAAAATCGTAACTTCTTCATAGGAAGTCAGTTTGGACGTTCTTCTTATGTATGTTCACGGTTTAATGTATTCTACGAGTTTCATTCAGATACCTAAGACTAAAAAGCATTTATTGAAAACTCACTTTTTACGCTAAACATCGTTTTGCCGGTTTTGTCGCGGATTTTCGATTGGTCATAACTTCTTCGTTATAACTCGGATTTCAGTGTTCTTTATATTTTCGGAAACCTTGTTATGATCTCTACCACTTTATTCATCTCAATTATGATTACTGAACAATTTATTTTTTTACGCTTATTTTCATCTCAATAAATTTCTATTTTTATTATTTCAAAATAAGTTACAATTTGACCTAGACTATTACATTGACTTGAAATATCGGGTGGTTACAGAAAAGCACTTTTGATATCTATCTGGTAAATGTTAAAGCCTTTGTGAACAACAGAAGGAAGAAAGATTTTGATGGCTTCAAGACGGGCACCATGAGCAAAGGTCTCATCGTAGGCAAGCCCTTCGATCTGTGTGAATCCTTTGGCCACAAATCTTGCATTGTTTCAAATGATAACTCCTGCGTCATCTAGTTTGTTCCGAAACACCCATCTAGTACCAACAATGAGATGGTTCTGAGGAGGAGTGACGAGAGTCCAACTTCATTTCTATCGAATTCTGCCAATTCTTCCTGCATAGCTGTAATCCAATCACCATGTTCTAATGCCTATTTGATGGATTTGGGTTTAACCATTGAGATAAATGCCGAGAAGTGACATTCATTTTGAACACTTGTGGCAGAACAAGTTTGTACACCAGCGTTTGGATTTCCAATAACTTGGTTCGGAGGATGATCCGTAGTCCAAACATGTAATCTTGCAAGCTCTTGAGTAGCAGAAGATCCCATATCAACAATGGAGTTGTGTTCATCCCCCTGAATGGTTTGAACTTATGGATGATGCTCCTCCTGAATGGTTTGAACTTGTAGATGATGCTCCCCCTGAACTTCTGAACCGGATAGGTTGACATCGTCATCAGGTGTGAAATCGAAGAAATTTACATCATCATCGTTATTGATAGGTGTTAGAACAAAGTTCTTTTAGGATCGTTAGATTCTATGCAAGCAAACAATTAAGAACGTAATCAAGAACACAAGAATGACTTTGAATATGTCGAATGATTAATACTTCAACACCTCAGAAGAGCTCGATTAAGAACTTCAACTGTAGAGGTGTTTAGGGTTACAAAACAATGAACGTAATTATCAACAAACTCTAACGCATACATGCATGCATATTTATAGTATAACCCTATTAGATAATCACGGATGGACAGGCCCAATCCGGATACAAAACATAAAGCCCATGACGCAACACAATTAAACTCAACAATCTCCCCCTTTGCGTCAATGGAACCGAAAGCTTACTTCGGTTGAGCTGCAAAAGACTTCTTTATTGTTTTGAACACCTTCGGAATGATAGCCAGCAAATGATGAAGAAACGTTATGTACCACCGAAGCATGTCCGCGAAGTTCTTTTTGTCTGCTTCTGAGTTCTGCTTGCACCGATGAATAATGTTGATGATGTGCTCCAAGCAGTCAGTTGAAAATAAATGTTTATCAACAAGAGCGAATAAAAATCTGTGATCTTCGCCTTTTGTAAACATCACAGTAAGATGTGTTGAATCTATTTGCCCCATCTTCATCTTATTCACATCTCCTGGTTTCAGTGTTGGCTTGATGGACGGTTTCTTATTCATCATTTTTGCTATCTCTTGATCCATAGCTGCAACCTCATGGATGTAAGTGTTGGATAAGGTGTCTAAGTCCATAACTATTTCTGTTATGTACTTGACCCGACCCGGCATGGTCCATTTGGGTTGCATGGCACCATGCAATTGGATAAACTAAAATGAGAGAAATAACACTTATGGTTTATTAATATATTATAAGTTCTAATATATTAATAATATTATTTAATTAGTTTGATCAAGAATTAATTTAGAATTAATTAAGTGATCAAAAGATAACTAATTAAATATATGGGTAGATTATGTAAATCTTCCATATCTTATATAGTGGGCTAAGAGGCTCCATGGATTATCAAGTTGGGTTCCACCCATAGGATGCTCCATGGATGCTCCATGGGAGTTACAAACCCATGGGTCATCGAAATGAAGAGTCGTGACACATTAGGGTTTACATGGTGTAACCCTAAATGTGTCAACACTATATAAGAAACCCATTCTCCACCAAAATCGGCAACACATAAGAAACAAGAGGGCTAGGCCGATTTTAGAAGTGTGTATTCTCTCTGAAGTCATTCCAAAAGCATTTGGTGTTGTGTGAAGCATTTGAGGCATCACACTTGGGGTGCTAGGCTCACAAGGTTTCAAGGATCATAAGCAACAACAAGGTAAGTTATTCTATCTTTCATGCAAGTTAAAATTTGTTCCCTATGTATGCTAGATAGGAATATAACCTTGGAATTCAACTTTGCATGATAATTAGACAAACATAGATCCAAGGTTATTAGGGTTGCATGTACACTTAGGAAGTGTTAGAATGCTCAAAACCCATCAGTAGTATCAGAGACTGGTTCGTTTGTTGGTTTTTTTTTGTGTGCAAACAGCTTGAAAAAAAATCGTTTTTCTGTTTTCTGCTCGTATGAAAGTTTGCACATTTGTTGCTGGAAATGGACTAGAAACATTACCCTAAACTGTTTTGATGTTTTAAAGCTTGTTTTAGATGGTGTAATGTTTATGCTAATCCATTTACAATGGCAATTATTAAAACTACAAGTTTTTTTTTTTTTTTTTTTTTTTTTTTTTTTTTTTTTTTTTTTTTAAAGTGTAATTTTTGATTCTTGAAAGTGTTCATATTCATGTTCTTGAACTTATGAAGATTAGATGATCATAGGAATTGTTTGTAACCTTCATGGTAGTTTAATTCATGATCATAATGTGTTTTAATGGAGTCCATAACTTGTCCTCAAGTTATGGAAAACCAAAAGTCTCACTTTTATTAAAGCCATTAAAAGAACACAAGAGTTATAAAAAGGAAGAGTCTTCATTTTTGTTACTCAATTATTTCATAAGTTATAAGAAATGAAAAGTTTTGGAAGTTTGCAAAACTTGCCCTCAAGTTTTGGAACATGTAAAGTCTTGATTAAAACTTTAGTTCCAACCCTTAGAATTTTAAAAGTTAAAATTCAACCCTTATACTTTATAATATTATAAGTTACTATATATATATATATATATATATATATATATATATATATATATATATATATATATATATATATATATATATATATATATATATATAACGTCAAGTCGTCTTACCGCTAGTACGCCTCATTCACGAAGCCGGTCTATAAGGGGGGTATAAGGTTGTTGCCTATAAAATGGCAACTTAATGGGTGTCCACTCTCACCCACCGCCTCCTTGATCGGTGGAGGGTCGTTAGCCGAACGGGTAAGACAAAGACTTATAAATTCTCATTAAAAGTATGATGAATATTATAAAGTAACTAAATGCTTTTATTAAATTCCCAATACTAGTTACTTTAGGAAAATGTGAATAAGGTGCTAATCCATGAAATTACACTTTACACTTTGTTTAAGTCGTTGGTGGAGCGTGTGTGGTTAACCGGCACACTAACTTGGACTTAACAAGGTAGGTAAAGGGTGACTTAAGGTTTACCATAGCATCGGTG
The DNA here is from genome assembly GCF_052849685.1 of Lactuca virosa. Classification (NCBI taxonomy): domain Eukaryota; kingdom Viridiplantae; phylum Streptophyta; class Magnoliopsida; order Asterales; family Asteraceae; genus Lactuca; species Lactuca virosa. The sequence continues at coordinate 275,396,479 of NC_136434.1, read as the reverse complement.
GAGCGTGTGTGGTTTACCGGCACATCGATTGAGTGATAAACCTTGAGGGTACCAAGTGATTTGCATGGTTACTTCACACCTCGTTTTGTGATCCTCGGTATCCCAGTCACAAAACTTGGAGGGCACACTCGAGATTGAAACATGCCTTTGAAAAGTTCATTGAATCTCAAAAGAATCTAGGAATTTCTAAGAACCAATTAAAAACCTAATATTTATATTTCGTTTTTCATGGTGGAAATTGGTGAATCGTCATTCACCTACCTTTCAAATATGTTATAGCTTGGATTACGGCATACCTCTTCTAAGTTATAATATATTGTGATGGGATCCTAGCCTTAATATTACATTTGGGTGTTTTATTAAGGACTCTCTTAATATCTAAACTAATCTTGTTCTCTTCTTTCAGATGTCTTCAAACAATGCTGCTTCTGGCTCTAATCCTAATGGCTCCTTTACCCTTATGAACTTGTGTGGGAAAGTCACTTTTGATGGATCCAACTTCAATGAATGGATCAGAAACATCAGGATGATTACCCGCTACGAGGACAAAGAATATGTCCTTGACAAGGAGCTTAAGGAGATTGATGAGACCACTGCAACTCCCCAGGAGATCGCTGACTTCCGGGCACATGAAAGGGATGCTACAAAAGTGGCATGCAACATGTTGGCCACCATGACAGCGGAACTCCAAAAGTCCTATGAGGACTTCTACCCTTTTGAAATGCACCAAGATCTGATGGAAAGATACCATCAAAGTGCACGACAGGAGAGGTATGAAATCATATGCTCTATCATAACAACCATGATGAAGGACCGGGAATCCGTCACGAGCCACATGCAGAAAATGCAAAGGTATGTGGATTGGTTGCTGAAGCTTAATGTGAACTTCCCTGAGGAGCTTGCAATAGATATCATTTTGCACTCCTTACCATCGTGCTATGATCAATTCCGCATGACATATTACATGAATAAGGAAGAGGTCACACTCAGCAAACTTCAGGGACTCCTCAAGACCGCAGAAACAGGTCTTAAGGGTAAGTCGGTTGTTAACACTCCTACTCCAAACTCCGCCCCGGTTTTGGCAATCGGGAAAGGTAGAGGGAAGAAGAGGAAGAGCTCTTCGAAGGGTACCAAGGCTAGGACCCTTGATGGCTCTTCTTCAAGTGGAACCTAGAAAGGTTTTGTCACTCCTTCTTCTGACCCTAAAGAGGCTGAATGCTTCTATTGCCATGAAAAGTCACATTGGAAGCGGAACTGCCTAAAGTACCAGCAAGATGTGAAGGATGGGAAAGTTAAACCCAACCATGTAGGTATTTACACTATCTTATCTAATAACTCACCCCATTCTAACTCTTGGGTCCTTGATACCGGTTGTGGTATTCATATCTGTTCTGATTTGCAGGGACTAAGAAGAAGTGAGAATGTGGAGCATGGAAGAATAAACTTAATCATGGGGAATAGGAAAGCTTTACCTGTCACCAAGATTGGAGTTTATACTTTATCGCTAAGTAGTAGGTTTAGTTTAGATTTGAATAAATGTTGTTATTCGCCAGAAATGGAAAGAAATATTATTTCCTTTCATGCATTGTATAAACAAGGTTTCACCTTTTCATTTGATAATGAAGTTGGTTCGATTAATGCTTTCTTTAATAATGTTCTTTATTTTAAAGCATTACCTTGTGATGGTGTGTATGAAACTGTATCTGTGGTTGATAACTTAGGAAATAATGTATTGTGTATTGATTCTGTTAATGATAATAACTTGGATAAAGCATCATTATGGCATTGTCGTCTTGGACATATAAGCAAGAAACGCATAGGCCAACTCCAAAAGGATGGAGTCTTGGAGTCATTTGACCTAAAGTCAGATGATAGTTGCGAATCATGCTTACTTGGAAAAATGACAAAGTCACCCTTCACAGGTTCTTGTGAGAGGGGTGAAGGTTTGTTGGATCTTATACACACGGATGTGTGTGGGCCCTTCAAACATGCCACAAGGGATGCTAATCGTTATTATTTGACTTTTACTGATGATTACATTAGATATGGATATGTCTACTTAATCAAGCATAAGTCAGAGACTTTTGAGAGGTTTAAAGAGTTTAAACAGGAAGTCGAGAATCAATTGGGAAGGAACATTAAGATGCCTCGATCCGATCGAGGTGGTAAGTATCTTAGTTCAGAGTTCCTCGACTATCTTAGGGAATGTGGGATTGTCTCACAATTGACACCTCCCAGGACACCGCAGTTGAATGGTGTAGCTGAGAGTCGTAATCGAACCTTGTTGGATATGGTTCGTTCCATGATGAGTCGAGCTTCGCTACCAATATCATTTTGGGGGTATGCCTTAGAGACTGCTGCCCATATCCTTAATCTAGTTCCCACAAAGAAAGTTGCCAAAACTCCTCATGAGATGTGGACTGGTAAAGTACCCAAACTAGACCACATTAAGATTTGGGGTTGCGAGGCTTTCGTGAGACGCGAGACTCATGATAAGCTCGAACCTCGAAGTGAGAGGTGTATTTTCATCGGCTACCCACAGAAATCCTTTGGTTACCTCTTCTACAGACCTAATGAGAATGTGGTATTTGTAGCTAGGAGGGCTTTCTTTCGAGAGAGGGAGTTCATAAGCCAAGGAGACAGTGGGAGGCAAGTTGACCTTGAAGAAATTCAAGAGTTAAGTGGTGAAGGAACTTCAAACCCTAGCACTCAACTTGAGGAGGAAACTCCTGTTGAGCCAATTGACAAGTCTGTACCTCTGAGGCGTTCCACAAGGGTTAGGAATGCACCTGAGCATTACTATGGATTCCATATTACTGCGGAAGGTGATACACTTATCAGTGATGAGACACTGATAGGTCTAGATGAACCTAACAGTTACGCGGAAGCCATGGCAGACCCTGAGTCAGGCAAGTGGAAAGAGGCAATGGACAGCGAGATACAGTCCATGTATGACAATCAAGTTTGGAACTTGGTTGAGAATGTACCAGGTCGTAAGACTGTAGGGTGCAAATGGATCTTCAAGAAGAAGACCGACATGGATGGTAATGTACACACTTATAAGGCACGACTGGTTGCAAAGGGTTTCTCACAAACTCCGGGAGTTGATTATGATGAGACCTTTTCTTCAGTAGCCAAGATTAAGTCTATTAGGGTTCTGTTAGCCATAGCCGCATTTCATGACTATGAAATATGGCAAATGGATGTCAAAACCGCTTTCCTTAATGGAAAGTTGGCTGAGGATGTTTACATGAGTCAGCTAGAGGGTTCTGTTAACACAGAGTACCCTAATAGAGTGTGTAAGCTTGAGAAATCCATTTATGGGTTAAAGCAAGCACCTCGCAGATGGAATCTTTGCTTTGATGAGAAAGTCAAGGAATTTGGCTTTTCTAGGAGTGAAGATGAATCTTATGTATATGTCAAGGCTAGTGGGAGTATAGTTAGCTTTTTGGTATTGTATGTGGATGACATACGACTCATAGGAAATGACATCCCAACTCTGCAGGAAGTTAAGTCCGGGCTTGGGAAGTGTTTCTCTATGAAGGACCTAGGAGAAGCTGCCTATATTCTAGGGATAAGGATCTTGAGAGACCGGAGTAAAAGACTAATTGGACTTAGTCAGAGTACCTACTTGGATAAGGTGCTGAAGAGATTCGGCATGCAGGACTCCAAGAAAGGAGAGTTACCCATCCAGAGTAACGCCAGATTGAGTAAGACACAAAGCCCTAGTACTAAGGCTAAGATAGCAGAAATGAGTTGAATACCTTATGCTTCGGCTGTAGGATCGATTATGTATGCTATGACGTGTACTCGACCTGATGTAGCCTTTTCTTTGAGCATGGTTAGCAGGTATCAGGGGAACCCTGGCAAGGCACACTGGATTGCGGTAAAGAATATCCTCAAGTACCTACGGAGGACTAAGGATTGGGTCCTTACCCTCGGTGGGAGTGAAGACTTGAGAGTTGTAGGGTATAGTGATGCTAGCTTTCAGACTGATAGGGATAATTTCCGCTCTCAGTCAGGATGGGTCTTTACGTTAAATGGAGGAGCAATTTCTTGGAAGAGTTCCAAGCAAGAGACAGTGGCTGATTCAACTTGCGAATAAGAGTATATAGCAGCTAGCGAGGCAGCAAAGGAGGCGATATGGCTGAAGAACTTCATTGGAGACCTTGGAGTTGTACCAGCTACTAAAGAGCCAATGGAAATTTTCTGTGATAGTGAAAGTGCAGTTGCCTTAGCCAAGGAACCAAGGGATCACGGGAGATCCAGACACATTGACAGAAAATACCATTTCATCAGACATCGAATAGAAGAAGGACTCCTCGTGGCAAAGAGGGTATCATCGGATGAGAATCCAGCAGATCCCCTGACGAAGGGACTGACTCGGGTTAAGCATCTCCAGCATGCTCGGAGCATAGGGCTGAAGGATGATATTAGATTTAGTAGTTAGATAACCTTGAAATTTGTAAAGTGTAATTGACATTAGATGATGAATAAAAGGTGTTTTATTTATGAGTAAAGTGTTGCTATCTCTTGTCGATCGTTTACTATATTTCTTTTGCATGTTTTGACTTCCAGAATAATTATGTTTGGTATATCATATTATTCGAACCTCCACAGTCGGTCATATGTCGGAAGTAGGTATGAATCAAGACTGTCATGATTGGTTGCAGAGGTCTAAGTTGTTGGACATGGCTACAACACTCATGAGTGCTCATAAGTTCTGAGCATTGGACTCAACCCACGCTCACTGGAATCACTTCATGGAATTTATCTCGAGTGATCGTGAGACGGTAATATCATATAAGTCTTCAAACCTAGATATATGATTTGTTACTTATGAGTTGGTTATGCATTGATTGTACGAAAACGCATTGGTAACTCGATGTTATAAAACGTGCTCTTGTGTATAATTCAATGAGTAGTAGAACAAACATATGAGTCGAAGTTTATCTGTTCCTTCTTGGATTAGAAGCTGATATCTGGGCCCCTCGATGATTTTGTTTTGACCTATGTACCGGGCCCGGTCAGAACTAAGTTGATGTGTTAAATTAAGTTCTTTGTCAAACAAATCGGAAATCGGGAAACAAACTGCTGGACAATAAGTAAGACATTGTTCCATGTATTTGTCCGGCTGATATCTAGAACGGAGGATTATATGATCACTTATCTTAAATGGCGTATCATCATCTTCTCAGTTCCGAGAGACCTTGAAAGAGCTACGATTGCCGATCGGTTCCTGAAGTATTGCAGTTATAGTTATTAGACTTATCCAAGTGGGAGACTGTTGGATAAGGTGTCTAAGTCCATAACTATTTCTGGTATGTACTTGACCCGACCCGACATGGTCCATTTGGGTTGCATGGCACCATGCAATTGGATAAACTAAAATGAGAGAAATAACACTTATGGTTTATTAATATATTATAAGTTCTAATATATTAATAATATTATTTAATTAGTTTGATGAAGAATTAATTTAGAATTAATTAAGTGATCAAAAGATAACTAATTAAATATATGGGTAGATTATGTAAATCTTCCATATCTTATATAGTGGGCTAAGATGCTCCATGGATTATCAAGTTGGGTTCCACCCATAGGATGCTCCATGGATGCTCCATGGGAGTTACAAACCCATGGGTCATGGAAATGAAGAGTCATGACACATTAGGGTTTACATGGTGTAACCCTAGATGTGTCAACACTATATAAGAAACCCATTCTCCACCAAAATCGGCAACACATAAGAAACAAGAGGGCTAGGCCGATTTTAGAAGTGTGTATTCTCTCTAAAGTCATTCCAAAAGCATTTGGTGTTGTGTGAAGCATTTGAGGCATCACACTTGGGGTGCTAGGCTCACAAGGTTTCAAGGATCATAAGCAACAACAAGGTAAGTTATTCTATCTTTCATGCAAGTTAAAATTTGTTCCCCATGTATGCTAGATAGGAATATAACCTTGGAATTCAACTTTGCATGATAATTAGACAAACATAGATCCAAGGTTATTAGGGTTGCATGTACACTTAGGAAGTGTTAGAATGCTCAAAACCCATCAGTAAGAAGCCAACATCCTCTTCAAGTGCTCCAATATCGGCTCATATTCCCTCGGATTTGTGAGCAGAACATTGAATAATAAAATCCAATCATGAGGATTTAGATTTGGAAGGTCTGCAAGGGAAATAATCGACACGGAGTTTGCAGAACCTCGTGTGTTTTAAAGTTGACATTTATAAACCTCCCAGCAGACGTAGGTTTCAGTACCTTGACAGTGATTATCTTCTGTGCGCTCCATGTCAAGTACTGCGGTTGTCCATACTTCAGATAGAAATCAATAAGCTCTCGGTCAACCTTTGGATGAGGAAAAGGAACCTCAACAGTCGAATCAAAGCAGTGAAACGTGAATGCCTTTCGAGTTATCGGCATGTCGAACTGCGAGTCCTTAGAATTGTCACAGTCAAACGAAGCAACAGGTTCCAACCAATAAACACTTGGAAACTCTATAGCTTGATTGATAAGTGCCTCTTTTGTCCATAAGGGAAACAAGGCCTTCTTGCAGTTCAAGGCATCTTCTTCTTCCTTGTTTCTCCTTTCCCTCTCCTCTGCGTCCCTTGCAACCTTCAAGGTTTCATCAAGCTCTTTATCTCTCTTCTTTCGCTTAAGAGCCTCAACAATAGTTTCACCAGATTCGTTACTGCTATCATCATCAATCTCCTTTTGATTTTCTTGTCGACCAGAACCTGAAGCTACATTATCCTTCAGTTCAGTTGTAACTTTGACCTTTGGTTGAGCAGTTTCGGTTTCAGTCTTAACCTTCGGTTGGGGAGCACCCTCTCCCCCTTGTTTTGGAGCAACGAATTTCTCCGAAACACCCTTCATCTTGTGTAACAATGCAAGGGCAAGAAGAAGTTTTGTTGTAAGATGATTCCGAATGGTCAAAGTGAGGATAAGATCATGAGCACCAAGAATATTGGTGAGCATATCCTTCACATCCCTTGCACAGCTGCGAAAAACAGCTATTTCGGTCTTCAACAAAGAAATTTCTTTTTCTGCTTGGGCGAGCTGCACTTTCTGTACTTCAACCATGGATGTTTGGCGAGCAAGTTCTTCCTTCAGAGCACTTTCTTTTGCCAAATCAACGTGAAGAGATTCAAGGCGAGAATTCACCGAACTGATAAGTGAAGAGTTCTCGGCTTGGATAGAGGAACGCACAACCTCAAACTTAGTTTGTTCTTCTTGAAGAGACTTGGAGAAAGAATCCACAGAAGCATTCACCTTTGCTGCATTCGTATCAGCATGCCCTTTTAGTGACTCAAGAAAGATCTGAGTACTATGAACAATTTCATTAATATCAGTGGTGGCCTTTTGGCAAGAGGAGGTAGACTCATTAACAGCTTTGGTGGATTTTTCAATTGACTCCGTATATTGTTCAAGAGCAGTGTCCAAAAAGGCTTTAAGCACAACACCACTATAGGACTTGCTGTCTTCAAGAAATTTATCCAATTTCTCATGAATGCTCTGCAAGTGTTGGCTGGTGATAGGAGCATCATCATCCTCATCAGTAGGAAGCCGATAGGGACTGAAGTATGTAGAATCATACTCATCATTAGCACCACCGAGAGTGGCACCGGAATCGGTTGAATGGGAGGGTGAAAGAGGTTTAGTGATGACAGGAGGTTTGGTTTCAGTAGTTGCCCCCGTATCAGATACGTTGACTCCTACTGTCGGTTCAGGAATAGTAGTGGTGGTGGATTGGGAAATTATAGGAGATGGTAAGGGACTGGTGGAAATAGGAATGGAAGAAACTGGTGGTGGTAAAGAAGTTGTTGTTTGTGATGTGGTAGGTGGAGGAATAGGAGCAACCGAAACTGGAACTGTCTGTTTCGGTGATGGAGGTGGAGTTGGAAGCTTGTTGTGAGGAGATTCGGTTGGAGTAGGAGATCGGGGAGGAGTGTTACCTCTCGGTGATTCATGACGAATTTCCTCTTCTTCACCTTCCTCGTCATTTTCTGAGCTAGGAGGAGTGGGACTCTTGGACGTTTTTGTTGGATATAGTGTCTAAGTCCATAACTTTATTTGGTATGTACTTGACCCGACCCGGCATGGTCCATTTGGGTTGCATGGCATTGCAATACTTGGATAGACTAAATGAGAGAATAAGGCACTTATGATTATTAATATATTATAAGTTCTAATATATTAATAATAGTATTATTTAATTAGTATTGATCAAGTATTAATCTAGTATTAATTTGGTGATCAAAGTGAGACTAATTAAATATATAGGGTTGATTATGACAATCATCAATTCTTTTATGGTGGATTAATGATCCATGATTTATGGGTTTGGTTATAACCATATGGAGCTCCATGGATAGTCCATGGGAGTTACCAACCCATGGGTCATGAGAAATCAAGAGTCATGACAATTAAGGGCATTCATGTGTAAACCCTAATTGTGACAACACTATAAAAGGAACCCTATGGCTAGCAAAATCGTGACCTAGTTTTTCTAGTGAGGGCATAACCGATTTTCAAGTGTAAGAAGTATTCTCTCAAGTTATTCCAAGTCTTGTGGTGTTGTATGAAGCATTTGAGGCACAACATTTGGGGTGCTAGGCTCATAAAGTCTTGAAGGAATCCAAGCAACAACAAGGTATGTATTTCTACTAGTATTATGTTTTATGTAATCCCCATGCCATGCTAGTTAGGAAATAACCTTGAAAACAAAATTTGCATGTATATAGAGAAAACATAGATTCAAGGTTATTAGGGTTGCATGTACACTTAGGAAGTGTTAGAATGCTCAAAACCCATCAGTGGTATCAGAGCCTAGGATTGTTTTCTGTATACTTGATGCAAAACTGCTTAAAAATCGAAAATTCTGCATTCTGACGACTGGACTCGCCGAGTCCATGGGGAGGACTCGCCGAGTCCATGAACAAATTCATCCTACTCGACGAGTAGAATAGTGCACTCGGCGAGTAGGAGCGTGCTGGGCAGTTTTTTTTTCGAGTTTTGTTGTTGGAAATGGATTAAGATCATTATCCCAATCTGTTTTGGACTTGTAAAATCTGTTTTTCAAAATGATAATGATTATGTTAACCCATTTTACATGACTTTTATCAATTTTCAAGTATTGTATATGTTTATATGATTTTCTTGAAATTGTTTGATATGAATATTTGTTCTTATGAGTTTTTAGAAGATCATAGGAATTTTGTGTAACTTACATGCTTGTTTAATTCATGATCTTAATGCTAATGATGGTGTCCATAACTTGTCCTTAAGTTATGGATAACCAAAAGTCACTTCTTTTAATTATGATTAAAGAACTACAGAGGTTTCATAAAATGAAGAGTATTCATTTTATGAACCATTAAAACTCATAAGTTACAAATTGAAGAGACTTGGAATAGTTTCAATTCTTGCCCTCAAGTTTTGGAATTTGAAAAGCCTTACACTTTAATTCCAAATTGAACTCTTAGAATTTTTTAAAGGTAAAATTCAAGCTTTATGGACTTCATTAAATTAATTAAAGTGTTTAATTAAAAGAGTTAATAATTCCATAAAGACATGGTTTAAGTTTAATTAAATTAAGTATAGTTTAATTAATAGATTAAACCACCAAGTATTTTAAATGTTTAAAATACACCCTTATACTATTATTATAATTTTAATTATATAGATATGTATAAGAATATGTCATTCTTACCGTTAGTAGGCCTCATTCACGAAGCCGGTCTATAAGGGGGGTATAAGGTTGTTGCCTATAAAATGGTGACTTAATGGGTGTCCACTCTCACCCACCGCTTCCTTGATCGGTGGAGGGTCGTTAGCCGAACGGGTAGGATACGACTTTAAATACTCGTTAAAAGTATAATGAATTATAAAGTAACTATACATTATATATTCCCAATCTTAGTTACTTTAGGAAAATGTGAAATTGGTGCTAGCCCATAAAATTACACTTTGTACCTTACCAAGTCGTTAGTGGAGCGTGTGTGGTTAACCGGCACACTAACATGGACTAGTAAGAGTGGCAAAGGGTAACTTGACTTTATTATAGATCGGTGGAGCGTGTGTGGTTAACCGGCACATCGATTAGGTAATATTGTTGAGGGTACCAAGTCAATTTGTATGGTTATTCACACCTTGTTTGTGATCCTCGGCATCCCAGTCACAAACTTGAGAGGGCACAATCGAGATTCAAACATGCCATTGAAAGTTCAATGTATCTCAAAAGATCTAGGAGTTTCAAATCCAATTAAAAACTTAATTATATTTCGTTTTTATGGTGGAAATTGGTAAATCGTCATTTACCTACCTTCAACTATTTTATAATTTGGATTACGGCATCCCTCTTCCAGTTATAAATAGGTTGTTGGGTCCTAGCCTTAATATTTCATATTGGGTGTTATATTAAGGACTTTAAATCAACTAACTTGAATTTCTCCCATTATAGATGTCTAGTTTAGACAGCTATGGTCTTCCCAAATCTTTAGGAACAAGCTTCCTAATGAAGATGATATCCCAAATGGCAACCAAGGTGAAAGATCAATCCCTTTGTTGTGCATTAGTGGGACTGGAAATCATACTTCACTTCCTCCACCTCCTCCAATAAATCTCCTTATCCCACAAGTTTACATGATAAGTTCTAAGTCACTCAATCCCTATTGGCAAACAAAGTCTATATGTGCTTAGGTCTTGGAGATTAAGTCACATATTGACAAGCCGGGAGAGTAGGGTGTCGAAGTCTCAAGGTAGCTGGCTGTTGACTTGGTCACTCCCTGATAACAGATCACGACATGACCCTTAATGATCTTACCTATTTGCTTGATGATGCTGAATCAGCAATGATTTGGAGCATTGGTAAAGCAAAATTTGATTGGAAGATCAACTTCCCAAACTTCCATGGACATTGACAATGGTAACATTGGAAGTCCAGAAAAACTTTCTCTTCCCAATTGAAAGGGATTGGCCATAGTCAACTCGGTTGACCAAATGATAAAGAGAAAGGCTAAGTCTGTGATAGTCCCGTGTACCGTTTCCAAAGAGTCCATATGTTTCTGTTGCCAATGGAAGGGCATTGGTTGCGAAGCTGCCAAATTTACCTAAAAGTCCATAAGGATAGTAAAGTCAAATGTTTGACTCTAGTTCAGGTAAAGTCCATTGTCTAACTCTATTAAGTTTCTATTCTGAGATTCTTATTGCATGATGTGACTGCGTCACATGTTGATGTTTTAAGAATCAAAGAAAAGTGAAGAAACTTAAAGGAAGTACATGTTGATTCTGATCGCGAAGAGGGATTTTGATCGCATGGTTCAGTGATCAGAATTTTGAGCTATTACTTAAGAGTTGAGACATATTGCTTATGAATAGATAACAACAAGGTTTTCATATGGGTTGTAAGGATAAGTTTTCCGCAAAGTTTTAAAATAAAGAAAAGTTTTGATTTTATTTATTTTAAGTATCCTTACAATGGCATTTGTGAAAAATTGTTGATTATATGTTTCCATTAATAGCAATATTTGAAAATGGATTTGATTCTTTCATTTGTGGTAGTATCATAATTTACCAAATAAGGAAAGATTCTCATCGCCCAAGTTTCAGTTAGATAGAAACTTGGAATCATGCAACTTGTATTGTATTATGAATGAGAAGTTTTCGTCTTTGGGAAATTAAGACTAATTCCTTGTTCACATGTACATGTGAGTCAAGTGAAGGACTAAAAGATTGGGTACACTTGGTTGTGTGCTGGTCAGGTCCACCACAAAGGTAGATAAGATTATTCGTTATGATTTACTAAAGTTTAGTAAATATGGTTATGCTTACGAGTTTAAGTGTAATTCTGAAACATTGGAAAAGTTTCAATGTATGGCAGAATGAATAAGAAGAATCAAGTAAGGCAGAAAGATAAAAGTTTCTCCAATCTGAAGAGATGGGAGAGTACTTGTGTATTTTGTTTTATGATTATCTTAGTGATTATGGAACCATATCACAATTGATCCTCTAAGGACACCTTAGTGTGTTTGTTACCTGAGGAGAGGAATCGTGAATTGTTGAAATGGTTAAATCAAAAGATAATTCATACTTCGTGCCAAAAACAAATCCTGGAGTTATACTCCAAGATTATAACTTGAGTGACATAGTCTTTAGAAAGTTCACAACACTTGTCAAATGTAGAGTAAGATGTTTCCTATTCTTGTACATTTGAGATTGGTAAGTTGTGATGTTTTGGATAAAACAAAGACCAGCTAAGACCAATAGTGAGAAGTGTTTAACTTGATAAGAATCCGCACTAGCTCTTGAATATTTGTATTGTCAAGGAATGGTTCTTGACAAAGAGAAGTCTTATATGTCAAGAGGATAGTGGGAGTCTAAATGATTCTGAAATAGTTTCAAGAACTAAATCAAGAGTTTTGTTAATCACTAGCCCACGACTTGAGGTTTGTAACCTATCGTGTTGACATATTCTTGTTTCTGTGTCTATTCCAGTTGAAAGTTGATTATGCTTGTGAGTTCTATGAGTTCTCAATTGTTTGCATAACAACCCGGAAGCAATGGTGGGCATTGTGCTACCAGGTGGCAAGAAATTAAGATTGCACAAGTTCAGTCCATATGAATTTGGAAGTAACCTAGTCCTGTGATTATGGTTATGACAAATTCACATGGATAGGAACACATACACCATAAAATCTAAGTGTCATAAGGTTTCTCTTCGATTCATGAAAATGATGGTGAGGAAACGCTTCCACTAAGAAGATTTTAAGTAGATAGCGGTTGTGATATTTGCATTCTCATATAGTTAGTGGAGCGTGTGTGGTTAACCAACACACTAACTAGTGAGAATTGCAAAACGTCTAGACAAACATGTGAGCTATCTAAGGAAAGGTGTATGTTTTTGATAAAGTCTTATCAAAGCAATCTAGTATCAGAAATATGAACTTTGGTAAGAAAGTCAATAAAGTATTGATTTCTAGAAGTCCAGTAGATTTCTGAGTACATGTCAAAGCTAGTGGGAGCATAAAGTGTTATGCTGGTAATCATTATGCTAGTGGGAGCATGACGATTATGTTAAATATTGCAGGTTAGCAATGTTAATTATAGAAAACAAAAGTTTCAATTCGCCTTGAAAAAGTTGTTTTGCTATAATTAAGGGAGATGATTTTATACTTCACTCCAATTCTACAAGCTTAGATTGAGAATTTAATCTACTTTAGTCAAGAATATATATGAATGTTATGTTGGAATGGTTTAACATAAGGAAATTCTATATATGTTGCGTTCTCAAAATTCGATTATGATTACGGCATCCCTCTTCATAGTTCGAATTATGAAAACATGGCAAATAAAAAAATTTATAGCATAAATCATGTCCCATATGCTTTGGGTATAGGTTTGATTACATGTGCTATAATATTCATCCATTCTAAATTTTCCAAATGCCTAGGGCATTAAGATGGAAAAAGGAATAGAACTGGAAATGACTAAAATGATTAAGCAAAGTTGTCGAGGACAATCTGAGGTTTACCAAAGATTGGTTGCTCATGGACAATTAGAAGTATAGAGTAAGGACCATATTGACATATTTTGAAAAGAGGCAACTCTTGTTCAGAAGTGATGGTCAAAATGGTAATATAGAATTGTCTCCATAGGTGGAAGTTATTCTTTGAATCTGTGTAAGATTAAAGAACTTAATGCTAAGAAGGATGTTCAAAGGAATGTACTTTGAATTTGAGACTTCATTTCCATGGAATTGTTTTCCATTGGAATACTTTGTAATTTCTGTTGCCAAGTCTTTGTGACTTCTGTGCATAATCATTACAAGGGGATCATTGCATATAAGTTTAGAATCTAACAGATTACAGTAGATGGCAAGAGTTTGGTATTCTTTCATTTACAACGAGGATTGGAATTGTGAAATTAGCATCATTGGAATATTGTCAATTGATCTATTTCATAAACAGAGGACCATATGTAAACATAGTATGCATACTTGGAGTATGGCATAATTGTTGTTTGGAAAAACATAGTGTACATGCTTGGAGCATGGGACAACTAATGTTTTAATTCAAGTATAAAGTTGATTAATCAAAACATAAATAATGAGTAATCAATATGGTGCTTAATTAAAAGGTGTTTTTATTTACACTCAAAGTGTTGGGGCCATATAAGATTAGTATTATTCTTATGTTTCACTTTGCATGTTTTGACTTCCAGAATAATTATGTTATGGTATATATCATATTATTCAAACCATCCACAGTCAGTCATATGTTGGAAGTAGATATGAATCAAGACTGTCATGAATTTGGCTTGTATGATTTGTTTAAAGTGCTTTAGACAATGCAATGGTTGCTACAACATTCATGAGTACTCATAAGGGCTGAGTATTGGATTCAACCCACGCTCACTTGCATCACTTCATGGAATTTATCTCGAGTGATCGTGAGACGGTAATATCATATAAATCTTCAAACCTAGAGATATGAGTTGTTGACTATGAGTTGGTTATTCATTGATTGTACGAAAACGCATTGGTAACTCGATGTTATAAAATGTGCCTTTGTGAATAATTCAACAAGTAGTTAGTACAAGCATATCAGTCGAAGTTTATCTGTTCCTTCTAGAAATAGAAGCGATATCTGGGCCCCTCGATGATTTGGTTTTGACTTATGTACCGGGCCCGGTCAGAACCTAATTGATGTGTTCAATTTAGTTCTATGTCGAAACAAATCAGAGATCGAGAAACAAATGCTGGACAATAAGTAAGACCATGTTCCATGTGTTTGTCCGGCTGATATCATGAGAACAGAGGATTGTATGATCACTTATCTTAAATGGCGTATCATCATCATCTTAGTTCCGAGAGACTTTGAAAGAGCTATGATTGCTAGTCGGATTTTGAAGTCATATTTGCAAATATAGTTATTAGACTTATCCAAGTGGGAGACTGTTGGATATAGTGTCTAAGTCCATAACTTTATTTGGTATGTACTTGACCCGACCCGGCATGGTCCATTTGGGTTGCATGGCATTGCAATACTTGGATAGACTAAATGAGAGAATAAGGCACTTATGATTATTAATATATTATAAGTTCTAATATATTAATAATAGTATTATTTAATTAGTATTGATCAAGTATTAATCTAGTATTAATTTGGTGATCAAAGTGAGACTAATTAAATATATAGGGTTGATTATGACAATCATCAATTCTTTTATGGTGGATTAATGATCCATGATTTATGGGTTTGGTTATAACCATATGGAGCTCCATGGATAGTCCATGGGAGTTACAAACCCATGGGTCATGAGAAATCAAGAGTCATGACAATTAAGGGCATTCATGTGTAAACCCTAATTGTCACAACACTATAAAAGGAACCCTATGGCTAGCAAAATCGTGACCTAGTTTTTCTAGTGAGGGCATAACCGATTTTCAAGTGTAAGAAGTATTCTCTCAAGTTATTCCAAGTCTTGTGGTGTTGTGTGAAGCATTTGAGGCACAACATTTGGGGTGCTAGGCTCACAAAGTCTTGAAGGAATCCAAGCAACAACAAGGTATGTATTTCTACTAGTATTATGTTTTATGTAATCCCCATGCCATGCTAGTTAGGAAATAACCTTGAAAACAAAATTTGCATGTATATAGAGAAAACATAGATTCAAGGTTATTAGGGTTGCATGTACACTTAGGAAGTGTTAGAATGCTCAAAACCCATCAGTTTTTACCATCTTTTTAATCTTCTTCGGTTTAGAAGAATCCCCTGTATCAGACTTTTGCTTCTTGGACTTGGAAGTCTTAGACTTATCATCCTCTTTTGGCTCTTTCTTGGTAGAAATCCGTTTACCTCGGTTACTCGGCTTGTCAACAGCATCTAGGGCAGCCTGCTGTTCAGGAGATAGGACTCTCGGTTCCTTGGGAGGAAGTTTTCGATAATCAGCCATGAGTTTACTTTCGGCTATAACACATCTATACATTGTCTCAGGGATAGAGCGAATGTGAGGGAACTTCTTAGGATTAGAAATTATGATTTTCTTCGTGTGAAACGTAGCAATAGACGCAAATAGAGAATCCGTCATTACCGGAATGTCCAAAGAATTTATCGCCCTTCTGGTAATGAGAGTCCAGAATCGTGCACATGAGATTTCAGAATGCCTCGTTGTAGTGTTGAGGCTTTGCACCACTTGAGACCAGATGATCGTCCCATAATCAAGATTGAGACCATTGTAAAGGCCGTAGAGAAGGGTTAGGAAAGCCTTGCTTGTGCCATCAGATCCATCACTTCTCTCCGCCAAAATCTTGATGAGAAGAGTAAGCAGTCCATTCCATGGGGACGGTAGGCAGGACTTCTTAACCTTCGTTATTGTTGTAAGCACGTCAGTGTATCACATTTCATACAACATCGAGAAAAGCTGAGTAGTGGTGATGAAATCGGGTGAAATCATAGATGAATCCACAACGAGGTGCAATAAAGAACAAAATCTCCCTTTTGAAATAGAAGCCTTTTAGAATGGATTAGAAAGTAGATTATTTCCTTGTTTTTGTCATATTAGGCAGTAGAGTAAACTTGTGATAGAAGGGACATCGGAACGACTTCCACCTGTCTTAGGGCTAGAACCAGTGGAGAATACTTCAAACACTCAACCACCTGCAGCATATACGAATCGTACAGAAACGGATTGAGTTCAATAATCATGTTCTGATTGGGCTTGGTCGAAAGCAATGTGGACGAAGCAGTCTGATCGTGAACGGATGAAGAAGTCGCCATTGTTGATTGAAGAAAGAAGATGAACAGTTTGAAACTAGCCTTGTAATTTTGAGAGAATTGGTTATTGGTAAAAGACAAATAAAAGTAGAAACCCTTTATATACCGTTGCTAGGAGAGAGAAAAATCATCATGATAATGACGCGGTCACTAAAACGTCGCCTGAAAAAGCGCGATGTGACAGGTTGGTTACTCCCAGGTATACGTCAGCACGTGTGGGTATTGAGACCGTTCAAATTCACGCGCCCAAGTTCTTATCCTCAATCGTCGTTTGAAATTTAGTTTCGCTCCAAGATGTAGAATTACCCCTGTTTTGCCAAAAGATAAACAGAAATCGAACCAACAGCAACCAGAATGTTGGAAAATTAAAATTTTCGTGCAATAGAGTGACAAAAGATAAAGAAATAAAGCAAATGTGTATTGGATGTGAGTGATGTCTCATTATAAGACAGAAAACAGAGGATTCCGGGCAAGAATCGCTTCCTTCAAAGTCAAGAGAGACTTGAAGTGCTTGTGTGGGTTCCCGTGAAATAACGATCAAATGTTTGTAGAGAAACATTGAAAGGCTTCTTTTTAAGTCATAGGCTTAAGGTGGTTTATCTTCAACCGAACGTCAATGCTTAACATAAGACCGAACATTGGAAGAAGTACTTGTGAGACCGATGTGGTCTGTTGAACAAGTAGGTAGGATATATTTTATAGTGACTAAAGAAGATATAGAAATCTCAAAAACAAAAGGAAACTGGATCTTTATGGGAAGAAAAAGCCTTGGTGTTAGACAAATTCATAAAAGATCACTCAAAAAATAAAAATGAGATTTCATTCGGTAACCAATAACATCTTGAATTTGACAATTCACCGTCAATTCGTTGTTGGTGTTGGATTGTGGGTTTCACTAAGTATGTGGTATACATATCTAAGATCATAAACACAGATTTTGTGCAACCATAAACCTCAGTGCTAAAGACTGAGAGTCTCAAGGGTTACAGTGATGAACCGAAAGTTGATGGAGAAAGTAAGGAGGGTGGTTAAGGAACCGAAAGTACTTTCTGCTATAAAGACGTGACTAAGCAGAAAAACTCTTAACTCATATGAGAAGAGTAAAGTAGCTCTAGACTGAGTTGATCTGAACAGCCTGATTGGGAAGAAACGATAGGTAGTGATCGAATCATTAAGGCCTTGCTCTAAGTCGTAGAGGCATTGGTCAACATGCAGCAGCATGCTTGTAGGGACCCTTAACTAGTTCTTATGTAAATGATTATACCTGCCTTAGCTCCAAACTCTGTTGCACTGATACACTTGTGACCTAATGAAAGGAACAAACAAACAAACAAACAAACAAACCACCACACAAAAAAAATATTTTTGAAGTTTTGAAATTTTCTGAAAAACAATAAAAACAGAAAAAGTAAATATTTTTGGATTTTTGAAGTTTTCTGAAAAATAATAAAAAACAGAAAAAGTAAATATTTTTGGATTTTTGAAGTTTTCTGAAAATAATAAAAACAGAAAAAGAAAATAATTTTGGATGTTTGAAGTTTTCTGAAGTGTACAACCGAAACCTTATCTTAAAAGAATGAAGCGAAATAGACCGAGCGATTGGTTCATTTCGGTTCCTTAAAATTCCAGAGCCGAAATAGACCGAGCGGTCGGTTCATTTCGGTTCCCGAAAATTATAGAGCCGAAATAGACCGAGCGGTCGGTTCATTTCGGTTCCTTAAAATTCCAGAGCCGAAATAGACCGAGCGGTCGGTTCATTTCGGTTCCCGAAAATTATGGAGCCGAAATAGACCGAGCGTTCGCTCCATTTCGCTTGTCTAATTTTTAGTAAGAGATTTGAGGATTCGGTACCGACTCTGCTTCCATCATTCCTAGGCCTTGTAAAATTTTATTGAAACTCGCTTCAGGCAAGGCTTTAGTGAATATGTCAGCCAGTTGATCAGAGGACCGAAAGAAATGTACTTCCACGTTCCCATCTTCTACGTGGTCCTGGATAAAATGATATCTAAGTGCAATATGCTTAGTCTTAGAGTGTTGCACAGGATTGTGACAAATCCTTATTGCACTTTCCGAGTCACAATAGAGAGGAATCTTCTTCATACTCAGCCTGTAATCTCTTAGTTGACTTTGAATCCATATGACTTGAGAAGTACAAGATGCTGCAGCTATATACTCAGCTTCGGCTGTTGAGAGTTTATGATCTCGTATGGAGTGATTGAGAATCTCTTGTTGAGCAAAGACCGGTTCTGAGTGTAGCACGCGGCTGCAACTGCATCAGCCCAGAAGTATAACGGAAGAGAGGCGAAACTGAGCATGGTTCTGGCTGCCTCACACAAAGAACGGTTTCGTCTTTCAACAATCCCATTCTGTTGTGGTGTATAAGGGGCCGAAAAACTGTGAGTTATCCCGTTGTCCGCCAGAAAGTCCTCAAAATCGTTATTCTTGAATTCCAGACCGTTGTCACTTCTGATATTCCTCACCGTCTTTCTCAGCTGCACTTCCACTTGCTTGATAAATGTCTTCAACTTGGGAGTTGCATCTGATTTCTGCTTAAGAAAGAAGACCCAGGTGAAGCGAGAAAAATCATCTACAATAACAAGAATGTCCTTACTACCACCGATGCTCTCGATAGCCGAAGGTCCACATAAGTCAATGTGTAATAGTTCAAGAGCTTCAACAATCTTTGTATTAATTCGTGTAGGGTGGCTCTTTCTGCTTTGTTTTCCCATCTCACATGCAGCACACAGATGTTCCTTGTTAAACTTGAGAAGAGGGAGGCCTCGAACGTGATCACCAAGCACCAACTTATTAATGTCTTTGAAGTTCAGGTGCGATAGACGTCGATGCCACAACCAGCTTTCATCAGTGTTCGCCTTTGACAGCAGACATATTGCTGGTTTTCCTCATATTGGGTTGAGATTTAAAGGATACATTTCTCCTTTGCGTTCAGACTTTAGTAGAACCTTTTTCGTTTGCTTTTCTATTATCTCAGAGCCCTCATCATCAAATGATACTTTCAGACCTGTTCCCACAACTAATTGTGACACGCTGATGAGGTTATGCTGCAATCCTTCCACATACGCCACTTTTCGAATCGAGAAATCTCCATTGGTAATCATACCATATCCCTTGATTGTTCCATAGGAGTTATTTCCATACTTTACACACCCACCATCTTTTAGGGACCGAAACTACCTCAGCTCTTCCTTCCTTCCTGTCATGTGACGCGAGCAGCCACTTTCTATATACCATTCATCATCGAACTGCTCGTCACTGATTACCTGCAAATTTAAGCAGATTTAGGAACCCAAAGTTTCTTGGGTCCTGGTGAGTCTTTCACAGAAAAAGGAAGTAGAGAAGAAATATCAACTAAATATGTTCTTTTTACTAGAGTAGTTTGATCTTTTCTTTTAATGGTATACACCTTGATTTTAGTTTTATCTTGTTTAATTTTTGGTGCATTAGTTGGTGTGTTGTTAGATGGTTTGGGACTTTTCTTTTGAATCCTAGGGTTAGCTGACTTTTTCTTATTATGGTACTCAGATTTTGATTTGAGCTTTCCCTTTCCTTTGATGTCCTTCATTAAATTTGTTTTGCTATGGGAGTTAGAAGGACCGAAACTAGACTTGGGACCGAAACTTGACTTGGGACCGAAACTTGACTTTCGGTTCTGAGAGCCAATGTGGGGACCGAAACTTGACCTTCGGTTTGGTACGCTAGTTTGGGAACCGAAAGTAGATGTTCGGTTCTGACATTTGGAATAGTCGGAATTTGGGCTGAAATTTTCTTTTGCTTTCAGTTTTTCCTTTCCTTTATCCGTTGATTCTTTCTTAGGAGGAACGTAATTGGGATTTTGGGATTCCTAGTGACGTTTTCGCTCATTCAGATTCCTTGCGTATCTTTAATTTCTTAAGCGTTTCTGTTCAGCTAACTCCTTCTGTGATTTGTGGATATTGAAGCTAGCCTTTGGCTTCTCCTTTTTACTTTCGGTTGTATTTGTTGGAACAGTTGGTTCTGTCATCGGTTCTTCAGGGATTTCTTTAGTTCCACTTGTGCTTGGTTTGTCGAAACTTGAGGGTTTGTTGATGGGTTCAGCAACATATCTTCCTTTAACCCTCCATGAAGTTTGCTCAGATAAGCCTACGGTTTCGTCTGCGTTGTCAATAGGGGCAGACCAGAAATAATCGTCACATCCTTCAGCATTGTCTTTGTCGACCAAGATCTTTAATTCTGCCGTTTGTTTAGCAGTGACCCCTGTAACTGCATATACCTGATTCGACACAGTTTGAACCTTTTGATAGACCATAGCTTTTTCCTTGAGTTTCTGTGGCTTTTCTTTCGACAAGCGAGCGAATTCAACCGAATTTTTAGAAATGAGGGGTTTCTCATTCTCGGTTTCACTCTTCATGAACTCAGAGCAATCAACTTCGTCTTCTACTGAGATTTCACTCATCTCACTTTCCTCATCAAATTCATACGTATTATCTAAGTTCATTTTATTTTCTGAAGTTAATTTGGCATTTGACGAGTCAAAGGATTGAATAGTTTCAGACTTAATTTTTAACCTATCATTTTCATCTAAAATATTTTTGAGCATACATTTGTGTTCCTTAGAATCAATGAAGGTTTCTTTCTTGTCCAGTCCTATTTTGTAAGACATGGATGTCTCTTCTGATGATACTACTGATTCACATTCTGCTATGACCTCATCCTCCTTAAATTCAAGGAAGGGTAACATCATCTTATGAATCTTCTTTTCTATCTCACAACTTAAATGCAATTGAGCAATATTAAAGTATAAATGCTTAGCAATTAAACAAAAAACATTCCTTTGTTTTAAAAACTTTAAATTGTCTCTTTGCAAATAAATACTTTCATCCCTGGCCCTAATTAACTCCGCCTCCTTCAGCTCAATCCACATCCTTCTCTCCTCACTTTTTGAAGACACCCTGGTGAGTTGGTCAGTTAGGTTAGAATTCGCTAAGCGAGTTTGCATGAGACTACCACTTAAGTTAGAAAATTTAAATTTTAATTCATTTAATTCTTCTTCGTAATCTGTTATTGGAACTTTAAGTGATTCAAGGATGGATTGTACCTTTTTGATCAACCGATCACAGTCGTTGATGTTCTTACTCACAGGCTTGGCCGCAAAACACTTGTCCTCAGTCAGGTTCGGTTCCTCACTTGCACTTTCGGTTGATGAACCAGCTGTGACAATTAAACACCTTCCATCCGAACCTACTTCCTTTGCCACATAAGCCTTTCCATGAGTGGGCTTTCTCACCTCTTCATCTTCAGAGTCGGTTGACCAAACTTCAACGCCACCGAACTCATCTTTATCTGCATTTTCCTGCACAATTAAGGCATTCATAGAACTATTAGTCGCCTTCTTTTTGTTGATCTCTTCCAACTTGCGCATATAGTACGCCTCATCATCTTCACCATCTCTTTTCTCAGCCATTTTCCTTAGCATGCAATCTTTGGCAAAGTGGTTCTTGCCGTGACAGTAATTACAGTCGAACCCAGAGTCTCCCGCAAGCTTGCTCTCCTTCTTGTCTTCATCCTTTTGAGAAGAGACCTTCGCTTCGTCCTTCACCTTCTCAGAACTGTAACTATCCTGCCAGTTTTGGTTCTTGTTGACAGGAAATTTTCTTCGTGCAAACTTCTTTGGATTGGTGACCATCATAGCATACTCTTCTCTTGTAAGATCACACTCAGACATATCATACTCTTCTTCTTCTTCTGCAATGCTTTTTCCTTTGGAGACAAGCGCTAACGATTCCACACCCGAAACTACCTTCGCTTCTTTGGTGACTACACTCTCATGGGACTTAAGTATTCCCACAAGTTTCGCTAGTGAGTAAGATTTAAACTGTTCATGCGCTTTCACGGTTGAAACCACAGCCATCCATTCTGGTCTCAGACCGTTCATGAAGGTAACCTCTTATTCTTTAATAACACTTTTAAAGAAGTGACACTTAAACATCCATAACTTGAAGACAAGTTATGGAGTCATAAAATAATTAAATGAAAAAGACTCTTCATTTTTATGTAACCTGTGGCACTTTTATGATTTTTAAGATTCATAAATATGAGTTTTCATATAACTTGAGGACAAGTTACAAAAACATATTTTATTAACTTCTTTTAGATCAATATGGATTGAAAACAACTAACACATAATTTTTTTCAATAATCTAAATCAACTCATAAACAAGGTAACACAAAAAAAACTTTTGGTAATCCATAACTTGAGGACAAGTTATGGACTCCATACAATCTCATTGAGATCAAGAATTATACTAACAAACAATTTGCACATAATTCCTATGATCTACCAAAACTCAGAAGCATGAACATTCATAATCAACATTTTTCAAGAATTACATAAACATATATAAACTTGAAACTTTTATTATAGCATTGAAATTGGTTTAACATAATCATTACCACATTAAAAATAGGTTTTATAAGACCAAAACAATCAAAGGTAATGATTCTAGACCAATTCCAGCACCAAAACTCGAAGATATGCTGTTTGGGGGTCCAACTCGTCGAGTGCATGAACCAAATCGGCGAGTTGGATGAACTTTGCCTTGGACTCGTCGAGTGGGACAGTGAACTCGACGAGTCCACTGTCCCAGCAGCAAAAAAACTTCGATTTTAAGCAGTTTGCATCAAGTATAAGTGAAAACAAGCCTAGGCTCTGATACCACTGTTGGCTTTTGAGCATTCTAATACTCCTATGGTGTACATGCAACCCTAAATACCTTGGATCTATGTTTTCTCTATTATACATGCAAATATCAATTTTCCAAGGTATTGTTCTAACTAGCATAATATAAAGTACACATAATATAAATTCTAGTAGAATTACATACCTCTTGTTTGGTGCTTGATTCCATGGAGCTCAAGAGCCTAGTGCCCCAAGTGTGACACCTCAAATGGTTCACACAACATCATGAACACTTGGAATAACTTGAGAGAAAGTAGAACACTTATAAAATCGGTTTGCCCTCACTTGTTTCACTAGTTGCCGATTTCTTCAATAATAAGATCATTATATAGTTAGTCACAATTAGGGTAAACCCTAATTGTCATGGATTTCCATTTCCTTGGATCCATGGGTTCAAATACACCATGGAGCATCCTATGGGTTTTAGCCCAACTTGATAATCCATGGAGCATTAGCCCACTATATAAGTATGGATGATTTACTCAATCAACCCATATATTTAATTAGTCTTCTTTTGATCACTTAATTAATTCTAGATTAATTCTCGATCAATACTAATTAAATAATCTTATTAATATATTAGAACTTATAATATATTAATAAACCTTAAGTGTTATTTCTCTCATTTTAGTCTATCCAAATGCATGATGCCATGCAACCCAAATGGACCATGCCGGGTCGGGTCAAGAATATACCAATTATAGTTATGGACTTAGACACTAATCCAACACCTTTTGCCCAAATGGGAAAAGCAATAACTCTGGGCCCCTCAGTGATTTGGTGTTGACATTATAGTGTTGGGCCCAACCATGACTAAATTGATGTGTTCAATTAGTGGTCTTATGAGGTCATCATAAATCGGGAAACCGGGAAACAAAATTTTGGACAAGAGATTGATTGTAATCCATGCCTCATGTCCAGATGATATATTGTAGAACAGAGGAATATTTGATTACTTATCTTAGGACCGATATTTGATGAGATTAGAATCTGGAGTTGCTTTGGAAAACACCCTTTGCTATTTGATTTAGAAGTTGTATTTGAAATTGTAGTTATAGACTTATGCAAGTGGGAGACTATTGGATAAGGTGTCTAAGCCAATAACTAAATTGGTATATACTTGAATTAAAATCAGAGTCCTTTTGGGTTGTCCTCAAACCTAGTAATTGACAGAATGATTTTTTGGAGAGAGAGGTTGATTTAATGGTTTATTATAAGATTAATAAATAGCAATTAAATATATTATGAGGTTAATATAATAATTAAAAATAGTATTATTTAATTAATAATTAATCAGAAATTAATTGGAATTAATTTTGGGATTCATTAGATTAATTAAAAGTATATGGACTAAAGGTAACAATATTCAAAAGTTGACTAGTGAAGGATTCCAGAACCTTCCCACATGAGGGGGATGGTTTTGGAGGTTCCTAGGGCTTCTTGGAAGCCTTAGGGAGCAAGAAAAGGAATAGGGTTATCCGAGGAAACCTGCCTTATCCAAGATTTCTTACTCACCTATATAAACCCCTTATGGGATCATTATTTTTGTGAACCATTCTTAGAGCCTTAGAGTCGAAAATTTCCTTCCTCCCTCCTCTATCATCTCAAGTATTTCATTGCTAGGGTTTGGGTACAAACCATTAGAGGCACGAGATTTCTGGTGCTTTCTTTCGGAAGTTTGTTCAACAAGGAAGTGTTTGATTATTTACTACAATAATCAAGAGGTATGTAAACCCTAAAACCCTTTGTGTTTTTCGAAAATAATAGGGCACTCCTAACGTTCTTGATGTTCAATTGTTTGTTGGAATAATAGAGAAAACTTAAATCCAATAGGTTGCATGTGAACTTAAAGTTAAGTTTTTCGGCCACATATTTTTTTGTAACCTATAAAACCTATCAAACAATACATATACATGTTGGATTAATGTCTAAGTCCATAACTATATTTGGTATGTACTTGACCCGACCCGGCATGGTCCATTTGGGTTGCACTTCACCGGCACAATTTATATGGATAGTCTTTTGAGAATAGTATATTTATGATTTATATTAATATATTATAAGTTCTAATATATTAATATGAAATCATATTATTTAATTAGTATTGATCAAGAATTAATTTAGAATTAATTAAGTGATCAAAAAGAACTAATTAAATATGGACTCTTATATATATGGAATGGGCCAAGTTCATTTAGGTTGGGCTAAGCTTTCATGGATGGTCCATGGAGCTTTTAACCCATGGATCCTATGTAAATGAAAGGTCATGGGTATTAGGGTTAACATGGTTGTAACCGTAATCCTCCATAATATATAAAGGGGTCCTTGGCTCACAAAATTGGCACAAGTGTGTGAAAAAAAAGTGTGGGCCGATTTTAGTGTGCATACACATTCTCTCAAGTTCTTCCAATGTGTTTTGGTGATTTGTGATTCCATTTGAGGCTTCCACACTATTGGGGCTAAGCTCTTAAAGCTTGAAGACATCAAGCTACATCAAAAGGTATGTCATCTAACTAGAACTTTGTAGTATAGGTGCTTCATAATATGCTAGTTAGGATGAAACCTTGGAAGAGTTAATATTTGCATGTATAATAGAGAAAACATAGATCCAAGGTTTATAGGGTTGCATGTACACCATAGGAGTGTTAGAATACTCAAAACCCAACAGTGGTATCAGAGCCAGGTTGTTTTCTGTTATATTGATGCAAATGTTTTATTTTCAAGTTGGAAAAAAAGGAAAAAAAAACATGACGTTTGTCAAATTTTAAGATAATTACTTGTTTTGTGAAAAACAAATTATTTGTAAAATTTGAATCATTTGTTATATGAGTTGAATTAGGTCAAATTTAGTAAAAGATAAAATGATATGATTATTTTATTAGTTTTAAAAGTTTGATCTAAATGTTTTAAGGAGTTACAAATTTTGTCATAAAATTTTGGAGCTCAAAAGTTTTTTTAAAGTTGTGATCTTAGGGGTTTTTGAAACTTCCATA
Organism: Lactuca virosa; assembly: GCF_052849685.1. Taxonomy (NCBI): domain Eukaryota; kingdom Viridiplantae; phylum Streptophyta; class Magnoliopsida; order Asterales; family Asteraceae; genus Lactuca; species Lactuca virosa. Next base: position 275,369,970 of record NC_136434.1, on the reverse strand, counting down.
AGTTATGGATATGAAAGTTTTTTTTTAAAAAAAAAAATTTCATTCAAAGTTTTTATGGAGTTACAAAACTTGGTCTTAATGTTTTAAAAAATTTCATAACTTGTTCTTAAGTTATGGAACATGAAAAGTTTCATCATAAAACAAGTATTTAACTCCATAAGTTATGGAACCCAAAAGTTTTCAAGAGTTACAAAACTTGCCCTCAAGTTTTGGAATTTGGAAAAAGTTTTTTTATGATAAAAAAAAGAATTGAATTCTAAAACTCTTGGGTTCATAACTTAAACAATTAATTAAATGGTTTTAATTTTGAATTTAATAATTGGAATTATGATGTTTTTATTGAATAATTCAATTAACTCTTATGGACTTTATTAATAGATAATTAAAGTGTTTAATTAAAAGAGAATTAATAATTCCATAATGACATGGTTTAAATTTAATTAAATTAAGAGTATAGTTTAATTAATAGATTAAACCACCAAGTATTTTAAATGTCTAAAATACACCCTTATACTATTATAATATTAAAAGTTTAATATATTATATGTATAAGAGCAAGTCGTCTTAGCATTAGTATGCCTCATTCACGAAGCCGGTCTATAAGGGGGGTATAAGGTTACTGCCTATAAAATGGCAGTTTAATGGGTGTCCTCTCTCACCCACCGCTTCCTTGACTGGTGGAGGGTCGTTAGCCGAACAGGTAGGACAAGGACTATAAATCTCCCTTCATTAAAAGTATTAATGATAAATACTAAGTAACTAAACTTTTTATAAATTCCCAATCTTAGTTACTTAGGAAAATGTGAATAAGGTGCTAATCCATGAAATTACACTTTGCACTTTGTTTAAGCTGTTAGTGGAGCGTGTGTGGTTAACCGGCACACTAACCTGGACTTAACAAGGTAGGCAAAGGGTAACTTAATGTTTATCATAGTATCGTTGGAGCGTGTGTGGTTAACCGACACATCGATTGAGGGGTAAATATTAAGGGTAACAAGTATATTTGCATGGTTACTTCACACCTTGTTTTGTGATCCTCGGCATCCCAGTCACAAAACCTGAAGGGCACACTCGAGATTGAAACATGCCATTGAAAAGTTCAATGAATCTCAAAAGAATCTAGGAGTTTCAAAACCAACTAAAACCTAATAATAAATTTCGTTTATCTTGGTGGAAATTGGTGAATCGTCATTCACCTACCTTCAAATATTTTATAGCTTGGATTACGGCATCCCTCTTCCAAGTTATAAAATAGTTTGTTGGGTCCTAGCCTTAATATATCATATTGGGTGTTATATTAAGGACTTAAATCAACTTTACGTGAATTTCTCCCATTGTTGATGTCTGGTTTAGACAACAATGATCTTCCCAAACCAAGCTTTCCTAATGAATATGACTTCCCGAGTTTGGCTCATGGAAGTCATACTTCTCTTCCTCCACCTCCTCCAATTATTCTCCCTAACCCACAAGTTCAAGGTCACTCAAGCCCTAATGGCAAGCAAGGTCTATGTGTGATCACATCTTAGAGATGAAGTCACATATTGACAAGCCGGGAGAGGTGGGTGTCAAAGTCTTGAGAAAGTTGGATGTTCAATCACTTTCTAAGTCACATAGTGAGTTCCTTTGGGACTACTATGAAACAGACTATGACATGAACCTTAATGATCATATCTATTTGCTTGGTGCTGCTGAATCAGCAATGATTTGGAACGATAGTAAAGCAAATTTGATTAGAAGATCAACTTCCCAAAAACTTTATGGACAGTGACAATGGTGACACTGGAAATCCAGAAAAAGCATTCTCTTCCCAGTGGAAAGGGATTGGCCATAGCCAACCCGGTTGACCAAATGGTAAAGAGAAAGGCTAAGTCTGAGATAGTCCCATTACCAAAGGGTCCATATGTTTATTTTTCCAAAGGAAGGGGCGTTGATTGCAAAGCTGCCAAATTTACCTAAGGATGTTAAAGTCAATAAGTTTGACTCTACATCAGGTAGAGCCCATTATCTAACTCTGTTAAGTTCTATTCTGAGATCATCATTACATGATGTGACTGGGTCACATGTTGATGTTTTAAGAATCAAAGAATAGAGAGAAATCTTAAAGGAAGTATATGTTGATTCTGATCGCGAAGGTGGATTTCGATCGCATCAGAATTTTGAGCAGTTGCTTAAGAAGTTATGATATATTGCTAAGGAATAGATAACAACAATTTTCCATGTGGATGGTAAGGATAAGTTTTTCCGCAAAGTTTTAAAATAAAAGAAAATTGTTTAATTGTATTTATTTGAAGAATCGTTACAATGGCATTTGTGGAAAATTGTTGCTTATATGATTCCACTGACAGCAATATTGGAAAATGGATTTGATTCTTTCATTTGTGGTAGTGTCTAAATTTACCAAATCAGGAAAGTTCCTCATCGCCGAAGTTTCAATTGGACCGAAACTTGGAATCATGCAAGTTGAATAGTATGATGAATGAGAACTTTCAAGCATTGGAAAATCAAGACTAATTACTTGTTCACATGGATGTGTGAGTCAAGTGAAGGACTAAAGGGATCGAGTACACATTCTTGTGCACTGGTCATGTCCACCACAAAGCTCGTTAAGACTATTTGATTTACTAAAGTTTAGTAAATATGGTTATACTTACAAGTTTAAGTATAATTCTGAAACATTGGAAAAGTCTCAATGTATGGCAGAACGAATGGGAAGAATCAAATTAGGCAGAAAGATAAAAGTTTCTCAAATCTGAAAAGATGGGAGAGTACTTTAGTATCATGTTTGTGATCATCTTAATGATTTAGAAATCATATCACAATTAGTCCTCTAAAGGTCAACTTAGTGCATTCTTATGACTAAGAAGAGGAGTCATGAATTGGTGAAATGGTTAGATCAGGAAGATGAGTCATACTTCGTTCCAAAACAATTCTTAGAGTCATACTCCAAGATTGTAACTTGAGTGACATATCTTAAAGAAAGGTTTAAAACACTTGTCAAATGTAAGAGTAAAAGTGTCCTACTCTTGTACATTTGAAATTGGTAAGTTGTGATGTTTTGGATAAAACAAAGACCAACTAAGGCCAATTGTGTGAAGTGTTTGTCTTGATAAAGAATCCGCACTATCTCTTGAATATTTGGCAAGATAGTCTTATATGTCAAGAGGATAGTGGGAGTCTTAAAGATCCTAAAAAGAATTTCAAGAGCTTATCAAGAATAAAACCTGAGGTTCTTCACTAGCACACAACTTGAGGTTTATAACCTATCGTGTTGACATATTCTGTGCCCATTCCAGTTAAAGTTGGCTTTGCATAGGAGTTCTGAAAGTTCTCAATTGGTTGCATAACAACTTGGAAGCAATGGCAGGCCCTGTACTGCCAGGTGGCAAGAAGTTAAGATTGCATAAGTTCAGTCCATATGAGTTTGGATTTGTCATTATCCTTGTCTTGTGACTATGGTTTTGACGATTCACATGGATAAGAACAGATACACCATAAAATCTAAGGGTCATAAGGTTTCTCTCCGATTCATGGAAATGATGGCGAGGAAACACTTCCACCAAGTAGATTTGAAGCAGATGGCAAAAGGTCAAAACAATTGAGACTATGATTACGGCATCCCTTTTTATAGTTCTGAAATTGTTTAGACACACATGCATGCTATCTAAGGAAAGGTGTATGATTTTGATAAAGTTTTATCAAAGCATCTCGTATCAGAAATCTGAACTTTGGTAAGAAAGTCAATAAAGTATTGATTTCTAGAAGTCCAGCTGATTTCTGAGTACATGTCAAAGCTAGTGGGAGCATAAGTGTTATGCTAATAATCATCATGTTAGTGGGAGCATGATAATTATTGTTAGTGTTGCAAGTTAGCAATGTTAATTATAGAAAACAAAAGTTTCAATTCGTGAGGCTGCAGGGATTGAAAAAGTTGTTTTGCTATAATTAAGGGAGAGGATATACTTCATTTCAGTTCTAAAGGCTTAGATTGAGACCTTAATCATCTTTAGTCAAGAATATATATATGAATTTCATGTTGGATTGGTTCAACTTAAGGAAATTCTATATATTGTGTTCTCAAAATTTGATTATGATTACGGCATCTCTCTTCATAGTCAAATTTTGAAAACATGGCAAATAAAAATATTGTAGCAAAAGACTGGTCTAGAATCATGTCTTTATGTGAGACATCATGAATCGTGTACCATTTGCTTTGGGTACAGGATCGATTGCATGTGCTATAATATTTGTCATTTCTAAATTTTTCCAAATGCCCAGAGGCATTAAGAAGGGAAAAGGTCTAGAATTGGATATGACTAAAATGATTAAGCAATTGTCAAGGACAATCTGAGGTTTACCAAAGATTGGTTGCTCAGGGACAGTTGGAAGTATGGTGCTAATTTTGGAAGGATCATATTGACATATTCTGAAAAGAGGCATCTCTTATTCAGAAGTGATAGTCAAAATGAGAATATGGAGTTGTCTCCATAGGTGGAAGTTATCTGTGTAAGATTAGAAAACTTAATGCAAGAAGCATGTCCAAAGCAATGTACTTTGAATATGAGACTTAGTTTCCACAGAGTTGATCTCCATTGGAATACCTTATAATGACTGTTGACAAGTCTTTGTGACTTTGTACATATTCATTACAGGAGGGTCAGTGCATATAAGTTTAAAATCTAAACAGATTTCGATAAATGATAGGAATTTGAAATTCTCACATTTTTCGATAAGGATTTGGGAGTGTGAAATTAGAATCATTGAAATTATGTTCAATTGGTTTATTTCACAAAGTAAGGATCATAGACAAACATAGAGTGCATACTTGGTGTATGGCAAAGCTATTGTTTAAGAAAAACATAGTGTACATGCTTGGAGCATGGGACAACTAGTGTTTTTAATTCAAGTATAAAGTTGATAAAACCGAAACAATGAATAATGAGTAATCAGTATGGTGATAAATAAAAGTGTTTGTTTATATTCATAGGGTTTGATACCATATTTGATTCATTTATTCTTGTGTTTCACTTTGCATGTTTTGACTTCCAGAATAACTAAGTCGCTCTTCCTGAATGATTAAGTTATTCAAACCATCCACAGTCGGTCATATGTTGGAAGTAGATACGAATCAAGACTGTCATGGGTTGGTTTGTAGAGGTCCAAGTTGGTGGACAAAGTGATGCTACAACACTCATGAGTGCTCATAAGTTCTGAGTATTGGATTCAGCCCGCGCTTATTTGAATCACTTCATGGATTTTATCACGAGTGATCATGAGACGATAATATCTTATATTCTTCAAACCTAGAGATATGAGTTGTTACTATGAGTTGGTTATACATTGATTGCACGAAAACGCATTTGGTAACTCGATGTTATAAAACGTGCCTTTGTGTATGATTCAACAAGTAGTAGAACAAGCCATATGAGTCGAAGTTTATCCATTCCTTTTACCTTCGGGAAAAAAGCGATATCTGTGGGCCCCTCGATGATTTAGCGATGACACATGTGAGTGCTTGGCCAAGCCAGGACTGATTTGATTTGTTCAACCAGTCAGTCATCATAAATCGAAAATCGAGAAACAACAAATGGACAGAGAGAATGATTATAATCCATGTCTCAGTCCATATGATATCTAGAATGGAGGAATATATGATCCCTTATCTAATGGACAAGTCATTGACAAGGTCAGAGTTCGACAGCGGCTTTAAGAGCTACGATTGCCAGTTAGGTTTTGAAGTCATACTCAATAATAGTTTTAGACTTATCCAAGTGGGAGACTATTGGATTAATGTCTAAGTCCATAACTATATTTGGTATGTACTTGACCCGACCCGGCATGGTCCATTTGGGTTGCACTTCACCGGCACAATTTATATGGATAGTCTTTTGAGAATAGTATATTTATGATTTATATTAATATATTATAAGTTCTAATATATTAATATGGAATCATATTATTTAATTAGTATTGATCAAGAATTAATTTAGAATTAACTAAGTGATCAAAAAGAACTAATTAAATATGGACTCTTATATATATGGAATGGGCCAAGTTCATTTAGGTTGGGCTAAGCTTTCATGGATGGTCCATGGAGCTTTTAACCCATGGATCCTATGTAAATGAAAGGTCATGGGTATTAGGGTTTACATGGATGTAACCCTAATCCTCCATAATATATAAAGGGTCCTTGGCTCACAAAATTGGCACAAGTGTGTGAAAATAAGAGTGGGCCGATTTTAGTGTGCATATATATTCTCTCAAGTTCTTCCAAGGTGTTTTGGTGATTTGTGATTCCATTTGAGGCTTCCACACTATTGGGGCTAAGCTCTTAAAGCTTGAAGACATCAAGCTACATCAAAAGGTATGTCATCTAACTAGAACTTTGTAGTATAGGTGCTTCATAATATGCTAGTTAGGATGAAACCTTGGAATAGTTAATATTTGCATGTATAATAGAGAAAACATAGATCCAAGGTTTATAGGGTTGCATGTACACCATAGGAGTGTTAGAATGCTCAAAACCCAACAGTGGTATCAGAGCCATGGGTTGTTTTATGTTATATTGATGCAAATGTTTTATTTTCAAGTTGGAAAAAAAGGAAAAAAAACATGACGTTTGTCAAATTTTAAGATAATTACTTGTTTTTTGAAGAACGAATTATTTGTAAAATTTGAATCATTTGTTCTATGAGTTGAATTAGGTCAAATTTAGTAAAAGATAAAATGATATGATTATTTTATTAGTTTTAAAAGTTTGATCTAAATGTTTTAAGGAGTTACATATCTTGTCATAAAATTTTGGAGCTCAAAAGTTTTTTTTTAAAGTTGTGATCTTAAGGGTTTTTGAAACTTCCGTAATTTATGGATATGAAAGTTTTTTTTTAAAAAAAATTTGATTCAATGTTTTTATGGAGTTACAAAATTTGGTGTTAATGTTTTAAAGAATTCCATAACTTGTTCTTAAGTTATGGAACATGGAAAGTTTCATCATAAAACACCATTAATTCCATAAGTTATGGAATCTAAAGGTTTTCAAGAATTACAAAACTTGCCCTCAAGTTTTGGAATTTGAGAAAAGTTTTTTATGAAAAAAAGAATTGAATTCTAACACTCTTGGGTTCATAACTTAAACAATTAATTAAATGGTTTTAATTTTGAGTTTAATAATTGGAATTATGATGTTTTGTTGAATAGTTCAAATTAACTCTTATGGACTTTATTAATAGTTAATTAAAACGTTTAATTAAAAGAGTATTATTAATCCATAAATATATGGTTTGAGTTTAATTAAATTAAAAGTCTAGTTTAATTAATAGATTAAACCACCAAGTATTTTAAATGTGTAAAATACACCCTTATACTATTATAATATTAAAAGTTTAATATATTATATGTATAAGAGCAAGTCGGCTTACCATTAGTAGACCTCATTCACGAAGCCGGTCTATAAGAGAGGTATAAGGTTCCTGCCTATAAAATGGCAGTTTAATGGGTGTCCACTCTCACTCACCGCTTCCTTGACCGGTGGAGGGTCGTTAGCCGAACAGGTAGGACAAGGACTATAATTCTCCCTTCATTATAAGTATAATGATAAATACTAAGTAACTAAACACTTATAAATTCCCAATCTTAGTTACTTAGGAAAATGTGAATAAGGTGCTAATCCATGAAATTACACTTTGCACTTTGTTTATACCGTTAGTGGAGCGTGTGTGGTTAACCGGCACACTAACCTGGATTTGACAAAGTAGGCAAATGGTAACTTAATATTTATCATAGTATCGGTGGAGCTCGTGTGGTTAACCGACACATCAATTGAGGAGTAAATATTAAGGGTACCAAGTATATTTGCATGGTTACTTCACACCTTGTTTTGTGATCCTCGGCATCTCAGTCACAAAACCTGAAGGGCACACTCGAGATTGAAACATGCCATTGAAAAGTTCAATGAATCTCAAAAGAATCTAGGAGTTTGAAAACCAATTAAAATCTAGTAATACATTTCGTTGATCTTGGTGGAAATTGGTGAATCGTCATTCACCTACCTTCAAATATTTTATAGCTTGGATTACGACATCCCTCTTCCAAGTTATAAAATAGTTTGTTGGGTCCTAGCCTTAATATATCATATTGGGTGTTATATTAAGGACTTAAATCAACTTCACGTGAATTTCTCCCATTGTTGATGTCTGGTTTAGACAACAATGATCTTCCCAAACCAAGCTTTCCTAATGAATATGACTTCCCGAGTTTGGCTCATGGAAGTCATACTTCTCTTCCTCCACCTCCTCCATTTATTCTCCCTAACCCACAAGTTCAAGGTCACTCAAGCCCTAATGGCAAGCAGGGTCTATGTGTGATCACATCTTAGAGATGAAGTCACATATTGACAAGCCGGGAGAGTTGGGTGTCAAAGTCTTGAGAAAGTTGGATGTTTAATCACTTTCTAAGTCACATAGTGAGTTCCGTGGGGACTACTATGAAACAGACTATGACATGAACCTTAACGATCATATCTATTTGCTTGGTGCTGCTGAATCAACAATGATTTGGAACGATAGTAAAGCAAATTTGATTAGAAGATCAACTTCCCAAAAACTTTATGGACAATGACAATGGTGACACTGGAAATCCAGAAAAAGCATTCTCTTCCCAATGGAAAGGGATTGGCCACAGTCAACCCGGTTGACCAAATGGTAAAGAGAAAGGCTAAGTCTGAGATAGTCCCATTACCAAAGGGTCCATATGTTTATTTTGCCAAAGGAAGGGGCGTTGATTGCAAAGCTGCCAAATTTACATAAGGATGTTAAAGTCAACAAGTTTGACTCTACATCAGGTAGAGCCCATTATCTAACTCTGTTAAGTTCTATTCTGAGATCCTCATTACATGATGTGACTGGGTCACATGTTGATGTTTTAAGAATCAAAGAATAGAGAGAAATCTTAAAGGAAGTATATGCTGATTCTGATCGCGAAGGTGGATTTCGATCGCATCAGAATTTTGAGCAGTTGCTTAAGAAGTTATGATATATTGCTAAGGAATAGATAACAACAATTTTCCATGTGGATTGTAAGGATAAGTTTTTCCGCAAAGTTTTAAAATAAAAGAAAATTGTTTAATTGTATTTATTTGAAGTATCCTTACAATGACATTTGTGGAAAATTGTTGCTTATATGATTCCACTGACAGCAATATTGGAAAATGGATTTGATTCTTTCATTTGTGGTAGTGTCTAAATTTACCAAATCAGGAAAGTTCCTCATCGCGCAAGTTTCAATTGGACCGAAACTTGGAATCATGCAAGTTGAATAGTATGATGAATGAGAAATTTCAAGCATTGGAAAATCAAGACTAATTACTTGTTCACATGGATGTGTGAGTCAAGTGAAGGACTAAAGGGATCGAGTACACATTCTTGTGCACTGGTCATGTCCACCACAAAGCTCGTTAAGACTATTTGATTTACTAAAGTTTAGTAAATATGGTTATACTTACAAGTTTAAGGATAATTCTGAAACATTGGAAAAGTCTCAATGTATGGTAGAACGAATGGGAAGAATCAAATTAGGCAGAAAGATAAAAGTTTCTCAAATCTGAAAAGATGGGAGAGTACTTTAGTATCATGTTTGTGATCATCTTAATGATTTAGAAATCATATCACAATTAGTCCTCTAAAGGTCATCTTAGTGCATTCTTATGACTAAGAAGAGGAGTCATGAATTGGTGAAATGGTTAGATCAGGAAGATGAGTCATACTTCGTTCCAAAACAATTCTTAGAGTCATACTCCAAGATTGTAACTTGAGTGACATATCTTAAAGAAAGGTTTAAAACACTTGTCAAATGTAAGAGTAAAAGTGTCCTACTCTTGTACATTTGAAATTGGTAAGTTGTGATGTTTTGGATAAAACAAAGACCAACTAAGGCCAATTGTGTGAAGTGTTTGTCTTGATAAAGAATCCACACTATCTCTTGAATATTTGGCAAGATAGTCTTATATGTCAAGAGGATAGTGGGAGTCTTAAAGATCCTAAAAAGAATTTCAAGAACTTATCAAGAATAAAACCTGAGGTTCTTCACTAGCACACGACTTGAGGTTTATAACCTATCGTGTTGACATATTCTGTGCCCATTCCAGTTAAAGTTGGCTTTACATAGGAGTTCTGAAAGTTCTCAATTGGTTGCATAACAACTTGGAAGCAATGGCAGGCCCTGTACTGCCAGGTGGCAAGAAGTTAAGATTGCATAAGTTCAGTCCATATGAGTTTGGATTTGTCATTATCCTTGTCTTGTGACTATGGTTTTGACGATTCACATGGGTAAGAACACATACTCCATAAAATCTAAGGGTCATAAGGTTTCTCTCCGATTCATGAAAATGATGGTGAGGAAACACTTCCACAAAGTAGATTTGAAGCAGATGGCAAAAGGTCAAAACAATTGAGACTATGATTACGGCATCCCTTTTTATAGTTCTGAAATTGTTTAGACACACATGCATGCTATCTAAGGAAAGGTGTATGATTTTGATAAAGTTTTATCAAAGCATCTCGTATCAGAAATCTGAACTTTGGTAAGAAAGTCAATAAAGTATTGATTTCTAGAAGTCCAGCTGATTTCTGAGTACATGTCAAAGCTAGTGGGAGCATAAGTGTTATGCTAATAATCATCATGTTAGTGGGAGCATGATAATTATTGTTAGTGTTGCAAGTTAGAAATGTTAATTACAGAAAACAAAAGTTTCAATTTGTGAGGCTACAGGGATTGAAAAAGTTGTTTTGCTATAATTAAGGGAGAGGATATACTTCATTTCAGTTCTAAAGGCTTAGATTGAGACCTTAATCATCTTTAGTCAAGAATATATATATGAATTTCATGTTGGATTGGTTCAACTTAAGGAAATTCTATATATTGCCTTCTCAAAATTCGATTATGATTACGGCATCTCTCTTCATAGTCAAATTTTGAAAAAATGGCAAATAAAAATATTGTAGCAAAAGACTGGTCTAGAATCATGTCTTTATGTGAGACATCATGAATCGTGTACCATTTGCTTTGGGTACAGGATCGATTGCATGTGCTATAATATTTGTCATTTCTAAATTTTTCCAAATGCCCAGAGGCATTAAGAAGGGAAAAGGTCTAGAATTGGATATAACTAAAATGATTAAGCAATTGTCGAGGACAATCTGAGGTTTACCAAAGATTGGTTGCTCAGGGACAGTTGGAAGTATAGTGCTAATTTTGGAAGGACCATATTGACATATTCTGAAAAGAGGCATCTCTTATTCAGAAGTGATAGTCAAAATGAGAATATGGAGTTGTCTCCATAGGTGGAAGTTATCTGTGTAAGATTAGAAAACTTAATGCAAGAAGCATGTCCAAAGCAATGTACTTTGAATATGAGACTTAGTTTCCATGGAGTTTGATCTCCATTGGAATACCTTATAATGACTGTTGACAAGTCTTTGTGACTTTGTACATATTCATTACAGGAGGGTCAGTGCATATAAGTTTAAAATCTAAACAGATTTCGATAAATGATAGGAGTTTGAAATTCTCACATTTTTCGATAAGGATTTGGGAGTGTGAAATTAGAATCATTGAAATTATGTGCAATTGGTTTATTTCACAAAGTAAGGATCATAGACAAACATAGAGTGCATACTTGGTGTATGGCAAAGCTATTGTTTAAGAAAAACATAGTGTACATGCTTGGAGCATGGGACAACTAGTGTTTTTAATTCAAGTATAAAGTTGATAAAACCGAAACAATGAATAATGAGTAATCAGTATGGTGATAAATAAAAGTGTTTATTTATATTCATAGGGTTTGATACCATATTTGATTCATTTATTCTTGTGTTTCACTTTGCATGTTTTGACTTCCAGAATAACTAAGTCGCTCTTCCTGAATGATTAAGTTATTCAAACCATCCACAGTCGGTCATATGTTGGAAGTAGATATGAATCAAGATTGTCATGGGTTGGTTTGTAGAGGTCCAAGTTGGTGGACAAAGTGGTGCTACAACACTCATGAGTGCTCATAAGTTCTGAGTATTGGATTCAACCCGTGCTCATTTGAATCACTTCATGGATTTTATCACGAGTGATCATGAGACGATAATATCTTATATTCTTCAAACCTAGAGATATGAGTTGTTACTATGAGTTGGTTATACATTGATTGCACGAAAACGCATTTGGTAACTCGATGTTATAAAACGTGCCTTTGTGTATGATTCAACAAGTAGTAGAACAAGCCATATGAGTCGAAGTTTATCCATTCCTTTTACCTTCGGGATAAAAGCGGTATCTGTGGGCCCCTCGATGATTTAGCGATGACACATGTGAGTGCTTGGCCAAGCCAGGACTGATTTGATTTGTTCAATCAGTCAGTCATCATAAATCGAAAATCGGGAAACAACAAATGGACAGAGAGAATGATTATAATCCATGTCTCAGTCCATATGATATCTAGAATGGAGGAATATATGATCCCTTATCTAATGGACAAGTCATTGACAAGGTCAGAGTTCGACAGCGGCTTTAAGAGCTACGATTGCCAGTTAGGTTTTGAAGTCATACTCAATAATAGTTTTAGACTTATCCAAGTGGGAGACTGTTGGATTAATGTCTAAGTCCATAACTATATTTGGTATGTACTTGACCCGACCCGGCATGGTCCATTTGGGTTGCACTTCACCGGCACAATTTATATGGATAGTCTTTTGAGAATAGTATATTTATGATTTATATTAATATATTATAAGTTCTAATATATTAATATGGAATCATATTATTTAATTAGTATTGATCAAGAATTAATTTAGAATTAATTAAGTGATCAGAAAGAACTAATTAAATATGGACTCTTATATATATGGAATGGGCCAAGTTCATTTAGGTTGGGCTAAGCTTTCATGGATGGTCCATGGAGCTTTTAACCCATGGATCCTATGTAAATGAAAGGTCATGGGTATTAGGGTTTACATGGATGTAACCCTAATCCTCCATAATATATAAAGGGGTCCTTGGCTCACAAAATTGGCACAAGTGTGTGAAAATAAGAGTGGGCCGATTTTAGTGTGCATACATATTCTCTCAAGTTCTTCCAAGGTGTTTTGGTGATTTTTGATTCCATTTGAGGCTTCCACACTATTGGGGCTAAGCTCTTAAAGATTGAAGACATCAAGCTACATCAAAAGGTATGTCACCTAACTAGAACTTTGTAGTATAGGTGCTTCATAATATGCTAGTTAGGATGAAACCTTGGAATAGTTAATATTTGCATGTATAATAGAGAAAACATAGATCCAAGGTTTATAGGGTTGCATGTACACCATAGGAGTGTTAGAATGCTCAAAACCCAACAAGAACTTCAACTGTAGAGGTGTTTAGGGTTACAAAACAATGAACGTAATTATCAACAGACTCTAACGCATACATGCATGCATATTTATAGTATAACCCAGTTAGATAATCACGGATGGACAGGCCCAATCCGGATACAAAACATAAAGCCCATGACGCCACACAATTAAACTCAACAATAGGATTAGAGTCGAAATCAGCAGCTGCATCTTGGAATCCATCCATATTTAATTCTAGGGAAGGTTGACCATTCTCCCCCTCAACCCGAGAAGGTTGAAACGGTTCAGAATCAAATGGAGGAAAACTGGGTGTCGGACCTGAAACATTTTGGGAAACCGGAGCTTTGGTTGAGGAGGTTTTTCTTGTTTGAGATTCCGAATCAAGAGCTGTTTCTGAAGGTCCGAACAAGGTTTCGAAGTCAACTTCATAGACCGTTTGCAGGTTCGGACATCCTGGAGCTGGAGCATCAGACTCCATGATGTGGGTTGTGACATGGGTTGGGCCAGAATTCCAAATGGAATTATCATCAAAGGTGACATAAAAGCTTTCTTGAAGAACTCGAGTTCATCGATTAAGAACTCGATAAGCCTTTGATTTAGCAGAGTATCCTAGAAAGATAGCTTCATCAACTTTGGGTTGGAACTTTGTAAGCTGATCACGGTTGTTCTTGATGAAGCATCTACATCTAAAAATGTGAAGAAAAGAGATACTTGGCTTCCGACCGTTCATCGCTTCGTACGGTGTCATGTTGAGGCATCAATTGATAATAATCCTATTCTGAGTGAAGCATGCAGTTGAAACAGCTTTAGCCCAAAGATAAAATGGAAGATTTGCAAAGTTGAGCATGGATCGAGCAGCTTAAATGAGAGTTCTGTTGCGTCGTTCAACTACACTGTTTTGTTGTGGAGTGTATAGAGTAGAAAAGTTGTGGTCAATACCCTTCTCGGCGGTGAAAGTTCTCAATGGTGGAATTTGTGAATTCTGAACCATTGTCACTTCGGATTCGCCTTACTGGAAGTTTGATGAGAACTTCAATTCCTTTGATAAAGTTGATGAGTTTGGAGGCTCTTTCTGAGTTGAGCCTTTGGAAGAAAACCCAGGTGAACCTAGTAAAATCATCCATAATCACAAGAATATATTTTTTGTAATGTAGACTCTATACTGTTGAGGGTCGACACAGATCAATGTGCAGAAGTTCTAATGGATACAAGATAGATTTTTCAATGACAACAGGGTGACCCTTCTTCGGTTGCTTTCCACATTCGCATGCAACACGTAAATGACCATTTTCGAACTTGAGGAGTGGCAAACCACTTACCATCTCACCGGAAACAAGATCATTCATATATTTAAAGTTAAGATGAGCAAGCCTTCTAGGCCATAGCCAACTGATGTCAGGAACAACTTTTGAAAGTAAGGAGAGCTGGAGTTTGCCAATGATCATGTTCATGTCAAGAGGATACATGTTCTTGTTGCATTTTGACTTGATTAGACATTCCTTCCGGTCTTCTGACATGACATAGCTGTGTTTCTTTCAGAATTCAACTCGACGAATCGCATCGGTAAGTTGAACCACACTTATCAAATTATGCTTCAAGTCAGCTATATATGTCACGTATGAAATGGAGAAGTTGCCATTTGTAAGGATGCCATAACCTCTGGTCTGAGAGTTGTAGTTGTTTCCATACGTCCCGTAGCCAACATTTGGTGAAAGTTTGAGATCTCGCAGAAAGTCCTTCTGCCCCGTCATATGCATGGAGCAAGCACTATCAATATACAATATTGTTTCTTGCTCCGAAGCAGAGAATGCCTGCAAAATTAGTGAGTTGTGGAGTTTTTAGGCTCTAAGTCAGGTTTTGGGACAAAGGTACAAGTCTTAGGCTTCGGTTGTGACTTTGAGCAACAATTATTTTGTAAGGTTTGTTCCAAGATTCTTTAGGAAACAAACAAAAGGCCATGGTTCTTTCATCTATCCAATAATCATACTCAATGACATGAGGATTCAGAATAACCTTTCTTGGACAGACAACTTCTGGAGCAGTGGGAATCACTGTGTCTTTTGGAATTGTAGTTTCATTATTGAGATTTTTCACTTTCCATACAAAATTTAGTTTTGATGATTTTTTTGAAATTGTTTTCTTGGAAAAATTTTCTTTGTTCAATGGTACACTTGATTTTGAAATCTGTTTAGGTTCGAAAATCGTACCATCAGCTTTAGCTATAAAAACGGATGAAACAGTCCGAGGAGAGTTTGGTCTGACATATTGAGTATTGACAATAGGCTTTTGCGAGGTAGAACTGACGACTTGCTTATGTTCTTCCTGATGGGAAGGATTGGAAGGCCTTTTGAGAATCTTAGTGGGTATGAAGGTATTTGGACTCCTAGTTGGTGGAATGGCAATCCGAAATACATTCTTTTTGGAGTTCTCAAGGAATCTTGAATTCTGCCTAGACTTAATTTCCTTTCTGAGAGTATTTTTGGCTTCCACCTTAGGATCAACATCTTTCTTATTCAACATCGGTTTCTTTTTGGAGTTGAAGGAAGACTTGGAAGTTTGACCAACAGAGGGGTTGTGAAACAGGGGTTTGATTGGCACAAGTTTGGTTTTGGAGACCACTTGTGAGTCAAATTCACATGAATCGAATGAATTATCAACGTTACTATATAATGATGCCCAAACAAACTCAGAAGTTTCAGGTTCAGTTGTCTCAAGAAAGATTTCCTCAACAACACAGTTGTTAGGAGGGTTGTGGTTCAGAATTTGAACAACAGTGTTTTGAATACTAGAGTGGGGTTCTGAGGTCCGATTCAGGTCCAGGTTTGTCAGAGGCGGAAAAGGCATGGAACCGGGACACTTGAAAAATATAGGCTGAAACTCAGGAATTAGTGATGGAAATTGGTCAGAAGTTTCAGGAAGGGGTAACAAAGGTGAGACAGGGGTGTATGAATGTTTGATGTTCGGAACATCTCCCATAAAAGCTAGGTTTTGTAACTCCATCAAGGGATGAGCAATTGGTTTCGGAAACTCGCTTCCGAGACCAGGAGCTTTTGACCAAGGATGACGAAAATTTTGAGTCATCCATTCATTTTCTTCAAGAATATCAATAGAATTATTCAGATTGTCTATTTTAGCATTAATACATTTGTTGTCAGAAATTAAAACATTTCTTTCCGAATAAGTGATTTCACATTTGTCTTTAAGAATGATACATTCATCTTGTGACATTACAAGCTCTCGTTCTAAAGACTCTATTTTTAACTTCTTATCCTCAAAACGTAATCTAAGACGACCCAATTCACTTTCTTTCTTCTCACTGGCTTCTATGGCAGACTCATAGGATTTGTAAATGATGTTCATATCTGATTGGATTTGGGTTAGATGTGGTTCACAAAGATATAAATCAAAATTATTATTAGTAATCATAGATTTTACCTTTTGAACGATGCTTCTGCCAGGTGGATCGCTGGTAGCCATGTAGTAGTAGTTTGGTTCAGCATCTTCTTCGTCTCTTTTTGACCCAGATGAACAGTAGCCTTCATCATGTTTAATTTCTTGTCGAGCCATGAGACACATGTTTCTTCCAGTGGTTACGTTGTCATCATCTCAAGAAGACCAATACCATTCCATTTCCCTTAATACAGTGGTAACAAAATTCTTTTCACTCTCTGCCGTTTCTTGAGAACGGCGTGCATAGTAAGAAGAGTCCTTGATCTTGGGTTATTGTGGGACTTCGGCTAAGAAATCCTTGGTAAAGTGGTTTGCATGACCACATTTGTGACATACAATCTTGGGTTTTTCTTACTTTGGAGTCTGTGAAGATTCCGAGGTGTGATTTAGTGTCGGGAGGTTAGGTTTGTAGGATGGTGGGTTTTCTGAATCTTTGTTAAAAAGTTGATGATTATTTTGGTGAGGGGCACGAAAACGGTTGTGATATGGCTTGTTATCAGGGCGATTGTATTTCATGGAGAGCAAGGCAAACTCTCGTTGGAAACAAAGTTCGAAGTCCATATCTTCAAGATTAAGGTCACTAGTTAATTGATAGTTGTTGTTGGTAGGAGCAGGTATGGTTGGAGGTGAAGTTTGAACAGGAGGGATATATGGAACAATAGCAGAGAGGGGGTCTAAAACCGCGAGGTTTGGAGTTTGTGGATCGTACAAACTGATTGGAGCTAGAGGACCTCCAATGAGTTCAAGTAGGGTTTGTGAAACATTTGATTCATGACTTTGAAGTTCACCAAAAAGTTGGTAAAGCTTCAGATTTTTCAGAGATCCATTACTCCGAAGACATGATTTCACCTTTCCCCATCCCTTTCTGATACTGTTAATGAACTTGAGGTTGTATTCGAGTGGGGTTCGGACTATCGCATGAGCTGTCATGTTGTTGACAACGATTTGGTATCTGTTTGAGGCTAAGGCAATAGATTCACCAGGAGTTGTAGTGAAAGTATCGAACTTGTTGAAAACGGAGGTTAAACGCTTATCCTTCATGTTCTCTGATCCCTCGAACAACTCTTGAAAAGTATCCCAAATCTCTTTAGCGGATTTGCACAGTTTAAGGTGATCAAAGATAGAATGTGGTACACTAAACACCATTTCAGAAAAGGCAACTTGATCTGCATGTATCTTTTCGAGGTCATTAGCAGTGAAAGGTGCTTCACGTTGTTCATCCTATGCAATGAGAGTTGTAGGAGCATCTCTAACAATGGTTTGAACTGGAACACGCAGACCTTCTTTAACGAATCTCCACATAGATTCACCCTTTTCTTTTCCAAGTAAAAATCTTTCCATTCTGACTTTCTAGTGATCATACTATTAAACAACTAGCAGTGGGGCACGTGTAGGGCAACCCACGTTGTTTGCTATTTGCATTGAGTACATTTGTTGAGAATTAGAAGAAGCCATTAAGGTTAAGATATCTTGAGAAAAAGTGGTATATAGAAGAACTTTATCCTGAACACAGAAATGATCGAAATACCAAGGTAATCTCGAATCAACTATAAATTGTTCTTATGGATTCAAAGGAAAACCACTCAAGCTCTGATACCGATTGTGAGAACAAGGATCTAATTGCGCAGGGAAAAGTCCTGAAAACTCAAACCTCGAGTTAATGCTTAAGATCAATGTCTGCTTCCGATTCAGTGTTCCAGTCAAGTCTGGTAGTACCAGTTGAGACTGAAGAGAAAGATCAACAAAGTACTTCAAGTATTAAATATGGAATCATTAGTATAATCAAAGTAAAGACAATAAATGAACACAAGGAATGTTTGAAGCATTGTTTTGACAGAAAAGTGAAAGTGAAGTAAATGTGAATATATCTATCTTTGGAGCAACAATCCGTCTACTATTCTTGTCATAAAACACTCCTTATATAGGAGAAGGGGTTACATCGTACAAACCAAATTGCATACACAGGACCGGATTAAAGAATTACTTCTAACACTCTGATTATCTATTTTGACAAAATAAACTAAGTCCGATGTACTGATATATCAAGCAAAACGACAAGAGTAATTAATATAAACATATTCATTATCTCGAAACATCTTCACTCCAAATATACTTTCTACCCCAGACACTAACTTCATCTCTGACCATTTACTGAGTTTGGACATTTTTCCATTTCGGACCTAAGACTTACTTCAGAACTTCCAAAGGTTAGAGATTGTTAGAGGTTCACTTTCTGGTTCCAACATAAAGGACCCAAGAATGAGAATACGAAGAGTTATTAGATAAGATAGTGTAAATACCTGCCGACGTTGGCTTCACCTTGCCATCCTTGATATCTTACAAGTATTTCGGGCAGCATCATTTCCAATGCCCCTTGTCATTGCAATAGAAGCAAGTGGCCTCTTTGGGGTCAAAGACAGGGGGAGCATCAAAACTGGATTTTCTTTTGGGTCCTGTACTTGACGACCCAACTTGGGACTTTCCCTTCTAGTTTTGTTTGGAGGACCTTTCCTCTACTTCCCTTTCCTTTTACCTATGGCCCGAACATGTGCACTAGTAGGAGACGAGGCAATACCTTTTCCATTCATTCCTGCTTCAGCTATTCAAAGAAGTTTGTGCAATTATGACAAAGTAGTTTTATTGTTGTTGTTCAAATGATAGGTCGATATGAACTGATCGTAACAACTTGGCAGAGAGTTCAACACTATGTCGATTGCCAGCTCTTCATCAAAATTCACGTTGAGCTTGATTAGCCTATCCACATATCATTCCATTCTCGAAACGTGGTTGCTCACAAACTCTCCAACCTTCATCTTAATAGCAATGATAGACTTTACCACCTCATACTTTTCTTGACGAACTCGCTTGTAGTATTTCTCCATAAGGTCCTTGTTCATCTTTTACGGCCAGTAATCTTCATAGTGCCTTTGCAATTGTAGAGTCATTGTCTCCACCATGATGTACGAAACTGTTGTTACATCATTATAGTGTTTTCTGTAGGCAACCATTTCTTCAGGAGTGGCCTTCTTTTGGTTGATCTTATCCAAAGGTTTTTCAAGGACGTATTCATTATCTTCGAAGCGAAAGGTGTAACACCAGTCAAAATACATCAACAACAAACACATATAATTATGTTAATCAAGTAATGTGATAAACTTACTATGGAATGCAAGCATGAATTTTCGCACATACTTTATAATATAAATCAAAGTATACGCCCATAAAAATCTCAATCTAACTTTGCGTGAAGAAGTTATGATAAACTCTAACACTATAAACCTCTATAATAAGAAGAAGTTAAAATATATTGAGAGTTAGCTATAAGAACCTAAAAGAACGCTGTAGTACTCAGAAATACCTACGCGTGGATATAAAGAACATCAAAAACGGAGTTCGTATGCAAAATTTATGACCTGCCGAAGATGTAGCTCTTTGAGAGCATTACACGTGGTAGAAACCCTAATCTTTCAGGGCTTACGATGTGAGCATATATTCTCACGATGTGAGGAGTCAAACAGACACTTTTCAAGGCTAGAATGAAGAGGGCAAGTCTACGAGGTGATAAGTTTAATGCTCACGACGTGAGGATAGATTCTTACGACGTGAGGAGTCAAATAGACACCTTCCGAAGCTAGGGACGCAAATGGCAAGTCTATGAGGTGATGCAGCCTGGCCTCATGATGTCAGCAATGAATTCTGACGACCTGAGAGTTTCTTGGGCAGCCTATAAATAGCAAGGTTGACCCTAACCATTCTTATACCAAAGCCTCTTTCTTCTCTCTCATTTTCTAAAGGCATTCTGCCTCCCGAGCTCGACGATCACGAACCGCTGACCGTTTCTAGTTACATTCTATAAAATCATGCTTCTAGGGTGAGTTTCACGGCCCCACTTTTTAATGTTTTCAGGGGAAAACGCATGCTAAATATTATATACAAGTTAATATTATGTTTATATTATAGTATATTCGTCTCAAATAATATTGTTATATTAACCGGGATATAGTTGTTTTGTATATGAAAACATACAACTATCGTAAACTTGTTAGCATGCTATTATTATAGATTATACCAATGTAGACCCTGAGTTATATTCGGGAGTTCTATATGTATACTTGTTAGGTATATTGTTATTATTGGTTTTATGTTAAGATAAAACCTAGTTTTACTTCACGTTTTGGTTGTTAAACTGCCTAAGTATTATGAAATTAGGAGTAATGTTTAAAAGCATTGTCTAGTAACGTAGTGTTTTAGACACGAATATGCTTTGTTGTTAGAACTTTAGGAGGTCGTCAAAGTCTACATGAGCTATTATATTCATCAACTAAGATTGGGAATCATAGGGGAAATGCTCTTACTTGTAACCGTTAATCCCGTCTGAGTGAGGAAGTCATGTATGAAATTATACGGGTTGACAACCCTACTGAATGTTGTTAGCTACAACCCAATATTTAGCAAGTGACGAACTGTCCTTTTATTTGTTTATTGATCCGGCACCGATGAAGCACACGATGTTTTTATATGTGTGGTATCCTTCGTGGTAGCCCGAGCATAATCTTTTATGGCATCAGTGCTGGAAATCCTTCGTGCAATCATTAGTGGGATATTTTTGTCAGAGGTCTTGTATGTCATAGTAGCGGTTACAGACTCATGTTAGCAAATTTTTAGAAAGATTATACTTTGTTGATATACAAGTATTAATGTTAAGTATAAGTTTCCCAATCGCTTATACTCTAGGTAAAAGGAATTTATAGGTATTTTACTTATTCATTAAGTAAAGAGTTATACCTAGTATATATACTCGTATAGACTTTATACGTAGTAACGTTCCTTGATTTAAGTATATGGAGATTTTAGGTATATAACTTATTTAATAAGTAAACATTATACCTAGGACATATACTATATATTACAGATAAGTATGAGTCAGGATGACTCTTTTATAGTATGTTTTGTACTTTTTCCAACTTGGGAAAAGTACTATTTTTACATGGAGTAAAAACCTGTGGACTCACCAAATTTATGTTGATGTATTTTCAAAATGCATGTGTTTTCAGGAACTTGATAAGCTGAATGTTTCTTGAATAGGAGAAGTTTTACTATTATCCTTTCTGTTCGTATGGAACATATAAGACATGCAATAGTCATTTACGATATAATAAATACTAGGAAACAATAATAATGTAACTTTCAATCATTAATAAAAGGTATGTAGTTTATAAAATTCTTTAGACTTTTCAATTTATGTTATGTAACTGTGATACAAATATGACGTTACACCGCCTGGTGTTTCCGCTGCTGGCTGGGGGTGTGAGAGATTGGTATCAGAGCTATTAACAATAGCGAATTAGTACTTTCTTAGGAAAGCACGACTATAGTCTAGGGTTTACTCTATTATGTTTAGGTGTAGGTATATCCCTTAACCTACAATAAAAAGTATTATTAGTTATCTATTTAAGGACTACTTACAGGAGCGGTGACAGGATAGACACATCGATTTGGGTTGTTGGATTTCAGAACGGTTATATGCTAAAATGACCTTGCCCTCTCGATTGTCCTGACTGGTTGGTGCCTTATCAGATAGACCTAAAGTAACAAACAATAATTAATAAAGCGTGAATACAACAAATAAGAAATATAGAGTCATATATAAAGACTCAAACCCTTGTGTGCATGCTTATTTAACTTGTGTGTAGGTATTTATGTAATTCCTTGTTAAAAATGAACTTATACAAGCTTAGTAACTAACATAAATCACAAAAATACATAGGTTTAATGTAAATTCGGTAAAGGGAATCAAACTCCTTCCTCAAAACCGAATTCCCCTTCCTTACTTTGACTTGAAACCAAATTCACCCCATTTAAATAAGCAAAAACCGAATTTCCCCTCTTGGCTTGACTAGAAACCGAATTCCTTTCTTCCTTGTTGACTAGAAACCGAATTTGGTGTTGCTTTGACTAGAAACCGAATTTAGGTATTGCTTTGACTAGAAACCGAATTCTAGTGTTTATAGCTCACTTTATAACCAAATTCCCCTCATTTGAGGCCCATTAAGGCCAAACACGCCCTTTCATTTAGCTCTCAAGTACCATCCGAATTCCTTTCATTTTCTCTCAAGTATCATCCAAGATCTTCATATCTTCATACCCTTTACCCAGAACCCCTTTGAAGATTCACATAAACACTAAGAACACACCAAGAACACCAAGAACACTCCAAGAACGCCCAGAACACCTTCAAATATTCTAAGAAATTATTATAAGTATTTCTTACATAATTTAGTGTTGTCTAAGAATTTAAATGAATATATTTATTTATTTAGCTTCGATATCGTGCATAATTATTATTAGAATACGACTTCTCGCATGGGTTTCTAAACTAGAGGATCATTACTACTACACGGCCTCTTCACTCGATCACTCACAAAAGGTGAGTTCATACCCCTATGTTTTACCATTTTGAAATGTTTTCAGGGGGAGAATACAAGTACAACACAACATATTTGTGTTAACACTCACATGCAATTACAAACCATTCTTAAGATTCTAATGGTTTAATAAACTTATTAAACTATTTTTAAACTGTTTTCAAACTCTTAAATTGTCCTTTCTGTCAAATCATATTGATATATATATCCTTATATGTAATCAGGATTTAAAAGACTTAGGACTAGTGCTTTTACCTTGACTTCTGTTCCTTGTTTGGTTGTGGGCTTGGGGTAGGATTACCTGTCCGACTGTCAGTTAAATCTTAATTATACATGCTAAGTAGATATATGAATATTAAACTTATTTCAATAACATTGTCAATCGGTTCAGTACAAACATAACATTAGGAAACTATAATAGGTATAGTTTCGAGATCTATTCACACTAATACTAGTTGAAAATACATTACATGAGTCAATACATGATTACAAACTACTTTCATTGCAAGTACATTATTCATTTACAAGAACAAGAGAACACATATTTACTATACGTAAACGAGTTAATACTAAAATGTGAGATACTACTTCATGGTGCTTAGTAATATTCTTGCTAACTCATGTTTTATAACTAGAGTCTCCTAGAGGGAGAGCGTGAGATTGTGTATAGATCTATACGTGACTGACAATCCCGCGCCTTGGCTGTTAGCTACAGTTGGGACTGGCAGGTCTACGGGTGACAAATGTCATAACTTTTCAACGTCTGAAGAACATCGAGTAGAATACTAGTCAATTAAGTATGGTTATAATCTCATTCACATTAAACATTAACTAACCACTTTGGTTTACAAAGTAAACATTTCTTCGGTGGTTTTATTTTAAGTAATATGACTACTTACCATTATTTTCCAAGTACTAATACATTAATGGAAAACACGCACACTCACACTATTTCAGAGTGCAATAACATACAAAACATTTTGGTCTTAAGGCCTAAGACTGCTTATCATTTAAATAGAGAAAATATGAGATTTTCTGGGGAACATACTATCACTTTCATGGAACAAGTACAATCTTCAAATACTAAATGCTTATGAACTCACCAAATTAAATGTTGATACTCTCTTTTCAAAATAACTTGTATTCTCAGGAAACAAGTAGGCAGGTACACTCATGTAGATTTTTGAGAAGATGGAGCTTACTCAAGGCTCTTATTTTTATTGTTTAAATTTTTGGTGTCATACATTCAACTATACAAAGAACACACATGTATTAACTATATTATTAATGCAATAGATGTTGTTGCTTGTTTTACAATTGTGCATTGTTATGATATTGTACATGACGTCCTCCGCCCCTGAACATTTCCGGCGTTCTGGTTTGGGGGTGTAACACCTAAACACCCAAAATGCTTTTGATCTCAAAGATTTAGATCAAATATTCCAAATAAAGTTTATATGGGCGTAGTTTGTATCATAACTAGGTGTAGGTGCGCAACTACATTTTATTATGATCAGATCATATGGACTATTCAAATTGGAAGTAATATTTGATAGACTAAATACTTGGTGATTCAAATTAGGAATTCGACATGGCTTATTCTCAAGAATGGATAATTATAGAAGATACTGATGAGGTGCAAGAAGTTTCATTCCCTATGTTGGCAAGCGATCCTTACTACCCTATAAATCCAACTATGTTCCATCCAATACATTCTGACGATGTAGCACCTTTACCTTCCAACAAACTGGAAGAGAGTGAACCAATTGAAGAAAGAGAGCCTATGGAAGAGACAGAATCAGTTGCATCTTCCTTACCCCCAATGAATACCCTTTAACGTCAATTTCCAGGAGGAGCGAAGATGAAACACATAGTTTGTAAGTCCATACCAAAATGGATAAGGATTAAGAAAAATCCAAAGGGGACATCTTGGGGTACCCATAGAGTTCAAGATGAACCTGTAAGGATAGCACAAACGGTTGACAGATGGGTAGTAGAAGAAAGAGCTGGTAACATGTATGAGATCGGTCAATCATCCCGACCATATCTCTCACCTTCTTTCGAAGATGACACTTTATCACAGTTGTTTGAGAAAAGTGTGAGAATCGAAAACAAAATGGAAATTGTCGAAGGGAAGACTACTCATCTCTCAGGAAGGATTTGAAGGCTAGAAGGACAGAGAATGCGAGATCAAGAGGCAGTGATGGATGTCCATCATCACATTAATTTCGCTTATAACGACATGATTTCTCACGACACAAGGATTACAGAATTAGAACTCCACAACCAAGCCTCAAGAAACGAAGAACGCACAGAGAGCTTGAGCAAAGAAATCAACCACTTGAGGAACAAATGGTTCACATTACTGATGCACTAGGCTATCACTTAGGATACTGGTAGATAGAGTAGAACTAGTGGTTGTGTAAAATAGGATATAAACATCAGACTAGTTAAACTAATGGGGAAAAGTTTATAGCAAGGGTGTAGTAAACATTGTAATGTTTTTAGAAACTTTTCCCATATAAACCTACAATAAACTGATGAAGCCACTGGTAATTAATATGAAGAGTATATTGCAACAATCATGTGCTAAATAGTGTCGTTCACTATGTTCTATACCTTGAAGAATAATTGAAGTCATTAGTACTCGTATTTTAATGAGTAATTAAGATACTTCATAAAACTCATAATATTCTTACTATTTATAATAGGAACTAAATAAAAATGCCTACAAGAAGTAGTGCTCAGCTAATCCTTAACCAATAATCAGAACCACAACAACAACCACCACCACGAGAAATAAACCCCTCAATAAGTTCAGCAGAACTTGAAGAAATTATAGCTTAGAGAATAGCTGCAGCTCTAGCTAATGTCACAACAAGTGGAATTAGAAATGAAGGCAATGTAGGAACCGCGAGAATATGTACCTACAAAGACTTTATGAATTGCAAACCTAAGAGCTTCCATGGAAATTAAGGGATTGTTAATTTGACCAGGTGGATTGAAAAGACAGAATTCATCTTTGAAATAAGCTTCTGTTCAGATGATTGTAAAGTATGATTTGCAGCATGTACTTTCCCTGATGCAACGATAACATGGTGAAACATATATGTAAATACAATGGGAATTAATGCTGTAAATTCCATGAAATGGGATGAGTTGAAGATAATGCTAGTAGAGGAGTATTGTCGTCGGGAGGAAATACAAAAGCTAGAACAAGAACTGTGGAACCTAAAAATGAAGGTTTCAGAGATAAATGCTTATACCGCTAGATCCAGTGATCTTGAGGTGATGTGTCCAACACTTCTAACCCCTAAATATAAGAAGATCGAGCGATATATCTGGGGTCTAGCATCAAAAATCAAAGTGATGGTGATCACATCAAAACCTACAACATATGACAATAGAAAGCGAATAGCTCATCAGCTAACCAACACAGAGATCCAAGGGAAATTTATGGTCTCAAAAGCCGAGTCTACAAAATCTAGAACGTACAAGCGCATGTTTAATGGGAAGATTCCCAAACAATCATCTGGGAAGAGACAAGAAGTGGCAACTAATTATGCAGCCACGACAGCGATACCCATACAGCCAAGGAAGAATAATGGAAATTCTCCATGGTGCACTTAGTGCAACCATCAGCATACAGATGACTGTTTTGTTTGCGTGAAGTGAAAAAAGAAGGGACACACGGCTAATTACTGCAGGAGCACAACACCTGCAACAGTAAATCAGAAAACAAATACTGGAACAGGCTATGGTGGAAGAAGAGCATGTTTTGAGTGTGATGAAATTGGACACTTCAAGAAACAATGTCCAAAGTTAAGGAGTCAGTGAGGTTTAGGCCGTGGCAGAGCATTCATAATCGGAAGCAGGGAAGCTATCCAGGACCCTTCGGTGGTATCTGGTATGTTTCTCATAGATAATTTATATGATAGTATACTCTTCGACTCGGGAGCTGATAGAAGTTTTATAACCCCGACGTTTAGAAAACTGTTAAGTCACGAGTCTAGCAAATTTAAAGAAAACTATGAAGTAGAAATCACTAACGGTCAAACCGAGATGACATATGAAATTCTAGAAAATTGTCTATTAACTCTAAATAACTACCTCTTTCACGTCAACCTCATGCCAATGTCTATTGGTAGTTTTGATGTCATAATTGGCATGGATTGGTTATCTTCACACCACGCCGAAATCCTATGCTACGAAGAAGCCGTACACCTACCCTTACCTAACGGCGAATCCCTGATTATCTATGGTGATAAGTCTGGGAAAAACCTCAAAATCATCTCTTGCACCAAGACTCAAAAATATATACATAAGAAATGTAGCACATTCTTGGCTCACATTGTAGATAAGAAAAGAAAAACACAAGAAATCAACGGCATACCGCAACTATGTGACTACTCAAATGTAATTCCTGAAGATCTACCTGGAATACAACCCGTTTGACAAATCAAATTCCGAATCAAATTAAGTCCAGGAGCAACACCAATAGCAAAATCCCCTTATTTGTTGGCTCCATCCGAAATGCCAGAATTATCTAGCCAACTACAAGAACTTCTTGACAAAGGCTTCATCAGACCAAGATTTTCGCCTTGGGGAGCACCAATTTTGTTTGTTAAGAAGAAGGACAGATCCTTTCGAATGTGTATAGATTATCGGGAGCTGAACAAACTAACGATCAAGAATCGTTACCCGCTTCCAAGAATTGATGATCTAGTTGATCAACTTCAAGGATCTAGATACTACTCAAATATTAATCTTAGATAAGGATACCATCAACTTAGAGTACAAGAAGACGATGTTCCAAAAACAACATTAGGACTCGATATGATCATTATGAGTTCTTAGTTATGCCTTTTGGATTTACCAGCACCCCAGCAGTGTTTATGGACCTCATGAATCGTGTTTGCAAACCGTACTTAGATAAATTTGTGCTAGTATTTATCGATGATATATTGATCTATTCACAAACCAAGGAAGAACACGGTCAACACTAGCAAATAATCTTGGAACTACTTAGAAAAGAAAAGTTGTACGCCAAATTCTCTAAATGTGAATTTTGGATTAGAGAAGTACAGTTTTTAGGTCATGTAGTTAGCAATGAAGGAATTTATGTTGTCCCCTCCAAAGTCGAAAGGAATGTATTAAATCCCGTCGGGTATGAGCATTAACTATAACTATCCATTCTAACTTTACCGCACAAATTAGAGAAGCTCAATTCGAGGCTCTAAAAGAAGAAAACGTCAAGAACGAAGCTTTGCGAGGAATGGAAAAGCAATTTATCCATAAAGATGACGGAACACGACACTTTATAAACCGAATTTGGATGCCTAAGTTCGGTGGAGTCAGGTACTTGGTCTTGGAAAAAGGCCACAAGTCCAGATATTCCATTCATACAGGCTCTAAAAAAATGTACTTAGATTTCAATGAACATTATTGGCGGCCAAACAAGAAGGTTGAGATTGCTACTTATGTGAGAAAATGTCTAACTTTTTCTAGAGTAAAGACAGAACATCAAAAGCGCTCGGGTTTACTTCAACATCCGAAAATACTTGAGTGGCAATAGGAGCAGATACCAATGAACTTGATCACCAAACTACCCAAAACTCGTAGTGGTTCTGCCACTATTTGGGTAATAGTCGATAGATTGACTAAGTCCGCCCATTTCTTACAAATCAAGGAGAACAATAAGATGGAGAAGCTGACTATAACTTATCTCAAGGAAATTGTCTGATTTCATGGAGTTCTGATTTCCATTATTCTGACAGAGATAGTAGGTTCACGTCATGATTTTGGTAATCACTACAAAAATCCTTAGGAACACGTTTAGATATGAGCACATCATATCACCCAAAAACTAATGGTCAGAGTGAGAGGACCATTTAAACTTTAGAAGATTTTCTCCGAGCCTGTGTAATACACTTTTGAAACGCGTGTGATACTCATTTTCCGTTAATTGAGTTTTTCTACAATAATAGTCATCGCACCAGCCTCAAGACTGCACCATTTGAGGCTCTTTATGGACAAAAATGTCGTTCCCCAATATGTCGGGCTGAAGTTGGAGACGCACAAATGGCCAGAGAATGTACAGGCGATACCTTACGTACCGGTGCAGAAAAATCCATGAGACAACTAAAAAGATCGTGCAAATTAAGGAGCGATTAAAGGCTGCACGTGATCGTCAAAAGAGCTATGCTGACATAAGACGTAGGCCTTTGGAATTCAAAGTTGGTGATAAAGTAATGTTGAAGGTCTCTCCTTGGAAAGGCGTGATTCGATTCGGGAAACGAGGCAAACTAAACCCGCGATATATAGGACCTTTTGAAATTCTAGCAAGAATTGGTTCTATCACATATCAACTTAAGTTGCCTCAAGAGTTAAGCAATATACACGATATTTTCCACATATCGAATCTCAAAAGATGTGTATCCGATGATACTCTTGTTGTACCTCTCGACGAGATACAAGTCAATGCCAAATTCAACTTTGTAGAAGAACCTGTTGAAATCATGGATCGAGAGGTCAAACAATTAAAAAAAAGCCGTATTCCCATAGTGAAAGTTGGATGGAACTCTTTACGAGGACCTAAATTTACTTGGGAACGCGAAGATGAGATGAAACACAAATACCCCCAACTATCTAACAATACCTTATACATAAGATAAACTTCGGGACGAAATTATTTCAACGGGGGGAGAATGTAACACTAGTCAAAATAGGTCAACAACAATCACATGTGATTATGTTAATCAAGTAATGTGATTCTGTCAAACAAGTAATGTGATAAACTTACTACGTAATGCAAGTATGAATTTTCGTACATACTTTATAATATAAATAAAAGTATACGTCCATACAAATCTCAATGTAACATCACGTGAAGAAGTTATGATAAACTCTAACACCATAAATCTCTATTATAAGAAGAAGTTAAAATACAGTGAGATTTAGCTATAGGAATCTAAAACACAGTTGTAGTACTCGGAAATACCTACACGTACATATAAAGAACGTCAAAAGTGGAGTTTGTATGCAAAAATTATGACCTTCCGAAGATGTAGCTGTCTGAGAGCATGACACATGGTAGAATCCCTAATCTGTCAGGGCTCACGATGTGAGCATAGATTCTCATGATGTGAGGAGTCAAACAGACACTTTTCAAGGATAGAATGCATATGGCAAGTCTATGTTGTGATAAGTTTAAAGCTCATGACGTAAGCATAGATTCTCACGATGTGAGGAGTCAAACGGACAACTTCCGAAGCTAGGGTCGCAAATGGCAAGTCTAAGAGGTGATGCAGCCTGGCCTCACGATGTGAGCAATGAATTCCTACGATGTGAGAGTGTCTTGGACAGCCTATAAATAGCAAGCTCGACCCTAACCATTCTTACACCAAAACCTATTTCTTCTCTCTCATTTGTTGAAGGCATTCCACATCCCGAGCCCGACGATCACAAACCGCTGATTGTTTCTAGTTAGATTCTATAAAATCACGCTTCTAGGGTGAGTTTCACAGCCTCACTTTTTAATATTTTCGGGGGAAAATGCATGCTAAGTAATATATACAAGTTAATATTATGTTTATATGATAGTACATTCGTATCAACATAGACAATTATATTAACTGGGATATAGTTGTTTTGTATCTGAAACCATACAACTATCGTAAACTTGTTAGCATGTTATTATTATAGATTATACTAATATAGACCCTGATATATATTCGGGAGTTTTATAAGTACTTGTTAGGTATATTGTTATTATTGGTTTTGTGTTAAGATAAAACCTTGTTTTACTACAGGTTATAGTTGTTATACTACCAAAGTATTATGAAATTAGGAGTACTGTTTAAAAGCATAGTATAATAACATAGGGTTTTAGACACGAATATGCTTTGTTGTTAGAACTTTAGGAGGCCGTCAAAGTCTACATGAGCTATTATATTCATCAACTAAGATTGGGAATGTTAGGGGAAATCCTATAACCTGTAACCGTTAATCCTGTGTAAGCGAGGAAGTCGTGTATGAAATTATACGGGTTGACAACATCACTCGTTGTTGTTAGCTACAACCCAATATGTAGCAAGTGACGAACAGTCCTTTTATTGGTTTATTGATTCGGTGTCGATGAAGGGCACTGTGTTTTTATATGGGTGGTATGTAACAACCCGTTTATTAAATAAATAAATTTAATGAATGTATAATAGTCCCAAAATCGGAATAGTGTAGCAAGGAGTTAGTTTTGGGGGTTACAAAGTTATAATTGAAAGTTTAGGGTGGTTAAGGTATAATTTCCGGATTAATTTATAAAGGATTTTTGAAGTAAGGGGCTGAAAGGTAAATATTGGATTAAAGTTGAAAAGATTTTAGGGAGTAAGGGGCTAAAAAGTAAATTCTGAACTCAATTTGTAAAGAGTTTTGAAGGCATGGGTTAAAAGGGTAACTTATGGACTCATTTTGAGGAAAAGGGGGAGGGAGGGACTGAATCTGTAATTATGGGGAAGATGCTTAACGACTGCCTCCATATATAAGGAAGCAAACCCTAACCCTAAATAAACCGCCCAACCGTCACCCCCACCCTTATACCTCCCTTCCACCTCCGGCGCCACCAGTCATCGAAGCACCACCACCAGACGTCGTGAATAGCCGAAAGAGAACCACCAGAGTTGGAGCCTTGGACGCGGATGCATGGGTGAGGAACGTCAGGAGCCGGTGATTCGTTCCTTCTTGTGCTCCGTCACCTCCATTCTTCTCCTACTCTTTCTCCGACCACCGTAGCCTCACCGTGACGCTATTCCACTTTCCGACGCCACTGCCTTTCTCGTTGAAGACCATCCCATCGCCGTACATTATTCTGTTGCGGCTGACGCTCTTTCCCGGTCATTGGCGCCGCCGTTGTGGACGCTAATATCGCTACTACTGCCATCACTGCCCGATGACGCTGCTGCTGCTATTCTGTTAAAGATGAATAATTACTGGTCGCAGGTTGAATGCTCGTGTGTGTTGTAGTTGGTGCTTGGCTGGGAAACAAAAGATACCACCGCCACCACCGTGAGGTGGTGGCTGCCATTATAAAATCATTGCTGTCGCCGCCATGAGCCACCAGATGGGTGGCTGGACTGTATAGTGCAACCTGATGTGTGTGAATGTGTGTTTTGTGTGACTGGAAGACCAAGAAAGCCACTGCCACCATGTGGCACCGCCGACCACCACAAGGTGGCTGTGTGTGTATTTATCAATTAGTGTGTGTGTGTGTTATTTTCTCGATTAAAGCATTGTAACATGTCATTAGAGATTAGAATAATGAAAAGAAAACTCAAACCACCACCATGAGGTGGTGGCTGCCACCTCCTGCCGCCACCAGCCGCCGTGTTGGGCGGCGGTGTGCTTAGTTTGCGTGTTGACTCGTTGGGATGCTTGGCTAAGCTGGGCGTGACGAAACCCTAGTGGGCCTAATGAAACCCTAATGGTCCCAATGAAACCCTAATGGGCTCAATGAATCCCTAATTGACCTAAAAGCCTAACCATTTTATTAATGGGCTAGTATTTGGATTGGAAAACCCTAATGCCTTGAAACCCTAATTTTGGGATTGATCGGGACACACACGTGAATTATTTAATAAACTTAAAATAATAAATAATAATCATTGGCAAATTAACCTAAGGCAATATTGGACTTAATGGATTAAGACCTTAATGGGTTAAGTAAGAAACACTTAACCCTAATCGTCATTTCATGTGAAAACCCTAATTTCACTTGGGCCTTGATTTGGGCCTTGGTGGTTCGACTATTGATGGGCTATCCAAGAACAAGTAAATGGACCAAAATAATTGGATGAGTTTAGGGTAAGGCCTAGGTGAAGGACTTGGGCCCAATTTGGTAAATTGGGCCATAGGTGGGCCATAACTGGGCCTTTATGATTATGAGATATTGGGCCATTGGTATACCAATAGATTGGACTATAATTAATGGATGGGCCTTAAGGAAAGACCATGTAGAGGTCTTGGCCCAATTTGGAAAATTGGGCCATATGTTGGGCTTTGGCCCATTACTTGACTATTGGACCTTTGGAGTGTGAGTTGGACCTTGGGCTTGGAACCCAATTATTAATTGGGTATTATTTGATGTTGGCAGTTTGAGAATCTATCAACCAGCAGCTGAAGTTTCATCCGCGGGACTTCAGCAGTGCCAGGTGAGTTACCTCACTATACTAAGGGGTCTAAGGCACCAAGGCCGGCCCATTGGATATGATATCCTAGCAGTTGGTAGTATGTTGAGTGTGAGTTAGTGTTACATGCTAGTTGCTATGCCAGTTAGGTAGATTTGTAGGACTACCTGGATTATTATGTGATCACTTGTATGTGCATTTGTTGTGTTATATGTCGAAATGTTATGTGGGATGGGTTGAGGCGATACTGCTCCGTGTGGTAACCAACAAACCCGTTAGCATTCCAGATATGAGCTGAGGGCCAGGTGGGGCATGCCAGACTCGTACTATGAGCTTGGGAGCATTCCAGATACGAGCTGATGGAGACTCGTACTGTGGGTTTGGTGGCAATCCAGATGTGAGATGTGGGCCCGCAAGGCAATCCAGACTCACACTGTGGGCCCAAGGGTAATCCAGACTGTAAAGCTATGGAGCCAGTACATGATGTTATTTGTATATGTGTTATGTGCAGTGTATCGGTATTTTGGGGGAACTCACTAAGCCTCGGGCTTACAGTTTCAGTTTATTGTTTCAGGTACATCAGATGATCGCAGGAAGGCAAAGGCGTGATCATAGAGCTCCTCACCTTTTATGACTATGTTTCTAGGATACTTTGATATAGAACTATTTTGAAAACAAATTGGTAATAACTGTTGGTTTCTAAATGTTTTAAAAATTTTAAATTTGGTCTGATTTTTATGGGTGTTACTAGTTGGTATCAGAGCCTTGGTTTGAGTGAATTGGAGGAACACTCGTGTGAATCTAGTCTCAAATCAAGGAAAAGATTTTCAAAATGATTTTTTTAATGGTTTTAAAAATACTAAAGGAGGATGCAGAGTGTACGATCAACCGGAGCCAGTAAGTAGACCCCAAAATACCATGCAGTTATTTGATTATGTGATATGATATAACAACATGCTAGTACTAGGCTAGGGATCTTCAGGAATTGCATGATAGAATTGCCTGATTGTATGATGCCTGATAGCCTAGGATTTTCCTTATATGAAATTGACATCATTACTATAGTTGCTTAGTGTATGCATCACGGTCGTACATAATTAAGATCTTATAGCCTGAGAATGTTTGGTTTGTCCTTATTTCCTGTTCTTGTTTGATGAAGGGCTTAGGGTAGGATTAGGTATTCGAAAGTCTATAGGGTCCAGCGTTATGTATGACTAGCGTACACTAGTGCTGCAAGGTTGGTGGAAGTTTCATGGATGGGTGAGTTGTGCGAGGCCGGTAGGCCAGTTATAAGATATTTAGCATTCCTCTAGGAGTGAGGATTGAGCGCTTGCCAGGTTATGTATACAGTTAGGGCGTTGTGGTGATTCTTGAGACAAATATGGGTAAGTGTGGAAGGTAGTATGGGCCCGTACTACTGAAAGCACATGACCCATACGTGTATCAAGGAAGTCACAACCCCGGGGTTTACTTGAGAGTTGGCTCCCTGTCATCATATGGGTGATCAGAGATCTTTTTGGTGTATTATCAGAATGATGGTTATGAGACGTCTTGAGACCGGATCCGGATCAGGACCGGGAGGTGGCAGCCAGGATAGGCCAGTATTGTCAGAGGAACGTGTCAGGGAGATCATCCAGGAGGGGGTGATCGAGATTGTCCGGGGACAGTTTCCGGAGATGTTTGGGTCTATTAAGACCGCGATGGTTGAGTATTTCGATGAGCGTTATGCAGCCCTTGCTGAGATGGCTGCCGCAACAGCTGCAACGATGGCATGACGAGGAGCTGGTCAAGCTTTCCAGTGTCGGGACTTGTTACTGGGACATATTCTGATGAGTAGAGGGCTGCAGTTAATTGGGATCAGGGAATGTCATGTACTTATTACATTCCGCGGGTTGAGCGGGAAGGGCTAGCACAGGAGTTTCTGGATTTGAGGCTTCTTGGGTTTTACTCGAGGCCGCAATGCGAGTCGCAGGACTCAGGAAGGGAGCGATGATTATGATCGGCTTGATTTTTGCAGCTAGAAGTAGGATGGTTGATTGATGGATCGGAATGTCGTTACCTATGGCTAGGGTTGTACCCTTACAGTTTTCCGAGTCCGAAGGATTGAATAGGCTTGTGACCTTCAGGGTTAGGTTGTATTTCCATCTTAGGGTCAGTTAGTCGCAGGGTTTGGTGACATTATTTCGGCGCTAATGAGCATAGGTGGGTCGATGTAGCATGAGTATCTTGTGAGGCGTACGCGATTACCGTTCCGACCCATAGGAGCTAAGATTCGATTCATCTGGGATCTCTTGCTTCGGACGGCAAGGATTGATTGTGTGATCTATTGCACTTTTGGGGATTGGAGACTATGTCTTGGGAGTAGTTTGTGGCCGGTTTAGGGCAGAGGTTGCTTCAGATACTGTAGTTCAGCTGTGGACGATTGAGCTAGTGAGCGAGTCAGGGTGCGAACCCCGACTGAAATGATTTCTAGAGCCCGAGGGCGGGAGACTTGTTTGGAGCATCTTGGGAAGCAGGTTATTGAAGGATTTTGAGCATTCTAGCACACCTATGGTGTACATGCAACCCTAGAAACCTTGGACCTATGTTTTCTCTAATATTCATGCAAATTATAAATTTCCAAGGTTTACATCCTAACTAGCATAGGATGGGGAACTTGAATCATAAAAAGCTAGAAGAATTACATACCTTTTAGTAGTGGTTGATTCCTTGGAGCTTGAGAGCCTAGCACCAATAATGTGGATACCTCAAATGGAAGTCACAAATCACCACAAAGTTTGGAAAACTACGAGAGAGTATGTATGCACTCTAGAAATCGACCACCTTGCTCACTGTGACAACCCGGAATTTTTTCCTTGTAAAGTACAACCATTCAACTCAACTGAGTGTCAGACTCGTTTCTGCTATCAGTTAGCGTTGTTTAGAGTCTGTTTAAGAGTTCAAAGCTCAGTACATTCAAGCATTGAGTATAGGATTGGGTCGCGTAAGTTCCTAGCCTTGAAATCAAGCCGTACACTCCATTTGAGGGAGTGTACGGCCATACACATGAGTGTGCGGCCGTACACACATGTGTGTGCGGCCGTACACCCATTTGGCGATACACCCCCTCCATAAGGGTGACATCCTTCCATTCTTAAGCCATTTCCTTAGTTTCGAAGTCAAGAGCATCGATTTCTCTCTCAACTATCATCGAGCCTTTCACCCGATCTTCAAGAATGTAAGCTTTCTTCCGTTTTGATTTGCTGTTATTCCTCTTAACCTAGTAACACCCTTTGATTCCATCCATTGGAAATCATCTTTTGGCTAGATATTCAAATCTTCATCCATTTCACCAAGAACACCAAGAACACACACTTGTTCTTGGTGGTTGTGAGCCCTCTTGAGCCTCCAGATCGTAAGTACTCCTTCCCTACTCTTATTACTTGATAGGAAC
This sequence comes from Lactuca virosa, assembly GCF_052849685.1. Classification (NCBI taxonomy): domain Eukaryota; kingdom Viridiplantae; phylum Streptophyta; class Magnoliopsida; order Asterales; family Asteraceae; genus Lactuca; species Lactuca virosa. The sequence goes on along the minus strand of NC_136434.1, from coordinate 275,333,111 downwards.
ACTAGTTTAACACCTTAAAAAAACGTCCAAAACTCAAGAACATAAGGAGTGTACGGCCGTACACCCATGTGTGGCCGTACACCCCTCAAAACACCCCTAAAGGGCCTCCAAAGTGCAATTCTAGCTTCAACACTTGATGAGCAATTGTCCCACAAGCTTCCCTATCATTAGAAAAGAATTTTGTGCACTTATTACCATGAGTGTGCGGCCGCACAGTCCATGGCCGTACACCCATGGCCACACACTCCTCATTGTGGCCATACACTCCCCTTAGATGAATCACATGTAATGCTAACACTTGGTCCAAGTGTTTCCTAGTCCCTAAAGGTGTTTCCTTGCATGTGGTTGCTTTTAAACACTATATTCATGCCAATATATGCCATTATATGTCATTTAGGACTCGCTTGTGTGTCAGGACTTCATTCGTGGAACTTCTCATCCTTACACACATATTCGTTTGAATCACCCACATAAGGTGACTTCATACCCCTATAATGAATCTTTTAACTGTTTTAAATGCTTTTAGGGGGGGGGGGGGGAATACAAGTTGAACACAATGATAATTGTGTAAATGTTTGTTATAAACATCTTTCAAAAGATTTCTTATGCCTTTTATAGGTGATCAAAACATTTGAAAAACTTTTTAAAGTTATGTTACTTTATAGTTTAACAAAACTCTGTTTTTAAAGTACAAGCATAACTTAGTAGTAAAATGAGTCTTCTCAATAACAGTTCAAGTAAAATACTAGTAAACTATAAGGGGTATAGTTTAGAGGTTCAGTTCATACTAGATGCTAGAACATACTATAAAGAGAAATAGGGAGTTAGAAACAATACACGATAACAGAAAGAACATACTATAAAGAGAAACAGGGAGGTAGATACAATACATCAAAGAGAACATACTAAGATACTATAAGAGAACGAACATACTAAGATGCTATAGCATAGGAATACTACATGATCTAATTATACCAATGAATCACTAACTCATTGTTCTAAACAAAAGGTGATAGTAAAATTGGGTATACATGATCATATAACTTTAATGTGAATTTACACGGCCTAGCAATTTGTTTGCGGCAGTCGCGTTTGGTAACCAGAATCTCTTAACAGGGAGAGCGTTTAGTATGGGTACTATCCTTCACATTATGGCCTTAATAAAACAAACATGTTTTAAGGTAATCAGTACGCCAGGATGTCAATTCAAAAGACAACTGTGTACTTATATTTTCCCATTACTTTCATTTTGTGTCAGTTCCACTTGAAAGTTAATGCAAACTATTTTCAAGTCAAGATAGTTATAAACTAGGGAAAACTTACATTTTACAAACGACAAACAGAACAGTCGAGTCTAGTACATTCAGTAGAAAGGGGCCTATAATGCTAACTTTATGATTCCTTAGTGTGTACATCAGGGATATATATTAATCGGATCCGACAGGTAGTAGGATGTGTGCTTTCCACTTCATTTCCTGTTCCTTGTTTGGTTGTGGGCTTAGAGCAGATTCACCCAGCCTACTATCTATTCGATCTTAGCTATATATATATATATATATATATATATATATATATATATATATTCCGTATACACCAAGTAATCATAAGGAGTACCATGTATGGGTCAGGTCATAGGACACTAATTCAATGCACCGATTTCTAGTACAAAACATACTTTTCAAATAGAACATTTGGTATACAAAACTAGAAACTTAACCAGTAAAGGGTTTAATCCATTTTATTAAACCAGTAAAACTTAAAGGACCTTAGGTGGTTAATTCTATAATACCTTAGTTTATACATCAGGGTTATATGTGACAACCCGAAATTTTCATTTGTATAAACTCTGCAGTCAAGTACTTCAAATAATAGTCAAATACATTTCAGTACCTTTTTGGCCGGTTTAAAGTCCGTTTGGGTGTTTTTAAAATAAATTCATGAAACGAACAAATAAATGGAAGTACTTTCTAGGTGGAATGTGTAACAAATAAACACCTCACACCATAACAAGGTGTTTACGACCAAACTAGGGGAGTTTGGGCCGTAAACTCCTCTTCACCTTGAACTCATGCATATAGCATGAGTTTACTCCCCCTTTCTCATTTTACACTTCCAAATTCTAGAACACCACCTTTTCTCTCTCAAGTATCATCACACATCTCTTCAAATCCTCCAAAAACGTAAGTATTTCCTTCCTTGATTCGTTCATGCAACACTTTATCTAGTGTTTATACATCATTTCATCCATGGATTCTTGATTTTTACTTAGATCTTCAAGTGTTCTTCAAAACACCAAGAACACCAAGAACACACACTAGTGTTCTTGGGCTCTAAACACTCTTACAAGCTTCCCATAAGTAAGTACACTCTTCCTATCTAGTTACTTGCTTAGAATACTTGCTAAATCATTGAAGAACATCAAAAACCCTCAAGAACACTTGTGTTTACGGTCAAGGGATATCCTTGAACCGTAAACACCATCAAGTGGTGTTTAATTGCCCCTAACACCTTCTAAGGCTTGGATATTGGACTAGAACCTTGCATGCATGAACTAGAAACCCCAAAACACGAAATGGTTGGAGTAACCATGAGTTTACGGCCATAAAATCATGGGTTTACAACCGTAAACCCAAAGGGTTTACGACCGTAAACTCCCAAGGGTGGTCCAAGGACCGTAAACTCCAAAGGTGAGCCATTTCGAGCCCTAACCACTTCCTAAGCCTTTGATTTAAATCTAGAACACTTTCTTGTGAGGTATAAGACCTTAAAACACACAAATGCACCAACTACCATGAGTTTACGGCCGTAAACTCATGGGGGAATTGGTCCAAGAACCGTAAACTCACATGGTGTTACCATATGAGGAGTAAACTCCAATGTGAGGCCATACTCTTCTTAGATGCAACCCTTTAGCACTCCTAGCTCTTGAAACAAAGTGTTTCCATGTATTAGGATGTATTTACTTGATAAATTAGTTATTAAAATGACTAATTAGATACATTTATGTATCACTGCATGTTACATAGGATCTGTGTGTGTGTTCAAGTCCTCACTTGACACTTAGCATCCTATCCGACACTTCCATCCAAACCACTCACTGCAGGTGAGTTCATACCCCTGAATTAACCTTTTAAATGATTTTAAATGCTTTAATGGGGGGGGGAATACAAGTTGAACACTTCTTGTTAGAACAAAGTTCTATTAGGATCGTTAGATTCTATGCAAGCAAACAGTTAAGAACGTAATCAAGAACACAAGAATGGCTTTGAATATGTCGTATGATTAATACTTCAACACCTCAGAAGAGCTCGATTAAGAACTTCAACTGTAGAGGCGTTTAGGGTTACAAAACAATGAACGTAATAATCAACACGGTCTAATGCATACATGCATGCATATTTATAATATAACCCTATCAGATAAACACGGATGGACAGGCCCAATCCGGATACAAAACAAAAAGCCCAAGACGCAACACAATTAGATTCAAAAATCTCTCCCTTTACGTCAATAGGACCGAAAGCTCACTTCGGTTGAGCTGCAGAAGTCTTCTTTATTGTTTTGAACACCTTCGAAATGATAGCCAGCAAATGATGACGGAACGTTATGTACCACTGAAGCATGTCAGTAAAATTCTTCTTGTCAGCTTCTGAGTTCGGCTTGCACCGATGTATAATGTTGATGATGTGCTCCAAGCAGTCAGTTGAAAATAAATGTTTATCAACAAGAGCGAACAAAAATTTGTGAGCTTCGCCTTTTGTAAACATCATAGTGAGATGTTTTGAATCTATTTGGCCCATCTTCATCTTATTCATATCTCCTGGTTTCGATGTTGGCTTGATGGTCGGTTTCTTGTTCATTACTTTCGCTATTTCTTGATCCATAGCTGCAACCTCATGGATGTAAGAAGCCAACATCCTCTTCAAGTGTTCCAAAATTGGTTCATATTCTCTCGGATTTGTAAGCAGAATATTGAATAATATAATCCAATCATGAGGGTTCAGGTTTGGAAGATCTGCTAGAGATATAATCGACACCGAGTTTGCAGAACCTCGTGTGATTTTGAAATTGACATTTACAAATCTCCCAGCAGACGTAGGTTTCAGTACCTTGACAGTGATTATTTTCTGTGCGCTCCTTGTCATGTACTGAGGTTGTCCATACTTCAGATAGAAATCAATAAGCTCTCGGTCAACCTTTGGATGAGGAAAAGGAACCTCAGCAGTCGAATCAAAGCAGTGGAACGTGAATGCTTTTCGTGTGATTGGCATATCAAACTGCGAGTCCTTAGAATTATCACAGTCAAACGAAGCAACAGGTTCCAACCAATAAATACTTGGAAACTCTATAGCCTGATTGATAAGTGCCTCTTTAGTCCATAAGGGAAACAAGGCCTTCTTGCAGTTCAAGGCTTCTTCTTCTTCCCTGTTTCTCCTTTCCCTCTCCTCTGCTTCCCTTGCAACCTTCAAGGTTTCATCAAGTTCTTTATCTCTCTTCTTTCGCTTGAGAGCCTCAGCAATAGTTTCATCAGATTCATCATTGCTATCAACATCAATCTCCTTTTGTTTTTCTTGTGGACCAGAACCTGAAGCTACATTATCCTTCAGTTCAGTTGTAACTTTGACCTTCGGTTGAGCAGTTTTGGTTTCAGTCTTAACCTTCGGTTGATGAGCACCCTCTCCCCCTTGTTTTGGAGCAATAAATCTCTCCGAAACACCCTTCATCTCGTGTAACAATGCAAGGGCGGGAAGTAGTTTTGTTGTAAGATGATTCTGAATGGTCAAAGTGAGGATAGGATCATGAGCACCAAGAATGTTTGTGAGCATATCCTTCACATCCCCTGCACAGCTACGGAAAACAGCTCTTTCGGTCTTTAACAAACAAATTTCTTTTTCTGCTTGGGCGAGCTGCACTTTCTGTACCTCAACTACGGATGTTTGTCGAGCCAGTTCTTCTTTTAAAGCACTGTCTTTGGCCAGATCAGCGTGAAGAGATTCAAGTCTAGAATTCACTGAACTGATAAGTGAAGAGTTCTCGGCGTGGATGGAAGAACGCACATCCTCAAACTTTGTTTGTTCTTCTTGAAGAGACTTGGACAAAGAATCAACAGAAGCATTTACCTTTGCTGCATTTGTATCAGCATGCCCTTTAAGTGACTCAAGAAAAATCTGAGTACTATGTACAATTTCAGTAACATCAGAGGTGGCCTTTTGGCAAGAGGAGGTAGACGCATTAACAGCCTTGGTGGATTTGTCAATTGACTTCGTATACTCTTCAAGAGCAGTGTCCAAAAAGGCTTTAAGCACAACACCACTATAGGACTTGCTGTCTTCAATCAACTTATCCAATTTCTCATGAATGCTTTGCAAGTGTTGACGTGTGACAGGAGCATCATCATCCTCATCAGTAGGAAGCCGATAGGGACTGAAGTATGTAGAATCATACTCATCATTAGCACCACCGAGAGTGGCACCGGAGTCGGTTGAAGGTGAGGGTGAAAGGGGTGTAGAAGTAACTGGGGGTTCTGTTTCAGTAGTCGCCCCCGTATCAGATACGTTGACTCCTACTGTCGGTTCAGGAATAGTGGTGGTAGTGGATTGGGAAAAAATAGGAGTTGGGATTGGAGTTGTAGAAATAGGAATAGACGAAACTGGTGGTAAAGTTGTTGTTTGAGATGTGGTAGATGGGGGAATAGGAGGAAACAAAACTAGAACTGTCTGTTTCGGTGATGGAAGTGGGGTTGGGAGTTTGTTATGAGGAGATTCGGTTGGAGTAGGAGATCGGGGAGGAGTGTTACCTCTCGGTGAGTCATGATGACCTTCTTCTTCTTCCTCATCCTCATCGTGTTCAGAACTTGGAGGAGTAGGACTCTTGGATCTTTTCGCCATCTTTTTGATCTTCTTCGGTTTAGAAGAATCTCCTTGCTCAGACTTTCGTTTCTTGGACTTGGCAGTCTTAGACTTATCATCCTCTTTTGGCTCTTTCTTAGTAGTAGTCCTTTTCCCTCGGTTACTAGGCTTTTCCAGAGAGTCTAGGGCAACCTGCTGTTCAGCAAAAAGGACTCTCGGTTCCTTGGGAGGAATCTTTCGATATTCAGCGAAGCGCTTGCTCGCGGTTGTAACACACCTGTACATTGTCTCTGGGATAGAGCCAATGTGAGGGAATTTCTTTGGATCAGAAATTATAATCTTCTTGGTGTGAAACGTAGCAATAGACGCAACCATGGCATCCTTCATTATCGGAATTTCCAACTGATTAATCGCCCGTCGTGTAATAAGGGTCCAGGGTCGTGCACATGAAATTTCAGAATGACTCGTGGATGTGTTGAGGCTTTGAACCACTTGAGACCAGATAATACTCCCGTAATCAAGATTGAGACCATTGTAAAGACCGTAGAGAAGGGTCAGAAAACCCTTGCTGGTGCCATCAGATCCAGCACTTCGCTCTGACAAACTCTTGATAAGAAGAGTAAGCATTCCATTCCATGGAGATGGTAGGTACGACTTCTTAACCTTTGCTATCGTGGTAAGCACGTCAGTGTAACCCATCTTATATAGCATTGAGAAAAGTTTATTTGTGGTGATGAAGTCAGGGGAAATTACAGATGAATCCACAGCCAGGTGCAAAAGGGAACAAAATCTCCCTTTTGACATAGAAGCTTTATGAGAGTGGATTTGGAAGTACATGCGTTCCTTGTTCTTGTCATAAGAAGCAGTAAAGTAAACCTGCGATAAAAGGGACATCAGAACAGCTTCCACCTGGGTTAGGGCTATAACCAATGGTGAATATTTCAAACATTCAACCACGTGTAGCATATAAGCGTCGTATAGAAACGGATTGAGTTCAATAATCAAGTTCTGATTAGGCTTGATCAAAAGCAATGTAGACGAAGCAGTCTGATCGTGAACTGATGAAGAAGTCGCCATTGTTGATCGTAGGAAGAAGATGAACAGTTTGAACTTCCTTTGTAAGTGAGAGAATTGGTGCTGGTAAAAGACAAATAAACGTTGAAACCCTTTATATACCGTTGCCGAGAGAGAGAAAAGTCATCATGATAATGACGCGGTCACTAAAACGTCGCCTGAAAAAGCGCGATGTGACAGGTTGGGTACTCCCAGGTATACGTCAGCACGCGTGGGTAGCTCGACCGTTCAAATTGACGCGCCCAAATTCTTATCCTCAATCGTCGTTTGAAATTCAGTTGCACTCCAAGATATAGAATTACCCCTGTTTCGCCAAAAGATAAACACAAATCGAACTAACAGCAACCAGAATGTTGGAAAATTAAAATTTTCGTGCAATAGAGTGACAAAAGATAAAGAAATAAAGCAAATGTGTATTGGATGTGAGTGATGTCTATTAGAAGACATAAAGCAGGGGATTCCGGGCAAGAATCGCTTCCTTCAAAGTCAAGAGAGACTTGAAGTGCTTGTGTGGGTTCCCGTGAAATAACGATCAAATGTTTGTAGAGAAACATTGAAAGGCTTCTTTTTAAGTCATATGCTTAAGGTAGTTTATCTTCAACCGAACGTCGATACTTAACCTAAGACCGAACATTGGAAGAAGTACTTGTGAGACCGATGTGGTCTGTTGAACAAGTAGGTAGGATATATTTTATACTGACTAAATGAGTTATATAAATCTCAAAAACAAAAATAAACTGGATCTTTATGGGAAGAAAAGCCTTGGTTTTAGACAAATTCATAAAAGATCACTCAAAAATAAAAATGAGAATCCATTAGATAACCAGTAAGATCTTGAATATTAAAATTCACCGTCAATTCGTTGTTGGTGTTGGATTGTGGGTTTCACTCAGTACGTGGTATCCGTATCTAAGATCATGAAAACAGATTTTGTGCAACCATAAACCTCAGTGGTAAAGACCGAGAGTCTCAAGGGTTACAGTTGGTGAACCGAAAGTAGATGGAGAATATAAGGAGGGTGGCTAAAGAACCGAAAGTACCTTCTGCTATATAGACGTGACAAAGCAGAAAAACTCTTAACTCATATGAGAAGAGTAAGGTAGCTCTAGACTGAGTTAATTTTAAGAGCCTGATTGGGAAGAAACGATAGGTAGAGATTGAATCATTAAGGCCCTGCTTGAAGTCATAGAGGCATTGGTCAACATGCAGCAGCATGCTTCTAGGGACCCTTAACTAGTTCTTATTTAAATGATTATACCTGTCTTAGCTCCAAATTCTGTTGCACTTATACACGAGTGACCTAATGAAAGGAACAAACAACCAAACACACCACAAAAAAAAAATATTTTTGAAGTTTTGAAATTTTCTGAAAAACAATAAAAATAGAAAAAGAAAATATTTTTGGATTTTTGAAGTTTTCTAAAAAATAATAAAAATAAAATATTTTTGGATTTTTGAAGTTTCCTAAAAAAAAATAATAAAAACATAAAAAGAAAATATTTTTGGATTTTTGAAGTTTTCTGAAAAAAATAATAAAAACATAAAAAGAAAATATTTTTGGATTTTTGAAGTTTTCTGAAAAATAATAAAAACAGAAAAAGAAAATATTTTTGGATTTTTGAAGTTTTTTGAAAAAAAATAATAAAAACAGAAAAAGAAAATATTTTTGGATTTTTGAAGTTTTCTGAAAAAAATAATAAAAACATAAAAAGAAAATATTTTTGGATTTTTGAAGTTTTCTGAAAAAAAAATAATAAAAACAGAAAAAGAAAATATTTTTGGATTTTTGAAGTTTTCTGAAAAAAATAATAAAAACAGAAAAAAAAAATAAGGTTGCATAAAACACTCTTTGAACAAAATGTACAACCGAAACCTTATCTAAAAGGAATGAAGCGAAATAGACCGAGCGGTCGGTTCATTTCGGTTCCTTAAAATCCAGAGCCGAAATAGACCAAGCGGTCCGTTCATTTCGGTTCCCGAAAATTATGGAGCCGAAATAGACCGAGCGGTCGGTTCATTTCGGTTCCTCAAAATTCCAGAGCCGAAATAGACCGAGCGGTCGATTCATTTCGGTTCCCGAAAATAATGGAGCCGAAATAGACCGAGCGTTCGCTCCATTTCGCTTGTCTAATTTTTAGGTGTTGAATTAAGGATTCGGTACCGACTCTGCTTCCATCATTCCCAAGCCTTGCAGAATTTTATTGAAACTCGCTTCAGGTAAGGCTTTAGTGAATATGTCAGCCAATTGATCAGAGGATCGAACAAAATGCACTTCCACGTTCCCATCTTCTACGTGATCCTTGATCAAATGATATCTAAGTGCAATGTGCTTAGTCTTTGAGTGTTGTACTGGATTGTGACATATCCTTATTGCACTTTCTGAGTCACAATAGAGAGGAATCTTCTTCATACTTAGCCCGTAATCTCTCAGTTGACTTTGAATCCAAATTACTTGAGAAGTACAAGATGCTGCAACTATATACTCAGCTTCGGCTGTTGAAAGTGACACGCAGGTTTGCTTCTTGGACTGCCAGCTAACCAGTTTTCCGTCAAGAAATTGGCATCCACCTGTAGTGCTTTTTCGGTCCAGACCACATCCTCCAAGATCAGCATCAGAAAAGGCTTGAATGAAGAATCCAGATCTAGCAGGATACCAGAGACCGAGAGATGAGGTTCGCTTTAGGTAACGAAAAATATTTTTCACTGCCACCATGTGAGGTTCTCTTGGATTAGCTTGAAACCTAGGAAAATAGCAAACAGAAAACATAATGTCCGGTCTACTAGCTGTTAGATACATAAGGGACCCTATCATTTGTCGATATAGTGTTATGTCAACAGCAGGTTTTTCCAGAGAAGGTGTTAACTTGGTGCCAAATGCCATAGGAACCTTCACTTTTGAGTCTCCTACCATGCCAAATTTTTTTATCAGGGTCTTTGTGTACGCCTCCTGGTTGATAAAGATACCTTCTGGTCCATGTCTAATATTCAAACCAAGGAAAAAATTAATCGGACCCATTGCGCTCATTTCAAATTTAGTCTCCATCAACTTCCTGAATTCAGCTGTTAAGCTTGGATTCGTGGAGCCGATGATGATGTCATCGACATAAATTTGAACTATCATTAGATGTTCGCCTTCTTTCTTTCGGAAGAAGGTTGGGTCAACCGAACCTTGCATAAATTTTGACATTTTCAGAAAGCGAGTTAAAGTTTCATACCAGGCTCTCGGTGCTTGCTTGAGACCATATACTGCTTTATCCAGCACATAGCAATGATCAGGGAATTTCTCGTTCACGAACCCGGGAGGTTGCTCAACATACACTGTTTCTTCTAGTTCTCCATTCAAGAAAGCGCATTTGACATCCATTTGGAAAACTTCGATGTTTTTGTTAGCGACATATGCAAGGAAGATTCTTACTGATTCCAACCTAGCTACTGGAGCGAAGGTTTCCTCATAATCTATCCCTTCCTCTTGGCAATAACCTTTAACCAACAACCGAGCCTTGTTGCGAATGACATTTCCCTCTTTATCCAATTTATTTCTGAAGACCCATTTTAAGCCTACCACTGAAGCATCCTTTGGTGTAGGTATCAGCCTCCAAACTCGGTTGCGTTCAAACTCATGGAGCTCATCTTGCATTGCTTGAACCCAATCAGAATGATCAAGTGCAACATTAACTGTTTTCGGCTCGACTTTTGATATGAACGAATTAAACATACAGAATTCAACTTTAGAGAATAATGCAGTTTGTTTTGCTTTCAACTGTGAGCGAGTGAGTACTTTTTCAGATGATTCTCCAATAATTTGAGCTTTAGGATGGTCCTTGGTCCATTTGACTAACGGAGGATAATTTGGGTCATATGGTGGATCCAATTCAGCATTCACTTCCTCTTCAAGTTCTGATTGATCACCCTCGCCTTCGTCAGTTGCATTCTCTTTCTCACCCTCGACTGGCGAAGTGTAACCTATGGCAGCATTAGAGTTTGCATCCTCTGTAGGAGAAGGATTCTCCCCCTCGAATGGACTACTTTTGGGTGGGTTTGGAGCAGTATGTTCCCCCTCACCTGGACTTTTATGAGTTAAGGACGGAACTGGATTCTCCCCCTCAAAAGATACTTCGTTTGTCTTTGGTGCTGATGAACTCTCCCCCTTGAATATTGAGCCGTTGAATGGAGAGTCAGTTGAAGGTTGACCAACTGTAGGTTTAGGAGGTTCACTTTCCATTTCTTTGGAAGCATCATCTATAATCTTTTTGAGATTATCAATTTTGTTATCTGCTGCTTTTGCCTCTGAGTGTACCGCTTTCTCTGGTTCATCAAATAACCGAATGTACTCTTCAAACAGGTTGGATATTGGAACCGAGACCTGTCCAGATTCAGGAAATATTTAACTTAAGTCATTTGAACTCCTTTGCACTTTCTTCATATAATTATCGTCAAAGGTGACGTAATATGTTTCTTCAATTCGTTTGGAGCGTTTGTTCAACACTCTGTAAGCTTTAGAAGAGAGTGAATATCCTAGAAAAATTCCTTCATCTGCTTTAACGTCAAACTTGTTTCGGTTCTCCTTTGAATTGAAGATGAAGCACCTTGAACCGAACACATGGAAAAATTTGACGTTCGGCTTCCGATTGTTTATGATCTCGTATGGAGTGATCAAGAATATCTTGTTGAGAAAAGATCGATTCTGAGTGTAGCACGCGGCTGCAACTGCATCAGCCCAGAAGTATAACGGAAGAGAAGCAAAATTGAGCATGGTTCTGGCTGCTTCACACAAAGAACGGTTTCGTCTTTCAACAATCCCATTCTATTGCGGTGTATAAGGGGCCGAAAAATTGTGAGTTATCCCCTTGTCAGCCAGAAAGTCCTCAAAATCGTTATTCTTGAATTCCAGACCGTTGTCACTTCTGATATTCCTAACCGTCTTTCTCAGCTGCACTTCCACTTGCTTGATAAAAGTCTTCAACTTGGGAGTTGCATCTGATTTCTATTTAAGAAAGAAAACTCAGGTGAAGCGTGAAAAATCATCTACAATCACAAGGATGTACTTACTACCACCGATGCTCTCGATAGCCGAAGGTCCACATAAGTCAATGTGCAATAGTTCAAGAGCTTCAACAATCTTTGTATTAATTCGTGTAGGGTGGCTCTTTCTGCTTTGTTTGCCCATCTCACATGCAACACACAGATGTTCCTTGTCAAACTTGAGAAGAGGGAGGCCTCGAACGTGATCACCAAGCACCAACTTATTAATGTCTTTGAAGTTCAGGTGCGATAGTCGTCGATGCCACAACCAGCTTTCACCAGTATTCGCCTTTGACATCAGACATATTTCTGGTTTTCCTCGTATTGGGTTGAGATTTAAAGGATACATTTCTCCTTTGCGTTCAGACTTTAGCAGAACCTTTTTCGATTGCTTTTCTATTATTTCAGAGCCCTCATCATCAAATGATACTTTCAGACCTGTTCCCACAACTAATTGTGACACGCTGATGAGGTTATGCTGCAATCCTTCCACATACGCCACTTTTCGAATCGAGAAATCTCCATTGGTAATCATACCATATCCCTTGATTGTTCCATAGGAGTTATTTCCATACTTTACACACCCACCATCTTTTAGGGACCGAAACTCCCTCAGTTCTTCCTTCCTTCCCGTCATGTGACGCGAGCAACCACTGTCTATATACCATTCATCATCGAACTGCTCGTCACTGATTACCTGCAAATTTAAGCAGATTTAGGAACCCAAAGTTTCTTGGGTCCTGGTGAGTCTTTCACAGAAAAAGGAATTACAGTAGAAATATCAACCAAATATGTTCATTTTACGAGAGTGGTTTGATCTTTTCTTTTAATGGCGTACACCTTGATTTTAGTTTTATCTTGTTTCGGTTTTGGTGTATAAGTTTGTGTGTTGTTAGATGGTTTAGGAATATTCTTTTGAATCCTAGGGTTAGCTGACTTTTTCTTATTATTGAACTCAGAATCAAGCTTTCCCTTGCCTTTGATATACTTCATTGAAGTTAATTTTCTTTGGGAGTTAGAAGGACCGAAACTAGACTTAGGACCGAGACTCGACTTTCGGTTCTGAATGTTGTTGTTGGGACCGAAAGTAGGCTTTTGGTTGTTAGCCTTGGCGGTTGGACCGAAACTTATCTTTCGGTTCTGTGAGTCCATGTGGGGACCGCAACTTGTCTTTCGGTTCGGTGCGCTAGTTTGGGAACCGAAAGTAGACTTTCGGTTCTGAGATTTGGAATAGTAGGAATTTGGGCTGAAGTTTTCTTTTCCTTTCAGTTTTACCTTTCCTCTATCCGTTGATTCTTTCTTAGGAGGTACGTAGTTGGGATTTTGGGATTCCCAGTAACGTTTTCGCTCATTCAGATTCCTTGCGTATCTTTGATTTCTAAAGCGTTTCTGTTTAGCTAACTCCTCCTGTGATTTGTGGATATTGAAGCTAGCCTTTGGCTTCTCCTTTTTAATTTCGGTTGTATTTGTTGGAACAGTTGGTTCTGTCATCGGTTCTTCAGGGATTTCTTTGGTTCCACTTGTGCTTGGTTTGTTGAAACTTGAGGGTTTGTTGATGGGTTCAGCAACATATCTTCCTTTAACCCTCCATGAAGTTTGCTCAGATAAACCTACGGTTTCGTCTGCGTTGTCGATAGGGGCAGACCAGAAGTAATCGTCGCATCCTTCAGCATTGTCTTTGTCGACCAGGATTTGTAATTCTGCTGTTTGTTTAACAGTGATTCTTGTAACTGCATACACCTGATTCGGCACCGTTTGAACCTTTTTGTAGACCATAGCTTTTTCCTTGAGTTTATTTGTCTTGTCTTTTGACAAGCGAGCGAGCTCAACTGAATTTTCAGAAATGAGGGGTTTCTCATTCTTGGTTTCGCTTTTCATAAACTCTGAGCAATCAACTACATCTTCCACTGAGATTTCGCTAATCTCACTTTCCTCATCAAATTCACACGTGTTTTCTAAGTTCATTTTATTTTCTAAAATCAATTTTGCGTTAGACGAGTCAAATGATTTAATAGTTTCGGACTTTATTTTTATCCTATCATTTTCATCTAAAAGATCTTTGAGCATACATTTATGTTCCTTAGAGTCAATGAAGGTTTCTATCTTGTCCAGTCCGATTTTGTAATGAATTGACGTTTCTTCTGAGGACACTACTGATTCACATTCTGCTATGACCTCATCCTCCTTAAATTCAAGGAAGGGTAACATCATCTTATGAATCTTCTTTCCTATCTCACAACTTAAATGCAATTGAGCAATATTAAAGTATAAACGCTTAGCAATTAAACAAAAAACATTCCTTTGTTTTAAAAACTTTAAATTGTCTCTTTTTAAATAAATACTTTCATCCCTAGCCCTAATTAAGTCCACCTCCTTCAGCTCAATCCACATCATTCTCTCCTCACTTTTTGAAGACACCCTGCTGAGTTGGTCAGTTAGGTTAGAATTCGCTAAGCGAGTTTGCATGAGACTACCACTTAAGTTAGAAAATTTAAATTTTAATTCATTTAATTCTTCTTCGTAATCTGTTATTGGAACTTTAAGTGATTCAAGGATGGATTGTACCTTTTTGATCAACCGATCGCAGTCGTTGATCTTCTCACTCACAGGCTTGGCCGCAAAACACTTGTCCTCAGTCAGGTTCGATTCCTCACCTGCACTTTCGGTTGATGAACCAGCTGTGACAATTAAACACTTTCCAGCCGAACCTACTTCCTTTGCCACATAAGCCTTTCCATGAGTAGGCTTTCTCACCTCTTCATCTTCAGAATCGGTTGACCAAACTTCGACGCCACCGAACTCATCTTCACCTGCATTCTCCTGCACAATCAGGGCATTCATAGAGCTGTTAGTTACCTTCTTTTTCTTGATTTCTTCCAACTTGCGCATGTAGTATGTCTCATCATCTTCACCATCTCTTTTATAAGCCATTTTCCTTAGCATGCAGTCTTTGGCAAAGTGGTTCTTGCCGTGACAGTAATTGCAGTCGAACCCAGAGTCTCCTGCAAGTTTTCTCTCCTTCTTGTCTTCATCCTTTTGAGCAGAGACTTTCGCTTCGTCCTTCACCTTCTCAGAACTGTAACCTCCCTGCCAGTTTCGGTTCTTGTTGACAGGAAATTTTCTTGTTGTAAACTTCTTTGGATTGGTGACCATCATAGCATACTCCTCGCTTGTAAGGTCACACTCAGACATATCAGACTCTTCTTCTTCTTCTGCAATGCTTTTTGCTTTTGAGACAAAGGCCAGCGATCCCACACCAGAAACTACTTTTGCTTCTTTGGTTACTACACTTTCATGGGACTTAAGTATTCCCACAAGTTTCGCCAGTGAGTAAGATTTAAACTGTTCATGCGCTTTCACGGTTGAAACCACAACCATCCATTCTGGTCTCAGACCGTTCATGACGGTCACCTTCTGCTCGATCAACTTTCTTTCTATTCCATGCTTGATAATCTTACTTAGGAGATGATTGAACCGATCGAAGGTTTGTATGAGTTTTTCTTATGGTTTCTGTTCGAAAAATCCAAATTCTGACAGCAGCAAGGTTTGAATGGAGTGTTCCAGATCTTCATCAGTTGAATATAGTTCTTTCAACCTATCCCAGATTTCTTTGGCCGTCATGCATGATCCAACCAATCGAAAAGTGTCAGATTGAAAGGCGAATCTGATCATTCTCATGGCCTTCACGTTACACAACAACTTGTCTTTCTCATCCCGTGGCATCTTCTCTACATCCGCCACCAGCTTGTTATATTCTTTTTGGGACTTAACTGTCGTGTTCGTTCCTGAATGAACAAACGGCCCAAGTGTGATAGCTTCCTAGATGAGATAGCTATTATCTTCAGATCCAACCACGTAGTCTTCAAAGTGATGCGCCCATACTTCGTAGTCTTGAGTGTAGAGTATGGGTATCCTGGTTGTTGATCCAATGCTGTTTGAGATGTTGATGGGATTTGTTTGCGAATCTTCGTAAGACATGGTGGGCTGCTAGAATCAAACCTGTAAACTTGAGATTAGGGTTTTATCTGAAACAGAGTTGCCGTCGATACGAAGAAGACGGCTTCTATTTATACGATAAAAGCGGAAACCCTAAAGAATTCTGAATACAGAAGGAATGTGTATTGATCACACAGTCTCCTGCTCTGATACTGTCACACCCCCAACCCAGAACGGCGGAAACGTTCGGGGGCGGAGAACGTCATATTCAATATCATAACCATTCATACTAAGGAAAGTACACACCACCATACATATAAAGGTTTCAAAATGTTTACATAGTTGTATTTGTTACATATTCAAAAGGTAAATACATAAGCATCTTTCAAAAGAAGTAATTAACGTCAGAGCGTTAATCCCCAAAAGTTGGTTTCCAAACCTGCTTAGCAGTTCCCTGAGAATACAAGTTATTTCAAAGAAAAAGTGTCAACATTTAAGTTGGTGAGTTCATAAGCAGTTTTGAGAAAATGTATGCCATTCCAAAGTTCGCGTTCGTTTTCCAAGAAAATCCCATATTTTCCTATAAAAGTATGAAATGCATATGAATGTTCGTGTTGTGAGTTGTAAATAGTTGCACCAGGAAAATCCCTTATTTTCCTATTAGTTGTTTGTTTTAGATGCAGGAAAAACCCTTATTTTCCAAACGTAACAGGCAGTCTCTAAGACCAAAAATCGCAAGCAACCGACGTGCCTAAAAGTTGAGTCATAGTTTTATATAGTAAAACTATAAGAAGATCGCACTTGTTAGATGACGAATAGTTTTAATAAATACTCGTTCATAAAAGCATAATACTATAATAGTTGTCTATTTGGTGAGTTTTATAACCATACTAAACATAATATGCCTGTCGCGACGGCCTTCAGGCGTCAGATCGTTTACGCCAAACTGTCACCCAAAGGACTGTAGCTAACAGTCAGGGCGCGGGATCATGACTTCCCGTATAGATCTATACACATTTGACACGCTCTCCAAACTGGAGACTCTGGTTATAATCGTCAGGACTTTAAGTTGTACCTTTTCGCAAAAAGGTAGCAGTGAAGATGTCTCACGGATTCTCAACTAAGTCTGTATTAGAATGATAGTTTTGTATGAAATGTTTATCCTCTTTCACAATGTTTGACAAAGCATAAATCATAAGTTCTTTAAATGCATAAAATGGTTTATCAAGGATGACTACCCTAGATACTATGCATTTTGTATAAATATCGTGCATTTTGTATAAATATAGAGCTTTCTGTATAAATATAGTGCATGCAAAATATAACAAGAGTTTTCACGTTTTCACCCGGGGTTAACCGGGTATTTACTTGTATTCTCCCCCGAAATGTATTAAAAGTACATTATAAAGTATTTGAAGGTGTATAAAAGGGGGTATGAACTCACTTGATTGAAGTCGTTGCTTCGAAGTAGTCGAGAGAAGGATCAAGCAGAACTTCGACTAGAGAGAGTTGGAATCTCGGGATTCTCGGGGATCTCGGGAGTGTAGAACTTCCTTCGGGACTCGCGTATGAAAAAACGGGGCTTCGGGAAGGCTTATCGAGGTATTCACGCATAGTAACAACACTTAGAAGGAAAGAAATGAGCACCAAACTCGGGACCCTTAAGCTTCTATTTATAGGGGTGATTTGGGAAACTCACGTCGTGAGTTTTGGATTCTCACGTCGTGAGGCTTGGTCAGCATGATCCTCTTCGACGATTTGACGTGGCTGACACTCTGGAACCCATCAATCTCGAGCTCACATCGTGAGCATGGTTCCTCACGTCGTGAGGCTGAGTCAGCATCGGGTTTTGTGTCTCGCACTTGTAAAATCCGTAACTTTCGCGTACGAGCTCCGTTTTCGACGTTCTTTATATGCACGCGTAGGTGTGAAAAGGCTCTACAACTCTCGTTTAGACTCCGTCGGCTAATTTTGATTTATTTTTATTATATTATTTTTAACAGGCCGAACCTGGAAAAGTTCGTTTAAATTCCATAACTCCTTCGTCTGATGTCCATTTTCGTCAGACTTTTTACTGTTGTATTCCTATTGTCGGGGACTTCAACTTTCGTTTAGGTTGTGTCGGCTAAAGACCGTTCGATCTCCATTTCGAGTTTTTAGCTGTCTACTAATAGGTTAGAAACTTCGAAAAATCATAACTTCCTCATACGAAGTCAGATTTGGGCGTTCTTTTTACGTAAGTTCACGGTTTTGGGATATCTACGACTTTCATTTAGATACCTACGGCTAAAAACTATTGTATCGAAACTTCGCGTTTTTACGTCTATATGTATTGCCGGTTTTGTCGGGAATCTTTAGAATGGTCATAACTTCTTCGTTATAACTCGGATTTTAGTGTTCTTTATATTTTTGGAAACCTTATCACGATATCTATCACATAAGGTACTAAAACGGAACTTTTTGAACGTTTCATTTTCGATGATATTCTTATTACTTCACAAAAAGATTACAAGACTCGACTTTTAGACATTATATTGACCTGAAATAACGGGTTGTTACATCATCCCCCCGTTAGAGGGAATTTCGTCCCGAAATTAATTACAAAGTAAAAGTTCAGGGACTAGGGAAGAGATGCGGATACTTCTGTTGCATCTGATCTTCTCGCTCCCATGTGAATTCAGGTCCCCGCTTAGCATTCCAGCGGACCTTCACTATTGGTATGCGACTCTGTTTAGTTCGTTTGATTTCCCTATCCATGACCTCTACGGGGTCTTCCACAAAGTTAAGATTTTTGTTAAGTTCGATTTCGTCGAGTGGAATCACAAGAGTTTCGTCAGACAAACACTTTTTTAGGTTAGATATGTGAAACACTGGATGTGCTTTGTTAAGCTCGATCGGAAGTTGAAGTCTATAAGCTACTGGAACAATCCTTGAAGTAATTTCGAAAGGTCCAATATACCTTGGATTTAGTTTTCCACGCTTCCCAAAGCGTATCATGCCCTTCCAGGGTGAGACCTTTAGTAGAACGCGGTCACCAACCTAAAATTCCAAGGGTTTTCGTCTTTTGTCGGCATAGCTCTTTTGCCTATCCCTCGAGGCTTTCAGACGTTCTCGAATTTGAACGATATTTTCAGTTGTTTCTCTAATGATCTCCGGACCAGTGAGAGTGCTATCAGGGACTAGACCTTTTGCCAACTGCGTGTCGCCTACTTCTGCCCAGCACAGAGGTGATATGCACTTACGGCCGTAAAGGGCTTCAAATGGAGCAGTCTTGATACTAGTATGATAACTGTTGTTATAAGAGAACTCGACTAAAGGTAAGCGAACATCCCACGCTTTACCAAAGTCGATTACACATGCTCGCAACATGTCTTCTAGGGTTTGGATCGTTCTCTCACTCTGTCTGTCGGTTTGTGGGTGATAGGCTGTACTCATGTCAAGCCTAGTTCCCAAAGCTTTCTGCAGCGTCTGCCAGAATCTTGAAGTGAATCTACTGTCTCGGTCCGAGCTGATAGATATTGGTAGTCCATGAAATCGCACGATCTCTCGGATGTAGGTTCTTGTTAGTTTCTCCATCTTATCGGTCGCCTTGATAGGCACGAAGTGGGCAGATTTGGTTAACCTGTCGACGATCACCCAAATGGTATCGTGACCACCCTGCGTCTTGGGTAGTTTGGTTATGAAGTCCATGGAAATTTGCTCCCACTTCCACTCAGGTATTTCGGGCTGATGGAGTAAACCTGAGGGTTTCTGATGTTCTACTTTGATCTTAGCGCAAGTCAAGCATTTGCCCACATAGGTAGCAATTTCTGCTTTCATGTTTGGCCACCAGTAGAGTTGCTTGAGATCCAGATACATCTTATCTAAACCTGGGTGTACGGAGTATGGAGTCTTGTGTGCTTCATTCATAACTATCTCTCTGAACCCACCAAACTTTGGTGTCCAGATTCGGTTCACGAGGTAGCGCACTCCGTCACTCTTGATCTCTAGATTCTTGTCCATCCCTCTAAGGGTTTTTCCTGGCACGTTTTCGGGTTTTAAGGCTTCTATTTGAGCTTCCTTGATCTGTGTTGCCAATGTGAATGGATCGACATGGTTAATGACTTCACTCTTCGACCAGAGTACTCCTTACGACTAAGGGCATCAACCACCACATTGGCTTTTCCCGGATGGTAACGAATCTCACATTCGTAGTCGTTGAGCAATTCGACCCAACGTCGTTGTCTCATGTTTAATTCCTTCTGGTCGAATATGTGTTGAAGACTCTTGTGGTCTGTGAAGATGGTGCACTTGGTACCGTATAGGTAGTGCCTCCAGATCTTCAGAGCGAAGACCACAACTCCAAGTTCTAAGTCATGAGTGGTGTAGTTGACTTCGTGTGTTTTCAGTTGTCGTGAGGCATACGCAATAACCTTTCCTCGCTGCATTAGCACACATCCCAACCCTTGAGTCGAAGCATCGCAATACACCACAAAATCTTCGATCCCCTCTGGAAGAGAAAGAATAGGTGCACTGCATAGGGCATGTTTCAGAGTTTGAAATGCAGCATCTTGCTTATCTCCCCAGGTGTAGGGCACACCTTCTTGAGTTAGGGAGGTAAGAGGTTTTGCGATGCTGGAGAAGTTCTGAATGAACCTTCGATAATAACCAGCAAGGCCTAGAAATTGGCGAATCTCCGTTGGTGTAGTTGGTGCAGACCAATTTTCGACAGCCTTGATCTTAGATGGGTCCACGTGGATTCCTTCTTTGCTGACCACGTGACCTAGGAAGTCCACCTTCCTAATCCAAAACTCGCATTTTGAGAACTTCGCATAAAGTCTCTCAGCTCGTAATGTCTCTAAGACTTGTCTCAGATGTTGGCCATGCTCTTCTTTACTCTTTGAATAAATGAGTATGTCATCTATGAATACTATCACAAACTTATCCAAGAATGGACGACATACCTGATTCATTAAGTCTATGAATACGGCCGGGGCGTTGGTTAGTCAGAACGGCATCACTACAAACTCGTAATGCCCGTATCTTGTTCGGAAAGCCGTCTTGGGAATATCACTCTCCATGACTCGCAGCTGGTGATATCCCGATCTCAGATCGATCTTGGAGAAGTAGTTGGCTCCTTGGAGTTGGTCGAATAAGTCGTCGATTCGTGGTAGGGGATATCGGTTCTTGATGGTAAGTTTGTTGAGCTCTTGGTAGTCGATGCACATCCTAAAGGATCCATCCTTCTTTTTCACAAACAACACTGGTGCTCCCCAAGGCGAGAAGCTCGGCCTGATGAATCCTTTGCTGAGTAGCTCATTCAGTTGGCTGGATAGCTCCTGCATCTCTGCTGGGGCTAATCGATAGGGCGCTTTGGCTACTGGGGTAGCTCCAGGAATCAGATCGATTCTGAATTCGACTTGTCTCGCGGGTGGTATTCCTGGAAGATCTTCGGGAAAAACATCGGGAAATTCGCATACGTCAGGCACGCTCTTGATGTCCTGGACTTCGCGTTTCACATCCACGACATGTGCTAAGAACGCGTGACATTCCTTGCGTAGGCACTTCTGAGCTTGGATACACGAGATAATACGAAGAGTGGTACTGGGTTTGTCGCCATAGATAATGAGGGTTTCGCCGGTTGGCAGATTAAGGCGAACGACCTTATCGTAACATAAAATGTCCGCACGATGAGAACTCAGCCAGTCAATGCCTATGATGACATCGAAACTCTTAATCGAGACTGGCATGAGGCTGATTGGAAAGGGGTTATCGTTTAGAGTTAGGGTACAGTTTAAGTAGATCTCCTTAGTGCCTTCTGTTTTACCGTTGGCCATTTCTACTATAAACGGTTCACTTAATGATTGGGGTGTTTGTTTCAGCAGGCCTTTAAAATTATGACTCACAAAACTCCTCTCCGCTCCACTATCAAACAAAATGCATGCATATGAGTTATCGAGAAGAAACGTACCCGTAACAACAGTGGGGTCTACAACTCTCGTTTAGACTCCGTCGGCTAATTTTGACTTTATTTTTATTATATTATTTTTAACAGGCCGGACCTGGAAAAGTTCGTTTAAATTTCATAGCTCCTTCGTCTGATGTCCATTTTCGTCAGACTTTTTACTGTTGTATTCTTATTGTCGGGGACTTCAACTTTCGTTTAGGTTGTGTCGGCTAAAGACCGTTCGATCTCTATTTCGAGTTTTTAGTTGTCTACTGCTAGGTCAGAAACTTCGAAAAATCATAACTTCCTCATACAAAGTCAGATTTGGGCGTTCTTTTTACGTAAGTTCACGGTTTTGGGATATCTACGACTTTCATTTAGATACCTAAAGCTAAAAACTGTTGTATCGAAACTTCGCGTTTTTACGTCTATCCGTATTGCCGGTTTTGTTGGGAATCTTTAGAATGGTCATAACTTCTTCGTTATAACTCGGATTTTAGTGTTCTTTATATTTTTGGAAAGCTTATCACGATATCTATCACATAAGGTACTAAAACGGAACTTTTTGAACGTTTCATTTTCGATGATATTCTTATTACTTCAAAAAAAGATTACAAGACTCGACTTTTAGACATTATATTGACCTGAAATAACGGGTTGTTACAGATACCAATTGTTAGAACAAAGTTCTATTAGGATCGTTAGATTCTATGTAAGCAAACAGTTAAGAACGTAATCTAGAACACAAGAATGGCTTTGAATATGTCGTATGATTAATACTTCAACACCTCAGAAGAGCTCGATTAAGAACTTCAACTGTAGAGGCGTTTAGGGTTACAAAACAATGAACATAATAATCAACACGGTCTAATGCATACATGCATGCATATTTATAATATAACCCTATCAGATAAACACGGATGGACAGGCCCAATCCGGATACAAAACAAAAAGCCCAAGACGCAACACAATTAGACTCAACACTTCTAGTTATTGCTTTAATCACATGTGATTAATAACTAGAACAAACAAGAAGATTTGCTACTACTTTCAAATTGCTATCAAACTTATGGATTTTTCAAGCTTACTAACCTTTTATTAAACTATTTAGATGCTAAAACTGTTTTCAAACTCTTTTATGCTTACAATATTTTCAAGTCCATATCTACACCAGTATATTTATATAAGTAAGACTTGAAGGACTTAGGACTGATAGCTCACCTTACTTCCTGTTCCTTGTTTGGTTGTGGACTTAGGGTATCCTGTTATTTGTCCGAATGTCATTGAATTCTTAGTTATATATCATATATATATATATATATATATATATATATATATATATATATATATATATATATATATATATATATATATATATATATATATATGTAGGATATAAAGGCTTTTCACTTCAGTTCAGTACCTTTGTGTAACAAAGGCATCCAAACAACCTTACTATTTAACTATTATAGGTATAGTTAAGGGATTACTACTCACTACTACTATTACAACGACCCATATAAGAGTCAATACATTTATGAGTCACTACATAAGTACTACATTGAGTAAAGAGAACATACTATACACTATACAAGAGAACATACAATACACTATACAAGAGAACATACTATACACTATACAAGAGAACATACTATACACTATACAGACATTAAATACTAAAACAGAATGTGACATACTACTTCTCGATACGACATTTCATTGTGCTATCACTGTGTAACCATAGTCTCCTGGAGGGAGAGCGGGCATTATGTGTATAGATCTATACGGGACAGACACTCCCACATCCCGACAGCTAGCTACAGTCCGAGCTGACTAGGCCCAGGGGTGAAAAAATGTCACCATACTACGTGTGACCTGGAGGGTCATCAGTTATTCAGCCATCGATCAGCATGGTTATGTGACAACCCGGAAAAAATTTTAAATTTAAAGCCCAGTCAATCAACTCAAATGAGTGTCAAACTCATTAGTACTGAGTTCTAGCCCGTTTAAAGGTCTTTCTAAGGAGTTTTAGCCTAGTACACTTAAGGAATAAGTGTCGGATTTTATCTGCTAAAGGCCACAGTATAAGAATCAAGCCCTAAACTCCATCAAATGGAGTTTACGACCGTAAACATGGAGTTTACGACCGTAAACTCATGTAGGCCGTAAACTCCTCCATATAAGTTCATTTCCTTCACTTTTCTTCATTCTTTCACTTTCCCTTCAAGAACACATGAGTTTTCTCTCAAGTATCATCCCGATCATCATGCTTGATCTTCAAAAATCGTAAGTGTTCTTTCTCTAGTTTGTTGATAATCCTTCTTAACGAGCTTCATCCTCATGATTCATCCATAAAAATCATGTTTTCTTAGATCTCCAAGTTTCACCAAGAACACCAAGAGCACACACTAGTGTTCTTGGCCAATATCAACCATTTCAAGCTTCTAGATCGTAAGTACACTTCCCTATACTTCATATCTAGTTAGTATCCATGCTTAGAGGCTTGAAAACATCAAGAACACAAGATCAAAGGGAGTTTACGGCCGTAAACTCCCAAGACCGTAAGCCCCATTTTGGTGGCCATTAGGGCCATAAACCCTATAGGATGCAAGGCAAGTGATCCAGAACCCTTCCTTGAAGTGTATAGGACCTTAAACATCGAAAACATCATGGACCATTAGAGTTTACGGCCGTAAGCTCATGGAGAAGTGGTCCATGGGCCGTAAACTCTACAAAGGGGTGAAATGTTGCCCCAATCACTTCCTAAGGCGTAGACTTGAAGTTAGGATGCTTCCTTATGACCTTTAAGACTTCAAGACACAAAATGGTAGAAGTACCATGAGTTTACGGCCGTAAACTCATGGGTTTACGACCGTAAACTCCAAGGGAGTTGGTCCCTAAATCGTAAACTCATGTTAGTGCCATTTAACTTTCCTTTGTTGAATCACATGTGATTCCAACACTTGATCAAGGTGTTTCCTAGTCCCGGAAGGTGTTTCCTTTCATATGGTTGTTTATAAACACTATATTCATGTCAATATGTGTCCTTATATGTCATTTAGGACTTATTGTGTCTCGGGACTTCATTCGTGGAACTTCTCATCCTTACACGCATACCCGTTTGAATCACCCACATCAGGTGAGTTCATACCCCGTAATGAATCTTTTAACTGTTTTAAGGGGGGAATACAAGTTGAACAAAATGATAATTGTGTAAATGTTTGTTATAAACATCTTTCAAAATGTTACTTATGTCATTTATAAGTCGTCAAAACATTTCAAAACTCTTTTAAAGTTATGTTACTTTCTAGTTATACAAAACTTTGTTTTTAAAGTACAAACATAACTTAGTAGATAAATGAGTCTTTTCAATAACAGTCCAAGTAGAACATTAGTAAACTATAATAGGTTAGTTTAGGAGAATGCTATTCATTACTTCTAGTACAATGAAGCACACAAAGAGTCAGTTCATACATGAGTCAAACACACAGTGAAGAGAATCAAACAATACCATACAGAACATATAGTGAAGAGAATCAAACAATACCATACAGAGAGAACACACAATTACAAGAAACAAACAGAACGTACAATATACAGTACTAAACAAACAAGTTAGGTTGCTATAGCATGAGAACACATACAGGATCTAATTATACCAATGAATCACTAACTCATTGTTTTAAACAAAAGGTGATAGTTATATTGGGTATACATGATCATATACTTTAATGTGAATTACACGGCTTGGATGAATTTGCAGAGGTCGCGTTTGGTTCCCTTAATCTCTTGACAGGGAGAGCGTTTAGTAGGGGTTCTAGCCTTCACATTATAACCGTAATAAAACAAATATGTTTTTAGGTTATTAGTACATCCGTATGTCATTATAAACGACAATTGTGTACTTACATTTCCTATTACTTTCATAAAGTGACAGTACCACTTGAAAGTCAAACTCAAACTATTTTCGAGTCAATATAGTTATACACTAGGGAAAATATACATTTTTACAATCGACAAACGGAACAGCCGAGCCTCGGACATAACAGAAGATACCTTGGTAGAAGGATACGAGTAAAAGATAGGACCATAATGCTAGTATTATGATTCCTTAATGTATACATAACAAGATATATATATATATATATATATATATATATATATATATATATATATACCAATAGGGTCCGACAGGTAATAGGATGTGTGCTCTCCGCTTCATTTCCTGTTCCTTGTTTGGTTGTGGGCTTGGAACGAATTCCCCCAATCTATTTTCTACCCGGTTCTATATATATGTATGCTTAGTATACATTGAGTCATCATAAGGGTACCAGGTATGGGTGTGGTTATAGGACATAGAGTCAAAGCACAATTTTTCTAGTACAAAACATACTTTCAGTACTTTTGGTATACAAAACTAGAAACTTCCCGGTAAAGGGTTTAATCCATTTTATTAAACCAGTACAATTTAAAAGACCTTAGGTGAGTAACTCTATAATACCTTAGTTTATACACCATGTTTATGTATAAAACTAATACCCAAGAGGTAGTTGGATGTGTGTTTTCCGCGTTGATTTCTGTTCCTCGTTTGGTTGTGGAATTAGGGCAGATTCGCTCAATTAACTTTCTATCCGATATTAGATTATATATAGCAGTACAAACTAAGCTATTATAAAAGTAGTCACTATGGTCACTATTTTATTACAAGAAATAAGGGTTTTCTTAAAGAACTTCTTCATTAGATATAAAGGAAACATTACAATTAACTCCATGAGTAACAAGTGATTACACCAGGGTTATATATGATGATGATCTAACAACCAATGGAATGTGTGCTATCCGCCTTAATTCCTGTTCCTTGTTTGGTTGTGAGCTTAGGGCAGATGCGCACAATCGATTGTTTGTTTACTCCGAGTCTTATATAACTTGTACCCACTTAGTACCCATAGAATGGGTTGTAGTGTCATTTTACTTAAACTTCCATCAAAGTAGGAAATATATGATTTTCTAGAGGAACAGGCAAACTTTTCAAAACAGGACTTACAACTTACGACATTTTTACAACTACATGTTACAACTACATTTTTAACACCATTTTAAATCTACATTTTTAACAACACTTTACAACTTACTTACATCACTAAACTCTTATGAACTCACCAGCTTAATTGCTGATCAACACTTTCAAATAACTTGTATTCTCAGGAGACTATTAGACAGGTGCTCGTGCTGGGGATTCAAAAGATGGAGCATTATAGCTTCAAGTCTTGTTTTGTTATTTGTGAATGAATTCTATGTTTTGTGAATACACACATTGTAAACACTTTTTTTCGAAATGAAATGGTTGTTCATTACTTGCTTACCATATACATATCTCGTGATACTAAACATGACGTCCTCCACCCCTGAACGATTCCGCCGTTCCGGTTTTGGGGTGTGACAGATTGGTATCAGAGCATTGTTTATAGTGAACTAAGTATATCAACCGATAAAAGATATACAACTATAAATACAATGGGGCTTAAGTGCTCTGGATAATGATATATTTTTAGAATATAACTATAGGTTATAAAAATATACCTACTTGCTTATACATGTACATAATAGAACTAGTGTCACGAGGAGAACATAACTAAAAGTATTTAAAGGTTGGGCACTGTCGTCAAGCTAAGTAGTTATGTAATCATAGCTAGGATCAATATAGCCTGATCAACTATATTCATTCGAGATGTGACTGACATGTGTTTGCGAATGATGTGGTGTTGCAACAGTGTTAAAACTTACCTGAACACCAGAACAAGTACATTACATTAGAATACTATATGAGTATTTTAGTCCATATAAATAACCTAAGTGATAACTTAAAAGACCCTTACGGATAGGTCTATAATCTTGCAAGGGATATTCTTGAAGTTTTATATATAATCAAGATCTTATAGACTCATAATCTGTGGTCTACGCTTCGCTATCCATTCCTCTTAAGGGTGTAGTTTTGGAGTAGGATCACTTATTCGAAAGTCTATTTAATCTTCAATTATATACATACTTGTATACATTGTACAATTATAGGAGGACCCCGTAAGGATCACCCCATAAAGTTACCTTAAAGCTCATAGATTCTTTAGTCACTTTCATTCTCGCACGACAAGCCTAGATAGATGTAACCACTTCCTCATAGTGACAACAGAAGAGTCCAGGAGGAACAAGAACAAGTTCATGAGAAGTTTGCAAAGAGAGATAAGCCGAAGTAACCAAAACGTCTTACGCGTCACACTAATAAATAATAATCTGGTTAATTTAATGAGCGAGTGGAAACACTTCTCACATTTTATGTTAAGATTATTTTCTTACATGCAACTGGTAACAGTTATCCAGGAAACAGATATTCATTCGAGGATAGTTATTTCAAATTCATAGAGTTTATTAGGTATAGACTCTTTTATGAATTGTTTCTAGAACCCTGTGGAAGTCCGGACCCGATACATCCCGAACTAGGATAACCTTGTCTTTTCAGCTTTCGGCTTGTGTCCATTGCTTTAGACTTATTCCGTCTCATCTTTGTATTCTTTTAGCAAAGATGCCTCCTCGCAGATCTAACAGACGCACTACTCTGATAACTCCAATACCGCCTCCTTCGCAAATCGATATGTCAGCTATAAACGCTGCAGTGGCTGCGGCTGTGGCAACAACCATGGCTCAATATCACTCCATCAGTACCAGCGGAGGTGGAACACCTACTGATTCTACTCGAGGTGAGGTCCTCGTGCGCTCGAGAGAGTTCTCCTACAAGGACTTCACTAAATGCCAGCCATTGTCCTTTAATGGGACTAAAGGAGTCATTGCCCTCATGCAATGGTTCAAGAAAAAAGAGTCGATCTTCGAAATCTGTTTATGCCTAGAACGAAGCAAAGTGAAGTTTGCTGCCTGCACCTTCTCTGGCAAGGCCCTAACATGGTGGAACAGCCATGTTAAGTCACTGACCCTATCAGTAGCTAACTCAATAGGTTGGGAAAACCTAAAAGAGTTAATGCAGGAGGAATACTGCCCGTTAGGCGAGATTCAAAAACTGGAAAAAGAGTTGTGGGATCTCACTATGGTCGGCTCTGACATAGTGACCTACACCGACCGGTTCAGCGAGCTAGCAGCTCTATGCCCCGGGATGATTACCTCGGAGAGCAAGAAGATAGAAAGATACATTTGGGGTCTGACTGCTCCGACCCAAGGAAATGTGTTGTCTTCTAACCCAGCCACGTTCGATAGTGCTAAACGCCTGGCTCAGCGACTCATCGACCATGGAGTCCGCCATGGTGTAAAAGTCCTTATTCCCGAGCCATCGAGGGAGGAGGACTGTAATCAGAAGTCGTGGAGCAAGAGAAAGAAGAAGCGAACAACACAAGACACCCCGCAAGAGCAACGAGCGAGTACTATGTACGCCGCTACGACGCCTACTGCTTCAGCACCTGCCAGTCGATATGCTGGAAACCTTCCGAAGTGTGGAAAGTGCAACTTTCACCACACCGGAGTATGTCGGGAAATGCAGTGTCTGAACTGCCACAGAAAGGGACACACAGTCCGTTTCTGCAAGGAACCGGCTCAACCGATCTCCCAAGTCCTCGGAGCTGAAGTAAACCAAGCCTGATATGGTTGTGGTGAGGCTGGACATTTTCAGAGGGACTGCCCGATAAAAAGGAACTCAGGCGCGGATGGACGCATTCTGATGATCACCGCAGGAGAATCTACCCCGGAGTCGTCGACGAGTAGCGGTACGTTTTCGAAATAGTAATTACTTTTAAAATTAATTTTATATTCATATAAGATTAAAATTTGGGGATAACAGTTAAAAGTAACTATAACAACTCACATGTTGAAATAGGTCACAATATTCAAGAGAACTAAAAGATCCCTTAAGAGAAGCTATTATGATTTACCATATGCATCAGAGTTGTGCGCAACTAAGATGTTGCAGACTTAGAGTGAGTGACTCCGCTTAGGTCCCTATTCCTTAATTGGTTGAGGATTTGAGGCAGAGTTACTCAGTTGACTGCCCGGTTCATCTTAAATATTCATAACTTGTATATGGCAGGCGATGGTAGTGGTACCAAGGAGGATTATGATATAAAGTATCCCCACCAGTTAGTAGAGCACTTTTGTTTGTATGTATGCGCACATAGCGGTACGATACGTAGGAGTGTTAACTTCAAAAAGAAAACAGGAAACATGGGATCATTTACAAAGAGTACATTGTCGAACATGCTAGGAGTACAGTATCAAGCATACAAGGGATACATCGTCGTATATCAGACGTTTCTTTCATTTGACCAAAACGTATTTCAGTAAGGAGTCCGTTGTTTTCATTCGTCATGAGTTGGCGTGGTCGTCACTATACTGAGTTCATATGTTTCTATCGTCTCGATCGGCAAGTTCTCGAAACTTTCGTCCTTCGTATCGAAAGTCCGACCTAAACCTCGATTTTATTTTTTTTATTCTAAACCCCGAAGTACTCATGCGAAGAGTACTTTGCCCTCCGAAGCCTTATCGTCAGATGTCCACACACCGTCACAAAATACCACTCGTCCAGCGGACCAAGTTCGAGCACAGAGGCTAAGGAAGAATACAGCCCACCTATTACTATTCCGTGTATACGCGAGGGTAGTATATGATTATGATTATGCGGATTTAGTATGCGTGTTTCTGCCCTATCTCCTGTTCCTTGTTTGGTTGTGGACCTGGGGCAGAGTCGCACATCCGACCGTCTTACTAACCCTAATTATATACGACTTGTATACACGAGGTAATGATAGATGGACAAAGTACAAATCCTATCCTGAACAGAAGGGCAAAGTTGCCAAGTATATGATTGGGTATTCTGCCAATCACGAGAGCGCAACCCCAGTAGTAATGCTAAGAAAGCTAATTTCGGGACGAAATTCCATCTAACGGGGGGATGATGTGACAACCCGGAAAATTTTTTAAATTTAAAGCCCAGTCAATAACTCAAATGAGTGTCAAACTCATTAGTACTGAGTTCTAGCCTGTTTAAAGGTCTTTCTAAGGAGTTTTAGCCTAGTACACTTAATGAATAAGTGTTGGATTTTATCTGCTAAACGCTACAGTACAAGAATCAAGCCCTAAACTCCATCAAATGGAGTTTACGACCATAAACATGGAGTTTACAGCCGTAAACTCATGTAGGCCGTAAACTCCTCCATATAAGTTCATTTCCTTTACTTTTCTTCATTCTTGCACTTTCCCTTCAAGAACACATGAGTTTTCTCTCAAGTATCATCCCGATCTTCATGCGTGATCTTCGGAAATCGTAAGTGTTCTTTCTCTAGTTTGTTGATAATCCTTCTTAACTAGCTTCATCCTCATGATTCATCCATAAAAATCATGTTTTCTTAGATCTCCAGGTTTCACCAAGAACACCAAGAACACACACTAGTGTTCTTGGCCAATATCAACCATTTCAAGCTTCTAGATCGTAAGTACACTTCCCTATACTTCATATCTAGTTTGTATCCATGCTTAGAGGCTTGAAAACATCAAGAACACAAGATCAAAGGGAGTTTACGGCCGTAAACTCCCAAGACCGTAAGCCCCTTTTTGGTGGCCATTAGGGCCATAAACCCTATAGGATGCAAGGCAAGTGACCCAGAACCCTTCCTTGAAGTGTATAGGAGCTTAAACATCGAAAAAATCATGGACCATTAGAGTTTACGGCCGTAAACTCATGGAGAAGTGGTCCATGGGTCGTAAACTCTACAAAGGGGTGAAATGTTGCCCCAATCACTTCCTAAGGCTTAGACTTGAAGTTAGGATGCTTCCTTATGACCTTTAAGACTTCAAGACACAAAATGGTAGAAGTACCATGAGTTTACGGCCGTAAACTCATGGGTTTACGACCGTAAACTCCAAGGGAGTTGGTTCCTAAACCGTAAACTCATGTTAGTGCCATTTCACTTTCCTTTGTTGGATCACATGTGATTCCAACACTTGATCAAGGTGTTTCCTAGTCCCAGAAGGTGTTTCCTTTCATATGGTTGTTTATGAACACTATATTCATGTCAATATGTGTCCTTATATGTCAATTAGGACTTATTGTGTCTCAGGACTTCATTCGTGGAACTTCTCATCCTTACACGCATACCCGTTTGAATCACCCACATCAGGTGAGTTCATACCCCGTAATGAATCTTTTAACTGTTTTAAGGAGGGGAATACAAGTTGAACACAATGATAATTGTGTAAATGTTTGTTATAAACATATTTCAAAATGTTACTTATGTCATTTATAAGTCGTCAAAACATTTCAAAACTCTTTTAAAGTTATGTTACTTTCTAGTTATACAAAACTTTGTTTTTAAAGTACAAACAGAACTTAGTAGATAAATGAGTCTTTTCAATAACAGTCCAAGTAGAACATTAGTAAACGATAATAGGTATAGTTTAGGAGAATGCTATTCATTACTTCTAGTACAATGAAGCACACAAAGAGTCAGTTCATACATGAGTCAAACATACAGTGAAGAGAATCAAACAATACCATACAGAACATATAGTGAAGAGAATCAAACAATACCATATAGAGAGAACACACAATTACGAGAAACAAACAGAACGTACAATATACAGTACTAAACAAACAAGTTAGGTTGCTATAGCATGAGAACACATATAGGATCTAATTATACCAATGAATCACTAACTCGTTGTTTTAAACAAAAGGTGATAGTTATATTGGGTATACATGATCATATACTTTAATGTGAATTACATGGCTTGGATGAATTTGCAGAGGTCGCGTTTGGTTCCCTTAATCTCTTGACAGGGAGAGCGTTTAGTAGGGGTGCTAGCCTTCACATTATAACCGTAATAAAACAAATATGTTTTTAGGTTATTAGTACATCAGCATGTCATTATAAACGACAATTGTGTACTTACATTTCCTATTACTTTCATAAAGTGACAGTACCACTTGAAAGTCAAATTCAAACTATTTTCGAGTCAAGGTAGTTATAAACTAGGGAAAATATACATTTTTACAATCGACAAACGGAACAGTCGAGTCTCGCACATAACAGAAGATGCCTTGGTAGAAGGATACGAGTAAAAGATAGGACCATAATGCTAGTCTTATGATTACTTAATGTATACATAACATGATATATATATACCAATAGGGTCCGAGAGGTAATAGGATGTGTGCTCTCCGCTTCATTTCCTGTTCCTTGTTTGGTTGTGGGCTTGGAAAGAATTCACCCAATCTATTTTCTACCCGATTCTATATATATGTATGCTTAGTATACATTGAGTCATCATAAGGGTACCAGGTATGGGTCAGGTTATAGGACACAAAGTCAAAGCACAGTTTTTCAAGTACAAAACATACTTTCAGTACTTTTGGTATACAAAACTAGAAACTTCCCGGTAAAGGGTTTAATCCATTTTATTAAACCAGTACAATTTAAAAGATCTTAGGTGAGTAACTCTATAATACCTTAGTTTATACACCATGTTTATGTATAAAACTAATACCCAAGAGGTAGTTGGATGTGTGTTTTCCGCCTTGATTTCTGTTCCTCGTTTGGTTGTGGAATTAGGGCAGATTCGCTCAATTAACTTTCTATCCGATATTAGATTATATATAGCAGTACAAACTAAGCTATTATAAAAGTAGTCACTATGGTCACTATTTTATTACAAGAAATAAGGGTTTTTCTTAAAGAACTTCTTCATTAGATATAAAGGAAACATTACAATTAACTCCATGAGTAACAAGTGATTACACCAGGGTTATATATGATGATGATCTAACAACCAATGGAATGTGTGCTATCCGCCTTAATTCATGTTCCTTGTTTGGTTGTGAGCTTAGGGCAGATGCGCACAATCGATTGTTTGTTTACATTGAGTCTTATATAACTTGTACCCACTTAGTACCCATAGAATGGGTTGTAGTGTCATTTTACTTAAACTTCCATCAAAGTAGGAAATATATGAATTTCTAGAGGAACAGGCGAACTTTTCAAAACAGGACTTACAACTTACGACATTTTTACAACTACATGTTACAACTACATTTTTAACACCATTTTACATCTACATTTTTAACAACACTTTACAACTTACTTACATCACTAAACTCATATAAACTCACCAGCTTAATTGCTGATCAACTCTTTCAAATAACTTGTATTCTCAGGAGACTATTAGACAAGTGCTCGTGCTGGGGATTCAAAAGATGGAGCATTATAGCTTCAAGTCTTGTTTTGTTATTTGTGAATGAATTCTATGTTTTGTGAATACACACATTGTAAACACTTTCTTTCGAAATGAAATGGTTGTTCATTACTTGCTTACCATATACATATCTCGTGATACTAAACATGACGTCCTCCACCCCTGAACGATTCCGCCGTTCCGGTTTTGGGGTGTGACAGGTTACATACGAGTTCACATTCAAACCTTAAATTAACTAAATAAGGATTTAAGGCAAAAATAGACTTTTCAAGGCGTATCGCCTGGAGTCTACATATTTCTACTTTGGACTTTTCGAGGCATATCGCCTGGAGTCTACATATTTCTACTTTGGACTTTTCGAGGCGTATCGCCTGGAGTCTACATATTTCTACTTTGGACTTTTCGAGGCGTGTCGCCTGGAGTCTACATATTTCTACTTTGGACTTTTTGAGGCGTATCGCCTGGAGTCTACATATTTCTACTTTGGACTTTTCGAGGCGTACCGCCTGGAGTCTACATATTACTACTATAGACTTTTCGAGGGGTATTGTTCATTCAGTACTATCTGGAGTCTGTATTTCATTACTTTGTGACTTTGTCACATACTCGTTTAAGTAAACTATATTTTTATACTAATAGTTTTCACTAAGGAAAAACCCTTACATTTACAAAAGGACAATTATAAAAACACTCGGGTCTTGGTAGAAGACTACTTTTTACTAGAAAACATACGGCTTTCTAGGGAGTATACTATTTACAAAACATTTGAAATCAATTACTACACTACATTGTTACTAACATTTTTATACAAGCAATGACACTAAATACTTATGAACTCACCAGCTTTATTCTGATACTCGCTTTCAAAATAACTTGTATTCTCAGGTCATCAGTAGACAGGTACAGATGGAGCTTTTGAGAAAATGGAGCATACAAGACTCATCTTTTATTTTGATTATACTTTTGGTGTCTTATAAATTATACAGAACACGCTTGTATTTCAATTATTATATTAATGCAATGGATGTTGTTGCTTGTCTTTACTATTATGCATTGTTGTGATACTGTACATGACGTCCTCCACCCCAGAACGTTTCCGCCGTTCTTGGTTTTGGGGTGTGACAGATTGGTATCAGAGCACTGTTTATAGTGAATCAAGTATATCAACCCATAAAAGATGTACGAACTATAAGCACATCGGGATTAAAACACTCTGACCAAGAATATATACTTTTAAATAATAAAATATTTAACTAAGTATATATATACATCTATTCGTACCAAGGTCAGTATCATACTACAATATAACAAAAGTATTATGATTGTTGAACATCACAATTAGGATTAGAGACATATAGTCAAACCTAAGTGGATATAGCCTGATCAACTATATTTTCTGAGGAGTGACTAGCATGTGCCTAAAAATGATTGTAATGTTGCAACAAGTCTAAAAACTTACCAACACTACCACAACGAGAACATTAGAACGGAATACCATAGGGGTATTGTGCATTACTGTAGATTACATATGTGAGAACTAAAAAGGTCGTTACTAGTAGTGCAATAGTTGCTAAGTGGATACCCTAAGGTTACATGCGACTAAGGCGTTATAGATTCAGAATCTGTGATCTTTGCTTTACTTCTTGTTCCTTGTTTGGTTGTGGATTTAGAGTTAGGGTCACTTATTCGAAGGTCTATCCTGTTTTGGTTGCATGTAATTGGTATGCACTATGCAAGTATTGGATCAACTAATAACGATCATCTTATAAGTATCTTAGATTAGTACGTCTATTAACTATTCTTTCCCCATTCTCGCGTAAAGACTATGGGTGACCTAAGGATTTGCCCAAGGGGTGCCCGTCGCCAGTAGAGGATTACCTACTCATCCTTGCTCTTCTCAAAAGAATAGCCTTTCTCTTCAGTATCTCTGTTCCACTTGTCTGTAAACATTCCTAACTTTGAAAGTACTCTAACTAGACTTCTAAGCTGCCAACGTTTTGCCTTATGGTTTGATGTGAGACCTACTGTTAGGTTACTCTTCCTAAATTCATTTTACATCATTAATACCAGTAATATTGGCAGTTGTCTACTCTATGGGAAAGTCTATACTCTTATGTTTCCCTACTCCATTGTTATGACTCTATCTGATATTCGGACTATGGAGATGTAGTCCATGGAACACTCTCATCATACTTACAATCGATTCTTACTATTATCATCATGAACTTTCAGTAGAAGATGCCGCCTCGTCCACGTCCGACTTGGGGCAGAAAGAAGCTTCGTAAACCAGAAATTTAAGCATTTACTTAAACAATCATCGCAAACACTAAAAGAAACCTTCGTTGTAGAAATGGCTAACGGCAAGACAGAGCGTTCTAACGAGATTTACATAGGTTGTACCCTCACGCTAGATAATCATTCATTCCCAATCAACCTCATACCAGTAGCTATCCAAAGTTTCGATGTCATTGTGGGCATGGACTGGTTGAGTCTCCATCGTACCGATATTCTGTGCTTTGAAAAAGCAGTCCGCCTGAACCTACCAAATAACGAAACCTTGATGATCTACGGAGACAAACCCAGTACGAGCCTTCGTATCATCTCGAGCATTCAAGCCCAAAAGTACTTGCGTAAGGAATATCGTGCATTCCTGGCGCACGTTGTCGATACAAGCTAGAAAACAAAAGCCCTAAAAGACCTCCCCGTAGTACGCGATTTTCCCGACGTCTTCCTGAAAGAACTCCCAGGATTACCCCCGCAGCGTAAAGTTGAGTTCCGAATCGACTTAATTCCAGGAACGACCCCTGCGGCCAAATCGCCCTATCGTCTAGCGCCTACTGAGATGTAAGAACTGCCCGGTCAAATTAACGAACTGCTCAGCAAGGGCTTTATAAGACCAAGCTTCTCACCCTGGGGAGCACCAGTGTTGTTCGTGAAGAAGAAATACGGATCGTTCCGTATGCGCATCGATTACAGGGAGCTCAACAAGCTTACAGTTAAGAATCGTTACCCTCTTCCTCGCATAGACGATTTGTTTGACCAGCTGCAAGGGGCGAGCTACTTTTCCAAGATTGATCTGAGGTCCGGGTATCACCAGTTACGAGTGCTTAAGGAGGATGTTCCGAAGACAGCCTTCCGAACTCGTTACGGACACTACGAGTTCGTAGTGATGCCATTCGGACTGTCCAATGCGCCCGCAGTATTCATGGACTTAATGAATAGGGTATGTCGTCCTTACTTGGATTAGTTCGTCATCGTTTTCAAATATGACATACTTATCTACTCTCGAAGTAAGGAGGAACATAGTGATCATTTACGACAAGTCCTAGGAACCTTACGATCAGAGAAGCTTTACGCGAAGTTCTCTAAATGCGAATTTTGGATCCGAAGAGTCGAATTCTTAGGACACGTGTGTTGGGTTTTGGTATAATACAACATCCTATGGTGCACATACAACCCTAAATACCTTGGACCTATGTTTTCACTAATTATACATGCAAATTGTTTCCAAGGTATTAAACCTATAGCTAGCATGCAATTGTCATACAAACTACAAAAAATACTAGATAGTGTAACACACCTTTTTGTGTGGCTGGAAGTCTTGATGTATTTGGCCTTAAGAACTTAACCCCAATAGCGTGCAAGCCTCAAATGAAGTCACAACACATCAAGGACAAAGGTAGGACTTGAGAGAGAATCTTCATGCACTCTAAAACCTTCATGAACTCCAAGAACATGCACACACTCTCTAGGGTTTGACTAGGGGGTGGCGGTTTTAGGTCATAACATATGTATTTATATGTGTTGAATTCTAAGAGTCATGGGTATAACCCAAACCTATATCCATGGATCTTATGATCCATGGTTCACGTGGCCCAACTCTTTATGTATCCATACATAAACTTGGTCCAACATGGATCATAAGCCCAACACATATAAATATAAATAATTACCATAATCGGTCCCCATAGTTTTAATTAATCTCTTTTGATCACTATATTAATTCTTGATCAATACTAATTAAAACATATGATTTCATATTAATATATTATAACTTATAATATATTAATAAACTATAAATAACTTTCTCTCAAAAGTCCATCCTAACAAATTGTCCTGATGATATGCAACCCAAATGGACCATGTTACTCTCGGGTCGAATACATACGAATAATAGTTATGGGCTTAGACACCTAATCCAATAGTCTCCCACTTGGATAAGTCTAAAACTATTATTGCGTATGACTCCAAGATCCCGACTAGCAATCGTATCTCTTAAAGCCGCTGTCGAACTCTGAACAAATCAATGACACGTCCATTAGATAAGGGATCATATATTCCTCCATTCTAGATATCATATGGATTGAGACATGGATTATAATCATTCTCTCTGTCCATTTGTTGTTTCCCGATTTCGATTTATGATGACTGACTAATTGAACAAATCAAATTAGTCCAGGCCCGGCCGAGCACTTACGTTTGTCATCACCAAATCATCGAGGGGCCCACAGATATCGCTTTTATCCCTTTAAGGGTAAAAGGAATGGATAAACTTCGACTCATATGCTTGTTCTACTACTTGTTGAATCATACACAAAGGCACGTTTTATAACATCGAGTTACCAAATGCGTTTGCGTGCAATCAATGTATGACCAACTCATAGGCAACAAGTCATATCTCTAGGTTTGAATAATATAAGATATTATCGTCTCATGATCACTCGTGATAAAATCCATGAAGTTAGTCAAATGAGCGTGGGTTTAATCCAATACTCGGATCCTTATTCCAGGAGTACTCATGAATGTTGTAGTAACTCTTACTATGTCCACTACCTTGGACATCTACAAACCCGATTCATGTCAGTCTTGCCTTAATACCTACTTCCAATGTATTATCGACTGTGGATGGTTTGAATAACTTAGTCATTTGGAAAGAATAACCTAGCAATTCTGGAAGTCAAAACATGCAAAGTGAAACACAAGAATAATACTAATCACTCTATGGTCCCAAGCACCTTTGAGAGTAAATAAAACACCTTTTATTTAAACACCATATTGATTACTCATTATTCATTGTATAATGTTTCAAATAATCAACTTTATACTTGAATCAAAACAATAGTCATGCCATACACCAAGTATGCACACTATGTTTATCTATGATCTTTACTTTGTGAAGTAGATCAATTGAACATGATTCCAATGATGCTCATTTCACAATCCCAAATCTTTATCGTAAATGTAAGAATTCCAAATTCCTACCATTTAACGAAATCTGTTAGATTCTAAACTTATATGCATTGATCCTCTCGTAATGACTATGCACAAAGTCACAAAGACTTGTCAACAGACATTACAGAGTATTCCAATGGAGATCAATTCCATGGGAACGAAGTCTCACATTCAAGGTACATTCCTTTGAACATCCTTCTTTCATTAAGTTTTCTAATCTTACAAAGATTTGAAGAACAACTTCCACCTATGGAAACCTTTCCAGATTCCCATTTTGACTATCACTTCTGTACAAGAGTTACCTCTTTTCCGAATATGTCAATATGGTCCTTCCAAAATTAACACTTATACTTCCAACTGTCCATGAGCAACCAATCTTTGGTAAACCTCAGATTGTCCTCGACAATTGCTTAATCATTTAGTCATATCCAATTCTAGACTTTTCCCTTCTTAATGCCCTGAGCATTTGGAAAATTTAGAAAGGATAAATATTACAGCACACGTAATCAATCCTATATCCGAAGCGTATGGGACACGATTCATGATGACTCTTTTGCTACAATATTTTTTATTTGCCATGTTTTCAGAATTTGACTATGAAGAGGGATGTCATAATCATAATCGAATTTTGAGAACGCAATATATATAGAATTTCCTTGTGTTGAACCATTCCAACATAAAATTCATATATATATCCTTGAATAAAGATGATTAAAATCTCAATCTAAGCTTTTAGAATTGAAATGAAGTATGATTTCCTCTCCCTTAATTATAGCAAAACAACTTTTCCCAATTGAAACCTTTTGTTTTCTATAATTAACACTTAACATAATGGTCATGCTCCCACTTACATGATAATTATTAGCACAACACTTATGCTCCCACTAGCTTTGACATGTACTCAGAAATCAGCTGGACTTCTAGAAATCAATACTTTATTGACTTCCTTAACAAAGTTCAGTTTTCTGATACGAGATGCTTTGATAAGAATTTATCAAATTCATACACCTTTCCTTAGATAGCTCATATGTGTGTCTAAACAATTTTAGAACTATGAAAAGGGATGCTGTAATCATAGTCACAATTATTTAGACCTTTGCCACTTCTCACAAGTCCATGTTAGTGTGCCGGTTAACAACACACGCTCCATTAACGACTTTGAGAATGCAAATATCACAATTGCTATCTACCTAATCTACTTAGTGAAAGCGTTTCCTCACCATCATTTTCATGAATCGGATAGAAACCTTATGACACTTAGATTTTATGGTGAATGAGTTCCTATCCATGTGAATTTGTCAAAACCATAATCACAAGACAAGGTTAGTGACAAATCCAAACTCATATGGATTGAACTTGTGCAATCTTAACTTCTTGCCACTTGGCAGCACAAGGGCCTGCCATTGCTTCCAAGTTGTTATGCACCCAA
This sequence comes from Lactuca virosa, assembly GCF_052849685.1. Lineage (NCBI taxonomy): Eukaryota > Viridiplantae > Streptophyta > Magnoliopsida > Asterales > Asteraceae > Lactuca > Lactuca virosa. The sequence continues at coordinate 275,292,403 of NC_136434.1, read as the reverse complement.
TGCAAAACCAACTTTAACTGGAATGGGCACAGAAACAGGAATATGTTAACATGATAGGTTATAAACCTCAAGTCGTATGCTAGTGATAAACTACAAGTTTTATTCCTGATTAGATCTTGAAACTCTTTCAGGATCTTTTAGACTCCCACTGTCCTCTTGACATATAAGACTCTCTTGCCAAGAACCATTCCTTGACAAACAAATATTCAAGGGATAGTGCGGATTCTTATCAAGACAAACACTTCACACAATTGGCCTTGGTTGGTCTTTGTTTTATCCAAAACATCACAACTTACCAATTTCAAATGTACAAGAGTAGAGACACATTTTACTCTTACACTTGACAAGTGTTACAAACCTTCCTTAAGATATGTCACTCGAGTTACAATCTTGGAGTACGACTCTAAGACTTGTTATGGAACGAAGTATGATTCATCTTTTTGATTTTAACCATTTCAACAATCCACGATTTCTCTTCTTAGCCAAACAAATGCACTAATATGTCCTTAGAGAAACAATTGTGATATGGTTTCATAATCACTAAGATAATCATAAAACAAGATACTCAAGTACTCTCCCATCCTTTCAGATTGAGAAACTTTTATCTTTCTGCCATATTTGATTCTTCTTATTCGTTCTGCCATACATTGAAACTTTTGCAATGTTTCAGAATTATACTTAACCTTGCAAGTATAATCATATTTACTAAACCTTGCAAGTATAATCATAACGAATAGTCTTATCGATCTTTGTGGTGGACTTGACCAATGCACAAGAATGTGTACTCGATCCCTTAGTCCTTCACTTGACTCGCATATACATGTAAACAAGGAATTAGTCTTAATTTTCCAAAGATGAAAATTCTCATTCATCATACAACTTGCATGATTCCAAGTTTCTACCCAACTGAAAACTTGGGTGATGGGAATCTTTCCTTATTTGGTAAATTATGACACTACCACAGTCGAAAGAATCAAATCCATTTTCCAATATTGCTATCAATGGAAACATATAGACAACAATTTCTCACAAATGCCACTGTAAGGATATTTTAAAATAAAAAACTTTTCTTTTATTTTAGAACTTTGCGGAAAAACTAATCCTTACAATGCAAATGCATGTGAAAAACTATGTTGTTATGTATTCCTAAGCAATCTATCACAACTCTTTAAGTAACAGCTCAAAATTCTTCCTTTAAGCTTCCTCTTCACTTTTATTCTTAAAACATCAAAATGTGATCTAGTCACACCATGTAATAAGAATCTCCAAATAGGAACTTAATAGAGTTAGATAATAGACTTTACCTGAAGTAGAGTCAAAACTTTTGACTTTACCATCCTTACAGACTATCAGGTAAATTTGGCCAGCTTCGCAACCAATGCCCCTTCCTTTGGCAATAGAAGGTTTGGGAAGTCGATCTTCTAATCAAATTTGCTTTTCCCAGTGCTCAAAATCATTGCTGACTCAGTAGCACCAAGCAAATAGGTAAGATCATTAAGGGTCAAGTCATGGTCTGTCACATAGTAGTCCCAAAGGAACTCACTATGTGACTTAGAAAGTGATTGAACATCCAACTTTCTCAAGACTTTGACACCCAACTCTCCCGAGTTGTCAATACGTGACTTCATCTCCAAGATATGATCACACATAGACCTGGCTTGCCAATAGGGCTTGAGTGACCTTGAACTTGTGGGTTAGGGAGAATAATTGGAGTGGGTGGAGGAAGTGAAATTCCAAGAGATTTGGGAAGATCATAGATGTCTAAACTAGACATCTACAATGGGAGATCTTCAAGTTAGTTGATTTTTAAGTCCTTAATATAACACCCAATATGAAATATTAAGGCTAGGACCCAACACAATATTTTACAACTTGGAAGAGGGATGCCGTAATCCAAGCTATAAAATATTTGAAGGTAGGCGAATGACGATTCCCCAATTTCCACCATGAACAACGAAATAATTTATTAGGTTTTAATTGGTTTTGAAACTCCTAGATCTTCTGAGATTCATTGAACTTTTCAATGGCATGTTTCAATCTCGATTGTGACCTCTCAAATTTTGTGACTGGGATGCCGAGGATCACAAAACAAGGTGTGAATAACCATGCAAATTCACTTGGTACCCTTAATATTATCACCTAATCGATGTGCCAGTTAACCACACAAGCTCTACCGATCTATGATAAACATTAAGTTACCCTTCGCCACTCTTAGTAGTCCATGTTTGTGTGCCGGTTAACCACACACGCTCCACTAACGACTTGGTAAGGTACAAAGTGTAAATTTCATGGGTTAGCACAAAATTCACATTTTCCTAAGTAACTAAGATTGGGAATTAATAAGTGTTTAGTTACTTAGTATTTATCATTAATACTTTTAATGAAGGGAGAATTATAGTCCTGTCAAACTCGGTCGGCTAACGACCCTCCACCAGTCAAGGAAGCTGTGGGTGAGAGTGGACACCCATTAAACTGCCATTTTATATGCAGTAACCTTATACCCCCCTTATAGACCGGCTTCGTGAATGAGGCCTACTAACGGTAAGACTGACTTTTACTCTTATACATATATATATAAATATTAAACCTATAATATTATAATAGTATAAGGGTTGAATTTTAAACTATTAAAATTCTAAGGGTTTAACTTGGAACTAAAGTATTCATGGGGGGAAACTTTACAAATTCCAAAACTTGAGGGCAAGTTTTGAACAATTCAAAAACCTTTTCAATTCCATAACTTATGAATTTAAATTAGTTTTAATGAAAACTCTTCAAGTTCCATAACTTGAGGACAAGTTATGGAAGACTTGAAAAAACATTTAAGGAACAAATAAACTATTCATTTTCATAACCTATGAGTTTAAAGTAGTTTAATGAATAAACTCTTCAAGTTCCATAACTTGAGGACAAGTTATGGAAGACTTTAAAATCATTCAAGAAAATAAGACTCTTCATTTTTCCTAACTTATGGAAATATTATGAGTTTTAAAAAATCATAAATGTGACTTTTCATATAACTTGAGGACAAGTTACAAAAACACATTTTATGAGCAACTTTAAGATTAATATGGATTGAAAACAAATTATCACATAACTTTTCTATTAATCTAGACTAACTCATAAGAACAAGACAATTCAAATCAAACTTTTTCATGAAATTAGCCTAACCAATAAACTAATACAAAACATGAATCTATTGACAATTATCTTTGAAATTGGTTTAGCATGAACATTACCACATCAAAAACAGGTTTACAAGACCAAAAACAGCTTAGGGTAATGTTTCTAGTCCAATTCCAGCCTTAAAAGTCGAAAATATGCTGTCAGGGGGTCCTACTCGTCGAGTGCACGAACCAACTCGACGAGTTGGATGAATTTCTTCATGGATTCGGCGAGTCCAGTGCTTAGATAGCCAAAATTTTCGATTTTTCAGCCATTTCAGCAAGTATAACATGAAAACAAGCCTTGTCTCTGATACCACTGTTGGGTTTTGGTATAATACAACATCCTATGGTGCACATACAACCCTAAATACCTTGGACCTATGTTTTCACTAATTATACATGCAAATGGTTTCCAAGGTATTGAACCTATAGCTAGCATGCAACTGTCATACAAACTACATAAAATACTAGATAGTGTAACACACCTTTTTGTGTGGCTAGAAGTCTTGATGTATTTGGCCTTAAGAACTTAGCCCCAATAGCGTGGAAGCCTCAAATGAAGTCACAACACATCAAGGACAAAGGTAGGACTAGGGGGTGACTAGGGGGTGGCGGTTTTAGGTCATAACATATGTATTTATATGTGTTGAATTCTAAGAGTCATGGATATAACCCAAACCCATATCCATGGATCTTATGATCCGTGGTTCATGTGGCCCAACTCTTTATGTATCCATACATAAACTTGGTCCAACATGGATCATAAGCCCAACACATATAAATATAAATAATTACCATAATCAGTCCCCATAGTTTTAATTAGTCTCTTTTGATCACTAAATTAATTCTTGATCAATACTAATTAAAGCATATGATTTCATATTAATATATTATAACTTATAATATATTAATAAACCATAAATAACCTTCTCTTAAAAGTCCATCCTAACAAATTGTCCTGATGATATGCAACCGAAATGGACCATGCTACTCTCGGGTCGAATACATACCAATAATAGTTATGGGCTTAGACACCTAATCCAACAACGTGGTTAGCGAAGAAGGAATCCACGTGGACCCATCCAAAATTAAGGCCATTGAGAACTGGTCAGCACCGAAGACGCCTACAGAAATTCGTCAATTTCTTGGCCTCGCTGGCTACTACCGCAGGTTCATTCAAAACTTCTCTCGAATCGCGAAACCCCTTACGACATTGACCCAAAAAGGCGTGGCCTTTGACTGGGAAGAGAAGCAGGAGAAAGCGTTCCAAACGCTAAAACAAGCCTTGTGCACCGCACCGATACTGTCCCTCCCCGAAGGAACAGAATACTTCGTGGTCTATTGCGATGCGTTAAACCAAGGGCTCGGCTGTGTTCTGATGCAACGAGGTAAGGTCATCGCCTACGCCTCAAGACAGCTGAAGACACACGAGGTCAACTACACCACCCCCGATCTCGAATTAGGAGCGGTTGTGTTCGCCCTAAAAATCTGGAGACACTACTTGTATGGTACAAAGAGCACTATCTTCACAGACGAAAAAAGCCTACAACACATATTCAACCAGAAGGAGCTCAATATGAGACAACGACAGTGGGTAGAGCTACTCAATGACTACGAATGCGAAATTCGTTATCATCCGGGTAAAGCCAACGTGGTAGCAGACGCCCTAAGTCGGAAAGAATATTCTGGTCGAAGAGTCAAGTCATTAACAATGACTATCCATTCTCATCTACCCGCACAAATTAAGGAGGCTCAGCTCGAAGCCTTGAAACCTGAAAATGTAGCGGGAGAATCCCTACGAGGAATGGATAAGAACCTGGAAGCCAAGGGTGACGGAGCCTTATATCTCATGGACCGGATCTGGAACCCAAAACACGGTGGCTTCAGAGACTTGGTCATGAAGGAAGCACACAACACTCGATACTCCGTCCACCCGGGTTCAGATAAGATGTATCTGGATCTCAAAAAGTCATACTGGTGGCCTAACATGAAAGCAGAGATTGCTACCTTCGTGAGTAAATGCCTTACTTGCGCAAAGGTTAAGGTCGAATACCAAAAACCATCAGGTCTACTCCAGCAACCGGAGATACCTGAATGGAAGTGGGAGCGGATCACTATGGACTTCATAACCAAGCTACCCAAGACAACGGTGGACTTGATACCATTTGGGTCATCGTTGACAGATTGGCCAAGTCCGCACACTTCCTACCCATCAAAGAAACTGACAAAATGGAGAAACTCACAAGAACCTACATTAGGGAGATCGTACGACTGCATGGTGTTCCTATATCTATTATCTCCGATAGTGATAGTAGATTCCCTTCGAGATTCTGGCAGTCACTACAAAGCTCCTTAGGAACAAGGCTGGACATGAGCACAGCCTACCATCCTCAGACCGACGGACAAAGTGAGAGAACTATCCAAACCTTGGAAGATATGCTGCGAGCCTGTGTGATCGACTTTGGGAAGGCATGGGATACTCACTTGCCTCTCGTCGAATTCTCTTACAACAACAATTATCACACGAGCATCAAGGCTGCTCCATTTGAAGACCTCTATGGCCGAAAGTGCAGATCCCCTCTATGCTGGGCCGAAGTGGGCGACACTCAGTTAGCTAAAGGACGAGTTCCTGACAACACTGTCACAGGTCCGGAGATCATTCGGGAAACGACAGAGAAGATCGTTCAGATTCGTGAACGATTGAAAGCCTCTAGAGACCGACAGAAACGCTACGCAGACAAACGAAGGAAACCTTTGGAGTTCCAGGTGGGAGACCGAGTCCTTTTGAAAGTCTCACCCTGGAAGGGCTTGATACGCTTCGGAAAGCGTGGAAAGCTAAATCCAAGGTACATAAGGCCTTTCGAGATTCTTGCTAGAATCGGCCCCGTAGCTTACAAACTCAACCTACCCCGTGAGCTTAGTAACGTACATCCTACCTTCCACGTCTCGAACTTGAAAAAGTGCCTATCCGACGAGACTCTTGTAATTCCACGCGACGAGATCAAGATCGACGAGAGCCTCAACTTCAAGGAAGAACCTGTAGAGGTCATGGACCGAGAGGTCAAACGAACGAAATAAAGTCGCATCCCAATCGTGAAGGTTCGCTGGAACGCCAAGCGAGGACCGGAATTCACATGGGAGCGCGAGGATCAAATGAAACTTAAATATCCTCATCTTTTTGCTTAGTTATTTTGTAATAACTTAGTTGCTTGAACTCTAATTTCGGGACGAAATTCCCTCTAACGGGTGGATGATGTGACAACCCGAAATTTTCATTTGTATAAACTCTGCAGTCAAGTACTTCAAATAATAGTCAAATACATTTCAGTACCTTTTTGGCCGGTTTAAAGTCCGTTTGGGTGTTTTTAAAATAAATTCATGAAACGAACAAATAAATGGAAGTACTTTCTAGGTGGAATGTGTAACAAATAAACACCTGACACCATAACAAGGTGTTTACGGCCAAACTAGGGGAGTTTGGGCCGTAAACTCCTCTTCACCTTGAACTCATGCATATAGCATGAGTTTATTCACCCTTTCTCATTTTACACTTCCAAACTCAAGAACACCACCTTTTCTCTCTCAAGTATCATCACACATCTCTTCAAATCCTCCAAAAACGTAAGTATTTCCTTCCTTGATTCGTTCATGCAACACTTTATCTAGTGTTTATACATCATTTCATCCGTGGATTCTTGATTTTTACTTAGATCTTCAAGTGTTCTTCAAAACACCAAGAACACCAAGAAGACACACTAGTGTTCTTGGGCTCTAAACACTCTTACAAGCTTCCCATAAGTAAGTACACTCTTCCTATCTAGTTACTTGCTTAGAATACTTGCTAAATCATTGAAGAACATCAAAAACCCTCTAGAACACTTGTGTTTACGGTCAAGGGATATCCTTGAACCGTAAACACCATCAAGTGGTGTTTAATTGCCCCTAACACCTTCTAAGGCTTGGATATTGGACTAGAACCTTGCATGCATGAACTAGAAACCCCAAACCACGAAATGGTTGGAGTAACCATGAATTTACAGCCGTAAACTCATGGGTTTACGACCGTAAACCCAAGGGTTTATGACCGTAAACTCCCAAGGGTGGTCCAAGGACCGTAAACTCCAAAGGTGAGCCATTTCGAGCCCTAACCACTTCCTAAGCCTTTGATTTAAATCTAGAACACTTTCTTGTGAGGTATAAGACCTTAAAACACACAAATACACCAACTACCATGAGTTTACGGCTATAAACTCATGGGGGAATTGGTCCAAGAACCGTAAAATCACATGGTGTTACCATATGAGGAGTAAACTACAATGTGAGGCCATACTCTCCTTAGATGCAACCCTTTAGCACTCCTAGCACTTGAAACAAAGTGTTTCCATGTATTAGGATGTATTTACTTGATAAATTAGTTATTAAAATGACTAATTAGATATATTTATGTATCACTGCATGTTACATAGGATCCGTGTGTGTGTTCAAGTCCTCACTTGACACTTAGCATCCTATCCGGCACTTCCATCCAAACCACTCACTGCAGGTGAGTTCATACCCCTGAATTAACCTTTTAAATGATTTTAAATGCTTTTATAGGGGGGGGGGGAATACAAGTTGAACACTTCTAGTTATTGCTTTAATCACATGTGATTAATAACTAGAACAAACAAGAAGATTTGCTACTACTTTCAAATTGCTATCAAACTTATGGATTTTTCAGGCTTTCTAACCTTTTATTAAACTATTTAGATGCTAAAACTGTTTTCAAACTCTTTTATGCTTACAATATTTTCAAATCCATATCTACACCAGTATATTTATATAAGTAAGACTTGATGGACTTAGGACTGATAGTTCACCTTACTTCATGTTCCTTGTTTGGTTGTGGACTTAGGGTATCCTGTTATTTGTCTGAATGTCGTTGAATTCTTAGTTATATATCATATATATATGTGTAGGATATAAAGGCTTTTCACTTCAGTTCAGTACCTTTGTGTAACAAAGGCATCCAAACAACCTTACTATTTAACTATTATAGGTATAGTTAAGGGATTACTACTCACTACTACTATTACAACGACCCATGCAAGAGTCAGTACATTTATGAGTCACTACATAAGTACTACATTGAGTAAAGAGAACATACTATACACTATACAAGAGAACATACTATACACTATACAAGAGAACATACTATACACTATACAGACATTAAATACTAAAACAGAATGTGACATACTACTTCTCGATACGACACTTCATTGTGCTATCACTGTGTAACCAGAGTCTCCTGGAGGGAGAACGGGCATTATGTGTATAGATCTATACGGGACAGACACTCCCACATCCCGACTGCTAGCTACAGTCCGAGCCGACTAGGCCCAGGGGTGACAAAATGTCACCATACTACGTGTGACCTGGAGGGTCATCAGTTATTCAGCCGTCGATCAGCATGGTTACATACGAGTTCACATTCAAACCTTAAATTAACTAAATAAGGATTTAAGGCAAAAATAGACTTTTCGAGGCGTATCGCCTGGAGTCTACATACTTCTACTTTGGACTTTTCGAGGCGTATCGCCTGGAATCTACATATTTCTACTTTGGACTTTTCGAGGCGTATCGCCTGGACTCTACATATTTCTACTTTGGACTTTTCGAGGCGTATCGGCTGGAGTCTACATATTTATACTTTGTACTTTTCGAGGTGTATCGCCTGGAGTCTACATATTTCTACTTTGGACTTTTCGAGGCGTACCGCCTGGAGTCTACATATTACTACTATAGACTTTTCGAGGCGTATTGTTCATTCAGTACTATCTGGAGTCTGTATTTCATTACTTTGTGACTTTGTCACATACTCGTTTAAGTAAACTATATTTTTATACTAATAGTTTTCACTAAGGAAAAACCCTTACATTTACAAAAGGACAATTATAAAAACACTCGGGTCTTGGTAGAAGACTAATTTTTACTGGAAAACATAGGGCTTTCTAGGGAGTATACTATTTACAAAACATTTGAAATCAATTACTACACTACATTGTTACTAACATTTTTATACAAGCAATGACACTAAATACTTATGAACTCACCAGCTTTATGCTGATACTCGCTTTCAAAATAACTTGTATTCTCAGGTCATCAGTAGACAGGTACAGATGGAGCTTTTGAGAAGATGGAGCATACAAGACTCATCTTTTATTTTGATTATACTTTTGCTGTCTTATAAATTATACAGAACACGCTTGTATTTCAATTATTATATTAATGCAATGGATGTTGTTGCTTGTCTTTACTATTATGCATTGTTGTGATACTGTACATGATGTCCTCCACCCCAGAACGTTTCCGCCGTTCTTGGTTTTGGGGTGTGACATTATATATAATTAATACCCGATAGGTAGTTGGATGTGTGCTGTCCGCCTCATTTCCTGTTCCTTGTTTGGTTGTGGGCTTAGGGCAGATTCACACAATTAACTATCTATTCGATATTAGATTATATATAGCTAGTATAAACTAAGTGATTATAGAAGGAACCACTGTGGTTACCATTTTTACTAAAAGAAATAAGGGTTTTCTTAAAGAATATTTTCATCAAATTAAAGGAACTATTACAGTTAACTCCGTGATTACCAAGTGAATACACCAGGGTTATATACAACGAAGATCTAACACCCAATGGGATGTGTGCCTTCCGCCTCCTTTCCAGTTCCTTGTTTGGTTGTGGGCTTAGGGCAGATACACACAACCGATTGTTTGTTTAGTCTTGGTTTTATATAACTTGTATCCATTTAGTACTCATAGAAAGGATTGTAGAGTCATTTTTACTTATCTTTCATCAAAGCAGGAAATATAGGATTTTCTGAAGGAATAGGCGAACTTTTCTAAACAGAACTTACAACTTACTACAACTTTCTTACAACTTACTTACAGCCTAAAATCTTATGAACTCACCAGCTTAAATGCTGATCTACTCTTTCAAAATAACTTGTATTCTCAGGAGACTAGTAGACAGGTACGCGCTCTGGGAATTCAGAAGATGGAGCAGTATAGCTTCAAGTCTTGTTTTGTTATTTACTTTGTAGTGTATGTTATGTGAACACATATTTTGTAAACACTTTCTTTCTAATGAAATGGTTGTTTATTACTTCGATTACTATGATGCATGTCATGTGATACTAAACATGACGTCCTCCACCCCCGAACATTTCCGCCGTTCCGGTTTTGGGGTGTGACAGATTGGTATCAGAGCATTGTTTATAATGAACTAAGTATATCAACCGATAAAAGATATACAACTATAAATACAATGGGGCCGAAGTGCTCTGGATAATAATATATTTTAAATATATAACAATACCTTATAAAAGTATACGTACGTTCTTGTACATATATACATACTAGAACAAGTATCACAAGAAGAACAGAACAGAAGTATTTAAAGGTTGAACACTACGGTCAAACCTGGACAATTATGTAATCATAGCTAGGATCAATATAGTCTGATCAACTATATTCATTCGAGATGTGACCGACATGTGGTTGGGAGTGATGTGGTGTTGCAACAGTCTTAAAACTTACCTAACGCTAGTCAAGAGATTTCTAGATCAATACATAGAGTTAGAATACTATGGGAGTATTTTATGATACTATAACACGATAACAAGTTTAAAACATACCAAGTACATTACATTAAAATACTATAGGAGTATTTTAGGCACTATATAAATAACTTACGTGATAACTTATAAGACCCTTACGGATAGGTCTATAATCTTGCAATGTCTACTCCCAAGGTTTTATATAATTGAGATTTTATAGACTTAGAATTTGTGATCTACGCTTCACTACCTGTTCCTTGTTTGGTTGTGGTTTTGGAGTAGGATCACTTATTCGAAGGTCTATTTAATCTTAAATTATATACAACTTGTATACATTGTACAATTATAAGAGGACTCTGTAAGGATCACCCCATAATGTTTCACTTAAATCTCATAGATTCTTTAGTCATTTCCATTCTCGCACGACAAACCTAGATAGATGTAACCACTTCCTCATAGCAGTCAATAGAAGAGACAAGGAGGAACAAGAACATGTTCATGAGAAGTTTTCAAAGAAGGATCAACCGAAGTAACCAAAACGTCCTATGTGTCGCACTAATAAATAATAATCTTGTTTAACTTAACGAGCGAGTGGAGACACTGCTCACATTATGTGTTAGGATTATTTTCTTACATGCAACTGGTAACAGTTATTTAGGTCACAAATATTCATTCGAGGATAGCCACTTCTGATTCATAAAGTTTATTTGGTATAGAATCTTTTATGAATTATTTCCAGAACCCTGTAGAAGTCAGGACTCGATATACTCAGAACTAGGATAACCTTGTCTTTCAGCTTTCGGCTTATATCCACTGCTATAGACTTATTCCATATCATCTTTGTATTCTTTTAGCAAAGATGCCTCCTCGCAGATCAAACAGACGCACTACTCCGATAAATCCAACTCCAATGCCACAATTCGATCCTGCTGCTCTCCAAGCAGCGATATCCTCCGCAATGGCAACTGCTCTAGCTCACTTCGGCGAAAGTGGTACCTACGGATCTGGTAGCGGTACCCACTTGACTAACCCCGTAGTTACTCACGAACACCCAAGGGAGTGCTCGTACAAGGACTTCATGAACTGCAAACCCAATTCCTTTAATGGAAATGGTGGAGTCATCGCTCTGATGCGATGGTTCGAGAAAACAGATTCGGTCTTTGAAATCTGTTTGTGCTCAAAAGGGAGCAAAGTAAAGTTTGCTGCCTGCACTTTCTCAGACAGAGCCCTAACATGGTGGAACAGCCATGTTAAGTCACCGACCCTATCAGTGGCTAACCCAATAGGTTGGGAGAACCTAAACGAGTTAATGCTGGAGGAATACTACCCGTTGGGCAAAGTTCAAAAGCTGGTACAAGAACTATGGGAGCTCACGATGGTCGGCTCAGACATAGTGGCCTACACTGACAGGTTTAGCGACCTGGCAGCACTATGCCCCGGGATGGTTACCCCGGAGAGCAAGAAGATAGAAAGATACATTTGGGGTCTATCTGCCCTGATCCAAGGAGATGTGCTGTCTTCTAACCCAGCCATATTCGATAGTGCCAAACGCCTAGCCCAGCGACTCATTGACCATGGAGTCCGCCATGGTGTGGAAGTCCCCATTCCCGAGTCATCGAGGGGAGAGGACTATAAACAAAAGTCGGGGAACAAGAGTAAGGAGAAGTGAACAACACAGGAACCCCCGCAAGTGCAACAAACGAGTACTATGTACGCCGCCACAACACCTGCTACTCCAGCACCTGCCATTCGATATGCTGGAACCCTCCCGAGGTGTGGAAAGTGCAACTATCACCACACCGGAGTATTCCGGGAAATGTAGTGTCTGAACTGCCACAGAAAGGGACACATAGTCCGTTTCCGCAGGGCACCGACTCAACCAATCTCCCAAGTCCCCGGAGCTGAAGAAAACCAAGCCTGCTATGGCTGTGGTGAGACTGGACACTACCAGAGGGACTGCCCGATAACAAAGAACTCAGGAGCGGATGGACGAATTCTGATGATCACTGCCGGAGAATCAATCCCGGAGTCGCCAGAAAGCAGCGGTACGTTTTCGAAATAGTAAGTACTTTAAAAATTAATTATATTTATATAAGATTAAAACTTAGGGAAAACACTTAAAAGTAATTATAATAACTCACTTATTGAAACAAGCCACAGTATTCAAGAGAACTAAAAGATCCGTTCAGAGAAGCTATGATGGCTGAGTATGTACATCACGGTTGTGTATAGCTAAGATTTTGCAGACCTAGAGTGAATGATTCCGCCCTAATTCCTGTTCCTTGTTTGGTTGTGGATTTGGGGCGGAGTTACTCAGTCGACCATATTATTCATCTTAATTATTCATAACTTGTATATGACAGAAGATCATAGTGGTATCAAAGAGGATCATAGTATAAATTATCGACACTGGTTGTCAAAGCATTTTCAATGTATGTACTCGCTCATCGCGGTACGATACGTAGAAGTGTTAACATTAAGGGGAAAACATAAAGCACCCAGAACGTTTACAAAGAGTACATTATCGAGCACACTAGGAGTACATCATCGTATAGCAAACATTTCTTTCAAATCGGACAAACTTTTGTTTAGTAAAGACTTCGTTGCTATCATTCGTCATGAGTTGGCGTGGTCCTCACCATACTAAGTTCATATGTTTCTATCGCTTTGACCGTCAAATTCAAGAAACCTTCGTCATTTGTAACGACAGTCTGACCCAGACCTCGGAATCGTCTACCTCGTATTCTAAACCCCTAAGTACTCATGCGAAGAGTACTTTGCCCTCCAAAACCTTGCTGCCGTATGTTCCGCAGACCTGTCCGAAATACCACTCGTCCAGCAGACCAAGTTTGAGCACAGAGGCTAAGGAAGAATACAGCCCACCTATCACTATTCAGTGTATACGCGAGGGTGGTATATGATTATGGTTACGTAGATCTAGTATGTGTGTTTCCTCCCTATCTACTGTTCCTTGTTTGGTTGTGGACCTGAGGCAGAGTCGCACATCCGACCGTCTAACTAATCCTAATTATATACGACTTGTATACACGAGGTAATGATAGATGGACCAAGTATGAATCCTATCATGGATGTTCGGGCAAAGTTGCCAAGTCTACGAGTGGGTATTCTGCCTATCAAAGGAGCACAACCCTAGTAGTACTGCTAAGAAAGCTAATTTCGGGACGAAATTCCATCTAACGGGGGGATGATGTGACAACCCGAAATTTTTTACCTTGTAAAGTACAACCATTCAAATCAACTGAGTGTCAGACTCATTTCTGCTAGAAGTTAGCCTTGTTTAGAGTCTGTTTAAGGGTTCAAAGCTCAGTACATTCAAGCATTGAGTATAGGATTGGGTCGCGTAAGTTCCTAGCCTTGAAATCAAGCCCTACACTCCATTTGAGGGAGTGTACGGCCGTACACATGAGTGTGCGGCCGTATACACATGTGCGTGCGGCCGTACACCCATGTTGGCCGTACACCCCCTCCATAAGGGTGATATCCTTCTATTCCTAAGCCATTTCCTCAGTTTCCAAGTCAAGAGCATCGATTTCTCTCTCAACTATCATCGAGCCTTTCACCCGATCTTCAAGAATGTAACCTTTCTTCCGTTTTGATTTGTTGTTACTCCTCTTAACCTAGTAACACCCTTTGATTCCATCCATTGGAAATCATCTTTTGGCTAGATCTTCAAATCTTCATCCATTTCACCAAGAACACCAAGAACACACACTTGTTCTTGGTGATTGTGAGCCCTCTTGAGCCTCCAGATCGTAAGTAATCCTTCCCTACTCTTAGTACTTGATAGGAACACTAGTTTAATACCTTAAAAAAACGTCCAGAACTCAAGCACATAAGGAGTGTACGGCCGTACACCCATGTGTGGCCGTACACCCCTCAAAACACCCCTAAAGGGCCTCCAAAGTGCAATTCTAGCTTCAACACTTGATGAGCAATTGTCCCACAAGCTTCCCTATCATTAGAAAACACTTTTGTTCACTTATTACCGTGAGTGTGTGGCCGCACACTCCATGGCCGTACACCCATGGCCGCACACTCCTCATTGTGGCCGTACACTCCCCTTAGATGAATCACATGTGATTCTAACACTTGGTCCAAGTGTTTCCTAGTCCATAAAGGTGTTTCCTTGCATGTGGTTACTTCTAAACACCATATTCATGCCAATATATGCCATTATATGTCATTTAGGACTCGTTTGTGTCTCGGGACTTCATTCGTGGAACTTCTCATCCTTACGTGCATATTCGTTTGAATCACCCACATAAGGTGAGTTCATAACCCTATAATGAATCTTTTAACTGTTTTAAATGCTTTTAGGGGGGGATACAAGTTGAACACAATGATAATTGTGTAAATGTTTGTTATAAACATCTTTCAAAAGATTTCTTATGCCTTTTATAAATTATCAAAACATTTCAAAAACTCTTTTAAAGTTATGTTACTTTATAGTTTAACAAAACTCCGTTTTAATGTACAAGCATAACTTAGTAGTAAAATGAGTCTTTTCAATAACATTTCAAGTAAAATACTAGTAAACTATAAGGGGTATAGTTTAGAGGTTCAGTTCATACTAGATGCTAGAACATACTATAAAGAGAAACAGGGAGGTAGAAACAATACACGATAACATACATAACATACTATAAAGAGAAATAGGGAGGTAGATACAATACATCAAAGAGAACATACTAAGATACTATAACAGAACGAACATACTAAGATGCTATATCATACGAATACTACAGGATCTAATTATACCAATGAATCACTAACTCATTGTTCTAAACAAAGGTGATAGTAAAATTGGGTATACATGATCATATAACTTTAATGTGAATTTACACGGCCTAGCAATTTGTTTGCGGAAGTCGCGTTTGGTAACCAGAATCTCTTAACAGGGAGAGCGTTTAGTATGGGTAGTATCCTTCACATTATGACCTTAATAAAACAAACATGTTTTAAGGTAATCAGTACGTCAGGATGTCAATTCAAAAGACAACTGTGTACTTATATTTTCTCATTACTTTCATTTTGTGACAGTTCGACTTGGAAGTTAATGCAAACTATTTTCGAGTCAAGATAGTTATACACTAGGGAAAACTTACATTTTACAAACGACAAACAGAACAGTCGACTCTAGTACATTCAGTAGAAAGGGGCCTATAATGCTAAGTTTATGATTCCTTAGTGTGTACATTAAGGATATATATTAATCGGATCCGACAGGTAGTAGGATGTGTGCTTTCCGCTTCATTTCCTGTTCCTTCTTTGGTTGTGGGCTTAGATCAGATTCACCCAGCCTACTATCTATTCGATCTTAGCTATATATATATTCCGTATACACCAAGTAATCATAAGGAGTACCATGTATGGGTCAGGTCATAGGACACTAATTCAATGCACCGATTTCTAGTACAAAACATACTTTTCAAATAGAACAGTTGGTATACAAAACTAGAAACTTAACCAGTAAAGGGTTTAATCCATTTTATTAAACCAGTAAAACTTAAAAGACCCTAGGTGGTTAATTCTATAATACCTTAGTTTATACATCAGGGTTATATATAATTAATACCCGTTAGGTAGTTGGATGTGTAAACTAAGTGATTATAGAAGGAACCACTGTGGTTACCATTTTTACTAAAAGAAATAAGGGTTTTCTTAAAGAATCTTTTCATCAAATTAAAGGAACTATTACAGTGAACTCCGTGAGTACCAAGTGAATACACCAGGATTATATACAACGAAGATCTAACAACCAATGGGATGTGTGCCTTCTGCCTCATTTCCTGTTCCTGGTTTGGTTGTGGGCTTAGGGCAGATACACACAACCGATTGTTTGTTTACTCTTGGTTTTATATAACTTGTATCCATTTAGTACTCATAGAAAGGATTGTAGAGTCATTTTTACTTATCTTTCATCAAAGCAGGAAATATATCTGAAGGAACATGCGAACTTTTCTAAACAGAACTTACAACTTACTACAACTTTCTTACAACTTACTTACATCACTAAAATCTTATGAACTCACCAGCTTAAATGCTGATCTACTCTTTCAAAATAACTTGTATTCTCAGGAGACTAGTAAACAGGTACGCGCTCTGGGAATTCAGGAGATGGAGCAGTATAGCTTCAAGTCTTGTTTTGTTATTTACTTTGTAGTCTATGTTATGTGAACACATATTTTGTAGACACTTTCTTTCTAATGAAATGGTTGTTTATTACTTCGATTACTATGATGCATGTATTGTGATACTAAACATGACGTCCTCTACCCCCTAACGTTTCCGTCGTTCCGGTTTTGGGGTGTGACACTCGCACACACACTAGTGCCAAATCAAGTGCTAAAGACTTCTTTATATAGTGTGGAGGATTAGGGTTACATCCATGTAAACCCTAATACCCATGAATCTTCCTTTCCAAGGATCCATGGGTTAAAAGCTCCATGGACTATCCATGGACTCCCATGCAAGCCTAGCCCATTCCAAATGAGTATTAGCCCACACTATGCAAATACAAGAGCCCATATTTAATCAGTCACCTTTTTTATCACCAAATTAATTCTAAATTAATTTAAGATCAATAATAAATAAATAATATGATTTCATATTAATATATTATAACTTATAATATATTAATAAATCATAAACATACAATTCTCAAAAGATTATCCATACAAATAGTTCGGGTGAAGTGCAACCCAAATGGACCATGCCGGGTCGGGTCAAGTATATGCCAAATAAAGTTATGGACTTAGACACCTTATCCAACAGTCTCCTAGTTGGATAAGTCTAATAACTATATTTACCTATATGACTTCAGGAACCAACCGGCAATCATAGCTCTTAAAACTCTGTTGAACTATGAAGCACCATTTTAGATAAGTGATCATATAATCCTCTGTTCTCAAGATATCAGCCAGACAAATACATGGAACAATGTCGTACTTATTGTCCAGCAGTTTGTTTCCCGATTTCCGATTTGTTTGACATAGAACTAAAATGAACACATCAATTTGGTTCTGACCGGGCCCGATACATAGGTCAAAACAAAATCATCGAGGGGCCCAGATATCGCTTTTAATCGTCCAAGGACTAGAAGGAACAGATAAACTTCGACTCATATGCTTGTTCTACTACTTGTTGAATTATACACAAAGACACATTTTATAACATCAAGTTACTGATGCGTTTTCGTGCAATCAATGAACAACCAACTCAAAGGCAACAACTCATATCTCTAGGTTTGAAGAGTTATATGATATTACCATCTCACGATCACTCGAGATAAATTCCATGAAGTGTTACAAGTGAGCATGGGTTTAATCCAATACTTAGAACTTATGAGCACTCATGAATGTTGTAGCAACTCTTTGCTATGTCTAACCACCTTAGACATCTACAAGCCCAATTCATGGCAATCTTGATTCATACCTACTTCCAACGTATGACCGACTGTGGATAATTTGAATAAAGTAATTATTTTGGAAGTCAAAACATGCAAAATTGAAACAATAGTAAATAATTGACACAAGATAGCAATACCTTACTTATAAATAAACAACAACTTTTATTTAATCAACAAATGTCAATTTACATATTACAAGTTCCATAAATAGCTATCTAATCTGTAAAACTAATATTGTCCTTTAGCCCGATGTGCCTCGCATGCTGTAAATGCTTAACCCTGGGCAGTCCCTTCGTGAGTGGATCTGCTGGGTTCTCTTCTGACGATACCCTCTTTGCCATGGGGAGTCCTTCTTCTATCTTGTGTGTTGGTGCATGGAAATGCTCCACAAATTATTAATTGTTTATTAGGTTGTATTTTCCCTTTATTGTATTTTAGGTGTAAATACTCTCCCTCCTATATAAAGGGAGAGTTGGTCATTTATTACTTTAGCTAGCTCATTTCTTTTCTTAGATTAGAGATTACTTTTCTTACAATGTAATCCTAGAGAGAGAGAAAGTAGGTGGGTTCTCCCACCCAGGGAGAGTTTCTCTCCCACCATGTTCTTCATGAAATATATTATTCTCTCTTTGTTCTTAGTCTTTTCTTATGAACTCATAATATGTTCTTCGTGTTCATACTTCCAAAAACACGATTAATCTCGAGATATCCTTCTTCCGCACTCACCGTTCGTTATAAAAATGGGTCTCCACAATTGGTATCAGAGCCGTACCTTGAAGATCTCACGATTATTTCAAGGGAACGACTCCCGTTCGGTGATTATCTTGTGATTTTTCCGTGTTTCTGCAAGAAAAAAATTTCGGGTTTCGTACCAGAATTTTTTTTTATGAAGTTCGTTCTTAGTTCTATTTTCTGGGTGATTCTATCTTAGTAAAATAAATTGTTGCTGCTACTGCTCGTTCTATTTATTGCTGGAAGAAGATGTTCTTAAAAGTTCAATATTTTTGCTGTTGAAGAAATGAAGAAATTTGGTGAAGAAATTAATTTTGTGGTCTCCATATTGTTGAAGATATTGTTCCAGGGAGTTCTTTTTCTTGGATGAGAAGACACAAAAATTATGGGCTTAATTATTGATAAAGTTGAAGCATTCTTTTTTGAAGACATTTCCCAGCAACTTTTGTCATCCAAAAGGTATGAACTTCTCTTGTTCATAAACAAATTGTTGCTGTAGATCTTTATGATGAATGTATGGACGTAATTCTTTGGTTTGCATAAAGCCACTTGTCCTTGTTACTCTTTTTGGTAAAGAGTATTCAACTTTTATTTTCCTTCCCAAGATAAAACCATGTGACTATGACAAATCCCATCACCTTTTGTCCCCTAAAACCCCCTGCACACTCTTCCTTTTTGCCTTCCCAAGACCACATGTTGACTTAAAATGCTTTATAAAAAGATTCCCTCATTAAAATATGAATAAATGACCTTTGCAGTACCATTTTTCATGAAAAAATAGCATTTTTCGTCACTTGTTCAGCCCTTTCCGGACCCCCGAACCGCAGCCAAAAACTGCCTACCAGAGTCCCCTTAAAAGCCTACCCGCAGCCATTTTTTAGCCTTGATCCGAGGTCCTCTCAGGTCCTATCCGCAGCCTCGGATGACTGCTGATGGACCGCATCCATCTCCCTTGCTGATGAACCGGAGACAGACCGCAACCATCCTTCCTAGCTCTGACCGCAGCCTCGGACGCAGGCTCCCTTCTCGGTTCGGACCGCAGGCGCTTCACTGCAGTCTTGCACCGCAGCCGATTTGCTTACTTGCACCGCATCGCCTACTGCAGCCAGCTCCATCCGCGACCAGCTCCATCCGCGACCAGCACCATCCGCACCCAGCTCCCTCGTCCGCACCCAAGACCCCCACCTTCCCCTCTGATCCGCAATCACCTCCTACCGCAACTACCTCCCACCCTAGCCACCCCCTTCCATCCGCACCCAAGACCCCACCGCACCCACCTGCTTACCCTTCATCCGCAATCACCTCCCACCCAAACCACCTTCCCCCATTCGCAACCAACCATGACCCGCAACCACCCTTCTCAGACTTCGGATCCTCTCTCCAGCGCCCCCCCTTCTCCACCCTCTCGGTTCAGCCCCCCCCCCCCCCCCCCTCCTCCCCCCTCCTCCCCTCCTTCCTTTTTCCTCCCTTCTCATCAGCCCTTCCCCCCTTTTTTTTAAACCCTTTTTTTTATTTAAACTTCTTTTTTATTTATTCAGCCATTATTTTTTTTGTATTATTTTTTTTTCTCAATTATTTTTTTTAAGGACAATTATTTTTTTTATTCAGCCAATTATTTTTTTAACACCAATTTTTTTTATTTTAGCCATTTTTTTATTAAAACCAAGTGTTTTTTTTAATACACCAATTATTTTTTTTAACACCAATTTTTGCCACAACCGAACCTTGGATTGTCACATTGGTTCATTTCATGCCGGTTATTATTATTGGAAGAATACTCCTACCGCAGTCGGACTTCATATTATTTTTGTGATGCTTGCACTGCAACGGCGATTGATCAACAAAGTTGTTTCGCATTCTTCACATTATGGGATTTTATGACTTGTTGCTCTTGATTTTTGGTTGACGAATCATGTATCTTGAGCATGTGGACTTTATTCTCTATTGAAGACCACTACAAGTGTTCCGGCACCGCAGTTTGGATATTTGGATATATTTTTGGCACAACAGGTTATTCTCAGCACAGCTTCAGCAACTATGTCACCCGCCTCCTCATGACCGCAAAAGTATCTCTTTTACTCTGTCTCGTTTCTTATCGAGACCCCTCATACATCTAGGGAGAGCTTCTCTGTTAGCTCTTGGTATCCGACACTCTCCATCCGATGATTTGTTGATTTTTGATATCCGGTCATTGGTTATCAAAAATAGGGAGAGAATATCATCCGAATTTGGTTATTATGATTGTTTGAGTTTGGATTTTGAAGACTTCTGAAGACGATTATTTATTTAGTGATGCGATGTGGCACTTCTTTTTGGTCTTTACGGATCAAATTTTTGGCATTACTCGATGTTTTCCGATTCAGATTATTTATTATTCGGACTCTACCACAGGATGATTTTGTGTTCGCATCCGGTTCAGATCTTATGGTTTCACGAGTTTGGATTTGTGATATGTTGAAGACGAAGATTATTTTGGCAATGTGATGTGGCACTTATTTTTGGTCCTTGGATCAAATTTTCGGCATTGCTAGACCATGTTTTTGGACTCACATTATTTTTATCCGGACTTCATTTTATGGATGCTTCACATTTTTAGCAGGGTATTCTTTGAAGAATTTCGGTGTATTATGATTCGAGAACTTGAGATGTTTTTCAGACTTTTGAAGCCGAAGTGTTTCTTTTATTGGATCTTCTACTTGCTCATGGTGACCTCCTTCTTCGGGTGATTATGACTGGTTTGAAGATTTGGATCTTATTTTTTTTCTGCTCCATTGGTTATGCTTTGAAGCCGAAGACCTTCATTTCAGAGATTCATGACCAGTTTCAGACTGCACAGACACTTCAGAGTTTCAGAGACATTTCAGCACTTGATTGCATTTTATTACCACACTTGCTAGTCGGATTACTGTATTATAGACTTGTATCACTTATTGGATCTCTCATCATTTGTAAGCATTTAGGGAGAAAATGTTGGTGCATGGAAATGCTCCACAAATAATGAGTATTTATTAGGTTGTATTTTCCCTTTATTGTATTTTAGGTGTAAATACTCTCCCTCCTATATAAAGGGAGAGTTGGTCATTTATTACTTTAGCTAGCTCATTTCTTTTCTTAGATTAGAGATTACTTTTCTTACAATGTAATCCTAGAGAGAGAGAAAGTTGGTGGGTTCTCCCACCCAGGGAGAGTTTCTCTCCCACCATGTTCTTCATGCAATATTATTATTATTCTCTCTTGTTCTTGGTCTCTTTTTATGAACTCATAATATGTTCTTGGTGTTCATACTTCCAAAAACACGATTAATCTCGAGATATCTTTCTTCCGCACTCACCGTTCGTTATAAAAATGGGTCTCTACATTGTGTCTTATGAAGTGGTATTTTCTGTCAATGTGTCTGGATCTGCCATGATCTCTCGGATCCTTGGCTAAGGCAACCGCACTATTTTCTATCACAGAAAATTTCCATAGGCTCTTTTATAGCTGGTACAACTCCAAGGTATCCGATGAAGTTCCTCAGTCATATCACCTCCTTTACCGCTTCACTCGCTGCTATATACTCTGATTCACAAGTCGAATCAGCTACTGTCTCACGCTTGGAACTTTTCCAGGTAATTGCTCCTCCATTCATGGTAAAGACCCAGCCCGACTGAGAGCGGAAATTATCCCTATCAGTTTGAAAACTAGCGTCACTATACCCCACTACTCTCAAGTCATCACTCCCACCAAGGGTAAGGACCCCGTCCTTAGTCCTCCATAGGTACTTGAGCATATTCTTCACCGCAGTCCAGTGAGCCTTGCCAGGATTCCCCTGATATCTGCTGACCATGCTCAAAGCAAAGGCCACATCAGGGCAGGTACAAGTCATAACATACATGATCGAACCTACAACGGAAGCATATGGTAATCAACTCATCTCAGCTATCTCAGCCTCTGTACTCGGACTCTAAGCCTTGCTCAGTTTGGCATTATGCTGGATCGGTAAGTCACCTTTCTTGGAATTTTGCATGTTGAACCTTTTCAACACTTTGTCCACATAGGTGCTTTGACTAAGTCCAATTAGTCTCTTACACCTGTCTCTCGAAATCCTTATCCCTAGGATATAGGTAGCTTCTCCAAGGTCCTTCATAGCAAAACACTTCCCAAGCTAGGACTTAACCTCCTGCAAGGTTGGGATGTCATTTCCCATGAGTAGTATGTCATCCACATATAGTACCAAAAAGCTAACTATACTCCCACTAGCTCTGACATATACACAGGACTCATCTTCGCTTCTCGAAAAACCAAACTCTTTGACTTTCTAATCAAAACAAAGATTCCAGCTGGGAGATGCTTGTTTCCATCCATAAATGGATTTCTCAAGCTTGCACACTCTATCAGGGTACTTTGAACTGATAAAACCCTCTGACTGACTCATGTAAACATCCTCAGCCAACTTTCCATTAAGGAAAGCGGTTTTGACATCTGATGATATATGGTCCATTAGCATGGCCTAGACTGCTCTAGAGCGCCAGCCTAGCCTGGCGCGCTCCTGCCACCCCTGCCTGGCGCTCCCTTGCCAGTCGTGCTGGGGACTCTCTTACCAGCCTTTCTTGGTACGCGCCCGCCAGTCATGCCTAGGGCGCGCCCGCCAGCCCTGCCCGGCACCTCCGGGCGGCCTTGCCCAACTCCTTGCTAGTTGGGCCTGAATTGGGCTGGCCCAAGGCCTTACCTAATTTCCCTTGACCTAATTGTCCCCTATATGATGAATAGTATTTCCTCCATGAAGGAGGACCTTTTCCCTTGTACTCTTCCCTTTGGCTCATCCGCCACCACAGACCTTCCCCATGGCTCAACCACCACACTATACTCCGGCCGGGTGGCTCAGCCGCCACCCGCCGCCGTCAGCCACCATACACCACCACCAGCACCAAGATGGTTCTCTCCAGCTATGGAGAACCATCTGAGATCTATCGCTGATGTAACTTGATCGTCGGAGTCCGCTCCCGGGGCAAAGTCCCCGGGGCGGCTCTAACGACTCCTCTCTGTGATGTATAGATCTCCGCCACAGCAGAAGATCCGAAGACTTGCCGAAGGTCGAAGTCGCATCATTTGGTGCCATCCCGGATTCGAGCAAGTAGCAAAAGCCTCAGTTGGTTTCAAACTCGTTTTTCTCTCAGATCTGTTCAGATCTGTTGTGCTTCAGCTCAGGTTTGCTCAGATCAGTTCATGTTTAGCATCATTTGGTTCAGATCCGCTTGGTTCTTGCCAAGATCTGCCTAGATGTGTTAGTTGTTGCTAAAATTTGTTCAGATATGCATCACTATCTTTTAGATCTCCCAACTTATGAAAGGATAAGAAGAACCGATAACTTATGAATTCTATCTGATTACACATTCTGAAGTTATCTCTCTATCTTTCTTCAACTCATCTCTTCTTACTTAAATCTTATCATAATTCTGCTGATCATAATCTCTCTTCGGAGCAAGTCTTTAAGACTTAATCACTAAGCTTGATCTTCCTTATTAACTTGGAGTGAATGCATTCCTTGTTATGAATCAGCTTAAGTGTCTTCTTGATATAACAATTGCTGTCATTTCCACTCCTTTACATTTCCACAACTAACTCTTTAACTAACTATATTATTGTTGAGCTTTTAGATCCTTTGAGATTAACTATTCCGCATTATACTTGTTCTAAATTTTGTTCAAGTGTGTCTCCAAGTTTTTCTCTCAACAATTGGTATCAGAGCCAAAGTGGTTGCTTTTTGAAAACGGAATTCTGATTTTTCAAAGAGCCTTCTATACCACTAAATCTCATTTCTTCAAAACAAAAAAAAAACAATTTCAAATGGCACAATCATTATCTCTGAATGTTTCCAACAGTTTCGGTCGTTCTAACCGAGCCCCAATACTAGTCGCAAATGAATATCATCACTGGTCACAAAGAATGGAAAGGTACTTGAGAAGACTGGGTAGAGATGTATGGCGATCCGTAGAAGAAGGACCACATGTTCCAGTCCTTACACCAGTCCAAACTGACGGCGCTGCAACCATTCTAGGAGGAGGTCAACCAGCCATGAGCCGTCCCACCAAGGATGATCTCGATAAAATGGAAAATGATGCTGTTGCTTTTTATGAAATCTCCTGCGGAGTTGCTCCTGACAACTTCGATATTATCATAAATTGCAAATCAGCGAAAGAGATCTGGGATGTTCTCAAAAACCTGTACGAAGGCTCAGAACAAGCACAAGATAAGAAGCTTACTACCGCACTCAACGAGTTCAACAACTTCAAAGCTCATACTGGAGAAAGTTTGGAAGACTCCTTCAAAAGGTTCAACCTGATAGTCACCAAGTTATCCAATGCGGGCACCATCCGCAGTAACCATGAAATCAATCTTCAGTTTCTTAATGGTTTGGGCAGACATTGGACTACGGCCAAGATGATAGTCCAAGGCGATAGAAAGATTCACTCCATGTCACTTTACAAGCTCTATGGAGAGATGCAAGCTCAAGAATCCACCGTACTCAAAGACTGTGCTGACTTCGGAGGACCACTTGCTCTCATAGCACAAGCTCCACCGCAGTCACCTTACCCTTCCTCGTATGACACTATACCGCAGTCATACGAAGCGGATTCTGAATATGATGATGAAGAAGATTTTCGGAAGGCTATTGCTCTGGTTAGCCAACAGTTCAACCGTCTACCACCTCCTTCCTTCCGCAAGAATCAGCAGTTCAACAAACCTCCAATTAACCGTAACTTCGGTTCTCAGAATAACTACTCTCGATTTCCTAAAAGTTCTCATCCACCACCGTAATCTCAGAATATTCAACCAAAGGAGGTACCGGAGTCTCCTCAAATCACTGACTCTGGTACTCCTTCAGAAGACAAGACTGATGTTGTAATTTGTCACAAATGCAACAAAGAGAATCACTTTGCACGAGATTGTAAGGCCAATGTAGTAAAAGACAGAGCATTCTACCTTAGAATGGCTCAAGAGTTGGAAGACAAAGAAAAAGATGAAAAGGCAAGGGCATACGTGGCCCATGTCAAAAGAGACCATCAAGTCTGGTCATCCGGAGACGAAGATGAGGCCATCAGCAGTGTCAAAGGAAAAGGGAAAATATGCATGCTGGCCACTGCAGATGATGATGGGTCTACAATGTTGAACAAGAACTACTGCTACATGGCAAAGGATGGAACACTAAGCATCGTCGAACAGGTAAAACTCATGATCCAAACTCTAAACTATAGCATGCATGACTGTCAGCCTTACATAGATGATCTTAATGACACTTGTGTTGCCGTCCTTACAGAATATAATAAAGCCTTAGATGAGAAGAACATTGCGTCCCAAGAGATGTTCCACGTGAGAGGACGACTGGATAACAAAAGACTTAAGATGGCTATGTTAGAGAAGGACCTAGAGTTAGAAAAGGATGCAAGAATGTTAAGTGAAACCCAATTAGAGATAGCTTTGAACCAGAGAGATTTAGCTCAGAGAGAAATTGTACGCTTAAATCTCTTAATTGAAAAATTGTTTAATGAAAGTGAAGCTATTGAAAATTTGGTAAACAATGGAACCGTGGACAATACATACAATTGGGGTTGGTCAAATGGATATCCTACCTCAATGGATTCCTCACCCCGGTTCAACAAAGACAGGCTGTATGTCCCTCCATACCGAGAATTTCATTTCCCTGTCAATGACAAGACTTTTCCCGAAGATATTAAAACTGACTTCGGTAGACTGCACAACTTAAGCAATAATTGTGTCATTGAGGAAATTGTGCCGGAGGTTTCGGGTCACACATGTGATCAAATTCCTATTTGTGGCACCATCTATCCAAATTCTCAAACTTCATCCGTAGTTGATGAAGAGATTGTTGTTGAGGGCCCCGAAGTCTCAAAAGTCTTTCCATCTCTGTCCTCAGACCGCAGTGTCTCTCACTGTAGTCAAATGTCCCACAAATGTCCCACCGAAGTCCCATCTAAGACTTACTCAGCGGTAGTCAAGTCATCCCTACCGCAGTCATCAGTTCAAGGAACTGTAACTCTTCAAACAATATTTCATGAACTACCTATAGAAAATTTTGAAGTAGGTCAATGTTCCCAAAATCCTGAATCCTCAAGTTCTGATGACTCAACTCCGCGTTTTCAAAATCATTCTAAGAATTCCAGGAAACCACAGTTGAACAACAATGACTGCGGTTCACCAAAATCTTTGGCAAAAAAGACTTTTAAAGAAGAAATCAGATCTCGCGGTACTAATAGACAATTTTTTTCAAAAAACAAGAAGCAAGTCAGATTTCCTAAATCCAAAAGTCCTAAAAAATTCGTTTTCTCTCACTACATTTCAAAAAACTCTTCTTTCAAGAAAACAAACAAAAAGGAAAGTTCAGTTTCAAAAGTCATTCCTACTCCTTCTGACACAACCCAAAAGGGTGTTCAATCTTTTCGAAAATATGTTTTTCAGGTCTATTCTTCAAATGATCCTAAATGGAAAGGTATTTTACCCACTCCAACAATTTTAAAGTCACGTCAAAATTTCAAATGGAAGGGTATCTTACCAAATCCATCAAAAAGAATTCAGAAATCTATACGTGCTAAAACCTTTCATAAACAGACGTTTTCAAAAGCCAAAAACACTCGTGTCAGGAATTACCCATCTCGGACCGGTAACAGATCCAAAACATCCTTAAAACCGCTGACCAATCACAGTGTTAGATCAAAAGACAAAATCTCCTTTTGTAAATGTCAGTGTAGTTGTCAAAAGGTTTTATCTCATGTCAAATCGAGTCAGAGTCAGAAACCTCGTATTTTTTCAAAAAATCACAACACTCCAAATCTACTCAAACACCGAGGACTAGGCTCAAAAGTTGACAAGAGACCTGTCCCTGCAACCTCGAACCATGCATCACTCAGAAACACATCAATTGTCCCAGGCTCCAAACTTATTTGGATGCCTAAACTAACCGTGTAATTCTCAGGCTTTGTGCAAGGAGGAACAAGAAGAAGAGTGGTTAATTGACAGTGCCTGCTCCTTGCACATGACCGGAAGGTTAGAGTACCTTCGGGATTTCAGGCCTATATGCAATGGTGGAAATGTCACGTTTGGTAACAATGCAAACAGTGTCATCCGAGGTTACGGTGTTCTCACTACGGGGAACTTTTGCATTCAGAAGGTTGCTTATGTAGAAAGCCTTAAACACAATCTCATCAGTGTTGGCCAACTATGTAAAGCAGGACATCGTGTTGAATTTGATGATCAGTTTTGCTACGTAATGACGAGTGATAGAAACAATTGCCTGATCAAATCTCGATCCGAAGGTACCATGTACCCTTTGGATGTTTCTCTAATCATTGGTAAACCGCAATTGTGTTTCTTGTCCAAAGCTGTATCCGAAGTCAGCTGGCTATGGCACCGTAAGCTAGCTCATCTCAACTTCCGGTACATCAACAACTTAGTCACTGGAGAACTAGTCCACGGTCTCCCTATTCTCAAATTTAGCAACGATACTCTCTGTCCGGCTTGTGAATGTGGTAAGCAGTCTAAAGCAAGTCACCCTCTGATAATGGACTCTTCTATTTCTGAACCACTGGAGCTATTGCACATTGATCTCTGCGGTCCATCAACCGTAGCCAGCCTCCACCTGATGACTATACACGCTTCACATGGGTCTTCTTTCTCATACTCAAATCAGAGACACCGCAGATCTTCATCAACTTCATCAAAGAAATCGAACTTCAGATCAAGCTTCCAGTTAGACGCATCCGCAGTTATAATGGAACCGAGTTCACTAATCATCTTCTTAACAGTTTCTTGGTGTCCAAAGGCATTTCTCACAACCTCAGCACCCTACAGACCGCAACAAAATGGTGTAGTAGAAAGAAGGAACCGCACACTGGTAGAAGCAGCCAGATCCATGCTTAACTTCACCCAACTTCCTCTCTACTTCTGGGCTGAAGCAGTAGCAACCGCATGCTTTGTCCAAAACCGAATTATCGTGTGCAAACGCCTCAATAAAACACCATATGAGGGCCTTAACAACCACAAGCCCAATGTTCGCTTCTTTCATATTTTTGGGTGTAGATGCTTCGTGATCAACAACAGAGATCAGCTCAACAAGTTTGCACCGAAGTCCGACGAAGGCATATTCGTTGGTTACTCCACTAACAAGGTTGCTTATCGAGTGCTCATCAGGCGTACAAGGCTGGTCATTGAAAGCTTCGATGTGAAATTTGATGATTCTCACATCCGCGACGCCCCTCCATCCATTGAAACCACCGCAATCATGGAAAGTGACATTCCTGCCTCTTCAGGTCCCTTGAATCTAGTTGAAGTCAACTATGAGGATCTTTTCGATCCTAATGAAACGGCAAAACTATCTGAAGTTCTTGTGTCACCCGCAGCTCAACAACAACATGTTGATGTTTCTGGACCATCTCTATCTGAAGTAGCCTCTCTCAATACTTCCACCTCTCCGGTTGAGGGGGAAAGATCTACTCCGGATCTAGCCGCAACCGTCGAGGTTCCAGTACTTGATGTTGTTCAAATTCCTGTCCGCAGAGAAGCATTACCATCAAACGTATCTTCGGATTCGGATGATGAACTCATAGAAAATATCGACACTAGAACTGATCCAAGGATTGTCACTCTCCCATCCGCAGTCCAGGGGGAACCTTCTCAGGTTTCAGAGGAACTCCTATCTGCAACCCAGGGGAAACCTCTCCCAACTGCTCAAGAGAATTCCGTTCCAATAGATCAAGATGACTCAGCAGGATGTTCTCAACTCTAGGGGGAACTGTCATCTCAAACCGCAGATTCCTCTGACATTCAAGATATTTCCTCTACCGCAGCTGCTGATCATCTGCTGCCACGTCTTCATGTATGGACGAAAGACCACCCACCAGGTCAAATCATTGGGAACCCATCCGCAGGCATCCAGACTAGATCTTCCAAGGACCTATCTGATCACTGCCACTATGCAGCATTTATGTCCTCGGTAGAACCCAGAACGATCAAAGAAGCATTGCTTGAACCTGACTGGATAGCCACAATGCAAGAAGAGCTTGAAGAATTTCAAAGAAATAAAGTTTGGCAGCTCGTTCCGAAGCCACGTGGTCACTCCATTGTTGGCACTAGATGGGTGTTCAAAAATAAGTTGGATGAATCTGGTGCGGTAGTCAGAAACAAGGCAAGGCTAGTTGCAAAGGGGTATATTCAACTTGAAGGCATTAACTACGATGAAACGTATGCTCCGGTAGCACGCATGGAAGCTATCCGGATCTTTTTAGCATACGCAGCCCACTAAAACGTCAAGGTACACCAAATGGACGTTAAGAGTGCCTTTGTCAATGGGGAACTAAAAGAAGAGGTTTATCTTCAGCAACCTCCCGGCTTTGAAAATGTTGAATTCCCAGACCACTGCTACAAGCTTGAAAAGGCAGTCTACGGTCTGAAGCAAGCCCCAAGAGCATGGTATGAGACTCTTTCTGAATTCCTTGTCTCATCCGGGTACAAGAGAGGAGTGATTGATCCCACACTATTCAGAAAATCAAATGGCGTCCACCTCATGATGGTACAGATATATGTGGTTGATATCATCTTCGGTTCGACTGATCAAGGCATGGTGGATGAATTTGCTAAGCTCATGACCAACAAGTTCAAAATGAGCATGAATAGATAGATTAGTTTCTTTCTAGGTCTTCAAGTGAAACAAGTACCGCAAGGCATATTCATTCATCAAGAAAAACACACCACTGAACTATTGAAGAAATATTCTATGGACAACTGTTCATCTGCTAAGGTCCCCATGGCCTTCGGTTATAAGATCTCTGCTGGTCCCTCAGGCGAATCTGTGGATCACAAGACTTATAGAGGCATCATCGGCTCTTTGATGTACCTCACTGCAAGCATGCCAGACATTGTCTTTGCAACTGGTGTATGTGCAAGGTATCAGGCTGACCCAAAAGTCTCACATATGACCGCAGCCAAACAGATACTACGGTACCTGAAAGGAAGCAAATCTCTTGGTCTATGGTACCCCGCAGGCAATGACTTCAGCATGCAAGCTTTCACAGATGCGGATCATGCCGGATGCAAGCTCGATCGAAAAAGCACTTCAGGAGGATGTCAATTCTTGGGTGAAAGACTAGTCAGCTGGTCCTCAAGAAAACAAAGCTGTGTCTCTCTATCAACTCTAGAAGCCGAGTATGTGGCCACAGCCAGCTGTTGCTCTCAAGTCCATTGGATGAAAACTCAACTAATGGACTACGGGTATAGAATGCTGCGGATACCGATCTATTGTGACTCTGAAAGTGCTATTGCTATTTCTCAAAATCCAATTCAGCACTCCAAGACTAAGCACATTGAACTACGATATCATTTCATTAAAGACCACATCTTAAAAGGTAATATTGAACTCATCTTTGTCCCTTCTCATGAAGAGATTGCTGATGTGTTCACAAAAGCGCTCGATTCAACAAAGCTTAACATCTTCCTGCAAATGTTAGGAATGATGAATCCAGACCCGCAATTCTTTTTGAATTGTTAGCTACCGCAGACCATCCTTGGTCTTCGTTGCGGTTCTAACTGAGAATTACATGTGATAGATGGTTTTGGTACCGCTGTCTAGGTACCGCAATCATATATCATACGTATCTCTCATAGGTCTTTATGGTCTGTTATTACTAATCTTTGTACAATTGTTTTCCTCAGTTTCTCACTACAGTCTTTCCTTGATCATCCGCAATGACGTTTCTCAACCGCAATGAAAGTTTCATCCGCAATGACGTTTCTTAACTGCAATGAAAGTTCCATCCGCGATGACATTTCCAACTGCAATGAATTTTCCATCCGCGATCATCATGATAATTTCTCAACTGTTTTATCAACTCTTGAATCTTTGTGTGCTATTTAATGATCCTTCATTAAATTAAACATTAAAGACAAAAAACATTCTCTTTAGAAACTGTCACATTCTCTTTCTGAATAATCCTTGTATCAGACCTATTTTAGGGATGATGACAAAAAGAACATTTTTCAATAAACTCATCCTTAATTTGTCCTTTCCTCTCCCAATACGTCCCATCCATTACAACTTCCTCTCCCATCACCCCCATGATCACCTGACGTATTGACATGCGTCTGACTTTACATTAAATGCAAAACCCCTTTTGGAAATCACCCAAAATCCCTTCAAACCCGTTTTAATTATGTGTGGCTGAGATTTAATCCAAAATTCATCGATTCCCCCCAAAACCCCAATCGACGTTTTACCCTATCCTTACCATTTACCTAGGGTTAAACATTTTTTTACCCCCTTTATAAACCCATCTTCTTCCCCAACAATACTTTACATTTTCTGAATATCGATTCATTCTCCCAAATTCCTCAAAACCATCAAAACTTTCAAGAACTCTGTTTTCTTCATTCAAATCTTCAACAATGGTGAAATCAGGTGCATCAAAAAAGCAATCCAAGGCTTTAGGTTCTGTAAATCCAACAGGTTCCGACTCTCCATCAATCGCTTCAAGTAATTTCAGAGCAATATTTGAAGATCATCCTTCATATAATGCTCCCATCAAGCTTATGATCAAGTTTCTCAGGAACCACCCTCTGTTTGGTCTCCCACCTTTTGAACCTGTGCCAATTCCTATCGAAGGCTTCCAAGAAAGATCTCTAGGGGCAACAAACTACCCTGAACTTGGAGTCATATTCAAAAGGAAGACTGACAACGTCAAATATTTCATTCCTATGACTGCCATGCACCGCCTGACCAAGAAACAACTTGACATCTGCCGGACTGCAATTGAAAGATCTAAGCATACTACCGCAGAAGTCAAGTTCGAGATCACAAGAAGAATCACATGGTTGGAAAACGTCAAGAAGTTCTGGTGGATTTTGATCAAGTTCCTCAAACTTGATAGCTGAACTGGAGTTAAAGAGGTCAGGGATTCAGACCATCTCGAGACAGCAGATTTCGGACAGAGTACATGTGATCTTGTTGCGAGGAATTCGTTCACCTGTGGATTTTAGGGCTTTACGAAGATTGGTCACGGCTACCCTGGGAAGGCTAGGGTGTGCCCAGGATGGTCACCATGTTAATAGAGTGGTTGGGCGAGTAAGGAATGGTACGAAATGATTTCGAGGACGAAATCTAATTTAAGTGTTAGAGAGTTGTAACACCCCGTTAATTAAATAAATAAATTTAATGAATGTATAATAGCCCCAAAAGCGGAATAGTATAGCAAGGAGTTAGTTTTGGGGGTTACAAAGTTATAATTGAAAGTTTAGGGGGTTAAGATATAATTTCCGGATTAATTTATAAAGGATTTTTGAAGTCAGGGCCTGAAAGGTAAATATTGGATTAAAGTTGAAAAGATTTTATGGAGTAAGGGGCTAAAAAGTAAATTTTGAACTCAATTTGTAAAGAGTTTTGAAGGGAGGGGTTAAAAGCGTAACTTATGGACTCACTTTGAAGAAAAGGGGGAGGGAGGGACCGAATCTGTAATTATGGAGAAGATGATTAACGGCTTCCTCCATATATAAGGAAGCAAACCCTAACCCTAACTAAACCCCCCAACCGTCACCCCCACCCTTATACCTCCCTTCCACCTCCGGTGTTGCCAGTCATCAAAGCACCACCACCAGACGTCGGGAACAGCCGAAAGAGAACCAACGGAGTTGGAGCCTTGGAAGCGGATGCATAGGTGAGGAACGTCGGGAGCCGGTGATTCGTTCCTTTTGTTCTTGTAAGGGTCGAATTATTGTAATAAGTCGAATTGTATTATGTACTCTTCGAATGTCTTGTAATGTATTTTACTAAGGCGCTTTTATTCGAAGCGTTAGTGTCTATGCCTTAGTATATTTTTTTTGTACGCTTTCTGTTCCCTATAAATAGGGATATTTACTAGAGTTAGATAAGAGTTTTTACAGACATGTCTTTATTCTCTGTAAACATTCGAAAGCGTAATAGAGCTGAAACAAGATCATATTTACATTTGGTGTTCAATCTCGCATTCTTAATTGATTTCATACTCTGATTTGTTTTATACTTGATTCTTTGATTCATCAATTGGTATCAGAGCAGGAATCACATATGTGATCTGATTTTCATCCATTCAAAAAGTTTTTGAATCAAATTTTTGGTTTGAAAGTTTCCGCACTTTTTGATCGTGAAAAATTTGTCTGGATCTTAGTCTGTGATTTGATTCTGCATTTGAATTGTTGAATCGAGTATTCTTCTAGCAATTTCGGTTTGATTCAACTAGTTTGTTTTCAAATTTCCAAATCTTCTTAAGAATTTTGAAAATCAACTTCCGTACAGCAATGGCGAGTTTCAATCTCAATTTGATGACCTCGTTTTCTCATTTGTTAGGATCATCAAACAAAATTCCAATGCTAATACCTGAATACTATGATCAGTGGGCTGATCGTATGCAGGATTATCTGAATGGTCTTGATGAAGAATTATGGTCATGTATCACTGGAAATGTTAATGTTCCCGTGATTGTTCAAGCAATTGGTTCATCTACTACAAGTTCTGTTGTTGATAATCAAACTGATCGTCTGAAGAAACTGGAGAAGAGGTGTATAAGAGAATTGCGAGGAGCTTTACCTCCATTTGTGTACAATTATGTAAGGAGTTGTACAACTGCAAAGGAGATCTGGAACAATCTGAAAGATAAGTTTCAAGGGAGTGAGAAGACTAAAATCAATTCAGTCAAACAATGTTTGGTTGAATTGAAAGATTTTAGACAAAAAGAAGGTGAAACAATTGAACTCTACTATGATCGACTGAACGAGTTAATCTATCGTTGTAATCGCTATGGAATTATCAGGACTTCAATGGAATTCAATCTCATTTTTATGATGGGTCTTCGAAAAGAATGGAGAAGCGTAAGTATGATGGTGAAGAATCAGCAAAGTTTTGATACATCAACTCTCAATGATTTGTACAATCAGTTGAAGACAAACGAAACTGAGGTAAATGAAATTGCTGAGGAGACGAAGCTGAATTTGGGAGGTCCATTGGCACTTGTGTCAAAGATATCTGAGAAAGAAGCTGAAAATGGTGATTCTGAGGAAGAAGAAGGATTCATCATGAATTCGGATGATGAGGCGATAGCTTTTTACTCGAATAATCGTGTTAAGAAGTTTTTCAAAAAGCCGTTCAATCTGAAGACTAAGCTTGCTGAGGTAAAAAAATGTTGTGAGTAAAACTGCTGTTGAGGAGAAAAAGAAAATTGAGAAGAAAGATTCGAAAATGTCTGAAGGAAAAATCGAGAAAAAGCTGAAAGGTGATGCTGGTGTAGATTGTCATTATTGCAACGGAGCTAATCATCTTGCGAATGATTTTATGCTTCGAGAGAAGGATGAGAGGAAAAATAAAGTTAAAGATGAGGCGTATTATGCAGAGAAGCTTGAGGAGATTCGTGCAAAAGCCAAAAACTTGTCATTGGTTGCAAAAGGTGAACATGAGAATGAAGATGGAACGTATCAAATCTGGTCATCCGGATCAGATGATGAAGAAATGAGGAATCCAGCACATGGAGCAATGTATGCGAAAATGGAGGAGGACTCAGATGACGAGGAATTCGAAGTGCAAGGACGATGCTTCGTATCCAAGACAGCAGACAAATCGCCACTGACAACAAAGGTACGTAAAATTCTCGAATCTTTCAATATTCCTACACATGCTTATGATTCTGAACTAATATCTTTTGATGAGACGGTTACTTATTTTGATACAATTGTTGTGTCTGCTAGCAATGAGGCCAACAAGTTGTCAATGGAGTTGTTAGAGACCAAAAAGCGATTAGAAATGAAAATAAGTAAAATTGATTGTTTGGAATTACAAATAACAAATATTATGTGTGATATGGATACTTCATCAAGTGATGTCAAACTTTTGCTAGCACAAAGAAACATTTATTGTAATGCTGCTAAAAGACTATATGGAAAATTAACTGATTTACATCATTCATGTGAAATAAGTAAAGAGCAACATAGAAAGTTACTACCTTTTCTAGCATACGAAAGAGCTAAGGTAGATAATATTTCGTATGATTGTGAGCAAATTATAGTTGATTTTGACAAAGTTCCTGATGATAGATATAAATATGGAATTGTCAAAATTGATGAATGTCTTGCTGCGAATGAATTAGTTAACATAGTGAATGATACTTTGACTAAATCTGAACAAATTCAAATTTTGAAAAAGACTGAGAATTCAACATCTGATTCTCAATCTAATTTTGCTGATATTGAAGATAATTCTGACAATATTAGTGAAATTAGTGAACTTGAGGATGTTGATTGTTCCCATATGTCTGTTGTTAATGTTGCATCTACATTTAAAGGAAAAGAAATAGTTAAGGATTTGATAGTTGAGAAAGAAATTGATATACCTTCAACTTCGAAAGTTTGTGATATGAACTTCGTGGATATCAAAGACAGTCAAACTGATGATAGCGATGATGAAAATGAAGAGAAAATTTCGAAGGAAAAGAAATCGTCAAAGGAAGTAGAAACTCCACGAATAGTGGTTGCTCAGGTGTATGGTTATACACAAAAGTTCGAACAAGTAAAGACTGAAAAAGGTGAACATTACCT
Source organism: Lactuca virosa (assembly GCF_052849685.1). NCBI lineage: Eukaryota > Viridiplantae > Streptophyta > Magnoliopsida > Asterales > Asteraceae > Lactuca > Lactuca virosa. The sequence continues at coordinate 275,255,870 of NC_136434.1, read as the reverse complement.
TGAAACAAATACTGTGGTTTATCCAAATTTCAAGTGTACAGATGATGTCATTTTTCCAAATGAAGTTTTCGTAACAACTGCAAATGTTGAGAATATCAAACCAGAATTAAAGAAATTAGTTGAGGAGGATAATTCAAAAACAACTGATGAAGGTTTTTTCGCAAATCAAAGCACAGTTGAAAACAACTTAACAAAGAATTCGTACGTGTTTCAACGTCAAAAACCACAAAGAAAATGGGTTGAAAAATCAAAAATTGAAAAAGAGAATTCAAAACAAGTTATAAAGGAAAATGAAAAAGTTGTCAAACTAAACTCCAAGGAATTCAAAGATCAAATTGACAGATTTTTGAAAGAAAACAACATTTCAAAAAGACAAGCAAGAAAGAAAATATTTTGACAAAATGTTGAGTCTCAAAAAATGTCTGAATCACAATCACCCAAAAATGTTTTTAAAGCTAAAATTTCCTGTTTTTCAACAAAATCTCAATATTCATCTCAATCAAATCATTCAAAGTCTGAAGTGAATAAACAACCAAGGTTTTCGAAAGTTTCAGAAACTAATATTCCAAGAAAATTTTCAAATAACTCAAATCCAAATACAAAATTTCTTCAAAGTCAACATTTTAAATCAACAGTTGATAAATCATATGCTCAATCTTTTATAACAAAACCAAAAGTTGATTTTGTTCCTCAAAAGCCAAATTTTCCAAATCAAACGAAGAAAGAAACTATGAAAATTTCACGAGAAAAAGGAATGACTTCAAGGAAGAACATTGATCATTGGCTTGAAGGAAAAGGAAAGATGTATCAGTCGAATACGTTTTCAAAGGAGCAAATTCACGAAGCATATGAGAAGTATGTGAATACTTCATCAAACGGCAGTTCATCTTCTAAGGATTCGAACATATCAGTCAAAGCTTGGAAACCAGTAATAAAAGCAAAGAATGTTCGTTTACAAACTCAGAATTCGAAGGGTAATGTCAGTGAACAATCGAAACCATCAAAAACTTATGTTTCGGTTCCTTTAAATGAAGATGTAAACTTAATTGATAGTCTCAAAACCAAAGTTTGTGATTGGGTTAAAAGTTCTTCATTTCATTCGAAATTGAAATCTAATTTCCAAGGACCCAAAAAGCCTTGGGTACCTAAATTTTTCCATTGATTGTAGGTACTATGTGACGAGCAATATGATAATAAATGGTACATCGATAGTGGTTTCTCTCGTCACATGACTGGGAAGAAGGAGAATTTACGTGATTTTCGAAGTCTAAAAAATGTTGGAGTTGTGAAGTTTGGGAACAACAAAAAATGTCAAGTCAAAGGATATGGGAAGATCACGAACGGATAATTCACAATGAATCGTGTGGCGTATGTTGAAGGTCTTCAAGATAACTTGATAAGTGTTTCCCAACTTTTAGTGGGCACTGGCAATCAAGTTCTTTTTAACGAAGAAGGAAGTGTTATTTCGAATGTCAACACAAAATAAGTGTTACTGAAATCCAAAAGGAAATGTGACATGTTCACTTTGGACATCAATCCGATAGTAGGGAAACCTGCTATATGTCTTCTTTCGAAAGCAACATCAGACTTAAGTTGGCTTTGGCATCGAAGACTCTCTCATCTCAATTTTCGAAACATCGATAAACTAGTGGTACAAGATTTGGTCAGAGGTTTACCTGTACTTAAATTTGACAATAATTCTTTATGTGCATCTTGTGAAGTTGGAAAGCAACATAAACAAGGTCATCCAATTACGATAGATTCGAAAATTGTTGCACCTTTGAAGCTCTTACATATTGATTTGTGTGGTCCTTCAACCGTTTCAACTCTCAACAAGAAAATGTACATTTTAGTTATTGTTGATGAAACAACATTGAAGAAGATTGTTCGAAAAATTAAGAGTGATCATGGAACTGAATTTAAGAACAAGGTCCTTGATTCATTTTTGGTGGACAAAGGAATTTCGCATAACTTTTCATCTCCATACACACCACAACAAAATGGTGTTGTTGAACGAAGAACTAGGTCTCTATGCGAAGCGGCAAGGACTATGTTGGCATATGCGAATCTTCCATAATACCTTTGGGCTGAAGCAGTATCCACTGCATGTTTCACTCAAAACAGATATTTCATTCATCGTCATTTTAACATTACTCCATATGAAATTCTCAACAATCGAAAACCTAACGTCAAATTTTTTCATGTTTTCGGATGCAGGTGCTTCATTATGAATCTCAAGGATAATCTTACGAAATTTCATGCTAAAGTAGATGAAGGGATTTTCTTGGGATATTCGCATAATTCAGTCGCATATCGTGTGTTGAACAAAAGAACACGAAAAGTTGAAGAAACTTTTAATCTTACATTTTATGATTATTACATTAAACAAACTACATTGCAGTTTGAAAATCATCCTATTCTGAAAAACATACAAGATGAATCTGAATCCTCACAAACCTTAGATATTGATTATGATTTAATTTTTGGAATTTCAGATCATGCAGTTGATGCTGAAATAAATGCAAATGATAATCATCTCTCTGAACTAACAAAACTTACTGATAATTCAACATCAACTTCTCCAGAGAAAGGCGAAAGTATGCAAAACAATCCAGTGGAGGGAGAGCAATTGGATTCGAATACTCTAGTTGAGGAAGAACATTCTTTCGAGGGGGAGAATGGAAGAGTGAATTCTAATGTTGAGGGGGAGCATGATGTTGAGAGGGAGCATAATGTTGAGGGGGAGCATGATGTTGAGAGGGAGCATAATGTTCAGGGGGAGCATTTAGAAAACATTGAGAATAATAATGATTTTGATGATGTTTGTTCGATTGCAGGTTCAGAGAATGATGATATATACGAAGATGCACCTCTGGAATTTGATCCAGCATATCCGCCAATGGAAAAATGGACTAGAGATCATCCGAAGAATCAAGTGATTGGGAATCCACAAGAGGGTGTTTTAACAAGAGCTCAAGTTCGTGCAAAGAATGAGGTAATGAATACTCATCAAGAATTTTGCATGTTCAATGTTTTCATCTCTAAAACTGAACCAAAAACAGTTAAGGTTGCAATGGAACACTCATATTGGGTTGTTGCAATGCAATCTGAATTGTCTGAATTTGAACGAAACAAGGTTTGGAGATTAATTCCTAAACCTGAAAATGTTTCGATTGTCGGGTTAAAATGGATTTTTAAAAATAAAACCGACAAAGATAGAAATATTGTTCGAAACAAAGCCAGACTTGTTGTTAAAGGATATTCACAACAAGAAGGAATCGACTATGAAGAAACTTTTGCCCCTGTCGCAAGACTCGAGGCGGTTCGTATATTTCTGGCTTATGCAGCTCACAAAGACTTTGATGTTTATCAAATGGACGTAAAGTGTGCATTTTTAAATGGAGAGCTTGAAGAAACAGTTTACGTGGAACAACCCCCAGGTTTTATTAATGAGGAATTTCCAAATCATGTTTATATTTTAGATAAGGCAGTTTATGGTTTGAAACAAGCACCACGAGCATGGTATGCAACTCTTACTTCATTTTTGAAACAATCTAAATTTAAACAAGGATCTGTTGATCCCACATTATTTCGAAAGAAATTTGGGGATCATCTAATGCTTGTACAAATTTATGTTGATGATATTATTTTGGCTCAACTGACCCTGCTTTATCTAGAGAATTCGAAGATTTGATGAAAAGTAAGTTCGAAATGAGCATGATGGGCAAAATCAATAATTTTCTTGGTTTGAATATTCGTCAAAGCAGAGAAGGAATTTTTATTAATCAAGAAAAATATACGAAGAATCTGCTAGAAAAGTTTGGATTAACGAATAGCACAAAGTTACGAGTTCCAATGGCAACTGGCATAAAGTTGACACCTTCGTTAGATAAACCTGCAGTTGACGTAACTCTTTATAGGAGCATGATTGGTTCATTACTTTATCTTACAGCAAGTAGACCTGATATCATGTTTTCTGTGTGTAATTGTGCAAGGTATCAGTCTAATCCACGAGAACCACATCTCACTGCTGTGAAGAATATATTTTGTTATCTTAAAAGAACAATTTCGTTAGCATTTTGGTCTCCTTCGAAAATTGGGTTCTTTGTACAAGCATATTCGGGTGCAGACTTGGGTGGGTGTAATCTTGATAGAAAAAGCACAAGTGGTGGATGTCAATTTCTCGATGGCAAATTAGTGAGCTGGCAGTCGAAAAAGCAAACATGTGTATCAATTTCAACAGCTGAAGCAGAATATGTGGCTGCTGCTGCTTGCACTTCAGAAATTATATGGATTCAAAGTCAATTGCGTGATTTTGCAATCAATATGAAAAAGATTCCATTATATGGTGATTCTCAAAGTGCCATAAGAATTTGTCATAATCTTGTGCAGCATTCGAAGACAAAACATATAGCACTTCGTTATCATTTCATCAAGGATCACGTGGAGGATGGAAATATTGAAGTACATTGCGTGAAAACAACTGATCAGTTAGCTGATATTTTCAGGAAACCTTTAGATGAAAAATCCCTTGTGAAAATTATAGAAGGACTTGGAATGATCGATGGAAATTCTGTTCCATGTGAAAAAGGCGAATGATGAATGACCAGGAATGATTCAGAGGCGCTGAATAAAAGACAAAGCAATAATTGTCAGCATTCAGAGGTTACTGTTCATAGTCAACGCTTCGACCCCTTCGAATTCGTAAATTTGTCACTTATTTTAAGGGTTGATTCAGAGGTTACTGTTCATAGTCAACGCTTCGACCCCTTCGAATTCGTACATTTGTCACTTATAAGGGGATGATAAACTTTTGTATTTTTGCATCAAGTACAATTTATTTTCATTTTCGAAAAATTAAAAATCCAAAAAGATTTTCTTTTGTTTTGTCATTCAATTTTCGAAAAATAAAAAATCCAAAAAGATTTTCTTTTGTTTTGTCATTCAATTTTCGAAAAATAAAAAATCCAAAAAGATTTTCTTTTGTTTTGTCATTCAATTTTCGAAAAATAAAAAATCCCAAAAGATTTTCTTTTGTTTTGTCATTCAATTTTCGAAAAATCAAAAATCCAAAAAGATTTTTGTTTGTTCTGTCTCTACTTTCGGAAAATCAAAACTACAAAAATATTTTGATTCTTATTTCTTTTTAGTATTTTGTTGCAGATAATCATGAAGAAATACAGTGGATTATGCTTGCAGTTCTAGGGTCAGGTACATTTTTCATATGAATCCATACATTTTTCATCACTTGAACTAGCTAAGTTGTCCCTAGAAGCATGCTGCTGCATGTTGTCCAAAGCCTCCAATGACTCAATGTGTGTGTATGAAAGCCTTAATGAAATCATTCATACGAAAATTTCTTCCCAATCAGGCTTATATTCACATTAGTCTCTGAGCTATCTGACTCTTCTCAAAATGAGTTAAGACTTTACTGTTTTGTCCAAAAATAACAGAGGTACTTTTCGTGTCTTACATCAATCTTTTTCACCTATAAAGTTCTTACACGATCACACACGAAGACATATGTCCGAGAGGTCTCTGATCAAACCCATCGAGACTTAGACATATCAAAAATCTGTGTTTATGATCTGACATCATGAGACCGTGATGAAAGTGAAACCCAATTTTCACTACAATTTTAAGGAATTGACGGGGAACAATGTTCCAGATTTTCACGAAACGTTTGCTTCAGTACCAAAATTCGAAACTCCAAATCATATTCATTTCGAATGAGTGGTCTTGATCAAACATTCAAAACCCAAGATGTTTGTTACCCAACAAGATCCAACACAAATTTTTTCTTGAATATGATTTCTGTGTTTGTTTCATTCGAATTTCAATGTCACTTAAATTTTTTTTTTTTCAAAGAAAACTTGTCACTGACTACACTGGTTAAACAAGTAATTTCTGTTACAATTTACCACCTTATGTTTAGGATGACATGTAACGAATTTTTTTTTAACTACCCACGAAGCATTATAAAAGAAGCCCTTCGATACTTATCAACAAGTACTCGATTGTAATTCACGGGAACCTACACAAGCTGTTGATCATTTTTCTTAATGATTAATGAAGCAATATTTGCCCAGGATTTCATCTGCTTTTGTGTCAAAATGATATTTTGACATCACAATATCCCAAATTTTTCTTATCTTTGTTTCTCGTCTACATTCTTTGGAACACTACACTCACGAAATCCTTGAGGCTTTGAGTAATACCAACTCAGGCTGATGATTTCAAACTTCTGGCATATGACTTCGCTTTTCATCCCAAAAGTGAAAGAGCCTTGCTTCCATACGAAGGGTTCTGACGGTTACAATCTTCTTGGGGATAACAAAACAGGTTGTTTATAAATGACGTATGGTATTCTGTCCGGTTTTCAAGGAGATGTGACAGCTACTTTTTGACGCAGGGCTACTTTTACGCAGTAATGGTCCGATTTTCAAGGTGCCACGTCGGATATCATTAAATACATATCCCTCTTCAAATTCAAACTTCAGGGTTACATATAAAAGGGGATTCAAGGGTTCATTATCAGTTTACGCGATTAAAAAGAAAAATTCCCAAATACTCTGATCATCAAAGTCTTCAAAGCCTAACAATGGTGACTTCTGTTCATGTTGATGCTGATCCTTCTCAAACCACTGAAGATGTCTCTTCATTACCAATAATGAAGATTCAAGCAACAAACTATTACTTGGAGGGTGATGTTTCTCAATACCCGGAAGAATTGAAGATGCTAATTGTTGCCTTGAAGAACTCTGTTTTGTCTAAGGCAATGTTCAGTTCATTCTCTGTTCCACTGTCATGGCTTTCTCACGCAGGATCAACTGCTACTTACAACATAGCTTCTGATACAATTACTTTCCATTTGGTGAATGACAAAAAGGTTAGGCTATCCAAGAAACTCTTTTGCCAAATTCTTGAAATTGTGAATTCACCTCCATATGTTGCTTTTACATTCCCTCAAATCGTTAATATGTATAATGAGATGGGATATCAGCCTCCACTATCAAAGATCAGTGATTTTAAGAAATCCGGTCTTCCACGACTATGGAATTTCTTATTTGGTATTTTTCTAAGATGTTTAACTGGGAGAACAGTTGGTCTTGATAAAGGAAGAATGGAGGTTTATGCAATGGTTGCTGGTATATATTATGATCTTCAAGTGGACTATTCTACATAATTGTGGAAGGAATTCCAAAAGAGTGTAGAACACACGAATGCTATTCATGGTATTTCGTGTGCAAGATACTGGAGCTTGATTTTGCAATACTTTTACAACAAGGAAGGGATTTTGGTACCCAATGATGAGGAAAAAGTTGTTTTTCAATCGTATCACTATCTGAAGGAAGTCACAGATAGTGCTGAGGATTTTCCATCTGTTGCTCGTATTCCTGATGCTATGCTCAAAAGAGTTGATCCTTCGAATTCAGTCTTAGTGGCATATTTGCAAACTGTTGATTCTACTGTTCAAACTGGGAAATTGTTGCCAAGGGAAGAAAAGAAATCTAAACGATCGAAGAAGCTTGAACCGGATTCTTCTAAAAAGCACACCAAGGATTCGTAAATTTTGAAATCTCCAAAGAAGAAGCCAGTTACAGTTGAAGAGTCTGTGGTTCAAGAAGTGTCAATTGCAGAGACTCAAATAATTAAACCTGTTGTTCCTGAGTCTCAAGAGAAAGTGGTTATTCCTTCGAAGACTGGTATGTTTCAAAGAATCAAAAAGATGTCTTCGCATCTACGTAAGTCTCCAACATCTCATGTAGTAAGATAGCCTCAGGTTACTCATCAGGGTGTTTTGATTCGTGAAATGCCAGCGCCTGTTTCTCCATCATCAAAGAAGCGAAGGGCTACAGATATGGCTAAACACATATCTAAGACGAAGAAGAAGAAGACACGAAAGCTTATGCTTTCTACTGAGTCTACAGAAGATGATGATGAAAGAATTCCTGAAACACCAGACGTCACTCTTCATGTACAAAGTTCAACTCCTGAGCAGACAATCGTCATACCACCCGAAGATTCGGTTGCCAAATCAGTTTCAGAGGAGGTACGAATTTCAGGCATCCCTACAAACGTATCTGATACGGATGCAAATGTCAATATGGGTGAAGGAGATTCGAAGAATCACGATACAGGTCATCCAACTTCTATAGCCTTTGAACATGTTGTTTCTTTACCTCCACCAATTATACCTATTACTTCAACCACTGATTCTCCTACATTCGAACATATTATCAATCAACCCTTTACTTCGATTTTTTCTTCTCAATCCACTGATACACCCACACCTAATTCAACCGCTCAAGAAACTGATAATGAGGGTTTTGGGGGCATGTTTGAAGAATTAGAGTTTCATGACGAAGAAGAGGATTTTCCAGATCATATGCTGATGAAAATGAAGCAATTTAATATTTTGAATCAGAAGTTGAATTCTATAATTCAATCTCAAGCTGATCTGGGGGTGGTTCGTCTGTTTCCAGTTTAGAGGTTGATTCATTGTTGAAACTGTTTGAAGCCAGAGTTGTAAGTAAAGTATCTGGAATGATTACAGACTCTGAATCTTGAATTTTGGAGAAAGTTGATCATAGTGATCAAAACAATGAACTACGAATTAATTCTCAAAATTCGAAGTTTGCCGGAGATTTGAAAGAATTAAAGAATGTAACAAAGGAAAGGCATGTTCTCTTTATTCAAGATGTAAAGAAAGTCAGGGAGGATGTCAATTTGCAAATTCGTGAACTCCGCAAAGATATGCAAAAAGAGATTGCAAGTGTTCAACAAGATTATGCATCTCTGCATCAGAAGGTTGATATCATTTGTGACGCAGTCACCAGATTTGTCAAATTATATGAAAACTTGAGTCCTCAACGTACTCAACTTTCATCATCTGAAAGTGCCATCTTTTTGGAAGTGATTTCTTTGCTTAAGGAATTAAAGGAACTCTCTGTCCAGCCGGTTTCTTCTTCCCTGATTACTCCTGAATTTTTATCTCAAAAGTTCATACAATTCGAAGCCATTCTTAACAAGCAACTTGCTCCTCTCTCTCGCATCTCAAGCCTTCTTCCAACAACAAATGCCCCACTTGTTTTCACAGGGGTGCAAGGGGGAGAAAGAAAAACTGGTGATTCGAAGGTGAGTGATGAAGATGCGAAAGTCGTAGGAAAGGTATTTTCTTCAAAAATCCCAACAACAAAGCCAGTTATAGTTTCTGCTGGGCTGGTTACTTCAACAGTCGTTACAACGATACGTATTACAAGACCTATTTCGAAAGGAATTGTGATTGGTAAAACTACAGAGACTGGTGAGAGTGGTTCAAAATCAAAAGAGGTAATTGATAATTCAGCCTTGAAAGATAAAGGGGAATCGATTGTTGTGGAAAAGTCGAAAGAAGAAAAGAAGGCTGAAGCAGAAGCTGAAATCGAAAAGCTAAGATTGATTCAAAGCATAATGACTCAGCATGCAAGTGATCTGAAGGGAATAAAAATCAAGAAGGTCATAAGTATGAAAAAGGATGTGGTTTTCGAAAACACAGTCCAAAATTTCGAGTATGTGGTTGCCAGGGCAAATGGAAATATTTGTGAGTTTACTGTTGCAGATTTTCCATTAATGAACTTGTATGATCTTATACAAGTTGCATTAATTTTAAAAGACAAATCATTTTCATACCTTCAAAACACAGAACCTGATGAATTCAAGCTTGGGGTTGCTCACATCAAGATTTTCATCAAAAATTACTATGAGTGCTTGGCTCTTACAGATGTGGAGTTAGCTACGGCTAAAGGTATGGAAATTAAAGCTCTGATGGCTCCTACGAAGACTCAGGCAGAATTGAAGAAGTATGCTGATGGTGAAATTCGTCTGAAGCCTTTTGGAATGGTCTTCGCAGGAAAAGACAAGGCTGGTAAAGCAAAACGTTTCTTGTTCCACGCATGCGAAGTGGAAAGGTATTCAACGTCTCAATATACGAATTGAATTGTTCGTATGAATCACTGTAAGAAGAACAATGAAGGAGATAAGAAAGAGCTGAAGAAGATAATCTCTTGGTACACGGAGATTCGAAGCGTAATACTGTATTCCATCCAGCTTCTTACAAATTAAGTAGTTCGACTTTGATTAGAAAGGGGGAGATAGTAAGGGTCGAATTATTGTAATAAGTCGAATTGTATTATGTACTCTTCGAATGTCTTGTAATGTATTTTACTAAGGCGCTTTTATTCGAAGCGTTAGTGTCTATGCCTTAGTATATTTTTTTTGTACGCTTCCTGTTCCCTATAAATAGGGATATTTACTAGAGTTAGATAAGAGTTTTTACAGACCTGTCTTTATTCTCTGTAAACATTCGAAAGCGTAATAGAGCTGAAACAAGATCATATTTACATCTGGTGTTCAATCTCGCATTCTTAATTGATTTCATACTCTGATTTGTTTTACACTTGATTCTTTGATTCATCAGTTCTCCGTCGCCGCCATTCTTCTCCTACACTTTCTCCGACCACCGTAGCCTCACTGTGATGTTGTTCCACTTTCCGACGTCTCGCCGATGCCATTCTCGTTGAAGACCATCCCGTCGTCGGACGTTATTCTGTTGCAGCTGGCGCTCTTTCCCGGTCGTTGGCGTCGCCGCTATGGATGCTAATATCGCTATTTCCGCCATCACCGCCCGATGAAGCTGCTGCTGCTATTCCGTTGAAGACGAATAGTTACCGGTCGTGGGTTGAATGCTCGTGTGTGTTGTAGTTTCTGCTTGGATGGGAAACAAAAGGTACCACTGCCACAACCGTGAGGTGGTGGCTGCCATCATAAAATCATTGATGTCGCTAGCAAGAGCCACCAGGTGGGTGGTTGGAGTGTATAGTGCAACCTGAAGTGTGTGAATGTGTGTTTTGTGTGGCTAGAAGACCAAGAAAGCCACTTCCACCACCGTGAGGTGGTGGCTGCCACCATGTGGCACCGCCGAGCACCACAAGGTGGCTGTGTGTGTGTTTCTCAATTAGTGTTTGTGTGTGTGTGTTATTTTATTGATTAAAGCATTGTAACATGTAATTAGAGATTAGAATAATGAAAAGAAAACTCAAACCACCACCGTGAGGTGGTGGCTTCCGCCTCCTGCCGCCACCAGCCGTAGTGTTGGGCGGCGGTGTGCTTAGTTTGCGTGTTGACTCGTTGGGATGCTTGGACAAGATGGTCCTGACAAAACCCTAGTGGGCCCAATGAAACCCTTATGGGCCCAATGAAACCCTAATAGGCCCAATGAAGCCCTAATTGACCTAAAAGCCCAACCATTTGATTAATGGGCTAGTATTTGGATTGGAAACCCTAATTAGGGTTTGGAAAACCCTAATGCCTTGAAACCCTAATTTTAGGAATTGATCGGGACACACACGGGAATTATTTATTAAACTTAAAGTATTAAATAATAATCATTGGCAAATTAAACTAAGGCAATTTTGGACTTAATGGATTAAGACCTTAATGGGTTAAGTAAGAAACATTTAACCCTAATCGTCATTTCATGTGAAAACCCTAATTTCACTTGGGCCTTGATTTGGGCCTTCCTATTGGGCCTTGGTGGTTCAACTATTAATGGGCTATCCAAGAACAAGTAAATAGACCAAAATAATTGGATGAATTTAGGGTAAGGCCCATGTGAAGGACTTGGGCCCAATTTGGAAAATAGGGCCATAGGTGGGCCATAACTAGGCCTTTATGATTATAAGATATTGGGCCATTGGTATACCAATAGTTTGGACTAGAATTAATGGATGGCCCTTAAGGAAAGACCATGTAGAGGTTTGGGCCTAATTTGGAAAATTGGGCCATATGTTGGGCTTTGGCCCATTACTTGACAACTGGACCTTTGGAGTGTGAGTTGGACCTTGATCTTGGAACCCAATTATTAATTGGGTATTATTTGATGTTGGCAGTTCGGGAATCTGTCAACCAGCAGCTGGAGTTTCATCCGTGGGACTTCAGCAGTGCCAGGTGAGTTACCTCACTATACTCAGGGGTCTAAGGCACCAAGGACGGCCCATTGGATATGAAATCATAGTAGTTGGTAGTATGTTGAGTGTGAGTTAGTGTTACATGCTAGGTTCTATGCCAGTTAGGTAGATCTGTAGGATTACCTAGATTATTATGTGCTCACTTGTATGTGCATTTGTTGTGTTATATGTCGACATGTTATGTGGGATAGGTTGAGGCGATACTGCTCCGTGCGGTAACCAACAAAGCCGGGAACATTCCAGATACGAGCTGATGGAGACTCGTACTGTGGGCTCGGTGGCAATCCAGATGTGAAATGTTGCCACACCCCCAAACTAGACGGCGGAAACGTCAGGGGGTGGATGACTTCATTTGTAGTATCACAACACATGCATTATAGTAATCAAAGTACAAACAACCATTGCATTAATATGTACAAGTTTTTACATGTGTTCAATCAATGTATATCGACACCAAAATAGTTATACAAAAGAAGAAGACATGACTCAAAAATAGCTCCATCTTCTCAAAAGCTCGGGGAGTACCTGTCTACTGATTCCCTGAGAATACAAGTAATTTGAAAAGAGAGTATCAACATAAAGTTGAGTGAGTGCATAAGTATTTATATTTGAAAGTATGTTCTCTGTTTCATGAATATGTAAACTGTTCTAGAAAATCCTATATTTTCTGTTGTATATGAAAAGTAGTTTTAATCACATAAAACCATTCTGTTTGTAAACCAATGTTCTGTATTTGTATTCCTTTTTGTAAAACCTGTAACTGTGAGTGTGTCTGGTTCCACCAGCTGTTATTATAAACTGTAATGTAATACTGTAACTGTATCTTGTAAACTACTACTTTGAAAATGTACTTATGTTTAGTTAATTATACACTAACGTATTGTTAATATCTTTTATATGAGTTATTATAACCATACTGAGACTACATGGCCTGAAACAACGCTTTGAAGGCGTCAAAAAATGTTGATAACAATTGTCACTCGTAGGCGTGTATGTCCGGCTGTACCTAGCAGTCTGAGTGTGGGTTGTCAATCCCAATATAGATCTATACACACTCGTTTCGATCCCCGACTGGAGATTCTGGTTATAATGTCATGACTTTAATTATATTGTTTAAATGAATAAACAACCTGAATCAATTGACTCATAAAAAGCATATAAACGTTACATCTATATTAGTTATGAAAAACCTAATCATTCTGAAATAAATGATTGATAGTATGCCCCTGAATTAGTATACTTAACATGTACTTGAAAGATGTATACTCTTGATTAGTTTTGAATTAAACCCTTGTTCTTGTAAACTAGTGTACTCTAGTATACTTGAATCGTGAATTAATGTTTTATGAATCATAAATTATACCTATTATAATTTATATGTACTTTCTTAACTGATACTAACTATTCATGAATGCAACCCCTTGCTCAACATGTTACAGAGGGTATTTGAACTGAATGACATAACTTTTATATTTATATACATATACAAATATATATAACTAAAATTTAAACGACATTCAAACAAATAATCGATACTATAAGACCACATCCAAACAAGGAAAATAACCAAAGTGAGTTATCAGTCCTAAGCCCTTAAATCTTATATATATATATATATATATATATATATATATATATATATATATATATATATATATATATAATATGATTTTTGGGGAAAATATAAGTTTATAAAATCATTTAAAGAATTTAACATTTTAAAATACTTTTGGTGACTTGATGTCACTTTAAACACAATATTAAAATCATTTGATTTAATAAAAATTGAAATCCATTTTTGGTAAGACATTTTGAAACTATTTGCTTGTAACACAAAATCCTTGTGTTAGTCTTGTATTCCCCCCCCCCTCCCCCCACCCCCTTAAAATAGTAAAAATTATGAAAATACAGGGGGGGGGGTATGAACTCACCTTTTGGAGGGTGATTTAAATGATGATTTGATATAGGATGTTAAGTTCCACAAGTGTAATCTCGTAGCAAAACAATTCCTATATATTAATTTGTATAACATATATGCAACCAATTAGCTAATATAATCATAAGAATGATTAGAAATTGGACTAGTTTTTAAGTATAACTTACAAATAGGAGTGTTAGAAGCTAAAATGGAAGCTGATAGGTGTTCACGGCCCAAGAGTCATGAAGGGTTCACGACCCTGAAGGTGTTCACGGCCCTGAGTTCTTGATGAAAGATGAACACTTGATGATCCTAAGTAAGTTCCTAAGAAGATTCACAGGCTTTCTGCTGGGTGTTCTTCATGTTATTCGCGTGTTCTTCGTATAAACTAGTGAAATTACCGTGTTTATAAGAAGATTGAATGATGTTCTTGAAATGATTACAAGATCACGAAAAGATACCTGTTATATCTTGTGAAGAACTAGTGATTATCACATGGAATGATAAGAAAGGATGATCCTAGCATGTTCTTGAGGAGAGAGGATGTTCTAGCTTGATGATACTTGAGAGAAAAGGGGTGAAATCTTGAGTGATAGTGAGGAAATGAAGTGAAAATCAACTGAAAAGTTTATGTATGTGAGGGTTTACGGTCGAAGGGGTTCACGGCCATGAACCTCGTATATGGTCCGAAGTCGGCTGAGGCCGAGAAGTGTTCACGGGTCGAGGTCGGTTAGAATGATCACGGCTGCGAGGGTTCACGGACCGAGGAGTTCACGGTCGTGAACCTTTTGCGGCCTGAAGTGTACACGGTTGCGAGGCTTCTGTCCGAAGGAAAGAAAAATAGTCTCAGACTTCAAGTTTAAACCTCAAACATATAACACTTTGAATACAAGATGTACACATTTATCAAACACTAATCTAATCCATTTAAGATAGAATAAAATTTAAGTTGACTTTAGTTACCCAAGTTTGACTTTAGTTGACTAGGGTCAACTTTACATATAGAAAATAACGGGATGTTACAGCTGTGGGCCCAGAAGGCAATCCAGACTCACATTATGGGCCCATGGGTAATCCAGACTGTAAAGTTGTGGACCTAGTAAATGCTATTATTTGTATATGTGTTATGTGTAGTGTATGGGTATTTTGGGGGAACTAACTAAGCCTCGGGCTTACAGTTTCAGTTTATTGTTTCAGGTACATCAGATGATCGAAGGAAGGCAAAAGCGTAATCGTACAGCTCCTCACCTTTTATGACTATGTTTCTGGGATACTCTGATATAGAACTATTTTGAAAAAGAATTGGTAATAACTGTTGGTTTCTAAATGTTTTAAAATGTTTAAATTTGGTCTGATTTTTATGGGTGTTACATGATATCCTTCGTGGTAGCCCGGGCATAATCTTTTATGGCATCAATGATGGAAATCCTTCGTGGAACCATTAGTGGGATATTTTTATCAGAGGTCTTGTATGCTATAGCAGCGGTTACGGACTCATGTTACCAAATTTTTTGAAACATTATACTTTGTCGATATACAAGTATTAATGTGAAGTATAAGTTTCCAAATCGCTTATACTCTAGATAAAAGGAATTTATAGGGATTTTACTTATTCATTAAGTAAAGAGTTATAACTAGTATATATACTCGTATAGAATTTATACATAGTAACCTTCGTTGATTTAAGTATATGGACATTTTAGGTATATAACTTATTTAATAAGTAAACTATTATACCTAGGATATATAATATATATTAAAGAGAAGTATGAGTCAGGATGACTCTTTTATACTATATTTTATACTATTTCCAACTTGGGAAAAAGTACTATTTTACATGGAGTCAAAACCTGTGGACTCACCAACTTTATGTTGACGTATTTTCAAGATGCATGTCTTTTCAGGAACTCGATAAGCTGAGTGTTTCTTGAACATGAGAAGTTTTACTATTATCCTTTCTGTTCGTATGGAACATATAAGACATATGAAATAGTCGGATACTATGTAATAAATACTAGAAAACAATAATAATGTAACTTTCGATCATCAATAAAAGTTATTTAGTTTATAAAATTCTTTAGTGTTGTTCAATGTATGTTATATAATTGTGATACAAATATGACGTTACACCGCCCGGTGACTCCGCCGCCGAATGGGGGTGTGACAAAAGGCCATTTTGATGTTGCACATCCAATAATTGTAGTTGGTACCATCCAATTGTATGTTCTTGTAGATGTTCAACATAGAGAAGTTGTTGTTGCTAAAGGAAGAGGAACCAAAAGCTTCAGTTTGAGTAGACATCTGAAAGAGTAGAAAGGATAGATTTAGTTAGATAAGAATAATCATTAATATAACACCCAAAATGAAATATCAAGGCTAGGATCCAACTAAATAATTTACAACTTAAATAAGGGATGCCGTAATCTAATTGTAAATTACATGAAGGTAAGTAAATGTTGACTTACCAATTTCACCATCGAAAAACAACATTTAAGCGAATTTAGTTTTTAAATGAAATTCGTAGATCTTTTGAGTATCATTGAACTTTTCAATGGCATGTTTAATCTCGATTATGCTCTTCTATTTGCGACTGGGATAGCGATGATCACAAACAGGATGTGAATAATAATGCAAGTTAACTTGGTAGTCTCGACGTCATTTATTATCTCATTTTAACGTGTCGGTTATCCACACGTGCTCCATTAATCAATGATAATTTTTGAGACACCCTTCACCACTCTTTATTCGTCCCAATTAGTGTGTCGGTTAACCACACACGCTCCACTAACGGCTCGTAAAGTGCAATGCTTAATTTCATGGGTTATCATACAAGTTCACATTTTTCTTAAAGTAACTAAGATTGGGAATTTTTTTATAAACATTTAGTTTCTTTATAATTCATTATATTTATTAATGAGGATTAGCTTGTCCTATCAAACCCGTTCGGCTAACGATCCTCCACCAATAAAGGGAGCGGTGGGTAAGAGTTGATACCCAATGGCGGTTATTTTATAGGCCACTTCCTTAAACTCTCCTTATAGATCGGCTTCGTGAATGAGGCGTACTAGCGGTTCGACTGACTTGTCTTATATATATATATATATATATTAGACTTTTAATGTTGCATACAATATTAGGGTGTATTTGTAAAACCTTTCAAAAACACTAAGGGTATGTTCTAAAATTTGAAAATTAATATTCAATTAATTAAATTTAAAAATAAACAATCATGAATTTAAGATAAGGATATCAAATTACTCAAAAAAATATTTAGTTTTATACAATCAAAACATTATTAAAGGTAATTATCCTAATCAATTCATGAGATATCTTGAAAACCAAGTTTTGTGGATCTAACTGTCCAGCACGTCGTGGAAAACAATCACCACGCCGTGTTAGGAGAATTTCGCAGGACAACACGTCGAAGTGGAAGAACACTATGTCGTGTTTGCGGAACAGAGTGACGATTCTGTTTTCTTCTCCTTGTTCAAGTTCAACAATTGTATGAATTCAATAGAAAACTAAACCTACTCTCTGATACCACTTATAGGCACTATGAAAAACATATAAATCCTATGTGTGAATGCAACCCTAATTGTTCATCTATGTTTTCTCTAATCGAACATACAACTTGAACAACAAAATAGACAACCCTAGCATACTATCATATTTTTCGAAATACACAATTAGGGTTATAAGAATCATACCTTGATTTTTATATAGTAATAACAATATAAATCCTTGTGTTGAAAAACCCTTGAGAGAAAGTGTCACAAGTGTCATGCCTCTACTGGTTCACACTAACACTAGCAATGGAGGATGATTGAGAAGAATAAGAGATGCTAAAATTTTTGTCTGGCTCTTCAAAAGAATTAGTGGCCGAAAATTGTAGGGTTTAGCCTATTTTTATAATACAGTTAGGAAACCCTAGATAAACCCTAATGCACGATAATCTTAAGTTGGGCAGTTATCCACCTTCATGTTTATCCACCAAAGACTATTTTAGACACCCTAAGGCATAAGAAAACTGCCCATAGCCTACGGAGGGTTCTATATTGCCTCTTGCTCAACTATTGAACAATTGCACTTCAGTCCCTGCACTTTTAATTAATTCCTTTAATCCCAAAATTAATTCTAATTAATTACTGATTAAATATTAATTAAATATTACTATTTCTAATTAATATATTTTTTCCATAATATATTAATAAATTATTTATTACAAACAGGATCAGTGGTCCCCACGGGGAAATGATCGTACGGATAAAACCCTTGTCTAGCAGCACCTGCAGCTGTATAGACAACTCCTGCATCTCAGGCGGTGTAAGCCATACATCCCGTTGGCTATCGGAGCCGAACCATGCATCAAATCAATCCGGAACTCGACCTGCCTCTCGGGAGGCACTCCCGACAACTCCCCGGGAAAAAAATCAAGAAAATATCGCACAATAGATACCGTACTCACCTCTGACATGGCCTCAAATCGTGTATCTGAAACACAAGCCAAAAACCTAGAACAACCCTATTGTAGAAACGTCCTAGCTCTCGTAGCTGAACAGAGAGCTAATCCATGCGAAGCTCACTCACCAGGAATAACCAGTTCTCCCCCACTTGGGGTTCGAACTGTCACCAACTGCCGCTCGCAATCAATCACGACCCCATTGGGCCCCAACCACTCTATCTCGATGACCACCTTCAGTTCCTTCAAGGGAATCCGTACCAAATCAATAGGAAACCTCTCATTGAACATGTTCAGAACACATTCTCAGAAAACCCTTACAGCACTCATAGTCCGATCATCCGTGATCTCCACCTCCGGAGTGGAGTCCAAAGTCCCCGGAGCGTCTCGAAACTTTTTGCTGAGCGCATGAGATACAAAGGATTGGGTAGCCCCCCAATCGAAAAAAAGATGAGCAAGACAACGCATTTACCAAAAAGGTCTCTATACAAGATCATATTAGAAATAAGTATAACAAGAAAGGAATAAAAGATAGAGTTAAGTCACATATAGGTAACTACATTCGGCACTACACGGGCCACATCAGTGGTCAGCTGAAAAGTCGTGTTCTTCACCGAATGGGCCTCTGCCTTGCCCTGGCGGACATCAGTAATCCTCAAGGTGGCGGGTGTAGGTGGCACCACCATTCCTCCCGTGAATCTCAGAAAATCGGCCTTTTTTTGGTCGGTCTGGTTGCAGTGAAAAAAAAAATCAGAGCCCTATTGGGGCAATCCTTGATCACGTGACTCGCCTGGCCACAATTGAAACATCCGGAGCCCATAGATCGACAGGCTCCACTGTGTGGCTTGTCGCACTAGGCACATCGTGTTGGATAAGGTGTCTAAGTCCATAACTATTTCTGGTATGTACTTGACCTGGTTGGCATGGTCCATTTGGGTTGCATGGCATTGCAATACTTGGATAGACCAAATGAGAGAAAAGACACTTAAATTTTATTAATATATTATAAGTTCTAATATATTAATAATATTATTTGATTAGTATTGATCAAGAATTAATTTGGAATTAATTAAGAGATCAAAAGGAGACTAATTAAATATATAGGGTTGATTGTGTAAATCATCCATTCTTGTATAGTGGGCTAATGATCCATGGTTTATATGAATTGGGCTAAAACCCATAAGGTGCTCCATGGATATTCCATGGAGGTTATGGACCCATGGATCATGAAATATGAAAAGCCATGCACATTAGGGTTTAAATGGAGTAACCGTACAATTGGCACACTATATAAGAAGCCCTATGGTAAGCAAAATCAGCAACTAAGTGAAGAACTAGAGGGCTAGCCATTTTTGAGTGTTAGTGAACTTCTCTCAAGGTTATTCCAAGTGTTGTGGTGTTGTGTGAGACATTTGAGGCATCACACTTGAGGTGCTAGGCTCACAAGGTTCTCAAGGAATCAAAGCAACAAGCAAGGTATGTTTTCTTACTAGTTTTTGTGATTCAAGTTCCCCATGCCATGCTAGATAGGTTAAGAACCTTTGAAATCAAATTTGCATGTATCTTAGTAGAACATAGATCCAAGGTTTCTAGGGTTTCATGTACACCTTAGGAGTGTTAGAATGCTGAAAACCCTTCAGTAGTATCGGAGTCTAGGCTTGTTTTCTTGATACTTGATGCAAATTGTTGAAAAAAGTAGAAAAGTATGCATTCTGCTTAAGGAACTCGCCGATTCCATGGGGGGACTCGACGAGTACATGCATAAAATCATCCTACTCGTCGAGTAGGTTCATACACTCGACGAGTAGAATGCCCAGAGTGCAGTTTTTCGAGTTTTGCTACTGGAAATGGACTAGAAACATTACCTTAAACTGTTTTGGTCTTATAAAAATTGTTTTAGATGGTGTAATGGTTATGCTAATCCATTTTTAATAGCTATTATCAAAATTTCAAGTCTTATATGTGTTTTTTATGATTCTTGAAATTCTTGATATGAATATTCATACACTTATGAGTTTAGAAGATCATAGGAATAATTTGCAACTTGCTTGGTAGTTTAATTCTCTATCATTATGTGTTTTAATGGAATCCATAAATTGTCCTCAAATTATGGATTACCAAAAGTCACTCTTTTAAAGTCCATTAAAGAAACACATAGGTTACATAAAATGAAAAGTCTCTCATTTTAATAAACCATTAACTCATAAGTTATGAAAGATGAAAAGTTTTGAAAGTTAGAAAACTTGCCCTCAAGTTTTGGAACATGTAAAGTCACTTTAAAAACTTTAGTTCCAACCCCTAGAATTTTAAAAGTTAAAATTCAACCCTTATACTTTATAATATTATAAGTTAATAATAATATATATATATATATATATATATATATATAATAATATATATATATATATATATGTATATATATATATATATATATATATATATATATATATATATATATATATATATATATATATATATATATATATATATATATATATAAGAACAAGTCGTTTTACCGTTAGTAGGTCTCATTCACGAAGCCGGTCTATAAGGGGGGTATAAGGTTGTTGCCTATAAAACGGCAGCTTAATGGGTGTCCACTCTCACCCACCGCTTCCTTGACTGGTGGAGGGTCGTTAGCCGAACGGGTAGGACAATGACTTTAATCCTCATTAAAAGTATGATGAATGTAAAGTAACTAAATGTTTTATAAATTCCCAATCTTAGTTACTTTAAGAAAATGTGAATAAGGTGTTAACCCATGAAATTACACTTTGCACTTTGTTTAAGTCGTTAGTAGAGCGTGTGTGGTTAACCGGCCCACTAACCTGGACTTAACAAGGTAGGAAAATAGTGGGTTAAGGTTTATCATAGGTCGGTGGGCGCGTGTGGTTAACCGGCACATCGATTGAGTGATAAACATTAAGAGTACCAATTAATTTTCATGGTTACTTCACACCTTGTTTTGTGATCCTCGGCATCCCTGTCACAAAACTTGAAGGGCACACTCGAGATTGAAACATGCCATTGAAAAGTGCAATGAATCTCAAAGAATCTAGGAATTTCAAAACCAATTAAAACCTAATAATTTATTTCGTTTTTCATTGTGGAAATTGGTGAATCGTCATTCACCTACCTTCAAATATTTTATAGCTTGGATTACGACATCCCTCTTCTAAGTTATAAAATATTGTGTTGGGTCCTAGCCTTAATATTACATTTGGGTGTCTTATTAAGGACTATCTTTATATCTAATCTAAACTTGTCTTTCTTCTTTTCAGATGTCTTCCGACAATGCTGCTTTTGGCTCAAATCCTACTTGCTCCTTCTCTCTCATGAACCTTTGTGGGAGAGTCATCTTCGATGGATCCAACTTTATGGATAGGATCAGTAACATCAAGATGGTCACTCGGTATGAGGACAAATAATATGTCCTCGACAAGGAGCTTAAGGAACTTGATGAGTCGTCTGCTACTCCTGAGGAGATCGTTGAATACCAGGCACATGAGAGAGATGCCACCAAAGTGGCATGTATCATGTTCGCCACAATGATAGCTGAGCTCCAAAAGTCCTATGAGGACTATTACCCTTTTGAGATGCACCAGGACTTGATGGACCGCTACCATCAGAGTGCTCGTCAAGAGCAGTATGAAATCATCTCCTCCATGATAACAAACCGGATGAAGGATGGTGAACTCATCATGAGCCAGATGCAGAAAATGCAAAGGTATGTGGACCATTTGCTGAAACTGAATGTGAACTTCCCAGAGGAGTTGGCAATTGATATCATTTTGCACTCCTTACTTTTGTGTTATGATCAATACGAATGACATACCACATGAACAAGGAGGAAGTTACACTCAGCAAGCTTCAAGGACTTTTGAAGACCGCAGAAAGTGGTCTTAAAGGTACGTTGGTTGTTACTACTCCTACTCCTACCGCGACCCCTGTCTTGGCAATCGGGCAAGGCAAAGGAAAGAAGAGGAAGAGCCCTTCGAAGGGTACCAAGGGAAAGTCCCTTGATGGCTCCTCTTCAAGTGGAACCAAGAAAGTTTTTGTCACTCCTTTTGCTAACCCTAAAGAGGCTGAATGCTTCTATTGCCATGAAAAGTCACACTGGAAGCGAAACTGCCCAAAGTACTTGCAAGATGTTAAGGACGGGAAAGTGAAACCCAACCATGCAGATATTTACACTATTTTGTCTAATAACTCACCCTATTCTAACTCTTGGGTCCTTGATACAGGTTGTGGTATTCAAATATGTTTTGATTTGCAGGGACTAAGAAGAAGTGAGAACGTGGAGCATGGGAAGATAAACTTGATCATGGGGAATACGAAAATTACACCTGTCACCACGATTGGAGTTTATTCTTTGTTGCTAAGTAGTGGGTTAACATTAGATTTGAATAAATGTTGTTACTCGTCTGAAATGGCGAGAAATATTATTTCCTTTCATGGTTTGTACAAACAAAGTTTTACCTTTTCGTTTGATGATGAATGTGGTGGTATTAATGCTTTCTTTAATAATGTTCTTTATTTTAAAGCATTACCTTGTGATGGTGTGTATGAAACTGTGTCGGTTGTAGATAACCTAGGAAATAATGTGTTGTGTATCGATTCTTCCACTAGCTTGGATAAAGCATCATTATGGCATTGTCGTCTTAGACATGTAAGCAAGAAACACATGGGCCAACTCCACAAGGATGGAGTCTTGGAGTCATTTGACCTAAAGTCAGATGATAGTTGTGAATCTTGTTTGCTTGGGAAATGACAAAGTCACCCTTCACTGGTACTTGTGCTAG
Source organism: Lactuca virosa (assembly GCF_052849685.1). Taxonomy (NCBI): domain Eukaryota; kingdom Viridiplantae; phylum Streptophyta; class Magnoliopsida; order Asterales; family Asteraceae; genus Lactuca; species Lactuca virosa. The sequence goes on along the minus strand of NC_136434.1, from coordinate 275,232,683 downwards.
GGGTGAAGGTTTGTTGGATCTTGTACACACAGATGTGTGTGGACCCTTCAGAACCGCCACAAGGGATGCTAACCGCTTCTATGTGACTTTTTACTGATAATTATAGTAGATATGGATATATCTACTTAATCAAGCATAAGTCAGAAACCTTTGAAAAGTTCAAGGAGTTTAAACAGGAAGTGGAGAATCAGTTGGGCAGGAACATTAAGATGCTTCGATCCGATCAAGGTGGTAAGTATCTTAGTACAGAGTTCCTCAACTATCTTAAGGAATGTGGGATTGTCTCACAAATGACACCTCCCAGGACACCACAGCTTAATGGTGTGGCTGAGAGGCGTAATCGAACCTTGTTGGATATGGTTCGTTCCATGATGAGTCGAGCTTCGCTACCAATCTCATTTTGGGGGTATGCCTTAGAGACTGCCGCCCATATCCTTAATCTAATCCCTACAAAGAAGGTTTCCAAAACACCTCACGAGATGTGGACTGGAAAATTTCCCAATCTAGATCACATCAAGATTTGGGGTTGCGAGGCTTTCGTGAGGCGCGAGACTCATGATAAGCTCGAACCTCGAAGTGAGAGGTGTATTTTCATTGGCTACCCACAGAAATCCTTTGGTTACCTCTTCTACAGACCCAGTGACAATGTGGTCTTTGTAGCAAGGAGAGGAGTCTTGAGAGAGAGAGAGAGAGAGAGAGAGAGAGTTTATAAGCCAAGGAAACAGTAGGAGGCAAATTGACCTTGAAGAAATTCAAGAGTCAACTGGTGAAGGAACCTCAAACCCAAGAAATCAACCCGAGGAGGAAACTCCTAATGATCCGACAAATGAGTCCGTACCTCTGAGGCGTTCCACGAGAGTTAGGAATGCACCTGAGCATTACTATGGTTTTCATATTACTGCGGAAGGTGATACACTTATCAGTGATAGCACACTGGTAAGTCTGGATGAAGCTAACAGCTACACGGAAGCCATGGCAGGCCCTGAGGCCGCTAAATGGAAAGTGGCTATGGACAGCGATATACAGTCCATGTATGACAATCAAGTTTGGAACTTGGTTGACAATGTACCAGGTCGTAAGACAGTCGGGTGCAAATGGATCTTCAAGAAGAAGACCGACATGGATGGTAATGTACACACTTATAAGGTGCGACTGGTTACAAAGGGCTTTTCTCAAACTCCGGGAGTTGATTATGATGAGACCTTTTCACCAGTAGCAAAGATTAAGTCTATTAAGGTTATGTTAGCCATTGCTGCATTTCATGATTATAAAATATGGCAAATGGATGTCAAAACCGCTTTCCTTAATGGAAGGTTGGCTGAGGATGTTTACATGAGTCAGCCAGAGGGTTTTGTCAGTACAAAGTACCCTAATAGAGTGTGTAAGCTTGAGAAATCCATCTATGGATTAAAACAAGCACCTCGTAGATGGAATCTTTGTTTCGATGAGAAAGTCAAAGAGTTTGGCTTTTCGAGGAGCGAAGATGAATCTTGTGTATATGTCAAGGCTAGTGGGAGTATAGTTAGCTTTTTGGTATTTTATATGGATGACATACTACTCATAGGAAATGACATCCCAACTCTGCAGGAAGTGAAGTCCTGGCTTGGGAAGTGTTTCACTATGAAGGACCTTGGAGAAGCTGCCTATATCCTAGGGATAAGGATTTTGAGAGACAGGAGTAATAGACTAATTGGACTTAGTCAGAGTACCTACTTAGATAAGTTGTTGAATAGGTTCAGCATGCAGAATTCCAAGAAAGGAGAGTTACCGATCCAGAGTAACGCCAGATTGAGTAAAACTCAGAGCCCGAGTACAGAGGCTGAGATAGCTGGGATGAGTCGAGTACCGTATGCTTCCGTTGTAGGCTCGATGATGTATGCTATGACTTGTACTCGTCTTGATGTGGCCTTTGCGTTGAGCATTGTCAACAGATATCAGGGGAACCCTCGCAAGGCTCACTGGACTGCGGTAAAGAACATTCTCAAGTATCTGCAGAGGACTAAGGACTGGGTCCTTACCCTCGGTGGGAGTGATGACTTGAGAGTAGTAGGGTATAGTGATGCTAGCTTTCAGAATGATAGGGACAATTTCCGCTCTCAGTCAGGCTGGGTATTTACCTTAAACGGATGAGCAATTTCTTGGAAAAGTTCCAAGCAGGAGACAGTGGCTGATTCAACTTGCGAATCAAGTATATAGTGGCAAGCGAGGCAGCAAAGGAGGCTATATGGCTAAAGAACTTCATTGGAGACCTTGGAGTTGTACCACCTATAAAGAAGCCTATAGAGATTTTTTGTGATAGTGAAAGTGCAGTTGCCTTAGCCAAGGAACCAAGGGATCACGTGAGATCCAGACACATCGACAGAAAATACTATTTCATCAGACATCGAATAGAAGAAGGACACCTCGTGGCAAAGAGGGTATCATCGGATGAGAACCCAGCAGATCCCCTCACGAAGGGACTGTGTAGGGTTAAGCATCTCAAGCATGCGAGGCGCATAGGGCTGAAGGATGATATTAGTTTTAGTAATTAGATAGCTTTGAAATTTGTAAAGTGTAATTGACATTTGATGATAAATAAAAGTTTTTGTTTATTTATAAGTAAAGTCTTGCTATCTTCTGCCAATCGTTTACTATCATTTCATTTTGCATGTTGTGACTTCCATAATAATTATGTTATGGTATATCATATTATTCAAATTCTCCACAGTCGGTCGTATGTTGGAAGTAGTTATGAATCAAGATTGTCATGAGTTGGCTTGTAGATGTCTAAGATGTTGGACATAGCAAGAGTTGCTACAACACTCATGAGTGCTCATAAGTTCTGAGTATTAGATTCAACCCACGCTCACTTTTATCACTTCATGGAATTTATCTCGAGTGATCATGAGACGGTAATATCATATAAGTCTTTAAACCTAGAAATATGAGTTGGTTATACATTGATTGTACGAAAACGCATTGGTAACTCGATGTTATAAAACATGCCTTTCTGTATAATTCAACAAGTAGTAGAACAAGCATATGAGTCGAAGTTTATCTATTCCTTTTTGGATTAGAAGTGATATCTGGGCCCCTCGATGATTTTGTTGTGACCTATGTATCGGGCCCGGTCAGAACTAAATTGATGTGTTCGATTAAGTTCTATGTCAAACAAATCGGAAATTGGGAAACAAACTACTGGACAATAAGTACGACCTTGTTCCAGGTATTTGTCTGGCTGATATCCAGAACATAGGATTATATGATCACTTATCTCAAATGGCGTATCATCATCATCTCAGTTCCGCGAGGCCTTGAAAGAGCTAGGATTGTTGATCGGTACCTGAAGTCATACTTGCAGTTATAGTTATTAAACTTATCCAAGTGGGAGACTGTTGGATAAGGTGTCTAAGTCCATAACTATTTCTGGTATGTACTTGACCCAGTTGGCATGGTCCATTTGGGTTGCATGTCATTGCAATACTTGGATAGACCAAATGAGAGAAAAGACACTTAAGGTTTATTAATATATTATAAGTTATAATATATTAATAATATTATTTGATTAGTACTGATCAAGAATTAATTTGTGTTGGGTCAAAATTATGGTTTATACTTTGCTTTTCTAGGAAATTGTAATTTTCCGTCTAGGACCAAAAAATGTTTACGGGCCAATGGGTGTTTACGGCCGTAAACCCATTTACGGCCCACATTCCCCAAGTATATATATATATATATATATATATATATATATATATATATATATATACATATATATATATATAGGTGTTAGGGGTGAGGAGTGGTAGAGGAATAGAAGTGAGGCATAGAAGAGAGAGCATATTGTAGAGAGAGAAAGATAGAGAAGAGGGGAGCTTTAGTGTGTGTTAGTGTGTGTGAATCTTGTATTTGGATCTTAATTCATATCAATTCATACAAGATTCATCATCTTCTTCTACTCCTTCTTCTTCTTTTGATCTGACATCATCCGTTTGATTGGGATTCCGCACCATCAAACGGATCTGATTGATACACAAGCAGATTGGGGACTTACAATTGGTATCAGAGCTTGGATTGTATCAATCATATTTGTCAGATCTAGAGCTTATTTGATCTTATTTTTGAAGGATTTCTATGCTTTTGGATAGATCTTGGCAAAATAAGGGGGGTTTGTTCTTCGTGTTTTTGATAAAAACGAGTTTTTGATCGAGTTTTGGAGCAAAAAGAGGTGAAAAACGCTGTTTTTCACGTAATCTGTGAAGAGTTTTCGGCCTCGGAGTTTACGGCCGGAGTTTGCTGTCGGAGTTTACGGCCGGAGTTTACGGTCAGCGGTTTGCGGCTTGGACGTGTGCGGCTTGGTGGTTTACGGCTCGGTGGACAGCTAGGGAATACGGCTCGGTGGCTTACTCGCAGCGTGCTTCTATTAAAAAAAAGGGGGGGAATTTTGGGGGTGCAAGGAATCAAACTCGAGACCTCTAACTCTTCAAACACGCGCCTTAGCCATCTCATCTATATTGATGGATGGTTTTTCCCTTCCAAATTTAATTCAAAAGGCTTCTTTTTTCGAACCAAATTTTGCATTTTTGACACTTTTAACCCAAAAAATCAATTTACTTTATTTTTAAATTACTTTTTCAACCCAAAAATTTTAGTTTTAATTTTTGTCTTTTAATTTTGACTTTTTACTTAAAATTTTGACTTTGACCTTAAAGTTTGACCTTTGACTTTCTCGTTTAACTTTCAAATTTTCAAATTTAGCTTTTCGGTTTGATTTTTAAGTTTGACTTTTTTAAATTTGACTTTTAAGGTTGACTTTTGAGTTTTTAGTCAAAGGGCATTTTTGATAAACAATGAGTTCTTCAAACGCCAAAGTCAATGAAATTTCTTGCTCTCAAACATGCATTGATAAACTTCAAAATTTACTTGAGCATATCAAATTATTACACAAAGAGAACGAGGACCTAAAACATGAAGGATATCAACTTAGGAAAAGACAAAAACCCCTGAAGGCTGAATTAGAAGCAAAAACCAAAGATTTTAGAAAACTTTAGGAAGAGTATAGCAATAAGAGTGCGAATTATAGATATATGACTGAACAACTTGCTAAGGTAACTGTTGAGCTTGACACATTGAAAAACAAATTTGAAAATGCAGATTTTACTTTTAGAAAATTTGATGTGTCAAGTGAAGTAGTTGCATCCATGATAGAACATAATTTGCAATTCAAAGAGAATCAGTCAAAGGGTTTAGGGTATGATAAAGTGCCTCCTCCTTTTAATCACACCTATTAGTATAATCCTTTGACAAAAGAGGAAATGGACAGAGAGCCACATCTCAAATATGGATTTGTGTCAGGAGGTAGTATTAATGTTGAAAGTACTAATGTTTCTACTTCTTCTGCAGATCAACCACTAAGTCATTGCAAGCAAGCAGCTGAAGAGAGTGTGTCTGATAATGAAACTGTGTTAAAGTCTGATGACTTCAATTTTTTCGTTATATTTGATGATATCTTTGATAATTCTGACGTGGATGTGCCAGAAAGTGTTGAGCTGAACGATTCTAATGCTTCTACTTCTTGTGCAGGTAAAGTAGCAGAAGAAGAGAACAAGGAGAAAACTATTGAACAATCCAATGACTCCTTGAACTCTGAATCTATTGCTTCGAACTTAGTTACTTCTGATCAACCTGCTGTTGAGAAGTACAGGCCACCAAATCAAGCGAGACAGAGTGCCTGCTGCAATTGTGCTTGTGGGAACTGTTGGGTTTTGAGCATTCTAACACTCCTATGGTGTACATGCAACCCTAAATACCTTGGATCTATGTTTTCTCTAATATACATGCAAATGCTAATATTCCAAGGTATTACCCTATCTAGCATACAATCATAGATACTTGGGTAATAATATAGATATAATACATACCTTTTGTAGTGTAGCTTGACTCCATGGGGCTTGAGTGCCTAGTGCCTCAAATCTGACACCTCAAATGGGTCACACAACATCAAATGCTCTTGGAATAACTTAGATAGAAATCCACACTTCAAGAAATCGGCTAGCCCTTCTTTTTCCCACACTTGTGGCCGATTTTGGTGAATAATATGATGCTTATATAGTATGTTACAATTAGGGTTACACCGTGTAAACCCTAATTGTCATGACCTTTCATTTCCATGACCCATGGGTTAAGTAACCTCCATGGAGCATCCATGGAGTATCCTATGGGTTTAACCCAACTTGATTATCCATGGAGCTTTGGCCCACTATATAAGTTATGGATGATTTACACAATCAACCCATACATTTAATTAGTCTTCTTTTGATCACATAATTAATTCTAAATTAATTCTTGATCAATGCTAATTAAATATTATTATTCTTATTATTAATATATTAGAACTTATAATATATTAATAACCATAACTGTCTTATTTCTCTCATTTAGTCTATCCAAGTGCATGATGACATGTAACCCAAATGGACCATGCCTGGTCGGGTCAAGTACATACCAAATCTAGTTATGGACTTAGACACTAATCCAACAGTCTGCCACTTGGATAAGTCTAAAACTATTATTTCGTATGACTTCAAGAACCAACTGGCAATCGTAGCTCTCAAAAGCCGCTGTTGAACTCTGACCTTGTAACTGAACTCTGACCTTGTCAATGACTTGTCCATTAGATAAGGGATCATATATTCCTCCATTCTAGATATCATATGGACTGAGACATGGATTATAAATCATTCTCTTTGTCCATCTGTTGTTTCCCGATTTCCGATTCATGATGACTGACAGATTGAACAAATCAAATCAGTCCTGGCTTCGCCAAGCACCTACATGTGTCATCACTAAATCATCGAGGGGCCCACAAATATCGCTTTTATCCCGAAGGTAAAAGGAATGGATAAACTTCGACTCATATGGCTTGTTCTACTACTTGTTGAATCATACACAAAGGCACGTTTTATAACATCGAGTTACCAATGCGTTTTCATGCAATCAATGTACTATCAACTCATAGTAACAACTCATATCTCTAGATTTGAAGAATATACGATATTATCGTCTCATGATCACTCGTGATAAAATCCATGAAGTGATTCAAATGAGCGCGGGTTGAATCCAATACTCATAACTTATGAGCACTCATGAGTGTTGTAGCACCACTTTGTCCACCAACTTGGACCTCTACAAGCCAACCCATGACAGTCTTGATTCATATCTACTTCCAACATATGACCGACTGTGGATGGTTTGAATAACTTAGTCATTTAGGAAGAATAACCTAGTTTATTCTGGAAGTCAAAACATGCAAAATGAAACACAAGAATAAATGAATCAAATATGGTATTAAACCCTATAAATATAAATAAACACTTTTATTCATCACCATACTGATTACTCATTATTCATTGTTTCGGTTTATCAACTTTATACTTGAATTAAAAACACTAGTTGTGATGAAACAATAAATCGAGTATGAAATAAATCAGAGTTTAATGATCAAAGTAGGATTGTGAGATTTGAACATAGATGTAAATATGATCTTGTTTCAGCTCTATTACGCTCTCAATTTTCACAGAGTACAAATGACAATTCTGTAAAGACTCGTCTCCATGACTCTAGTAAACACTCCTATTTATAGGAGATGAAAGCGTACAAAAAATATACTAAGGACTATCCGTTAAGCTTTGAATATAATGCCCTAGTAAAATAGATTACATAAAATACGAAGACTCACTACATTCGAAGACATGAAACCCTTCGACTAATTACAACTCTATTTACCCTTACAATCTCCCCTTTTGTAATCAAAGTCGAAGTCTTCAACTTGTAAGGAGTTGAATTGAATACATCATCACTCTTCGTATCTCTGTGTACCATGCAATGACCTTCTTAATCTCCTTCTTGTCTCCTTCATTATTCTTCCTGCATTGGTTCATACGAACAATTAAGTTCGTATACTGAGAAGTTGCATATCTCTCCACTTCGCACGTTTGGAACAAGAATCGCTTTGCTCTACCAGCTTTGTCTTTTCCTGCGAAGACAATCCCCAATGGTTTTAAGCAGATTTCACCATCTTCATATTTCTTCAGATCTACTTGTTTCTTCGTAGGAGCCATTGGTGCAGTAATTTCAATACCTTTCACAGTAGCCAATTCCACATCAGTTTGAGCAAGACACTCAAAATAATTTTCAATAAAGATCTTGATGTGTTTGACTCCTAGTTGGAAAACATCTGGCTCTGTTTCTTGTAGAAAGGAGAATGACTTGTCTTTCAGGATTAATGCAACTTGTATAAGATCATACAAGTTCATTATCGGAAAATCAGCAATGGTAAACTCATAAACTTTTCCATTTGTTCTGATCACTGTGTATTTGAGATTCTGAATAACATTTTCGAAAACCACGTCTCTTTTGATGCTTATGACTTTCTTGATTTTTAACAGTGACCAGACTTCTTCAGGTGCTTTCACCAACACTGAATGAAAATGAATTTTTATCTTCTTCCCTTCTTCTTTGTCTTTACACATAATTTATGCTTTAAACTGAGGCATGATGAACATCATTTCATTTATAGGAAAGTCAAGCTGACTTGCATCAGTGTTTGAAACCACATAACTCTGTTTTGGCACCTTTTCGAATGAATACATATGATCAAACATGACTTTTGCCTCAATTGTTTCATAGTTGTATTGCTTCGAAGGATCTCCTTTTTCCAAACCCACAGGGTCTTGTGCACGAAGAGCCATAACACTTTGAATACGCCTTATCCTTTCCAACTCCTCATCCACTTCAGCCTTCTTTTCTTCCTTAGTCTTTTCTATGATCTTGGCTTTACCTTTATCTTTAGACTCAGACTCTCCCACCACAATCTTTGGAACCGTTGTGACCACAGTTGAAGTAACTGAACCAGCAGATACAATAACAGGCTTTGTAGTTGCGATCTTCGAAGGAAACTCTTTTCCCACCACCTTCGAATCTTCTTTACTCGCCTTTACTTCTTCACCAGTCTTCTTAGATTCATCTATCTTTTCTCCCCCTTGCACCCCTGTGAAAGCAGGTGGGGCATCTGATACTGTTGGAAGAAGACTTGAAATGCGAGTAAGAGGAGATAATTGTTTGTGAAGAATAGCTTCGAACTGGATGAATTTTTTAGATAAAAATTATAGAGTGATAACCGAAGTGAACACTGGTTTCACAGACAACTCCTTCAACTCTTTTAACAAAACAAGCAACTCGCCAAAATTCTTGTTCTCCAATTCAGAAAGATGAGTAAGTTGAGGACTCATGCTTTCGTACAATTTGACAAATTTGGTGACAGCGTCACAAATAATGTCAACCTTCTGATGGATTGAAGTATAACCTTGTTGAACACTTTGAACTTCTCTCTGCATGTCTTCACGAAGTTCACGAATTTGCATGTTGACATCTTCGCGTACCTTCTTAACTTCTTGAACAAAAAGAACATGCTGTTCTTTTGTTTTGCTTTTCAGATCCTTGACCTCACCCATAAAATCAGATCGTTGAGATTTAACATGAAGTTCGTTATTCTGATCAGTGTAGTCAACCTTCTCCAAAATAACGGACTCAGAATCTTTCACCATTCCGGAGACTTTGCTGATTATTCGTGATTCCATCATCTTTAACATAGTATCAACTTCCAGACTTGATACTGATGAACCTCCCCCAAAATCATCTTGAGATTGAATGATAGCATTCAACTTCGTATTCAAAATTTTGTACTGCTTCATGGTCATCAACATATGATCTGGAAAATTTTCTTCTTCTTCATCAAACTTTAGATCTTCAAAAGTTCCTCCAAAACCTTCGTTATCAGTTTCATTCTCCATCATCATTGTATCATCGACAGGTGAAGTAGGTTTGGGTGGATCAGTAGATTGTGAAGAAAAGATGGAAGTGAAAGGGGCATTGATTATGTTGTTGAATGTGGGTGAATCAGTTGTAGAAGTTACTGGAGTTAAAGATACGATAATATCAGAAGTAACATTAAGATTACCTTGAGCATCAGTCTTCGCGCCTTCTTCACCCATGTTAACATTTGTATCCGTATTAGATACGTCTACAGTGATGTCAGAAGTTCGTGTCTCCTCATTAGATGACTTGACATGCGAAACTTCGGGTGGAATAAGACTTATGTCTTCAGGAATCGAACTTTCTTTGACAAGATCAGCTTCCGGAGTTTCAGGAATTCTTTCTTCGTCTTCTGTTGAAGTAGTGGCAATGATAAGTTTTCTGGACTTCTTCGTTTTCTTTTGTGTCAACTGTTTTGCCACATCTTCAGCCCTTCGTTTATTTGATGATGGAGAAACAGGCGCTGGAACTTCCCTGAATAATACACCTCGATGTGTATGTTGTGGTTTACGAACAACGTGGGGTGAAGATTTTCGAGACCTCATCTTAATTCTACGAAAAACCCCAGTCTTCGAAGGGATTATTTCTTTTTCTTGGGTTTCTTCAACAGTAGGTGAAGTAACTGGTTCTTTAACAGCGATAAACACATCCGTTTGAACAATTTGTTCGACTATTACGGGTTTCTTCTTAGATGACTTCTTGGGCTTCGTTTCCTTCACCGGTTTTGCAGAAGAACCAGCTTCATTCTTCTTCCCCCTTTTCGATTTCTTCTTCTCTTTTTCCAATAGAACACCAGTTGTCACTGTGGTATCTATTGTTTGCAGATAAGCCAACAAAACTGAGTTCGTAGGATCAACTCTTTTTAGCATTGCATCAGGAATACGAGCAACACTTGGGAACTCATCAGCATCATCAATCACCTCCTTTGGACTGCTATATACATGAAAAGTGACTTTTTCTTCGTCATTGGCTACTAAAATACCCTCTTTGTTGTACAAGTACTACAAGATCAAACTCCAATATCTTGCACACGAAATACCATGTACAGCATCCGTGTTGTCAACACTTTTCTTGAACTCCTTCCATAACTGCGAAGCATAATCCACCGGTAAATCATAGTATAGCCCTGCAACCATGGCGTATACCTCCATTCTTCCTTTGTCTAACCCCACCGTTCTACCAGTTAAGCAACGTAAAAAGATTCCAAAAAGAAAATTACAAATCTTAGGAAGACCTGACTTCTTGAAATCACTGATTTTGGATAGTGGTGGTTGATGTCCCATCTCGTTGAACATGTAGACAATTTGAGGATAAGTAAAATCCTCATACGGTGGAGAATTTGAATACCAAGAATCTGACAGAAGAGTTTCTTTGTAAGTCTAACCTTCTTGTCATTGATTAGGTTAAACGTGACTGCATCAAAGGCTTTAGCGATTGAAGCTGTTGATCCCGCCTGAGATAACCATGAAATCGGTACAGAGAAAGAATTGAACATTGCCTTGGATAAAACAGAATTCTTCAAGGCAATTACGAGCATCTTCAATTCTTCAGGGTACTTAGATACATCAGCTTCAACTTGATAGTTGGTACCCTGGATCTTCATAATAGGCATGGAAGTAATATCTTCTGGAGTTTGAGAAGGTTCAACATTGACATTAGCAGTATTCGCCATTGTTAGGGTTTTGAAAGCTTGAAAATTCAGAGAGAATTGGGAATTATCTTTGAATGCGTAAATTGACAAAAGACTCTTGAATCCCCTTTTATATGTAACACTCCTGTTTGAATTAAAAGCGGGATGTACATTAATGACTGCCGACGTGGCACCTTGAAAACCGGACCACTACTCCGTAGAAATAGCCATGCGTCAAAAAGTAACTGTCCCATCGTCGTAAAACCCGGACACGATATCATACGTCATTGAAAGACAGCCTGTTTTGTTTGCCCCAAGAGAATTGTAACTGTCGGACCCCTTCGGATGGAAGTTAGGCTCTTTCACTTTTGCGATGAAAAGCGAAGTCATATGCCAGATGTTTGAAATCATCAGCCTGAGTTGGTGTTACTCAGAACCTCAAGGATTTCGTGAGTACAGTGTTCCAAAGAAAGTTAGACAAGAAACAATGAAATAAAAATTTTGGGATTTTGTGATGTCAAAAATTTAATTTGACACGAATGCAGTAAAAGCCCGGGCAAAGGTTGCTTCGTTAATCATCAAGAGAGATGATCAACAGCTTGTGTATGTTCCCGTGAATTACAATCGAAAAGTTGTAGAGAAGTTTCGAAGGGCATCTTATGTAAGGCTACATAGGTGGCTTAATAAATTTCGTTACATATCAGCCTTAACATAAGGTGAGTAATTGTAACAGAAATTACTTGTTTGACCAGTGTAGTCAGTGACAAGTGTGTTTTGAAAAATGTTTAAAGTAACTTTGGGATTCGAAGTAAACTCACTCGGAAATCATATTAATGAAAAAAATTTGTGCTGGATCTTGTTGGGTAACAAACATCGTGGGTTTCGAATGTTTGATCAAGATCACTCATATGAAATGAATATGATTTGGAGTTTTGAAAATAGGTACTGAAACAAATCTTTCGTAAAATCTGGAACATAGTTCCCCGTCAATTCCTTAATTTGCAAGAAATTTGGGTTTCACTTTCATCACGGTCTCATGATGTAAGATCATTAACACCGATTGTTGATATGTCTAAGTCTCGATTGGTTTGATCAGAGACCTCTCGGACATATGTCTTTGTGTGTGATTGTGAAAGAAATTTTAGATGAAAAATATTGGTGAAGACATGAAGTGTACCTCTGTTATATTTGGACAAAACAGTAAACTCTTTACTCATATGAGAAGAGTCAGGTAGCTCAGGAGACTAATGTGAATACAAGCCTGATTGGGAAGAAATCTTCGTATGAAAAGTTCATTAAGGCTTTTGTACACACACATTGAGTCATTGGAGGCTTTTGGACAACATGCAGCAACATGCTTCTAGGGACAACTTAACAAGTTCAAAATGCAAAAAATATTGATCGATTCATACGAAAAAATGTACCTGACCCTAGAACTGCAAGCATATTCCATCTTATATCTTCATGATGTTCTGCAACAAAATGAAAATGAAAATATTTTTGTTGTTTTGAAGTTTTCGAAAGTTTAAAATACAAAACAAAAGAAAATCTTTTTGGATTTTTAATTTTTCGAAAATTTGAAAGACAAAAACAAAAGAAAATCTTTTTGAATTTTTAATTTTTCGAAAAGTTGAAATACAAAACAAAAGAAAATCTTTTTGGATTTTTAATTTTTCGAAAATTTGAAAGACAAAAACAAAAGAAAATCTTTTTGGATTTTTAATTTTTCGAAAATTTGAAAGACAAAAACAAAAGAAAATCTTTTTGGATTTTTAAGTTTTCGAAAATTTGAAAGACAAAAACAAAAGAAAATCTTTTTGGATTTTTAATTTTTCGAAAAGTTGAAATACAAAACAAAAGAAAATCTTTTTGGATTTTTAATTTTTCGAAAATTTGAAAAACAAAAACAAAAGAAAATCTTTTTGGATTTTTAACTTTTTCGAAAATTTGAAAGACAAAAACAAAAGAAAATCTATTTGGATTTTTAATTTTTCGAAAAGTTGAAATACAAAACAAAAGAAAATCTTTTTGGATTTTTGATTTTTCGAAAATTTGAAATAATACTTGTTGCAAAACACGAAATTTTAGCATTCCCTGATAAGTGAAAAATGTACGAATACGAAGGGATCGAAGCGTTGACCATGAACAGTAACCTCTGAATCAATCCTGAAAACAAGTAACAAATTTACGAATTCGAAGCGTTCGAAGAGTTGACTATGAACAATAACCTCTGAACACTGAACAATGACACGTGATCACTGATTCAGAGCCTCTAAACCATTCTCGATCAGTCACTCTTCTCTTTTTTCGCATGGAACAAAATTTCCATCGATCATTCCAAGTCCTTCTATAATTCTTACAAGAGATTTTTCATCTAACGCTTTCGTGAAAATATCAGCTAACTGATCAGTTGTTTTCACGAAATGTAGTTCAATATTCCATCCTCCACGTGATCTTTGATGAAGTGGTAACGAAGAGCTATATGTTTAGTCTTCGAATGCTGCACAGGATTATGAAAAATTCGTATTGCACTTTGAGAATCACAATATAATGGAATCTTTTTCATATTAATTGCATAATCACGTAATTGACTTTGAATCCATATTATTTGTGAAGTGCAAGCAGCAGCAGCCACATATTCTACTTCAGCTGTTGAGATTGATACACATGTTTGCTTTTTCGATTGCCAGCTCACTAATTTGCCATCAAGAAATTGACATCCACCACTTGTGCTTTTTCGATCAAGATTACAACCACCCAAGTCTGCATCCGAATATGCTTGTACAAAGAACCCAGTTTTCGAAGGATACCACAATCCTAACGAAATTGTTCCTTTAAGATAACGAAATATGTTCTTCACAGCAGTGAGATGTGGCTCTCGTGGATTAGACTGATACCTGGCACAATTACACACAGAAAACATGATATCAGGTCTACTTGCTGTGAGATAAAGTAATGAACCAATCATGCTTCGATAAAGTGTTATATCAACGACAGGTTTATCTAACGATGGTGTCAACTTTATTCCTGTTGCCATTGGAACACGTAACTTTGTGTTATTTGTCAATCCAAACTTTTCGAGCAGATTCTTCGTATATTTTTCTTGATTGATGAAAATTCCTTCTCTGTTTTGACGAATATTCAATCCAAGAAAATTATTGATTTTGCCCATCATGCTCATTTCGAACTTACTTTTCATCAAACCTTCGAATTCTTTAGACAAAGCAGGGTCAGTTGAGCCAAAAATAATATCATCAACATAAATTTAAACAAGCATTAGATGATTCCCAACTTTCTTTCGAAATAATGTGGGGTCAACAGATCCTTGTTTAAATTTAGATTGTTTCAAAAACGAAGTAAGAGTGGCATACCATGCTCTTGGTGCTTGTTTTAAACCATAAACTGCCTTATCTAAAATATAAACATGATTTGGATATTCTTCGTTAATAAAACATGGGGGTTGTTCTACATAAACAGTCTCTTCAAGCTCTCCATTTAAGAATGCACACTTCACATCCATTTGATAAACATCAAAATCTTTATGAGCTGCATAAGCCAGAAATATTCGGACAGCCTCGAGTCTTGCGACAGGGGCAAAAGTTTCTTCATAGTCGATTCTTTCTTGTTGTGAATATCCTTTAACAACAAGTCTGGCTTTGTTTCGAACAATGTTTCCATCTTTGTCAGTTTTATTTTTGAAAATCCATTTTAACCCGACAATCGAAACATTTTCAGGTTTAGGAATTAATCTCCAAACCTTGTTTCGTTCGAATTCAGACAATTCGGATTGCATTGCAACAACCCAATCTGAGTGTTCCATTGCAATCTTAATTGTTTTTGGTTCAATTTTAGATATGAAAACATTGAACATGCAAAATTCTTGATGAGTATTCAATACCTCATTCTTTGCACGAATTTGAGCTCTTGTTAAAACTCCCTCTTGTGGATTCCCAATTACTTGATCCTTCGGATGATCTCTTGTCCATTTTTCCATTGGTGGATATGCTGGATCAAATTCCAAAGGAGCATCTTCGTATATATCATCATTCTCAGAACCTGCAATCGAACAAACATCATCAAAATCATTATTATTTTCAATATTTTCTATATGCTCCCCCTCAACATCATCATTTAATGTTTCTTTCTCCCCCTCGAAAGAATGCTCGTCATTATCTAATGTATTCGAATCCAAGTGCTCCCCCTCCACTGGATTGTTTTGTATACTTTCGTTTATTTCTTGAGGAGTTGATGTTGATTCATCAGTAAACTTCGCAAATTCGGGTATGTGATTATCAGGAGCATGAATTTCAGCATCGACTGCATGATCTGAAATTCCAAAAATCAAATCATAATCAATATCATCCATTTGTAAAGATTCAGTTTCAACTTGTGTGTCTTGTAAAATTGGATGATTTGCAAATTTATGCTCATTTTGTTTAACATAGTAATCATCGAATGTGAGATTGAAAGTTTCTTCCACTTTTCGTGTTCGCTTATTTAGCACACGATATGCGACAGAATTGTGCGAATATCCAAGAAAAATCCCTTCATCAGCATTTTCTTGAAATTTCGAAAGATGATCCTTGAGATTCATAATAAAGCACCTACATCCGAAAACATGAAAGAATTTCACATTAGGTTTACGATTATTCAGAATTTCGTATGGTGTAATATTAAAACGCCTGTGTATGAAAGATCTGTTCTGAGTAAAACATGCAGTGGATATTGCCCCAGCCCAAAGATATTGAGGTAAATTCGCATATGCCAACATGGTTTTTGCTGCTTCACACAGTGAGCGATTCCTTCGTTCTACAACACCATTTTGTTGTGGTGTGTATGGAGATGAAAAATTATGCGAAATCCCTTTGTCCACCAAAAATGAATCAAGAACATTGTTCTTAAATTTAGTTCCATGATCACTCTTGATTTTTCGAACAATCTTCTTTAATGTTGTTTCCATCTTTTTGATAAAATCAATCATGATTTGTGCAACTTCGGATTTAAGCCTGAGAAAATAAACCCACGTAAATCTGGAAAAATCATCAACAATAACTAAAATGTATCGTTTCTTGTTGAGAGTTGAAACAGTCGAAGGACCACACAAATCAATATGTAAAAGCTCCAGAGGTGCAACAATTTTCGAATCTATCATAATTGGATGACCTTGTTTATGTTGCTTGCCAACTTCACAAGCTGCACATAAAGAATCATTATCAAATTTAAGAACAGGTAAACCTGTTACCAGATCTTGTACCACCAGTTTATTGATGTTTCGGAAGTTGAGATGTGAAAGTCTTCGATGCCATAGCCAGCTTAGATCAGATGTGGCTTTCGAAAGAAGGCATACAGCAGGTTTGCCTACAATAGGATTGATGTCCAGAGTGAACATGTCACCTTTCCTTTTGGATTTCAGAAATACTTCGTTTGTGTTGACATTCGAAATAATACTTCCTTCTTCGTTAAAGAGAACTTGATTGCCAGTGCCCACAACAACTTGAGAAACACTTATCAAGTTATGTTGGAGACCTTCAACATATGCAACACGATGCACTGTGAATTGTCCATTTGTGATCTTCCCATATCCTTTAACTTGACATTTGTGATTGTTCCCAAATTTTACTACTCCAGCATTTTTGAGACTTCGAAAATCTCGTAAATTTTCCTTCTTCCCAGTCATGTGACGAGAGAAACCACTATCAATGTACCACTTGTTATCATATTGCTTGTCACATAGTACCTACAATCAGTGGAAACATTTAGGTACCCAAGACTTTTTGGGTCCTTGGAAATTAGATTTCAACATGGAATTAAATGAAGAATTTTTGACCCAGTCACAAACTTTAGTTTTGAGACTATCAATAATATCCACATCATCATTTGTAGGAACCGAAACATAAGATTTTGTTGGTTTCGGATGTACACCGACTTTACCCTTCGCATTTTGAGTTTGTGATAGAACTGTCTTCGCTTTTGTGACTGGTCTCCAAGCTTTGATGGAGATGTTCGAATCTTTTGAAGATGAACTTCCATTCGAAGAAGTATTGACATACTTTTCATAAGCTTCGTTGATTTGTTTTTCTGAGTATGTGTTGGATTGATAAACTTTTCCTCGTCCTTCGAGCCAGTGATCTATATTTTTCCTTAAAGTTATGCCTTTTTCATGCGAAGCCTTTAGTGTTTGTTTCTTCGTATGATTAGGAAAATTTGGCTTTTGAGGAACAAAATCAACTTTGGGATTTGTTAGAAAAGAATGAGCATATGATGTATCAACAGTTGATTTAAAATGTTGATTTTGAAAGACTTGTTGATTTGAACTAGATTTATTTGAAAATGCTCTTGATTTGTTAGTGTCAGAAACTTTCGAAAACTTTGGTTGCTTATTCACATCAGACCTTGTATGAGTTGATTGAGATGAATGTTGGGTTTTTGTTGAAAAAGAGGAATTTTTAGCTTTGAAAACATTTTTGGTTGATTGTGATTCAGACATCTTTTGAGACTCAACATTTTGCCAAAATATTTTCTTTCTTGCTTGTCGTTTTGAAATGTTATTTTCCCTCGAAAATTTGTCAATTTGATCTTTAAATTCCTTAGAGTTTAGTTTGACAACTTTTTCATTTTCCTTTTCAACATGTTTTGTATTATCTTTTTCAATTTTTGATTTTTCAACCCATTGGCTTTGTGGTTTTTGTCGTTGAAACACATACGAATTCTTTGTTAAGTTCTTTTCAACTGTGTTTTGATTTGCGAAAAAGCCTTCATCAGTTGTTTTTGAATTATCCTCCTCAACTAACTTCTTTAATTCGGGTTTGATATTTTCAACATTTCCAGTTGTTACGAAGACTTGGTTTGGAAAAACAACATCATCAGTACACTTGAAAATCGGGTAAACCACCGTATTCGCTTCTAGGTAATGAGCACCTTGTTCAGTCAGCACTTTTTTGAACTTTTGGGTATCTCCATACACTTGGTCAACAACTATACGAGGAATTTCTTTTTCCTTTGTAACTTCCTTTTTCTTCGTTTGTTTCTCTTCTTTCTCATCATCACTATCATCTGTTTGGCTGTCTCTGACTTCCACAAAGTCCTCATCACAAACTTTCGAAGTTGAGGGTTGATCAGTGTCAATCTCAACCAACAAATCCTTACCTTTTTCTTTTCCTTTAAATGATGATGCAACATTTATAATAGACAACTGAGAACAATCAACATCCTCAATATCACTGATTTCACTAATATTGTCAGAATTATCCTCAATATCAGCAAAATTAGATTGAGAATCAGATGTTGAATTCTCAGTCTTTTTCAACATGTGAATTTGTTCAGACTTAGTCAAAGTGTCATTTACAATTTTAACCAATTCAGTTGAATCAAGACATTAATCTACTTTGACTATTCCATATCTATACTTATCATTCGGAACTTTGTTAAAATCAGCTATTTCTTTTTCACTGTCATACGAAATGTTATCTACCGTAGCTCTTTCATAAGCTAAAAATGGCAGCAATTTTCTATGTTGTTCTTTACTGATTTCGCACGAATGATGTAGTTCAGTTAATTTCCCATACAATCTTTTAGCCGAATTACAGTAAATGTTCCTTTGAGCTAACAACAGTTTAGATTCACTAGACAAGTTATCCCTATCAACCATGATATTAGTTATTTGAAGTTCTAAACAATCTATCTTAGTAATTTTTGAATCTAGTTTCTTCTGTGTCTCTAGCAACTGCATAGATAGCTTCTTAGCCTCATTGCTAGCAGATACCACAATTGAATCAAAATAAGTAACAGTTTCATCGAAAGATACTAATTCAGAATTATAAGCATGTACTGGAATATTGAAAGATTCAAGAATATTACGTACCTTCGTGGTCATCGGAGATTTGTCAGCGGCTTTTGATACGAAGCATCTCCAATGAACTTCGTATGTCTCCTCATCTGATTCTTCTTCCATCTTTACAAACATTGCTCCATGGGTTGGATTTCGCATCTCCTCATCATCTGATCCAGGTGACCAAATTTGATAAGTTCCATCTTCTTCTTGTTCACCACGAGCAACTAATGAAAGATTCTTTGCCTTCGCACGCACCTCCTCCAACTTTTCCACATAGTACGCTTCATCCTTCGTCTTATTCTTTTTCTCATCTTTCTTCCTTAGCATGCAATCATTAGCTAAATGATTAGCCCCGTTACAATAATGACAATCAATCCCAGCATCTCCCTTTAACTTCTTCTCTGTTTTTCCCTTAACAAACTTCGTATCTTTCTTCTCTTCCTTCTTCTTCTCATCCCCAACACTTTTACTCATAAAATTCCCTTTTGTCTCAGATGACTTTGCCTTCGGATTGAATGGCTTTTTGAAGAACTTTTTCACACGATTGTTTGAATAGAAAGCAATCGCCTCATCATCTGAATTCATGATAAACCCTTCGTCTTCGTCTGAAACATCTTTCTCAGCTTCCCTTTCAGAGATCTTCGAAACCAAAGCTAGTGGACCTCCCAAACTTGCCTTCGATTCTTCAGCAATTTCGTTCACTTCGCTTTCATGAGACTTCAGCTGATTGTATAATTCATTCAAAGTTGACGTATCAAAGCTCTGTTGATTCTTAACCACCATGCTCACACTACGCCACTCCTTACGAAGACCCATAACAAAAATTAAATTGAACTCCATGGCTGATATGGTGATACCATATCGATTGCATCGATAGATTAATTCATTAAGACGATCGTAGTAAAATTCAATTGTTTCACCATCTTTCTGTCTGAAGTCCTTCAGTTCCACTAAGCATTGCTTCACAGAGTTAACTTTTGTCTTCTCACTCCCTTGAAATTTCTCCTTGAGAATGTTCCAGATCTCCTTTGCAGTTGTACAACTCCTCACATAGTTGTAAACAACTGGAGGCAAAGCACCTCTTAGCTCTCTCACGCATCTCTTCTCTAGCTTTTTCAGACGATCAGACTGATTCTCAACTTCGGAACTTCCAGAAGATGATCTAATTGGTTGAACATTCGTTGGTGGATTGAGATTACCAGAAATGCAATTCCACAGTTCTTCATCCAATCTGTTGAGATAATCCTGCATACGATCAGCCCATTGATCGTAATACTCAGGGATTAGCATAGGAATTTTGGTGGATGATCCTAGAAGATGAGAAAATGAAGTCATGGAATTAAGATTGAAAGACGTCATTGATGTACGGAATAAATCCTTGAGAATTTTTGAAGAAACTTTGAGAATTTGACAACAAACTATATGATTCAAATCAGAATCACTAGCAGAACACCCGATTCAATGATTCAAGTGCAGAATCGAATCACAAACTTAGATCCAATGAATTTTTCATTTTCAAAAAGTGCGGAATTTCTTAAACCAAAAAGTTGATTTAAAAACTTTTGAAAAGATGAAAATCAGATCAGAGATATGATTTCTGCTCTGATACCAATTGATGAAACAATAAATCGAGTATGAAATGAATCAGAGTTTAATGATCAAAGTAGGATTGTGAGATTTGAACACAGATGTAAATATGATCTTATTTCAGCTCTATTACGCTCTCAATTTTTACAGAGTACAAATGACAATTCTGTAAAGACTCATCTCCATGACTCTAGTAAACACTCCTATTTATAGGAGAGGAAAGCGTACAAAAAATATACTAAGGACTATGCGTTAAGCTTTGAATACAATGCCCTAGTAAAATAGATTACATAAGATACGAAGACTCAGTACATTCGAAGACATGAAACCCTTCGACTAATTACAACTCTATTTACCCTTACAAGTTGTCCCATGCTCCAAGCATGTACACTATGTTTTTCTTAAACAATAGCTTTGCCATACACCAAGTATGCACTCTATGCTTGTCTATGATCCGTACTTTGTGAACTACATCGAGTGAAGATACTTTCAATGATTCTCTTTTCACACTCCCCAATCCTTATCGAAAAATGTAAGAATTCCAAATTCCTAACATTTACCAAAATCTGTTTAGATTTTAAACTTATATGCACAGACCCTCTTGTAATGAATATGTACAAAGTCACAAAGACTTGTCATCAGTCATTACAGGTTATTCCAATGGAGATCAATTCCATGGGGACGTAGTATCAAAGCACATTGCTTTGAATATCCATCTTGCATTAAGTTTTCTAATCTTACACATATAACTTCCACCTATGGAGACAACTCCATATTCCTATTTTGACTACTACTTCTGAACAAGAGTTGTTTCTTTTCCAGACTATATGTCAATATGGTCCTTCCAATATTAATAGTATACTTCCAACTGTCCTTGAGCAACCAATCTTTGGTAAAACCTTAGATTGTCCTTGACAATTGCTTAATCACTTTAGTCATATCCAATTCTAGACATTTTTCCCCTTAATGCCCCAAGGCATTTGGAAAAATTCAGAAAGGATAAATACTATAGCACATGTAATCGATCTTGTACCCAAAGTAAATGGGACAGGATTCATGATGTTTCACATAAAGACATGATTCTAGACCAGTCTTTTGCTATAATATTTTTATTTGCCATGTTCTCAAAATTTGACTATGAAGAGGGATGACGTTATCATAATCGAATTTTGAGAACACAATATATAGAATTTCCTTAAGTTGAACCAATCCAACATGAAATTCATATATATATTCTTGACTAAAACGATTAAAATCTCAATCTAAGCCTTTTAGAATTGAAATGAAGTATAATTTCCTCTCCCTTAATTATAGCAAAACAACTTTTTCAACCCCTGCAACCTCACGAATTGAAACTTTTGTTTTCTATAATTAACATTGCTAACTTGCAATACTTATCATAATTATCATGCTCCCACTAACATGATGATTATCAGCATAATACTTATGCTCCCACTAGCTTTGACATGTATT
The DNA here is from genome assembly GCF_052849685.1 of Lactuca virosa. Taxonomy (NCBI): domain Eukaryota; kingdom Viridiplantae; phylum Streptophyta; class Magnoliopsida; order Asterales; family Asteraceae; genus Lactuca; species Lactuca virosa. Next base: position 275,210,310 of record NC_136434.1, on the reverse strand, counting down.
CAGAAATTAGTGGACTTCTAGAAATCAATACTTTATTGACTTTCTTACCAAAGTTCAAATTTTTGATACTAGATTGCTTTGATAAGACTTTATCAAAATCATACACCTTATTGTAGATAGCCCACTGGTGTGTCTAAACAATTTAATAACTATGAAAAGGGATGCGGTAATCATAGTCTCAATTGGTTAGACCTTTGCTATTTCTCATAAGTCCACGTTAGTGTACACTAATAACGACTTTGAGAATGCAAAGATTACTATCTACTTAAAAAACTACTTAGTGAAAGTGTTTCCTCACCATCATTTTCATGAATCGGAGAGAAACCTTATGACACTTAGATTTTTATGGTGTATGAGTTCCTACCCATATGAACTTGTCAAAACCATAATCACAAGACAAGGTTAGTGACAAATCCAAACTCATATGGATTGAACTTGTGTAATCTTAAGTTATTGCCACCTGGCAGCACAAGGGCCTACCATAGCTTCCAAGTAGTTGTGCAACCAATTGAGAACTCTCAGAACTACTATGCAAAGTCAACTTGAATAGGCACAGAAATGTCAACACGATAGGTTATACACCTCAAGTCATGTGCTAGTGAAGCATTCCAGGTTTTATTCTTGATTAGGTCTTGAAACTTTCAAGACCTTTAAGACTTCCACTGTCCTCTTGACATATAAGACTCACTTGCCAAATATACAAGAGATAGTGCGGATTCTTTATCAAGACAAACACTTCACACAATTGGTCTAAGTTGGTCTCTGTTTTATCCAAAACATCACAACTTACCAATTTCAAATGTACAAGAGTAGATAACCTTTTACTCTTCCATTTGACTAGTGTTAATAAACCTTCTTTAAGATATGTCACTCAAGTTACAATCTTGGAGTATGACTCTAAGAATTGTTTTGGAACGAAGTATGACTCATCTTTTTGATTTAACCATTTCAACAATTCATGACTCCTCTTCTTAGTCATAAAAATGCACTAAGATGACCGTAGAGGATCAATTGTGATATGGTATCTTAATCATTAAGATGATCATAAACATGATACTAAAGTACTCTCCCATCTTTTCAGATTTGAGAAACTTTTATCTTTCTGCCAAATTTGATTCTTCTCATTCGTTCTGCCATACATTGAAGCTTTTCTAATGTTTCGGAATTATACTTAAACCTGTAAGTATAACCATATTTACTAAACTTTAGTAAATCATGACGAATAGTCTTAACGAGCTTTGTGGTGGACATGACCAGTGCACAAGAATGTGTACTCGATCCCTTTAGTCCTTTACTTGACTCACATATACATGTGAACAAGGAATTAGTCTTAATTTTCCAAAGTTGAAAGTTCTCATTCATCATACTATACAACTTGCATGATTTCCAAGTTTCTATCCAACTGAAACCTTGGGTGATGAGAATCTTTCCTTATTTGGTAAATTATGACACTACCACAAACGGAAGAATTAAGTCCATTTTTCCAATATTGCTATCAATGGAATCATATAAACAACCATTTTTCACAAATGCCACTGTAAGGATATTTAAAATAAATAAAATTAAACATTTTTTCTTTTATTTTAAAACTTTGAGGAAAAACTTATCCTTACAATCCATATGAAAACTTGTTGTTATCTATTCCTAAGCAATATATCATAACTCCTTAGTAACAGCTTCAAAAATTCTGATAACCAAACCATGCGATCGAAATCCATCTTCGTGATCAGAATCAGCATGTACTTCCTTTAAGTTTCTTCACTTTTCTTTGATTCTTAAAGCATCAACATGTGACCCAGTCACATCATGTAATGAGAATCTCATAATTGAAACTTAACAGAGTTAGATAGTGGACTTTTACCTGAAGAAGAGTCAAACTTCTTGACTTGATCAACCTTATGATCTTTCAGGTAAATAGGCAGCTTCGCAATCAATGCCCCTTCCTTTGGCAAAATAAACATATGGACTCTTTGGTAATGGGACTATCTCAGACTTAGCCTTTCTCTTTACCATTTGGTCAACTGGGTTGACTATGGCCAATCCCTTTCCATTGGGAAGAGAATGCTTTTTCTAGGTATCCAATGTTACCATTGTCAATGTCCATTGAAAGTTTTGGAAGTTGATCTACTAATCAGATTTGCTTTACTGGCCTTCCAAATCATTGCTGATTCAGCAGTATCAAGCAAATAGATAAGATCATTAAGGGTCTTGTCATAGTCTGTATCATAGGAGTCTCAAAGGAACTCACTATGTGACTTAGAAAGTGATTGAACCACCAACTTTCTCAAGACTTTGACACCCAACTCTCCCGGCTTGTGAATACTTAACTTCATCTCCAAGATGTGATCACACATAGACCTTGCTTGCCAATAAGGATTGAGTGACCTTAAACTTTTCAAGAACTTGTGGGTTAGGGAGAATAACTGGAGGAGGTGAAAGAAGTAAAGTTCCAAGAGATTTGGGAAGATCATAGATGTCTGAACTTAGACATCTTTTGGGAGATATTCAAGATAGTTGATCTAAAGTCCTTAATATGACACCCAATATGAAATATTAAGGCTAGGACCCAACAAACTATTTTATAACTTAGAAGAGGGATGCCGTAATCCAAGCTATAAAATATTTGAAGGTAGGTGAATGACGATTCACCAATTTCCACCAAGATAAACGAAATGTATTATTAGGTTTTAATTGGATTTGAAACTCCTAGATCTATTGAGATTCATTGAACTTTTCAATGGCATGTTTCAATCTCGAGTGTGCCCTTCAGGTTTTGTGACTGGGATGCCGAGGATCACAAAACAAGGTGTGAAGTAACCATGCAAATTACTTGGTACCCTTAAGTGTTTACCCCTCAATCGATGGGTCGGTTAACCACACATGCTCCATCGATACTATGATAAACATTAAGTTACCCTTTGCCTACCTTGTTAAGTCCAGGTTAGTGTGTCGGTTAACCACACACGCTCCACTAACGGCTTAAACAATGTGCAAAGTGTAATTTCATGGATTAGCAGCTTATTCACATTTTCCTAAGTAACTAAGATTGGGAATTTATAAGTGTTTAGTTACTTTGTATTTATCATTAGTACTTTTAATGAAGGGAGAATTATAGTCTTTGTCCTACCCGTTCGGCTAACGACCCTCCACCAGTCAAGGAAGCGGTGGGTGAGAGTGGACACCCATTAAACTGCCATTTTATAGGCAGTAACCTTATACCCCCCTTATAGACCGGCTTCGTGAATGAGGCCTACTAATGGTAAGACTGACTTTACTCTTATACATATATATAAATATTATTAACTTATAATATTATAAAGTATAAGGGTTGAATTTTAACTTTTAAAATTCTAAGGGCTTAACTTGGAATTAAAGTATTCTTGAGGGAAACTTTACATATTCCAAAACTTGAGGGAAAGTATTGAAAATATTCAAAACTAATTAATTCCATAACTTATGTGTTTAAAGTAGTTTTAATTAAAAAACTCTTCAAGTTCCATAACTTGAGGACAAGTTATGGAAGACTTTAAACTAATAAAAGAATGTAACTTTTCTTTATTTTTGTAACTTATGGAACTAATTAAGGTTACACATTTTATTACTTGATGAAGTGACTCTTGAACCTCCACAACTTGAGGACAAGTTATGGAGTCATAAAACCATTCAATGAAGACAAGACTCTTCATTTTGTAACCTTTGCCAACTTTTATGAGTTTTAAGAAACTTTAATGTGACTTTTCATGTAACTTGAGGACAAGTTACACAAACACATTTTAGAATCAACTTTTAGATTAAAATGGATTGAAAACAACTATTCAATTAACTTTTCTATTAATCTAAGCAACTCATATGAACAAAGATAATTCATATCAAACTTTTCCATGTAATTAGCAATACTCTTAACCTAATACAAAACATGAATACATTGACAATTATCTTTGAAATTGGATTAGCATGAACATTACCACATCAAAAATAGGTTTATAAGTTCAAAAACAGCTTAGGGTAATGTTCCTAGTCCAATTCCAGCCAAAATAGTCGAAAATCTGCCAACAGGAAGTCAAACTCGTCGAGTTCAACATGGAACTCGTCGAGTTCATTCTCAAATACATGAACTCGTCGATTTTTCTGTTCTGACAGATTCTTGGCTTCGAAAAATCAATTTGCATCAAGTATAAGAGAAAGCAAGCCTAGGCTCTGATACCACTGTTGGGTTTTGAGCATTCTAACACTCCTATGGTGCACATGCAACCCTAAATACCTTGGATCTATGTTTTCTCTAATATACATGCAAATGCTAATATTCCAAGGTATTACCCTATCTAGCATACAATCATAGATACTTGGGTAGTAATATAGATAGAATACATACCTTTTGTAGTGTAGCTTGACTCCATGGGGCTTGAGTGCCTAGTGCCTCAAATGTGACACCTCAAATGGCTCACACAACATCAAATGCTCTTGGAATAACTTAGAGAGAAATCCACACTTCAAGAAATCGGCTAGCCCTTCTTTTTCCCACACTTGTGGCCGATTTTGGTGAATAATATGATGCTTATATAGTATGTTACAATTAGGGTTACACCATGTAAACCCTAATTGTCATGACCTTTCATTTCCATGACCCATGGGTTAAGTAACCTCCATGGAGCATCCATGGAGTATCCTATGGGTTTAACCCAACTTGATTATCCATGGAGCTTTGGCCCACTATCTAAGTTATGGATGATTTACACAATCAACCTATATATTTAATTAGTCTTCTTTTTATCACATAATTAATTCTAAATTGATTCTTGATCAATGCTAATTAAATATTATTATTCTTATTATTAATATATTAGAACTTATAATATATTAATAACCATAAGTGTCTTATTTCTCTCATTTAGTCTATCCAAGTGCATGATGTCATGCAACCCAAATGGACCATGCCTGGTCGGGTCAAGTACATACCAAATATAGTTATGGACTTAGACAGTAATCTAACAGGAACAACAAGAGACAAGGCATGGATACGCCACCAGGGGCAGGAAGAAACAACTTCCCAGTGATGAAAAAGACTTGCTTTCACTGTGGAACACCTGGACACATTGTCAGAAATTATCCAAATCGCGCATACGTTCCCTACTATGCACAAGGGTGGCAGAATGCGGCCAGAGGGAGATTTTCCAAAGGAAATCCCTCAAGGTCACGATCAGACATTGGCGACTGGAATGCCAAGAAGGCCAAGAATTCAACTCCCAAGGTCAAGAATCCAACTCCCAAGGTCAAGAAAGGAATGCCGGCCCAGAAGTCAAGTTCAAGAGATGCTCCTGCGAAATCAAGATCAGTCAGATCAAAGTCATCTCAACGATCGGCTTCCAGTTCAAAATCAAGTACCGAGGCACCCATCGGATCGAAAAAGAAATGGGTTAAACCCAACTACAGATGGGTTCCGAAGGTTCACTCTCCCAAATCTCATAATGCTTCTAATATTTCTACATCCTCTATTTGTGATAACTAGGATATGTCGTGGGAGAGAGTTCCTTGCGTTGATGACAAAGGTCAACCCAGTTTCAAAATGGAATGGGTTCCAAAGACCAACTAATCCCGCTCTGTGTCGGAGCAGGTATGGAGGCATATCATCAGACTTTAGTTTGTTGGTAGTGGTTGTTCCAGGCACATGATAGGAGAAATCTCTCAACTGTACAACACTCAGAACATTTTTTGAGAGTATGTGTCCTTTGCGGGAAGGGAAGAAAGGAAGGGATCACTCATGGGGTTTGCGCTTAACGACATGAAGAATTTTCGGATTTGTTTTGAGATTATGCTTGCTGTTCTCAGACCTTCTTGATGCAAATTCAATCGGTGACTTACGGTTTGAGTTTTCTTCTCGATTCTCCTGAGTTTATCTTACACTGTTTCATTTCAAAGACATTTTTCTTTAATTTCCATATATGTCTTTCTTTAGTAGGCGTTTTTGGGAAGTGATATGAAATATAGTGCTAAAGGGCAATTTATGATGCGTGTAATGCACTAAAGCTGAATTGTCTAGACTCTGTATTCAATGTGCTAATAGGCACAAAGGATTCAAAAGGGCTAGACATTGATTGAGCTTGAAAAGACTAGACAATATAGACTTAAATAGTTTCATTTGGACTGACCATACGATGCTCGGGTACACTGAGCAGTGAGATAAACACGGGAACCCACAAGATACACTAAATTAATACGCATCTAGAATTGTGGCTGAACATTTCTTTGATGTATGGACTCATGTCCTTAATTCCGGTACTGATAGGGCAACTGGCTGGTTCTGATAAAGTAGGTCTGTAGGAAATTATTTTCTTTCTTTCTATCTGTCAGTCATATGTTGCTTCCTCTGTGTGATTGGAAGAGATCTGACCTGGATTGAAACATATGCAACTCTAATTCTACGCACCTCCTTATCTATGAAATTCTTTCTATATGTTAGCCATATGCTGTCCCCTCTGCGTGATTGGAAGATCCGACCTGGGACACAACATATGCAACATTCTACCTCTCAATCTCTCTATCTCTATTAGTCAAATGTTGTTCCCTTTGTGTGATTGGAAGACATCCGACCTCGGATACAACGTATGCACTTCTATATCTGATTTCTTTCTTAATGATTGAATACTCACCTAAAGTAAGGAGTTCTTTGGAAGTTCTTGATTACCAGGGTATATCGGGAAGTGGAAAACATGTTCTAGTACATCTAAAATTGAACCATTTAATAGGTTGTCTGTAGATCTTGCTGCTTAATTTAAGTGGACAATAATATCCTTGGTCGTCGTCAGCTAAATGTTCATTTATGAATATATATCACAATGACTTGTCACTTAATATCTGTCCAAATTGTCAACATCCTTTGTGTTTAAGTGGACCACAATACCGGTGATTGACCAGATCTAGACATGCAGGCGTGTGCTGAAAAACGATATTGGATTGCTTGACAACTTTGATCCCATATATTTTTATACTTTGTTAAATTTGTTCATAGTTTTCCTCTATGCACAAATTTAGGGGGAGAAAAAAAAACAGAAAATTCAAAAATCAAACAAAAATCAGAAAATTAAAAATCCAAAAATAGTGTTATTTCTCTTTTATTTCTTGTTCAGAAAAATCAAAAATCCAAAAATATTGTGTGCTAACTTTGTTTTTAGTTTTGTTTTTATCTTTTAGTTTTGTTTTGTCTTGAAAAGTGAATTCAGATGTAGATGAGACTCATGGAGACTGTATCGAGATTTCTGAGCCAAGACTTCATCCACGAGTGTCGAAGAATTTTCATTCAAAGGAGCAAGAAATGAAGATTATTCTTTCAACATTCAATCCTTCAACCCCAGAAGCAAGGTGAAGCTGCACTTGAAGATTATGTGACAAGTTGCATTGAAGCCTCCTCAATCAATTTGCTGCTATCTTGTACCTGCTGAAGTGATCCAGAAGATTGTTTCTCTCTAATTTTCTCTCTGAAGATTCTCAAGCTGAAAGCGCTATCTTTCAAGAATCTTATCAAAAAGCCTCCTCACCCAATGTGCGTTTAGAGTCAAATTTTGAAGAAAAGTCCAACCGCTCAAGATGAAGTCATTCATTGAAGATTCATCAAGTTCATCTTAAAGTTGTGAAGAATTTGAAGATTAATGCTGAAGTCAATCTCCCAATGAAGATTAACAAGAAAAGCCAGCTACTTTTTAGGGGGAGTTTGTTGGGTCATTAGAAAAGAAAGCTATAAACCAAGGGGGATATTGTTGGGTCAAAATTATGGTTTATACTTTGCTTTTCTAGGAAATTGTAATTTTCCGTCTAGGACCAAAAAGTGTTTACGGCCCAATGGGTGTTTACGGCCGTAAACAGGTTTGCAGCCGTAAACCCATTTACGCTGCATATTCCCCAAGTATATATATATATGTGTTAGGGGTAAGGAGTGGTAGAGGAATAGAAGTGAGGCATAGAAGAGAGAGCATATTGTAGAGAGAGAAAGAGAGAGAAGAGGGGAGCTTTAGTGTGTGTTGGTGTGTGTGAAGCTTGTATCTGGATCTTAATTCATATCAATTCATACAAGATTGATCATCTTCTTCTTGTTCTCATTCTTCTTCTTTTGATCTGGCATCATCCGTTTGATCGGGATTCCGCACCATCAATAGGATCTGATTGATACACAAGCAGATTGGGGACTTATAATTTGAAATTAATTAAGTGATCAAAAGGAGACTAATTAAATATATGGGGTTGATTGTGTAAATCATCCATTCTTGTATAGTGGGCTAATGATCCATGGTTTATATGAATTGGGCTAAAACCCATAAGGTGCTCCATGGATAGTCCATGGAGGTTATAAACCCATGGATCATGGAATATGAAAAGCCATGCATATCAGGGTTTACATGGAGTAACCCTACATGTGGCACACTATATAAGAAGCCCTATGGTAAGCAAAATCGGCCACTAAGTAAAGAACTAGAGGGCTAGCCAGTTTTGAGTGTTAGTGAACTTCTCTCAAGGTTATTCCAAGTGCTGTGGTGTTGTGTGAGACATTTGAGGCATCACACTTTAGGTGATAGGCTCACAAGGTTCTCAAGGAATCAAAGCAACAAGCAAGGTATGTTTTCTTACTAGTTTTTGTGATTCAAGTTCCCCATGCCATGCTAGATAGGTTAAGAACCTTGGAAATCAAATTTGAATGTATCTTAGTAAAACATAGATCCAAGGTTTCTAGGGTTGCATGTACACCTTAAGAGTGTTAGTGATCAAAACCTTTCACATCGACCCCATCGCTGCTGGCCTCTGCTATAAGTATCGGAGGTCTTGGCTTCTTGACCTGATCCACTATTGTCCACACCTGCTTTGGCCTCCGCTTTGTTCGGAGCTCTAACTTAATTTCCCGCTCACGGGCCTTCTAGATCATATAATTTAGGGTGTTGCACTCCGAAAAGCTCACGGACTCCCTGATATCATCCCTCAACATAACATGATATCTAGTCTTCCTCATATCCTCATCCGTAACGTACTGCGGAACAAACAATTTCCTTTCCCTGAATTTGGTGGTGATCTCCGCCATAGTCTCTGTAGTCTAGTGAAGGTCGAGAAACTACCTTACTAACTGTTGTACCTCAATAGCCGGTGCAAACTCCTAATAAAACCCCTACACAAAATCCTCCTAATTCATCACTGTAACAGATGCCATTCCAACCGCCCTGGTGACCTCCTCCCACTAGTCTTGTGCTCTATCCATAAGCAAATAGGAAACAAATCCCACCTTTGCCGCCACAGGGGAAAAGCTCGTGCGTTGAGCATTCTCCATGTTAGCGATCCAGTGGCAACTAGTGATGGGTTCCTTAACCCCAAAGAACTCAGACGCTTCGCATGCCTTGAACTCTCGGAACGAGCGACTTCGAGCAAAATCAGACCTGCGGAAATCTCGGCTCGAAATGACCTGACCCGCTCCTCCATTATCTCTATAATCCCTTACTTGACGGTACCGAAAATCACCAGGGTAGCGTCAATGATGACGCGAGTAACCTCGGCTGCAATAAGCTCGCGCAACCTCTCGTTAATCAGCTCAACGCCTGAACCTGAAACCGAACCAAAGCCCGATCCTGAACAGGAACCTCCTCATGTAGTCATCACCAACTTCAAACTAAAATACAACATAAAAAACAATCAATAAGGAAGTTCGAGGGGGCTCCTCCTCACCGGTTTCCTTATAGTTTTCAGGTGTACACTCATCTTGGTTATAAGTCATGTGCTTCCAGTAGTACGGGCCCAATACTACCTTCCACACCTACCTGTACCTTCCTAAAAGGTCAGACCTGATTCCCCTAATTCACCATACTAAACTTATGAACAAAACCCATACAACACAACACATATATCCATATTTCTCAACCCTCATAGAACCGAAAACCTCAATCGACACCGTTGGTTGCCTTATGCATGCAATTTATACACAAATAGGATCATATATACTATCAAGTAAAGTTTCTACCCTAAGTCCACAACCAAACAAGGAAAATGAAATGAAGCAGAATCCATCATTCTAGGGCTATGCGTTCCTAATTATATATAACTTTGAAAGCATACACTTAGCAGTAACAGAGTTAACATCGATTCCATGTAATACATGGCATCCAGTTTTCATAAGCAAGAAGGCATCACACAAAGCAGGCAATTCTATCACATAATTCCTGAAGGTATCCTTAGCCCTAATCTAGCATGCAATTCACATATCAAGCATACTAATCGTAATACATATGCATGGGTAATTTGGGAAACACTTACTTGAGCTCGGCTGGTCGCACACATTGCATTCTCCCTTTTTACTTTTGAAAATGTTTTTGTAGAAAAATTCAATTATTTTTCTTTGAAAAGATTATCATTTCCTCAGTTTACGTTCTGAAACACCCGAGAGTGTGTCCGAATCCCTCTAACCAAGGCTCTGATACCAATTTGTAACAACCCCAAAACAGGATAAAAAATTTCATTTTTAAAACAAGTACTACAAGTATACAAATTGTTCCAAAACCATCACAATGTATGAATATCACATCATCAGATTACAATATCAAAATGCAGAAATAACGGGAGAGAATGTTGTGCCATCACGACGGGCCCTTTCCCTTAGTACCAAAAGTACTTGAAACCATGAACACAATCTGTAAGCGAACGCTTGGTAAGTTTTCCCCAAAATACCACATACCAACATAAAAATTAATGTTATGGGCCAAATCATAGTCTTACGTTTAATTCTTGCTGAGGGACAAATCCCAGTCTTCCATACAATTTCCAGGGGCTTGTAAGTACCCAATCTGCTTGTGTATCAATCAGATCCGTTTGATGGTGCGGAATCCCAATCAAATGGATGATGCTAGATCTAATGAAAAAGAAGGAGAAGAAGAATAACTTGAATCTATGATGTATTCAAAGATATGAGTGATGTTCCATACACATTAGATTCTCTCACACACATTATTCTTCTCTCTTCTCTCTAACTTTCTCTCTCTATAATATGCTCTCTCACATGCATCAACCATTCCTCACCCACCTAACATCTACTTATATACTTATGGGGAACATGGGACTTAGATGGGTGCACGGTCGTGAACAAGTTTACGACCGTAAACACTCCCTTGGCCGTGAACACAGCCGCAAATATATATTACAGTACAGAAAAATATATTTTCCTAGAATATTAAAGTATAAACCATATTTTTGACCCAACAATCTCCCCCTTGGTTTATAGCTTTCTTTTCTAATTGACCCAACAAGCTCCCCCTAAAAAATAGCTGTCTTTTCTTGTCGATCTTCATCGGGAGTTTGGCTTCAGCTTTAATCTTCGATATCTTCACGACTTCAAGATGAACATATGAATCTTCAATGAATGACTTCATCTTGAGCAGTGGGCTTTTCTTCAAAATTTGACTCTGAAAGCACGTTGGGTGAGGAGGCTTCTTGAAAGGATTTGAAAGATGGCGCTTTCAGCTTGAGAATATTCAGAGAGAATATCAGAGAGAAACAATCTTCTGGATCACCTCAGCAGGTACAAGATAGCAGCAAATTGATTGAGGAGGCTTCAATGCAATTTATCACATGATCTTCAAGAACAGCTTGACCTTGCTTCTAGGGTTTAAAGATTGAATGTTGAAAGAATAATCTTCATTTCTTGCTCCTTCGAATGAAAATTCTTCGATGATCACGGACGAAGCCTTGGCTCAGAAAATCTCGATACAGTCTCCATGAGTTTCATCTACATCTGAATTCACTTTTCAAGATAAAACAAAACTAAAAGAAAACTTAGCACACAATATTTTTGAATTTTTCATATTTTTTGAAAAAAATAAAACATAAAAAAAAATATTTTTGGATTTTTGATTTTCTAAACAAAAAATAAAACAGAAATAACACTATTTTTGGATTTTTAATTTTCTGATTTTTGTTTGATTTTTGAATTTTCTGATTTTTGTTTGATTTTTTTTATTCTCCCCCTAAATTTGTGCATAGAGGAAAACTATGAACAAATTTAACAAAAACAAAAATATTTGGGATCAAATTTGTCAAGCAATCTAATATCGTTTATCAGCACACACGTGCATGTCTAGATCTGGTCAATCACCGGTATTGTGGTCCACTTAAACACAAAGGATGTTGACAATTTAGACAGATTATAAGTGACAAGTCATTGTGATATATATTCCTAAATGGACATTTAGCTGACGATGAACAAGGATATTGTTGTCCACTTAAATTAAGCAGCAAGATCTATAGACAACCTATTAAATGGTTCAATTTTAGATGTACTAGAACATGTTTCCCACTTCCCTATATACCCCAGTAATCAAAAAATTCCAAAGAACTCCTTACTTTAGGTGAGTATTCAATCATTAAGAAAGAATTCAGATATAGAAGTGCATATGTTGTATCCCAGGTCGGATGTCTTCCAATCACACAGAGGGAACAACATATGACTAACATAGATATGGGTTTAGAGAGATAGTAGAGTGCATGTGCATGGCTAACAGGATAGAAAGAATTTCATAGATATGGAAATGCATAGAGATAGAGTTGCGTATGTTGCATTCCAGGTCGGATACGTTCCAATCACGCAAAGGAAGCAACATATGATTGACAGATAGAAAGCAAGAAAATAATTTCCTACAGACCTACTTTATCAGAACCCCCCAGTTGCCCTATCAATACTGGAATTAAGGACATGAGTGCATACATCAAGGAAATGTTCAGCCACAGTTCTAGATAATTAACTTTTAGTGTATCTCGCAGGCTCCCATGTTTATCTCACTGCTCAATCTACCCGAGCGTCGTATGGTCTGTTCAAATGAAACATTCTAAGTTCATATTAGTCAAGTCCTTTCAATTTTTCAAATTGAGTCTAGTTCTTTGGAATCCTTTGTGCCTACAAGCACATTGAATACAGAGTCTAGACAATTCGGCTTTAGTGCATTACACGCATCATAAATTGCTCTTTAGCACTATACTTCATATCACTTCCCAAAATAACCTACTAAAGAAAGACATATAAGGAAATTAAAAAAAATGTCTTTGAAATGAAACGATGTAAGATAAACTCAGGAGTATCGAGAAGAAAAATCAAACCGTAAGTCACCGATTGAATTTGTATCCAGAAGGTCTGAGAATAGCACGCATAATCTCAGAACAGATCCGAAAATTGTTCACATCATTAAGCACTAACCCCATGAGTGATCCCTTCCTTTCTCCCTTTCCCTCAAAGGACGCATACTCTCAAGCAAACTTCTGAATGTTGTATAGTTGAGAGATGTCCCCTATCATGTGCCTGGAACAGCCACTACAAACAAACCGAATTCTGATGATATGCCTTCATAGCTGCTCCGACACAGAGCGGGATTAGTTGATCTTTGGAACCCAGTCCATTTTGAAACAGGGTTGACCTTTGTCATCTGTGCAAGGTACCCTCTCCCATGACATATCCTGTTTATCACAAACAGAAGATGAAGAAACGTTAGAAGCATTAGGAGATTTGGGAAAGTGAACCTTTGGTACCTATCTATAGTTGGGTTTAACCCATTTCTTTTTCGATCTGATGGGTGCCCCATCACTTGTTTTAGAACTTGAAGCCGATCTTCGAGATGACTTTGACCTAACCGGTCTTGATTTCACTGGAGCATCTCTTGGATTGGACTTCTTGGCCGGCATTCCCTTCTTGCCCTTGGGATTTTGATTCTTGGCCTTTTGCGCGTTCCAGTCGCCATTGTCTGAACGTGACCTTGAGGGGTTTCTTTTGAAAAATCTCCCTCTTGGCGCATTTTGCCATCCTTGTGCGTAATAGGGAGTGTATGCGCGATTTGGACAATTTCTGGCAATGTGTCCAGGTGTTCCACAGTGAAAGCAAGTCTGCTTCTTCACGTAGGAGTTGTTTCTTCCTGCCCCTGGTGGCGTGCCCTTGCCTTTTTCAGATTTATTATTCTTAGCAACTCCCTTTCTCTTTCCACATGAGCAAGTGCATGATTCAGGTTGTGTGACAGGTGTAGGTGCAGAGGGTGTGCTATTAACAGAAACATCAGCATTATTAGACACATCACCACAAGCAACTTTTGAAGCATTAGAATTAGACATAGAATCATCACCAATCAAATCATCAGTTTTAGAAACAATATTATTTGAAACAGAAACATCATTTTTCAAAACAGAATTATTATTAGCACAATTCTCTCCAGACTCCTGCTTTCCCTGGCTTAAAGATGTATCTGCATGGGAAGTAGAAACATTAGTATCTAATATCCTAGCACTATTTTATGTCGCCTGTTCAGCAGCTGGTTTACCATATACCATATATGGTTCTCATATCCTAGACCTTTGGTTTGATTATCTTTAAAACTCAATTGTTTTTCAACTAACAACTCGACTGTCTTACTTGACGCAATATAACTTTTGAAACTAACATCTGTTTTTCCACACTTAATTTTCAAAGTGTCAAGTTCTTTGGTTACAGCAGCAAGTTTGCTTTTAATGTGATCACACTTTAAACACTTGTTGCTGTAATCTTCTTGCAATTTCCTGAAGTCCTTAGTTTTGGCTTCTAATTTTTCTTTTAATGGTTTTTGTTCTTTCCTAATAGTATATGTCTCATATTTTAGATCCTCATTTTCTCTTTTAATCAACTTGATTTGATCACGTAAAAACTTGACAGTCTTAATACAAGATTGAGAATAAGATACTTCATTGACCGGGATGTTTGAGGAACTCATTTTTATTTTTATTTTTTTATTATTATTTTTTTGTTTGAATTGCCCTTTGACTTAAAAACCGACAAAGTCAACCTTAAAATTCAAATTTAAAAAGTGAAACTTAAAAGTCAAAGTCAAAATTTTAGGTCAAAAGTCAAAAATAAAAGACAAAAATTAAAAATCAAAACTTTTGATTGAAAATGAAAATTTCAAAATTTGAAAAATTGATTTTTGGGCAAAAAGTGTAAAAAATACGAAATTGAGAACCGAGATAATGAGTCTTTATGATTTAAAACTGGAAGATGATTAGCGTGTGAAATGCTAGATCAGATGGTAAGACACTGGTTGATGAATCAGGTGATCCGGGTTCGATCCCCTGCAGCCCCGATAATCGAATTTTTTTAAATGTACGCTGCTGCAAAGACTATATAAGTGAAAGGAGGAAAGTGATAAACATCTTTCAAGGTAGATGAGCTGGTAAGGCGTGTGAAGGGAAAGGATGAGAGACCAGGGTTCGAATCTTGGCCACTACAAAATTCCCTCTTTTTTAATAGACGTTGAACGAGCAAGAGGTTGTTGCTGAACGAGAAGGAACGTTGAACGAAAATGGGCCGAACACGTGCTGGGCCGCAAACTCTTGGCCGTATACGCCTGTTGGCCGTGAACTTCGGGCCGTACACTCCGAGAAACCCTAGCCATACACGCGATTATGGCCGTAGACCTTCAACTAGCCGTACACCAGCTTCAGATACGAATAAAAAATAGCGATTTTTGCCCCTTTTTGCTCCAAAACTCGTTTTTATCAAAAACATGAAGAACAAACCCCCCTTATTTTGCCAAGATCTATCCGAAAACGCAGAAATCCTTCAAAAATAAGATCAAATACGCTCCAGATCTTACAAAACAGATTGATACAATCCAAGCTCTAATACCACTTGTAAGTCCCCAATCTGCTTGTGTATCAATCAGATCCGTTTGATGGTGCGGAATCCCAATCAAATGGATGATGCTAGATCTAATGAAGAAAAAGGAGAAGAAGAATAACTTGAATCTATGATGTATTCAAAGATATGAGTGATGCTCCATACACATTAGATTCGCTCATACACACTATTCTTCTATCCTCTCTCTAACTTTCTCTCTTTACAATATTCTCTCTCACATGCATCAACCATTCCTCACCCACCTAACATCTATTTATATACTTATGGGGAACATGGGCCTTAGATGGGTTCACGGCCGTGAACACTCACTTGGTCGTGAACACAGCCGCAAATATATATTACATTACAGAAAATATATTTTCCTAGAAAACTAAAGTATAAACCATATTTTTGACCCATCAGGGCTAAATTTTGGTCTTTCATTCAACTGCAAGGGGCTAGATCATGTTCTTTCATGTAATTGTAAGGGGCCAGATCCTAGTCTTTCATATAGGTGTCAGGGGCCAAACCCTGGTCTTTCATACACATATCACACAAGTAATCCTTATCCTATCATACAAATAATGGGTCGGCCTTGGTGCCTTCGACCCATTGATACAGTGAGAAAAGTTACCTCAATCTGCTGGCATTAGATCATAATCCCAAACTATCACAAACAAATAGCCCTAATTGGCATTAGATCATAATCCCAAAACATTGGCCCAAACTTTAAGTCCAAACTCCTAAGATAAGGTCGTAACTTCCTTTCCCATAATGGGCCTAACCATTCTTGGCCCAAACAAAATAACATGCTCCAAGGCCCACAAAGGCCCAAGTACACCACTTAACGCCCATTTGCAGAAGTCATACGTCCACCTGCTCTAAACAGGTCAAGGCCCAAATCCAACTAAGGCCCAATGACCCAAAAACCCAACAAAAGTTGAAAAGCCCACTAGGAGCATACGCGAGGCGTAATCTCAATACCCTCGTCGTACTTGACCATCCTACAATACGCGATGCGTACACCTTAGTATGATCAGTGTACTGAGCTTCTCAACACATTTAGCCATTTGGTTCTTAATCCATGCAGTCACTTAATCTAACTTCCAAATCTAGGTCATTAAGGCGGTCCTAGGGCATAAAGGTGGCAACTTTATGACTTAGCATGTCTTATGGGAGTCCAACATCCATTTTTGTTAATCAAAGCACACATAAAGGACTTAGATGCATGGATGGCTTCATATCAACCAACAAGATAACACTTTTATGCTTCTAACAAGCCAAAGGGACTAAGATCTAGCATTTCTAGCTTCTGGTGTTGCCCAAACTCCCAAAAGAGAACCCATGGACCACAAATGAGCTTATAAACGAACTCTAACTCTAACTATCAAAAGAATCAACAAGGTATGAGCTTTTTACCTTCAAAAGCTTCCTAGGATGATGTAGATTCAGGATCTTGAAGCTCAACCACGTCCAAGGCTTGATCACCAAGTTCTTCTTCTTGCAACCACACCAAAGAGGCCACCAAAGTAACTTCCAAGCTCAAAAATCACCCTCAAAGGCAGACTACGGTTTTAGGGACGTTAAAAGCATTGGAGGTTGATAAGGGTGACGGTCCAAGGGTCATAAATGTGTTTAAATAGGGCTCATGCCCTAAAATTAGGTTTTTCACTTTTGGCTACGTAGCCCCCACGTACGTGGCTCAAGTCCCCGATCCAAAACATAATGACACAATCTACTAGAAAATAAGAATACACTAATTTTGAAGTTGAAATCAAATATAATTGGATGAATGAGTATATTGACAAACCATGTTGATTTCTGACATTCAATGATCACATAGAAATCTTTGTGACTACGAGAGTATACTTAATCAAGCTAAGAGACTCTATGTAATGAAAAAAACCAATCATGTTATCAAATATATTTCTGTGTACTTAGATTAAAATCAAATATGGAGATGATACTATTTGTATAATTTAAACAAATTAAATTTTTATGGGCCTATTAATGAAGTCCTTTTTTTGAGCTAAGTATAAATGGTCACACTTCAGCTATAAGACTTCATTATTATAGACATGGGATTTTGATTTGGATTTAGTGTTTGGATATTGAAACATTGTAACAACAACTATTAGATAACGTTTTTATATAGTATGATATGATCATCACATTATTACTTGTTGTGTTCTATATTAACATGTTTAATCCATGAATAATCCTATTAATCTAAAAGTTCATAGTCAGTTATAATTGTATGAGCATTTTTGAAGTAAGAATAAGATTATTTGGATTGGTTGACTCTCCCCTAATAAAGTAGGCAAGTGGTTGTAACCAAGATTCATAGGTACCTGTCAGAAAACTGGTATTGATCTGACTCGAATCAAGATCACCTCATAGATCGTTGTCATGAGTGTAACATCCTATTTTTATAGTTAGTAATTCAGGAAATGAATTTATTAAAGAAAAAATAATAAATAATAATTATGTAATTAGGGATTAATATTCTAAAGAATTATATAGGTGATGAATCAAATAAAAGGCATTCGATAAATTGGAAGTGGTTAAACAGTAAATAAAGAAAATAATAATAATAATAATAATAATAATAATAATAATAATAATAGTAATAATAACAATTAAGAAATGTATAATTAAGGGATTTGAAATCATTTCTAGAAAAGTGGCTGATATTGTCAAGTTTTAAATTGTCATTTTTCAAGAAAAAGTATTTTTGGGTAGAAAGTGTCATTATGGGAAAGTTGGAGGTTAAAAATCAGAAAAATGTATGAAAAACCCATGGATCGACGGGAATAGGATTAGACTCGTTCTTTGCAGCCTATTGTCATCTAGGGCAAATAATTAGGCCGATTAAACCCGAGGAACCCTTGTATGGTTGTAAACGAGAGGAAAAGGGTGAAACCAAGAAGGAGATAACAAGATAAGTAGAGTCGTGGGAGGTGCACTCATTGGAGTTTCTATGGTAGCAAAGTTTGGAATCACCAAACAACTATCGACAGCCTTATCGCCGGTGAGTGGCTCCTCTTGCAACCATGGGTGTGTGGTTGTGATATATTAGTCCATGGAAGCCCTACAGTAACGTCATAAAAAGAATCTATAAAAATTATTAGATTTTTTTGTTACAACCCTTCTATAGTAATCTACTTTGCAGCCTATTGTCATCTAGGGCAAATAATTAGGTCGATCAAACCACCATCTGGTGGTGGTTCTAATAAGGACTTGATTTTCCAGCCATATTATGTGTAACACCCCAAAATTTTCAAACTTTAAAATGCTATCATTTTAAAATCTTTTCGGATATTAACCCGCATTTAAGAAAAAAACCGTCCCACAAAAACATTTACAAGCTTTGGTTGTTACCATTAAGCATCATATAAACCATAGCAAGTAAATGAGAATTACATCATTACAATAAATAAGGAACTTAAGAAGTTCCAGTCCATTCTCCATCTCTTGACTTCTAACTTTCATCTATCATCATCTCTTATTATCTATAACCTAAGATACATGGCATTAAAAGAGATACGTAACACAATAATGTCTCGTGAGCTACGTGGGTTTGTGACGCAAAACATTTATCACATTTTCATCAAAGACATTTTATCTTTGCAAGAAACAGTTTTAGACCATAAACATTTTCAAGCATTTTCAGTGAAAACTCTTTTCATATACATCATAAATATTATTTCATATCTAATCTTTTCATTTCATTTCCAAGACCAAGATGGGATGAAAAATCAACCCATCAAGGCATCATTTCAAAGACCAAGGTGGAAAGAACAAATCAATCCACCAAGGCATCATTTCCAAGACCGAGGCAGAAAGAACAAATCAATCCACCAAGGCATCATTCGTATAGTACATCTACTTTGTGACAGGGAGGTATCATCCCAGTAGACTCCTCTAGACCTTTTATGAGCCATCGTGGCCCGAGTAGCTTTCATTGTTTTTTTCTTTTACTTTCTTTCCTTTTAATTTTCTTCTTAGTTTTCACTTTCTAAATTAACAATACTCGTATCATCATTTATAATATCATAGGTTATTAGGAAGATATAGTTTGAAAAGACACAGTTCACATATCAAATTTCGTTCTTCCAAAGTATTCTTTGCATTCAAAACAGAACTTTCGAATCATTCTTTCAAAACATTCTTTTCAAAATCATATAACACTTTTATTTCAAAATATCTAATATATCAAAGCTTAACATTTCATTATCATAAACTCAATTTTCCATGTACCCTAAAGTGGGAAAATGCCAACTCATACTCACCACAATCACAAGAAGGCTAGCTCATCCTCTTCTCGTTCATTTCCTTAGAGATACACTCTCAGTCACCTCCTAGTAACATTGATGGACATAAGTCATTAAAAATAACCAAAATATGCCTCATGGATTTTTAACATTAAGATATTCAACATAAGCTTATTTACTTACTATTAGCTTATAAATAAAGTTTGATGGCAATCAGTGGTCGTTTACTAGGTTTTTCACAAAAAATCATATACTTAACAGAATCTTTGACACAACCCGTGTCAAAGGGATATGCCCCCATGTCATGCCTGACACACCCTCGTGTCAATACTGCAGGTCACCATTTTGTGTTGAATTTTGCTATAAGCTTTGTAACTTGTTCCTTACACCTCCAATGGTCACCAAACTTTACCAAGTGGTTATTAAGTACTAAATAAAGGATATCAACTTCCCAAATACTCAATTAATCCCTATCCTCATGATCAATTAATCATTAAGACATTCTAGATGTCATATTAGTTTTCATATTGCTTAAATGGGCGTCATAACTTGTTCAAAATTCTTAATGACCTCAAATGATCATATAATAACCAGATATTTATTTGAACTCATTAACCTACTATAAATTCATCACATAACATAACATTGAGCAATCTAGATTCAAACATTGAAATCCATGGAGTGGAATCAGGGATTCCATTCATGAGATTCCATCAATGCTATGTCTAATCATCAATTGAATCATTTCAAAATCATTCAATATCCAAAAGAATGTTCCAAGTGGATAACATAATGTTAAAAAAACATTCTAAGGATTGTAGGCACTTAGTGCAACTATGGAATGTGGAACTATGAAATTACCAAATACATTCCATACTTTCCCATATTGCCCTTATGGTCAAACAATCACTAGAACTACTTATAGATCAATATATTCTTCATGATTTTGTTCCAATTGCATATCTAAAGTGTCAATTCATATCCATGAATGTCATTCACCTCTTACATGTCAACCAACATGTAATTGTCTCTAGATTTCCTAAAATGCCCTTATAGCAAATTATTCCATAAATTCCACTATAGATAACTTAAGCCTTCATGTTCTTACGTTAAAATCACTTTATTATTATCAAATTATTTTTATCAGTATCATATACTCATCCAAGACTCATATACAAACTATTTCATTGTTTTCATTCTAATTCCACCAAAACCAATACAAATCCATGGTTACACTTGATTCTACCATCACAGATGAATTGAAGCATTATAATTGTGTTCATTTTCGTTAAACATAATCTAGGTCATTGAATCGAGTCCAATCTAACATACAAACATGAATTGAACGATTTCAATTTCTAGGGTTCATGAGGGTTTTCACCCTTATCCCCAAATCCATCAATAGGATGATTGGATTAAGGTGAGAATCATCAAAACAACTCAAGGGAGGTTAGAAAACCAAACCCTAATCATTGTAAGATGCTAAAATCGAGATTGGAGTTTCACCCTAGTCTTGATTTTGAATTTTAGAGGCAGAAGATAAGAGGTTATAACTAGCAAGCTTTTTATTCCTCTTTCCTTTACATGAATGCTGAAATCACCTCTTGAAACAAACCCTAGAGGATGAAGAAGATGAAATGGCCATTGAAGATCCTCTCTAGCTTGAAAAACACGTTATAATGAATGAGGGTAAAGAGAATGCATCTTATTAAAAAAATACCATTTAGTCCCTCAACTTTGCTTATTTTTCCAATTTCCACCCTATACTAATATTTTGTGATTTTAACTTAAGTTTTGATATAATAAGTCCTCGTATATCCATTATATAACTTTTTTAGTCCATCCAATTAATTGAGTCAACCCTTTAGTCAAACTCATTTTGCCAACTTGACACTTTTGGTCCTTTAACTTTCAAAATGTTATCATTTTCCACTTTTAACTTCTAAACATCATATCAATTAATGATATGATTAAACCATAATGATTTAATTATATAAACAATGTTTCATTTCATTAGTGTATTAATTTAAGAACTTAGTCTTAAAATTTTGGGTCTTACAATTATCTAACCCTTAATAGGATTCCATCATCATAATTACTCTGTGAGCTATCTTGTTAGAATTTCATCCAATCACTTTTTAGTTTCCTCGATGGCCACATCACTTTTGTTATTCGTCACAATTACAGTCCATCTGGTAATCAATAATTGTAAGGTCCATGATGGAAGGATCTTCACCAATGATCAATCAAGCATAAGAAAACAAAGAAAAAAATTGAGTAGAAGATGAAATGAAACCGAGCTTGCATACAATAACACACAAAAATTGTCTGATACAACTCAGGGACCGAAAACTAGCAAAGTACAACTGCTGATCAACAACTCCGACTACTGACAGCCTGACAACCTATATATACCAATATGGACCGAAAACAGTTTTCAGTCAGGCTGACCGAAAGCCTGTTTTCGGTCACTTCCAACCGAGAACAACAACCTAGACCGAAAACACCAAACACACAAAAGACTCCAAAATACAATGTCAAATGCCCTAACTCATCTATACATTGTTGCCTAGCCCAAACCAAATATATTGGCCCTTCAATCTCCCCCTTGGTTTGGTGCTAGCATGAATTCAGTCTTTGTCAACCACCAGCACGTCTGACTTTCCCATGGCTCCATTCCACATCTCCTTCTGAATAATATCAGTAACCATCGAAGTGTACTCCTTAGCAGCAGACTCAAAAAGGTCTTCAGCCACCTTGATCTGATGATGAGAAAGCTGATGTATTCCCACCTTCCAAACTATAGCAGATCCCTCTTGTCATATAAACGAGTACATCCATGTTCAAGTTTGATGACAGCAGAAGATGTAGTTTCATCAAACACCCAGTATTGCATGGATTTTAGAGATCCATCTGGATGGTTCTGAAGGATAGGAATCTGCTTTACTTGATTAGTAGCAGGCCACATCACAGACCGAAGAGGTTGATTGGTTTGGGGATCAATGACACTCGGGTATATCTTGATGATAGACTCTGCAGTCTTCATTGAGGGAAAGCCCTTTGCCACTTGACCTTCCAAAAATAACTTGAACTGTGTCGCCTTGGGATCATTTGATGGATTTGCAAAAGGAGCCTTAGATAATTCCATAAGATCAACCCTGGTCCAAGAGTGGAAGTCGTGAGCATCTTTATACAATTCGGTATTTCCACTCTTCCTTCTCACGATCCACATTTTCAGAGTGTCGTGGAATCCCCATGAGATTATCCCTGACCTATCACCATATACGTCCCTGAAGCGATTTTCTCCAAGATCCGTAAAGGTGATGTTTGGTTGATCCCCGGGAGCATTCTGATCCGAGCTCCTCTTGAATAAAAATTGACCCTTCTCGGTAGACTTGGCTAGTTTAGCATGTTTGAATGCCACGATATTTGGAGACTGCGCTGGTTCTTTGTCAAAACGATTGACAATCGTGGTTGTTCTTGTAGGAGTTGGAACTATGGGAGCGTCTTGATTTGGAAGATAGACCCTTGGCTCATCGACAGATGATTTGAATTTGTCACCAAATTCTTCTTCCAACTTCTTTTTCAAATCATAATAGCTGGCGGTCAACAAACCGAAATGCGTCTGAAGATCGGTGATCTGCTTTTTCTTCAGAGCTTTATCTTCAAGAAGATCGGCAACTTGAATATTGAGCTTGGCGTTCTCAGTTTGAAGGTCTGCAACCTTGATATCAAGCTCAATATTTTTCTGGTTGAGCACACCAATCTCCTTTCTCAGCTCAGGCACTGAGGCTGTTGGATTAGTGTCTAAGTCCATAACTGTAATTGGTATGTACTTGACCCGACTCGGCCTGGTCCATTTGGGTTGCATGGCATCGGAACATTTGGATAGACCGTTTATGAGGAAAAGACATTTTGTGACATATTAATATATTATAGGTTCTAATATATTAATATGAAATCATGTTATTTAATTAGTATTGATCAAGAATTAATTTGGACTTAATTTAGTGATAAAAAAGAGACTAATTAAATATATGGGGATTGATTGTGTAAATCATTCATTCTTATATATGTGGGCTTATGATCCAAGATTCCTTTATGTTGGGTTTAACCCATGTGGTGATCCATGGATACTCCATGGAGGTTAAAACCCATGGAGCATAAGGAATGGGTAAAGTCATGAGTTACATGATGTAACCCTAATAGCCACACTATATAAGAACCCATTTAGTTCAAGAAATGGGCACAAGTTATACATATTTTGAGGGCTAGCCGATTTGAACATGTATGTCTTCTTCTCATGGTTATTCCAAGAGTTCATGATGTTGTGTGAACCATTTGAGGTGTCACACTTGGGGCACTAGGCTCTCAAGCTTCATGGAGTCAAGCAACAACAACAAGGTATGTATTCTATCTATTTTATTATCCTAGTATCAATGTTTTGGTATGCTAGTTAGGATAATACCTTGGATAATCATATTTGTATGTATAATAGAGAAAACATAGATCCAAGGTATTTAGGGTTGCATGTACACTTAGGAGTGTTAGAATGCCCAAAACCCATCAGTGGTATCAGAGCCTAGGCTTGTTTTCAATTATACTTGATGCAAATTGCTGAAAAATGCTGAAAAAGTCGAATTTCGGGCATTCTGGGCACTGGACTCGCCGAGTCCACTGATGAACTCGCCGAGTCCATGAAGAAAATCATCCTACTCGACGAGTAGGTTGATACACTCGATGAGTAGGAGCCCCTGACAGCATATCTTCGAGTTTTTTTGGCTAGAAATGGACTAGGAACATTACCATAAGTTGTTTTTGAACCCATAATCCTGTTTTTGATGTGGTAATGTTCATACTAATCCAATTTCAAAGATAATTGTCAATAGATTCATGTTTTGTATTAGTTTAGTGATTAGGCTAATTACATGAAAAAGTTTGATTAAATTATCTTGTTCTTATGAGTTGCTTAGATTAATAGAAAAGTTAATTGATTATGTGTTTTCAATCCATTTTAATCTAAGAGTTGATTCTAAAATGTGTTTTTGTAACTTGTCCTCAAGTTATATGAAAAGTCACATTTAAGTTTCATAAAACTCATAAAATTTGGTAATGGTTACAAAAATGAAGAGTCTTGTCCTCAAGTTATGGAGGTTCAAGAGTCACTTCATTAAGTAATAAAATGTGTAACCTTAATTAATTCCATAAGTTACAAAATAAAGAAGAGTTACATTCTTTTATTAGTTTAAAGTCTTCCATAACTTGTCCTCAAGTTATGGAACTTGAAGAGTTTTTTAATTAAAACTAATTTAAACACATAAGTTATGGAATTAATTAGTTTTGAATAGTTTCAAAACTTGCCCTCAAGTTTTGGAATTTGAAAAGTTTTCTCTTATGAATACTTTAATTCCAAGTTAGCCCTTAGAATTTTAAAAGTTAAAATTCAAACCCTTATACTATTATTATAATTTTAATTATATAGATATGTATAAGATAAAGTCAATCTTACCGTTAGTAGGCCTCATTCACGAAGCCAGTCTATAAGGGGGGTATAAGGTTACTGCCTATAAAATGGCAGTTTAATGGGTGTCCACTCTCACCCACCGCTTCCTTGACTGGTGGAGTGTCGTTAGCCGAACGGGTAGGAAAGGACTATAATTCTCCCTTCATTAAAAGTATTAATGATAAATACTAAGTAACTAAACACTTGTACATTCCCAATCTTAATTACTTAGGAAAATGTGAAAAGGTGCTAACCCATGAAATTACACTTTGTACCTTACCAAGTCATTAGTGGAGCGTGTGTGGTTAACCGGCACACTAATAAGGGCTAGTAAGAGTGGCAAAGGGTAACTTGACTCTATTATAGATCGGTGGAGCGTGTGTGGTTAACCGGCACATCGATTAGGTGATAAATTTAAGGGTACCAAGTCAATTTGCATGGTTATTCACACCTTGTTTGTGATCCTCGGCATCCCAGTCACAAACTTGAAAGGGCACAATCGAGATTCAAACATGCCATTGAAAGTTCAATGTATCTCAAAAGATCTAGGAGTTTCAAATTCAATTAAAACTTAATTATATTTCGTTTTTCATGGTGGAAATTGGTAAATCGTCATTTACCTACCTTCAACTATTTTATAACTTGGATTACGGCATCCCTCTTCCAGTTATAAATAGGTTGTTGGGTCCTAGCCTTAATATTTCATATTGGGTGTTATATTAAGGACTTTAAATCAACTCTCTTGAATATCTCCCAAAAGATGATCTTCCCAAATCTCTTGAAACAAGCTTTCCTAAATGAAGATGATGTCCCATGGAAATCATACTTCTTTCACCTCCTCCAATTATTCTCCCTAACCCACAAGTTCCTGAAAAGTTTAAGGTCACTCAAGCAAAAGTCTATATGTGATCACATCTTGGAGATGTAGTCAGATATTGACAAGCCGGGAGAGTTGGGTGTCAAAGTCTTGAGAAAGTTGGTGACTCAACTATTTTCTAAGTCACATAGTGAGTTCCTTTGGGACTCCTATGAAACAGACTATGACAAGACCCTTAATGATCTTATCTATTTGCTAAGATCAACTTCCTAAAACTTTATAGACATTGACAATGATGACATTGGATATCCAGTAAAGCTCTCTCTTCCCAATGGAAAGGGATCGGCCATAGTCAACTCGGTTGACCAAATGGTAAAGAGAACGGCTAAGTCTGAGATAGTCCCATTATCAAGGGTCTATTGCCAAAGAAAGGGGCATTGGTTGCGAAGCTGCCAAATTTACCTAAGGATATTAAAGTCAATAAGTTTGACTGTACTTCGGATAAAGTCCACTATCTAACTCTGCGAAGTTTCTATTATGAGATTCTTGATACATGATGTGACTGGGTCACATGTTGATGTTTTAAGAATCAAAGAAAAAGTGAAGAAACTTAAAGAAAGAATATGCTAAATCTGATGGCATAGATGGATTTCTATCGCATAGTTTGAAGATCGGATTCTTGAGCTACTTCTTAAGAGTTATGATATATTGCTTAGGAATAAATAACAACAAAGTTTTCATGTGCTTTTGCATTGTAAGGATAGTTTTTCCGCAAAGTTTTAAAATAAAAGAATTTTTTTTTTTTGATTTTATTTATTTTAAAATATCCTTACAATGGCATTTGTGAAAACTTTTGTTGCTTATAAGATTCCATTAAGAGCAAGAGTGGAAATATGAATTTGATTCTTTCATTTGTGGTAGTGTCTAAATTTACCAAATAAGGAAAGATTCTCATCACCTAAGTTTCAGTTGGATAGAAACTTGGAATCATGCAAGTTGTATAGCAGGATGAATAAGAACTTTCAAGCATTGGAAAAATTAAGACCAACTACTTGTTCACATGGATGTGTGAGTCAAGTAAAGGATCGAGTACACACTCTTGTGCACTGATCAAGCCCACCACAAATAATCGTTAAGACTATTCGTCATTATTTACTAAAATTCAGTAAATATGGTTATACTTACAAGCTTAAGTGTAATTCTGAGACATTGGAAAAGGTTTCAATGTATGGCAGAGCGAATAAGAAGAATCAACTTAGGCAGAAAGATAAAAGTTTCTCAAATCTGAAAAGATGGGAGAGTACTTTAGTATCATGTTATATAATCATCTTAATGATTAAGAGACCTTATCACAATTCATCCTCTAAGTGCATTCTGGTAGCTAAGAAGAGGAGCTATGAATTGTTGAAGTGGTTAAATCAAGAAGATGATTTATACTTCGTTCCAAAAACAATTCTTAGAGTTATACTCTAAGATTGTAACGTGAGTGACATGTCTTAAAGAAGGTTTAAAACACTTGTCAAATGTAAGAGTAAAAGTTTTCTACTCTTGTACATTTGAAATTGGTAAGTTGTGATGTTTTGGATAAAACAAAGACCAACTAAGGCCAATTGTGTGAAGTGTTTGTCTTGATTAGAATCCACACTATCTCTTGAATATCTGACAAGAAAGTCTTATATGTCAAGAGGACAGTGGGAGTCTTAAAGGTCTTGAAAGTCTCAAGAACTAATCAAGAATAAAAACTGAAGTTCTTCACTAGCACACGACTTGAGGTTTATAACCTGTCGTGTCGACATGTCTGTGCCTATTCAAGTTGGCTTTGCATAGGAGTTCTGAGAGTTCTCAATTGGTTGTACAGCTACTTGGAAGCAATGGCAGGCCCTTGAGCTGCCAAATGGCAAGAATTTAAGATTGCACAAGTTTAATCCATATAAGTGTGGATTTGTCAGTAACCTTGTCTTGTGATTATGGTTTTGACAAAATTCATATGGATAGGAACTCATACACCATAACATCTAAGTGTCATAAGGTTTCTCTCCGATTCATGAAAATGATGGTGAGGAAACACTTTCACTAAGTAGATTTTAGCTAGATAGCAATTGTGATATTTGCATTCTCAAAGTCGTTAGTGGAGCGTGTGTGGTTAACCAGCACACTAACATGGACTTGTGATAAGTGGTAAAGGTCTAAACAATCGAGACTATGATTACGGCATCCCTTTTCATAGTTCTTAAAATTGTTTAGACACACCTGTGAGCTATCTAAGATAAGGTGTATGATATTGATAAAGTTTTATCAAAGCAATCTAGTATCAGAAATCTGAACTTTGGTAAGAAAGTCAATAAAGTATTGATTTCTAGAAGTCCAGCTGATTTCTGATTATATGTCAAAGCTAGTGGGAGCATGAGTGTTATGCTAATAATCATCATGTTAGTGGGAGCATGATAATTATGATAAAGATTGCAAGTTAGCAATGTTAATTATAGAAAACAAAAGTTTCAATTCGTGAGGCTGCAGGGGTTGAAAAAGTTGTTTTGCTATAATTAAAGGAGAGGAAATTATACTTCATTTCAATTCTAAAAGCTTAGATTGAGGTTTTAAGTCGTATTTAGTCAAGGATATATATATGAATTTCATGTTGGAATGACTCAACATAAGGAAATTCTATATATGGGTCCATTATTTGCGTTCTAAAATTCGATTATGATTACGGCATCCCTTTTCATAATCTGAATTATGAGAACTTGGCAAATAGAAATGGAAATGTTATAGCAAAAGACTGGTTTAGTCTTTATGTGAGACATCATGACTCGTGTCCCATATGCTTCGGATATAGGATCGATTACATGTGCTATATTTATCCTTTCTAAAATTTTCCAAATGCATGGGGCATTAAGAAGGGAAAAGGTCCAGAACTGGATATGACTAAAAGGATTAAGCAATTGTCGAGGACAATCTAAGGTTTACCAAAGATTGGTTGGTCAACGACAGTTGGAAGTATAGTGTTAATTCTGGAAGGACCATATTGACATAATCTGTAAGGAGGCAACTCTTGTTCAGAAGTGATAGTCAAAATGGAATATGGAAATGTTTCAAAGTTGAAAATTATTTAATCTGTGTAAGATTAGGAAACTTAATGCAAGAAGGATGTTTCCAAGGAGTTGATCTCCTTGGAATGCTCTGTAATGGTTGTTGTCAAGTCTTTCTGACTCTGTGCATAATCATTACAGGAGGATCAATGCATATAACTTTAGAATCTAACAGATTTCAGTAAATGGCATGAATTTGGAATTCTTGCATTTGCAGTAAGGATTTGGGACTGTGAAAGAGGATCATTGGAGTTATGTTCAATTGATCTAATTCACAAAGTGAAGATCATAGACAAACATAGTATGCATACTTGGTGTATGGCATGACTAGTGTTTAGAAAACATAGTGTACATGCTTGGAGCATGGGACAACTATTGTTTTAAATTCAAGAATAAAGTTGATAGCTGAAACAGTATACAATGAATAATGTGTAATCATATGGTGATAAATAAAAGGTGTTTTATTTATGTTCATAGGTTTTGATACCATATTAGATTCTATTATTATTGTGTTTCATTTTGCATGTTTTGACTTCCAGAATAACTAGGTCGTTCTTCCTGATTGACTAAGTTATTCAAACTATCCACAGTCGGTCATATGTTGGAAGTAGATATGAATCAAGACTGTCATGGGTTGGCTTGTAGAGGTCTAAGATGTTGGACAAGGGGCTACAACACTCATGAGTGCTCATAAGTTCTGAGTATTGGATTCAACCCGCGCTCATTGGAATCACTTCATGGATTTTATCACGAGTGATCATGAGACGATAATATCTTATATTCTTCAAACCTAGAGATATGAGTTGTTACTATGAGTTGGTTGTACATTGATTGCACGAAAACGCATTCGGTAACTCGGTGTTATAAAACGTGCCTTTGTGTATGATTCAACGAGTAGTAGAACAAGCCATATGAGTCGAAGTTTATCCATTCCTTTTACCTTCGGGATAAAAGCGATATCTGTGGGCCCCTAGATGATTTGAAGATGATAAATGGAAGTGCTCGGCCGAGCCAGGACTGATTTGATTTGTTCAATTAGTCAGTCGTCATAAATCGGAAATCGGGAAACAACAAATGGACAGAGAGAATGATTATAATCCATGTCTCAGTCCATATGATATCTAGAATGGAGGAATATATGATCCCTTATCTAATGGACAAGTCATTGACAAAGGTCAGAGTTCATCTACAAGGTCAGAGTTCGATAGCGGCTTTTGAGAGCTACGATTGCCAGTTGGTTCCTGAAGTCATACGCAATAATAGTTTTAGATTTATCCAAGTGGGAGACTGTTGGATTAGTGTCTAAGTCCATAACTATAATTGGTATGTACTTGACCCGACTCGGCATGGTCCATTTGGGTTGCATGGCATCGGAACATTTGGATAGACCGTTTATGAGGAAAAGACATTTTGTGACATATTAATATATTATAAGTTCTAATATATTAATATGAAATCATGTTATTTAATTAGTATTGATCAAGAATTAATTTGGACTTAATTTAGTGATCAAAAAGAGACTAATTAAATATATGGGGATTGATTGTGTAAATCATTCATTCTTATATATGTGGGCTTATGATCCAAGATTCCTTTATGTTGGGTTTAACCCATGTGGTGATCCATGGATACTCCATGGAGGTTAAAATACATGGAGCATAAGGAATGGGTAAAGTCATGAGTTACATGGTGTAACCCTAATAGCCACACTATATAAGAACCCCTTTAGTTCAAGAAATTGGCACAAGTGATACATATTTTGAGGGGTAGCCGATTTGAACATGTATGTCTTCTTCTCATGGTTATTCCAAGAGTTCATGATGTTGTGTGAACCATTTGAGGTGTCATACTTGGGGCACTAGGCTCTCAAGCTTCATGGAGTCAAACAACAACAACAAGGTATGTATTCTATCTATTTTATTATCCTAGTATCAATGTTTTGGTATGCTAGTTAGGATAATACCTTGGATAATCATATTTGTATGTATAATAGAGAAAACATAGATCCAAGGTATTTAGGGTTGCATGTACACTTAGGAGTGTTAGAATGCTCAAAACCCATCAGAGGCATCATCATCTCCAGATATACCTTCCTCAAAGGATATTCCTTTTCCGCGTGATGGGTGAGTTGGACTTAATTGCTGAGCCAAATGAATGGCTAGTCTCCCAGAGACAACATCATGATAAGGCCTTGGAGGAGACGATCTCAGGCCAGCAGACGAACCACCAGCTTCATGGATAGAGCTGGGAATCTCTTGATTGGGCACAGATGAGGAAGGGGCAACTGTTGTAGATGGAGGAGTCTCTGTGGTTTGAGTTTGATCAGGAAAAATTACTCCCACCCTTGGATCAATTTTGCGTCTCTTTATCGGGGGTTAGGAGGTCAGGACTGTCTGGGAATCACTTGTAATTAGCTCGGATGTAGGAACCACATTATCAAGGGGAGGAATCCCCGCTGATGTGTCCGTATGAGTTGAAGAATCAGCCGCTTGAACGGTAACCGGAGGCTCAACTTCTCGATCGTCAGCTTTCTCCCTTATCTCCGGTGTTGGATTGGCACCATCATCGATATCTTTGAGGAAGTCATCGAGGACTTCATTTGGCAAAGGGTGCTCAAGTCCAGTAAACTGCATCAAAACATCATCTTCGTCGTAACCGGACAGATCAAGATTCTCATACTCATCCTCTCCTTTTCCTTCGGTCTCAGTAAATTCTTCTGTAGTTCTCTCACTTAAGTCACCCTGAACCGCCACGTTTGTGAAATCATGCTCTTTAGCAACAATGGCAGTTAGAGCAACATTTTCAATCTCATGGTCTGACGCATCGATAACATCGTCATTCACATTTGCATGTTCTGACGATGCTTGATCAGTTGACATTTGTTCAGATGACCCATCGGATTCTGAAGAGTCTGAAAACTCAGCAAACTTTCCAAATTTCACGAGAGGGTACTTCCCTTGGAACATGATTTTCCCCTTACGGTTCTGCTTGATTAGGCTCATAGTGTTTGGTCTGAAAGCTTTCATGTCAAGTATTTCTCCTGTCTTGACCGGATCGGGAAATAGGCTGTTGATGAAGATTTTAATAAATCTTGGATAGAGCAGGAATTAATCCTTCGACTTCTTGTTAGCATTAGTAACCATCTCCTCCAAGATAAACCTTGAGAAGTTGAAGTCAATCCCGACAGCCAATGCAACGATCGCCTGAGTATTTCTCGAGGATATTTCGTCTGAACCACCCTTTCTCCCAGATAGATAGTTGACAAAAACGTGGGCTAGAAACCTCTAGTAAGGAGGTAACAGCTTCTTTAGGGTTGGTGGAAAGACTCCTTCGTATCCCATATTCTCGAGATACTCATCAACAATTCTCAGATAGATGTCAATCGGGTAAGCAGCTTTGTCATCAATCTTCAAGATATCTCTGATGAATTGCTCAGAGATAACAACTTTGCGTCCCCTGACAGAAGCTTCAATTTTCACTGATCCATTGTCTCCATTCTTGACACTTGCAGATCTCCAGAATTCGTTGATCAGGTTCAGATAAATGATGGGGTTCTAGGTCAGTGCAGTTGAGATGCAGCATTCCCTTAGCCTGTATATCATTGATTTGAACTCGTTGTGTGCTACTGGAGGATCATCAAGAAGGATGGACACATTGTGACTGTCTGCAACTTTGAGACTTGCCATTTTATCTGCACAAAACAGGCAAGGTGAGAAAACAATTGATTAAAACAAATTAAAATTATTTTCTCAATTATATCGATTAATTTTGGCCATTTCATTTGAATTTTATTAGTCAAACATGGATTCTCGGTCAAGACAGTTAGACCGAAAGCCCTAGGACAGAACAGAGTGTAGACCGAAAGCCATTTGGGACTGAATACGGCTCAACCGAAGCCGTCTAAGCCGGCTTGACCAAAAACGGCTCGGCTTGACCGAAAGCCGGTTAGCCGTCGAACCGAAAACGGCTCGGCTTCGACCGAAAGCTGAGAAGGACCGAAAGCTCGCCGACAGTTCTTGTTTTCACGAATCAGGTCTGGACTGACATGCTTGATAAATAGGGTCTGATCGATAGTGTCGCGGGAATAGCCATGGTCGAGCAAGTGTTGTGTGAGGGTAGCATACCAGGCTCTGGGAGCTTGATGCAGCCCGTACAAAGCCTTGTCTAACTTGTAGACATGGTTGGGAAGTTTTGAGTTAACAAACCCAGGAGGTTGGTCAACATAAATCTCCTCCTTCACCTTGCCATACAAGAAAGCCGTCTTGACGTCCATTTGGTATACGGTGAAGTTCATGTAGGAAGCATAGGCGAGGAAGATACGAATAGCCTCCAAGCACGCCACCAGAGCATAGACTTCTGTATAATCAAGACCCTCAATTTGTCTGAACCCACGGACCACCAATATCACCTTATTACGGACAATGACACCCGAATCGTCTTGTTTGTTCCGAAACACCCATATGGTGTCAAGAGATTTCTTGCCTTTAGGCAGCTCCACCAACTTCCAAACCCCGAGCTTTTCGAATTGATTGAGCTCGTCATGCATGACATCCACCCAGCTGGGCTCATTCAAATCCATTTGGACGTTCTTGGGCTCTATTTGAAAAATGAAGCAAGAATAGAGACATGTGTTGACGTCTCCACTCTGGCTTCTCGTTCGAACTCCGTCGCCCAGCTGGCCAATGACGTTTTCTATCGGATGATCGCGCTGTATGCGAGAGGGGATTTCGTGACTGATGTCATTGACTGAAATGGGAAGATTATGTATATTAATAGCTCCTTCATTTGCTGAAGAATCCACGGTAGATGAAACATTTTCGTTTGTTGGATTTGCTACAAACTCATCAGCGATTTGATCGGGAAAGAGAAGATCCATCAGATTCTGAGTGACAGCGGAAGTATCCTAGTTCATGAACTCTCTTTCAACTGGAGTTAGAGGAGAGCATCAGCATCTGGAGCATGTTGTTGTGTTGAGGACTCACGAGAAACGCTTGGAACAGTAGACACCACCGGAGGATCAGTAGAAACCAATGGTGGTCTGTAGACAACCTCTTCATCTTCGTCTTCAATGATAGTCTTCGAGCCAGAGTGATGTGTAGTCAAATAGCCAATCAGGACCCACCCTAGCGTCCGTTTCATTCTCTTCAAGCCAGCGAACATCGAAAGACTCCACGATTTGCTTCGTCTTCTTGTTGTATACCCTGTAAGCAGTACGAGCAGCGTATCCGACAAAGTAGCAATCATCAGCTTTTGCATTGAATTTTGGGTTGGATTCCAAGTGGAGAAGGGTGCAAGGGCAACCAAATACTCCGAAATGGCTGACAGATGGCTTGTGTCCATAGAGAATCTCATACGGGGTTTTTATCTGGGCTTTGTTGATCAAAACACGATTTTGAACGTAACATGCAGTGTTGATCGCCTCCGCCCAAAAGAAAACTGGAAGTTTAGAATCACATAGCATCGTCCTTGCTGCGTCTTGTAGCGTTCGATTCCTCCGTTCTGCAACACCATTTTGTTGTGGCGTCCGAACAGAACTGAATTGACGCACAATCCCTTTCTCAGCGCAAAAACGATCAAGAACAGCGTTCTTGAACTCTGTTCCATTATCTGTGCGAAGCGCTTTCACAAGGTGGTTGGTTTGGTTCTCGATTATTACAATGAACTTCTTGATGAGGTCAGCGATCCCAGCTTTGTTGGACAGAAAGAAGACCCACATGAAACGAGAGAAATCGTCTATCACAACGAGACAGTATGAATTTTGGTTGATGCTGAGGACGTTGACCGGACCAAACAAGTCCATATGCAACAATTGGAGCACCTGACTGATGGAGTTGACCTGCTTTGGCAGATGTGGTTTCCGATGGTGTTTGCCTTGAGTACAGGAAACACATTTTTCAAAAGTAATAAAATCTCTGACAGGCAGACCGCGGACCATTTCGTTCTTAGCAAGCCGGTTCAGGTTCTTTGCATTTGCATGGCCAAGTCGACGATGCCACAACATTGCGTTTTGTTCTGAGACTTTGGAAAAGGGACAAGTGACTTCATCGGGTACATTGTTGTTCATGTCGATAATATAGGCATTCCCATCCCGCTTAGATTTAACGAGAATCCACTCCTCTGGGATGACAATGCCCGACTTTAAGATTAGACATTCTTTATCGGTGAAGTATGTCGAGTAACCCTTGTTACAGATTTGAGAGACACTCAGTAGACTGTGCTCCAGCTCAGGAGCATAGTTGACTTTCTCAAAACTGATCACTCCATTGGTCACCGTTCCTTTTTGCGTTATCTTTCCGCCTTCTCCGCCCGCAAAGGAGACATATCCCCCATTAAATGTCTGAATGTCGTGCAGTTGGGAGATATCTCCTGTCATGTGCCGGGAGCAGCCGTTGTCGACATACCAGGGTCTGACGAGATTCCTCCGCAACTGTCCCTACACGATGAGCGGAATCATTTAGATTTGGGGACCCAGGTTATTGCAGTCCTGGGTTGACCCTTAACTTTCACAGATTTCTCATTTGATTTTTCTTTTTCAACAAATACAGAGGATAATGATGACTGATGATATTTTATTTTTGGCATCCATTGGTATTTAGGTTTTGAAACATTCTTCGTTTGAATTTGCTTCGAGCCGGTGGATTTTCTACTCGAAGAGTTTGAAGATCCAGACCTACTCTTTGACGAAATCGACTTTGGCTTAGCTTGGGTCGATTTTGGCAAACTGTTTGTGAATTTGTTGAAAACCTATTTGTTCTTTTGAAAACCTGCCATTTTCTTGTTTTGATTTGTTTTCCAGTCATCATCTCGAGAGCGAGTTCTGGAGGATTTTCTAATTAAAGATCGTCCTCGAGACTCATTCTCTCCTCTTTGTGACAAATAATGCACTAACATCCGATTTAAACAATTTCTGGCAATATGACCAGCAATACCACAGTTGAAACAAATTTGTTTATTATCATTGGAAATGGTACTACTCTTGTCAGATTTCTTGCGTTTATTAATATTTCTAGCATTTTCACATTTACAAGAACAAGCACTAGATTGTGTAGCAAACGTAGAAGATGTAGAAGCATTCAAATCAGATTTAGCAACTTTATCAGAAACAACACCATTATTTTCACAATTATCAGTCTGAAACAACACACCACCAAAAACAAAAACATTAGTGTTTGAATTTAACACAGATTCATCACAAAATTCAACACCAAATTTAGATACAAAATTATTTGACTCAGACTTTTCAGCTTCTTGCTCCCCCTGAACTACCGACATATCTGCACTTGAGGTAGAAATGTTAGTATCCAAAATTTTATCATTTGAGCATGTTGCTTGTTCAGAACCAGGCTTTCCATAAACTAAGAAAGGTTCTTTATCAATCTCTTCTTGAGATAGAGGAATGACAATATAGGTATGATTGAAGGGAGGAGGGACACTCTCAAAACCTAATCCTACTTTCTTTTGGTTTTCACATGTAATGTCCTGCCACTGCATCTGTTCCTCTATCATTTTTTCAACTACTTCACTTGACCCATCGAATTTGTTAAAAATAAATTCAGCATTTTCAATACGATTTTTCAATGAGTCAAGTTCAGCGGTCACAGCAGCAAATTTTCTTTTGAGATGATCATGGTTCTCGCATTTGTTGCTGTAATCCTCTTCCAGTTTCTTAAAGTCATTTGTTTTATTCTCTAATTGTGTTTTTAAAGGCTTTTGATTTTTCCTAAGTGTGTAACCCTCATACTTAAGGTCCTCGTTCTCTCTCTTGATTAATTCAATTTGGTCACGTAAGAATTTAACAGTTTTCATACAAGATTGAGAGCAACCAAATTCACTGACCTCGGGTTTGGCTGCCTCAGGAGTAGTTTGCACCATGAACGCAAACTGAAGATTCATCATCTCTTCTTCGGGGTCTTTCTCTGCTTCTTCCTCAACATAATCCTTGATTTGAGCAAGATGCGCATTTTCAGGTCCTGAAATATTCAGAGCCTGAATTTGATCTTCCCAATCAAAGGATTGGGCCACCATCGCCAAGTTAGCAATCTGATTGCTTGAAGAAGATCCCTTATTGACATAGGTCACCGACACCATGGTTCCCTCAGAATTCTCCCTTCGATCTGGCTTTGGACATTCTCGAGCAAAGTGACCAGGTTCATGACAATTCTAGCATCTCAGCTTCCCTTTGTTGAACCACACTTTATTATCTGAATTCACACTCCAATTGTTCTTTCCGGATTTCTTGGAGAACTGCTTTGCCCTGAAAACCGCCATGGCTATTTGCCATGTAATATCCATCTCTTCCACATCCTCAGGGTGGATGTGGTCTAGGTCAGCAAATGAGAGTTGTGGGGAGAGTTCTCTAGCCACAAAAGCATTGTAGCAGTTTACCAAACTAGTGGCGAGGGCCAGATTTTCTTCCTTTTATTTTAAAGATGAAGCTTGAGGACTGATTCCATGAGATTGAACGGGTGCAGCTGAGGATGAACCAACACTAGAACCAACTTTTTGATCTAAAGTTTGAGGTTGAGGAACTTGAATGTGTTGCATTTGAGGGATAACATATGAAGTGGGCTGATGAGTCACATAAGGTTGAACTTGTGGAACATGAGAAACTGGAGGAGCTTGAGGAGTTGAGAAGCTTGAGAAAGAAGTGTTGTTGGTGGTTTGGATCCCAAGATTTGCTGTGGAGTATGAATTGACATGATTAATCTCCCTTTGCTTATCATCGAGATCGGAAGCCTTAATGATTGCCATTGTTTCCGCCAAACTCAACCTGTTCAAATCTTTGGTCTTTTTGATCACTGAGACATTCATATCCTAGGATTTTGGTAGAGAGTTCAGCAGCTTCTTGTTTATCTCTGATCTTGTCACCATAACACCGGCAGAGCTCATTTCTGTGGTAAGTGTGATAAACCTCTGCAACTGATTTTCAAGTGTTTCTCCCAAGACATGGTTAAACATATTGAATTTCTGTCGCAGCATGTCTTGGCGACTATGTTTCATGTCTTCATTGCCTTCATAGTCTTCTATCAGTGCTTCCCATAAGGCCTTTGCTGATGTATACTCACGGAAACCTTGAGAAATTTCTGGAGATAACGCCATGGTAATTGTAGCAAGAGCCTTTTCCTGCTCCTCGACTCTCTCAAAATCATCATCGGTGTAGTTCTCAACTTGCTTATCAATTATGGTTCCATCTTCCAATGTGGTTGTGATGCGGATTGGACCTCTAAGAATGCTTCTCCATATCTTGAAATCCTTCATTTTGATGTACTTTTCGATCCGATATTTCCATTCTGGAAATCCTTCAGCGGATAACAGTCGGGGAATTCGAGAAGTGGTTCCCATAATTGCATCTAATTCATGATGAGCTGACATGCTTTGAGATTCCATTTTTGTTTTTGATTGTTTTTTGATTTTTTTTAAAATTTTTTAATAAAAATTAATTTGAAAAACAAACAAAAAGATCAAGGAATGAAGGTTTTCGGTTGAGTGGTGATGACCGAAAACGAGGAATTCGGTTGAAAGGAGAAAATGAATAAAAGAGATTTTCGGTTTAAGATGATAAGGGGAGTTTTCGGTTTAAGAGAATAAAAGGTTTTCGGTTTCTGAAGATTAAGGGATTTTCGGTTGAAGAACAGTTTTCGGTTTTTGAAGATTCAAGGGATTTCGGTTGAAGAACAGTTTTCGGTTTCGGAAGATTCAAGGGATTTCGGTTGAAGAACAGTTTTCAATTTCTGAAGGTTGAACCGAAAACTAACAGTCTTCAATGAAAAACTTAGATTTTCGATCTGATTTTGATTTCCACACACTAAAACCTCAAACACAATCTTCAAACAAGACAGATCTGGACAGAAAAATGGTTGAAGATAAGTTTTCGGTTGATGAAGATTAAACCGAAAACAAATAAGATTTCAACCAAAAAGCTGAAATCCAAACAGATCTCTATTCCACACGATGCAAATTGTGATCTGATCTTCAAAACTTGAGCAAAAACAGGCTTCTAGTGACCGAGAACGTGAAGAACACGACTGTGAAGCAGAAAACTGAATAATAAGCTTGATTGACACCGGTTTGAAGCTCTGATACCAATTGTAAGGTCCTTGATGGAAGGCTCTTCACCAATTATCAATCAAGCATAAGAAAACAAAGAAAAAAATTAAGTAGAAGATGAAATGAAACCGAGCTTGCATACAATAACACACATAAATTGTCTGATACAACTCAGGGACCAAAAACTAGCAAAGTACAACTGCTGATCAACAACTCCGACTACTGACAGCCTGACAACCTATATATACCAATATGGACCGAAAACAGTTTTCGGTCAGGCTGACCGAAAGCCTGTTTTCGGTCACTTCCAACCGAGAACAATAACCTAGACCGAAAACACCAAACACACAAAAGACTCCAAAATACAATGTCAAATGCCCTAACTCATCTATACATTGTTGCCTAGCCCAAACCAAATATATTGGCCCTTCAATAATACATAATTAGGGGAAATTAACCCTCTTGGGCACTTTTACCTTTTTGTCCCCTTTTCGAACTTCTAACAAATTATCTTGACAATGATATCAATTATTTTAAGACATATAGTCTCATCATTTTCCAATAAAGTTAAGGAATCTAAGAAGCCTTATATGGTCCTTTTAAATCTTTAAACTATCATTTGTTTATTTCCCTACTTAGGTTCTAATTTGCCAAAGCATGTCCCTTCATACTCAAGCACTCCACCAACATTCCATTCTTTACTAATTCTGTTAGTAAGTCGGTACTCAGTCTTTAGCTTCCAAAATATATTTTCATCTTGCCATTTTTGATCTTTTCTAGTATCAAATCCTAAACTTAACATAGTACTTTCAACTAGTCCTGAACTCTTGATAGTTCATTAATACTAATGATTTGCTCCTTCTTCATTTACCCATAAGACAACCGAACCACGTATATTGCTATAGATCTTATACCTTTATACCATCAGGTACTATACCATCCAAATCTATGTTTGATTACCGCATTGTCCATATCCCATTTAATTCACTTTAACTGTCGCGTCAACCCAAAATATCATTTCATGAGTTAATGTATTTCTTAGTTCTACAAACTTTACCATACCATGACAAAAATCTCTAATGCACATGGTATTGTTTCTAGGCAACTTACAAACCTTGTTAGGTCCGAATAATCTCATTACTTGTAGCTTGATTCTTCCCAACTATCTACCCCTTAAGAGACATGATAGCATTTCTTTTAAGGTTAAAACACACGATGATCCTTATTATGTAGCAAGTTGTTTCATTTATTTCTTCATGGGCAACTCGTTTCCTCACATTTACTTTTTATGGACCTCGAATTCTACATTTGTTTTCACCATTACAATTTCATCATTCATGGCTCCTTCAACACTTTTGTTTGAGTACTTGGCTTTTCAATTCAACACTTTGTCAGTTTAACTTCTCATGCATTATATTTACTACTTTTTCTATTTCTTGTTCCTTCTTTATCGATACATAACCAACTTTCGTATTAATTGATTCATATGTCGTTTAGTCACATTCAAGTAACCCACAAGGCTCTAAGTCAAAGTTTTATTCCTTATATGACTCGTAACAGATGATCTCATTATGATATGTCCATCGTCTCTTTGTATGGCTGTCGAATCCAGATTAGGAGTAATACCCAAACCTAGCATTTAATTGTACTTGAGCATTCTTGGTCAGCATCATCAAGTTGCACAACTTGGAAGCTCTAAATCTTGTATTTTAGGTTTATTCTTGTCACTCATAAGTCCACGAACCACGTGTTTTCCTTTCTTAACATCTAAAGTATTGAGAGTTCTTGTAACATCACATCGTCACGATTTCGTATTATTATTTCCATCTAACCCTTAAAAGAAATAAGGACATTTATTTTAAGGTTCACATCACTCTATGATTCTCGCATTGTATTAATTTTTCTCACTGACTAATCCTTGAAAATTTAAAAAAATTTCCTTTACTCATCATCGTCTTCTTGACAGCCATTTTCAACAAAATTCAAGTGTTCATTCTTGTTTTCACCTTGTTAGTACTATAAGATATTGGATGTTCAATTTGCATCCTTTTATTTTCTATCATATGAAGGCATCTTCGCCCTTGGTCGATCATAGAGCTTCTTCGAAATACAACTTCGTCACCAACAAGTTATCACATCTTGAAGTCTAATACCTTATGATGCCCACATCATGTTCTCCACATAATCTTAACTTTCCATTATGAGTCATTGAATTTTTAAGTAGAGCTTAAAAAGTTCCACCATTTAAACTGTTCATCACGATAGTCTAGTACCTTAGGATAAGGTACTCTCAAGAATTTATCATCATCACATTTAGTTTCCATCATTTGCATGCTTTGAGGCGGTGTTCATCTTGATTGTCTTCCTTTCAGGTTCAAGAAATAGCCTCATGTATCTTGCACTATTGTTCTTTCTTTGTTGTGAATTCACTCACTAGTCTAGTGCATTATGTTAATGCATTACTACTCTCTTTTTACTAGTGTCTTGGTTACACAAGGACACCCTTCTTAAACAGTTACCATCATACTGGACACTCGATATTGTTGTGTTCTGGTTACCAACTCCTTAGGATTCCAATATATCTCATTGAGTCAAATGCATCATATTCCTTCGCAAGTTGTCCCAGTCCTGCTTTCTAGTACCATCTTTATTTCATAATCATATGTCCTTTTCACCAATTAGGTCATCGGCTCACCTTCACGTGTCGGAAATCAGATAATATCATTATATGTCACCTAATGATGGAATTTATGATTCCATTACATTATTTTCTTAACCAACTTGCTTCCAATTTGAAGTTATCACTCTTATGTAATAAGATAAGTTTGTCCCAAGTAACCAACTTTAACTATTTTCTTAATCATAAATTTGGAATTCTAATTCTTGGCCTATTTTAGACTTTTACAAAACGGCAATGATGTGGACAAATAAGGCTATCAGTCTTAAATTTATAACCTAACAAATCTTTACCAACTATGCACTTATAGGCAGTGTACCTAGTCAGATTATAGAATAGCTCATGTAAGTCGGGTGTCAAACTCAGGGAACGGAATTCAATTAAATTAAATAACTACTTCTAATCAAACTAAAAAACAAACTATGATTGTGGGTTTTACTGATTTTTCAAGATCAGAAGAACTTACTATAAAAAACAATTAAGCAAAGAAAAAAAATTAACTTCAAGACTTAATAGAATACTTCTGCTTAGATCCGATTTCAACTTCTCCTGTGGTTGATTTCTAATGGAAAGATTGTACTGATAACCAATTCGTTAACTTTTTGTTACGATCAAATATCTAGGTTTAACAATTTATGAATTACTAGTCAATGATCATGTAAAAGTTACACACGAAATCGATAATGAGCACAAATTGGAGTATGAATGATAGTACTTACTTTCTTATGATCAAGTTAAGCAACCAAACACAAATTAAGATTAATTATGCTCTCTAATACAATTAAAGTTACTAGCTTTAATTACTTAATCAAATATGCGATTAATCCTAGCTCTAACTATTTAATGATCATAAACAATTAGGAGACAAATTCATGCAACTAATATGATCAATTATCACACAGAATCTGATTGATAAGCAATATAAACTAGAACAAAAACATGTTAGGGTTGATATAACCAAACACAAGGAAAATCAATAATAATCATCCAAATATCCAAATCAACACATATAGATTAAAGTCATCTTCACCAAACAGAAGTAAAAGGGTTTTAGCCTCTCATTGTAGAAGAAAAACACATAAGATCCATGTAAAATAAGCTAGACATGAGTAATGATTAGCAAACCAACTTGATTAATGTGGAAATATTCTAAATCTTCTTCAATCCTTGAGCTCCACTTGATGCTCGGTCTTCTTTTGAGTGTCAAATGGTTCCCAGTCGTGATTCTCCTTATAAAACCGATTACATGCGCTCAAATTCGACCTAATGTTTGGGTTTTATAATTTCGAAAGTCTGATCATCACGTCGTGGTTGACCGCCACCATGACATGGTCCTAGAGTAAATGTCATATCTTCTGAGTCAGGTTTGACGGTCACGAACCTTTCATTCACCATGTCATGGTGGAGATCACCACGACGTGTTCTTCTCTCTTCAAGTCTTTTTTTCTTTCTTTTTTCATTAGCTCATCGATTCCTGCTTCCAGCTACTTGTATGCTTCCTTTTTTCCCGAGAAAGTCTTCGCTTCTACAAAAACATATTTTGAATATAATAAGTATGTTTTGTCCCAAAATAAACATAATTTTGCTAAAAGTATTAGAAATATGCATTAAATACATAGTTAAATATTCACATATCAAAATACCCCACACTTGATTTTTGCTTGCCCTCAAGCAAAACAGATTTTATTACATCATATCAAGACTTTAGAGACCAAAATTGCACTAGAAAATCCATTTTGAGCCTCTCGATTACTCCAAGACCGCAATACATGTATTTGTGTCTAAAATTTCCTAATAACTTCCCCTATCCTAAATACTCACAATCTTTATAAACACTTCCCCACTTCTTTAGAACAACACTCATTTTATGCATCCCTTCGAATATATCCTAGTAATCTTTCTTAACCTCAAGATAATTTTTTGTTAAGCCCCCAACCATTTATATAGAAAAATAACCTAGAAACAAAAAGAATTACAAACAATAATCACTTTGCAAATTTCCTTATTCTTGAGTCTACGATAATTTGGAGCTTTTTTCATGATATTTCTTGATCTTCATAGCTTTGTAGACTCTTATCCTCTCAAACTTTGCAACTTTTTTTTTTATTTTCTCACTTTTTTTCACTGAAAACTAAAAGTCCTAAAAAACACATGCTTAAGAAAGGGAACTTAACTTCAACCCTTATTGGTTAGAGGTATTACTCTAAGGTGCAATGACTACATAAGCTCTCCTAGATATATTCCCAATACATGATGCTAAACATACCGTGGCACTCAAACTAAGCAAGTACGTGTTTTTTTTTCCATGATTACGCTATAATAGGGAAACCACAAAATACAGTATAACATATATTGGCTCAAAGAAAACATCAACACTCGCATTGGATCATCCCACATAACACGAGCAACCGAGATCTCAATATAACAATTTTTTAACTAGATTCAATTTTAGAGTATTTCTTCAAATCTTCCTATAATTGTT
The DNA here is from genome assembly GCF_052849685.1 of Lactuca virosa. Lineage (NCBI taxonomy): Eukaryota > Viridiplantae > Streptophyta > Magnoliopsida > Asterales > Asteraceae > Lactuca > Lactuca virosa. The sequence goes on along the minus strand of NC_136434.1, from coordinate 275,165,778 downwards.
TTAGTTCCTAGTCATTTTTTCAACCCCCTACCCTACACTTAATTGATGCAATGTCCCCATTGTATATTTAAACAATTAAAGAACATAAAATTAAAAAGGAAGAATTGGAACAGACTCCCCTTGGGTAGTAGTGGCGAGATCGAATTTTGAAACTAGTGTGGTAAAGCTTGGACTTCTCGTAATCTGGCTGGAAATAGTACTTCTGGAGTCTTTACTCGTGAATACCTATGTGCATGATCAAAATTAATGAAAGAACCATTCTTCAAAAATTGTGTTTAACCTGTGCCACGACGTGGTATAAGAATGCCACGTCCTGGTGTCAAGCAAATAGTCTTAATAGTCGCGGATTATAAGATCGCCATGGCGTGGTAAATGTTGGGTTTTGAGCATTCTAACACTCCTATGGTGTACATGCAACCCTATAAACCTTGGATCTATGTTTTCTCTATTATACATGCAAATATTAACTATTCCAAGGTTTCATCCTAACTAGCATATTATGAAACACCTATACTACAAAGTTCTAGTTAGATGACATACCTTTTGATGTAGCTTGATGTCTTCAAGCTTTAAGAGCTTAGCCCTAATAGTACGGAAGCCTCAAGTGGAATCACAAATCACCAAAACACCTTGGAAAACCTTTAGAGAATATGGATACTTAACTCACACTATGAAATCGATTATTGCCCTCTTTAGTGTATCCACACTAGCCACTAGCATAATTTCATGAACCATAAGACCCTTTATATAGTGTGGAGGATTAGGGTTAAACCCTAATACCCATGACCTTTCATTTCCTAGGATCCATGGGTTAAAGCTCCATGGACTATCCATGAAGACTTAGCCCAACCTAAATGAACTTGGCCCACTACACACACACACACATATATATATATATATATATATATATATATATATATATATATATATATATCTAAGAGTCCATATTTAATTAGTTCCTTTTGATCACTTAATTAATTATAAATTAATTCTTGATCAATACTAATTAAATAATATGATTATATATTAATATATTAGAACTTATAATATATTAATATAAATCATAAATATACTATTCTCAAAAGACTATCCATATAAATTGTGTCGGTGAAGTGCAACCCAAATGGACCATGACGGGTCGGGTCAAGTACATACCAAATATAGTTATGGACTTAGACATTAATCCAACAGTAAAGTGATGCCACGTCGTGGTGTCAGGTTTAATGCATTCACGTTAAAATCGAATGTCACGACGTGGTGATGATGGCCACGTCGTGGTGCCTTCTCAGAGTGTCTTCAATAGTCAAAATAATGCATCAAATCTTCTTAATGTCTTAGGAGTATTCTCGAATTTTACCTCTTTGAAATTCTTCAAAAATATTCTCTTAATTAAGTGAAACCCCACACTTATTCAAAACATGGTCTTCATTTATAATCTTCACAAAATCTCACAGCTTCTTCATAAGCTCCTTCACTGCTTCACGTATTTTTTTCTAATACTACAAAATAAAATCAAAAGACTAGAGAAACACATGATCATTTGGTTAAACTAACATAAACGCTAAAAATAAAAACGAAAAACGAAACAAAAAGAAATCAAAAGGAAAAGAAAATGAAAAACTCTTAAAAATTCAGGTTGCCTCCCGAAAAACACTTCTTTTTTAGGAGTCGTGAGCCTGACTCCTTCCTAATCTATGTTTTTGTAGTTTGGAGTGGGATCTCCCTTTTCTCCTTTTTCTCTTTCCATTTGAGCTTGTATGCTTGAACCCATTGAATGTATGCCTTCTGTGAAATCTCCTTCTTCTTTTTATTGGCACTTTCGTCATGTTTGTGCTTTACCCCTTTGTTATTTCCTTTCACTTTCGTGATCTTCTTGTCATCTAATTCCATCTTGACCATTACTGGCTCCTCTAATTCCCCACCCATATCTTCATCAAATATCTCAATTTCTTCATATAATTCATCTTCTACATCATCACTTACTTCTTCCACTTGAGCCTTAGGTATAGTAAACGTGATCACCTCAAATGTCATGGGAATCGAGGCTCTTGTTTTAGAACATTTGACTTTTTCTTCATGGGGAATCTCTCAAACCTTCCACTCTTCTCCCATCATCTTTTCAACTTTTTCTAACTCAGTAAGGTCTTTTCCATATCACTCATTTTTGGACTCATCTCAAAAGTAGTTGCTTCATCTTCTATATAAAGTGTGAGATTTGAATAGTGGATATCAACAAGAGGTCTAGTGCTACTCAAGAAAGGTCTTCCAAAAATAATGGGAAGGTCTTCATCTTCTTTCATGTCGAGAACCACAAAATCAACCGGAAAAACAAATTTTCGCACCTTTACCAACAAATCTTCAATGATTCCACGTGAGTTAGTGATTGAGTGATTTTCCATTCTAAGTGTCATCTTTGTGTCTTGGAGCCTTGGTATACTGAGCTTCTTATAGAAAGAATATGGAATGAAATTAAGCTTGCCCCCGAATCGGCTAAAGCATTTATAGAAATGGAATTGCCAAATTCATAAGGCAATGTGAGTTGACCTGGATCTCCAATCTTGATTGGTAATCCATTGATGATTGTAGTTGAACACCAACTCATTAAGAATTGTGGTTGAGGCCTTTTCGAACTCCTTCCAATTAGTCATAACATCTTTTGCAAACTTTGGAAGCTTAGCCATTGATTTGATGAATGGGTCGTTTTATCGAGAGTGAGAGCACTTCTTCCATAAATTTCTTTTTTCCCGGCTCCTGAGAATACTTGAATGCTTGAGATGAGAATGGCAAAGGAGGCTTATACGAATGAAGAGGTGAAAAAAATTCCTCTCGTGACCACGATGTCGTGAATCATCATAACACGATTCACATTTTTCTTTTATTACTTTGGGATTCTTTTTCTCCAAACACGAATCGGGTTGCATAGTAGCTATTTCATGGGTCATAAATGGTTCTAAATGAACTTCTTCGTCGGTGTAGATTTCCATTACATGAGGTTGTGATTTTTGGTCTTGATTTCTAGGTAGTAATCTTTTATTAACAAGTTTTGTTAGTTGCCTATGTCGAGTCTCTATATTCTTGATGGAAACTTAATGATTTCTCACATTAGCATCAGTAGTATCATGTCCCTTTTAATATGCTTCCATAAACCTATGAAGTACCGAATAAAAATCCATCTTCTTTTCTTGTGGTGGTTTCCCTTTTTGATAGAAATCGTGACCGGTTTGTCTATACTTCTCATATTTTTGCTTCTTATACTCTTCATATGGCAACCACTCCTTTTTGTTCTTCCTCTAATCTTCATCATAGTTATCACCACTAGAGTAGAAAACTTGTGCTTTTCTGTTCCCATTCTCATCTAAGTCACAATCCTTAGTCAGATGTGGCCAAGTACAATTATCACACCCGACTCTTATTATATGGATTGATTGATCCATTTTTGTTATTCTCCGATACGTATTCTCTAACTTTGCCAAAACTGTAGCTATGTTTTCGTTCCCACCATCTGTTGGATAAGGTGTCTAAGTTCATAACTATATTTGAGATGTACTTGACCCGACCCGGCATGGTCCATTTGGGTTGCACTTCACCCGAACAATTTATATGGACAACCTTTTGAGAATAGTATAAGTTATGATTTATTAATATATTATAAGTTCTAATATATTAATATGAAATCATATTATTTAATTAGTATTGATCTAGAATTAATTTAGAATTAATTTTATCAAAAAGGTGACTAATTAAATATGGACTCTTGTATTTATATAGTGTGGGTTATTGCTTATTTAGAATGGGCTAGGCTTGCATGGAAAGTTCATGCATAGTCCATGGAGCTTTAACCCATGGATCTCATGGAAATGAAAGGTCATGTGTATTAGGGTTTACATGGATGTAACCTTAATCCACCACACTTGAAATGGCACTAGTGTGTGTGTGAGAAAAGGTGGCCGATTTCTACAAGTATTCATACTCTCTCTAATGGTTTCCAAAGTTTGTGGTGATTTGTGACTTCCATTTGAGGTATCCACATTATTAGTGCTAGGCTCTCAAACTCCAAGCAATCAACCACTACTAAAAGGTATGTAATTCTACTAGTGTTTTATGATTCAAGTTCCCCATAACATGCTAGTTAGGAAGCAAACCTTGGAAAATTGTTATTTGCATGTATCTTAGAGAAAACATAGATCCAAGGTTTCTAGGGTTGCATGTACACCATAGGAGTGCTAGAATGCTCAAAACCCTTCAGTGGTATAAGAGCCTAGGCTTGTTTTTCTTGAGACTTGATGCAAACTTGTTTTTCCAAAACCAAAATCTGCCCAGACTGGAAAACTCGACGAGTTCTGGCCAAAAACTCGCCGAGTTCATGACTTAATCCATGAACTCGACGAGTTCCTTATAGAACTCGACGAGTTTATCTCCCAGTTTGCAGATTTTCGAGTTTTGCTGCTGGAAATGGACTAGAAACATTACCCTAAACTGGTTTGGTCTTAGAAAACTTGTTTTAGATGGTGTAATGTTTATGCTAATCCATTTTCAATGGCTATTATCAAATTTTCAAGTTTTGTATGTGTTGTTTATGATTCTTGAAATTGTTGATATGCATGGTCATGAACTTATGAGTTTAGAAGATCATAGGAATTATTTTCAAAATTGTTTGTTAGTTAGTTCTTGATCATTATGTGTTTTAATGGAATCCATAATTTGTCCACAAGTTATGGATTACATAAAATTCCATTAAATGAACACGTAGGTTACATAAAATGAAAAACCTCTCATTTTAATGAACCATTAACTCATAAGTTATGAAAGTTGAAAAGTTTTGAAAGTTACAAAACTTGCCCTCAAGTTTTGGAACATGTAAAGTCACCTTAAAAACTTTAGTTCCAATCCCTAGAATTTGAAAAGTTAAAATTCAACCATTATACTTTATAATATTATAAGTTAATAATATTTATATATGTATAAGAACAAGTCTTTTTACCGTTAGTAGGCCTCATTGAAAAAGCCCGTCTATAAGGGGGTATAAGGTTGTTGCCTATAAAATGGCAGCTTAATGGGTGTCCACTCTCACCCGCCGCTTCCTTGACTGGTGGAGGGTCGTTAGCCGAACAGGTAGGACAATGACTTTAATCCTCATTAAAAGTATGATGATTATAAAGTAACTAAATGTTTTATAAATTCCCAATCTTAGTTACTTTAGGAAAATGTAAAAAAGGTGCTAACCCATGAAATTACACTTTGCACTTTGCTTAAGTCGTTAGTGGAGCGTGTGTGGTTAACCGGCACACTAACCTGGACTTAACAAGGTAGGCAAAGGGTGGCTTAAGGTTTATCATAGATCGGTGGAGCGCGTGTGGTTAACCGGCATATTGGTTGAGGGATAAACATTAAGAATACCAAGTAATTTGCATGGTTACTTCACACCTTTTTTTTTGTGATCCTCGGCATCCGAGTCACAAAACTTGAAGGGCACACTCGAGATTGAAACATGCCATTGAAAAGTTCAATGAATCTCAAAGAATCTAGGAGTTTCAAAACCAATTAAAACCTAATAATTTATTTTGTTTTTCATGGTGGAAATTGGTGAACCGTCATTCACCTACCTTCAAATATTTTATAGCTTGTATTTCGGCATCCCTATTTTAAGTTATAAAATATTATGTTGGCTCCTAGCCTTAATATTACATTTGGGTGTCTTATTAAGGACTATCTTTATATTTAATCTAAACTTGTCATTCTTCTTTTTCAGATGTCGTCCAACAATGCTGCTTCAGGCTCAAACCCTACCGGCTCCTTCTCTCTCATGAACCTTTATGGGAGAGTCATCTTCGATGGTTCCAACTTTATGGATTGGATCCGGAACATCAGGATGGTCACTCGTTACGAGGACAAGGAATATGTCCTCGACAAGGAGCTTAAGGAACTTGATGAGTCGTCTGCTACTCCAGAGGAGATCGCTGAATTCCGAGCACATGAGAGAGATGCTACTAAGGTGGCTTGTATCATGTTGGCCTCAATGAAAGCCGAGCTCTAAAAGTCCTATGAGGACTATTACCCTTTTGAGATGCACCAGGAGTTGATGGACCGCTACCATCAGAGTGCTCGTCAAGAGCGGTATGAAATCATCTCCTCCATGATAACAACCAGAATGAAGGATGGTGAACCCATCACGGTCCACATGCAGAAAATGAAAAGGTATGTCGACCGTTTGCTGAAACTGAATGTGAACTTCCCCGAGGAGTTGGCAATTGACATCATTTTGCACTCCTTACCTTCGTGTTATGATCAATTCCGAATGACATACCACATGAACAAGTAGGAAGTTACATTCAGCAAACTTCAAGGACTCTTGAAGACCGCCGAAAGTGGTCTTAAGGGTAAATCGGTTGTTACCACTCTTACACCTACCGCGGCCCCTGTCTTGGCAATCGAGCAAGGCAAATGAAAGAAGAGGAAGAGCCCTTCGAAGGGTACCAAGGTAAAGTCCCTTGATGTCACCTCTTCAACTGGAACTAAGAAAGGTTTTTTCACTCCTTCTGCCAACCCTAAAGAGGCTGAATGCTTCTATTGCCAGTAAAAGTCGCACTGGAAGCGAAACTGCCCAAAGTACCTGCAAGATGTTAAGGATGGGAAAGTGAAACCCAACCATGCAGGTATTTACACTATATTGTCTAATAACTCACCCTATTCTAGTTCTTGGGTCCTTGATAAAGGTTGTGGTATTCACATATATTCTGATTTGCAGGGACTAAGAAGAAGTAAGAATGTGGAGCATGGGAAGATAAACTTGATCATGAGGAATAGGAAAGTTACACATGTCACCAAGATTGGAGTTTATTCTTTGTTGCTAAGTAGTGGGTTAACATTAGATTTGAATAAGTGTTGTTACTCGTCTGAAATGGCAAAAAATATTATTTCCTTTCATGGTTTGTACAAACAAGTTTTTACCTTTTTGTTTGATAATAAATGTAGTGGTATTAATGCTTTCTTTAATAATGTTATTTATTTTAAAGCATTACCTTGTGATGGTGTGTATGAAACTGTTTCGGTTGTAGATAACCTAGGAAATAAGGTGTTGTGTATCGATTTTTCCACTAGCTTGGATAAATCATCATTATGGCATTGTCGTCTTGGACATGTAAGCAAGAAACGCATAGGCCAACTCCAAAAGGATGGAGTCTTGCAGTCATTTGACCTAAAGTCAGATTATGGTTGCGAATCTTGTTTGCTTGGGAAAATGACAAAGTCACCCTTCACTGGTACTTGTGCTAGGGGTGAAGGTTTGTTGGATGTTGTACACACAGATGTGTGTGGACCTTTCAGAACCGCCACAAGGGATGCTAACCGCTTCTATGTGACTTTTACTGATGATTATAGTAGATATGGATATGTCTATTTAATCAAGCATAAGTCAGAAACCTTTGAAAAGTTCAAGGAGTTTAAACAGGAAGTGGAGAATCAGTTGGGCTGGAACATTAAGACGCTTCGATCCGATTCAGGTTGTGAGTATCTTAGTACAGAGTTCCTCGACTATATTAAGGAATGTGGGATTGTCTCACAAATGACACCTCCCAGGACACCACAGCTTAATGGTGTGGCTGAGAGGCGTAATCGAACCTTATTGGATATGGTTCATTCCATGATGAGTCGAGCTTCGCTACCAATCTCATTTTGGGGGTATCCCTTACAGACTGCCGCCCATATCCTTAATCTAGTCCCTACAAAGAAGGTTGCCAAAACACCTTATGAGATGTGGATTGGGAAGGTTCCCAATCTAGATCACATCAAGATTTGGGGTTGCGAGGCTTTTGTCAGGCGTGAGACTCACGATAAGCTCGAACCTCAAAGTGAGAGGTGTATTTTCATTGGCTACCTACAGAAATCCTTTAGTTGCCTCTTCTACAGACCCATTGATAATATGGCCTTTGTAGCAAGGAGAGGACTATTTTGAGAGAGAGAGAGAGAGAGAGAGAGATAAAGAGAGAGAGAGAGAGAGTTCATAAGCCAAGGAAATAGTGGGTGGCAAATTGACCTTGAAGAAATTCAAGAGTCAAGTGGTGAAGGAACCTCAAACCGTAGCAATCAACCTGAGGAGGAAACTCCTGTTGATCCAACTGACGAGTCTGTACCTCTGAGGCGTACCACGAGAGTTAGGAATTGCACCTGAGCATTATTATGGTTTCCATATTACTGCGAAAGGTGATACACTTATCAGTAATAGTACCCTGGTAAGTCTAGATGAACCTAACAGCTACACGGAAGCCATGGCAGGCCCTGAGGCTGCTAAATGGAAAGAGGCTATGGATAGCGAGATACAGTCCATGTATGACAATCAAGTTTGGAACTTGGTTGACAATGTACCAGGTCGCAAGACCGTCGGGTGCAAATGGATCTTCAAGAAGTAGACCGACATGGATGGTAGTGTACACACTTATAAGACAAAGGGCTTTTCTCAAACTCCGGGAGTCGATTATGATGAGACCTTTTCACTAGCAGCGAAGATTAAGTCTATTAGGGTTATGCTAGCCATTGCTGCATTTCATTACTATGAAATATGGAAAATGGATGTCAAAACCGCTTTCCTTAATGGGAAGTTGGCTGAGGATGTTTACATGAGTCATCCAGAGGGTTTTGTCAGTGCATATTACCCTGATAGAGTGTGTAAGCTTGAGAAATCCATCTATGGATTGAAACAAGCACCTCGCAGATGGAATCTTTGTTTCGATGAGAAAGTCAAAGAGTTTGGCTTTTCTAGGAGTGAAGATGAGTCCTATGTATATGTCAAGGTTAGCGGGAGTATAGTTAGCTTTTTGGTATTGTATGTGGATGACATACTACTCATAGGAAATGACATCCCAACTCTGCAGGAGGTGAAGTTCTGGCTTGGGAAGTGTTTCACTATGAAGGACCTTGGAGATGCTGCCTATATCCTAGGGATAAGGATTTTGAGAGACAGGAGTAAGAGACTAATTGGACTTAGTCAGAGTACCTACTTGGATAAGGTGCTGAATAGGTTCAACATGCAGAATTCCAAGAAAGGTGACTTACCGATCCAGCATAATGCCAAACTGAGCAAGGCTCAGAGCCCAAGTACGGACGATGAGATAGCTGAGATGCGTCGATTTCCATATGCTTCCGCTGTTGGCTCGATCATGTATGCTATGACTTGTACTCGTCCTGATGTGGCCTTTGCGTTGAGCATGGTCAGCAGATATCAGGGGAACCCTGGCAAGGCACACTGGACTACGGTAAAGAATATTCTCAAGTACCTGCGGAGGACTAAGGACTGCGTCCTTAAACTCGGTGGGAGTGATGACTTGAGAGTAGTAGGGTATAGTGATGCTAGCTTTCAGACTGATAGGGATAATTTTCGTTCTCAGTCGGGCTGGGTCTTTACCTTAAACGGAGGAACAATTACTTGGAAAAGTTCCAAGCAGGAAACAGTGGCTGATTCAATTTGTGAATCAGAGTATATAGCGGCAGGCGAGGCAGAAAAGGAGCCTATATGGCTAAACAACTTCATTGGAGACCTTGGAGTTGTACTAGCTATAAAGGAGCCTATGGAGATTTCCTGTGATAGTGAAAGTGCAGTTGCCTTAGCCAAGGAACCAAGGGATCACGGAAGATCCAGACACATCGACAGAAAATACCATTTCATCAGACATCGAATAGAAGAAGGACTCCTCGTGGCAAAGAGGGTATCATCGGATGAGAACCCAGCAGATCCCTTCACGAAGGGACTGAGTAGGGTTAAGCATCTTCAGCATGCGAGGTGCATAAGGTAAAGGATGATATTAGTATTGGAAATTAGATAGCTTTGAAATTTATAAAGTGTAATTGACATTTGATGATAAATAAAAGTTGTTGTTTATTTATAAGTAAAGCGTTGCTATCTTTTGTCAATCATTTACTATCATTTCATTTTGCATGTTTTGACTTCCAGAATAATTATGTTATGGTATATCATATTATTCAAATTCTCCACAGTCGGTCATATGTTGGAAATAGATATGAATTAAGACGGTCATGAAGCTGGCTTGTAGATGTCTAAAGTGTTGGACATAGCAAGAGTTGCTACAACATTCATGAGTACTCATAAGTTTTGAGTATTGGATTCAACCCACGCTCACTTGTATCACTTCATGGAATTTATCTAGAGTGATCGTGAGACGGTAATATCATATAAGTCTTCAAACCTAGAGATATGAGTTGTTGACTATGAGTTGGTTATACATTGATTGTACGAAAACGCATTGGTAACTCAATGTTATAAAACGTGCCTTTGTGTATAATTCAACAAGTAGTAGAACAAGCATATGAGTCGAAGTTTATCTGTTCCTTCCTGGATTAGAAGCGATATCTGGGCCCCTCTATGATTTTGTGTTGACCCATGTACCGAGCCCGGTCAGAACTAAATTGATGTGTTCGATTAAGTTCTATGTCAAACAAATATGAAATCGGGAAACAAACTGCTGAACAATAAGTAAGACATTGTTCCATGTATTTGCCCGGCTGATATCTAAAAAAGAGGATTATATGATCACTTATCTAAAATGGCGCTTCATAGTTCAACATAGTTTTAAGAGCTACGATTGCCGGTCGGTTCCTGAAGTCATGCTTGCAATTATAGTTATTAGACTTATCCAAGTGGGAGACTGTTGGATAAGGTGTCTAAGTCCATAACTATATTTAAGATGTACTTGACCCGACCCGGCATGGTCCATTTGGGTTGCACTTCACTCGAACAATTTATATGGATAACCTATTGAGAATAGTATAAGTTATGATTTATTAATACATTATAAGTTCTAATATATTAATATGAAATCATATTATTTAATTAGTATTGATCTATAATTAATTTAGAATTAATTTGATCAAAAAGGTGACTAATTAAATATGGACGCTTGTATTTATATAGTGTGGGCTATTGCTTATTTAGAATGGGCTAGGCTTGCATGGAAAGTCCATGGATAGTCCATGGAGCTTTAACACATGGATCTCATTGAAATGAATGGTCATGGGTATTAGGGTTTACATGGATGTATCCCGAATCCACCACAGTATATAAAGGAGTCCTTGGCACTTGAAATGGCACTAGTGTGTGTGTGAGCAAAGGTGGTCGATTTCTACAAGTGTTCATACTCTCTCTAAAGGTTTCCAAAGTTTGTGGTGATTTGTGACTTCCATTTGAGGCATCCACATTATTGGTGCTAGGCTCTCAAACTCCAAGCAATCAACCACTACTAAAAGGTATGTAATTCTACTAGTGTTTTATGATTCAAGTTCCCCATAACATGCTAGTTACGAAGCAAACCTTGGAAAATTGTTATTTGCATGTATCTTAGAGAAAACATAGATCCAAGGTTTCTAGGGTTGCATGCACACCATAGGAGTGTTAGAATGCTCAAAACCCTTCAACATCTCCTTTACCTCTAGTAACATCCTCTCGTGGATTATGGTACTCACGTGAGTGCTTTGTGAACTCTTCAATCAACTCCTTGACAGTTGTTGGCTCCTTCTTCGTTATTAGTCCTTGCAAGTCAAGAAGTTGTCTTGTTGTGACATTCACACCATCGTAGAAAATGAAAACTTCTTGTTGGACATTAAGTTCATGTTGAGGACAATTCCTAAGCAAGCCCTTGTATTTTTCCTATGCTTCATACAATGACTCTCTAACCTCTTGTTGAAAATTAGCAATATTCTTTTTGAGCTTTGAGATCTTTGAAGGTGCACTAAATTTCTCAATAAAAGCATCACGAAGATTTGCCCATGTAGTCATGGATCCGGGTGCGCGTGACATCAACCAAACCTTGGCTTCACTAGTAAATGTCATCAGAAGCATCCTAAGTAACATTGATTCTCTTGGCACATTAGGAACATTGAAGTAGTTTGCAATATGCTATACTTCATCGATGTGCTTGAAAGCATACTCATACTCTTTCCCAGCAAACGATATATCCTTGAGCATCGATAGAATATGCCCTTTGAGCTCAAAACTCCTTTCATCTGGTATCTCGGGTAGAATAAGACCTGGTCTATGTTCTTTACATATCCTATTCTTGTAATCTCCCATCATCATTCTTGTGATATCCACCATCTCTTCACTATTGCTCTTGATCTCTTCCTTGTCTAAACTTTCTTTGGTAGATGTTTTTGGCTGGTATCCAATTCCCTTCTTATCAGGTGTCCTCTAGAAACTTTCAAATCCTTTGTTCGATTAAAATGTGCTTGTTGACTCGTTGGATTTCTTGTTCTTCTTTTTATGAAAAGTTGATTCTCTATCTTGAAGTGGTGGAACTATTTGAGTTTTAGATGCTCGGGTCATAAATCACTACAACAGAAACAAAACAAAACAAAAATACGTAAAAGGAATAAAAATAACTAAACTAAAAATAAACTAAGAGGAAACCGTGACATGGTGGATATGACCACGACGTTGTTGTTGTTCAGAAAGAAAAATAAAAGAAACTAATGCAAGCAAAGTAACTTTCTTTGGTTTTTATCCCACAAAAAGGATCGAATAACTAAAAGCAATTAAACTAAAAATCAAATAAGCCGTTACCCGGCAACCGCCCAAAAAACTTGATGTTCACAAACATACCTATCATTCTTAAATTTATAACCTAACAAATCATTACCAACTATGCACTTATAGGCAGTGTAACTAGTCAGATTATAGAATAGCTCAAGTAAGTCGGGTGTCGAACTCAGGGATTGGAATTCAATTAAATAAAATAACTACTTTTAATTAAACTAAAAAACAAACTATGATTGAGGGGTTTTTCCTGAATTTTCAAGATCAGAAGAACTTACTATCAACTAACAATCAAGCAAATAAAACAAATTAACTTCAAGAATAAAATGAATACTTCTGCTTAGATCCGATTGCACCTTCTCCTATGGTTGATTTCTAATGGATGCATTATATTGATTACCAATTTGTTAACTAGCTATTACGATCAAATATCTATGCCTACCAATTTGTGAATTACCAAGAAATGATCATGCACAAGTTAAACACCAAATCGATAATAAACACAAATTGGACTATGAATGATAGTAGTTACTTTCCTATGATCAAGCTAAGAAACCAAGTAGAAATTAAGATTAATTATGCTCTCTAGCACAGTTAAAGTTACTAGCTTCAATTAATTAATCTAGGATGTGATTAATCCTAGCTCTAACTATTTAAAGATCATAAACATTAGGAGACAAATTCATGCAATTAATATGATCAATTATCACACAAAATCTGATTTATAAGCAATATAAACTAGAACAAAAACATGTTAGGGATTAGATTATTTAACACAAGTAAAATCAATAATACTCATCCAAATATCGAAATCAACACATACATATTAAGTTCATCTTCACCCAACATAAGTAAAAGGGTTTTAGCCTTTCATTGTAGCAGAAAAACACATAAGATCCATGTAAAATAAGCTAGAGATGAGTAATGATTAACAAACCAACTAGATCAATGTGGATATCTTGTAAATATTTTTCAATCCTTGATCTCCACTTGATTCTCGAACTTCTTCTGTGTTTCCAAGGGTTTTCAGTCGTAATTCTCCTTTGAAAACTGATTACATGCCCTCAAATTTAACCTAATGTTCGGGTTTGTATAATTTCAAAAATTTGATCACCACGTCGTGCTTGACCGCCACCACGACGTGCTCCCTAATGGTCGCGAACCTTCCATTCTCCACATCATGGTGGAGATCACCACGTGTGTTCTTCTCTCTTCAAGTCTTCTTTTCCTTTCTTCTTGCTTTCACTCGTCTATTACTTCTTTCAGCTTCTTATATACTTTCTTTTTTGTCCCGAGCACGTCTTCACTGCTACAAAACATATTTTAAACATAATAAGTATCTTTTGTCCCAAAATAAATATAATTGTAGCTAAAAGTGTTAGAAATATGCTTCCTTTTTGTCCCGAGCAATTCAACTATGTCCCCTTTTTAGCTACTTGATTGTTGAAAAATTAAATAGCTCACTTTTCTTCATTCTTTGGTGTTTCTAACTCGCTACCAATAGTACTTGGTTGATACAAGCTCAATTTCAAAGGTATATCAAACGTACACCATTAATTTTCATTTTATACTAGCTATTTGACTTTGACACAAAATTCAAAGTTGTCAAAAAATTCCCATTATCGATTAAACTCCTTCATGACTCTTATTTGACACAAGTTATGTTTTCATTAAGCCCATAACTCACTCGAATCTTTACCATATTTGACAAACCCCTTTCATGGTTCTACCAAGTTCGAGTATGCATCATGTGTCTATAATGGTATGGGCCCTATACTATTATTGATGGGATTTGAGCATTCTAACACTCCTATGGTGTACATGCAACCCTAGAAACCTTGGATCTATGTTTGACTAAGATACATGCAAATAATTATTTTTCCAAGGTTCTTATCCTAACTAGCATGGCATGGGGTACTTGAATCAAATAAAACTAGTAGAATTACTTACCTTGTAGTAGTAGTTGATTGCTTGGAGTTTGAGAGCCTAGCACCAATAATGTGGATGCCTCAAATGGATGTCACAAATCACCACAAACTTGGAAACTTGAGAGAATAGTCACAAACTTCTTGAAATCGGCCCTATTAGTTTACACACATCAACTAGTGTTATTTCAAGAACCAAAGCCTCCTTTATATAGTGTGGTGGATTAGGGTTACATCCATATAAACCCTAATACCCATGTCTTTTCATTTCCATGAGATCCATGGGTTAAAGCTCCATGGAGTATCCATGGACTTTCCATGCAAGCCTAGCCCATTCCAAATAAGCTTTAGCCCACACTATATAAATACAAGAGCCCATATTTAATTAGTCATACTTTTGATCTCTAAATTAATTCTAAATTAATTATAGATCAACACTAATTAAATAATATGATTTTATATTAATATACTAGAACTTATAATATATTAATAAATCATAACTTATACTATTCTCAAAAGATTATCCGTAAATTGTTCGGGTGAAGTGCAACCCAAATGGACCATGCCGGGTTGGGTCAAGTACATACCAAATATAGTTATGGACTTAGACACTATATCCAACAGTCTCCCACTTGGATAAGTCTAATAACTATAGTTGCAAATATGACTTCAGGAACCGATCAGCAATTGTAGCACTTTAAACTCTGTTGAACTATGAAGCGCCATTTTAGATAAGTGATCATACAATCCTCTGTTCTACATATCAGCCGGACAAATACATGGAACAAGGTCTTGCTTATTGTCCAGCATTTGTTTCCCGATTTCCGATTTGTTTGACATAGAACTTAATTGAACACATCAATTTAGTTCTGACCGGGCCTGGTACATAGGTCAAAACAAAATCATCGAGGGGCCCAGATATCGCTTCTAATCCAAGAAGGAACAGATAAACTTCGACTCATATGTTTGCTCTACTACTTGTTGAATTACACACAAATGTACATTTTATAACATCGAGTTACCAATGCGTTTTCGTACAATCAATGCATAACCAACTCATAGGTAACAAATCATATGTCTAGGTTTGAAGACTTATATGATATTATCGTCTCACGATCACTCGAGATAAATTCCATGAAGTGATGCCAGTGAGCGTGGGTTGAATCCAATACTCAGAACTTATGAGCACTCATGAGTGTTGTAGCCCCGCTTTGTCTAACATCTTAGACCTCTACAAGCCAACCCATGACAGTCTTGATTCATATCTACTTCCAACATATGACCGACTGTGGAGAGTTTGAATAATATGATATAAACCATAACATAATTATTCTGGAAGTCAAAACATGCAAAAAGAAATAATAGTAAACGACTGACAAGAGATAGCAACACTTTACTCATAAATAACAGCTTTTATTTATCATCAAATGTCAATTACATTTTACAAATTTCAAGACTATCTAAATACTAAAACTAATATCATCCTTCAGCCCTATGCTCCGAGCATGCTGGAGATGCTTAACCCGAGTCAGTCCCTTCGTGAGGGGATCTGTTGGATTCTCATCCGATGACACCCTCTTCGCCACGAGGATTCCTTCTTCTATTCGATGTCTGATGAAGTGATATTTTCTGTCAATGTGTCTGCCACTGTCTCCTGCTTGGAACTTTTCCAAGTAATTGCCCCTCCGTTTAGAGTAAAGACCCAGCCCGACTGAGAGCGGAAATTATCCCTGTCAGTCTGAAAGCTAGCATCACTATACCCTACAACTCTCAAGTCCTCACTGCCACCGAGGGTAAGGACCCAGTCCTTAGTCCTCCGTAGGTACTTGAGGATATTCTTTACCGCAGTCCAGTGTGCCTTGCCAGGGTTCCCCTGATACCTGCTAACCATGCTCAAAGCAAAGGCTACATCAGGTCGAGTACACGTCATAGCATACATGATCGATCCTACAGCTGAAGCATAAGGTATTCGACTCATTTCTGCTATTTCAGCCTCAGTACTAGGGCTTTGTATCTTATTCAATCTGGCGTTACTCTGGATGGGTAACTCTCCTTTCTTGGAGTTATGCATGTTGAACCTTTTCAACACTTTGTCCACATAGGTGCTTTGACTAAGTCCAATTAGTCTTTTACTCCTGTTTCTCAAAATCCTTATCCCTAGGATATAGGCAGCTTCTCCAAGGTCCTTCATAGTGAAACACTTCCCAAGCCAGGACTTTACTTCTTGCAGGGTTGGGATGTCATTTCCTATGAGTAGTATGCCATCCACATACAGTACCAAAAAGCTGACTCTACTCCCACTAGCCTTGATATAGACACAAGATTCATCTTCACTCCTTGAAAAGCCAAATTGTTTGACTTTCTCATCAAAGCAAAGATTCCATCTGCGAGGTGCCTATTTTAATCCATAAATGGATTTCTCGAGCTTACACACTCTACTGGGGTACTCTGTACTGACAAAACCCTCTGGCTGAACCATGTAAACATCTTCAGCCAACTTTCCATTAAGGAAAGCGGTTTTGACATCCATTTGCCATATTTCATAATCATGAAATGCAGCATTGGCTAACAGAACCCTAATAGACTTAATCTTGGCCACTGGTGAAAAGGTCTCATCATAATCAACTCCCAGAGTTTGAGAATAACCCTTTGCAACCAGTCGTGCCTTATAAGTGTGTACATTACCATCCATGCCGGTCTTCTTCTTGAAGATCCATTTGCACCCAACTATCTTACGATCAGGTACATTGTCAACCAAGTTCCAAACTTGATTGTCATACATAGACTGTATCTCGCTATCCATAGCCTCTTTCCATTTAGCAGCCTCAGGCCTGCCATGGCTTCCGTGTAGCTGTTAAGCTCATCCAGATTTACCAGTGTGTTATCACTGATAAGTGTCTCACCTTCTGCAGTAATATGAAAACCATAATAATGCTCAGGTGCATTCCTAACTCTGGTGGAACGCCTCAGAGGTATAGATTCTTCAGTCGGCTCAACAGGAGTTTCCTCCTCAGGTTGAGGGCTAGGGTTTGAGGTTCCTTCACCACTTGACTCTTGAATTTCCTCAAGGTCAATTTTCCTCCCACTGTCTCCTTGGATCATGAATTCTCTCTCTCTCGAAAGAATCCTCTTCTTGCTACAAAGACCACATTATCACTGGGTCTGTAGAAGATGTAACCAAAGGATTTCTGTGGGTAGCCGATGAAAATACACCTTTCGCTTCGGGGTTCGAGCTTATCGTGAGTCTCGCGTCTCACGAAAGCCTCGTAACCCCAAATCTTGATGTGGTCTATATTGGGAACTTTTCCAGTCCACAACTCGTGAGGTGTTTTGGCAACCTTCTTTGTAGGGACTAGATTAAGGATATGGGCAGCAGTGTCTAAGGCATACCCCCAAAATGAGATTGGTAGCGAAGCTCGACTCATCATGGAACGAACCATGTCCAACAAGGTCCGATTGCGCCTCTCAGCTACACCATTCAACTGTGGTGTCCTAGGAGGTGTCAATTGTGAGACAATCCCACATTCCTTAAGATGGTCAAGGAACTCAGTACTAAGATACTCACCACCATGATCGGATCGAAGCATCTTAATGTTCCTGCCCAACTGATTCTCCACTTCTTGCTTAAACTCTTTGAATTTCTCAAAGGTTTCTGACTTATGCTTGATTAGGTAGACATATCCATATCTACTAAAATCATTAGTAAAAGTCACATAGAACCTATTAGCATCTCTTGTGGCGGTTCTGAAGGGTCCACACACATCCGTGTGTATGAGGTCCAACAAACCTTCACCCCTAGCACAAGTGCCAGTAAAAGGTGACTTTGTCATTTTACCAAGCAAACAAGATTCACAACTATCATCTGACTTTAGGTCAAATGACTCCAAGACTCCATCCTTTTGGAGTTGGCCTATGCGTTTCTTGCTTACATGTCCAAGACGATAATGCCATAAGGATGCTTTATCTAAGCTAGTGGAAGAGTTAATACACAATACATTATTTCCTAGATTATCTACAACATATACAGTTTCATACACGCCATCACAAGGTAATGCTTTAAAATAAAGAACATTATTAAATAAAGCATCAATACTACCATTATTATTATCAAAATAAAAGGTAAAACCTTGTTTATACAATGCATGAAAGGAAATAACATTTCTTGCCATTTCTGGCGAATAATAACATTTATTCAAATCTAATGTAAACCCACTATTTAGCACTAAGGAATAAACTCCTATCTTGGTGACAGGTGAAGCTTTCCTGTTTCCCATGATCAAGTTTATCTTTCCCTGCTCCACATTCTCACTTCTTTTTAGTCCCTGCAAATCACAACATATGTGAATACCACAACCTGTATCAAGGACCCAAGACTTAGAATGAGGTGAGTTATTAGACAATATAGTGTATATACCTGCATGGTTGGGTTTTACTTTCCCATCCTTCAAATCTTGCTCGTACTTTGGGCAGTTTCGCTTCCAGTGCGACTTTTCATGGCAATAGAAGCATTCAACCTCATTAGGGTTAGCAGAAGGAGTGACAAAACCTTTCTTGGTTTTGCTTGAAGAATAGCCTTCAAGGGTCTTACCCTTTGTACCCTTAGAAGGGTTCTTTCTCTTCTTCCCTTTGCCATGCCCGATTGCCAAGACATTGGCCGTAGTTGGAGTAGGAGTAGGAGTAGTAACAACCGACTTACCCTTTAGACCACTTTCGGCGGTCTTCAAGAGTCCTTGAAGTTTGCTGAGGGTGACTTCTTCCTTGTTCATGTGATATGTCATGCGGAATTGATCATAACACGATGGCAAGGAGTGCAAAATGATGTCTATTGCTAACTCCTCAGGGAAGTTCACATTCAGCTTCAGTAAACGGTCCACATACCTTTGCATTTTCTGCATGTGGCCCGTGATGGGTTCACCATCCTTCATTCGGGTTGTTATCATGGAGGAGATTATTTCATATCGCTCTTGACGAGCACTTTGATGGTAGCGGTCCATCAAGTCCTGGTGCATCTCAAAAGGATAATAGTCCTCATAGGACTTTTGGAGCTCGGCTGTCATGGTGGCCATCATGATGCATGCCACTTTTGTAGCATCTCTTTCATGTACCTCATATTCAACAAGCTCTTCAGGAGTAGCAGTTGGCTCGGGTACCTTTAGCTCCTTGTCGAGAACATATTCTTTGTTCTCATACCGAGTGACCATCCTGATCTTTCTGATCCAATCTGTAAAGTTGGACCCATCAAAGATGACTCTCCCACAAAGATTCATGAGAGAGAAGGAGCTAGTAGGGTTTGAGCCAGAAGCATTGTTATTGGAAGACATCTGAAAATAAGAGGGAATAGATTAGATTAGATATAGAGATAGTCCTTAACAAAACACCCAAATGTAATATTAAGGCTAGGACCCAACACAATATTTTATAACTTAGAAGATGGATGCCGTAATCTAAGCTATAAGATATTTGAAGGTAGGTGAATGACGATTCACCAATTTCCACCATGAAAAACGAAATATTTAATTAGGTTTTAATTGGTTTAGAAACTCCTAGATTCTTTGAGATTCATTGAACTTTCTTCAATGGAATGTTTCAATCTCGAGTGTGCCCTTCAAGTTTTGTTACTGGGATGCTGAGGATCACAAAACAAGGTGTGAAGTAACCATGCAAATTACTTGGTACCCTTAATGTATTACCCCTCAATCGATGTGCCGGTTAACCACACACGCTCCATCGATACTATGATAAACATTAAGTCACCCTTTACCTACCTTGTTAAGTTCAAGTTAGTGTGCCGGTTAACCACACACGCTCCACTAACGACTTAAACAAAGTGTAAAGTGTAATTTCATGGATTAGCACCTTATTCACATTTTCCTAAAATAACTAAGATTGGGAATTCAATAAAGTTTAGTTACTTTAGTATTATCATTATACTTTTAATGAGAATTTATAAGTCCTTGTCCTACCCGTTCGGCTAACGACCCTCCACCGATCAAGGAAGCGGTGGGTGAGAGTGGACACCCATTAAGTTGCCATTTTATAGGCAACAACCTTATACCCCCCTTATAGACCGGCTTCGTGAATGAGGTGTACTAGCGGTAAGACGACTTGATCTTATACATATATAAATATTATTAAACTTATAATATTATAAAGTATAAGGGTTGAATTTTAACTTTTAAAATTCTAGGGGTTGGAACTAAAGTTTTTAATATGACTTTACATGTTCCAAAACTTGAGGGAAAGTTTTGTAAACTTTCAAAACTTTTCATTTCTCATAACTTATGAGTTAATGGTTATTAAAAATGAAGACTCTTCATTTTTTGTAACCTATGTGTTGTTTTAATTGTTATTTATAAATGTGACTTTTGGTTATCCATAACTTAAGAACTAGTTATGGACTCCATTAAAACACATAAAGATCAAGAATTAATCTAATCAATTATTAGCACATAATTTCTATGATCTTCTAAAATCATATGTTTATGAATGTTCATATCAAAAATTTCAAGAATCGTAAGACATTTACAAAACTTGAAATTTTGATACGAGCTTTTGAACAAAACTTCGATTTTCAAGTTTTTTTTTTTTTGCATCAAGTATCAAATAAACAAACCTGTCTCTGATACCACTGATGGGTTTTGAGCATTCTAACACTCCTATGGTGTACATGCAACCCTAGAAACCTTGGATCTATGTTTGACTAAGATACATGCAAATAATTATTTTTCCAAGGTTCTTATCCTAACTAGCATGGCATGGGGTACTTGAATCAAATAAAACTAGTAGAATTACTTACCTTGTAGTAGTAGTTGATTGCTTGGAGTTTGAGAGCCTAGCACCAATAATGTGGATGCCTCAAATGGAAGTCACAAATCACCACAAACTTGGAAACTTGAGAGAATAGTCACAAACTTCTTGAAATCGGCCCTATTAGTTTACACACGTCAACTAGTGTTATTTCAAGAACCAAAGCCTCCTTTATATAGTGTGGTGGATTAGGGTTACATCCATATAAACCCTAATACCCATGTCTTTTCATTTCCATTAGATCCATGGGTTAAATCTCCATGGAGTATCCATGGACTTTCCATGCAAGCCTAGCCCATTCCAAATAAGCATTAGCCCACACTATATAAATACAAGATCCCATATTTAATTAGTCATACTTTTGATCTCTAAATTAATTCTAAATTAATTATAGATCAACACTAATTAAATAATATGATTTTATATTAATATATTAGAACTTATAATATATTAACAAAATCATAACTTATACTATTCTCAAAAGATTATCCGTAAATTGTTCGGGTGAAGTGCAACCCAAATGGACCATGCCGGGTCGGGTCAAGTACATACCAAATATAGTTATGGACTTAGACACTATATCCAACAATTATACCTACATCATACGTAACCGACCTTGACTTCACCACTAAAAGGTTCTGATCCATTGGTATATATTATCCATACACTAGTCTTACTTCCATTACACACTATAGAAGCACTTAATGTCGCATTATAGGATTATATCTAGTCTTATTCAAGGTGTCATAAGAATCTAAATAAGGAAAATCTTATCATCATTCATTGCATAGGATACTACCTACATTAAGGCATATAAATACTATCTCTTAATGAAACTTTCCATAACCAAAGGTTAAGTATATGATTACAAAGATCCAATCCTAATCCGCTTAAACTATGCCTCTGATATCAAACTATAACACCCCAAAATTTTCAAACATTAAAATGTATAGTTTTAAAAAAATTCGGATATTAACCCGCATTTAAAAAAAAACCGATATCACAAAAACATTTACCAACATTGGTTGTTACCATTAAGCATCATAAAAACCATAGAAAGCAAATGTGAATTACATCATTACAATAAATGAGGATCTTAAGAAGCTTGACTCCATTCTCCATCTCTTGACTTCTAACTTTCATCTATCATCTTCTCTTCTTAACTATAACTTGAGATACATGGCATTAAAAGATATACATAAGACAATATGTCTTGTGAGCTATGTGGGTTTGTGACCCAAAACATTTATCATATTTTCATCAAAAACATTTCATCTTTACAACACATAGTCTTAGACCATAAGCCTTTTCAAGCATTTTCAGTGAAAACTCTTTACATACACATCATAAATATCATTTCACATCTTATCATTTCATATCTTACCATTTCATTTCTTTTCCTTTCATTTCCAAGACCAAGGTGGGAAGAACAAATCAACCCACCAAGGCATCATGGAAAGAACAAATCAATCCACCAATGCATCATTTCCAAGACCAATCCGGAAGGAACAAATCAATCCACCAAGGCATCATTCATATAGTACGTCTACATTGCGACAGGGAGGTACCTCTAGACCTCTAATGAAGCATCATGGCCTGGGCAACTTTCATTCTTTCTTTACTTTCTTTTCTTTTTTTACTTTCTTTTTAGCTTTCGCTTTTTACATTAACAATACTGAGATCATCATTTATAATGTCATACATTATTAGGAAGATATACTTTGAAAAGACACATTTCACATATCAAATATTCGTTCTTCGAAAATATTCTTTGCTTTCATAACATTCTTACGTTCAAAACATTCTTTCAAAACATTATTTTCAAAATCATTTAAAACTTTTATTTAAAAACATTTGATATATCAAAGCTTTGCATTTCATTATCATAAGATCATTTTTCTATGTACCCCAAAGTGGAAAAATGCCAACCTGTACTCACCTCAATCACAAAAAGGCTATCTAGTCCTCTTCTAGTTTCTTTCCTTAGAGAAACACTCTCAATCACATCCTATATAACATGGATGGACATACGTCATCAAAAATAACCAAAATACCCCTCATGAATTTTTAACATTTAGGTATTCGACATAATCTTATTTACTTCCTATTAGCTTATAAATAAAGTTTGAAGGCAATTGGTGGTCGTTTACTAGGTTTTTCACGAAAAACTATACACTTAACAGAACCTTTGACACGGCTTGTATCAAAGGGAAACGCCCCCGTGTCATTTAGTTGTATTTGTCATTTAGTTTGATATAACATTTCATAGGGCTAAATCTATTTTGTCAACTTAGATAATCAGAGTGTCAGGAGTACCTCTATTGTCCGGTCCTATGTATGTAATTGGTTTGTATGATGTATCATGTTCTCCTATTTATAGGAGTTTTCAATGACAAATGAACAGATGGATTGTTCATTAAAAGATAGTAATATTCTAGTTACCTCACCTTTCAATTTATTTCTCTCAAACATTCTTCTTGTTCTTTATTTATTATATTTACTTTGATCATTCACTTTACTCTTCATTAATATCTTGAATACTTTGTTGAATGCATTAATTCAGACTTGACTGGTCTTTCTAGACTTGACTGGAACATTCCTTAGCAAGCAGACATTGATCTTAAGCATTAACTCAAGGTTTGAGTTTTCAAACCTTGTCCCTACGCATCAGATCGTCCTTGTTCTCACAATTGGTATAAGAGCTTGAGTGGTTGTCCTATGAATACATAAGATCAGATTATATTTGATTTGAGATTACCTTGGTATCTCGATCATTTCTGTGTTCAGGATAAAAGTTCTTCTATATACCACTTTTTCTCGAGATATCTTAACTTCAATGGCTGCTTCTAATACTCCACAAATGTATTCAATGCAAATACAAAATAGCATGGATTTCCCTACACGTGTCCCACTACTAGTTGTTGAAGAATATGATCACTGGAAAGTTAGAATGGAAAGATTTTTACTTGGAAAAGAGAAAGGTGAATCTATCTGGAGATCCGTTAAAGAAGGACCTCATGTTCTAGTTCGAACCGTGGTTAGAGATGTTGCTGGCACTCTTTTGGGACTGGATCAACAACGTCAAGCACCTCTCACTGCTGATGATCTCGAAAAGTTGCATGCTGATCAAGTTGCCTTTTCGGAAATGGTGTTTGGTGTTGCACCATATCTCTTTGAGCACATCAAACTGTGCAAGTATGCAAAAGAGATTTGGGACACACTTCAAGATTTATTTGAAGGGTCAGAGAACATGAAGGATAAGCGCTTGACTTCGGTTGTCAATGAGTTCTACACTTTCACGATAACACCTGGTGAATCTGTTGCCTCAGCCTCAAACAAATACCGAATTGTTGTCAACAACATGATAGCTCATGGGATAGTCCGAACTCCACTTGAGTACAATTTCAAGTTCATTAACAGTCTTGGAAAGGGATGGGGAAACGTCAAATCATGTCTTCAGCGCAATGGATCTCTGAAAAAGCTTAAGCTCTATCAAATTTTTGGTGAACTTCAAGGTCATGAGTCAAATGTTGCTCAAACTCTACGTGAACTCACTCGAGGTCCTCTAGCCTTAGTCAGTTCCTATCATCCACAAAGCTCAAACCCAATCGTTTCGGACCCTCTTACCACTGTTGTTCCATATATTCCTCCTGCTCAACCCTCACCTCCTAACGTTCTTGCCCTCAAAAACTATAACTATCAATCTATGGGTGATCTTAACCCTGATGAAATGGACTCTGAACTACGCTTTCAACAAGAATTTGCTCTACTCTCTGTTACACCCCCAAACCAAGGATGGCGGAAACGTCCGGGGGTGGAGGACTTAATGTATAGTATCACAACAATGAGTATAATAGTGCTCAAAGAAAATACAACCATCATAAATATAATTGAAAAAGTTATACCATAGTATGAGTTTACATGTTTCAAATCAATTACACTATGATGACAAAATGAAATATTTGACGATTTAACGTCCCATCCTCAAAAGCGGTTGATTTCCTGTTTCACTGAATTCCTGAGAATACAAGTAGTTTGAAAAAGTGTCAACAATTAAGTTGGTGAGTTCATAAGAGTTTTATTTGAGAAGGAAGCCGTTTTCCTTGTAAAAAGCGATAGAGTATGATTTCAGAAAATTCAATATTTTGTTTATTAAACGCGAAATGAACTCTCCTATGTTATGCAATAATGTACCCTAGAAAGACCTGTAGATTCCTTTCATAATCACCCAGTGTATATAAGTTATATAAAATTTAAGTTAAATAAACTGTCGAATATAATGGGTCTGCCTTAGGTCCACAACCAAACAAGGAACAGGAAGTAAGGCGGGCCCACCTATTCTAGGTTGATTTCGACAAAATTCATATATAACTTTAACATGCATACTTAGCAAATTATAGTTGAAGACTAAAAATTCTAGATGAAACGTAGTTTTAATATCATGAAAGCCATTTAGTATTAAATCTAGTACTTTGTCATGTATACTTCAAGAAAAATCCCTTATTTTCCTTATAAAAGTTATGTAGTCTTAAATACCAAGACCGAGAATATGAGTGTGTGTTTTGTACTTATGATATTTAAAATCGTAATGCGTTTTCCCAAAGAAAATCCTATATTTTCCTTATAAAAAGTTATGTAGCCTTAAATCCCAAGACCGAGAATGTGAGTGTGTGTTTTATACTATTAATGTTCAAGTAGTTTTAAATAGATAAAACCCCTTTTCAAAGTAGAATTTTCCCTGTAAACTTGAAAGATTGTTAACTCCCTATGTGAGTCGTTATAACCATACTACGACCGGATGACCTGCTGTGACGTTTCTGTAATGATAGGCAGTTTTGTAAAAATCACCATAAATTGTAGAAAAGTTGTATGGAGATGTGCAAGTAGTCATTTTAAAGGTATAAACCTTAACTACATGCATATTAAACAGTTTTGAAAAATATTAAGTTTAAGTTGGGTAAAACAGTTCGTGAACAAGTCACAACTTTTATGTGGTAAGCTGTCAAGTTAAGTTTTGAATATGTTTTGGTGTTTAACTTGTATTCCCCCCTGAAAACTGAAGAAAACTAGAAAATGTAGGGGTATGAACTCACCTTATGTGATTCCTTGAAGGATGGAAGGTTGAAGATGATGAGTTTCAAGTCTAGAACGCTTGATGAACACACGAAGTTTTTAGATGATCCTAAGAACGATTTCGTGTTAATATGTGTGTAGATGATCCAAGAGTGTTATGAAAACATGTAATATGACTTGAGTTAGAAGTAAATACTTACCAATAAGTGAATAAATGACTAAAGAACACATCAAAAGTGTGGCTGAAAGTTGAGAGAAAAGAGGCTCTCTTGATGGCTTGAGAAGTGTATAAGTTTGGAGATGATCAAAGTATTATATAGAAGGTTGCTGGAGCAAGTTGAAATGATGAAAGGATGTTTGCCTTGGTTTGTGTGATGTGGATAGGGTTGGGCTAATGAGGAAGTAACACATGGAGGCAAGTGGGCACACTTGACCCACTTGTGGGGTAGAATACTCCTCTTATTATAAACTAATGATTTTAATTAATAAATCCTTGAAAAATAAATAAAATATAAGTTCTGGGGGTTAAAAATGATAAAAATATGAATTTGTTGAAAAAATCCCGTCAAAAATGGGCTTAGGAAGCGAAAATGGTCGAAAACCGGGCAATATGGACCGAACCTGCGAGGTTCGGCTCTTGGAAGTGCTGAGGACCGAAAGTAGAGCAGGAACCGAGAGAAGGGAGTAGGGACCGAAGGTGGGGGTCTCGGTCCGAAATGTGAGGGAGGCCAAATAGGCCGAGCCCCCGGTCTATTTCGGTTGTATCAAAGTTCGGTCCTGCTGAGGCTCGGTCCGAGGAGGGTAGTTCGCTTCTGACAAGTTCGCCTCTGAGATCTTCGGTTCCTAAGAGGTTCATCTCTAATAGAAGGCTTCGGCTCTAAGAGGTTCGGTTCCTAAGAGGTTCGGTTCCTAAGAAGGGTTTCGGCCCTAATTAGCTGTTTTTCGATATAACTCCCCGTTTCAAGCGGTTTGTGGCCAAGTTAAGTGTCGGGATGGCTATAAAAAGTTTGAGAGAGATTTTGGGAGAGATTTCACATACTTGGATGGGAGAGATTTCTCATACTTGGAGAGATTTGGGAGAGATTTCACATACTTAGAGAGATTTAAGAGAGATTTCACATAGTTGGAGAGATTTGGGAGAAATTTCACATACTTGGAGAGATTTCACATACTTGGAGAGATTTGGGAGAGATTTCACATACTTGAAGAGATTTTACATTCTTGGAGAGATTTGGGAGAGATTTCACATACTTGGAGAGATTTGGGAGATATTTCACATACTTGGAGAGATTTGATAGAGATTTCACATACTTGGAGAGATTTGATCTTATCCATTATTATCGCATAATCTCGTAATGTAAGGTTCGTGAATCCCCGTTATGCTTCGTTTATGATTGTTTTAGGTCCCCGCAAGGGTCCTTAGTCGTGTTTTCATGCGTTTATCTCCCTTTGTAGGGTTTTTACATTGTTAACACATAGATTTTTCAAGACACTTGAATTCTTGACACACAAATGCACATTTTTATACATAGAATAACTTTTAGCATACAAGTACTAATTAAGTTTGACCGGTGTGACTTGTTGACCTTGACGTGTTGACTTTGACTTGAATTTGACGGTTGTCACATTATCCCCCCATTAGAAGGAATTTCGTCCCAAAATTTGCATTTGACTGGGACTTCAAGGGTTGGGGAATAGATGTGGGTACCTTTGTTTCATTTGGTCTTCGCGTTCCCAGGTGAACTCGGGTCCTTGTTTTACGATCCAACAGACCTTCATAACAGGGATGCGTCTTTGATTTTGTCGGGAGGTATCACAAGAGTCTCATCGGACATACCTTTCTTTAAGTTTGACGCGTGGATGGTTGGGTGTGCATTATTAAGTTCTTGTGACAGTCGGAGTTTGTATGCTACTGGGCCAATCCTAGCAAGGATTTCGAATGGCCCGATGTACCTTGGGTTTAGTTTCCCATGTTTACCGAAACATATCATTCTTCTCAATGGTGAGGCCTTCAGTAGAACTCGTTCACCAACCCGCAATACCGAGGGTTTGCATCGCTTATCTGTGTAGTTCCTTCATCGGTTTCGAGATGCTTTCAGCCTTTCTCGAATTTATACTAGGTCATAAGTAATAACTTCCCCTCGGAGCGTTGCATAGGGTCTGCTTTAGTATTTCTCGTTTGATTAGGTCGGTAGGGAGCGTATGGGTTCGGTTTACGAGACTAGACTTATTCGGATGGTAGAACGTTCATTCGCACTCCTGGGTAGCCTTGTCCCGAAGTCCATGGTAGGACTCGTACCTGGTCCATCTATCATTAACATGCGTATATAGGTCGTATTAGGATTGGTAAGACAGTTGGATGGGTGACTCTGTCCCAAGTCCACAACCTGACAAGGAACAGGAAATAGGGCGGAAACACACATCCAATGGCCATAGAATCTTAATTATATATTATCCTCGCGTATACACTTAGTAGTGATAGACTAACTGTATACGTCCCAAGCTTCTGTGCTTGATCTTGTCCTGTTATACGTGTGATATTCTCGAACGGTTTTCTGGAAATACTTGTGGAAAGGTGTCGGAAGGTATAATACTCCTCTAGTGAGTGTCTTGGGGTTTCGCAGCGAGAGATGACCCGGAGGTCCGTGTCGGATTTGCATTTATAAGATACGAGGGTTTAGGTGAAGGGTCTTCTCTTAGCCGTTTAATCGAGAAAGTGAGGACTATACCAATCAACCTCGAATGACGACAACAGATCTTTTTAGTAATACATGTGCTAAGTTGTATTTGTACAAATTATTCGTTAGGGAGATAGAGTATCATGTGATTCTTGTTAGGGTGTTCTGTTTTGATTGATGTTATTGTTACTGCAAACAATAGCCAGCACTGGTAGTAAGTGTGTTCTAAATACTAGTAGTGATTCCTTATATCATGATCCCCGACCAATCATTCTATGATCGATCGGTATATGCAAGTCGTATGTAAATTGGTATTGATGAACCTGTCGAGTGGGTGGCTCTACCCTAATCCGACTACTAGACATGGGATAGGGGGCAGGACGGAATTATTCGCTTTAAGTCTGCAGTATTTTGATTATGATTAACCCTGATGTATATACCAAGTTATCCCAGCTCACTGGTAATGATCCTAAGATCATATATAAGTGTCTTTGATTTGATTGAACGAGAGAGTATTTTAATTACTTTTTGATATACGATAATTTTATCAAACATACCAAATTCATTACAAACATATAGTACTTAAACGTTTTTGTTGTTAGAATCATTACAAAAGTCCTAATAAGGTTCCTTGTTGCTCCTGCTAGCTTGTTTGCCACACTCCTCCTGTTCCCCCGTTATTCCTCCCAGTTGGACAGTCTCTCTTGAAGTGTCCCATTTTACCGCATAGGTGGCACACTAGACTTACACTGGTACAGGTGATTGAAGCGATGTGCTGGGTCTGGTTCCTGCAGAAATGGTGTCACAACTAGGAATTTTGACGCCTTGTAACAACAACAATGATAACATTTGTAAACCAACAACGTGAAAGCATGCATGATGCTTATTCAATAACAACAAAACTTCAATCCAACACTTTATTCAAGCACTGCAAATAGTTAACAAATAATTGGAAACGCTAGAAATCCCGGTTTAAGTCCATTTTGGACTAGGATTTCTTTATTGGGCCTAATGGACCAATAAGCTTCCAATTTAACTGTCTTGAACATAGAACTCTCAAATGGGCCCTAATTGGACCCATATACATGAAACTTAATATTTTGGGCCTTATAAGCCTAAAATGAACTAGGTTATCTTTAATGGGCCTTATTGGGCCACAACAAATTTATATAGCCTTAATGAATCATAAAAATCATCCCTTGACTTATTTTGGGCCAAAAATCATCTAATTGAATCATAATATGGGCTTAAGCATACAAGGCCCAATTTTCTTTCTTCCTTTCTCCTCTTCTCGGCCCAACTACTCAAAATGGAAGAGAGTTGACTTCCACTTGCCACCTCACATTTACCCATTGGAAACCCATGCAAAATCTCATGTTTTCATGCATGTCAACTCAAATGTCTCTCTTTTCTCCTCTCTCTTTTTCTCTTGGCCGAGAGCCTCCCAAAACACACACACATCACAACAAACTCTCTCTAAGTCTCTCTAAACTCATCCATTTCTTCATCCAAAAATTCTCAAGACTTTTGCTTATGTTTCAAGAGGTTTTCACAAGATAATCATCATTCTTTGGTAAGTTTTTACATGTATAAGTTATACAACTCTTCTCTCTTGTAAGATCATTCCTTCTAAACAATTTTTTGGTGATCACACTCCTAGAAAACTCTTTAAGTTCGAGATCTTCCAAGAAGGCTTGCTAGGATCGAAACTTCTTCACTTCTTCCTTCTAAATCGAAAACAACAAGCAAAGGTGAGCTTCATACCCCTCTCTTTTCGGTTTTTATATGTTTTATGGGGGAGAATACAAGAAAATGTGTAGATCTATGTGTATGTGTATGCTATGTATGATTTTATGCATGTATGTGTGATTTTATGTGTTTTTGTGATGAACATGTAACCACAAGGGAAGATATCTAGAGATCTATGACATAATAAGGAAATCAAACATAATCTAAGTTATTTTACACTAAACAAGTCAAGAATAATAACTTATAAGATTGTGATAAATATATTTCACCACAAAACTCATTTTTGGGCTTAAATTGTCAAAAATACAAAAGTTGGGTTAAAACTTGCCAAATCACGGTTTCTTAAAGGTCAAAAGAGTCAAAACAGTTAAAATAATTGGTTTTATGAACATTATAACCTCCAAAGGACTTAAAATGTAAATATTAGTTTAATGGGCTAAATTTTGGGCTTTTTGGCCCAATAAACCCAAAATTGCGAAAATATGATATTTAAAGGGGCTGAAGTGGTAATTTCTTCAAAACAGGGGATAAAAAGTGTAACAAAACTATTTCAAGGGTTAAAAATGCTTTTCATTTTCAAAAAGGATAAAAAATGTAAAGTTTTTGGATTTTGGGCAAAAATTGTAAAAATTGCAAAAAGTTTGGCTTTAACCAAAAAATACTATTCTGGAAGGGCTGAAACTGCCAAAGTATAAGTCTTGAGTCAAAAATATCATTTAAACAAGTCTATGATGCAAAAGTGTCAAGAAAATGTTTTAAGGGCTTAAAATGTCTTTTCTTTTATATAAAGGATTAAAATTGTTATTTTTATAAAAGAAAGGGGTTGAAAAGGGTCAAACCACTATTTCTAAGTAAATTAATTTATTTAAAGGGTATCGAGCCCAAAATACTAACTACGACTTACGAAAAATTGTAAGATGAATACACGCATAAATCCAAATATCGTTGTAAACAAATCCACCGGTCTCGAGTCGATACAAAAACAACAAATCGTTCAATGGAACCCTCCAGTAGTTATGCGATACCTAAGACAAGTCAACATTCGACACTTGGGCTTGAAAGTTTCAAATCATGCTTGTTGGACCTTGTAAATCCTTTAACATGATCTTTGGGGCCCAAGGGAAAATGATTATATGTTATTTGGCCTCCTATGACCCAATTCCATATAAAGGGACCTTCAATGGCTTTTATGTGCTATTGGGCCCTAGTGGTCCATTAGTATTGCTAGTAAGGTCAAAGTAATAGAATGCGAGATGGGCCAACGTGTCCTTCGCATCGCCGACAGCCTAAAGTAACTCACGAAAGTGGTAGGACTTCATACTCCTCTTCTCTCGTTTGCTAAGGCTTGTGAGTAATCAAAGTAAACAGACTCAGGTCGTTAATCAATAGTAATCAAGGTGGTTTGGATTAAGTGAGTAATAACGGACGGCACCTCTAAGGGTCGTTTGTAGTTGGTAGTTACAACCAGTCATTATCAGGCATAGTTATAACGACTCACTAGAATCGATAATCTCCGACACCACCCGAGTAATCAAGGAAGAGTAATCAAATATCATTCGTTGTAGCGGTATAGAAATTAGTAACCAAGTATATCTTTCGTCATCGGAAAACATCGGGTTTTTCGGGAAATTCAACAACATTCGCTCGTAATCCGAATAATTGTAATACAAAACTCCCTTTTTATACACGTTATGAAATCATTCATGCATCAACTTATGGATCTTCACACTTTGATAAACTATTGTGTTTTCAGAAAATATCGGATTTTCTGGGTTTTACAAACTACACAAATCATTTTTATCACAACATTGCTTATGAACTCACCAACATTCCATATGTTGATGTTTTCCAAAATAACTTGTATTCTCGGGTAACAGGTAAGCGGAAGGGTAATATCAAGTAATGTTAGGATGTTATGTTTTTGAAAACTCTCAAGCAATTTATGTTATGAATGTGTAACATTTAAAACAATGTACTGGATGTAAACAATATCAGTTGTAATGTATTGATGCATGGTGATGTTTATGTTATGATTCATGTATATTCATTGTGATGGTATTCAATTTAAGTCACGCGAGCCTCCGGACGTTTCCGCCGTCTGGTTTCGGGGGTGTGACAAACGGGCAGTATGTCTGTTCCTATTGCAGTTTTTACAGTACGGCACCCGGCAAATCCCATTGTGATGGTAACCACACCTGTTACATTTTGGGAGCGTTCTCATATATCGTCTGACCGGTGCTTGAGTGATAGGTGCTAGTGTCGAGGCATGAGTCGGGACTGCTATTGTAATATCAGGGGCAACCACAGTTTGTTGCCTTTTAGCGCGTTTCTGAGATAGGTTGCGCTTCTTTTTGTTCCAAAACTTTCGCTTCTTGCTCTTGGGCTTGTGGTTTGAGGCGTCTTCGTGGGTAGACACCCGCTGGTGTTCTTGACTGTTACTGCGGTTAGAATTGCCAACACCGCCTTCACCTCTGTGGGCGTTGTTAGCATTGAGTTGCGCCATGACGGCTGTCACGGCTGCCATGACCGCAGCTTGAAAAGTAGTAGAGTCTATCTGTAGGATTGCTGCATTGTTTGTTGGCTGGTTACCTCCTTGTGAAGACATAACTCTGTTGCATGGGGAGAAACTATTTCGTGAGTGGGGATGATTCTAGTTATACCCTTATCATTTATATACACATATATAAATTTCGCACTTTACTGAACTATTCTTGATGTTTCTGCTAACGTTCCGGAGACGGAGTTTATGGTAGTGGGTAAAAGTACGTTTCGTACGGGCGTTAAGTTTTTCCCATCCTAGGATTATGTTTGCCCAAACACACTTAGTTGAGGAGTTCTGATGGGATCCGATGCATTAGTGCTGGTATGACCGCACCCTATAGGTCTACAGAAAGGCTCCTTTCAACCATGACGTTTAAAAAGGCGAGATGATAATGAGTATTGAATAAGGGTTTATACATCAGGAGTTATCTCACTCAGTTTATCTTAGTTCTGAGTGTGTCGTGTTCTAATGCTTTTAGTGTTCTTTGAAAACAATTCATAATGAGAGTTTATACATAATAAACTTATGAATTCTTAGTAGTATTGCTCCCAATGAAATAATACGCATGCCCATTTCATTTGTATGATTCTAGTATATTTAGTTTTAGAGAAAGG
This sequence comes from Lactuca virosa, assembly GCF_052849685.1. Classification (NCBI taxonomy): domain Eukaryota; kingdom Viridiplantae; phylum Streptophyta; class Magnoliopsida; order Asterales; family Asteraceae; genus Lactuca; species Lactuca virosa. The sequence continues at coordinate 275,131,852 of NC_136434.1, read as the reverse complement.
TTTTGAGCCTGATGTAGGTCTACAACACATCATTGCAATGGAGAAGTTTAGACCGCAAACAATCTTTCGACTAGTGTAATTACTATCTCGCATGTTCGGGCCTACACATGGAGGGGAGTAGCACCAACGCATAATCATAGACCTAATCTACAAATTCTTATGAGTAAAATGAACTCTGCTCACGATAATACATCCCCAAATGGCGATTGATGTTGCTGATGGCGATTCCACCCCTCAATCAATGTTGCCCAACGGGGTTCGCGAGAGCCCTGGCTATGAAAGGAGAGTTGTCAACCTATGGCTCCACTTCCGACTCTTTTTCCTAATCACCCACTAACTCTCCGGGTTCGGAAAGTAGGGTTCTCCTGGTAAGTAAAATCTTGCCATGATGTTCCGTGTGAGAATAGGGGTGAGGTAAGAGGCATATAATAATTATATTCCTAGAAATACTTATAGGGGTTTGATCCTCTTTAGTTACTTCTATAATGACATGGTGCATACTAGTTATATATAACGAAAAATATAATAGACCTTCGAATAAGTGATCATATTCCAAAACCTCAATCAAACAAGGGACAGGAAGTATAGCAATGATCACAGATTCTAAGTCTATGATATCCTAGTTATATATAACTTCAGCGTATCCACTTAGTGATTGTAGACCTACTAGCAAGAATCTGTTTAGTTTTCACAGAAGTTATAGTTCCACAAAATACTCCTATTGTATTTTAAATATTGTGTTTGGTTCTTAACAATTTTCTGGTATGGGTGTTGGTAAGTTGATAGACTTGTTGTCCACTATGACTATCCGCCGGCACATACTAGTCACTTCTCGGACGAATATAGTTGATCAAGCTATATTCCTCCCAGACTTGATTGCATATCCCAGAGCACATTCATATTGCACAACTCCTCTATTTTTAACTTTTGTATTGTCCTAGATATGATACTATACTAGTATGTATGCATGCACTCATACTTTTAATAAGAAACTATTTATTTCTAAAAGTATAGTTATTTGAAAATGTTTAATCAGAGACTTTAGTCCCAATTCATTTATAGTTTGTATATCTTATGTGGTTCGATATACTTAGTTCACTATAAACAATGCTCTGATACCAATCTGTCACACCCCCAAACCAAGGATGGCAGAAACGTCCGGGGGTGGAGGACTTCATGTATAGTATCACAACAACGAGTATAATAGTGCTCAAAGTAAATACAACCATCATAAATATAATTGAAAAAGTTATACCATAGTATGAGTTTACATGTTTCAAATCAATTACACTATGATGACAAAATGAAATATTTGACGATTTAACGTCCCATCCTCAAAAGCGGTTGATTTCCTGTTTCACTGAATTCCTGAGAATACAAGTAGTTTGAAAAAGTGTCAACAATTAAGTTGGTGAGTTCATAAGAGTTTTATTTGAGAAGGAAGCCGTTTTCCTTGTAAAAAGCAATAGAGTATGATTTCAGAAAATTCAATATTTTCTTTATTAAACGCGAAATGAACTCTCCTATGTTATGCAATAATGTACCCTAGAAAGACCTGTAGATTCCTTTCATAATCACCCAATGTATATAAGTTATATAAAATTTAAGTTAAATAAACTGTCGAATATAATGGGTCTGCCTTAGGTCCACAACCAAACAAGGAACAGGAAGTAAGGCGGGCCCACCAATTCTAGGTTGATTTCGACTAAATTCATATATAACTTTAACATGCACACTTAGCAAATTATAGTTGAAGTCTAACAATTCTAGATGAAACGTAGTTTTAATATCATGAAAGCCATTTAGTATTAAATCTGGTACTTTGTCATTTATACTTCAAGAACAATCCCTTATTTTCCTTATAAAAGTTATGTAGCCTTAAATCCTAAGACCGAGAATATGAGTGTGTGTTTTGTACTTATGATATTTAAAATCGTAATGCGTTTTCCCAAAGAAAATCCAATATTTTCCTTATAGAAAGTTATGTAGCCTTAAATCCCAAGACCGAGAATGTGAGTTTGTGTTTTATACTATTAATGTTCAAGTAGTTTTAAATAGATAAAACCCCTTTTCAAAGTAGAATTTTCCCGGTAAACTTGAAAGATTGTTAACTCCCTATGTGAGTCGTTATAACCATACTATGACCGGATGACCTTCTGTGACGTTCTTCAGACGTCGGAAACGAAATGACATTTGTCACCCCCGATCGGCCGATCGGACTTATGCAAGCAGCATGGGTGTGGGTTGTCAATCCCAATATAGATCTATACACAATTATCACGCTCTCCCTACAATAGACTCTGGTTATAACTAATTCAGGATTTTTAACCAGTACTCAAAGAGTACAATGAGAATGTCTCACAACTTACGTTAACTAGTTTACATATAGTTTGAGTATAAAGCCCCTTCCTTGGAGGAAGTGAAATCACCTTTTATGAAAATACATTTGTGATATGAATCCATAAACTATTACTATTATAGCTTATCAAGTAGTATTTGAAAAACCCGTTTGTTTTGAGAGTAAAACCTTTTCCATGTAGTATGCTTTTATCGAAAATTCATAAACTATACTTAATGTAGTTTATTATATGTGTTCGAAATGAATGGAGGAAAAACCTTAACATGAATCACTAATTTATGTTTATTATGATAAACTAACAAGAACGCATCCAAACATTGAGAAACTTATCGTTATGCACTTTGCTCAACATACTACAAAATGTTGTTAATATGGTAAGCTATGTAACTAGTTTTTACCCTTTCTGCACTATTTTGAAAACGTCCTAGAAAAATCATACGAAGTCGAAAACTAACTCCGTAAACTCTGAGAGTTTAGAAAATGTGTCTAGTTTATTCATAATTTGTATTATGATTTTTATAAGTCTCTAACTTATTTGAAAGTGTTCATATTCACAGATTGGTCCGAATTCGTTTCTGAAATGATAGGCAGTTTTGTCAAAATCACCATAAATTGTAGAAAAGTCGTATGGAGATGTGCAAGTATTCATTTTAACGGTATAAACCTTAACTACATGAATATTAAACAGTTTTGAAAAATATTAAGTTTAAATTGGGTAAAAAGGTTCGTGAACAGGTCACAACTTTTCTGTTTTAAGCTGTCAAGTTAAGTTTTGAATATGTTTTGGTGTTTTAACTTGTATTCCCCCCCCTGAAAACTGAAGAAAACTAGAAAATGTAGGGGTATGAACTCACCTTATGTGATTCCTTGAAGGATAGAAGGTTGACGATGATGAGTTTCAAGTCTAGAACGCTTGATGAACACACGAAGTTTTTAGATGATCCTAAGAACGATTTCGTGTTAATATGTGTGTAGATGATCCAAGAGTGTTATGAAAACATGTAATAGCACTTGAGTTAGAAGTAAATACTTACCAATAAGTGAATAAATGACTCAAGAACACATCAAAAGTGTGGCTGAAAGTTGAGAGAAAAGAGGCTCTCTTGATGGCTTGAGAAGTGTATAAGTTTGGAGATGATCAAAGTAAATCAAGAAATCCTCCAGGGATTTCTTTATATAGAAGGTTGCTGGAGCAAGTTGCAAAGATGAAAGGATGTTTGCCTTGGTTTGTGTGATGTGGATAGGGTTGGGCTAATGAGGAATTGACACATGGAGGCAAGTGGGCACACTTGATCCACTTGTGGGGTAGAATACTCCTCTTATTATAAAATAATGATTTTAATTAATAAATCCTTGAAAAATAAATAAAATATAAGTTATGGGGGTTAAAAATGATAAAAATATGAATTTGTTGAAAAAATCCCGTAAAAAACGTCAAAAATGGGATTAAGAAGCGAAAGTGGTCGAAAACCGGGCAATATGGACCGAACCTGCGAGGTTCGGCTCTTGGAAGTGCTGAGGACCGAAAGTAGAGTAGGAACCGAGAGAAGGGAGTAGGGACCGAAAGTGGGGGTCTCGGTCCGAAATGTGAGGGAGGCGAAATAGGCTGAGCCCTCGGTCTATTTCGGTTGTATCAAGGTTCGGTCCTGCTGAGGCTCGGTCCGCGGAGGGTTGTTCGCTTCTGACAAGTTCGCCTCTGACATCTTCGGTTCCTAAGAGGTTCGGCTCTAATAGAAGGGTTCGGCTCTAAGAGGTTCGGTTCCTAAGAGGTTCGGTTCCTAAGAACGGGTTCGGCCCAAATTAGCTGTTTTTCGATATAACTTCCCGTTTCAAGCGGTTTTTGGCCAAGTTAAGGGTCGGGATGACTATAAAAAGTTTGAGAGAGATTTTGGGAGAGATTTCACATACTTGGAGAGATTTGGGAGAGATTTCACATACTTGGAGAGATTTCACATACTTGGAGAGATTTCACATACCTTGAGAGATTTGGGAGAGATTTCACATACTTGGAGAGATTTGGGACATATTTCACATACTTGTAGAGATTTGGGAGAGATTTCACATACTTGGAGAGATTTCACATTTTTGGAGAGATTTGGGAGAGATTTCACATACTTGGAGAGATTTGGAAGAGATTTCACATACTTGGAGAGATTTGGGAGAGATTTGACATACTTGGAGAGATTTCACATACTTGGAGAGATTTGGGAGAGATTTCACATACTTGGAGATATTTGGGAGAGATTTGATCTTAGCCGTTATTATCGTATAATCCCATAATGTAAGGTTCGTGAATCCCCGTTATGCTTCGTTTATGATTGTTTTAAGTCCCCGCAAGGGTCCTTAGTCGTGTTTTGATGCGTTTATCTCCCTTTTTAGGGTTTTTACATTGTTAACACATAGATTTTTCAAGACACTTGAATTATTGACATACAAATGCACATTTTTATACATAGAATAACTTTTAGCATACAAGTACTAATTAAGTTTGACCGGTTTGACTTGTTGACTTTGACTTGAATTTGACGGTTGTCACACTCTCTATGAAATACAATCGTCCCTTCAACAAGCCTCATAAAAATTGATTCCAAACTTCTTACCAAGATAATCGCTTTCAAGCTCCTCACCAAAACAATCATCAATCATTCAACAAACCTTCCGAAAACCCTCCAGCCTACAAGCCAAATCTTCCTACTCCGAATCACACCTTGAAACCTCCACAGCTTCCGAAGTCTGAACAACCCAAGATTCTGTGTCACAAATGTGGACATGCAAATCACTTTGCTAAAGATTGCTTGGCTGAAGTCCCATGAAAAACGAAGATCAAGGACTCTGCTGCACGCCGAGCTCAAGAATTCGCTGAGAGTGAAAAGGCTTTTGTTACTACTGCATCAAGAGATGTGGAAGGGTATTGGTCGTCTGCAGATGATGATGATGTAACCACTGGAACAAACATGTGTCTTATGGCTTGAAAAGAAATTGAATGTGATAAAGGCTACTGGTCGTCTGGGTCCGAAAGAGATGACGAAGATGTTGAGCCAAATTACTGTTACATGGCTACCAATGATCCACCTGGCCGAGGCATCGTTCAGCAGGTAAAATCTATGAAAACTGATAATAATTTTGATTTGTCTCTTTGTGAATCATATCGAACCCAGATCCAATCAGATATGACCATCATTTACAAAGCTTATGAGTCAGCAATAGAAGCCAGTGAGAAGAAGGACAGTTAATTGAGTCGTCTTAGGTTACGTTTCCAGGATAAGAAGTTAAAAATTGAGTTTTAGAACATGAGCTTTCAATGTCAAAAGATGAATGTATCATTCTTAAAGACAAATGTGAAATCACTTATTCTGAAAGAAATATTTTAATTTCGGATAACAAACGTCTTAATGCTAAGATTGATGCCATGCACCATGCCATATACATTCTTGAAGCAAATGAATGGATTACTCACAATTTTCGTCATCCTTGGTCAAAAGCTCCTGGTCTCGGAAGCGAGTTTCCAAAATCAGTTGTTCGTCCCTTAAAGGAGTTACAAAATCTGACTTTTTTGGGAGATGTTCCGAACATTAAAAATTCGGATACTCATGTTTCTCCCATGTCACCCCTTTATGAGACTCCTGACCATTTTGCATCTTTGATTCCTAAGTTTAAGCCTATAGTTGTCAAGTGTCCCGATTCCATGCAATTTCCGCCTCTGACAAACCTGGACCTGAATCGGACCTCTGAACTCAACTCTAGCACTCCAAAGCCTGTTGTTCAAAATCCAAACCACAGCCCTCCTAAAAACTGTGTTGTTGAAGAAATCTTTCCAGAATCAACTGAACCTGAAACTTCAGAGTGTGTTTGGGCATCCTTAGATAGTGATGTTGATGAGTCAACTTCATGTGATTCTGAACCTCAAGTGATTTCAAAAACAAATCTAGTTCTCAGTAAGCCTGTGTTTAACAATCCGTCAGTAAGACAGACTTCCAAATCTTCATCTCATTCCAAAAGAAAGCTAATGTTGAATAGGAAGGATATTGTAGATCCTAAAGTGGAAGCTCGGAATGCACACGAAAAGGAAGTTAAGACTAGACAAAATTCAAGATTCCTTGAGAACTCCAAAAAGAGTGTATCTCGGAATTCTCATTCATTAACCCATCGTAAAAAATTCTTCACACCCACTAAGATCCTCAAGAGACCTTCAAATCTTCCCAGTCATGTAGAACAAAAGAAAGTTGTCAGTCTCACTCAGGAAAAGTCAAGTGTAAGCAACACATCTGTCCGAAACACATCTCCTCGGACTGTTTCATCTGTTTTCATTGCAAAATCCGATGGCACAATTTTTCAACCTCGACTTTCAAAATCAAATATGTCATCAACCAAAACAAAAAGTGTTAAGAAAAAAAAAATTTCAAAATCTTCAAAACAAAACCTTATTTGGAAAGTCAAAACACACAATGATGAAACAACAACTCCGGAAGACAAAGTAGTTCCCACTACTCGGGAAGTTGAATGTCCAAAGAAAGCTGTTCTGAACTCTCATGTCATTGAATATGACTACTGGATATATGAAAGAACTATGACCTTCTTTTTGTTTCCTAAGGAATCTAGGAACAAACCTTCCAAATAATCAGTTGCTCAAAAGTCACTATCGAAGCCTAAGAGTCGTTCCTTTGTCCCAAAACCTAACATGGAGCCTAAAAACTCCACCACTCACTAATTTTGCAGGCACTCTGTGCTTCGGAGCAATAGAAAATATGGCATATTGATAGTTCTTGCTCCATGCACATGACGGGGCAGAAGGACTTTCTGCGAGATCTCAAACTTGCACCAAATGCTGGCTATGTGACGTATGGCAACAATTCCAATTCTCAGATCTGAGGTTATGGCATTCTTACCAATGGAAACTTCTCCATTTCAAACGTGGCATATGTAGCTGACTTAAAGCACAATTTGATAAATGTGGCTCGACTCACTGATGCAAATCGTCGAGTTGAATTCTGCAAGAAACATAGCTACGTCATGTCCGAACATCGAAAGGAATGCTTGATCAAGTCAAATTGCAACAAGAACATGTATCCTCTTGATATCAACGTGATCATTGGCAAGCCCTGTCACAACTGGCATTTTAGCTAGGAAATTCTATTCTTGTGTAAACATTTAACTATTATAAAACATATACTCTAAGTAAATCTCACTTAATGCTCAATTAGATTCACCATTCATGTTCACCAAAGAGTCTGAAGCCCTAAGATCCATGGTTTAAGTCCATATTGGACTAGGATTTCCTTATTGGGCCTAATGGGCCAATAAGCACCCAATTCAACTTTATTGGACTTAGAAGCCCTAATTGGATCCTAATTGGACCCAATTCATAAATCTAAAATATATTGGACCATTTGGGTCTAGAATGATTCATTCTAACCCTAATTGGCCTTATTGGGCCATAACTAATCCAATTAACCTTAGTGAGCCAAAAGCCCATTATTTTATTCTCTTTGGGCCGTGAATGCTTCCAAGGGCCTAATGGGCCGAAATTTTTTATGTTTAGGATCTAAAGATCCTAACTAAAGTTAATGCCCAAACCACTCCACCCTTTATTCTTGGCCCAAAATCTCGGCCCATGTAAAAAAAGGAAAAGTGATATAAGGGGGGGGGGGTTGACTTTGGAGGTGCCACCTCCATTTTGTCCACCATATATCCATGCTAGATCCCCCATACATCCATGCAAGTCACCTCACTACCTCTCTCCCCTCTCTTCTTCTACTCTCGGCCGAAGATACACACACACACACATTTCATTTGCAAATTTCTCTTCAACATTCACAAGAACACTCCTCCTTTCCTCTCTAATTTTCGAGATCTAGAGCATCTTCAAGAAGGTTTCCACCACTAAAAATCATCATTCTTGGTAAGTCTTTACATATCCAAGTTACATAACTTCTTTCTCATGTTAGATCACTCCTTCTAAACAAGCTTTTGGTGATCGTACTCCTAGAAAACTTCTTAAGTTCGAGATCCACTCAAGAAAGTTGCTAGGGCCGAAAATCACTTCATCTCTTTCCACTTCTTCTTCAAAAACCGAAATATCAAGCAAAGGTGAGTTCATACCCCCTTGTTTTTGGTTTTCATATGATTTTTGGGGGAGAATGCAAGTAAAATGGGTAAATCTATGTGTTATATGCATGTTTTGTGTGAATTCTTAGTTTATTTAGTAAAAATGTGTTAGATCTTAGTGAATCTCGAAATTTTAAGTATTATTTAGCAAAGATCTATGAACTATGACATTATATACATCATATTATCAAGCCAAAAGTGATTACATGTTTAAGATACAAAAGATTTCAACAAAAATCTTGTTAAAGGTCAAAATTGTCAAGAAAACAAAAGATAAGGGAAAAAGTGGCATTTATGTTTTATAAGGGCCAAACAGGTCCTATGAATATAAAAATGTATTTTTATGTTAAACATACTTTAAAAAGGGCCAAAAATGCAAATTTAAGCTTATTGGGCCAAAACTTTTGGGCCTCACGGCCTTTGGGGCCAATTTGCGAAAAAAAATGAAGTTTTGGGGTTTAAAAATGTTATTTGGCCATAGTTTGAATCATAAATGTAAATAAACCAAATTTAGGGGTGAAAATAACATTTATTTCCAAATTGGACAAAAAATGTAAAATTTTCCAAAATTGGGCCGAAAGTGTAAATTTTTACAAACAAAGGGCTGAAAATGTACTTTTCTGCAAAACAGGATTCTAAATGTGAAAATATAACTTTTTGGGCTAAATCCGTGAAATTCCAAACATTTGGGACAAAATTACAATTTTTTATAAATTATGGACTAAAGTGTCATTTTTACAAAACTTTGGGCCTTAATTAAAAATTGGAGGGTTATTGGCCAAAAATGTCATTTTTTACAAAATGAAAGCTTCTTATCATGAAACTAGTAAACCTCAAGCTAAAACAAAAAACGGAATAAAACAAACGAACGAAATACGTCAATAACTATTTATTGGGCCTAATATTCACGTTACTTGGCATTGGGCCCTAAGGACCCAATTAAGTGTATATTGAGCCCAATGTTTTCCATGACATGTTTATTGGGCCTCACAACCCATTTACATGTTAATTTGGGCCTAAGTTATGGATTACATGTTTACTGGACTTTTGTGGCCCATTTACATGCCTATTGGGCCTAAATTACCCTTTTACATGTTATTGGGCCTTTATGGTCTAAATACATGCTAATGGGGCTTGGAATGGAAATTTCACATGTTAGTAGGTCGTAACTATACCTTTGTGTAATCATTAAACATCGTATACTTATATATGTACCTTTTGAATACAAAAACATACCATATATATGTAAACATTAAACATAACACAAAAAGGGGTTGAGAATCTAGTGAGACATGTCGGTTGGCACCTCTGAGTGTACAATCGTAGCCTGTAGTTATAATCAGAGTTTCCGGGTAGGAAAGCGGGAGTTTGTGTATAGATCTATACGGGGTGACCCCCACGCCTTAGCTGTTCGCTACAGCTAGACTAGGCCAGTCTAGGGCGACAACAACCTTAGCAAGACCGACATTTGGAAAAATACCAAGACGGGCGACCTAGTCATTATCATGCATGATTATAGCGGCTCATATAGGGATTCAATACCAAAAGTAAACTTTCGAAGATAAACTCTTCGAATGTGTCATTGCAAAACGACTTATTTAATAATACAAGAATCGAGACATTGATATAAAACAGAAAATATCGGATTTTCTGGGGAAATTATTCATATACATTTATCATTTATTCACAATACAATGAACCTAAACTACTATCTTATAAGCTATAACTATGAAATTCACACATGCATTTATACTTGATTTTCACAACATTTTCAAACATTTTACAGAAAATATCGGATTTTCTGGGTTTCTATGAAAGATACAAAGACTTTTACTCAAACATACTTATGAACTCACCAACATTATATATGTTGACCGTTTTCAAAATAACTTGTATTCTTAGGTGATCGTTAAGCTGGAAGATTTGCAAGTGTGTATGGTTTTGTTTTATGTGACAACACTTATCATACTTTTAACAATTTGAACTTATGTGTTTTAACAATGTACTTGATCTAAACAATGATATTTGTATTATGTAATGTTGGTGATGATCGTGTTATGATTCATGTATATTCATTGTGATGATTATTCAATTGTTAGTCACACGAGCCCCCGGACGTTTCCGCTGTCTGGTTCGGGGGTGTGACAATCCCCAACTATGCCTTCTCTCCATAGTTGTTCTCGACGTCAGTTGGTTATGGGATAGGAGGCTTTCTCACTTGAACTTTAGATAAATGAATGATCTCGTTTCGGGTGAAATGGTTAGAGGTTTTCCACTCCTCAATTTTGAAAACGATCATTTATGTGTTGCATGTGAGTGTGGAAAGCAGCCAAAGAACGGTCATCCCGTCATCATCGAAAAATCCATCTCGGAACCATTAGAACTTCTACACATTGATCTGTGTGGACCATCAAAAGTAGAGAGTTTGCATCACAAAAAGTACATTCTTGTGATTGTAGATGACTTTACTAGGTTCACCTGGGTCTTCTTCCTAAGGCTGAAAGCAGAAACAGCCTCGGAGCTCATCAATTTTATCAAAGGAATAGAAGTTCTTATCAAACTCCCAATAACGAGAATCCGAAGTGACAATGGTTCTGAATTCACCAACTCCACCATTGAAAACTTCCTTACCGAGAAGGGCATCGTCCACAATTTTTTTGCTCCATACACTCCTCAACAAAACGGTGTAGTCGAACGACGAAACAGAACACTTGTTGAAGCTACTCGATCCATGCTCAACTTTGCAAATCTTCCACTCTATCCATGCTCAGAATAGAAGTCTCATCAATTGATGCCTCAACAAAACACCGTATGAAGCCATGAACATTCGGAAGCCAACTATCTCGTTTCTTCATGTTTTTGGATGCAGCTGCTTCATCAAGAACAATCGCGACCAGCTTACCAAGTTCCAACATAAAGCTGATGAATCCATCTTCCTTGGATGATCTTCTAAATTAAAAAGGCTTATCAAGTTCTTAATCGGAGAAATCGTGTTCTGGAATAAAGCTTTGATGTTAACTTCGATGACAACTTCGTTCGGAATTCTGGCCGAACCCATGTTAGAACTCACATCATGGAGTCCGATGCTCCAGCGCCAGGATGTTCGAACCAGCAAACAATCTTTGAAGTTGACTTTGAGACCTTATTCGGACCCACAAAAACGGCTCTTGATTCAGAATCTCGAACAAGACCAACCATGTCCGAAGCTCCTATCTCTAAAAACGTGTCCGGACCGACACCAAGTCTTCCTCCATTTGATTTGAAATCGTTTCAACCTTCTCAGGTTGATGGGGAGAATGGTCACTCTTCCCTTGAATCAAATGTGGATGGATTTCAAGATGCAACTACTGAATTCGATCCTATAAACATTGATGATGAGGCAAATTTCTTTGAATTCCCACCTGAAGATGACGTCAACCTATCTGGTTCAGAAGTTCAGGGGGAGCATCACCCACACGTTCAAACTATTCAGGGGGAGCAACACAACCTCATTGTTGATATTGGATCATCTGCGGCACAAGAACTTCCAAGGTTACATGTCGAGACCAAGGATCATCCTCCAAACCAAGTCATTGGAAACCCAAACGCTGGCGTACAAACTCGCTCTGCTACAAGTCTTCAAAATGAATGTCATTTTTCGGCATTTATCTCTATGGTTGAACCCAAATCCATCAAAGAAGCACTTGAACATGCTGATTGGATTATAGCCATGCAAGAAGAATTAGCAGAATTTGATAGAAATGAAGTTTGGACTCTCGTTCCTCCTCCTCAGAACCATCCCAATGTTGGTACTAGATGGGTGTTTCACAACAAAGCAAGATTGATGGCAAAAGGAATTACACAGATTGAAGGCCTTGATTATGATGAGACCTTTGCTCCTGTTGCACGTCTTGAAGCTATCAGAATATTTCTTGCTTATGTTGCTCATAAAGGCTTCAAGGTTTACAAAATGGATGTCAAAAGTGCCTTCCTAAATGGTGAACTTGACAATGAAGTATATCTTCAACAGCCTCCCGGATTTTTCAATCTATCATATCTGAACTATTCCTACAAACTCCAGAAAGCTGTCTATGGCCTTAAGCAAGCTCCTCGTGCATGGTACGAGACCCTCATTGATTTTCTCAAGGGTTCAGGATTTCAAAGAGGAACTCTAGATCCTACTCTGTTCCAAAGGTCAAATGGAAAGCATCTCATGCTGGTCCAAATTTATGTTAACGACATCATTTTTGGATCCACCGATTCTTCAATGGTTGCTGACTTTGCTAAGTTAATGGTCAGTAGATTTCAAATGAGTATGAATCGGGAATTAAGCTTCTTTCTTGGCCTCCAAGTCAAACAGACTAATAGAGGAATTTTCATTCACCAAGAGAAGTATATTTCAGAACTCCTCAAAAAGTACTCCATGGACACATGTGCCTCAGCCAAGGCACCAATGGGTTTCGGTCACAAGATCTTTGCCGACCCTTCAGGTGTAGCAGTTGATGAAAGGAAGTACAGAGGAATTATCGGATCCTTACTCTATCTCATAGCAAGTCGTCCAGACATCATGTTTTTTACATGTTTGTGTGCCAGATTTCAAGTAAACCTAAAGATGTCTCATTTTTTGGCTGTTAAGCAAATATTCTGATACCTTCAAGGTACAAAGAATCTCAGAATCTGGTACCCAGCAACTGAGAGTTTCCTACTTCAAGCATATTCAGATTCAAAACTATGGTGGTCTACAATTGGATAGGAAAAGCACATCAGGTGGCTGTCAATTTTTAGGTGGTCGATTGGTTAGTTGGTCATCCAAGAAGCAGAACTGCATTGCACTCTCTACAGCCGAAGCAGAATACATTGTTGCTGCCAGCTGTACCTCTCAAGTTCTATGGATGAAATCTCAACTCTTGGATTATGGTAACCGTTTTCAACGCATTCCTATCTATTTTGATTCACAAAGTGCCATTGCATTTTTACACAATCCAATTCAACACTCCATGACGAAGCACATTGACATACGGTACCATTTCATAAAAGATCATGTCTTAAATGGCAACATTGAACTCATTTTTGTTTCATCTGACGATGAAATTGCTGATGTCTTTACTAACACATTAGACGAAACCAAATTCAACGGTTTTGTGAACAAGATGGGTATGATGATTCCGGATCCTCAGTTCTTTCAAGTGACTTGCACTCTATGATGGAACCATCAGAAAGAAAACTGGTTCTGAATTCAAAATTATTTTTCATCTTGGAACTATTGTCTCTCGGAATACATATGATCATTTTACTTGTCTTTATCTCTAACCACCACTTGTATTTTAAGTTGTACAGTTCATCTTATCATATGATGTCTATAGTCCACATAGTCACATTGGTCAAATTTTCACCTCAGAACTTACTTCATAAGGTCATCCTGGAATTCAAATCCGGAAAGGTATTGTATTCAAAACTTCGGAATTTGCTCAAATCTCACTCCGAAAGTTTTTCAAACCTTGCTCCGGAAATTCTTTCAAATGCACTCCGGAACATCTAAATGATCATTTCGGAATCTCAAACTTTGCTCTGGAAATCTTTTTTCAAATTTCTATTCCGGACATCTTTCTCAAACCTCATTCCGGAATCATCTCATATTTTCCACTCCAAAATCTTTTCAACATTTTGCTCCGGAATCCTTTTAAAACTTTGTCTCCGATATTTTCAAAATGTTACTCCGGACCATTTTAAGCTTACATGCTTCATTCCGGAACAAATCACATCTCTCATTCCAGACTTCTCTTTTCAAGAAACTGTTTTCAAATTTCCGAAACATCATTGTTCCGGAATAAAACATTCAGAATACCAAAAGGTTTTAAGGTGAAACGTTTTTATAACGGTAAATTTTTGAGGATCCTTATCGTGTTTTCCTTGAATTTCGCACCACGATTACACATTCACAAAAAGCAACCATCACATCGCCGTTCTTGGTATTCATTTTAAGCTATCATCTATCGTAACCTTTCACTACCCCAGGTCTTTTCACCCCCTAAAACGGATAAACAATAAATACAACCCATTTCCATTTCGAATCCTCATCATTACCATTCCTACCCGACCCGTTCCCATCACCTATATAAACCTCATTAAATCCCCATTTATCTCTTTACGCGCTCAAACTCTCCAAAACCCCAAACCTCTTCTGTGTTCTTGTGTTCTTCAAGCATTCATCTTACATGCAACAACGGTGTCTCCTTCATCTCATCCAAAAGTCGATCAAACTATTCCTAAAACCAAGAAAATTTTTTCCAAGAATAAATCATCCAAAGGATCGGCATCTTCAATGTCGACTGAACCATTCCTCAGAGATACCACACAACTCTTCTCTCTAAACCCTATGGATTTTGACGAGCCAATTCGTGTGATGATTGAGTTCATCGCACATCATCCTATTTCAATTCCACTCACTAAAATCCCAGATCCACCACTCCCACTTAGTCTGCTCTACACTACATTTGAACGAGTCAAAATCGACGATGATGTATTGGAAACCAAAATCACCGGTGACAGAATCGTGCCTATCCATAAATCAACGTTTCTCATGGCAATAGGCGTCAAAGAAAATCCTAAGGGTTTTAAGGTTCAAGAACCAACCAATGAAGAATTTCAACAATTCTTGAACCACATCGGCTACAATCAGGAGTACAAAGCTAAAGAATGCAAGAAGTCAGTGGTTTCAGGTCTATGGAGCGTGTTGATGCACTTTGTCATCCGGGGATTGTCCGGAAAGCACCGTGGTATATACACCTTGAGCAAATATTGGCTGTATATGATGTACAACATCTACTCCGGACATAACAATGTTGTAGATCTTCCTGAGGTGCTTTGGCAAGACTTACAAAAATTCGCCATCAAGAGGAAGAACAATGAAATCTCAAGCCCTAGATTTTGGGCCCTGACGATCCAGGAGCTCTACAGAGAAAGATCCGAATCAATTCCAGTTGCAACCATTCCGAAAGAGGTATACGTCTCTTTTAAAACTGTTAAGCACTATAGAGTTCTGGACCAATCTTCTTTTGGACCTGTCCGACGTTTGCCGGAACATATGTTGGCCCTAATTCCTTCCCGATGCATTCATATTAAGAACCATTTTGGATACTTTGATTGTGTAAAACCCAACACAATCTACCCAAGTCCCCATTGAGCCCATTCTGGAAAAGGCCAGACCGGTATCGTCCGGTGGAAAGAAAACCAAGAAGTCCACCAAAAGAAAGACTTCACCCTCTAAGCCAAAACCTAAAAATAGAACCAAAGTCAGCTCTTCCTCTCAACAGGAAGGAGCTCATGACATTCAGGATAACTCTGGCCGACCGAACACCCCACCTACCCACTCTTTCGAAGTACCCTTCGGAGTTTAAACAACACATGCACACACTCACGGGGAGTCTGCTCATAATCCACCCTCACCTTCTCAAAAAGGTGATGTCGGTGTTAAACAAAGTTCGTTGCCCCCTGGAACAAACCCACATGTCACTTTTGATATCCATCTTCGTTCATCACAAGCACGGTACGAAACCACTGTTTCGGACCCCAAGCATTCTGAGCCTAGACTAGTCCCTCCAACCTCAGGTGCCTCAACTGGTCTGATACCCGGTAAGGGTACAAGACGACCAGGTGTTAATGATCCTTTGTGGGAAGATTTTGTCAACAGGGCACATTCGAGGCATCCGGAACTTACGAGATCCCAAGTTGAAGCTACACTCATTTCAATGCGAAATAGAGCCATTCAGAGCAACCAACCATTTTTTGCTACAACCGAAGATGAAACCAATAAAGAGTTTTCTTCCGGAGAAACTCCAACAACTCCTCATGATAATTTCATTCAGACAGATCTAGATGAAGAGCTTTCCGAAGA
This sequence comes from Lactuca virosa, assembly GCF_052849685.1. Lineage (NCBI taxonomy): Eukaryota > Viridiplantae > Streptophyta > Magnoliopsida > Asterales > Asteraceae > Lactuca > Lactuca virosa. Next base: position 275,115,515 of record NC_136434.1, on the reverse strand, counting down.
AGTGCTGCTGACCGACGATGGTGCAAATGTTGCTGATACTCATGCGCTTCCCTCTACTCGTTTTCACTCGATGCCATCCTCATCGAAATCCGCTTTTGATTTCGGATCCTCCTCATCTGCTCATGACAATGACTCCGACTCAACTCAGAAACTTCATGATGATGCTGCTACCAACAAGCCTGGTCCTTCAGTTACTACAGTCAATCCGGAACCCCACAAAAACAAGTCTCGGACTTCCATTTCGAGCACTGGATCTTCTGCAGGAGACCACTTTGATCCTTTTTCCCTCCATGAAATCTGTGACTCTGTTTCGGAGACCATGAAGAAGGTAAACACTATAGAAGCTTCAGTGGCCAGACTTAACACACATACTTGATGTCAAGGTTTCTCGATTGGATTCCAAACTGGATGCAATCCTGAAATCCTTGTCCATAATCAAAACCTCCGGACCAACCATTGTTGAACGTGAATCCCAGCTTGATCAGCTTATCTCTCTCCGACTCAAGCACGCTATAGAAGAAGTTGAACACAAGTATGATGCTTCTGTTGATCATTACTTGGATACCATTACTCAGATGTTGATGGTCCATGATGACCTACTTGCTGCTACCAATGATCTCATCAAGAAAACTCATATTCGTCATGAGAAGCAGATTCAACGTCTTGAAAAAGAGATTCGAAAGAAAGATGAAATGAACCTGATTATGCAGTAAGTTCTCCTTAAGCTTCTTTCAGCCTGCTGGAACATTGTGGATGTTCCGAACAACAAGTTCGATGAGATTATCTCTATTCTCTCCAACTTGTTCAACCATCTCAAAGACCAGGCCCCCACTGCTGAAGCATATGCCACTCTCACCCTTCAACTCAACACCAGTTTTCAGAAGGTGTTTGAGAAATTTTCGGAAATGAAGGAATCGATTTTGCTTGCACCGGTTGTCAGGCCTACCGTTGCAAGAGTGAGAGAAGGTCCAAATCAACGATGGAAAACTTCGTTGGAATATAAGCTCCGAGATAAAGATGAAAATTCTGATGATGAAGTCCAAGTTCTTTCTGGACTTCTCGGAAATTATGATGATGATGATGGAAGGGATGAAGAGGAAGTGGAGTATGTCACCAACACTATCGTAGGACTCCAAGCTCCAAAGAAATTTCCTGCCAAGGTGCTTACGGAGGAAGACCAATGAATATGGTCCGCAATATCATGGCCACCCACTCTACCCGTTATATTTCAAAGAAGTATTCAAATGCCCAAAGCCAAAACCAAGTTAACAGTTGACGCTTTCCGGGCCACTCCATCCATGTTGCCTCCAATTCCTGGTCCAAGGATTGCTCTGATTGATGAAGGTTCTCCCCTCCAGACTCTAGACGACATTGTTGCACTTGGAAGGGATATGGAACAACAAGGGGTCCTTGTTGAGCCACATGATGAAGAGATGGGTCAATAGGGATGCTCTTGCGCCATGACACTCCCTCTTGTGCTATCTTGTTCTCCTCTTGCGCCATCATGCTTCCTGTTGCACCATGCATGGCCTTGTTGCGCCATGCATGTGCCTGTTGCTCCATGGTGATGGTGTTGCTCCATGATTGATGTTTTGCACCATACTTGATGCTCTTGCGCCATTTAGATCCCTATTGCAGCATCTAGGGTTGCTGTTGTGCCATGAAGAATCTATTGTGCCATCATGGACCATCTTGGTACATGATGCGCCATATTGATTCCTTCGTAGTTCCATGTTGATCCAAGTATGCCTAGAATATGATAATGCTCTAGAATGTTCCGAAAGATGTTGCATGGCGGATTGTGATTGGTTGTCACCTTTCATGGGCATGTGGGCCAATCGACTTGGCCCATTAAGGTTTTAGGTGTGATCCCTCAAGTATAATTTTGGATGCATGTTAGGTCATTTTGTATCTTGAATTCTAGAGTGATAGGCAAATCTCTGTGTAATTGTACTTGTAACCCCTGTTTTGAGAGCTCTGAAAATAAATAATACTCCCCTCCTTCCCGTGGACGTAGGTCACCTTAACGGAACCACGTAAATACTCTTTCTCGTGTGCTTTTGGTTTTGCTAGTTATCTACTTTACTTCCTAACAAGTGGTATCAGAGTTACGGTTTGTATTCCTATGATTGAAGATGTCTACTCACAAGTTCGATTTGGAGAAGTTCAATGGCTTAAATGACTTCACTTTGTGGAAGGTGAAGATGAGGGCTCTTCTGGTTCAACAAGGATGTGGGGTGACACTGGAAGGAGAGAAAAAACTGGCAAAGAAGATGGCGGCTGATAAGAAGGTGGATATTCTGACGAAAGCACATAGTGCCATTCTATTGAGCTTGACATATGAAGTACTGAGAGAGGTTATGGATCAAACAACTGCTTCTGGGCTTTGGGATAAACTTTTTGAAAAGTACCAAAAAACTCACTGATGAACAAGTTGTATCAGAAGCAAAGGTTGTACACTCTCGAAATGTCTGAAAGTACCCAAGTGAAAGATCATTTAGATAACTTCAATCGCATCATCTTGGATCTACAAGGTGTTTATGTGAAGATTGAAGATGAAGATCAGGCGCTCATTCTCTTATGTTCACTTCCTAACTCATATGAGAATTTCGTTGATACCATGCTCTATGGTAGGACAACGATAACTATGAATGATGTGAAGGACTATCTGATGTCAATGGAATTGGAAAGAAAAGTTTTAGGTGGAGAGGAGGTATCCAGTTCCGGTTTGTTTGTAGGGAGAGGGAGGACAGAAGAGATGAAAAGGGAAACATAGGGAGATCACGTTCAAAATCAAAGTCTAAAGTTTCATCAAACATGAAATGTTATAACTATAAGGAGAAGGGGGCACTTCAAGCGAAATTGTCCACAACTGAAGAATGGGAAGTCCAAGAGTGAATCAAGCAACAATAACACTGGTGCTATGGTTCCGGAAAGTTCTGATGAAAGGGACGATGGTGATATACTGACTGTGTGTACATCAAGTTCTACTGATGCTTGGGTCTTGGATTCTGTATCATCCTATCACATGACATATAATCATGACTGGTTTGACTCCTTGAAAGAGTGAGATGGCACAGTCAAGATGGGTGATGATTGGGTGAGCAGTATCAAAGATAGTGGCACAATGCAGATCAAGATGCATGATGGCATGGTCAGGAAGTTAGATTGTTGGTACGTTCCAGAACTTCAGAAGAATCTAATTTCTCTTGGCACACTGGCTAAGAATGAGATGAGGTACGCTGGTGAAGATGACTGGGTCAAAGTGACCAAAGGCTCTGTGGTTATAATGAAAGGGAAGATGAATCATGGAGGGATCTATATCCTAGAAGGCAGTACGGTTATGGGAATAGTGACTACCTCCCAATCCTTGAATGAAGGTGATGACAAGACAGAGTTGTGTCATCGTAGGTTGAGGCACATAAGTGAAAAGGTCATGTCATTTCTAAGTAATCAAGGACTGCTTGGTGGAGAGGCTACTGGAGAGATAAAGTTTTGTGAAGCTTGCGTCAAGGAAAAGCATCGCAAAGTGAATTTCGGTACCGATCAACACACAAGCAAGGAAATTCCAGAGTATGTTCACTCAGATCTGTGGGGTCCTGCACCAGTGAAGTCTCAAGGAGGATGTTCAGACTTTGTGACCTTCATTAATGACCATTCAAGGAAGTTTTGGTTGTACTTTCTGAAGACGAAGGATGAGGTGTTTGGGATGTTCAAGGAGTGGAAGACCATGGTTAAGAAAAGGACTGTAAAACAGGTCAAGACTCTGAGGACAGACAATGGGTTGGAGTTCTGCAATGGTCAATTTGAAAATTTCTACAAGGCAGAATGTATAATGAGGCACCACACTGTAAGACACACACCACATCAAAATAGAGTGGTAGAACGTATGAACCAAACACTCATGCAGCGTGCAAGGTGCATGCGAATATTTGCTAACTTATCCAAGCAATTTCGGGCGGAAGCAATTAACACTGCATGCTATCTGGTGAACAGATCACCATCAAATGCAATAGACTTGAAGACTCCTCAAGTGGTATGGTCCGGGAAACCCTCTACTATTCTGGTTTACGTATATTTGGATGCCCCACATATGCTCATGTCAATGATGGTAAACTTGAGCCAAGGGAAATAAAGTGCATATTTCTAGGATATTCGTCAGGAGTAAAATGTTATTGACTATGGTGTACACAAGAAGGAATAACTCCTAAATGTATCATGAGTAGAGATGTGACCTTTGATGAATCTGCCATGGGTAACAAGGGAGGAGGTGCAACAAGTCAAGCAGGGAACAAAGATCAGAGAGCTAGCCAGAAGGTGGAGTTTGCATCTCAAACTACAGACAAAGTTGTGATAAGTGCAAAAGAGCAAGGTGGCAGCGAACAGCCTGGACAAGACGAAACCCAAGAGCAACACATTGGATCTTTGTCTAGTGGTGCTGATGCCGGGAAAGATGATGGGTATGAATCTATAGCAAGGAGAATATCGAAGAGGGTTATTCGAAAACCTGACAGATATGTGGGATATGTGAATTCAAGTGAACTTGACTCCATTGCTTTTCCCTTAGCAACTGGAGAAGAGATTGACACCGAGGAGCCTTAATCGTATAAAGACGATGTGGCAAGTAAAGAAGAAAATGGCCGGTTGATGGCCATGAATGAAGAAATGCAATCGTTAGAGAATAATGAAACATGGGATCTTGTTCCATTACGAAAGGGAGCAAAGCCAGTGGGATGCAAGTGGATCTTTAAAAAGAAGGAAGTGATACCAGGAGTTGAACCTGCTAGGTTTAAAGCTAGGTGGGTGGCAAAAGGGTTCACTCGAAAAAAAAAGGAATTGAAGATCACGAGGTGTTCTCACTGGTCGTGAATCACAAGACAATTCGACTTCTTTTAGCCATGGTGAGTGCATTTGATCTGGAGCTTGAACAGCTTGATGTGAAAACTACATTTTTTCGTGGAAATTTAGAAGAGAATATTTATATGTCCCAACCAGAAGGGTTCCTTGATGCTAAGAAGGACCATGTATGTTTGTTGAAGAAATCCTTGTATGGTTTGAAGCAGTCTCCACGACAATGGTACAAGAGATTTGATTCATTCATGATCTCAAATGGCTACACTCGGAACCAGTTTGACAATTGTGTTTACTCAAGGAAATTGTCAATAGATTCCTACATATATATCTGTTGTTGTATGTTGATGATATGCTCATCGCAGCCAAAAACATGGCTAGAATAAATGACTTGAAGGCAACCCTGAAAAATGAGTTTGAGATGAAGGATTTGGGAGCAACAAACAAGATATTGGGTATGGAGACACAAAGGGATAGAAAAGCAGGGAGGTTGTGTATTTCTCAACAGAAGTACATTCAGAAAGTTCTGCAATCCTTCAACTGTGATCAGTCCAAGCCAGTTGGAACTCCTTTGGCAGCTCACTATAAACTTGGTCCAAGAACTATACCCACTACTAATGAAGAAATGAATTACATGAGCAAGGTTCCATACTCTAGTGCTATTGGAAGTCTCATGTATGTTATGTTTTATACCAGACCTGATTTGGCTCATGCAGTTAGTGTGGTTAGCAGGTTTATGAGTAATCCTAGGAAAACTCATTGGGAAGCTGTAAAGTGGATCTTGTGATACTTGAAGGTAACGACGTATATTTGCCTGGTGTATGGAGCAAATACGAAGAGTGACTTGGTGGGATATGATGACTCTGATTATGGTGTTGAATTATTGAATCACAGGTTGCAGACGTGCTACATATTCACTTTATTCGGATTTGGCATCAGTTGGAAGTCAACGTTACAAGATATTGTTGCTTTGTCTACAACTGAATCCGAGTACATGTTCATGACGGAAGGAATAAAGGAGGAGATATGGTTGCAAAGGCTTATTCAGAGTCTTGGTATGAAGGTGGAGAAACTGTCTTGTATTTTGACAGCCAAAGTGCTTTGAGTCTTATAAAGAATCATGTGTATCACGAGAAGATGAAGCACATTGATGTCAAGCTGAATTTCATTCAGGATATTCTGGAAGGACACAAGTTTTCAATACTGAAGATTGATACCAAGGTCAACCCAACAGATACGTTGACAAAGTCATTGCCCACGGAGAAGTTCAATTTTTTCTTGGACTTGGTTGATGTTCGTAGGAGATAGGGCCCTTCGGGGACGAATGGTAGGAAGGGAGATGAAGTTCTTGTTCGAGGTGGAGTTCAGAGGATGCCCAAGTGAAGGTGGAGATTGATAAATGTGACTCGATCATTTCGATCATGTTCATGAAGCATTTGGAGCACCTGGACCTCAATGCATCACTTGGGGTTCATGGAGCATGTGAAAAAGGAACGGATATTCTGGGAGAGGAATGGTACATCAGAAAAAGGAACTGATCAAGTGCCAAAGGAACGGATCATGTACAAGGGGGTTTGGAGCAACTGGAAGGACTTTGGAGCACTTGGAAGAGGTGTGGAGCACTTGCAAGGGATATGGAGCAACAAGGGGTCCTTGTTGCACCATATGATGAAGAGATGGGTCAAGAGGGATGCTCTTGCGCCATGACACTCCCTCTTGCATCATCTTCTTCTCCACTTGCACCATGATTCTTCCTCTTGCGCCATGCATGTGCTTGTTGCTCCATGCTGATGTTGTTGCTCCATGATTGATGTTGTGCGCCATAATTGATGCTCTTGCGCAATTTAGCTACCTGTTGTGCCATCTAGGGTTGTTATTGCGCCATGAAGAAGCTATTGCGCCATCATGGACCATCTTGGTACATGATGCGCCATTTTGATTCCTTTATTGTGCCATGTTGATCCAAGTATGCCTAGAAGATAATAATGCTCAAGAATGTTCCAAAAGATGCTGCATGGCGGATTGTGATTGGTTGTCACCTTTCATGGGCCTATGGGCCTATGGGCTTGGCCCATTAGGGTTTTAGGTCTGATACCTCAAGTATAAATAGGGATGCATGCTAGGTCATTTTGTATCTTGAATTCTAGAGTGATAGGCGAAACTATGTGTAAGTGTACTTGGAACCTCTGTGTTGAGAGCTCTGAAATAAAGAATACTCCCCTCCTGCCCGTGGACGTAGTTCACCTTGACCGAACCACGTAAATACTGTGTCTCGTGTGCTTTTGGTTTTGCTAGTTACCCTCTTTACTTCCTAACAATAACTTTTAATGCTAATAGGGTAAAAGTCACCACTTTTACAAGTGGGTCCAAAAACTGACAGCTCAAAGATGTGAACTTGTAAAATCGATATAAAATCAACTAAAAACTGTTAGAGTGAGATCCTTATATCGCTGGAAAGCTTAGAGAGAGGATGATAATAATATTATTTTATTAGAATATAAAAATAGGTTGAATGTTAAGTAATCATACCCCGAACAGAACACTATAATCAATGAGAAGTTAAAGTAATACAAAGATAAGTGTTTTAAATATAGTAAGGAAACACAAGTTAAGTAAATGTTATAACTGCTTTGTAGGTGTGCATAAAGGGGGAGGTTTATATGGCTCTCCCAACTAGAGTGTTTCAAGTTATCAAGAGAGGTGAGTTACACAAACTTGCTTATTATGTTGACTTTCTCTATGTATGTGTATGTTGTCCACGGATACCCTAATCCGTTAGAGTGGACAAGGATATCTTCTTGACCATGATAGACTCTTTGGTGGAAGTGGCCGAGGTTTGGATAATCATGATAAACTCTTCGGTGGAAGTGATTAATCCCTAGTATGGAAGTGTCTGATATAGACCCTTCAGGGGAATCAGCGTGCTGATGTAGAGTTGGTCCCAACAATATGTGTTAGGAATGTATGTGATATACGAATGTTATGTGAATGTACATGCCATGTGCTGGTAAACAATATAATAGGTGAGTAATGTGTATGCTCACTAAGTGTTTCGCTTACCTGTTATTAGTTAACATTTTTCAGAAACGTCAGGTACGGATTAGGAAAAGAGGTCGATTTGACTGCAAGCGACATTCTTTTCAAGATTTATGAAATAATTATATCATGTTTTAAACCTATGATGATTTCTACTTCCGCGGTGTGTTGTTTTTAAATTATTACTTTTACAAATGTGGCTAAATGTTCTTGAAAACTTTAAGTATATTTTAAAATGGTAATGACTGGTTTTTATTTATTCTAAAAAAAATTAGGTCGTTACAAGTTGGAATCAGAGCATCGTTTGAGGTATTTAGACATACGTTTGTGTGTTTAAACTCAAACCAAGGTTCAAAGATTTTCAATAGGTTTCAAAATGATAATTTAAAAACGTCAGAAATTTGAAAGATAAAGTTTGAGAATGAGAAAGAGAATATGAAGCCTGTAGTCATCCGGAGCTCAACGGGTAGTAAGCCACATACTCAGAATAAGGCTTATGTAAAAGTGCTAAGATTTATGTAATGTTAACGCTATACATGCTATAATTTCTTAGTAGGATGCTTTTGTGATTATGATGCCTATGTGTTTTTGATGCTTATGTACTTATGATGTTTGTATGTTGATGTTTTTTATATGTGTCTTATGGGATGAATGTGATTTAGTAATACATGGTTAGATCCTTATAGGAATCATGTACCTTGAATGTAATGATTGTATACATTTAGGATCATATAGGTTTAGAGAACTGAGTTGGACTTACTTCATGTTCATGTTGGATTAGGTGTTTAAGCCCATAACTATAATTAGTATGTACTTGAATTGATATTAGCAATGTCCTTCTGAGTTTCCTTCAAACCTGGAAGTTGAATATGATAACTGTTAGAGAGAGAAGAATGAGTTATTAATTTATTACTTGGTTAATAAATTAATTGGAAATCAAAATAAATGATTTACTAATGTATTATGGAAATAATATATTAATTAAAAATCATATTGTGTAATTAATATTTAATTATAAATTAATTTGGAATTAATTTTGGGATTAAAGAGATTAATTGAAACTGCAAGGAATAAAGGTGATAATGTTCAATAACTGAGCATCAAGCATTCTAGAACCTCCCTATGGTAAGGGGAACGAAATCTAGATGCTCCTAGGGTTTCCTTGGGCTCTAAGGGTGCCTTAGATGCGTTAGGGAGGAAGTTAAGGGAATAGGGTTATCTTGGATACACCTGTCTAATCCAATACCTTCCTAACACCTATATAAATCGTACACCATAAGGAATTTCGGCTATGCACTCTTAGAAAAGGCTTAGAGCCGAAATTCTTCTTCCCTTCTCTATCTCTATTGTAATCCTTGGTTGCTTGGTTTGTTTGTGTGACATTAGAGGTGTGACACTTGTGCCGCTTGCTACCAAAGGTCTTTCAAGCAAGGATTCAAGATTGTTTACAATAACAATCTTAAAGGTATGTATTATAACCCTTCATTATGTGAATTTTGTTTATAATACATAGAACATAGAGTTTCTTCTTTGTGTTTAAAGTTTGCATGTTCAACTAGAGGAAACTTAGATCTAATCAATTTAGGGTTGCATGCACACATAGGAATGTATGTTTTGCTCAAAACCCATAAGTGATATCAGAGCCTAGGATCAGTTTTCTGTTGAATTGATGCAGTTGTTATCTTGTTCAATGGAGAAGGGAACATATGTGTCATTCTGTTTATAGAACTCGACGATTTCATCTTGGAACTCGACGAGTAGGCCCAACTCGACGAGTGTAGTGCCCAGACTCGACGAGTTGGCCTGTCAGATCCCTGATTTTTCGATTTTGATAATTGTTATCTTTACTTGATTAGGATTACTACCTTAATTCGTTTTTATTCCTAAAAGTTGAAATTTTTAAAAAAGGTAATTATATATCTTTATCAAAATTCATGATTTGGTTAAATTTTTGAATAAAGATAAAATTAATTTGTTAATTTCATTATTGAAAATTTAATCTAGTATTTTTGAAAAGTTTTAAAAATACACCATTTGGTTTTACAATTTAAAATTTTATTAAATAGTTTAATTTTGAAATCTTAAATTTAAGAACCCTAGTATTTTAAAAGGTTTAAAGTACATCATTATGGATGTTATTAACAATTTAATTAAGTGTTTAACTAAAATATAATTAATAAATCCATAAAAGGTTTAAATTTAATCAAATTAAAAGTTTAATTTATTAAAAGATTAAACCCCTAGTATTTCAAAAGTTTAAAATACGCCCTTATATTATATGTAACATTAAAGGTTTAATATTACTATATATATAAGACGAGTCAGTCGAACCGCTAGTACACCTCATTCACGAAGCCATACTATAAGGGGAGTTTAAGGAAGCGGCCTGTAAAATGACCGCCATTAGGTATCCATTCTTACACACCGCTCTCTTGTATGTTGGAGGGTCGTTAGCCGAATGGTTCGTTAGGACAATTAATCATCATTAAAAGTATAATGATAAAGTAACTAAACCATTTTCTAAAAATCGCATTCTTAGTTACTTTAGGAAAAATGTGAATTTGATGCTAACTCATGAAATTGCATATTGCACCTTATTGGTTGTTAGTGGAGCATGTGTGGTTAACCAACACACTAATATGGGACTAATATTGTTAGCAATGGGTGCCTCGTAAATTATCATTGACTTAAAGGAGCGCGTGTGGTTAACCGGCACGTTAATTTTAGATGATAAAATAACATCGATAGTACCAAGCTAATTTGCATGGTTATTCACATATCGTTTGTGATCCTCGACATCCCAGTCATAAAGTGAGAGCATAATCGAGATTAAACATTCCATTGAATAGTTCAATGAATCTCAAAAGATCTAGGAGTTTCATTAGATTGAAACTGGTAAATGCTTACCTACCTAAAATAAATTTGAATTTGATTACGACATACCTCTTCAGAATTCGAATCGAAAATATGGATCCTAGCATTAATTTAAATTTTGGGTTAATAATTAAGGATTAAAATCAACTAACTTGAATTTTCTTTTCTCCCTTTATAGATGTCAAGTTCAGACATCGACGGTGTACCTCGTCCTTCTGAAAATGTTTTTCCTTCTAAAGATGATCTTCCACATGTTGATCAAGGTGAAAGAATGTTCCCTTCTTCGAGCAATGGTGGAACTGGAAATCATACTTCTCCAAATCTTCCTCTACCTCCTCCAGTGATTCTCATTAACCCACATTTTTGTTAACTTGAAAAGTTCAAAATTACTCCAGTGCTTTTGGCATGCAAACACCAACATGGAGATTTTGTGTGTGCGTATGTTCTGAATATGAAGTCGCACATTGACAAATTGGGAATGTTGGGAGTCGTTTTCCCAAGGGAGTTGGCTGTTGACTTGGTTCTTCACTCGCGTCCTGAGTCATGTAGTTAGTTCGTTAAGTACTACTATATGAATGACCTTGACGTGACCCTAATTGATCTAACATATTTACTATTTTCTACTAAAGCAAAAGTGCTAAAGAGCACTGGTCAAGCAAATATAATTGAAGGATTTGTCTCCCAAGTTTCCATGGACAATGACGATGGCAACATTTGTAGTCCAGAAAAGGTTTCTCTTCCCAATGGAAAGGGATCGGCCGAGGTCAAACCGTTTGACCATATGGTAAAGACAAAGGCCAGTTCTGAGATAGCTCTGTATGCCATTCCTAAAGAGTCCATATGTTTCTATTTCCAATTGAACGGACGTTGGATGCGAAGCTGCTCTGTCTACCTGAAAGATCGCAGAGATAGTAAAGTCAAGTATTATGACTCTACTTCAGGTACATCTGCTATCTAACTCTTTTTTTACTAATTTCCTATTCATAGATTCTTATTACATGATCTAAAAGTCACAATTTGTTCTTTTGCACGATCTAAGAGAAAGAAGGAAGCTTAAGAAGAGTGAGTTGAATCTGATCGTGAGAGATGGATTTCGATCGCATGGGTCGAGGATGAGATTTATTAGTTGTTGCTTAGGAGTTATGATAGATTAATAGATTGCTTAGGAAATATCTAGAAACATAGTGTATATATTTGCATTGTAAGGACAATTTTTTCCATATTTTTTCACTAAAGTAAATTTTTGTTACTTTATATTTCCTTGCAATGGCATTTATGAAAATTGGTGATGATATTTCTATTATTAGCAATGTTAAAGATGGATTTGATTCGTCGTTATGTCGTGTGTGGAAATGTCATAATCAACCAAGTGAAAATGAATTCTCATCACCCAAGTTTCAAATTGTGTGATGTATGATAATATTGATCTTTGGGAGATTAGGACAAATTCGTTGATCACATGTTTATGTGAGTCAAAGTGAAGGGCTAATGGATCTATACACATTGATGTTGACTATTTAGATCCACCACAAAGTATGATAAGTCTATTTATCATGATTTACTAATGGCCTAGTAAATATGATTATGCTTATAAGTTTAAGTGCAATTCTGATTCTTTGAAAAACTTTCAAAGAGTGGCAAAACGAATATAAAGAATCCATAAGGCAGAAAGATAAAAGTTTCTCCAATCTGAAAGGAAAGTACTTTGGCATCATGCTTTGTGATCATCTTAATGATTATGTAACCATGTCACAATTGATCCTCTAAGGACATCTTAGTGCATTTTTATGACTAAGAAGAGGAATCGGATATTGTTGAAATGGTTTAATCGAGAGATGAGTCATACTTCGTATCAAATCAAGTTTTAGAGTCACACTCTAGTAACTTCGAATCGTAAGTTGAAGCTTATTTCAAACTAAATAGGTTTATAACAGCTCATGATATGTGTTGTAGAAATTTTTTCTTACTCTGGCACATTTGAAATTGGTAGTTGTGATGTTTTGTTCAAACAAAGATAAACTAAGACCAATTAAATGAACTTTTATCTTGACAAGAATCCACACTAACTTTTTGACTATTTGTTTTAAGTTCATCAAGGAATGTTCCTTGAATAAAGAAACTTATATGTCAAGAAGACAGTGGGAGTCTTATTGATCTTGAAGAGTTTCCAGAGTCAATTAACAATAAACCTTTTAGTAATGACTGGCACACGACCAGAGGTTTATAACCTGTCGTGTTAACACATTCTTGTTTCAGTGCACCTTCCAGTTGAGTTAGTAATTCTTATGAGTTATATGGTTCTCATTTGACTGCAAAAAACAGAGCACGTCGGTGAGTGATGGTACATTGGTAATTGGAAGTGATCTGCTTAAACAACATGGAAGCACTAGTAGGCCATTGTGCTGCCAGAGGGCAAGAAATTAAGAATAAGCAAAGTTCAGTCCATGAAAGCTAATTTGATTTTAGTTTTGTCCTCAATCTTATCTTATGATTATAGGTTGGAAAATGATAAGATTCACATGGATAGGAACACATACACCATAAAATCTAGGTGGCAAAAGGTTTCGCTCTAACTCATTAAAATGATTATGAGGAAACCCTTTCGCTAGTAGATTTTAAATCTGATTGATATCATTATGGTTAGCAGTTGTGATAATTGCGTTCTCAAATTCGTATATGATTACGACATCCCTTTTCATAGTTCGAATTGTGAGAAATGGCAAAGGACTGTTTCAACATTCAAGACTTATTGTTGTAAGTTTTGAAAGGGTTTAATGACACATATATGCTATCTAATGAAGGTGTATGAGCTTAAGAAGTCTAGATGAAGACTTATCAAAGCATCATATACCAAAAATATGAACTTTTGTGAGATGTCAAGAGCGTTGATTTCTAGAAGTCCAGTTGACTTCCGGGTACATGTCAAAGCTAGTGGGAGCATAATCGTTTTGCAGGAGTGAGCATAGTTGTTGTGCTTGTGGGAGTATAGTAGTTATGCTTAGTGTTGCAAGTTGGCAAGACTATTGTAGGAAACAAAGATTTAAGATTTGCAAGTTGCAAAGTTTGAAAATTGTTTCGCTATAGAAAGTTATAGGGGAGAAGGCACTTATACTTCATTTCAAATCTAAGAGTTTTAGATTTAAGTTTTAATGGAACTTAGTCATGAACAAATATGAATATCATGTTGAAGTAATTCAACATAGGAAATTCTATATATGGAAATATTATAGCAAGAGACTGTCATGTCTTTATGTAAGACATTATGTATCAAATCCCATATGCTTCTAATATTAGATTGATTACATATGCTATAATATTCACTTGTTCTGATTTTTCCAAATGCCTAGGGAATTGAGAGGAAAAAGGAAAAGAACTTGGTGTGACTAAAGTTGTTAAACAACTGTTAAAGGACAAGCTGAGGTTCGCTAAAGATTGGTTGCTTGTGGACAGTTGGAAGTATAAATTTGGAAGGACCATATTGACATATTCTGAGTGGAGGTGACTCTTATTCAGAATTAATAGTCATATGGGAATATGTAAATGTTTCCATAGTGGGAGTTGGTTATTATGTACATGTGAGTTAGAAACTTTAATGCAAGAAAGGTGTTCAAGGAGTGTACTTTGAATTTGAGACTTCATTACCATGAAATTGTTCTAGTGACAAAGTTTCAATGGAACATTTTGTGATATCGTTGGCGAAGTCTTTTTGACTCTGAAGCCTCGACATCACAAAAGGAAATTGCATGTAAAGTTGGAATTCTAACACATATAGAAGTGATAAGAATTTGAAATTGTGAAATGAGCATCATTGGAATTATGTCCAATTGATATGTTCACAAAGAAAGACCATAAAGAAAGATAGTATGCATGTTTATAACATGGCATGACTGATGTTTAAATTCAAGTGTTTAGTTGATTAATCGAAACATTATACAATTAATAAAGTCTAATTAATATGATGATTAAATAAAAGGAGTTTTATTTATATTCAATAGTTTCGAGACCATAGTTAATTAGGTTATTATTGTGTTTCACTTCGCATGTTTTACTTCCCGAATAATTGGATTATTCAAACATCCAAAGTCAATCATACTTTTGGAAGTAAATAGTGAATTAATACTGTTGATTGTCTAAGGGGTTAGACATAGCAATGGTTTGTTGCAGTATTCATGAGTGCTTTTGAAATGGGGATTTAAGTATTGGATTAACCCGCGCTTAGAGAATTACTTCATGGATTTTATCACGAGTAATTTTGAGACGATGATATCTTGTATTCTTGAAACGGAGACATATGAGTTGTTGTTTACAAGTCAGTTGTGCATTGATAATACGTAAACGCATCAGTAACTTGATTTTATAATACATATTGTTGTGCGTGATTTGATGAGTGAATAGTGCAAGCATATGAGTCGAAGTTTATCTGTTCCTTTTTCCCTAACAGGGAAAAGCGATATCTGTAGGCCCCTCGATGATTTAATGATGACAACTAAAGCGCTTGGCCAAGCCTGGACTGAATTGATGTGTTCAATTAGTAGTCTGATATCATTCTTCATAAATCGAAAATAAGGAAACAAATATTGGACAGAGAGAATGATTATAATCCATGTCTCATGTCCATACGATATCTTGTACAAGGGAGGAATATTTGATCACTTATCTAAGGACACGTCACTGACTAGGTCAAAGTTATTTTGGTAGCTACAATTTGCTAGTCAATTTTGAAGTTATACTTGCAACTATAGTTATTAGACTTATCCAAGTGGGAGACTATTGGATTAGGTGTCTAAGCCCATAACTATAATTCGTATGTACTTGAATTGATAATAGCAATGTCCTTTTGGGTTGCCTTCAAACCAGGCCATTGAATATGATAACTGTTAGAGAGAGAAGAATGATTTATTAATTTATTACTTGGTTAATAAATTAATTAGAAATCAAAATAAATGATTTTTGATGTATTATGGAAATAATATATTAATTAGAAATCATATTTTTTAACTAATATTTAATTAGAAATTAATTTGGAATTAATTTTGGGATGAAAGGAATTAATTGAAATTGCAGGGACTAAAGGTGACAATGTTCAATAGTTGAGCATTGAACCTCCCTAGGATTAGGGTTATCTTGGATACACATGCATAATCGAATACCTTCCTAACACCTATATAAACCCTACACCATAAGGAATTTCGGCTATGCACTCTTAGAAAAGGCTTAGAGCCGAAATTCTTCTTCCCTTCTCTATCTCCATAGTAATCCTTGGTTGCTTGGTTTGTTTGTGAGCCTTTAGAGGCGCGACACTTGTGGCGCTTGCTAGCAAAGGTCTTTCAAGCAAGGATTCAAGATTGTGTACAATAACAATCTTAAAGGTATGTATTATAACCCTTTATTATGTGAATTTTAATTATAATACATAAACCCTAGGGTTTCTTCTTTGTGTTCAAAGTTTTCATGTTCAACTAGAGAAAACTTAGATCCAATCAATTTAGGGTTGCATGTACACTTAGGAATGTATGTTTTTTCTCAAAACCCATCAGTTCATTGTTTGGTTGTGGTCTTAGGGTTGAATTAACTTATCAAAGTCCTATTTTGATTCGAGGGTATACATCGTCATGCATCCATGGTGTACACTTTCCTATAAGAGAAAACTTGAGATAACATGAAATGCTAGAGTAGGGATGTATCCTCATGATGAGCTAACAATAATAAAATGATAAATAAGTAGATAAGTATTTGAACCATAATGTAGATAAGGAAGTTTCGTGTGATCTATCGAAACAAATATCTATATGTGTGAAAGATAGTAAGGGCTTATACTATCGGAAGCACAGAATAGACATTTGAGTCCAGAAAAACCCTGAGGGACTGATGAGTTATGAAAAAGTAAATGTATAAATGGTTAAAGTAATGAAGTGAATATATAAATGATTAAATTATTAATTATCTAATGCCCATAAATTGTAATTTTAGAAAAATGGTGAACACTAGAGGTAGACCATCGAATAGATATGGGGTTCTGAGACACCCGTTTTTACGAAATTGATTTCGAGTGAGGTTCCTGAGGCAATAAAAGAGCTTTTCCCTAAGCTGTTTGCATAGCTCAAAGTTGAGATGGAAGAACTAGTTGATGAGAAAATTCTTATTGCAATGCAAATTGTTAGAAGTCTAAGTTAGAGATCATGTAGTGGATGGAGCTATCAGGACTTTATGGCCTGCAAACCACCATTTTTTTGTTGAAATAAGGACCCATTACTAAGTAGTTGATGGCCAGATGACGTCGAGAGTGCCTCTCATGCCAGCGTCTGTCCTGTTGAGGTAAAGATATCTTCGGTTACGATCTTATTGCGAGATGGAGTGAGAGATTGGTCGGTCTTAATGACGGAGTCTCGTATTGATGAAAAGGTGGAAACCATAACCTAAGAAGAATTCAAAGGACTATTAAAAAAGGAGTAGATACCGTTGGTAGAGATCAACATGATGGATAAGGAGTTCCTGACGATGAAGCAGACTATGGAGTTAAAGAATGAAATCACTAATCTATTGCGAGCAACAGTTAGTGCAAGTTCAAATCCGAAGTGGGAGAGAACTGATTAATCCTAATGGAAAGAGAGGAATGTTTCTTATGTAGGGAGGGATAGTTATCTCGAATGTTTCGAGATATTTGAGGCTACATGATTCGAAGCATCTGATTCACGATTTGGAGTTCAGATTCGTCGTTTGGACTAAGGATATAAAGACATTACCTATATGAATTGAAGTGCTCGATTTATAATAATCACAAAAGTTTGAAATGCCTTATTAACCAGGGGAACTTGAACATAAAGCATCGTAGATGGTTGATGTGCAAATAAATTATGATTGTGAGATACTATACCACTCGAGTAAAGTTAATGTAGTTGTAACAACCCGTTATTTTTCAAGTCAATAAAAGTCAAACCCTTTTAATAAAATTCGAGTTTTGTTGATTTGGTTAAGATCATAAGGGTTAAATAAGATTTAAATTATATAAATGATGTTTTTGTATAAGTATTTGGAATAAAATACACTTAAAAATAAAAAAATTTCCCCTTTGGAACCTAGAACCCTCGGAGCAAAAACCCATTTTCGGCCGAAAACCCTCAGACAGCAAACTCCTCGAACCGAAATCACCTTTCCGGCCAAATACCCACCCGATATATATGTTTTCACTCAAAAACATAGTCATTTTCTCACTTTTCCAACCGAAAACACACTCTTTTTGCTCTCAAGTATCATACAAGAATCTTCATATCTTCAAGAAAAATCCTTCAAATCTTCATAATTTCACCAAGAACACCAAGAACACCAAGAACAATCTTCAAGCTGACCGAAAACACCTTAAGACTGAGAACCTGGTTCTCGGTTGAGGTTTTAACACCGAAATCAAGGGACTTCGATGAAGGTTAGACCGAAAACCATTATCAACACTCCAAACAATTCTTGAAAATTTTGTAAATATTCCTTACATAAATTAAGTGTTGTCTAACACTTTAATTAATTATCTCGCTAATTTAATACGATAACGTGTTTAAATAATATTAGGACGCCGTTCTTTCCACGTACGCTAGCCCAAGGATCATCTCTACATTTCCACTATCCAGACTCGAACACACTAGAGGTGAGTTCATACCCCTACGTTTTCACTATTTTTCAATGTTTTTAGGGGGAATACAAGTTAAACACAAGGACTCTTTTGTTAACATTCAAACGATTTCAAAATATATATATATATATATATATATATATATATATATATATATATATATATATATATATATATATATATATATATATATATATATATATATATATATATATATTTAACCCTTTTGTAGCATGTCGAGCAAAAGGGTATTTTTCATAAATCTCTTACTACCACTTTATATACACTGTTAAATTGCAAATGCTTCAGTTCATTACAGGACATACATTAAACTATAGGTGGTATAGTTTTTAAATTGCTACACTATTTTTCCAAGTTCAATAAATAATACAAGAACATACATTTGAACTATAATATGTAGAGTTTGGGAAACACTACACTATTTTACAACACCAAGAACACTATATAGAAAAAAGTATATAAACTATAATAGGTATAGTTTATGAAACACTACTCTATCTCACTAATTCAAGGATACACTACTAAATAGTTATTTAAGTATAGTTATTGTGCATTACAAAGTACACTACTACAAGGTAATACATACAGTTTCAAGTACAAGAGAACACTACTACACTACACGTAAACTAGTTAATACAGGGTTGTGAGGCACTACTTCGGGGTACCCATCAGGGTACCGGTTCAAGTCCTATAAATTATAACCAGAGTATCCTGGAGGGAGAGCGTAAATTTGTGTATAGATATATACAGGACTGACAATCCCGCACCTGAACTGCTTGCAACAGCTAGGCGGGCAGGCCTGGGGTGACAAATGTCATAACATTCTGACACCTGAAGAACATCGTAGAGGCCACTAGGTCGTATCAAGCATGATTATATGAAACTCAAAATAGTATCAACTAAGACATTTGTTTACGGGATCAAAACTACTTCAAAGGTTTTATTTTAAATAATAAAGCTACAATACACTATTTACACCATAGCTGGTGGATTACAGACACTCATACAAAAGGTTTTATTTTAAATAACAAAACTACATCACACTATTTACACTACAGCAGGTGGATTTCAGGCACTCATACAAAAGGTTTTATTTTAAATAAGGAAACTATAGTACACTATTTTACACTACATATGGTGGATTCCATGAATTCATACAATAAGGTTTTCATACAAACATCAATACAGACACTACTAATGTATAGTACTTTTCTAGTACAGAGTACACTAGTACATCATACAAATTCAAGAAACATTCATGCTACAGATTTATTTATTAATAAGACTACAGATTACTATTTCAGAGTACAATAACAAACATATATTTTGGTCTTATGTCCTAAGACTACATTTCATTCACTAAAGAAAATATTGGATTTTCTGGAAGTACACTATAACAATTTCAAAGAACAAAGACCAACTTTCCATCTCAAAAATATACTTATTAACTCACCAATATAAATGTTGATACACTTTCAAAACCACTTGTATTCTCAGGGAACCGGTACACCCACAGGTTTTGAGAAGACGGAGCTTTAAAGAGTCGCGTCTTTTATACTTTTGCTATACATTTTGATGTCATACAAACTATGTATTGAACAGATGTAAACAATATATTTTATCAATGTAATGGTTGTGTTTGATTTGATTACTATTATGCAATTGTTGTGATACTGTACATGACGTCCTACGCCCCCGAACGTTTCTGCCATTCCAGTTTGGGGGTTTGACAGATTGGTATCAGAGCATTGTTTATAGTGAACTAAGTATATCAACCTTTACGAGATATACAACTATAAACACAATGGGACCGAAGTGCTCTGACTAAAAGTATACTTTTAAAATCTAAGTATTTTTTAAGAAGTATACAAATATACATACATACCAGAAACAGTATCACAGTAAGAACTACACAAAAGTATTTAGATGTTGGACACTACAGTTAAACCTAGACAGTTATGTAATCATATCTTGGATAAATATAGCCTGGTCAATTATATTTATTTGAGATAGGACTAACATGTGTTTGGGAGTGATTGTGGTGGTGCAACAAGTCTAAAACTTACTAACAATACATACAAGAGAAACTCTAGAATCAAACATAAAGATAAAATACTATAGGAGTATTTTATGATTCTACAACACTAGAACAAGAACATTTAGGCCTTGATAGTTATACATAATTCGTATACACTAGGTGACTATAGAGGGACCCGGGGTGAGTCACACTATACAAATTCTTTACAAGTGTTTCTATAAATGAAGTTGGCTATTGTTTACTTATATGAGTAGACTTCCACCGTAAATCGCTTAATAGAACACTATAACAGTCAGGATAAGATATATCTTGTTCATTATCACCTGACTCATGAGCACTGTAGAGGACTCATCATCACTTTCTCTTTAATCATTATAGAGAAAGATGCCTCCAAAGAAATCCAACAGGAAGAAATATAACCCTCCAACAAATCCACCACCGCCACCACCTCCTCAATACGACTCTGCTGTCTTCCAAGCAGTAGTAAACGCCTCCGTAGCAGCCGCTGTCACACCCCCGAAACCAGACGGCGGAAACGTCGGGGGGCTTGCGTGACTTAAATTGATTACCATCACAATGAATATACATGAATCATAACATAAACATCACCATGCATCAATACATTACAACTGATATTGTTTACATCCAGTACATTGTTTTAAATGTTACACATTCATAACACAAAATGTTTCAGAGTTTTCAAAAACAAAACATCTTAACATACTTGGTATTACCCTTCCGCTTACCTGTTACCTGAGAATACAAGTTATTTTGGAAAAACGTCAACATATGGAATGTTGGTGAGTTCATAAGTAAAGTTGTGATAAAAATGATTGGTATAGTTTGTAAAACCCAGAAAATCCGATATTTTCTGAAAAAGACAATAGTTTATCAAAGTGTGAAGATCCATAAGCTGATGCATGAATGATTTCAAAGCATATATATAAAAAGGGTGTTTTGTATTATAGTTATAGAATTTACGAGCGAGTGGTGTTGATTTCCCCGGTAAACCCGATGTTTTCCGATGTCGAAAGATATACTTGATTACTAATTGTTGTACCGTCACGTCGAATGAATATTGATTACTCTTCCTTGATTTCTCCGGTGGTGTCGGATAGTATCATTACTAGTGAGTCGTTATAACGAGGTCCGGTAAGGACTGGTTATAACTGTCAACTACGAACGACCCATAGGGGTGCCGTCCGTGGTTACTCACGTAATCCAAACCACCTTGATTACTGTTGAATAACGTCCTAAGTCCGTCTACTTTGATTACTCATAAGCCTTAGCAAACGAAGAGAAGAGGAGTACGAAGTCCTGCTACTCTCGTAAGTAGTTGAGGCTGTCGGGGATGCGAAGGACACGTTGGCCCATCTCGCATTTGATTACTTTGACCTTACTAGCAATACTAATGGACCACTAGGGCCCAATAGCACATAAAAGCCATTGAAAGTCCTTTTATATGAAATTGGGTCATAGAAGGACCAATAACACATAAGCGTTATCCCTTTGGGCCCAAAGATCATGTAAATGGACTTGCAAGGTCCAACAAGCATGATTTGAAACTTTCAAGCCGAAAGTTTGAAAATCTACTCGTCTTAGGTATCGCATATCTATTGGAGGGTTCGATTGAACGATCATTGTATTTGTATCGATTCGAGACCGATCGATTTGTTTATAACGATATTTGGAGTTATGCGTGTATTCCTCTTTCAATTTTTCGTAAGTCGTAGTTTAGTGTTCTTTCGACTTAATAAAATAATTTACTTAAGTGTAGTGGTTTGACCCTTTCAACCCTTTTCTTTTACAAAAATAACTATTTTAGTCCTTTAGATAAAAGAAAAGACGATTTAAACCCTTAAAACATTTTCTTGACACTTTTGCACCATAGTTTTGTTGAAATGATATTTTTAACTCAAAACTTATTTTGTTGACAGTTTCAGCCCCTTTCAGAATAGTATTTTCCGGTTAAAACCCAACTATTTGCAATTTTTACACTTTTGGCCCAAAATCCAAAAACTTTAGATTTTTGATCCTTTTTTGAAATGAAAAGCATTTTTAACCCTTGAAATAGTTTTATTACACTTTTTATCCCTTGTTAGGAAAAGTTTACCAATTCAGCCCCTTTAAATGCCATTTTCTCGAAATTTTGGGCTTGTTGGGCCGAAAAGCCCAAAATTAGCCCATTAAGCTAGAAATTTCATTTTAAGTCCTTTAAAAATCGTAATATTCATAAAAACAATTATTGTAACTGTTTTGACTCTTTTAACCCTTAAGAAACCGTGATTTGGCAACCTTTAACCCAATTTTTGTATATTTGACAATTTAAGCCCAAAAATGGATTTTTATGTTGAAATATGTTCATCACAATCTTATAAGCTATCATTCTTGACTTGTTTAGTGTAACATAACTTCGATCATGTTTTTTTTCTTTCTCATGTCATAGATCTCGAGATATCACTCCTTTTTGGTTACACGTTTATCACAAAAACACATAAAATCACACATACATGCATAAAATCATACATAGCATACACATGCACATAGATCTACACATTTTCTTGTATTCTCCCCCATAAAACTTATAAAAACCAAAAAGAGAGGGGTATGAAGCTCACCTTGAGTTGTGGGTTCGGTTTTTGAAGAAGAATGGAAGCAAGTGATGTGATTTTCGGCTTTAGCAAGCTTTCTTGGAAGATCTCGAACTTAAAGAGTTTTCTAGGAGTATAATCACCAAAAACTTGTTTAGAAGGAAGGATCTTACAAGAGAGAAGAGTTATATATCTTAGACATGTAAAAACTTACCAAAGAATGATGATTGTCTTGTGAAAACCTCTTGAAACATAAGCAAAAGTCTTGTGAATTTTTGGATGAAGAAATGGATGAGTTTAGAGAGACTTAGAGAGAGTTTGTTGTGATATGTGTGTGTTTTGGGAGGCTCTCGGCCGAGAGAAAAAGAGAGAGGAGAAAGAGAGAGAATTGAAAAGATGTATACTTGGAAACATGGGATATTTGCATGGATGTCCCATGTATAATCGTGAGGTGGCAAGTACAAAAGTCAACTCTCTTCCATTTTGAGTAGTTGGCCGAGAAGAGGAGAAAGGAAGAAAGAAAATTGGGCCTTGTATGCTTAAGCCCATATTATGATTCAATTAGAGGATTTTTGGCCCGAAATAAGTCAAGGAATGATTTTTATGATCCATTAGGGCCAGTTAGATTTGTTATGGTCCAATAAGGCCCATTAAAGATAACCTAGTTCATTTTAGGCTTATAAGGCCCAAAATATTAAGTTTCATGTATATGGGTCCAATTAGGGCCCATTTGAGAGTTCTATGTTCAAGATAGTTAAATTGGAAGCTTATTGGTCCATTAGGCCCAATAAGGAATCCTAGTCCAAAATGGACTTAAACCGGGATTTCTAGGGTTTCCAATTCTTTGTTGACTTTTTGTAGTGCTTGTGTAAAGTGTTTGATGGAAGTTTTGTTGTTATTGAATAAGCATCATGCATGCTTTCACATTGTTGGTTTACAATTGTTATCATTGTTGTTGTTACAAAGCATCAAAATTCCTACTTGTGACATCATCCCCCCGTTAGAGGGAATTTCGTCCCGAAATTCTTTTGAAAGCAAGATTTGAGAATGCGAGAATAGGTGAGGGTACTTCTGCTTCATTTGGTCTTCACATTCCCATGTGAATTCTGGTCCGCGTCTCGCATTCCATCGAACTTTCACAATCGGAATGCGACTTTGCTTAGTATGCTTCACCTCTCTGTCCATGATTTCGACTGGTTTTTTGATGAACAGGAGATTCTCGTTGATTTCGATTTCTTCTAATGGAATGACGAGAGTCTCGTCGGATAAGCACTTTTTCAAATTGGAAACGTGGAACACAGGGTGTACACTACTGAGCTCAGCGGGTAGCTGCAGTCTATAAGCCACTGGACCGATTCGGGTAAGAATTCTGGTCCACGTCGCGCGTTCCATAGAACCTTCACAATCGGAATGCGGCTCTGCTTAGTACGCTTCACCTCCCTATACATGATTTCAACTGGTTCCTCAATGAACAGGAGATTCTCGTTGATTTCGACTTCTTCTAATGGAATGACGAGAGTCTCGTCGGATAAGCACTTTTTCAAATTGGAAACGTGGAACACGGGGTGTACACTGCTGAGCTCAGCGGATAGCTACAGTCTATACGTCACTGGACCGATTCGGGCAAGAATCTCGAAGGGTCCAATGTATTGAGGGTTCAGCTTTCCCCGCTTTCCAAAACGAATCACTCCTTTCCAAGGGGAGACTTTTAGTAACACCCTATCTCCGACTCTGAATTCCAAGGGCTTCCGTCGTTTATCGGCGTAGCTCTTTTGTCTGTCTCGTGATGATTGCAGTCGGGCCCTGATCTGGACTATCTTTTCGGTCGTCTCACGTATGATTTCCGGTCCCGTTAAGGCATTGTTTGGCGTTTGCCCTCTTGCTTGTTGGGTGTCTCCTACCTCAGTCCAACACAACGGTGATCTACACTTACGCCCGTATAATGCTTCGAAAGGATCGACTTTGATACTCGAGTGATAATTGTCGTTGTATGAGAATTCGATCAGGGGCAAGTGGGTATCCCACGATTTTCCAAAGTCTATCACACACGCGCGAAGCATATCTTCTAGTGTTTGAATGGTTCGCTCGCTTTGACCATCCGTTTGTGGGTGGTAGGAAGTGCTAATGCAAGTTGTGTTCCCATAGCTTTTTGAAGCGATTGCCAAAAGCGTGAAGTAAATCTACTATCTCTATCTGAGATGATAGATACGGGCACCCCGTGGAGTCTCACAATTTCTTTGATGTAGATTCTTGTCAGGCGCTCCATCTTGTATGATTCTTTTATTGGTAGGAAATGAGCGGATTTTGTTAATCTATCAACTATTACCCATATGGTATCCAAACCATCCGTCGACTTGGGTAGTTTGGTCACAAAATCCATGGTAATCCTTTCCCATTTCCACTCGGGAATTACTGCTTGGTGTAGTAATCCGGAGGGCTTCTGATATTCCACATTTACTTTAGCACATGTGAGGCACTTGCTAACGTAAGTGGCAATCTCTGCCTTCATGTTAGGCCACCAATAATGTTGCTTAACATCCAAGTACATTTTATCTGAACCCGGATGGATGGAGTATCGCGTCTTGTGGGCTTCGTTCATGACTACTTCTCTGAATCCCCCAAGTTTAGGGACCCAAATGCGGTTCATGAAGTAACATGTCCCGTCCTCCTTCACTTCAAAGTTCTTCTCCATTCCACGCAACGCTTCGCTTATTTTATTTTCTGCCTTCATTGCATCGAACTGGGCTGCCCTGATTTGAGAGATTAGGTGAGATCGAATGGTTATGGAGAGGGTCTTCAAACGACGATTCGAGTATTCTTTCCGACTCAAGGCATCAGCTACCACGTTATCCTTGCCTGGGTGGTACTTGATTTCGCACTCATAGTCGTTCAGCAGTTCAACCCATCTTCGTTGCCTCATGTTTAGCTCTTTTTGATTCAAGATGTGCTGGAGACTCTTGTGGTCGGTGAAGATGGTGCACTTAGTACCATAAAGGTAGTGCCTCCAAATCTTCAGGGCGAAGACCATTGCTCCCAGTTCCAGATCATGAGTGGTGTAATTTACCTCATGCGTCTTTAGTTGTCGGGACGCGTAGGCTATCACCTTTCCACGCTGCATGAGTACACAGCCTAAACCCTGATTTGACGCATCACAGTAAACTATAAAGTCTTCTGTTCCTTCTGGTAATGATAGCACCGGCGCACTGCAGAGTGCTTGCTTCAGGGTCCGGAATGCAGCTTCTTGCTTGTCCGTCCATTCGAAGGGTACACCCTTTTGTGTAAGCGAGGTAAGTAGCTTTGCTGTTTTGGAGAAGTTTTGAATTAATCTCCTGTAGTAGCCTGCGAGGCCTAAAAATTGGCGAATTTCGGTAGGTGTTGTTGGGATCGCCCATCCTTCGATGGCTTGGCTTTTAGAAGGATCCACATGAATTCCTTCCTGACTAACAACATGTCCCAAAAAGTTCACACTACGGAGCCAAAACTCGCACTTAGAGAGTTTTGCGTATAACTTTTCGGTTCGCAGGGTTTCCAGGATTTGTCGAAGATTTCGGACGTGTTCTTCCTCGCTTTGAGAATAGACGAGGATGTCGTCGATGAAAACGATGACAAAGTTATCGAGGAATGGTCGGCAGATTCGATTCATTAAGTCCATGAATGCGGCAGGAGCATTCGTTAGACCGAAGGGCATTACGACAAATTCATAATGTCCGTAACGAGTTCGGAAGGCGGTTTTAGGAATATCCTCCTCCCGGACCTTGAGTTGGTGGTATCCAGATCGCAGATCTATCTTTGAAAAGTAACTAGCTCCTTAGAGCTGGTCAAATAGATCGTCGATTCGCGAAAGTAGATAGCGGTTTTTGATGGTAAGCTTATTGAGTTCTTTGTAGTAGATACACATCCTAAAGGTACCGTCTTTCTTTTTGACAAAGAGAACCGGAGCTCCCCAAGGTGAGAAGCTGGGTCGGATGAATCCTTTGTCCAAAAGCTCGCTGAGTTGACTGGACAACTCTTGCATCTCCGCAGGAGCCAATCTGTAGGGTGATTTGGCGATGGGAGTAGCTCTTGGCACTAGATCAATTCGGAACTCGACCTGTCTTCCTGGGGGTATCCCCGGAAGGTCCTCTGGAAAGACATCCAGGAAATCACAAGCCACAGGGATGTTTCGAATATTGATCTCTTCTTTGGACTTATCCACTATATGAGCTAGAAACGTCAAGTCCTTCTTTCGTATGTACTTTTGTGCCTTAATGCACGAGACGAGACGAAGGTTCGTGCTGGGTTTGTCTCCGTAAATAACTAGGGTTTCGTGATTTGGGAGATGAAGGCGAACGGCCTTCTCGTGACACATAATTTCAGCATGGTGGGGGCTTAACCAATCCATGCCGATAATCACATCAAAACTCCTAATGGAAACAGGGATTAAGTTTATTGGAAAGACGTGATGATTTAAGGTCAGGGTACATCCAATGTAGATTTCCCCAGTGGATTCTGTTTTCCCATTAGCCATTTCCACCGTGAAGGTTTCATTAAGCTTCTGGGGTTGTTGTTTTAATAAGTGTTTGAATTTATTGCTCACAAAACTTCGTTCTGCCCCGGTATCAAATAGGATGCATGCATAAGTATGGTTTAGGATAAACGTACCGGTAACAACAGCGGGATCCTGAACTGCTTCTCCCTGACCCATAGCTAGCACCCTTCCTGTTCCTCCGTTCCCAGGGTTGTTGGTGTTGGGGCAGTTTCGACGGATATGCCCAGTCTTTCCACATCCATAGCAGGTGGGGCTTGATCCTGTGTTATTGCCGCTATTGTTGGTGTTGGTGTTGTTGTTGTTGCGGTTATTGTTGTTATTGTTTCCTTGCTGTTGGTTCTGGGGAGGATAGGTCCTGCAATACCTTGCTGTGTGACCCTTCCGATTGCAACTGGTGCATTGCATTTCCTTGCATTCGCCATTATGATGGAGACTGCACTTGTTGCACTTTGGGAGATTCCCAGAATACTGCCTAGGAGTGCTTGGGTTAGCTGAGGCTGGAGCATGTGGTGTGGAGGGTACTTGGGAGGTTGCAGCGTTGACTGTCACTGTTTGTTGCTTCTTTGTCGACTCCGAGCCTTGTCGCCCTTTTCTCTTGTTGTTCTTTCCTTTCTTGTTGTCACTCTCCTTCTTGCCTTCAATTTCTGCTGGCTTCTCGCCCTTTTTGTTGTTGTGGTCGTACAGTTTCTTGGCCAACCTCTTGGCATTGTCGAAGGTTTCAGGATTTGCAGCGATTACATTTCCTTGAATTGGGGAGGTCAATCCCCAGATGAATCGTTCGATTTTCTTTCGTTCTGACGTAATCATGCCAGGACACAACAATGACAGCTCGCTAAACCTTGATATGTATGCATCAATATCAGAGTTTCGGACGGTGAGATCCCACAGCTCTTGCTCCATTTTCTGAATTTCGCCACGAGGGCAGTACTCAGCCATCAACATTTCTTTCAGCTCCGTCCATGGCATAGCGTTGGCTACGGGGAGAGTCATGGCCTCTATATGTCCATTCCACCAGGTGAGAGCCTGGTCAACAAATGTGCATGCGGCAAACTTCACTTTCACCTCCTCGGGGCATTCACATATTTCGAATACTGATTTTGCCTTTTCCACCCATCTCTTTAGGGTTATCATTCCGCCCGTGCCATTAAAGGTTCGTGGCTTGGCGTTGGTGAAGTCCTTGTAGGAACATGTTCTGGTAGGTCCGTGATTTGTTCCATTGTTCGAAGTCTCAGCCCCTTGTCCATTGACTCCACCATTGTTCGCTTGTTGGATTTGTGCCATGGCTGCAGTAACTGCAGCAGATACAGCTGCTTGGAATGCAGCTGAGTTGACTTCGGGTGGGGTTGGTCAAGGGTTTCCACGAGTTGGTCGTTGAGGCATCTTTCTGTCATGGAACGGAAAGATGTTGAGTGCCTATAATTTTTGTGAGATTGTGGTCCTACAAACTAAGTGTTTTGCATGAACTTAAGTGGTTTCACAAATTAGCATACACTCATGTATATATAACACATAGCAGATCACAACATCACAATAGAACACATAAAACTTTTTGTCACAACTAGAATTTTGCTAGGAAATTCTATTCTCATGAAACCATCATCTATTGTAAGGCTTGTAATCTAAGTGAATATCATGCTCTATTCTCGTTCAAATACATCTCATATGTGCAAATAAGGGTTGGAAACCCTTGAAATCCCGGTTTAAGTCCATTATGGACTAGGATTTCCTTATTGGGCCTAATAGACCAATAAGCTTCCAATTTAACTATCTTGAACATAGAACTCTCAAATGGGCCCTAATTGGACCCATATACTTGAAACTTAATATTTTGGGCCTTATAAGCCTAAAATGAACTAGGTTAACTTTAATGGGCCTTATTGGGTCACAACAAATTTATATAGCCCTAATGGGTCATAAAAATCATTCCTTGATTTATTTGAGCCAAAAATTACCTAATTAAATCATAATATGGGCTTAAACACAAAAAGCCCAATATTCTTTCTTTCCCTCCTCCTCTTCTCCGCCCAACAACTCAAATGGAGGAAGAGTTGACTTCCATTTGCCACCTCTTTATTACCTCTTGGATTTCCATGCAATAACTCATGTTCCCATGCACACATCACTTCACTCACTTCTTTTCTCCTCTCTCTTTTCTTCTACTCACAGCCAAGACACCCACCTCCCACCTCCATTTTCTCATTTCAAGCTACTTCAAAACACTCTCTAGAACTCCTCTTTCTTCCATCAAAATTTCGAGATTTGTGGGTGTTTTCAAGAGGATTCTTCACCAAAATCATCATCCTTGGTAAGTTTTTCCTTAGATCCATGGTTTAGTTTCCTTATTACTTCAAAAATCTCCTCTTAACTCATGAAAGTTTGTGATCTTACATCTTAGACCCCATCCAAGCCCAAAAACCTCCCAAGGAGCTTGCTAGGACCAAGAATCACATCATCTTCTTCCATTCTTCTTCTTAACCGAAACATCCAAGAAAAGGTGAGTTCATACCCCCTTGTTTTTGGTTTTTACTTGTTTTTGGGGGAGAATACAAGTTGATTTGTGTAGATCTATGTGTATATGCATGACTATGTGTGTTTTCCATGAATTATTTGGTGATTATGTGTTGATTACTTCATTAATCTAAAAATATGTTAAGAACTTGAAGTTTATCACTTGGATCTTCATAAGAACTTGAGAAAAGTATGTTTTATCACATATATTACATATAAACTAGGAGATCTGGGATTTATACACTTTAAATAAGCAAAAATGAGTGTTGTGTTCTAAGATCAATAAATTAAACTCATAAAACAGCCCTTGACAGAAATGTTTTGGTCCAATCTTGGACTGTTTTGGACCCCTTAATGATAATATTTTTCAAAACTGTTTTACATACAAAACGTTTAGGTTTATAACTTTAAAATGACTACTCTCACGTTTTCATACGATTTTTCTACAATTTTTGGCGAATTTTACAAAACTGCCTATCAGATTTGAAATAATTTCGGACCAGCCTGTGAAAGTGAGCAATTTCACACTTGTTAGAAGCCATCAAAAATTATGAGAAAAATCGTGAACAAAGTAGACAAAATATCCAAACTTCCAGAATTTACGGATCCAAATTTAGACTTACGATGATTTTTCTACAAATTTTCCAACAACTAGCTCAGAAAAGCCCAAAACCAGAAAATTGTGTGTTTTCACAAAAATCAAGACAAAAATGATATTTTTGACAAAAATTGGTTTAAAATGTTATTGTTACCACAAACTAGTCATCAACACAAGTTTTGAGCAAAATGGAGATTAAAGTGTTATTCTTACAAAAATTGGGCCTTAATTGTAAATTTTTGGCTTATTGGGCCAAGAACGTCATTTTTACAAAAAAGTGGACTTTTATGCTATTTTAGTGAATACTTGAATCAAAACCAACGATAAACTAACAAACGGATTAATTTGATCATTTTCTAAGTTATTGGGCCTTAGTGGCCCATTTTTATGTGTGATAGGTCCTGTATACTATTTATATGTTTATTGGGCCTCATCGACCCATTAACAAGTGCGACGGACCTTGGATACTATTTGCGTGCTATTTGGGCCTGTAAATACCTTACATGTGAAATGGGCCTTAGTTGTCATTTCACATATATTTCGGGCCCATGTTATATAATCTCATTGGGCCTTGAAATGATTTCATGTTTAGCGATGCCTTAGCGGTTCACTTACATGGATCATTGGGCCTAGAATAAGTTTATACCTTTTTCTTCGCGTAAATTCGATTAAGGATCTAGTGAGTTTTTATCGGTTGGCACCTATTAAGTGTACGATCGTAGCTTGTAGTTATAACCAGAGTCTCTTGAAGGGAGAGCGGGGATTTATGTATAGATCTATACGGGGATGACACCCCACACCTGAGTTGTTCGCTACAGTTAGACTAAGCCAGTCTAGGGTGAAAAAAACCTTATTCTATTCCGGCGGCGTCCCAAAGACGCAAAGACAGGTGAAATTGTCATTAATTAGTATGGTTATGACGGCTCACTTAGAGAATTAACGTTATGAAGTTTACGGAAGACCATTCTCTTTTCTCTTGGATTACTCGGAAACATTCTCGTACTGGTACCCAACCTCGGGGGTCGGTATGGCAACTTTCTCTTTTACAGACAACATCGGGTTGTCTAGGAATATTCTCTTTACATGCTCTTTACATTCTCTTTACATTCTCTTTACCCTTTTAGTCAAATAAACAATAACATACATGCATTAATACAAGATCTGACATAAACATACTAAACAGTTTGCAGAAAATATCGGATTTTCTGGTGGTTTTCAAAATTATACAAATTATTTTCACAAACATGCTTATGAACTCACCAACATTTTATGTTGACCGTTTTTCAAAATAACTTGTATTCTCAGGAAACCGTTGAAGCAGGATGAATGAAACAAACTAATGGATATTGTGTGATATTTTGTTTCATCATACTCTTACTATTTTGGCATGTAATATTCAAATACAATACTCGATGTAAACAATGAATGTTGTTATGTTACATGTGTGATAATGATGATGTTATGTTTCAATTATATTCACTGTAATGATATTTCAAGATGAAGTCACGCTCAAGCCCCCGGACGTTTCCGCCGTCTGGTTCGGGGTGTGACACTTTTCATTAATATTATCCGCATTTTTGATACATGAAAATTTTGCTCAGAAGATCATACATAAGTGGTGCAAGTTCGTCAGCGTAACGGCTCTATGAGTAGTGTAATCACTTAAACATAGAATCGATGGTACATAGCAAAGATCACCTAAGCATAATACTAAAGATAGATATGACTAGCCCTAGTCATGGTGGGATGCGCCAGGGGGTGGTGCTGAAGAAGTGGACGCTCCCTGAAGGTGAGCCACCTGTCGTTCCGCATCTCGGAGGCGAGTCTCCCATCTCACCTGCCTCATGTGGAACTCTCGGATAACCTCTCGCGTCTCCTGTTCTGCACGCTCAACTCTAGTCCACATCTGGTGCATCTGATTAGTGGTGCTCTGCGCCAGGTCGCCAGTATTCCGCAGTCGTCTCACCATGACCGGAAGTGCGCGATCAGCTGGTCCTCCCTCCCTTAAGTCGTAGAACTCGCGTGACATGCCGAATGGAGGTCGCTGTCCCTGCTGTCTGCTCCATGTCCAAAGATCGATACCCCAGGGGGGTGTAGGGCCAGTCGGGCCCATCCGGTGAGCGGGCACCCTAGTCGGGTAAGGGGGGTTGATGACTTCGGACTCTGTGTCCGAATCATCATCATAGCCAGGTTCCTCCTCGAAGTCCTCTCCGGCTTCTTCTTCTTCCAGGACCTCCACTGGCTCGGCAGGTCCGCCCTCGACTTCCTCCTCAGGTTCCTCTTCAGACCCTTCCTCGGGGTCTTCTTCGGGTTCCTCCTCCAGCCATCCATTATTTCCCTGGTTAGGGAAATACGGATCTCCGGGGTGATGGAAGCCGGACATACTGTCTGCGAGAGTGTATAAATGTACTAATCATTATTTCTAAGATGTTTTAGTTACTATGTAATTTGAATTTAATGTTCTCTTCTTGGTAATAAGGGGTATGTTTTTAGGTTTACTGACCATCGAGGTTTTCCCGGAGCATGTGATAGTTGCACTTCGGAGGAAATCTAGTTGATCAGGCTACACTCACCCCTTACTACAACTATGAACAGTCCCGACTTAACCGAGATGTCAATGTTATCTTATTTGATTTGGTATCATATTCTTTCTCCTATATCACACAAGTAAAGATGTTTTATCGTTGTGTTTTATTTGTTTTGTTCAGAGTTGTGTTAGTCCCTCTTTGGTTTATAATTGCATATCAATGTGTGGTTAGAAATGCCAGTTCACTATAAACAGAGCTCTGATGTCAACCTGTCACACCCCCAAAACCAGACGGCGGAAACGTCCGGGGGCTCGCGTGACTTAAATTGATTACCATCACAATGAATATACATCAATCATAACATAAACATCACCATGCATCAATACATTACAACTGATATTGTTTACATCCAGTACATTGTTTTAAATGTTACACATTCATAACACAAAATGTTTCAGAGTTTTCAAAAGCAAAACATCTTAACATACTTGGTATTACCCTTCCGCTTACCTGTTACCTGAGAATACAAGTTATTTTGGAAAAACGTCAACATATGGAATGTTGGTGAGTTCATAAGTAAAGTTGTGATAAAAATGATTGGTATAGTTTGTAAAACCCAGAAAATCCGATATTTTCTAAAAAGACAATAGTTTATCAAAGTGTGAAGATCCATAAGTTGATGCATGAATGATTTCAAAGCATATATATAAAAAGGGTGTTTTGTATTATAGTTATAGAATTTACGAGCGAGTGGTGTTGATTTCCCCGGAAAACCCTATGTTTTCCGATGTCGAAAGATATACTTGATTACTAATTGTTGTACCGTCACGTCGAATGAATATTGATTACTCTTCCTTGATTTCTCAGGTGGTGTCGGGTAGTATCATTACTAGTGAGTCGTTATAACGAGGTCCGGTAAGGACTGGTTATAACTGTCAACTACGAACGACCCATAGGGGTGCCGTCCGTGGTTACTCACGTAATCCAAACCACCTTGATTACTGTTGAATAACGTCCTAAGTCCGTCTACTTTGATTACTCATAAGCCTTAGCAAACGAAGAGAAGAGGAGTACGAAGTCCTGCTACTATCGTAAGTACTTGAGGCTGTCGGGGATGCGAAGGACATGTTGGCCCATCTCGCATTTGATTACATTGACCTTACTAGCAATACTAATGGACCACTAGGGCCCAATAGCACATAAAAGCCATTGAAAGTCCTTTTATATGAAATTGGGTCATAGAAGGCCCAATAACACACAAGCGTTATCCCTTTGGGCCCAAAGATCATGTAAATGGACTTGCAAGGTCCAACAAGCATGATTTGAAACTTTCAAGCCGAAAGTTTGAAAATCTACTCGTCTTAGGTATCGCATATCTATTGGAGGGTTCGATTGAACGATCGTTGTATTTGTATCGATTCGAGACCGATCGATTTGTTTATAACGATATTTGGAGTTATGCGTGTATTCCTCTTTCAATTTTTCGTAAGTCGTAGTTTAGTGTTCTTTTGACTTAATAAAATAATTTACTTAAGTGTAGTGGTTTGACCCTTTCAACCCTTTTCTTTTACAAAAAATAACTATTTTAGTCCTTTAGATAAAAGAAAAGACGATTTAAACCCTTAAAACATTTTCTTGACACTTTTGCACCATAGTTTTGTTGAAATGATATTTTTAACTCAAAACTTATTTTATTGACAATTTCAGCCCCTTTCAGAATAGTATTTTCCGGTTAAAACCCAACTATTTGCAATTTTTACAGTTTTCGCCCAAAATCCAAAAACTTTACATTTTTGATCCTTTTTGGAAATGAAAAGCATTTTTAACCCTTGAAATAGTTTTATTACACTTTTTATCCCCTGTTTGGAAAAGTTTACCAATTCAGCCCCTTTAAATGCCATTTTCTCGAAATGTTGGGCTTCTTGGGCCGAAAAGCCCAAAATTAGCTCATTAAGCTAGAAATTTCATTTTAAGTCCTTTAAAAATCGTAATATTCATAAAAACAATTATTGTAACTGTTTTGACTCTTTTAACCCTTAAGAAACTGTGATTTGGCAACCTTTAACCCAATTTTTGTATATTTGACAATTTAAGCCCAAAAATGGATTTTTATGTTGAAATATGTTCATCACAATCTTATAAGCTATCATTCTTGACTTGTTTAGTGTAACATAACTTCGATCATGTTTTTTTTCTTTCTCATGTCATAGATCTCGAGATATCACTCCTTTTTGGTTACATGTTTATCACAAAAACACATAAAATCACACATACATGCATAAAATCATACATAGCATACACATGCACATAGATCTACACATTTTCTTGTATTCTCCCCCATAAAACTTATAAAAACCGAAAAGAGAGGGGTATGAAGCTCACCTTGAGTTGTGGGTTCGGTTTTTGAAGAAGAATGGAAGCAAGTGATGTGATTTTCGGCTTTAGCAAGCTTTCTTGGAAGATCTCGAACTTAAAGAGTTTTCTAGGAGTATGATCACCAAAAACTTGTTTAGAAGGAAGGATCTTACAAGAGAGAAGAGTTGTATATCTTAGACATGTAAAAACTTACCAAAGAATGATGATTATCTTGTGAAAACCTCTTGAAACATAAGCAAAAGTCTTGTGAATTTTTGAATGAAGAAATGGATGAGTTTAGAGAGACTTAGAGAGAGTTTGTTGTGATATGTGTGTGTTTTGGGAGGCTCTCGGCCGAGAGAAAAAGAGAGAGGAGAAAGAGAGAGAATTGAAAAGATGTATACTTGGAAACATGGGATATTTGCATGGATGTCCCATGTATAATCGTGAGGTGGCAAGTACAAAAGTCAACTCTCTTCCATTTTGAGTAGTTGGCCGAGAAGAGGAGAAAGGAAGAAAGAAAATTGGGCCTTGTATGCTTAAGCCCATATTATGATTCAATTAGAGGATTTTTGGCCCGAAATAAGTCAAGGAATGATTTTTATGATCCATTAGGGCTAGTTAGATTTGTTATGGTCCAATAAGGCCCATTAAAGATAACCTAGTTCATTTTAGGCTTATAAGGCCCAAAATATTAAGTTTCATGTATATGGGTCCAATTAGGGCCCATTTGAGAGTTCTATGTTCAAGATAGTTAAATTGGAAGCTTATTGGTCCATTAGGCCCAATAAAGGAATCCTAGTCCAAAATGGACTTAAACCGGGATTTCTAGGGTTTCCAATTCTTTGTGTGACTATTTGCAGTGCTTGTGTAAAGTGTTTGATGGAAGTTTTGTTGTTATTGAATAAGCATCATGCATGCTTTCACATTGTTGGTTTACAATTGTTATCATTGTTGTTGTTAAAAAGCATCAAAATTCCTAGTTGTGACAGCCGCCGTGACGCAGATCCATGCAAGTGGCACTAGCGGGTCGGGTAGTGGTGCCAATCCTTTTAACCATGGATATAGTCAAGGACACCTAAGAGAGTGTTGTTATAAAGAGTTCACGAACGTTAAACCCTAATCCTTTGATGGCACCAGAGGTGTCATTGCTTTAACACGTTGGTTCGAGAAAACCAAATCAATATTCGAAATCTACACGTGTCCTGAAGCTAGCAAAGTGAAATTTGCAGCATGCACTTTCACAGACAGAGCCCTCACTTGGTGGAATAGCCAAGTCAAGTCATTGACTCTCCCAATAGCCAATGCCATGAGTTGGGACGACTTAAAGGATCTAATGCTAGCAGAATATTGCCCGAGGGGCGAGATACAAAAACTAGAGCAGGAGCTATGGAGTCTGAAAATGAAGGACTCTGATGTCGCTGCTTATACTGCCAAATTCAGTAACCTGGCTCTTCTGTGTCCCAGGATGGTCACCCCGGAAAGTAAGAAGGTGGAGAGGTACATATAGGGATTAACTCCCCCGACTAAAGGAAATCTTATAGCTTCCAATCAACTTACTTTCGATAGTGCCAAGCGTCTGGAACAGACACTAGTGGAACACGGAGATCGCCAACGCTCCGTAACAGCCACTCCTGAACAACCCAAAGAGAGTGGCAGCAAAAAGAAATTCTGGAACAAACGAAAGGGCCAATCTCTGCAGGAGCCTCAAAGAAACAACAAACAGTGGCAGTCCACGCTGCCACCATTCCTGATGTTGTTCCTACTGCTCCAGCACCTCCCAGCCGATATGTTGGTAACCTACCGAAATTCAACTTCCACCACCACGGGCCTTGTCGGGAAATTCAATGCACCAACTGCAACAAGAAGGGGCATACTACCCGTTTCTGCAAGACACCTGCGCAGCCTAATGCCCACACCCTTGGAACTGGAGTAGGCCAGACCTACTATGGGTATGGTGAAGCAGGGCACTACAAGAGGGAGTGCCTGAAGGCAAGGAATGCTGGCAATATAGGAAGAGTGCTAGCAATGGGCCAGGAGGAGGCAGTAGCGGATCCCACAGTAGTCACAGGTACGTTCCTTCTCGATAACTCTTATGCATGCATACTCTTTGATAGT
Organism: Lactuca virosa; assembly: GCF_052849685.1. Lineage (NCBI taxonomy): Eukaryota > Viridiplantae > Streptophyta > Magnoliopsida > Asterales > Asteraceae > Lactuca > Lactuca virosa. The sequence goes on along the minus strand of NC_136434.1, from coordinate 275,077,848 downwards.
TGAGCGGAGAGGAGTTTTGTCAGCCATAAATTCAAACACTTACTCAAAGACAAACCACAATCACTAAACGAAACATTCATTGTCAAGATGGCTAACGGGAAGAAAGAGAGCACTGACGACATATTAATAGGTTGTACCCTCACCCTAAACGACTATTCTTTCTCAATAAACCTTATGCTGATCTCTATAAAAAGCTTTGATGTCATCATCGGCATGGATTTGTTAAGTCCTCTCCGTGCTGATATTCTATGCTACGAAAAAGCCATTCGACTTAATCTGCCAAGTGGCGAAACCCTCGTTATCTACGGCGAGAAATCCAGTACGAACCTTCGTATCATCTCTTGCATCAAAGCCCAAAAATACATGCGTACGGAGTGTCATGCATTCCTAGCTCATGTAGTCAATGAAAAACAAGAAATAAAAGACCTCGAGAGCATTCCCAAATTCTGTAATTTTCCTGACATCTTTCCCGAAGATCTTCCAGGAGTTCCTCCTAAACGCCAAGTCGAGTTCCGAATCGACTTGATTCCTTGAGCTACCCCCGTAGCCAAATCCCTGTATCGCCTAGCGCCAGCAGAGATGCAGGAATTATCCAGCAAATTAAACGAACTGATCAGTAAGGGATTCGTTTGACCGAGCTTCTCACCCTACGGAGCACCGGTCCTGTTCGTTAAGAAGAAGGATGGATCTTTCCGAATGTGCATATATTACCGCGAACTAAACAATCTTACCATTAAGAACCGATACCCTTTTCCGTGAATATACGAACTCTTCGATCAACTCCAAAGAGCCAGTTACTTTTCAAATATTGACCTAAGATGAGGGTATCACCAATTACGAGTCCATGAGAATGATGTTCCCAAAACAGCATTCCGAACACATTATGGTCACTAAGAGTTTGTAGTAATGCCCTTCGGTCTAACAAATGCACCCGCGGTATTCATGGATCTCATGAACCGGGTGTGCCGACGCTTCCTAGACAAATTCGTGACAGTATTCATAAAAGATATACTCATCTACTCGCGGAGTGAGGAAGAACATAGCAAGCACCTGAGACAAGTCTTAGAAACATTAAGGGCGGAAAAGCTTTATGCTAAATTGTCAGAGTGCGAGTTTTGGATTAGGAAGGTAAACTTCCTTGGTCACGTGGTCAGCGAAGAAGGAATACACGTGGATCCTCCAAAATAAAGGTAATCAAGAACTGGTCAGCACCTACAACGCAAACAAAGATCCGCCAATTTTTGGGACATGCTGGCTACTACCGCGGATTCATACAAAACTACTCCAGAATCGCTAAACCTATTAATGCCCTGACTCAGAAGGGTGTAAATTTTAGTTGGGGAGAGAAACAAGACACCGCGTTCCGAACACTGAAGCTAGCCCTATACAGCTCACCTATCTTGTCTCTTCTAGAAGGGACAGAAGACTTCATAGTATACTGCGATACATCCAATCAGGGGCTAGGTTGTGTGCTTATGTAGCGACGAAAGGTTATTGCCTATGCCTCGAGACAGCTTAAGGCACACGAAGTCAACTACACTCATGATCTTGAGTTAGGATAAGTAGTATTTGCTCTAAAGATCTGGAGGAACTACCTATACAGTACCAAGTGCATTATCTTCACCGACCATGAAAGCCTCCAACACATTTTCAATCGGAAATAACTTAACATGAGACATCGAAGATGGGTAGAGCTACTCAATGATTACGAATGTGAAATTTTCTATCATCCCGACAAAGCCAATGTAGTAGCAGATGCCCTTAGTCAAAAGGAGTACTCAGGTCGCATAGTGAAGGCACTAACCATGACAATCCATTCACATCTATCCACACCAATCAAAGAAGCTCAGCTAGAAGCCTTGAAACCAGATAAGGTGGCAGATGAGGCCTTAAGAGGAATGGAGAAGAACTTAGAAATCAAGGGTAACGGAGTTCGTTACTTCATGAATTGAATCTGGACACCAAAGTTTGGTGGCTATAGAGATGTTGTCATGAACGAAGCCCACAAAACTCGATACTCCATTCATCCAGGTTCAGATAAAATATATATGGATCTCCAGAAACTTTATTGGTGGCTGATAAAGAAAGAAGAGATTGCTACCTACGTGGGCAAGTGCCTAACTTGTGCTAAAGTCAAGGTAGAATATCAAAAGCCCTCAGGTTTACTTCAGCAGCCGGAGATACATGAGTTGAAGTGGGAGTGGATTACAGTGGATTTTATAACCAAGTTGCCCAAAACTAAGGATGGTCATGACACCATTTGTGTAATCGTCGATAGATTAACCAAATCCGCTCACTTCCTACCAATAAAGGAAACAGACAAGATGAAGAAATTGACCATAACTTACATTAGAGAGATAGTACGACTGTATGGTGTGCCAATGTCTATTATCTCTAGAAACTAGGTTGGATATGAGTACAACCTACCACCCACAAACCGACGGGCAGAGTGAGAGAACTATTCAAACCCTAGAAGACATGATGAGAGTCTGTGTGATTGACTTCGGTAAAGGATGGGATACCCATTTACCACTTGTCAAGTTTTCATACAACAATAACTACTACTCTAGCATCAAGGTTTCCCCATTCGAAGCCCTCTATAGTCGTAAGTTCAGATCCCCTCTGTGCTGGGCTGAAGTGGGTGACTAACAACTAGCTAGAGGCCAAGTTTCTGACAGCACTCTCACTGGCCCGGAGATCATTCGAGAAACCAAAGGAAAGATCGTCCAAATTCGAGAACAACTGAAAGCCTATACAGATAGACAAAAGAGCTACGCATACAAGAAACAAAAACCCTTGGAATTCCAGGTGGGTGACCGCGTTCTGTTGAAGGTCTCACCATGGAAGGTCATGATACGCTTCGGAAAGTGTGGAAAGCTAAATCCAATAGTTGCAATTAAATCGAGATAGAAAATCTAGATCAGAGTCAAGTATGATTGATGAACACAAGAAGTAAATATAATCTGTTTGGCTCAAATTAGCTTTCAACGAATACAGAGAGTTTAGACAAGATTACATGAATAAGCAAAAGACGAAGTGCTTATCTACTCTAGTATACTTCCCTATTTATAGCAAACATGAAAGCGAGCAAAAAATACAAGGGGCTATTACACTTGACTTCGTACATAAAGATGCCCTTGTAATAAAACAACAAACTAACGAAGCTATCTAAAAGATTCGACACCTCACAACAAAATCGACCTCTACATTCTCCCCCTTATGAGCAGTGACGAATCAAGATATCAAAATCTTCGCAGTCTGATGAATAACTCTTCTGATCTCAGCATACCAATTCACAATCTTCCGAATCTCAACCTTTTCCTTCTCATTATTATTGGTACAGCTATTCATTCGAATCAGAAGGTTTGTGTAATGAGGTGTTGTAAACCTTTCAACATCACACACAGGGAACAAAAACTTCGAATTATTTCCCTTTGTATTCTTCCCAAAAAACAATATTCCCAATGGCTTTAAACAAATTTCTCCATCTTCGAATTTGTTTAGACTTGCCTTTTTCACATGAATAGTTTGAGGAACAGATATTTCTCTGTGCACAGCCTTGGCCAATTCAATGTCTGTTAAAGACAAAGTTCCATAATACCCATCAATAAAAGTTTTCAAATGAGCATAAGCATTCATGAAGTCTTCTTTGCTTGTAACTTGAAGCTTCGAAACATCAAAATTCTTCATAATCATGGCCACCACTATTAAATCATGAAGATTCATAATGGGAAAGTTTGCAACCGAGAAGTCGAATTGAACATTGTTTGCTCGGACTGTATAATAGCGATAATTCTGTAACATACCCTCGAACAGAACGTCTTTGGATATGCCAAGAACTCGAACTATTTTGATTAAAGATCATACATCCTCTTCCTTCTTCCCAAGTAGAGCGTGAAAATGAAACTTAAGTCGTTTGAATTCCGACATATCCTTGTACTTGTCAGCAAGTTTGAATTGCTCATCCAAAAACATCATTCAATTCACTGGAAAATCTAGTTGATTTTGATTTGAGTTCACAATGTTGAAACTTCTTTTTGGAATCTTTTCAAACTCATGCATAGCTCCAGTCACTGTCAAACCCTCAATATACTCACAATGATATAACTTCGTTGGATCACCTTTCTTCAAACCAGGATGATCATTTGCACAATGTTGAAACTTCTTTTGGGAATCTTTTCAATCTAGTTGATTTTGATCATATGCGTTTGTTTCTCTAATTCAACTTCTTGAGCAGCCTTGATCTCTTCTTTCGAAGGTTCAACAATGATACCTTTTCTTTTGCCTTTATCAGCTTCAGTTAGCTTAGGCTTTGATGAATCTGAATTACCACCAGCTGACCTAATAACTATACCCTTCGCTATTGGTCTTGTTGTAGTGTTGGTTGATGTCAAAATCATTGTTATTGTTGGTAAGGATGTTGGAATTTGAGTGGTTAAAGTTTTTCCAACAACCTTGGCATCACCTTCAACATTTCCTGAAACACTCCCTTCAGTACTCACTTTCGAACTCATGCCAGTGCCAACTCCTTCCTTTTCTACCCCTTGCATCCCTGTGTTAGCAGGTGGGGCATTTGTTGGCATAAAGTGAGCAAACTTCGCAAGTGGAGCCAATTCAGAATGAATTGAGGACTCTAACTTTTGAAAATTTTCAACTGTCATCTTAGGAGAAATGGAAATAACTTTTGACAAATCATTCTTGGCCACAAGTTCCTTCAACTCTCCCAGCAGTGTTTTCACATTCCAAAAACCCTTCACTGCATCATCTCCAATTTTATCAACTTTCAGAACAAGTGATGTATGCCATTCTGCTACTTTCTCAATTGCATCAGCAAGTATATCCACCTTGTTATGAAGATTGGAATAGCTATAACCCAACTCAGCAACTTCCTTCGCCATATCATCACGAAGTTTTTGAACCTTGAGATTAACATTCTCACGAACAGTTTTGACTTCTGAACATAAATTACATCTCTCTCTTTGGCAACCACCTTTAATTATTTCAAAGCATCTTTAAAGGAGTCAGAATGAAGTTTAAGCTTGGATTCAAGATCTTGATGCATATTTTCAATTTTACTTTGAATGCGATGCTCCTGAGCATTGAGCATCACATCGACTTCGATTCCTGAGATAGAGTGATGAGTTCCTGTATTGGCTTGTGATATAACAAGGAATTGAGTTTCCAATTAATAATTTTAAACTGCTTCCCACACATGATCATGTGATCTGGGATTTTCTCTTCCTCATAATCAAACTCTATTTCAATAAAGGAACCCTGAAATTCTTCTTCTTCAGAGTCTGTGTCTCGAACTGGTGGTGTATTAGGAGATTGGGATGGATATAAAGTGATAAAGGGTTGTTGTAACACAGTATCAAATGTAGGTGAATGAGAGGTAGAAACATGAGATGGATTAGGTACAATGTATGGTGGTAACGAAACAGTAGTATCAACGACTGCAGTTTCGAAAGTAGAGGATACACCAATCGAAGGATTACCTTGGGCTTCATTTGTCGAAACTCCATCACCCTTGTTAACATTTGCATCCGTATTAGATACGTTTGCAGTGATGTCTAAGGTTCGACCCTCCTCATGAAATGACTCAGTATTCGAAACCTTGGGTGGTATAACCGTTGTCTGCTCAGGAGTTAAATTCTTTAGTTGTTCAGCGTGATTAATGGTTGTGTCCACTTTAGAAGTTTTCACAGAGCCATCAAGATTTCCAGTCTCCTCAAAAGTTGACTTTACTGGAGAATCCCTCACAGGCGAAGAATGGCCCATTAGAGTAGTTGTAGGTGGTGTCTCAGGAACCACTTCGTCATCACTTGAATCTTCATGAATAACTAACGTTCTTTGCTTCTTTGGGCGCTTTTGTTTCACTGAAATATGCTTAGCCACATCTTCTGCTCTCCTTTTCTTCGAAGCTAGAGACACTAGGGTAGAAATGTCGCGAATTACCATTCCTTTGCTATTCAATTGTGCCTTACGAGTGAATGAAAGAGAAAAACTAGATGATATTTTAGGTGAACGACGAGAACGATGAGACATCTTCTTAAGTCGTTTGAGAACTCCTGTCTTCAAAGGTACAACATCCTTCAAAGGATCAATTTCTTCAGAAACAACCGGCTTTGTTCCAACAACCGGTAGATCCTGTTTCTTCGAAGCTTTAGCCACTTTTGAACTCTTCTTCGAAACTTGTATAGGACTAACATTAGGAGAACTATCCTGAACTTTCTTCTTTGATCCTCTCTTCTTTTTCGATGAACCTTCAGTCGAGACATCTAACAACTTTCCAGTTTTGTCACATCCCAAAACCAGACGGCGGAAACGTCCGGGATGGAGGACTTCATTTGTAGTATCACAACACATGCATCATAGTAATCAAAGTACAAACAACCATTGTATTTAAAAAGTATAAGTATTTACATGTGTTCAATCATTGTATATTGGAACCAAAATACTTATTCAAAATACTAAAGATATGACTCAAAATAGTTCCATCTTCTCAAAAATCTCGGGGAGTACCTGTTTATTGTTTCCCTGAGAATACAAGTAATTTAAAAAGAGAGTATCAACATAAAGTTGAGTGAGTGCATAAGTATTTATGTTTAAAAGTATGTTTTCTGTTCCATGAATCTGTAAGCTATTCTAGAAAATCCTATATTTTCTGTTGTATATGAAAAGTAGTTTTAATCTCATAAAACTGTTCTTATTTGTAAACCAATGTTTTGTATTTGTATTCCTTTATGTAAAAATTGTAACTGTAAGGGTGTCTGGTTCCACCAGCTGTTATTATAAATTGTAATGTACTACTGCAGTTTGTATTTTGTAAACTAGTAATTTGAAAATGTACTTACGTTTAGTTGATTATACACTAACGTATTGTTAATATCTTTTTAATGAGTTATTAAAACCATACTGAGACTAGATCGCCTGAAACAAACGCGTTGTAGGCGTTTAAACTGTTGATAACAATTGTCACTCATTGGTGTGTATGTCTGACTGTAGCTAGCAGCCCGAGTGCGGGGTTGTCAATCCCAATATAGATCTACACACAACTTATTTCGATCCCCTGACTGGAGATTCTGGTTATAATATCAGGACTTTAACTATGTTGTTTAAATGAATTAAACAACCTGAATCAAATGACTCGTAAAAAGCATATAAACGTTACATGTATAATAGTTATAAAAACCCAATCATCCTGAAATAATGATTGATTGTATATTCCTTAATTAGTATTCTTAACATGTATTTTTGGAAGTTGTATACCCTTGATTTGTTTTGAATCAAACCTTTGTTTCTTGTAAAACGGTGTATTCTAGTATACTTGAATCATCAATTAATGTTCTATGTATCATAAATTATACCTATTATAATTTATATGTACTTTCTGAAATGGTATCAACTATTTTTTAATGTAACCCCTTGCTCAACATGTTACAAAGGGTATTTAAACTGAATGAAATAACTTTTATATTTATATACATATACAATTATATATAAGTAAAATTTAAATGACATTCGGACAAATAACCGATAGTATAAGCCCACATCCAAACAAGGAAAAAGACCCAGAATGAGTTATCAGTCCTAAGCCTTTTAAATCTTATTTATATATATATATATATATATATATATATATATATATATATATATATATATATATATATATATATGTATATATATATATATGTATATATATATATATGTATATATATATATATATATATATATATATATATATATATATATATATATATATATATATATATATATATATGTATATATGATTTTTGGGGAAAAATATAAGTTTATAAAAGAGTTTAATATTTTGAAGTATTTTTAATGACTTAATGTTATTTTATCACAATTTGAAATCATTTGTTTGTAACACAAAATTCTTGTGTTAGACTTGTATTCCCCCCTTAAAACAGTAAAAACTATGAAAATACGGGGGTATGAACTCACTTGATAGGTGGTGATTTGGATAGCGTTTCGTTTTCTGGAAAGGAGTTTATTTGAAAAAAACCGGCTTTACTTGGACAGAGTTTCTGTCACACCCCGAAACCGTGATGGCGGAATCGTTCCGGGGCGGAGGACGTCATGCGTAGTATCACAACAATTGTATAGCAAGCATAGTAAACACAACCAAACATTGAATACAAATATGAAAAGTGTGTACATCAGTTTGAAACTTGTTTTAAGTACATCAAAATATGTAATATATATAGAAAACATGACTTTTATTGCTCCGCCTCCTCTAAATCCAAGATGTAACTGTCTACTGATATCCTGAGAATACAAAGAGTTTGAAGAGTATCAGCATAAAGTTGGTGAGTTCATAAGCATTTAGTTTTGGTGGAAAAGTGTTCTTGAAATCCTTTTGAAAAGTGTTCCTCAAGAAAATCCTATATTTTCTTATGAAAAGCGTATTTGAAAAACCCATTCCTTCCATGACTCCCATGTTCGTACAAAGTATGTACAATCCAAAGTGTCATGGAATGAATATGAATATTTGTTGGTTACATGATGAACAATATGTTTTGAATAGCCGGTTTTTCCCAGGAAAATCCTATATTTTCCCTAAAGGTTGATGGTTGATTATCCGTTTTAAACTGAGGTTTGCAAGTATCTACCATACTCGTGTCGATAAAAGCAGTTTTCTTTTAAAAACCTTGGTTACACCCAGAGAGGTATATTAGTCTTAAAAACTAAATAAAAGAAAACCGTGATGAACTAAGTCCTGAAGATATTATTATTAATACCCTCCAATAATCTATTCGTTATTACTTTGAGGTTAGTTCACTTGATTCACTATTACAAAAGTAAATCTCTGCTATCTAGATTGTGAGTTTTATAACCATGCATTAACTTGATATGACACGTATGGGGGCCAGTATCCTTTATGACTTTGTCACCCGTAGACCTGCCGGTCCCACTGTAGCAAGCAACGAGGTGTGGGATAGTCAGTCCCGTATAGATCTATACACAACAGTCACACTCTCCCTATAAGAGATTCTGTTCATAAGTGCTAGTCCTACACTCTGATTCTGTGGGAGTGTTACCAAGGACGTGTCTCCATCTTAGACTAACAAATTTACTAGTAATAATACTGAAAGTCCTGTTTATGATTTGCATGAATCCTTTATAAAATAATACGTTTTACTACATGATTCACAAGTTCATTACCCTAGTTTGGAAAATTGTTTCTACGTGTTGATTTCTTAATCGGTTGGTAAAACTGTTTTGCTTGTTAAAAGCATACTGAAAATATAATTATTTTAACAAAATAACATATTTTGTGCACAAGTTTCCTTATGCTTTTGCTTGTATTCCCCCCTAAAAATGTTAAAAACACGGTAACATGTAGTGGTATGAACTCACAGTTTGACGTAAGACCCGAGCGTAAGGTCGGTGTGGATGCTGAGTGTCAACTGATGTTTCGTACACAACTGGATCCTATTAACATATGGTAACAGATATATGCATTAGATGAGGACATAACACTATTTGTTATGGAAGGAAACCACCTTAGGGACTAGGAAACACATGAAACTAAGTGTTAGAATCACACGTGATTGAAAATGGGGTTTGCGGCCCATGTGTTTGCGGCCCATGGATTTTACGGCCTGTGGGTTTACGGCCCATGTGTTTATGGCCGTAAACACTTGGTGAAAGGTGCGATTTTTGGTGTTTCAAGGTCCTTTCTAGCCTCTTGGAAGTGTTCTAAGCGTTGTGCCCAGCTCAAGGAAGAGCTTAAAGGCCAATAATCGACCAAAATTGGAGTTTACGGCCATTGAAGGGATTACGGCCGTAAACCCATTTCGTGTTCATGATTTCGGGTCGATGTCTGTGACATCCCTATTTTCATGGCCAGAAAAGACCGATTTTGTTTATGCTTTATAAAAATCAGAGTACCTCTTTTAATAAAAATGTTGTAGAATTTGTTCCCAGTAAAACATGATAAATACGTTATCAAAACATTTCCGAAGAAAAGTATTTTTATTCATTTTAAAACATTTGGGATGTCATCGTCAATATAGAAACATAAGCATAAACAAAACTTACATTCATTTACACTAGTGATCTACACCTCTTTAATCTCTCAGTGTAATGTAACTTCGTATCGGCACCTATGATACAAATAAACTGAGTGGGTCAGGTTGGGAAACCTGGTGAGTACATAGGGTTTTCAACCCACAATAATATAATTATTATGTTTAATCATCAAAAAGTTAACCCAATTACCCATCCCCATTTTCTTCTTTATTCTTAAGGATCTACCCTAAGAATCAGCTATTTCTTGTTCATTCATTCCTAAGGATTATCCTAAGGAATAGGTACGAATTTCATCGTTGTCAATGACACATCTGTCAAACACAGCTGCTAGTTCTATCACTTAGGCACATCTGCCAAAATTGTGACATTCTCTACGAGGCGCATCTGCCAGTATTGTCCTTTAGGCGCAGCTGCCAGGGTTATCTCGTTTATCGACAGTTTCGTTTCTGAGAATCCACTCGCAATACATGTCAATGGGTTTTTAAAGTACACCGGTGAACACATCGTTCACAAAACCTACAGGTTGCGAGCCTGCTAGTGTTCCACTGGACTGTCTAGAATAGTTCGTGGTTGTCATCCATACTCTGCTGAATGACGGGGCCATCCTTTGGGAAAGGCTTCTCACATCGTCCACCTCTCACCCTCACCTCCTGGTCTATTTCACCTCTCACCTCATCATCCAACTCATATTTCATCTATCACATCTACCCATGTTTTACCCCAACATTTTCGTAGATATAAAATACATATACAGTTTAAATCATTTAAAACGTGTATAAAATCGTTCATCTAGCATAGACAGCAAGTACTCAGATAATATGCACACATAGCACGTAATTTATATAAAATACTTCATATCTATGTGTAAGATGAAAGTAAGTATGCACTCACCTGGAAGGTGGTGTCTCTGCACTCGAACATCGCTTCGTTACTTCTTAAAACAATTTCCCTCGACAAAACCTAGTATAAATACCACTAGGGTTTAGTTTTAACGTTAACCGCGACTAATTAATAGCCTAGATATTATTATTATTATATAAGCGTTAAATAACACTCAATATAACTCATAATAATAGCCCAAATAATTATTTTAAGGACCTAATAACATTACTATAATTATTTAAAAGTTATATTAAAAATTGCGTAGGCGTAGCTCACTTACAACGAATTTTAAAGAAAACCGGGCTTTGCTCGGAGCAGCGTTTCCGAACCGAAAGACCCTTTTTCTCGGGACTCCGGGAGCCTCGGGGCTTCCTTCGGGTGATAGGGGTTCACCTAGGCTTAGGGGAGGGTTAGAAACCCTAGAGAGAGAAAGATTTTAGAGAGAGAGTGAAGAAAGGTGTGAAAAATTCGGAACCCTTCGCATCTATTTATAGGGGCCAGCAGCCTCGGTTACGTTGGGCGTCCAGCAGTCTACGCGGGGCGTAGGCTTCGGATAAGGTGCCACCTCGGATCCAGCTGGCTCGCACTCGTCGGAAGGATAAGGCCGAAGGTACGCGGGGCGTACCAGATCTCGTACGCGGGGCGTAATGCGAGGCTACGTGTCGTGATCCGATGTGAAGCCTTGGTCAGCAAGCAACGACTCAGATGCGGCCACGTCATCAACTTCTCGCAGATTTCACAATTTTACACTCCGACTTCTAAAAATCATATCTTTCGCATACGAGCTCCGTTTTCCACGTTCTTTATATCCACGCGTAGGCGAGAACGTACTCTACGACTTTCGTTTAGACTCCGTCGGCTAATTTTGACTCGATTTTAAATGTTATATTTTTAACAGGCCGGGACAGGATTGGTCCGTTAAAAATTCATAACTTCTTCATTCGAAACAGGATGATTACGTCCCGGAATCATCAACGAAACAGGGCTCACGTGATGATTGCATACGTTATCTCTTCATCCTAAGTCATAACTTTGATGTTTCTTCGAACGAGTATCTAACTCTTAGACTCCTTGACTACAGGCGGTGCTCGATCTTGCATCCGCTCTCTATCTTATGTTAGACTTCCAATCATGATCTTCATGTCACGATCTCGATCTTTATTGGAGACTCCTTATTTAACAAACTTGAGATAAGTTTCTTCCTTCGATTATCATAATAGACCGATGGGTCATGTTCTAATGACCTCTCATCGTATGATGCGTTGCTTGGACTCAGGTCTTTTAGAGTCAAATTCCAGAACAGACTATACCTTCCTTCATGTTCTAATCACATCATAAAAGGTAGTGTTTCTAGCTACAAGCAACTATCGCGATACCTCTACCGATCGCTTTGATTATCTTTTATTTCAATCTTCCGACTTAAGTCAGATGCTAAATCAAACTTGCACGTAACATACTCATCGTAGTTGGACTCAATTAGATATGATACTAGGGTCGGAATAACAATCATCTTCTTAGTCATTACCGAAACGATGGTAACGACGTACTTGAATAAAACGAAATCAATTACCAGCTTCTTGGTAACCTTGTGACTTTCCCTGATCCAAGCGTGAGTCATGTGCTTCCGGTAGTATATGCATCTACTACCTTTCACACCTACTCATACTCGTCCCAAGTATTGTCTCGCAGTCCCCAAGTCACCATACAAGAAAATCACATAATAGTTTAACACACCAGATAACAAAACGAAGGCTTTATATATATATATATATATATATATATATATATATATATATATATATATATATATATATATATATATATATATATATATATATATATATATATTTTGAAACGATTACAAGGGTGTTCAAGTTCACCCTATACTATGCTTCTAATAGGCTACGCCACATAGTACTATGACTACTTCGTGACTTGCTCCTCGGATATCTGTCCTCACTCTTGATTCCTTGTATTGTTAGATGCTTCGTTAAGCATGCTTCTTGGCCTCGGAGGTGCATCCGCTCTTGCTGCTTCATTTTCCTTTGGGCAGTCCCTAGATAAATGCCCTTCTTTGTTACATCCGTAGCACACCCTCTTTTGGATGTGCACTTGCTGGCGTAATGCCCTTTCTTTCCACATTTGTAGCAAGTTACTTCCTCGTCGTATCTCTCATAGTGCTTCAGCGGTACATTTGGCATTGTAGCCCTTATCGGACAATCCTGCTTGAAGTGTCCCTTTCCACTACACTTAAGGCAAACTTCCTCCTTGGTTGAGCACTTGGGGGCATAGTGACCAGTATTCCCGCATTTGAAGCAGGTCACTTCCTTATGGCATCCCCCGTTGTGTTTCCTTCCATACTTGTTACACCATTTTGCTTTACCTCTTCCTCCTCCAGACTGGGAGAACATGTTGTTCCTGTTGGACCTTGCAGTTCCCTCAAATTTCCTCTTTTTGCCAACCTCTACCCAGATGGCTGCCTCAAGAGGAGGTGTCTGGCGTATTGGCACAGTAAGTTCGTCCTTACTTTGTTGAAGTAATTGTCTTGTCTCTTCCATCTGACGATCCAACATCATCTGCACCATTGCTTGTACCCCTGCCATCGTGATCGTCTTGGGTGCAGCTCCTACATCTGGCGCACGCTCAATCACTTGTGGTTCAGTCTGCGGGTTACCGCTTCCAAATCCGCTTCGAGTGCTCATCATGTCAATCTATACACCAAGTCGGATGTTTGGCGTGCAGTGACGAGAATTAAGATAGAGAAGATTTTATTTACGATCGACGTGTAAATCTCCTTATTACTCCGAAAAGTTACATGCCAGTTCTAATACCGTAATTAAACGTTTAGAAGTCTGAACACGTAAAGTTTCCAGACGCGCTCCGCAATAGACCATAGATCCGATCATACATTTAGCATCATAAAGCATCATAAATCATTTAGCACATAAAAACAAGTTAGGCATTTTCCCTAAATAAGCTAGTGCTTGTGTCTATTCAGGTGTATTACCTAAGACACACTCCTCACAATCATTGCTTAGCATTCTAAGTTTAAGTCTAGAAGTAAATCCATATTCCTAGTTCACTTAAACTAATGCTCTGATACCAACTGTGACATCCCCATTTTCATGGCCAGAAAAGACCGATTTTTTTATGCTTTATAAAAATCAGAGTACCTCTTTTAATAAAAATGTTGCGGAATTTGTTCCCAATAAAACATGATAAATACGTTATCAAAACATTTCCGAAGAAAAGTATTTTTATTCATTTTAAAACATTTGGGATGTCATCGTCAATACAGAAACATAAGCATAAACAAAACTTACATTCATTTACACTAGTGATCTACACATCTTTAATCTCTCAGTGTAATGTAACTTCGTATCGGCACCTGTGATACAAATAAACTGAGTGGGTCAGGTTGGGAAACCTGGTGAGTACATAGGGTTTTCAACCCACAATAATATAATTATTATGTTTAATCATCAAACAGTTAACCCAATTACCCATCCCCATTATCTTCTTTATTCTTAAGGATCTACCCTAAGAATCAACTATTTCTTGTTCATTCATTCCTAAGGATTATCCTAAGGAATAGGTACGAATTTCATCATTGTCAATGACACATCTGTCAAACACAGTTGCCAGTTCTATCACTTAGGCACAGCTGCCAAAATTGTGACATTCTCTACGAGGCGCATCTGCCGGTATTGTCATTTAGGCGCAGCTGCCAGGGTTATCTCGTTTATCGACATTATCGTTTCCGAGAATCCACTCGCAATACATCTCAGTGGGTTTTTAGAGTACACCGGTGAACACATCGTTCACAACACCTACAGGTTGCGAGTCTGCTAGTGTTCCACTGGACTGTCTAGAATAATCCGTGGTTGTCATCCATACTCTGCTGAATGACGGGGCCATCATTTGGGAAAGGCTTCTCACATTGTCCACCTCTCACCCTCACCTCCTGGTCTATTTCACCTCTCACCTCATCATCCAACTCATATTTCATCTATCACATCTACCCATGTTTTACCCCAACATTTTCGTAGATACAAAATACATATACAGTTTGAATCATTTAAAACGTGTATAAAATCGTTCATCTAGCATAGACAGCAAGTACTCAGATAATATGCACACATAGCACGTAATTTATATAAAATACTTCATATCTATGTGTAAGATGAAAGTAAGTATGCACTCACCTGGAAGGTGGTGTCTCTGCACTCGAACAGCGCTTCGTTACTTCTTAAAACAATTTCCCTCGACAAAACCTAGTATAAATACCACTAGGGTTTAGTTTTAACGTTAACCGCGACCAATTAATAGTCTAGATATTATTATTATTATATAAGCGTTAAATAACACTCAATATAACTCATAATAATAGCCCAAATAATTATTTTAAGGACCTAATAACATTACTATAATTATTTAAAAGTTATATTAAAAATTGCGTAGGCGTAGCTCACTTACAGCGAATTTTAAAGAAAACCGGGCTTTGCTCGGAGCAGCGTTTCCGAACCGAATGACCCTTTTTCTCGGGACTCCGGGAGCCTCGGGGCTTCCTTCGGGTGCTAGGGGTTCACCTAGGCTTAGGGGAGGGTTAGAAACCCTAGAGAGAGAAAGATTTTAGAGAGAGAGTGAAGAAAGGTGTGAAAAACTCCGAACCCTTCGCATCTATTTATAGGGGCCGGCAGCCTCGGTTACGCTGGGCGTCCAGCAGTCTATGCGGGGTGTAGGCTTCGGATAAGGTGCCACCTCGGATCCAGCTGTCTCGCACTCGTCGGAAGGATAAGGCCGAAGGTACGCGGGGCGTACCGGATCTCGTACGCGGGGCGTAATACGAGGCTACGTGGCGTGATCCGATGCGAAGCCTTGGTTAGCAAGCAACGACTTAGATGCGGCCACGTCATCAACTTCTCGTAGATTTCGCAAGTTTACACTCCAACTTCTAAAAATCATATCTTTCGCATACGAGCTCCGTTTTTCACGTTCTTTATATCCACGCATAGGTGGGAACGTACTCTACAACTTTCGTTTAGACTCCGTCGGCTAATTTTGATTTGATTTTAAATGTTATATTTTTAACAGGCCGGGATAGGATTGGTCCGTTAAAAATTCATAACTTCTTCATCCGAAACAGGATGATTACGTCCCGGAATCATCAACGAAACAGGGCTCACATGATGACTCCATACGTTATCTCTTCATCCTAAGTCATAACTTTGATGTCCGTTAAAAATTCATAACTTCTTCATCCGACGTCCGTTTTCGTTTGTCTTTTTATCATTACGCTACAAATAATGAGATCTTCGATTCTCGTTTAGGTTGTGCCTGCTAAAAACCGCTTGTTCTAATATTCGAATTTTGGGGCTGTACATCGCTAAGCCAAAACTTTGAAAAATCTTAACTTCCTCATACGGAGTCAGATTTGGGCGTACTTTTTTTGTATGTTCTCGGTTTAATGTTTTCTACGACTTTCGGTTAGATCGCTAAGGCTAAAAGTCGCTATATCGTAAATTCGCTATTTACGTCTCCCGGTGCCGTGCCGGTTCTGCCGTAAAACTTCTACGGGTCATAACTTCTTCGTTATAACTTGGATTTCGGCGTTCTTTATATGTATGGTAACCTTGAGACGTATTCTACAACTTGGTTAAGATTATTTATTCTAAATAATCTTTTGTCGAAAAGTCGTTTTCGACCCCTATTATCTCTAAATTGACTAGCCCGGATCTACGGGCGTTACAATTTCTAGGTGAAAACAAGTGATTCTTAATAGATAACAAGCATAGGGAGTAGTTACTTACTGTAAGAGACTTGGAATGAGGTTTTTAGCCACCAAGAACTAGTGTGTGTTCTTGGTGTTCTTGGTGAGAGAGAAGATCTAGAAAAAGATGAAATTTATGAGATGAAACATGGATTCATCACTAGAAAAGGGATTGAAACACCATAGAAGTGAAGAATCACTTACACTTTGAAGATCCTTGAGCAAAACTCGAAAATTGTAGAGAGAGAGTAGAGAGAGAAAGCCCTTTGAGTGCTTAAAGCTTGAAATGAAGGCCACTCATCCCTTATAAAGGGGTGAGTTTTCGGCCAAGGGGTGGGGTGGGGGGTTTACGGCCGTAAACTCGAGTTTGCGGCCGTAAACTCCTTTCGAAGGGGTGTTTGGCCCGGATGCTATGCTTTGACTTAGAAACCTCGTTTTTGAACCCAAAACTTAATTGGACCGAGCCTAGAATATTTAATTAAGCTCAAAATAATGACGGCAAGAGCAGAAATAAATTCCAAATTGATTTATTTTTTAACGCTTTGGACGAAAAAGTTTCGGGTTGTCACATCATCCCCCCGTTAGAGGGAATTTCGTCCCGAAATTCAAACATAGAATACAAATCATGGATTTAGAAAGAGATGCGGATATTTCTGTTTCATCTGATCCTCGCGCTCCCAAGTGAATTCAGGTCCCCGCTTGGCACTCCAGCGAACCTTCACTATCGGGATGCGACTTTGTTTCGTTCGTTTGATCTCTATGTCCATGATTTCGACAGGTTCTTCCAAGAAGTTGAGGTTCTCGTTGATTTCAATCTCGTCGAGAGGAATCACAAGTGTCTCATTGGACAGACACTTCTTTAGGTTCGATACGTGGAAGACAGGATGCATGTTGCTGAGCTCCCGAGGTAACTGGAGTTTGTATGCTACGGGGAAGACACTTCAAATTGTCCAATGTACCTTTGGTTTAGCTTTCCACGCTTCCCAAAGCGTATCATGCCTTTCCAGGGTGAGACCTTCAGAAGGACGCGGTCACCAACCTGGAACTCCAAGGGTTTTTGTCTCGTATCGGCGTAGCTCCTTTGTCTATCTCGTGAGGCTTTCAGTCGTTCCCGGATTTGTACAATCTTCTCAGTTGTCTCTCGGATGATCTCAGGACCAGTGAGAGTACTGTCGGGGACTTGACCCCTGGCTAGCTGCGTGTCACCCACCTCAGCCCAGCACAGAGGGGATCTGCACTTACGGCCATATAGGGCTTCAAACGGCGCAACCTTGATGCTGGTATGGTAGTTGTTGTTGTAGGAAAACTCGACTAGAGGAAGGTGAGCATCCCATGACGTGCCAAAGTCAATGACACAGGCTCTCAACATATCTTCCAATGTCTGGATTGTTCTCTCACTTTGTCCATCTGTCTGTGGATGATAAGACGTGCTCATATCCAACTTAGTTCCAAGAGCCTTCTGTAGCGATTGCCAAAATCTTGAGGTGAACCTGCTATCTCGGTCAGAGATGATGGATACAGGTACCCCATGAAGGCCAACTATCTCTCGGATGTAAATCTGCGTGAGTCTCTCCATTTTGAATTTTCCTTGATTGGCAGGAAGTGGGTGGATTTTGTCAACCGATCGACAATTACCCAAATGGCGTCGTGCCCACTCGGAGATCTGGGTAACTTGGTGATAAAATCCATGGTTATCCTTTCCCACTTCCACTCAGGTATTTCCGGCTGGTGAAGTAAACCTGAGGGCTTTTGATATTCTACTTTTACCTTGGCACAAGTCAGGCACTTGCCCACAAAAGTAGCAATTTCCGCTTTCATGTTTGGCTACCAATAGAGTTGTTTGAGATCCAGATACATCTTATCCGAACCTGGGTGAACAGAGTATTTAGTCTTGTGAGCTTCGTTCATGACAACTTCTCGGTAACCACCATACTTCAGGGTCCACATACGGTCCAAGAAATAGTAAACTCCGTCTCCCTTGACCTCTAAGTTCTTATCCATTCCCCTCAAGGATTCATCCAAGATGTTTTCTGGTTTTAAGGCTTCCAGCTAAGCCTCTCTGATCTGCGCGGACAGATGGGAATGGATGGTCATTGTTAGTGCCTTTACCTTACGCCCTTAATACTCCTTTCGGCTGAGGCCATCTGCTACCACATTGGCCTTGCCGGGATGGTAACGAATTTTGCACTCGTAGTCACTGAGTAGCTCTACCCATCGCTGTTGTCTCATGTTTAACTCCTTCTGATCAAAGATATGCTGCAAGCTCTTATGGTCGGTGAAGATAGTGCACTTAGTTCCGTAGAGATAATGTCTCCAGATCTTTAACGCAAAGACCACTGCTCCCAACTCTAAATCGTGAGTTGTGTAATTGACTTCGTGTGTTTTCAACTTCCTCGGGGCATAGGCGATAACCTTTCCTCGTTGCATGAGCACACAGCCTAGGCCCTGATTGGATGCATCATAGTAGACAGCGAAGTCTTCTGTCCCTTCGAGCAGGGACAAGACAGGCGCGCTGCACAGGGCCTGCTTCAATGTTTGAAACGCAGTGTCTTGCTTGACTCCCCAACTAAAGGTTACACCTTTTTGTGTCAGGGTATTTAAAGGCTTAGCGATTCTGGAGAAGTTCTGGATGAACCTGCGAGAATAGCCCGCGAGACCCAAGAATTGCCGGATTTCTGTGGGTGTCTTTGGTACAGACCAACCCTCAATCCCTTTTATCTTGGAAGGTTCCACGTGTATTCCTTCCTTGCTAATCACGTGTCCAAGGAAATTTACCTTCCTGATCCATAATTCGCACTTCAAAAATTTCGCGTATTGCTTTTCTGCCCTTAATGTCTCCAACACCTGCCTTAAGTGCTATTTATGATCATCCTCACTCCGCGAATAGACAAGTATATCGTCGATGAACACAATCACGAACTTGTCTAAGAAAAGGCGGCACACCCGATTCACCAGGTCCATAAATATTGCCGGTGCGTTGGTTAGACCAAAGGGCATTACTACAAACTTGTAGTGTCCATAGCGAGTTCGGAATGCTGTTTTGGGCACATCATTCTCATGAACTTGCAACTGATGGTAGCATGATCTTAGATCTATCTTTGAGAAATAACTGGCTCCCTGAAGTTAGTCGAAGAGATCATCGATTCTGGGTAAGGGATATCGGTTCTTGATGGTCAGCTTGTTCAGTTCTCGGTAGTCAATACACATCCGAAAGGATCCATCTTTCTTTTTCACGAATAAGATCGGAGCTCCCCAGGGTGAGGAACTCGGCCTTATGAACCCTTTGCTGATCAGCTCAGTGAGCTGGCTGGATAACTCTTGCATCTCCGCTGGCGCTAAACGGTAAGGAGACTTAGCTACAGGTGTAGCTCCGGTGACCAAGTCGATACGGAACTCGACTTGACGCTCGGGAGGAATTCCTGGGAGATCTTCAGGGAAGACATAAGGAAAGTTGCAGACTTCGGGGATGCTCTCGAGGTCTTTACCGTTTTGTGTTTCATCAACAACATGAGCTAGAAACGCATGGCATTCCTTCCGCAGGTACTTCTGAGCTTTGATGCATGAGATGATATGGAGGTTCGAACTGAGTTTATCACCGTAAATCAGGAGGGTTTCACTAGAGGGAAGATTGAGACGGATAGCCTTCTCGTAGCAAAGGATATCAGCACGATTGGGGCTTAACCAATCCATACCGATAATGACATCGAAACTCTTAATAGATACTGGCATAAGATCGATAGGAAAGAAATGATTGCCTAAGGTAAGAGTACAGCCTATGAATATGTCGTTCGCGCTCTCTTTCTCTCCGTTAGCCATCTCGACGGTGAACGTTTCGGTTAAAGGTTGGGATTTACATTTGATTAGATGTTTGAACGCATGACTAACAAAACTCCTCTCCGCACCAGAATCGAAAAGAATGCATGCATGAGAGTTGTCAAGGAGGAACGTACCCGTAACAACGGTAGGATCAGCGACCGCATCCTCCTGGCCCATTGCCAGCAACCTTCCTACATTGCCACCTGTTGTTGCCTTGGGACAATCTCTCTTCAAGTGCCCAACCTCTCCACAGCCATAACAGGCTTGACCAGCACCTGCCCCAGGAGCCTGATTGGTTGGTTGGACTGGTCCTTTGCAGAATCGGGCTGTGTGTCCCTTCTTGCCACAGCTGGTGCACGACATCTCCCGGCACTGTCCCTGATGATGGTAGTTGCACTTGTTGCACAAAGGTAGTTTTCCAGCATAGCGAGTGGGGTTTGTTGGAGTAACGGGGACTGCAGCAGGAGTAGTAGTAGGAGTAGTAGCAGCATGGACTGCCACAATTTGTTGTTTCTTGGAGGGCTCCTAAGAGGACTGGCCCTTGCGCTTGTTCCAAAATTTCTTCTTCCCACTACTCTCCTTCTGTGGTGCAGGAGCAACCGTTACCTCGTCAAGATCGACTCCATGATCGATCAGAGTCTATGCCAGATCCTTGGCGCTTTCAAATGTAGTCGGTCTAGCAGCCAAGACATTCCCTTTGATTGGTTGCGTCAGTCCCCAAATGTACCTCTCGCTTTCTTGCTTTCCGGGGTGACCATTCCCGAACAAAGGAGAGCCAGATCACAGAATCTAGCGGTGTAGGTAGCGATGTCAGAACCCATCATCTTCAAATTCCAGAGTTCGTGCTCCAACTTTTGCACTTCGCCTCTCGGGCAGTATTCCGCAAGCATGAGTTCCTTCAGTCTTTCCCAACCCATGACATTAGCCACTGGCAGGGTTAGGGTTTTGACTCGACCATTCCACCAGGTCAAGGCTCTGTCGGTGAAGGTGCAGGCGGCGAAATTCACCTTGTTGCCTTCGGAACAGGCGCAAATTTCGAAGACGGATTCGATCTTCTCGAACCATCGAGTCAGAGCGATGACACCTCCATTCCCGTCGAAGGACTTGGGTTTTGCAGTCATGAAATCCTTGTAGGAACACTGCTTTTGATGTCCCTGACTTCCGTCTTGTCTTTGTGGGTCAGTTCCACCTCCAGTCCCACCAGCATTCCCTTGGGCCATTGCTGCAGTCACGGCGGCTGTAACTGCTGCCTGAAACATGACGGGGTTGAAGAGGATCTTGGTCGGGGAGGCATCTTTTTCTGATGGGTCTTGGTCAGGGAGGCATCTTTTTTTAGAAACAATCAGGAAGAAGAGGATGGTAAGTCCTCAAGATATATGAAACAAGATATTTCTCATCCTGATAACAAAAGTGTACTACCAAGCGATAAGCACAGAAAGGTTACTAATGCAAGTAAGTTATCGCTTAAGAAGGAAGAGGTAGCAACACTTGGAATGAATCTATATACTGAGTTTGGCTCTAGCTAAAATACTCCTATAGTATTTTATGTGGGATGATTTTGGTAAGTTTTAGGCCTGCTGTAACACCACAGTCACTCCCAAGCACATGTTTGTCATGTCTCGACTGAATATAGTTGATCAGGCTATATTCACCCTAGACATGATTACATAACTGCCCAGGTTTAACCGCAGCGTTCCAACATCCAAATACTTTTGTTATGTTCTACTAATGACACGAATTATGTTATGTATGCATGCTCGTATACTTTTTTATAAAAATACTTATATTTTTGAAAGTATAATTTTCGTGTGAGCACTTAGGCCCCTTAGTGTTTATAGTTGTATACCACGTAAGGTTCGGTATACTAGTTCGCTATAAACAACGGCTCTGATACCAATATGTCACACCCCGAAACCGTGCTGGCGGAATTGTTTCGGGGTGGAGGACGTCATGCGTAGTATCACAACAATTGTATAGCAAGCATAGTAAACACAACCAAACATTGAATACAAATATGAAAAGTGTTTACATCTGTTTGAAACTTGTTTTAAGTACATCAAAAGTATGTAATATATATAGATCACATGACTTTTACTGCTCCGGCTCCTCTAAATCCAAGATGTACCTGTCTACTGATTTCCTGAGAATACAAGCAGTTTGAAGAGTATCAGCATAAAGCTGGTGAGTTCATAAGCATTTAGTTGTGGTGGAAAAGTGTTCTTGAAATCCTTTTCAAAAGTGTTCCTCAAGAAAATCCTATATTTTCTTATGAAAAGCTTATTTGAAAAACCCATTCCTTCCATGACTCCCATGTTCGTACAAAGTATGTACAATCCAAAGACTCGTGGAATGAATATGAATATCCGTTGGTTACATGATGAACAATCCGTTTTGAATAGCCGGTTTTTCACGGGAAAATCCTATATTTTGCCTAAAGGTTGATGGTTGATTATCCGTTTTAAACTGAGGTTTGCAAGTATCTACCATACTCGTGTCGATAAAAGCAGTTTTCTTTTAAAAACCCTGGTTACACCCAAAGACGTATATTAGTCTTAAAAACTAAATAAAAGAAAACCGTGATGAACTAAGTCCTGAAGATATTATTATTAATACCCTCCAGTAATCTATCGGTTATTACTTTGAGGTTAGTTCACTTGATTCACTATTACAAAAGTAAATCTCTGCTATCTAGATTGTGAGTTTTATAACCATTCATTAACTTGATATGGCACGTATGGGGGCCAGTATCCTTTATGACTTTGTCACTCGTAGACCTGCCGGTCCCACTGTAGCTAGCAGCAAGGAGCGGGATAGTCAGTCCCGTATATATCTATACACTACAGTCACAATCTCCCTACAAGAGATTCTGGTCATAAGTGCTAGTCCTACACTCTGATTCTTTGGGAGTGTTACCAAGGACGTGTCTCCAACTTAGACTAACAAATTTACAAGTAATAATACTGAAAGTCCTGTTTATGATTTGCATGAATCCTTTATAAAATAATACATTTTACCACATGATTCACAAGTTCATTACCCTAGTTTGGAAAATTGTTTCTACGTGTTGATTTCTTAATCGGTTGGTAAAACTGTTTTCCTTGTTAAAAGCATACTGAAAATATAATTATTTTAACAAAATAACGTATTTTGAGCACAAGTTTCCTTATGATTTTGCTTGTATTCCCCCCTGAAAACGTTAAAAACATGGAAAAATGTAGGGGTATGAACTCACGGTTTGACGTAAGACCCGAGCGTAAGGTCGGTGTGGATGTTGAGTGTCAACTGATGTTTCGTACGCAACTGGATCCTATTAATATATGGTAACACATATATGCATTAGATGAGGACATAACACTATTTGTTATGGAAGGAAACCACCTTAGGGACTAGGAAACACTTGAAACTAAGTGTTAAAATCACACGTGATTGAAGATGGGGAGTTTGAGACCGTAATCAGGAGTGTACGGTCAGGGGTTTGCGGCCCAACAGGGTTTACGGCCCACGAGTTTGCTGCCCAAGTGTTTGCAGTCCATGGGTTTACGGCCCATGGGTTTACAGCCTGTGGGTTTACGGCCCATGGGTTTACGGCCTGTGGGTTTACGGCCCATGTGTTTACGGCCGTAACACTTGGTGAAAGGTGCGATTTTCGGTGTTTCAAGGTCCTTTCTAGCCTCTTGGAAGTGTTCTAAGCGTTGTGCTCAGCTCAAGGAAGAGCTTAAAGGCCAATAATCGACCAAAAATGGAGTTTACGGCCATTGAAGGGATTACAGCCGTAACCCATTTCGTGTTCATGATTTCGGGTTGATTTCTAGGTGAAAACAAGTTATTCTTAATAGATAACAAGCATAGGGAGTAGTTACTTACTGTAAGAGACTTGGAATGAGGTTTTTAGCCACCAAGAACTAGTGTGTGTTCTTGGTGTTCTTGGTGAGAGAGAAGATCTAGAAAATGATGAAATTGATGAGATGAAACATGGATTCATCCCTAGAAAAGGGATTGAAACACCATAGAAGTGAAGAATCACTTACACTTTGAAGATCCTTGAGCAAAACTCGAAAATTGTAGAGAGAGAGTAGAGAGAGAAAGTCCTTTGAGTGCTTAAAGCTTGAAGTGAAGGCCAATCATCCCTTATATAGGGGTGAGTTTTCGGCCAAGAGGTGGGGTGGGGGGTTTATGGCCGTAAACTTGAGTTTGCGGCCGTAAACTCCTCTCGAAGGGGTGTTTGGCCCGGATGCTATGCTTTGACTTAGAAACCTCGTTTTTGAACCCAAAACTTAATTGGACCGAGCCTAGAATATTTAATTAAGCTCAAAATAATGACGCCAAGAGAGCAGAAATAAATTCCAAATTGATTTATTTTTTAACGTTTTAGACAAAAAAGCTTCGGGTTGTCACAGTTTGGACTGGAGAAGGTTGTTTTTCCCGGGAATCTCGGGGCTTCGAGGCTTGCTTAGGGTTTTTGATATGATATCGGGGCTTTGGGGGGTTGTATGTAAGTTTGTGGAGTTGAAACTATTGAAAAAGATGTGAAAATGGGCTAAAAGTGGAGAGGGAACAGAGAGATCTCGCAGGGCTTTTATAGGCCGAAGTCTCGGACCGAGGGGGAGGAGGAGGAGGCCACGCGTCGGACAGCGGAGCTGCACATGCGTCCGAGCTCGGAAGATGCCACGCTGCGAGGCGCGTCGGTCTCCCATTGGACCGCAAATTCGGCCGAATCAGAAGAGGACACGGGGCGACTCAGGGGGGTCTCGCATGCGAGGCGACGTGGCCGGACATGCACCATGCGAAATTTCCCGGTTTTCAAGGATTTCTTGATTTTTGTGCCAAAAACTTGCGAAATTCATAACTTTCGCATACGAGCTTCGTTTTCGACGTTCTTTATATACGCGCGTAGGTAAAATTATACTCTACGACTTTCGTTCAAACTTCGTCGGCTAATTTCGAATTTATTTTTAATATTACTATTTTTAACAGACCGGGACAGGAAAATCCGTTAAAAATTCATATCATCTTCATCCAACGTCCGTTTTTGTCTGTATTTTTACCGCTGTACTACTATTGACGAGACCTTCAATTCTCGTTTAGGTTGTGTTGGCTAAAAATCACTTGATCCTTATTTCGAGTTTTTAGCTGTATAGTGCTATACTGAAACTTAGAAAAATCCTAACTGCCTCATACGAAGTCCGATTTTGACGTTCTTTTTATGAAAGTTCTCGGTTTAAGATATTCTACAACTTTCATTTAGATTGTTAAGGCTAAAAAGCCTTTTATTGAAAACTCGGTTTTTACACTGAACAGTGTTTTGCCGGTTTTGTCGCGGATCTTCGATTGGTCATAACTTCTTCGTTATAACTCGGATTTTAGTGTTCTTTACATTTTTGGAAACCTTGTTACAATCTCTACCACTCTTTTCATCCCAATCAAGATTGTTTAATACTTCATTTTTTAGGGTCGATTATGTAAATGTACACAGGATGCTAAAATTTCTCTTTATTATTAAAAAGAACTACAAATTAACCTATATTATTACATAGGTTTGAAATAACGGTTTGTTACATTATCCCCCCCCCCCCCCCCCCGTTAGAGAGAATTTCATCCCGAAATTAGCATTACAGATAGACTAGGGAAAAAGATGTGGATATTTCTGTTGCATTTGATACTCCTGCTCCCAAGTGAATTCATGTCCCCGTTTTGCATTCCAGCGAACCTTCACTATCAGGATACAGCTTTGTTTGGTTTTCTTAATTCCCTGTCTAGAATCTCTACGGGTTCTTCCACAAAGTTGAGGTTCTCGTTTAACTCGATTTGCTCGAGTGGGATCACAAGAGTCTCTTCGGATAGAAACTTTTTCAAGTTCGAAACGTGGAAGGTAGGATGAATGTTACTTAGTTCTTGGGGTAGTCGAAGTTTGTAAGCTACAGGACCGATTCTGGCAAGAGTTTCGAATGGTCCTATGTACCTTGGATTCAGTTTGTCACGTTTTCCAAAGCGTATCATGCCCTTCCAGGGTGAGACCTTTAACAAGATGCGGTCACCAACCTGGAATTCCAAGGGTTTTCTCCTTTTGTCAGCGTAGCTTTTCTGTCTATCTCTGGAAGCTTTAAGTCACTCCCGAATTTGTAAGAGTTTCTCTATAGTTTCTCGAATACTTTCCGGACCAGTGAGAGCACTGTCAGGAGTTTGACCTCTAGCTAGCTGCGTGCCACCCACTTCAGCCCAACATAGAGGGGATCTGCACTTACGGCCATAGAGGGCTTCAAATTGAGCAGCCTTTATGCTAGTGTGATAACTGTTGTTATAAGAGAATTCAGCAAGGGGTAAATGAATATCCTATGCCTTTCCAAAGGCTATCACGCAAGCTCGCAACATGTATTCTAATGTTTGAATCGTCCTTTCACTTTTTCCGTCGGTTTGTGGATGGTAGGCTGTACTCATGTCCAGCCTAGTTCCTAGAGAGTTTTGTAAAGACTGCCAGAAACGAGAGGTGAATCTACTATCTCCGTCTGAAATAATAGATATTGGCACACCATGAAGTCTAACAATCTCCTTGAGGTAAGTTCTTGTTAGCTTCTCCATCTTGTCGGTTTCTTTTATTGGCAAGAAGTGTGCGGATTTGGTTAATCTATCGGCGATTAGCCAAATAGTATCATAACCACCCGTTGTCTTGGGTAACTTAGTTATGAAATCCATAGTAATCCACTCCCACTTCTATTCAGGGATTTTAGGTTGTTGTAATAAAGCTGAAGGTTTCTGGTACTCTACCTTGACTTTAGCACAAGTAAGGCACTTGCCCACAAAGGTAGCGATTTCGGCCTTCATGTTAGGCCACCAGTATAGTTGCTTGAGGTCCAGATACATCTTGTTTGAACCTGGATGAATGGAGTATCGGGTTTTGTGTGCTTCATTCATAACCATGTCTCTATAACCACCGAATTTTGGCGTCCAGATCCGGGTCATGAAATAGTAGACTCAATCATCTCCGACTTCTAAGTTCTTATCCATTCCTCTCAAAGTTTCACCTGCCATGTTTTCGGGTTTCAAGGCTTCAAGTTGAGCTTCTTGGATCTGTTTTGACAGATGTGAATGAATTGTCATGGTCAACGACTTTACTCGGCGTCCCGAGTATTCTTTTTCTACTAAGGGCGTCAGCTACTACATTTGCTTTACCAGGGTGATAAAGAATTTCACATTCGTACTCATTCACTAGCTCTACCTATCGTCGTTGTCTCATGTTTAGCTCTTTCTGATCGAAGATATGCTGGAGACTTTTATGGTCTGTGAATATTGTGCATTTCGTGTCATATAAGTAATGTCTCCAGATCTTCAGAGCAAACACCACTGCTCCTAGCTCAAGGTCATGTGTTGTATAGTTGACCTCATGCGTCTTAAGCTGTCTTGAGGCGTAGGATATAACCTTTCCTCTTTGCATAAGAACACACCCCAAACCCTTGATTTGAAGCATCATAGTACACTATAAAGTCCTCTGTCCCTTCGGGTAGAGACAAGATCGGTGCACTGCATAAGGCTTGTTTGAGCGTTTGGAATGCTGTTTCTTGCTTCTCTCCCCAACTAAAAGTTACACCCTTTTGCGTCAGGGTGGTAAGCAGTTTAGCGATTCGGGAGAAATTTTGGATGAATCTACGATAAGAGCCAGCAAGACCTAAGAATTATCGGATTTCTGTAGGTGTTTTGGGTGCTGGCCAGTTTTCAATTGCCTTGATTTTGGAAGGGTCCACGTGTATTCCTTCTGAACTGACCACATGACCTAGGAATTCAACCTTCCTGATACAAAACTCGCACTTTGAGAACTTTGCATAGATTTTTTCTGTTCTAAGGGTTTGAAATACTTGACGAAGATGTTGGCCATGTTCCTCTTTGCTTCTTGAGTAGATAAGAATGTCGTCAATGAAGACTATGATGAATTTGTCTAGGAATGGATGACACACTCTGTTCATTAGGTCAATGAACACAGAAGGTGCATTCATTAATCCGAATGGCATCACTATAAACTCGTAATGACCATAACGAGTTCTGAATGCGGTTTTGGGAATGTCTTCCTCCAAAATCCGTAACTAGTGATACCCGGATCTTAAGTCTATCTTTGTGAAGTAGTTCGCACCTTGAAGTTGGTCGAACAGATCGTCAATGCGAGGCAGAGGATATTGATTCTTGATGGTAAGTTTATTCAGCTCGCGGTAGTCAATGCACATGCGTAATGATCCATCCTTCTTCTTTACGAACAAAACTGGTGCTCCCCAAGGTGAGAAGCTTGGTCTTATGAAACCTTTACTTAGGAGTTCGTTAAGCTGGCTAGATAATTCATGTATTTCATAAGGTGCAAGACGATAGGGGGATTTGGCTATAGGGGCAGCTCCAGGGATTAAGTCGATTCGGAATTCGACTTGTCGTTCGGGAAGCAGTCCTGGAAGATTATCGGGAAATATCGGGAAAGTTGCAGACATCAGGAATGCTTGCAATGTGTTTCACTTCTTGCTTTTTGTCTACCACGTGAGCTAAGAATGCACAGTACTCCTTACGAAGGTATTTCTGTGCCATGATGCAAGAAATGATCTGAAGGTTCGTTTCGGGTTTGTCGCCGTAGATAATAAGAGTTTCATTAGTTGGCAAGTTCAAGAGAATAGCTCTTTCGTAGCATAGGATGTCGGCATGGTTGGGGCACAACCAATCCATACCTATTATGATGTCAAAACTTTTGATAGAGACCGACATAAGGTCTATTGGGAAAGACAGGTCATTTAAGGTAAGGGTACATCATATGTATATATCGTTGGTGGATTCGGATTTCCCGTTAGCCATTTCGACTGTGAAAGTTTCATTTAGTGGTTGGGAGTTTTGATTTAGTAGATGTTTAAAATTATGGCTCGCAAAGCTCCTCTCAGCACCACAATCAAATAGAATGCATGCATAAGTATTGTTGAGATGGAACGTACCCGTGACCACTGCAGGGTCTGCCACCGCTTCTTCATGACCCAGTGCTAGAATCCTCCCAACTCCACCAACATTTCCAGCTTTTTGGACAATCTCTCTTGAAATGCACCACATCACTGCATCCGTAGCATGTTTGACCTACTCCAGCGGTAGGTACTTGGCTAATTGGTTAGGGTGGTATTCTACAGAATCGGGCAGTATGCCCTTTCTTGTTGCAGTTACGACACTGCATTTCTTGGCAATTTTATTGTGGTGAAAATTGCACTTGTTGCATTTGGGGAGGTTACCAGCATATGGCTTAGTTGGTGCAGGGTTATTAGGGACAGGAGCAGGTACAGTAGCAGCATGGACTGCCACTACTTGTTGCTTCTTTGAAGGTTCTAGAGGAGATTTTCCCTTCCTCTTGTTCGAAGCCTTCTTCTTCTTGTTGTTGTTGTTCTCCTTAGGTTGTTCTGGGGCAGCAACCACAGAGTTTTGATGATTACCGTGGTCAATAAGTGACCGTGCCAGCTCCTTGGCACTGTCAAAGGTAACAGGCGTAGAGGCAATGATACTTGCCTGTATCTAGGGCGACAGTCCCTAAATATACCTTTCAATCTTTTTGCTCCCGTATTAGTTGTTATGTCTGCACCAGCCATGGTAAGACCCCAGAGCTCTTGCTCAAGTTTTTGAATTTCCCCTCGCGGACAGTATTCCCGCATCAACATGGCTTTTAAGTTTTCCCAACTTATAGTATTAGCCACTACCAAAGTAAGTGACTTAACATGGCCGTTCCACCATGTTAGGGCCCTATCTGAAAAAGTACAAGCAACAAATTTAACTTTGCTACCTTCCGGACAGGATCAAATTTCAAAAATTGCTTCCGTCTTCTCAATCCATTGCATTAAAACCATCACTCCTCCAGTCCCATTAAAGGTCTTGGATTTGGCGTTCGAGAAGTCTTTATAAGTGCACTCTCGCGAGTGCTCATGACCCTCGCCATGGTTAGAAGGATGTGCACCAGCTCCCGACCCACTAGCACCAAGAGTATTGATATGAGAATGGCAGTCGTTACAGCCGCCGTGACCGTTGTTTGAAACATAGCAGTGTCGAATTGAAGAGGTGGTGGTGGTGGTGGTGTCGGTGCTTCATTCTTATGTCTTGGATTCCTACGAGGAGGAATCTTTTTCTGTAAAAAGTTAAAAGATAAAAAGATGGTGAGATATCAAGAATGAATATGAATTTGATATCTCTGAACTAAACACTTAATTCAATATGAATCTTGTAAAGAATTTGAAATAGAAGTCTACGATAAGTAAAACTTGCAACAGGATGATATGAAATTGAGTGGTTATTTTTCAAAGAGTATGAAAATGCATGTCGATTAAATTGGCATATTGAATACATAAAGTATGGAAAACTTGACCCTAAACAGGTCTACAATATACCAAATTCTGGGAAAAACATCGACATCATACTGACCTACCGAAAATGAAATTTTCGCGGTCTTACTGAAAACATGAAAAAATAACGCTAGAACATATCAATAGACTTTAACTATAACCAAAAGAGTGAACAAAGAAGGAGTAGAGTATTATCCCTTTCTTAATCAAAAGAAAGGATGAGTAGAGCATCTCCTACTGGCGACGTGTATCACTTGGATGAAACCTCAACTCATCCAGTTGACACTCAAAGTCAAGAAGGTATCGCTCGTACACTCGTTGGCGTACTCGGAGCTCTATGACTTCAGCTTGAGTTACAGCTAGTTCTTATAGTAGTGCCTCGTTGTTTCTCGTAGCTCTCTCACGAGCATCTTCAAGACGACGAATGCGGACTATATTAACTCCCGCATTGGCATCAACTTCCATGATTCGGTTGATGGTTGTCCTACCCTGTATTTCATTCGAGCAACCCTGCGGACCAGAATTGGCAGGACTCTGTTGTTGGATTAGTGTCTAAGTCCATAACTATAATTGGTATGACTTGGCCCGACCCGACATGGTACATTTGGGTTGCACTTCACAGGAACAATTTGTACGGATAGACTTTTGAGTGAAGAGGTTATATATGATATATTAATATATTATTAGTTATAATATATTAATATGAAATCATATTATTTAATTAGTATTGATCTAGAATTAATTTAGAATTAATTTAGTGATAAAAAAGAGACTAATTAAATATGGACTCTTACATATATATATGGAATGGGCCAAGGTTTACTTAGGATGGGCTAAGAGTGTATGGAAGTCCATGGAGCTTTTAACCCATGGATCCTATGTAAATGAAAGGTCATGGGTATTATGGTTTACATGGATGTAACCCTAATCCTCCATAATATATAAAGGGGTCCTTGGCTCACAAAAACGTTCACTAGGGTGTGATATGAAGAGGTGGCCGATTTTAGTGAGCTCCATATTCTCTCAAGTTATTCCAAGTTGTTTTGGTGATTTGTGATTCCACTTGAGGCATTCACATTATTGGTGCTAGGCTCTTAAAGCTCCAAGGAATCAACCACAAGAAAAGGTATGTCATCTAAACTTCTTTTATTACCCAAGTATCAAACCTTTGTATGCTAGTTAGGGTAATACCTTCGAAAGTTCATATTTGCATGTATAATAGAGAAAACATAGATCCAAGGTATTTAGGATTGCATGTACACCTTAGGAGTGTTAGAATGCTCAAAACCCATCAGTAGTATCAAAGCCTAGGCTTGTTCTCAATTATACTTGATGCAAATTGTTGAAATAGCTTAAAAAATCAAAAATTATGGCTTCCTGGGCACTGGACTCGCCGAGTTCACTGATGGACTCATCGAGTCCATGAAGAAACTCATCCTGCTCGTCGAGTAGGTTCATACACTCGACGAATAGAAGCCTCTGATAACATATTTTCGACTTTTAAGGCTAGAATTGGTCTAGAATCATGACCTTAAACTGTTTTGGACTTATAAAACCTGTTTTCGATGTGGTAATGATCATTCTAATCCGATTCCAAAGATAATTGTCACAAGTTTCATGTTTGTATTAGTTTAATGATTAGGCTAATTACATGAAAAATTGTTTGATTTGAATTGTCTTATTCATATGAGTTTAATCACGATTATGAATATTGCTAGACATGTTTGTGATAGTTGTTTCCAATCCAAATTAATCTAAAAGTTATTCATAATATATGTTTGTGTAACTTGTCCTCAAGTTATATGAAAAGTCACATTAAAAAGGTTATTAAAACCACAGGTTAAGAAACTTGAAGAGTCTTTTCTTCATAAATAGTTTTATGAACTCCAT
Organism: Lactuca virosa; assembly: GCF_052849685.1. Taxonomy (NCBI): domain Eukaryota; kingdom Viridiplantae; phylum Streptophyta; class Magnoliopsida; order Asterales; family Asteraceae; genus Lactuca; species Lactuca virosa. Next base: position 275,045,100 of record NC_136434.1, on the reverse strand, counting down.
AACTTGTCCTCAAGTTATGGATGTTCAAGAGTCTCTTCATTCAAAGTTTTAAAAAAGCTACATTAAACTCATATGTTATGAAAATGAAAGGTTTTGAATAGTTTCAAAAATTGCCCTCAAGTTTTGGAATTTGTAAAGTCTCACCTACATTAATGCTTTAATTCCAAACCCTAGAATTTTAAAAAGTTAAAATTCAAACTTTATGGACTTCATTAAATTAATTAAAGTGTTTAATTAAAACAGTTAATAGTTCCATAATGACATGGTTTAAGTTTAATTAAATTAAGAGTATAGTTTAATTAATAAGATTAAACTACCAAGTATTTTAAATGTGTAAAATACACCCTTATACTATTATAATATTAAAAGTTAATACTTATATATATATATAAAAGAGTAAAGTTAATCTTACCGTTAGTTGGCCTCATTCACGAAGTCAGTCTCTAAGGGGGGTATAAGGTTACTGCCTATAAAATGGTAGTTTAATGGGTGTCCACTCTCACCCACCGCTTCCTTGACTGGTGGAGGGTCGTTAGCCGAACGGGTAGGATAAAGACTATAATTCTCCCTTCATTAAAAGTATAATGATAAATACTAAGTAACTAAACACTTAAAAATTCCCAATCTTATTTACTTTGGAAAATATGATATGGTGCTAACCCATGAAATTATACTTTGCACCTTTGTTAAGTCGTTAGTGGAGCGTGTGTGGTTAACCGGCACACTAACATGGGACTGACAATGTGTGGCGAAGGGTAACTTAAGTTTATCATAGATTGGTGGAGCGTATGTGGTTAACCGGCACATGAATTAGGTGATAAAGTTGAGGGTACCAAGTCAATTTGCATGGTTATTCACACCTTGTTTGTGATCCTCGGCATCCCAGTCACAAACTTGAGAGGGCACACTCGAGATTCAAACATGCCATTGAAAGTTCAATGTATCTCAAAAGATCTAGGAGTTTCAAATCCAATTAAAACTTTATTATATTTCGTTTTCATGGTGGAAATTGGTAAATCGTCATTTACCTACCTTCAACTATTTTATAGCTTGGATTACGGCATCCCTCTTCCGGTTATAAATAGGTTGTTGGATCTTAGCCTTAATATTTCATATTGGGTGTTATATTAAGGACTTTAAATCAACTAAACTTGAATTTCTCCCATTATAGAGGTCTAGTTAAGACAACTATGGTCTTCCCAAATCTTTAGGAACAAGCTTTCCTATTGAAGATGATCTCCCACATGGCAATCAAGGTGAAAGATTAATCCCTTTGTTGTGCATTAATGGGACAGCAAATAATGCTTCACTTCCTCCACCTCCTCCAATTATTCTCCCTATCCCAAAAGTTCAAATACTTGAAAAGTTCAAGGTCACTCAATCCCTATTGAAAGTCGGGAGATTCAGGTGTCGAAGTCTCGAGGTTGCTGGTTGTTGACTTGGTTCTTCAGTCAAACCCTGATGACAGATTAAGACATGACCCTTAATGATCTTACCTATTTTCTTGATGCTGCTAAATCAGCAATGATTTGGGGCACTGTTAAAGGAAAATTTGATTGGAAGATCAACTTCCCAAACTTCTATGGGCATTGACAATGGTAACATTAGAAGTCCAGAAAAGCTTTCTCTTCCCAATGGAAAGGGATCGGCCATGGTCAAGTCATTTGACCTAATGGTAAAGAGAAAGGATAAGTCTGAGATAGTCTCATGTACCATTTCCAAAGAGTCCATATGTTTCTTTTTCCAAAAGAAGGGGCATTGGTTGCGAAGCTGCCATATTTACCTGAAAGAGCTGGTAACGACAAAAGTTTGACTCTACCTCAGGTAAAGTCCATTATCTAACTCTATTAAGTATCTTTTGGAGATTCTTAATACATAATGTAATCTAATTACATTTGGATGTTTTAGAGAATCAAAGGAAGCTTAAAGAAAGAGTATGCTGATTCTGATCGCGAAGATGGTTCGGTGATCAGAATTTTGATCAACTGCTTAAGAGTTACGATAGATTGCTTAGGAATAGATATCAACATAGTTTTCATATGTATTTGCATTGTAAGGATAAGATTTTTTTGTAAGTTTTAAAAATAAAAGAAAAGGTTTTGATTTATTTTAAGTATCCTTACAATAACATTTGTGAAAAGTTGTTGTGTATATGTTTCCATTGATAAGCAATATTAGAGAATGGATTTGATTCTTTCATTTGTGGTAGTGTCATAATTTACCAAATAAGGAAAGATTCTCATCACCCAAGTTTTAGTTAGAGAGAAACTTGGAATCATGCAAGTTGTATTGTGTGATGAATGAGAATGTTCATCTTTGGGAAATTAAGACTAAGTCCTTGCTCACATGTATATGTGAGTAAAGTGAAGGACTAAAGGACTGGGTACACTTGGTTGTGCGATAGTCAAGTCGACCACAAGGAATGATAAGATTATTCGTCATGATTTACTAAAGTTTAGTAAATATGGTTATACTTACAAGTATGAGTGTAGTTCTGAAACATTGGAAAAGTTTCAATGTATAGCAGGACGGATAAGAAAAATCAAATTAGGCAGAGAGATAAAAGTTTCTCCAATATGAAGAGATGGGAGAGTACTTGAGTATCTTGTTTTATGATTATCTTAGTGATTATAAAACCATATCACAATTGATCCTCTAAGGACACCCTAGTGCATTTGTTTAGCTAAGGCGAGGAATCATGAATTATTTAAATGGTTAAATCAAAAGATAAATCATACTTTGTTCCAAAATCAACTCTTAGAGTCATACTCCAAGATTGTAACTTGAGTGACATAATATTTAGAAATTTTATAACACTTGTCAAATGTAGAGTAAGATGTTTCCTATTCTTGTACATTTGAAGTTGGTTAGTTGTGGTGTTTTGGATAAAACAGAGACCAACTAAGACCAATTGTATGAAGTGTTTAACTTGATAAGAATCTGCACTAACTCTTGAATATTTGTTTTGCCAAGGAATGGTTCTTGACAAGAGAATCTTATATGTCAAGAGGTCAGTGGGAGTCTTAAAAGATCTTGAGATAGTTTCAAGAACTAATCAAGTGTATTGTTAATCACTAGACCACGACTTGAGGTTTGTAATCTATCGTGTTGACATATTCTTATTTCTGTGTCTATTCTAGTTAAAAGTTGACTTTGCATATGAGTTCTATGAGTTCTCAATTGGTTGCATAACAACCTGGAAGCAATGGTAGGCCCTTGTGCTGCCGGGTGGCAATAAATTAAGATTGAACAAGTTCAGTCCATATGAGTTTGGATTTGTCACTAACCTTGTCGTGTGGTTATGGTTTTGACAAATTCACATGGATAGGAACACATGTACCATAAAAAATCTAAGTGTCATAAGGTTTCTCTCCGATTCATGAAAATGATGGTGAGTAAACGCTTTCACTAAGTAGATTTTAAGTAGATAGTAACTGTGATATTTGCATTCTCATGTCGTTAGTGGAGCGTGTGTGGTTAACTGGCACACTAAATAGTGAGAATGGAAAAAGGTCTAGACAAACATGTGAGCTATCTAAGGAAAGGTGTATGATTTTGATAAAGTCTTATCAAAGCAATCTTGTATCAGAAATCTGAACTTTGGCAAGAAAGTCAATAAAGTATTGATTTCTAGAAGTCCAGTTGATTTCTAAGTACATGTCAAAGCTAGTGGGAGCATAAGTGTTGTGCTAGTAAGATAATCATTGTGCTAGTGGGAGCATGATTATTATGGTTAGTGTTGCAAGTTAGAAATATTAATTATAGAAAACAAAAGGTTCAATTCGCTTTGAAAAGTTGTTTTTCTATAATTAAGGGAGAAGATTTATACTTCATTCCAATTCTAAAAGCTTAGATTGAGATTTTAATCAACTTTAGTCAAGGATATATATGAATGTTATGTTGGAATGGTTCATCATAAGGAAATTCTATATATGTTTCATTCTCAAAATTCGATTATGATTACGGCATCCCTCTTCATAGTTCGAATTTTGTGAACATGGAAAATAAAAATTTTATAGCATGAATCGGGTTCCATATGCTTCGGGTATAGGATCGACTACATGTGCTATAATATTTATCCATTCTAAATTTTTCAAATGCCTGGGGCATTAAGAGGGAAAAGGATTAGAAGTGGATATGACTAAAATGATTAAGCAATTGTCGAGGACAATTTAAGGTTTACCAAAGCTTGGTTGCTCAAGGACAGCTGGAAGTATAGTGTTTAACTTTGGAAAGGACCATATTGACATACTCTGAAAAGAGGAAACTCTTGTTCACAAGTAATAGTCAAAATGGGCATATGGAAAAGTTTCCATAGGTGGAAGTTATTCTTTAATTATGTGTAAGATTAGAAAACTTAATGCAAGAAGGATATTCAAACGACTGTACTTTGAATGTGAGACTTCTTTTCCATGGAATTGATCTCCATTGGAATACTTTGTAATGTCTGTTGCCAAGTCTTTGTGACTTGTGTGCATATTCATTGCAAGGGGATCAGTGCATATAAGTTTAAAATCTAACAGATTTCGGTAAATGGCAGGAATTTGGAATTCTTACATTTTTTCGATAAGGATTTGGGAGTGTAAAATGAGAATCATTGGAATTATGTTCAATCGATCTATTTCACAAAGTAAGGATCATAAACAAACATTGTGTGCATACTTTGTGTATGGCATAACTGGTGTTTAGAAAAACATAGTGTACATGCTTGGAGCATGGGACAACTAGTGTTTTTAAATTCAAGTATTAAGTTGATAAATCGAAACATTATACAATGAATAATGAGTAATCAATATGGTGCTTAGATAAAAGGTGTTTTTATTTACACTCAAAGAGTTTTGGGGCCATATAGGATTAGTATTATTCTTGTGTTTCACTTTGCATGTTTTGACTTCCCGAATAACTAGGTTATTCAAACATCCACAGTCGGTCATACGTTGGAAGTAGGTATGAAGCAATATTGTCATGAATGGGTCTGTAGTCTGTCTAGGTGGCTAGACTTAGCTACAACATTCATGAGTACTCATAAGTTATGAGTATTGGATTAAACCCACGCTCATTTGACTCACTTCATGGATTTTATCATGAGTGAATCATGAGACGATAATATCTTATATTCTTCAAACCTAGAGATATGAGTTGTTGACTATGACCTGGTTATACATTGATTGCACGAAAACGCATTGGTAACTCGATGTTATAAAACGTGCCTTTGTGTATAATTCAACAAGTAGTTAGTACAAGCATATGAGTCAAAGTTTATCCATTCTTTTACCCTTAAACGGATAAAAGCGATATTTGTGGGCCCCTCGATGATTTAGTGATGACACCCTAAGTGCTTGGCCAAGCCTGGACATATTTGATTTGTTCAATTGGTTAGTTGTCATAAATCGAAAATCGGGAAACAACAAATGGATAGAGAGAATGATTATAATCCATGTCTCAGTCCATATGATATCTAGAATGGAGGAATATATGATCACTTATCTAATGGACGCGTCATTTGATTTGTTCAGAGTTCGACAACGGCTTTAAGAGCTACGATTGTTAGTCGGGTTATGAAGTCGTACTTGAAATAATAGTTATTAGACTTGTCCAAGTGGGAGACTGTTGGATTAGTGTCTAAGTCCATAACTATAATTGGTATGACTTGACCCGACCCGACATGGTCCATTTGGGTTGCACTTCACCGGAACAATTTGTATGGATAGACTTTTGAGATAAGAGGTTATATATGATATATTAATATATTATTAGTTATAATATATTAATATGAAATCATATTATTTAATTAGTATTGATCTAGAATTAAGTTGGAATTAATTTAGTGATCAAAAAGAGACTAATTAAATATGGACTCTTACATATATATGGAATGGGCCAAGGTTTACTTAGGATGGACTAAGAGTGTATGGAAGTCCATGGATAGTCCATGGAGCTTTTAACCCATGGATCCTATGTAAATGAACGGTCATGGGTATTATGGTTTACATGGATGTAACCCTAATCCTCCATAATATATAAAGGGGTCCTTGACTCACAAAAATGTGCACTAGGGTGTGATATGAAGAGGTGTCCGATTTTAGTGAGCTCCATATTCTCTCAAGTTATTCCAAGTAGTTTTGGTGATTTGTCATTCGACTTGAGGCATTCACATTATTGGTGCTAGGCTCTTAAAGCTCCAAGGAATCAACCACAAGAAAAGGTATGTCATCTAAACTTGTTTTATTACCCAAGTATCAAACCTTTGTATGCTAGTTAGGGTAATACCTTGGAAAGTTCATATTTGCATGTATAATAGAGAAAACATAGATCCAAGGTATTTAGGGTTGCATGTACACCTTAGGAGTGTTAGAATTCTCAAAACCCATCATCTGTCTGCTGAGCCTCCTTCGTTTAGGTTGTAGAAGCTTCTGTCTCCGTTGTATGGCATGGGTTGACCCTGCTCTTGACTCCATGTTTCCAAGCTTTCCGCTACAGAGGCGTCGGGCCTTGAAAAACCGGACGAGGATTAGGATTTTGGGCAACTGGTGGTGGATTATAGGCTTTTGATCCAGAATCATTGTCTTCAGGAAAATTTTCTGCAAAATCATCATCCAAGGAAATTTCGTGATTTTCTTCTGGATCTGCATCTTGTTCTTGACCGGGGAAGTACGGGTCTCCGGGTAAGTGAAATCCATCCATTGTTATCTAAGCGAGAATAGGGATAAGAGATATAGAATATAGTTAGTAACGATAGATTAAGGATACAAGTTTCTACGAGAGAGACCAACAGTTAACAAGTAATGTATTATGTATGACTTGTTCTAGGTATTACTATAACTATAAAGTGTATACTAATTATACATAACTTGGGTATAATCGACCTTTGATTAAATGACCCGGATCTAAATCCACAACCAAACAAGGAAGAGGAAATGAAGCTAGATCACATATTCCAAGTCTATATAACTTTAATTATATATAAATGTAATATACCCTTAATATTTATAGTTCTACGCTCAATTGTTCTATTGTTTTCACATGTTTGTTATTAGTATATAGTGCCGAAAATACCCCAATAGTATTTTAATCTTTATGTTATGTTCTAGAGTTCTTTTGAATATGTATGGTAAGTTTTAGACATGTTGCGACACTACTATCATTCCCAAACACATGTTGGTCATATCTCAAATCAATATAGTTGATCAAGCTATATTAATCCCAGATATGATTAGATAACTGCCCAGGTTTGACTATAATGTTCAACATTCAAATACTTTTAAGTTCTTATGACTGTGATATCGTACTTGTAGGTATGAGTGTTAGTATACTTCTTGTAAAAATAGTTAGAATTTTAAAAAGTATACTTGTAGTCAGAGCTCTTAGCCCCGATGTATTTATAGTTTGTATATCTCTTAGGGATTGATATATTAAGTTCACAACAAACCTGGCTCTGATACCAATCTGTCACACCCCTAACCAGACGTCGGAAACGTCCAGGGGTGGAGGACTTCATTTGTAGTATCACAACATATGTATCATAGTAATCAAAGTACAAACAAACATTGTATTTAAAAAGTATAAGTATTTACATGTGTTCAATCATTGTATGTTGAAACCAAAATAGTTATACAGAATACTGAAGATATGACTCAAAATAGTTCCATCTTCTCAAAAAGCTCGGGGAGTACCTGTTTATTGTTTCCCTGAAAATACAAGTAATTTGAAAAGAGAGTATCAACATAAAGTTGAGTGAGTGCATAAGTATTTATGTTTAAAAGTATGTTTTCTGTTCCATGAATCTGTAAGCTGTTCCAGAAAATCCTATATTTTCTGATGTATATGAAAAGTAGTTTTAATCTCATAAAACGTTTCTTATTTGTAAACCAATGTTTTGTATTTGTATTCCTTTATGTAAAACTTGTAACTGTGAGTGTGCCTGGTTTCACCAGCTGTTATTGTAAACTGTAATGTACTACTGCAGTTTGTACTTTGTAAACTAGTACTTTGAAAATGTACTTATGTTTAGTTGATTATACACTAACGTATTGTTAATATGTTTTTAATGAGTTATTATAACCATACTGAGACTAGATGGCCTAAAACAAACGCTTTGTAGGCGTTTAAACTGTTGATAACAATTGTCACTCGTTGGCGTGTATGTCAGACTGTAGCTAGCAGACTGAGTGAGGGGTTGTCAATCCCAATATAGATCTACACACAACTTGTTTCGATCCCCTAACTGGAGATTCTGGTTATAATATCATGACTTTAACTATGTTGTTTAAATGAATTAAATAACCTGAATCAAATGACTCATAAAAAGCACATAAACGTTACATGTATAATAGTTATGAAAACCCAATCATCCTGAAATGATGATTGATTGTATATTCTTGAATTAGTATTATTAACATGTATTTTGGAAGTTGTATACCCTTGATTTGTTTTGAATCAAACCTTTGTTTCTTGTAAAACGGTGTATTCTAGTATACTTGAATCATGAACTAATGTTCTATATATCATAAATTATACCTATTATAATTTATATGTACTTTCTGAAATGGTATTAACTGTTTTTGAATGTAACCCCTTGCTCAACATGTTACAAAGGGTATTTAACCTGAATGAAATAACTTTTATATTTATATACATATACAATTATATATAAGTAAAATTTAAACGACATTCGGACAAATAACCGATACTATAAGCCCACATCCAAACAAGGAAAAGGTCCCAGAATGACTTATCAGTCCTAAGCCTTTTAAATCTTATTTATATATATATATATATATATATATATATATATATATATATATATATGATTTTTGGGGAAGAATATAAGTTTATAAAAGAGTTTAATATTCTGAAGTATTTTTAATGACTTAATGTCATTTTATCACAATTTGAAATCATTTGTTTGTAACATAAAATTCTTGTGTTAGACTTGTATTACCCCCTTAAAACGGTAAAAACTATGAAAATACGGGGGTATGAACTCACTTGATAGGTGGTGATTTGGATAGCGTTTCGTTTTCTGGAAAGGAGTTTATTTGAAGAAAAAACGGCTTTACTTGGACAGAGTTTCGACTGGAGAAGGTTGTTTTTCTCGGGAATCTCGTGGCTTCGAGGCTTGCTTAGGGTTTTAGATATCATATCGGGGCTTTGGGGGGTTCTAAGTAAGTTTGTGGAGTTGAAAATATTGAAAAAGATGTGAAAATGGGCTAAAAGTGGAGAGGGAACCGAGAGATCTCGCAGGGCTTTTATAGGCCGAAGTCTCGGACCGAGGGGGGAGGAGGAGGAGGGCACGCGTCGGACAACGCACATGTGTCCGAGCTCGGAAGATGCCACGGTGCGAGTGGCGTCGGTCTCCCATTGGACCGTAACTTCGGTCGAATCAGAAGAGGAAACGGGGTGACTCAGGGCAGTCTCGCATGCGAGACGACGTGGCTGAACATGCACCATGCGAAATTTCCCTGTTTTCAAGGATTTCTCGATTTTTGTGCCCAAAACATGAAAAATTCATAACTTTCGCATACGAGCTCCGTTTTCGACGTTCTTTATATGCACGCGTAGGTAAAATTATACTCTACGACTTTCATTTAGACTTCGTCGGCTAGTTTTGAATTTATTTTTAATATTCTTATTTTTAACAGACCGGGATAGGAAAATCCGTTAAAAAATCATAACTTCTTCATCCGACGTTCGTTTTTGTCTGTCTTTTTACCGTCGTACTACTATTGACGAGACCTTCAATTCTCGTTTAGGTTGTGTTGGCTAAAAATCACTCAATCTTTATTTCGAGTTTTTAGCTGTATAGTGTTATACTGAAACTTAAAAAAAATCATAACTTCCTCATACGAAGTCAGATTTTGACGTTCTTTTGATGAAAGTTCTCGGTTTAACATATTCTGCAACTTTCATTTAGATTGTTAAGGCTAAAAAGCCTTTTATTGAAAACTCACTTTTTACACTGAACAGTGTTTTGCCGTTTTTGTCGCGGATCTTCGATTGGTCATAACTTCTTCGTTATAACTCGGATTTTAGTGTTCTTTACATTTTTGGAAACCTTGTTACAATCTCTACCACTTTGTTCATCCCAATCGAGATTGTTTAATACTTCATTTTTAAGGGTCGATTATGTTAATGTATACAATATGCTAAAATTTCTCTTTATTATTATAAAGAACTACAAATTGACCTATATTATTACGTATGTTTGAAATAACGGTTTGTTACAAGTTTCAATTGAAGGATTAATTTTGGTCAAATATTCGACCAAAATAGGATTGACTGGATCCACTTTTTGAATCATCGCATCAGGAATACGAGCTACATTCGGAAAAACTTTTGCATCGTCTTCCATAGACTTTGGATAATGGTATGTAGCAAACACAGCCAATTCATCAGTATCAGAAACTTGAATCCCTTCCTTCGAATAAACAAACTCCAAGATCAAGCTCCAGTAGCGAGCACAAGAAATTCCATCAAAAACATCCGTGTTCTCAATACTATTCATAAATTCCTTCCATAGCTAAGTTGAATAGTCTACTTCTAATTCATAATAGATTCCATCAACCATGACATAAACTTCCAATATGCCCTTGTCTAATCCAACTGTTCGTCCAGTTAAACATCGAAGATAGATACCAAACATAAAATTCCACAGACAAGGTAGCCTCGATTTCTTGAAAACACTCATCTTGGTCATTACTGGTTGATGACCCATCTCATTAAACATATGAAGGATTTGAGCATTGTTGACCTTGTAAAAATATTCAGCATTAGGGATATTCAGAATTTGGCAAAGATTTTCTTAGATAACCTGATTTTCTTGTCATTTATAAGTTGAAAAGTAATAATATGCATCGTCTTGTTATAAGTTACAGTGGAACCAGCAAGAGACAACAATGAAAGAGGAACTACAAAGGATTGGAACATGGCAGTTGACAAGACAGAATGCTGAAGAACAACAATGAGCATTCGTAATTCCTATGGATAAGCAGTAAGATCACCAAGAACTTGATAATTTGTGCTCTTTATCTTCATGATTGGATGAGAGGTAATATCGTCAGTGGTTTGGGATTGATTAGCCGCCATTGTTAGGGTTTTGAGTTCTTGAAGAAATTAGAGAGAATAAGGAAATCAATTGCTTGTGGATTTGAAGTATGCGTAAAATTGGAATTGATCCTCTAAAACCCTTTTTATAGTTGATTTAAACTTTGAATTGGAAGCGGTTTCTGCATTAAATGTGGCTGGTGTGGCTCCTTGAAATCTACACCAGTTACCATAAAGTAGGCATGCGTGTACCATAGATCAACACTTTATCATTGAAAATCGGGTTGGAACACCAAACATCACATCACATGTCATTTTGAAAACACTGAGTGGATAAGAACCGTCATTAATCTTCGGATTGAGGTTAGGCTCTTTCACTTTTGGGTTTAGAAGTGAAGTCATGCGCCAGACCTTCGAAATCATCAGCCTGAGTTGGTAATACTCAGAACCTCAACGATTTCGTGAGTGCATGTGTGCCATGAAAAAGATAAGAATCAAAGAAAACAAAACTTTGGATCTATGATGTCAACAGTCAAAATTTCGACATAAAGGCAGTTAGATCCTAGGAAAAGATCGCTTCACGAATTATCAAGAGAGATAATCAGTTGCTGGTTTGGTTTCCTGTGAAATACAATCGAATACTTGTAGAGAAGTAACGAAGGGATTCTTTTATCAAGCTCCGAGGGTGGTTTTAGATTTTGTTACAAAGCACATCTAAACATAAGAGTGTCAAGTTGTAAACAAAATTACTTGTTTGACCAGTGTAGTCAGTGACAAGTAGGCTTTAGAAAAGATATGAAGTAACAAAGGTTAAAGATGATACTCAAACAGAAATCATATTCATCAAACAAAAATATTCCTAAATCTTGTAAGGTAACAAATGTCGTGGGTTTCGAACATTTGATCAAGATTTCTATGAAAGAAAGAATATGATTTTGAGTATCGAAAATGGGTACAGAAACAAAAGTTTCGCTAATTCCGGAACGTAGTTCCCCGTCAAGTCCTTAAGTTTTGAATGTTTAGGTTTCACTTTCATCATGGTCTCATGATGTTAGATCATAAACACAGAGTTTTGATTTGTCTAGATCCTGATTGGCTTATACCAGAAATCTCTTGGATATACGTCATTGTGTGTGATCGTGAAAGAATTTTAGGATGAAAAAGATTTGGTTTAAGAAACATAAATACCTCTACTACTTTGGAACAAGCAGTAAACTCTTGACTCATATGAGAAGAGTAAGTTAGCTCAGTGACTAATGAGAATATAGCCTTATTGGGAAGAATCCTCAGAATGAGAAATTCATCAAGGCTTCGAAACCGATTGAGTCATGGAGGCTTGGGTCGACATGCTGCAGCATGCTTCTACGGACATCCTCACTAGGATATAGTTTCAAAATTTTACCTTTCCCTTAAGCAACAAGCATGAACCATCAAAAATCTTCGTGAATACCTACACAAAAAGAAAAACAAAAACAAGACAAAGAAAATAATTTTGGATTTTTGGATTTTTGAATGAAAATAACAAAACTAACAAAAAATCTTTTTGGTATTTTTGAATTTTTAATAACAAAAGACAAAAATGAAAATATTTTTGGTGTTTTTGTTTTGTAAAGAAAATGAAAAAGTAATGAAAAATCTTTTTGCATTTTTGATAGTGGAAATGGAAAACATTACTAACGAAAATTTAAGAAATGACAAAACTAACGAAAATGTTTGTCAAGCCAATGTGCTCAATTTACGAAAAGGAAGCGTGTCGAAGCGTTGATTATGAACAGTAACCTTTGAATAATGAACAGTAAACGCTGAATCGTTAATTTTTCGACACTTTTTGACTTGTCATTCCAACGAAGGTAGTCCAGGAACTGAATTTGCATTCATCATTCCTAAGACTTTCAGAATTCTCACAAACGATTTTTTACACAAAGGTTTTGTGAAGATATCAGCAAGCTGATCAGTGGTCTTTACAAAGTGAACCTCTATGTTCCCATCTTCAACATGATCTTTTATAAAGTGATAGTGAAGAGCAATGTGTTTGGTTTTTGAATGTTGCACACGGTTATTACAGATGCGTATGGCACGTTGTGAATCACAATACAACGAAATTTTCTTCATGGTGATTGCATAATCACGCAGTTGACTTTGAATCCAAATGATTTGTGAAGTGCAAGCAGCAGCAGCTACATACTCTGCTTCTGTTGTCGAAATCGAGACACATGTTTGTTTTTTCGATTGCCAGCTTACCAACTTCCCATCCAGTAGTTGACATCTGCCACTTGTGCTCTTTCGATCAAGATTGCAACCACTAAGTCAGCATCTGAGAATGCTTGTATGAAGAACCCTTTCTTCGAAGGATACCATAATCCTAACGAAGTTGTGCCTTTGAGATAACGAAATATATTCTTTACAGAAGTGAGATGTGGTTCCCTGGGATTTGATTGGTACCTGGCACAATTGCACACAGAATACATGATATCAGGTCTACTCGCTGTAGGGTAAAGTAACAAACCTATCATGCTTCGGTACAATGTAATATCAACAGCTGGTTTATCTAATGAAGGATTTAGTCTTGTTCCAACAGCCATTGGTACTCTCAGCTGCGTGCTATTCGTCAATCCAAAATTTTCCAGCAGATTCTTTGTGTATTTTTCTTCACTGATGAAAATTACTTTTCTGCTCTAACGAATATTCAATCCCAAAAAATTATTTATCTTCCCCATCATACTCATCTCAAACTGGCTTTTCATTAAATTTTCGAAATCCCTAGACAAATAAGGGTCAATAGAACCAAAAATAATGTCATCGACATAAATTTGAACAAGCATTAGATGATCACCCACTTCATTCGAAATAGTGTGGGATCAACTGATCCTTGTTTAAATTTCGATCACTTTAAGAAAGAGGTAAGAGTTGCATACCATGCTCTTGGTGCTTGTTTTAACCCATATACAACTTTATCTAAGATATAACAGTGATTAGGGAATTCATCGTTAATAAAACCTGGGGGTTGTTCAACGTACACCGTTTCTTCGAGTTCCCAATTGAGAAAAGCACACTTGACATCCATTTGATAACAATCAAAATCCTTGTGTGTTGCATAGGCCAAAAATATTCGAACAGCCTCGACTCTTGCGACAAGGTCAAAGGTTTCCTCATAGTCTATACCTTCTTGTTGCGAATAACCTTTAACTAGAAGCCTAGCTTTGTTTAGAACAACATTTCCATCTTTATCAGTTTTATTTTTAAAGATCCATTTTAAACCCACAATCGAAACATCTTTTGGTTTGGGAATGAAATGCCAAACTTTGTTTCGTTCAAACTCAGAAAGTTCAGATTGCATGGAAACAACCCATTTAGGATGTTCCATAGCAGCCTTGACTGATTTTGGTTCAAATTTTGATATTAACACATTGAACATGCAGAATGCTTGATTTACGTTAAGTACCTCATTCTTTGCACGTAGCTGAGCTCTTGTTAGCACTCCTTCATGTGGATCTCCTAAAACTTGTTCTCTAGGATTACTTTTAGTCCATTTATCCATTGCAGGATATGAAGGATCAAAGTCCAGTGGTGCATCTTCGAACATTTCTTCAATTTCATATCCTTCTCCTGCATTCGAAAAATTATCATTAATATCATGAAAAACATCAGTTTGATCATTCGAAACATTTTTATTATTTCCCACTTGCTCCCCCTCAACAATTGGATTAATATTTTGACGATCCCCCTCAACATTAACATCCATTCTTTCTCTCTCCCCCTCGAAAGTATGCTCCCTCTCAACTCGATCGTTCATCTTTTCTGGCAAACTTTCGTTATTTGTGAAAGAATTGGTGGATGTCAACAAATCATTGTTATCTTATGTAAAAGTAGAATCATCAGAATGTTTCGATGCTTCAGGCACTCGATTATCATCTGCATTAACTTCGGCATCAATGGCACGATTTGGAACGCCAAAAATTAAATCATAATAAAAATCTAATGAATTCAGCGATTGAGATTCATTATTTGATTCATTTATTCTTGGTTGTTGTTCAAATATTTTATCAACTTATTTAACATAATAATCATCAAAAGTGAGATTAAATGTTTCTTCGATTTTTCTTGTTTGTTTTTTTAACACCCTGTAAGCAACCGAATTTTGCGAATATTCCAAAAATATTCCTTCGTCAGCTTTTGGCTGAAACTTCGAAAGACGATCCTTGAGATTCATGATGAAGCACCTGCAACCAAAAACATGGAAAAATTTAACATTTGGTTTACAGTTGTTGATAAGTTCATAAAGAGTGATGTTAAAACAACGATGAATAAAAGATTGATTTTGAGTAAAACATGCAGTAGACACTGCTTCAGCCCATAGATATTGAGAAAGATTCGCATATGTGAGCATTGTTCGTGTAGATTACATCACTCTGTTGAGGAGTGTAAGGTGAATAGAAATTATGCGAAATTCCATTGTCTGTTAAAAATGAATCAAGAACTGAGTTCTTAAATTCAAAGCCATTGTCACTCTTTATCTTTCAAACCTTTTTCTTCAAACTTAGTTTAATGTGTTTGATGAAGTCGATCATTGTTTGAGCAGTTTTGGACTTGAGTCTTAGAAAATACACCCATGTAAATCTTGAAAAATCATCAACAATGCCTAAGATGTATCTCTTTTTGGTGAGAGTCTCAAAAGTTTAGGGTCCACACAAATCAATGTGAAGTAATTCAAGAGGCTCAACAATCTTCGAATCAATCACAACTGGATGAGCTTGTCTATGTTGCTTTCCTTGTTCGCAAGCTGCACACAAAGTATCATTATCAAATTTTAACACAAATAATTCTCTTACTAGATCTTATACCACCAACTTATTTAAATTTCGAAAATTTAAATGTGACAAACATCTATGCCAAATCCAGCTAATGTCAGACGAAGCTTTTGAAAGTAAGCAAACTGAGGGTTTCCTAACAATTGGATTGATGTCAAGAGTAAACATGTCTCCTTTTCGTTTGGATTTGAGCAAGACTTCCTTTGTTTCAATGTTCGAAATCACACTGCCTTCTTCGTTAAACATCACTTGATTGCCAGTGTCCACAACTACTTGTGAAACACTTATCAAGTTATGTTGAAGACCTTCAACATATGCAACTCTGTTGACTGTGAAATTCCGATTTGTGACCTTTCTGTATCCTCGTACATGGCATTTTTTATTGTTGCCAAATTTGACTACTCCAGCATTTTCCAAAGTCCTATAATCACGAAGATTCTCCTTTCGTCCAGTCATGTGACGTGAGCAACCACTATGAATGTACCATTTGTCATCATATTGCTCGTCACTCATGACCTGCAATTAATGAAAGAATTTAGGTCCCCAAGGCTGTTTGGGTCCTTGGTGATTCGTTTGAAAGATACTATGAAACGAAGATCCTTTGATCCAATTACGAACTTTAGACTTGAGACTATCAACTAAGTCAACTTCGTTAGTTAAAGGAACAGAAAAGTAATTATTCGTAGGTATAAAATCTTCATTGACTTTTTCGTTGTGCTTCTCAGTATGTTTCTCAATAACCTCTTTCTTTAGAAGAGCTTTCCTTTGTTTGACAGAAACATTCAATTCTTGTGAAGATGAACTTCCTTTCGATGATTCATTCAAATACTTCTCATACTCCTCCTTCATCGTTTCTTGATAAAATTTAAAATATTGAAATTTCTTTCCTTTACCTTCCAACCAATGATTGATTTTCTTCACATTTGTTTTCCCTTTAACAAATGAAGAATTTACTGATTGTTTTGAGGGTGGATTTGGAAAAGGAGTTTGATCAGGCTTGAAAGATTCGAATTTTCGTCCTTGAACATGTAACTTCTCGTAGTGTCTTATTGGTTTTTGTGTTGTAACCGGAGGAGAATAACGATTTTGAAAATGATTTTGATAACCAACATGATTTCTTTGAAAAACCTTTTGAGAGTTCAAGAATGGATTTTGATGTGACACTTGATGATAACTCTTTTGTTTATTTGAATGGAAATCACTTTGTTGAAAACTATGTGAAGAAAACCTTTGATTGTATGAATTCTTATGAAAATTCTTTGATTGTTTATTTTGCACATAATTCAAATGATAAGATGTTTGAACATTAGAACTTGAAATTAATTTTGAAACATGCTCCTTGTTTACAAAAGAATCTTTTTGAGATGTTTGAGGAGAAGAATTCTTTGAAGATTTTATGGGATTTGGCTTATTTACCGATTTCTTTTCAAAAGAAGTTGGAACACATTAAGACGCTTTCTTTTTAAAAGATTTGTTTAGCAACACATTTTGTTTCTTTCGTGACTCAATGTTATGCCAAAAAAATTTCTTTCGTGCTTGTCTTTTTGAAATGTTGCTTTCTTTCGAAACCTAGTCAACTTGATCTTTAAAAGCTTGAGAATTAATTTTGACATTTTGAGAAACAACTTTATCCTGCTTTGAAACTTCGTTTGATTTTTCAGATTTTTCAACCCAAACTTGTTTTGATTTTTCAGTAACTTTGACATTTGGTAGTTTTTCAACTTGAGTTTTGTCAGTTTTAACTTTTAACAGTCCAGTTTCTAGGTAATCACATACATCTAGAAACCTATTATCCTCCATGCAATAATGTCTAATGTCTCTCCTCCTTCCTCTCTACTTACGGCCGAAGATCCCACACCCCTCCCTACTTCATCCATCTTCAATCCCTAAAATCCTCTAATAACTCTCAAGAATTCTCTCATTTCTCCTACAAGAATTCATGAGTTAGTGTGTGTGTGTGTGTGCTTAAGAAGGTCCTTCAAACTCACATACTAGGTAAGCTACTTCAGTCTTAAGTTGAATAAATCCATTTTATGCTAAGATCCTCCCTCAAAACCTCACCAATCTCGTGTTTATGCTCCTAGAACTCTCTAAGAACCTAAAATCTCATCAAAGGATCTTGCTAGACCAAAAACACCTCCTTCTCTTCTTCAAAACCGAATCCATCATCAAGGTGAGTTCATACCCCCTTGTTTTCAGTTTTTACTATGTTTTCGGGGAGGATACAAGTTGCTTTTGTGTTAGATCTATGTATTTATGCATGTATATGTGTGTTTTCATGTTATATGTTGTGTTTATGTTATGAAAACATGTTAAATCTTCAACAAACTCGAAATATCTATTAAACTTGGTGATGTTTGTAAACTAAACCATCTTATGTGATTTACTATGAAGATGAAAGGATTAAACATGCTAAGGATGTTTGAAAACTAAATAAAACCGTATAAGGGGCCATATTTGACAAATAAACAAAAGATAAGACCTTTATGACACTCACAGTTTTAAGAGGACCAAGTGAGTCATTTTTAAATAAAAATGAATTTGAAGGTAAGCCTAACAGATGAAGAGAAGAGGACTACGAGGCCCTACTAATCACGTATGTTATTTAAGGCTGTCGAGTATACGAAGGACGCGTTAGCCCATTTCACATATGATTTATTTGGACCTTACTAGCAATGCTAATGGGCCACTGAGGCCCAATAGCATGTAAAAGGCATTGAGGGTCCCTTAGGCATGTAATTGGGTCACAGGAGGCCCAATAAACATGTGTGAATATATCGGGCCCAATAAACATGATATTGGGCCACAAAAGCCCAATAGCACATAAAGAAGGTATTTGAGCCCAACTTTTGAATCGCATATGTTTTATCGAGTTTGAGTTTGTATTGTTGGTATTCGTGGTATGTTAAATGTTTATTTGCAATAACGAAATATTTTAACGTTTAATTTATAACGAAATTATTATATATATATATATATATATATATATATATATATATATATATATATTTAAAACTATGCGTTATAAACTTGCTATTTTTAACCCCAAAAGTTATGGTCGTTTTAATTTGGCCCAAAAACATTTAGATTAACCATTGTGAGTCCTTAAACCATTTTTATTGACATTTTCCACCCAAAATTTATTTGAATAGAAATTTTTTCCCAAAACTGTTGCATTTTTCATTTTCAGCCTTTATTTGTAAAAAGTTTACAATTTTGGCCCAAATTCCATAAGTTTTACAATTTTGACCCCAAAATCAAAAACTTTGCATTTTTAGTCCAAATTTGGTAATAAACTCATTTTTAACCCCTAAAAAAGTTTATTTACACATTAGACCCATAGTTTGTTAAGTTTTCCAATTTAGACCCTCTAAATCTCATTTTTTCGCAACTTTGGGCCCAAAACCCATTAGGCCCACTTTTAAGCCCATTAAGCTAAAATTTATGTTTTTGACCCTTTGAAAAGTGTTATTTTCATAAAAATCAGCTTTTAAACAAATAAACAACTTATAACCCACATAAAACCGACAAATTCAATTTATACCCTTAGATCCATGATGTATGTTGTTTATTATGTTTTTGTTTATGAATCTTTCACCCTTTTTGCTATAGATCTCAAAATATAACAAATATTATATATTATCACAACCAAAAACTAAAGAAATCACATGTAGCATGCAAACACACATAGATCATCACATAATACTTGTATTCTCCCCCCCCCCCAAAAAAAAAAACAAGTAAAAACCGAAAACAAGGGGGTATGAACTCACCTTTGCTTGTTGTTGTTGGTTTTGAAGAAAGAAATGGAAGAGTTTGATCCTAGTAAGCCTTCTTGGGTGGATCTCAAACTTAGAGTTTTCCAGGATGATGATCATGAGTTTGTGTCAGTTTAGAAGAGATTCTTGATGAAATAAAGAGACTAGATTATGGATCCAAGCATCAACTTACCTAGGATGATGATTCTTGTTGAAGAACCTCCTTGAAATGTTCCAAGATCTCGAAAATTTGAATGGAGAAGAAGAAGCTTTTCTAGAGAGAGTGTGTGTTTGAAAGAAGTTGATGAAATGTGTGTGTGGGTGTTGTGATCTTCGGCCGTGAGTAATAAGAAGAAGGAGAAGAGAGAGATGAGTGCATGGGAACATGAGATTTGTCTAGTTGTTCGTTGAATAATCCCATAATTATCCCCTAAACAACAATGAGGTGTCATGGCCATTTATTCATTTCTTTTCCCTTTTATTCTACTTGGGCCGAGAGGGGGTAAAGGAAAAGATTGGTTTGGGCCTTTTGTGCTTGAGTCCATATTATGAGGCCCAATTTGATGGTTTTTGGCCCATTGGGCCTTTAGAGTAGTTCACGGCCCAAATCTTGCATAAAAGAATGGATTTGAGTCCATTAAGGCTAATTGGATTTGTTATGGCCCAATAAGGCCCATTAAAGGTAAACTAGTCCATTTTAGACATATAAGGCCCAAAAATGTTAAGTCTCATGAAAGTGGGTCCAATGAGAGCCCATTTAAGAGTTCTAAGCCCAAAATAGTCAAATTGGAAGTTTATTGGCCCATTAGGCCAAATAAGGAAATCCTAGTCCATGTTGGACTTAAACCGGGATTTCTAGGGTTTCCAACCTTTTGTTGACTATTTGAGTGTTTGTATAGAGTGTTTGATGGAATTTTGTTGTCATTGAATAAGCATCATACATGCTTTCAAGTTTTAGTTACAATGTTATCCTTGTTAAATATTTGCAAAGCATTAGAATTCCTAGTTGTGACATCATCCCCCGTTAGAGGGAATTTCGTCTCAAAATTCTTTTTGAAGCTAGATTTGAGAATGCGAGAATAGGTGAGGGTACTTTTGCTTCATCTGGTCTTCGCGTTCTCATGTGAATTCCGGTCCACGTTTCGCGTTCCACCGAACTTTCAC
Organism: Lactuca virosa; assembly: GCF_052849685.1. Taxonomy (NCBI): domain Eukaryota; kingdom Viridiplantae; phylum Streptophyta; class Magnoliopsida; order Asterales; family Asteraceae; genus Lactuca; species Lactuca virosa. The sequence continues at coordinate 275,024,327 of NC_136434.1, read as the reverse complement.
AATCGGAATGCGACTTTGCTTCGTACGCTTCACTTCCCTGTCCATGATTTCAACTGGTTCCTTGATGAACAGGAGATTCTCGTTGATTTCGATTTCTTCCAATGGGATGACGAGAGTTTCATCGGATAAGCACTTCTTCAAATTGGAAACATGGAACACGGGGTGTACACTACTGAGTTCAGCAGGTAGTTGCAGTGTATAAGCCACTGGACCGATTCGGGCAAGAATCTCGAATGGTCCAATGTACCGTGGGTTTAGTTTTCCCCGAAACGAATCACCCCTTTCCAGAGAGAGACTTTTAACAACACCCGATCCCCGACTCGAAATTCCAAGGGCTTTCGCTGTTTATCAGCGTAGCTCTTCTGTCGGTCTCGTGATGCTTGAAGTCGAGCTCTGATTTGAACTATCTTCTCTGTCATTTCGCGTATGATTTCTGGTCCTGTTAATGCATTTTTTGGTGTCTGTCCTCTTGCTAGCTGAGTGTCACCTACCTTAGTCCAACACAACGGTGCTCTACATTTACGCCCATATAATGCTTCAAAAGGAGCAACTTTGACGCTTGAGTGATAATTGTTGTTGTATGAAAACTCAATTAAACGCAAGTGGGTATCCCACAACCTTCCAAAGTCTATCACACATGCGCGAAGCATATCTTCAAGCATTTTAATGGTTCGCTCACTTTGACCATCGGTTTGTGGGTGGTAGGCAGTGCTCATGTCGAGTTGTGTTCCCATAGCTTTCTGAAGCGATTGCCAAAAGCGTGAAGTGAATATACTATCTCGATCTGAGATGATAGATATTGGTACTCCATGGAGTCTCACGATTTCCTTGATGTAGATTCTCGTCAATATTTCCAGCTTGTATGACTCCTTTATTGGCAGGAAATGAGCGGATTTTGTCAACCTGTCGACTATTACCCATATGGTATCCAATCCATCTGTTGTCTTGGGTAATTTGGTCACAAAGTCCATAGTAATCCTTTCCCATTTCCACTCGGGTATTACCGGTTGTTGTAATAGTCCTGAGGGCTTCTGATATTCTACCTTCACTTTAGCACAAGTGAGGCACTTGCTAACGTAAGTGGCAATTTCTGCCTTCATGTTAGGCTAACAAAAATGTTGCTTGATATCTAAGTACATTTTATCTCAACCCGGATGGATGGAGTATCGTGTCTTATTGGCTTCAGTCATGACTACCCCTCTGAATCCCCCAAGTTTAGGGATCCAAATTCGGTTCATGAAATAATATGCTCCGTCCTCTTTGACTTCGAAGTTCTTTTCCATTCCACGTAACGCTTCGCTTGTTCTGTTTTCTATCTTCATAGCATCGAACTGGACTGCTTTGATTTGTGAGGACAGATGGGATTGAATGGTTATTGAAAGAGTCTTCACACGACGATTTGAGTATTCTTTTCGACTCAAGGCATCAGCTACCACGTTAGCCTTGCCTAGGTGGTACTTGATTTCACACTCATAATCGTTTAGTAGCTCAACCCAACTTCTCTGCCTCATGTTTAACTCTTTTTGATTTAAAATGTGTTGGAGACTCTTGTGGTTGGTGAAAATGGTGCATTTTGTACCATAAAGGTAGTGCCTCCAAATCTTCAAGGCGAAGACCACAGCTCCTAATTCGATATCATGGGTGGTATAATTCACCTCGTGTGTCTTTAGTTGTCCGGATGAATAAGCTATCACCTTTCCACGCTGTATGAGTACACAGCCTAAACCCTGATTCGAAGCATCACAGTAAACTACGAAGTCCTCTGTTCCCTCTGGTAATGATAGTACTGGTGCACTACAGAGAGCTCGCTTCAGAGTTCGGAAGGCAACCTCCTGCTTTTCTGTCCATTCAAATGGCACGCCCTTTTGTGTAAGCATGGTAAGTGGCTTGGCTGTTTTGGAGAAGTTCTGAATGAATCTACTGTAATAGTCTGCGAGACCTAAAAATTGACGAATTTCAGTGGGTGTCGTTGGGACTGCCCATCCTTCAATGACTTTGATCTTAGAAGGGTCCACATGTATCCCTTCTTGACTGACAACATGACCTAAAAAGTTTACGGTAGGGAGCCAGAACTCACACTTAGAGAGTTTTGCGTATAATGTTTCTGTTCGTAGGGTTTCCAAGATTTTCCGGAGATGTCAGCTATGCTCCTCTTCGCTTCGAGAATAGACTAGGATATCGTCGATGAAAACAATGACAAAATTGTCGAGGAATGGTCGGCAGATTCGATTCATCAGGTCCATGAATGCGGCAGGGGCATTCGTTAGACCGAAGGGCATTACAACAAATTCATAATGTCCATAGCGAGTTCGGAAAGCGGTTTTGGGGATATCCTCTTCCCGGACCTTGAGTTGGTGGTATCCGGATCGCAGATCTATCTTAGAGAAGTAACTTGCTCCTTGAAGCTGGTCGAATGCGTCGATTCGCGGAAGTGGGTAGCGATTTTTGATAGTGAGCTTATTCAGTTCTCTGTAATCAATACACATCCTAAAGGATCCGTCCTTTTTCTTAACAAAGAGGACCGGAGCTCCCCAGGGTGAGAAGCTAGGTCGGATGAATCCTTTGCTCAAGAGTTCGCTAATTTGGCTTGACAGTTCTTGCATCTCCGCAGGAGCCAACCTATAGGGTGATTTGGCAATGGGTGTAGCTCCCGGCACAAGGTCAATTCGGAACTCGACTTGTCTTTCTGGGGATATCCCCGGAAGATCTTCAGGAAAGACATTCAGAAAATCGCAAGCCACTAGGATGTCTCGAATATTGACCTCTTCCTTGGACTTATCAACTATGTGAGCCAGAAATGCCAAGTCCTTCTTTTGTAGATACTTCTGTGCCTTAATACACGAGATAAGACGAACAGAGTCTGTAGCTGCCCTTCTATCTTTCTTTTAAGAAAAAGAGTGAATCCATAGAGAGCTAATATACTATATGCTTATACTGGGTTTGTCCCCGTATATAATTAGGGTTTCGTGGTTAGGGAGATGAAGGCGAACGGCCTTCTCGCAACACATAATTTCGGCATGATGGGGGCTCAACCAATCTATGCCGATAATCACATCAAAACTCCTAATAGTTACAGGCATCAAGTTTATTTGAAAGGCGTGGTGATTTAAGGTTAGGGTACATCCTACGTAGATTTCACCAGTTGATTATGTTTTCCCATTAGCCATTTCCACCGTAAAGGTTTCATTAAGCTTTTGGGGTTGTTGTTTTAGCAAATGTTTGAATTTATTACTCACAAAGCTTCGCTCTGCCCCGGTATCAAACAGGATGCATGCATATGAGTGGTTAAGGAGAAACGTACCAGTGACAACAGCGGGATCCTGAACCGCTTCTCCTGGACCCATGGTCAGCACTCTCCTTGCTCCTCTATTCCCTTGGTTGTTGACATTGGGGCAGTTTCAACGGAAATGCCCAGTATTTCCACATCCATAACAGGTGTGACTTGCCCCAGTGTTGTTGTTGCGGTTGTTGGTGTTGTTGTTGTTGTAGTTGCGGTTGTTGTTGTTGTTGTTTCCCTGCTGCTGGTTCTGGGGAGGATAGGTCCTGCAGTATTTTGCTGTGTGACCCTTTCGGTTGCAACTGGTACAATGCATCTCCCTGCATTCGCCATTGTGATGGAGATTGCACTTGTTACACTTTGGGAGATTCCCAGAATACTACTTAGGGGCACTTGGCGTGGATGAGACTGGAGCATGTGGTGTGGAGGGAACTTGGGTGGTTGCAGCATTAATTGTCACTGTTTGTTGTTTCTTTGACGACGCTGAGCCTTGTCGTCCCTTCCTCTTGTTATTCTTTCCTTTCTTGTTGTCACTCTCCTTCTTGTTTTCAGTTTCCCCTGACTTCTCGCCCTTCTTGGTGTTGTGGTCGTATAACTTCTTGGCACTGTCAAAGGTTTCGGGATTCGCAGCAATCACGTTTCCTTGAATTGGGGAGGTTAATCCCCAGATGAATCTTTCGATTTTCTTCCCTTCAGAATTAATCATGCCAGGGCACAACAGAGACAGTTCGCTAAACCTTGTTATGTAGGCATCGATGTCGGAGTTTCGGACAGTGAGATTCCATAGGTGTTGCTCCATTTTCTGAACTTTGCGACGCGGGCAATATTAAGCCATTAGCATTTCCTTTAGTTCCGTCCATGGCATGGCATTAGCCACTGGAAGAGTCATAGCCTCCACATGTCCATTCCACCAGGTGAGAGCTTGATCAACAAATGTACATGCCGCAAACTTCACCTTGACTTCATCCGGGCATCCGCATATCTCGAACACTGATTCCACCTTTTCAATCCATCTTTTCAGAGTTATCACTCCCCCTGTGCCATTAAAGGTTCGTGGCTTAGAGTTGGTGAAGTCTTTGTAAGAGCATGTCTTGGTAGGTCCTTGATTTATCCCGTTGTTTGAACTTCCAGCCCCCTGCCCGTTTCCTCCGCCATTGTTCCCATTGTGGATTTGCGCCATGGCTGATGTGACTGTAGCAGATACAGCTACTTGAAACGCAGTTGAGTCGATTTCCAGCGATGTCGGTGGTTGATTATTTCCGCGGTTTGGTCTTTGCGGCATCTTGCTGTTACGGAACAGAAATATGTTGAGTATGTATTGTTTTTAAGTTGGGAATTTCATGAATCGATTTGCGCATCTAAGTGTTTCCATAAATTTACACTAAGCAATAAGAATATAAAACACATAACAGATAACAACATCACAAATAAACACATAATATTTTCCACTAATATTATCCGTACTTTGATACATGAAAATTTGCTCGAAAGAGCATACATAAAGGTACAAAGTTCGACAGCATAACGACTCTATGAGTAGTGTAATCACTTAAACATGGAGTCGGTAGTACATAATATAGTGCGTACAAAAGAAACCTAACACTAGTAGAGAGGTCTACTGGTCCGAAGTGCTCTGAGATGCGTCAGGTGGTGGGGCTGATGATGTGGATGTGCCCTGAAGACGCGCCACCTGTCGTTCTGTGGCTCGTAGTCGATCCTCCCAAATTGCTTGACGTACCTGAAAGTTATGGATTACTTCTTGAGTTTCTCGTTCCACTCTTGCTACCGCGACTCGCATCTGATTCAGTTGCCCGGCCGTGTCCTGGGCTAGGTCGCCCGTGTTCCGTAACTGCCTCACCATGACAGGAAGTGCCTGGTCGGCTGGCCCTCCGTCTCTTAGATCATAAAATTCCCTGGCCATCCCATATGGGGGTCGCTGCCCCTGCTGCCTGCTCCATCTCCAAATATCCACGCCCCATGGAGGCGTGGGGCCATTTGTGCCTAACCGATGAGCGGGCACCCTAATCGGGTAAGGTGGGTTGATGACTTCGGACTACGCGTCCGAATCGCCATCGCCGTCATCACCGGGTTCTTCCTCGGACTCCCCTTCGGGGTCTTCTTCGGCCTCTTCTTCTTCCAAGTCTACCATTGGCTCAGCAGGTCCGCCCTCGACTTCCGCTTCAGGTTCCTCTTCAGACTCCTCCTCGGGGTCTTCTTCAGGTTCCTCTTCCAACCATCCGTTATTTCCCTGGTTAGGGAAATACGGATCTCCAGGATGATGGAAGCCGGCCATACTGTCTGCGAGAGGGTATATAAATAAACTATTATTACTCCTAAGATTTGTTATTTATATATTAAAAAATTTGGGTTGATGCGCTCTTCTTGTTTAACAATAGGGTATGCCTTAGGTTTACTAACCATCGCGATCGTCCCAGGGCATGTGATAGTTGTATTACGAAGAAATGTAGTTGATCAGGCTACATTCATCCCTAATACAACTGTGAACAGTCCTGGCTTAACCAGGATGTCAGGTTTTCCCAATCGTCTTCTTTGATTTGCTATTATGTTCATTTTGTAAGTCGCACAAGTAAGAGTGTTTATTAGTATATTTTATTTGTTTTGTCCAGAGTTATTTAGTCCCTCGTTGGGTTTATAGTTGCATATCAATGTGTGGTTGGATATGCCAGTTCACTATAAACAGAGCTCTGATACCAACCTGTCACACCCCCGAACCAGACGGCGGAAATGTCCGAGGGCTCGCGTGACTTAAATTGAAATATCATCACAATGAATATACATGAAACATAACATAAACATCAGCATGCATTAATACATTACAACTGACCTGGTTCACATCAAGTACATTGTCTAAATATTACATATCCATAGCATAAATTGTTTGAGAGTTTTCAAAACATAACATCCTAACACACTTGGTATTGTTCTTCAGCGTATCTATTACCTGAGAATACAAGTTATTTTGAAAACGTCAACATATATAATGTTGGTGAGTTCATAAGCAGGTTTGATATGAAAATATTTTGTATAGTTTGTAAAACCCATAAAATCCGATATTTTCTGAAACGGATATTGTTTATACAATAGGTGTGATGATCCATAAGTATATGTGTGATTGATTTCAAAACGTGTAAAAATGATATGTTTCTCATGATAAATTCTTGCATTATAGTTATTGAAAGTACAAGTGAATAATGTTGTTTCCCCGGAAAATCCGATGTTTTCCGATAAAATAGTATGATCGTTTTGTATTATTGTATCGTCACAACGAATGAATATGATTTCCCATGATTACTTAGATGGTATTAGATCTCTATGTGAGTCGTTATAACCATGCATAATAATAACTAGTTCGTCTGTCTTGGCATTCTAGCGAACGTCGGAATTGATTTTAAGATTTTGTCACCCTAGACTGGCCGACTCTAACTGTAGCGAACAGCTTAGGTGTGGGGGAGTCACCCCCGTATAGATCTATAAACAAACTCTCGCTCTCCCTCCAGGAGACATTGATTATAACTACTGACTACGACCGACAGTTATTGGTGTCGCCCGTTATTACTCACTAAATCCAAATGAATTTGAATAACCTTGATTAACTACCTGATTTTTGTTTACTTGAATAGAAGATAAGCCTAACTGACGAAGAGAAGAGGACTACGAGGCACTACTAATCATGTATGTTATTTAAGGCTGTCGAGTATACGAAGGACGCGTTAGCCCATTTCGCATATGATTTACTTGGACCTTACTAGCAATGCTAATGGGCCACTGAGGCACAATAGCATGTAAAAGCCATTGAGGTCCCTTAGGCATGTAATTGGGTCACAGGAGGCCCAATAAACATGTGTGAATATATCGGGCCCAATAAACATGATATTGGGCCACAAAGGCCCAATAGCACGTAAAGAAGGTATTTGAGCCCAACTTTTGAATCGCCTATGTTTTATCGAGTTTGAGTTCGTATTGTTGGTATTTGTGGTATGTTAAATGTTTATTTGCAATAACGAAATATTTTAACGTTTAATCTATAACGAATTTTGTTTATATATATATGTATATTTTTAAAACTATGTGTTATAAACTTGCTATTTTTAACCCCAAAAGTTATGGTCGTTTTAATTTGGCCCAAAAACATTTAGACTAACCATTGGGACACCTTTTTCTATAAAATGACAGTTTTAGTCCCTTTTTATGAAAATTAACATTTTTGGTCCTTAAACCATTTTTATTGACATTTTCCACCCAAACTTTATTTGAATAGAAATTTTTGCCCAAAACTATTGCATTTTTCATTTCCAGCCTTTATTTGTAAAAAGTTTACATTTTTGGCCCAAATTCCGTAAGTTTTACAATTTTGACCCCAAAATCTAAAACTTTGCATTTTTAGTCCAAATTTGGTAATAAACTCATTTTTAACCCCTGAAAAAGTTTATTTACACTTTCGACCCATAGTTTGTTAAGTTTTCCAATTTAGCCCCTCTAAATCTCATTTTTTCGCAACTTTGGGCCCAAAACCCATTAGGCCCACTTTTAAGCCCATTAAGCTAAAATTTTTGTTTTTTACATTTGAAAAGTGTTATTTTCATAAAAATCAGCTTTTAAACAAATAAACAACTTATAACCCTCATAAAACCGACAAATTACAATTTATACCCAATCTTTGTTATTTTTGCAAAAATGACACTTGTAAGGTTCTTTTGGTTTTGTTTTTCACTTTTTAAACTTAAAGACCCTTAGATCCATGATGAATGTTGTTTATTATGTTTTTGTTTATGAATCTTTCACCCTTTTTGCTATAGATCTCGAAATATAACAAATATTATATATTATCACAACCAAAAACTAAAGAAATCACATGTAGCATGCAAACACAGATAGATCATCACATAATACTTGTATTCTCCCCCCAAAAACAAGTAAAAACCGAAAACAAGGGGGTATGAACTCACCTTTGCTTGTTGTTCGTGGTTTTGAAGAAAGAAATGGAAGAGTTTGATCCTAGTAAGCCTTCTTGGGTGGATCTCGAACTTAGAGTTTTCTAGGATGATGATCATGAGTTTGTGTGAGTTTAGAAGAGATTCTTGATGAAATAAAGAGACTAGATTATGGATCCAAGCATCAACTTACCTAGGATTATGATTCTTGTGGAAGAACCTCGTTGAAATGTTCCAAGATCTCGAAAATTTGAATGGAGAAGAAGAAGCTTTTCTAGATAGAGTGGGTGTTTGAAAGAAGTTGATGAAATGTGTGTGTGGGTGTTGTGATCTTCGGCCGTAAGTAATAAGAAGAAGGAGAAGAGAGAGATGAGTGCATGGGAACATGAGATTTGTCTAGTTGTTTGTTGGATAATCCCATAATTATCCCATAAACAACAATGATGTGTCATGGCCATTTATTCATTTCTTTTCCCTTTTTTTTTATTTTCTACTTGGGCCGAGAGGGGGTAAAGGAAAAGAATGGTTTGGGCCTTTTGTGCTTGAGTCCATAATATGAGGCCCAATTTGATTGTTTTCGGCCCATTGGGCCTTTATAGTAGTTCACGGCCCAAATCTTGCATAAAAGAATGGATTTGAGTTTATTAAGGCTAATTGGATTTGTTATGGCCCAATAAGGCCCATTAAAGGTAAACTAGTCCATTTTAGACTTATAAGGCCCAAAAAGGTTAAGTCTCATGAAAGTGGGTCCAATGAGAGCCCATTTAAGAGTTCTAAGCCCAAAATAGTCAAATTGGAAGTTTATTGGCCCATTAGGCCCAATAAGGAAATCCTAGTCCATGTTGGACTTAAACTGGGATTTCTAGGGTTTCCAACCTTTTGTTGACTATTTAAGTGTTTGTATAGAGTGTTTGATGGAATTTTGTTGTCATTGAATAAGCATCATACATGCTTTTAAGTTTTAGTTACAATGTTATCCTTGTTAAATGTTTACAAAGCATTAGAATTCCTAATTGTGACATCTATACGGGGTTGACAGCCCCGCACCTGAGTTGTTCGCTACAGCTAGACTAGGCCAGTCTAGGGTGACAAATGTATTACCTTAAACAAGCGACGCCTGAAAAAAAAAACGTCATGACAGGCAGATCAGTCATATCAAGCATGGTTATAACGACTCACATACAGATTAACTCCACTGTAAATTTACAGAATACATATACTTTGATGCTGATACGAAACCATACAAACACCATTTTTCGGTCTTAGGGTTTTAAGACTACAACACTTTTACAAGCGGAGAATATCGGATTTTCTGGGAAAATACATTATACATTACATTTTACTTACAACAGAAAATATAGGATTTTCTGGAACTCTCTCTTTATACATTTTAAAAAATATGAACACACATGCTATAATACAAGATTTGAAACAAAACTCTCAAACAATTTTTACGGAAAATATCGGATTTTCTGGTGTTTACAAATGATACAAAACTTTTTATACAAACATGCTTATGAACTTACCAACATTATATATGTTGACATTTTTCAAAATAACTTGTATTCTTAGGGAATCGTTAAGCGGGTTGGTCACCAAGAACACATGGATTTTGTTGTATTTTGTTATCATCGTACACTTAATATTTTGGAATATAATTTGTAATCCAACACACTTATGTAAACAATGATGGTTGTACTATTGTATGTGTGATGATGATGATGTCTTGATGCAATTATTTACACTGTGATGATATTACAATATGAAGTCACCCAACCCCCGGACTTTTCTGCCGTTCTGGTTCAGGGGTGTGACAGATTGGTATCAGAACAATGTTTATAGTGAACTGGAATATCTAATCATACAAGATATGCAACTATAAATACATTGGGATTAAAATATACTGAACAAAAGTAAAATACATACCTATGTGTGCATTATTACAATAACAAAAAAACGTTTATGGAGGAATTGCACATCGTGGTTAAACCCGGACAGTTATGTAGTAATATTGGGGATAAATATAGCCTGGTCAACTATATTTATTCAAAATACGACCAACATGTGTTTGGGAGTGATCATGGTGGGCAATGAATCTAGAAACTTACCAACCTCGTATCCAAAAAGTTATTAAGCAACTCAAACATAAACAATTAAAATACTATAGGAGTATTTTAGAATGCTATCTACATACACCCCTTTACACACTTATCACACCTCCAATTCTCGCGCAGACATCATGGATGAATACCAGCAAGGTGACCTTTACTATCAGGCCCTGGTGGCCCACAGGTGGATGAAGGAGGAACCTGAAATGGTTCAAGAGGCAGATCCAGGAATAGGACCTGAAGAGTATCTGGACACAGATTACGAGGATGAGGGATCCGAAGAGGAGACTGAAGAGGTAGAGGGCGTTGGGGATGTTCCTAGTGAATCCCACCCTTTATAGATGATACCAGGTCCGCTCATAGCACATGAGGACCCCACAGACCGAACGCGCTCCTTGGAGGAGGAAGTTGCCACTCTTAGGCAACAACTTTTTACAGCAGAGGCAAGAGCAGTTCGAGCGGAGCAAGAGAGAGATGAAATCACTCGGGAGATGAGTGAATTGGCTGACCTTTTGGTGCGTCATTTTGGCATCTGAGCATCACCACCAGACACTTCTCGCCACAACTAGGATCAGCTCCACCCACTACCACTATTGTTATGGTTCTCTTTTTTGTACTATTGTAGGTAGGACTGACTTTATGATTAAGTGATTACACTACTCATAAAGCCGTTATCTTGTCGGATCATATATGTTCTCTATGTACTGTACGCCTTCCAAGGTGAATTTTCATGCATTGTACTACAAACTTTATCATCAATGAAATAGTTTTATGTTTTATTTGTGATGTTCTTATCTGTTATGTGTTCTATTTTCCTTGTTTCATGATATTGTATGAATTCACTTATATGCACAACCGAACCACCGAAACCACTATATGCCAAAGGAACTCGAAACCCAAGACTGCTATGTACTCACCATCTTTCTGTTCCATGACAGAAGATGCCTCGAAGTTACATTCGTAAGAACAACAACATAGCACCACCACCACCACCGCCTCCACTAGAGGTGAACTCTGCATCTTTCCAAGCAGCAGTCTCGGTTGCAGTCACAGCAGCCTTGGCACAAATTCAAACTGGGAACAATGGTGGTGGTAACAGTCGAGGAACAGGAAGCTAGAACCAAGGAATAAACTAAGGTCCTACAAAAGTCTGTACCTACAAATACTTCTCAAATACCAAACCTCAAACATTCAATGGGACTAGAGGAGTAATAACTTTAAAGCGATGGATAGAAAAGATCGAGTCAGTTTTTGAGATCTGCGGATGTCCCGAAGAATGCAAGGTGAAATTTGCAGCTTGCACATTTGTCGACCAAGCACTTTCGTGGTGGAATGGTCATGTGGAGGCCATGACAGTCCCAGTGGAAAATGCTATGCCATGGGAGGAGCTCAAAGAGATGATGATCCCAGAGTACTGCCTCCATGGGGAAGTACAGAAATTAGAGCAGGACTTATGGAATCTCACAGTACAAAACTCAGACATCAAGGCTTACATCTCAAGGTTTAGTGAATTAGCATTATTATGCCCGGGTATGATCACATCAGAAGGGAAGAAGATCGAGCGGTTCATTTGGGGATTAACTTCCCCAATTCAAGAAAACATGATTGCAGCAAATCCTGAGACTTTTGACAGTGCAAAGAGGCTAGCTCATAAGCTTTACCATCATGGAAAAAAGAAGAGTACCAAAACTGCTGAGACTGAGACCAAGAAGGAAGGGAATAACAAGAAGAATGGGGAGAACAAACGAAAGGGGAGACAGAACCAGGGATCCTCCAAAAAGCAGCAAACTGTAGTAGTCCATGCTGCTACCACTCAAGTTGCGCCAGCACCAGCTGCTCCAGCCTCATCTGCGCAACCCACTACTAGGCCACACTTAGGTACCCTACCAAAATATAACAAATGCAACTACCACCACAATGGCGAGTGCAGAGAAATGCAGTGTACCAATTGCAACCGCAAGGGGCACACCGCCCGGTACTGCATATCTCAACCCCAACAGAACCAACATCCAAATAACAACAACAACAACAAAAACAACAATAATGTCGGGGCCAATCATACTTGTTATGGATGTGGAGGAAGTAGCTATTTTAGGCGAAATTTCCCCAAATCCAACAACCAAGGAGCAGGAGGATCAGGCAGGGTTCTATAATAATTTTTTTCTATATCATTTAGTTTACACTAGTTATACATAACCTAATATCAAACGGATAGTTAATTGTGTGAATCTGCCATAAGCCCACAACCAAACAAGGAACAGGAAGTAAGGCGGAAATCACACATCTAACTATTTGTCGGGTATTACTTATATATAACCTGATGTGTAAACTAAGGTATTATAGAATTAACCACTTAAGGTCCTTTAAGTTGTACTGGTTTAGTAAAATGGATTAAACCTTTCACTGATAAGTTTCTACTTTAGTTTACTCAATGTTCTATCTGAAAGTATGTTTTTGTACTAGAAAATGGTATATTGAATTTGTATACTATGACCTGACCCATACCTGGTACTCCTTATGATTACTTGGTGTATACGGAATATATATATATATATATATATATATATATATATATATATATATATATATATATATATATATATATATATATATATATATATATATATATATAGTTAAGAGCGAATAGATAGTAGACTGGGTGCATCTGCTCTAAGCCCACAACCAAACAAGGAACAGGAAATGAAGTGGAAGGCACACATCCTACTATCTGCTGGACTCAATTAATATATTTCCCTGATGTATCTACCGAGGAATCATAAAGTTAGCATTATAGGTCCCCTTCTAACTGAATGTTAATGTTACGAGTAAGTTATTTGGCGTTATTCTAATATTTGAACAACTATTAGAAGTAATAAAATCATGTACTCTTAACGCCTCAGTCGATACTGTTGTGGGTTTTGGATATGTTTATGTGTTTTATTTATTATTGTCCGGTACTTTGTAGATGTACCCTTTATAAATAATTCCAGTATCATACTCGTGTTTCCTAACCCTGGTACGTTGTATTTGTACCTTTGTTAGTGTAAACCCGGTATAATGTATTACATCTTGTTTGCTAACCTTGGTACGTGGTATTCGTACCGTTGTTAGTGCAAACCCGGAATGATGTGTTATTACCTCGTGTTTGCTAACCCTGGTACGTTGTATTTGTACCGTTGTTAGTGCAAACCCGGAATGATGTATTATTACCTCGTGTTTGCTAACCCTGGTACGTTGTATTTGTACCGTTGTTAGTGCAAACCCGGAATGATGTATTATTACCTTAATTTGTTATAAACAATGAGTTAAAGATACGATAACTTCCTAGGATACTAGGAATATATAGTATAAGTGTGTAATTCATGATTTGTTCTTCTGTTATAGTTATAGTATGTTCCTCCCTGTAATAGTTATAGTATGGTCCTCCCTGTACTAGTTATAGTATGCTCCTCCCTGTACTAACTATAGTATGAACTGAATCCCTAAACTATACCTATTATAGTTTACTAGTATGTTTGTTTGAACTGTTATTACCTTGAAATAAAGACTCATTTATCTACTAAGTTACGATTGTACTTTAAAAATGAAGTTTTATAAACCATAAAGTAACATAACTTTTAAAAGAGTTTTTGCAATGATTTGATCACTTATAAACACATAAGCAATCCTTAAAAATGATGTTTATCACAAAACATTTACACAATTATTATTGTGTTTAACTTGTATTCCCCCCTTTGAAAGCATTTAAAACATTTAAAACATTGATTATATGGGTATGAACTCACCTTATGTGGGTGATTCAATTGGAGATTCGCGTAAGGATGAGAAGTTCCACGAATGAAGTCCTGAGACACAAACGAGTCCTAACTAACATATAATGGCATATATAGGCATGAAATTAGTGTTTAAAAGCAACTAACATGCAAGGAAACTACCTTAGGGACTAGGAAACACTTGAACTAAGTGTTAGAATCACATGTGATTAATCAAAGGGGGTTTACGGCCATGCTAGGTAGTGTACTTCCAATGTGTGTATGGTCATGGAGTGTACGGCCATACACTCATGGTAAAACATGCATAAAGAGGGTGTTTGAACCATGGGGAAACTAGGGGGTCTATTTTACAACAAGAAGATGAACAAAGTTCTCATTTTGGAGGGTCTTTTGGAGGGTCTTGAGGTATGTACGGCCATGCAAGGGTGTACGGCCGTACACTCCTTTTGTTCATGAAAAATGGTCGTTTTTAGGTTGTTAATCAATAGTTTCTAATGTATACTAAGCATATGGAAAGGATACTTACGATTTGGAAGCTTGAATAGGGTTCACGACCACCAAGAACAAGTGTGTGTTCTTGGTGTTCTTGGTGAATTGGATGAAGATTTGAAGATCTATCAAAAGGAGTTGTTTTCATGGATGAATCATCAGATGATACCTAACTAGGGAAAGTATCAAGAAGGATAGAAGAATCACTTACAATTTTGGAGGATTAGGATGAAGAATCTTGATGACACTTGAGAGAGAACCGATTTTCTAGACTTGGAAGTGTAAGAAATGAAGAAAATGAAGGGATATGATACTTATGGGGGTTGTGTTCACGGCCCAACTTGAGTGTACGGTTGTACACCCATGTGTGCGGCTGTACACTCCCTTTGATGGATTATTTGGCTCGATTGTAACGCGAAGAACCTAAGCTAACACTTCCCTAAACCTAAAACTTGATTGCACTAAGCTTAGAACCCTTAAAATGATCCTTAACAATGCTAATTGATAGCAGGAATGAGTCTGACTCTCGGTTGATTGGATGGACTTAGAAGGCAAAAAAAATTTGGGTTGTCACACCCAGTGGCATGTGACTTTCCGGATGTATTTCCTGAAGACCTTCCGGGAATACCCCCAGAAAGACAGGTCGAATTTCGAATCGACCTAATACCGAGAGCCATAGCAATTGCCAATCACTCTACAGGTTAGCTCCCACCGAAATGCATGAGTTATCCAGTCAATTAAGCAAACTTGAGAAGAAAGGATTCATCAGGCCGAGCTTCAGAATGTGCATCGACTATCGGGAGTTGAACAAACTCACCATCAAAAATCGATATCCACTTCCTCGGATTCATGATCTACTCGACCAGCTTCAAGGAGCCAGTTATTTTTCTAAAATAGATCTAAGATCTGGTTACCATCAACTCCGAGTCCGGGAAGAAGATATTGCTAAAACTACTTTCCGCACTCTATATGGCCATTACGAATTCGTTGTTATGCGTTTTGGTCTGAGGAATGCTCCCGTAGCATTTATGGACCGCATGAATCGAGTCTTCCACCCATTCCTCGACAATTTTGTAATCGTTTTCATTGATGACATACTTATATACACTCGAAGTAAGGAGGAGCATGGTCAGCATCTACGCCAGATCTTGGAAACTCTTAGAGCTGAAAAGCTATATGCAAAACTCTCCAAATACGAGTTCTGGATTCGCAGTGTGAATTTATTGGGTCATGTAGTCAGTGAGGAGGGAATTCATGTGGATCCTTCCAAGATCAAATCTATTGAAGGCTGGGCGATTCTGAAAACGCCAATGGAGATCAGGATATTCTTGGGCCTTGTTGGTTACTATAGAACGTTCATTCAGAATTTCTCCAAGTTTTCCAAGCCCCTCACCACTCTAACCCAGAAGGGCGTACCCTTCAACTGGACTGACAAACAAGAAGATGCCTTTCAAACCCTGAATCGATCCCTTTGTAGGCTTTGGTGTTATCTTTACCAGAGGGAACTGAAGATGTCTTAGTATATTGCGACGCTTCAAATCAGGGGTTAGGCTGTGTTCTTACGCAGCGTGGAAAAGTGATATCTTACGCGTCCAGAAAATTGAAGACAGACGAAGTAAATTACACTACTCATGATCTCGAGCTGGAAGCCGTGGTCTTCGCCCTAAAATTTTGGAGGTACTACCTCTATGGTACAAAGTGCACCATCTTCACGGACCACAAAAGCCTCCAACACATTCTAAATCAAAAGGAGCTAAACATGAGACATCGAAGGTGGGTAGAACTTCTCAACGATTATGAATGCGAGATCAAGTACCACCCAGGCAAGGCTAATGTGGTGGCCGATGCCCTGAGCAGGAAGGAATACATGAGTCGACGAACGAAGACCCTAACATTGACCATCCAATCCCACTTGTCCACGCAAATCAGGGATGCTCAATTGGATGCCCTGAAGTCAGAAAACGGTGTGACCGAAGCGCTTCGTGGGATGGACAAGGATCTTGAAATCAAAATGGATGGAGCTTATTACCTCATGAACCGAATCTGGATCCCAAAGTTTGGAGGATTCAGAGACGTGGTCATGAACGAAGCGCACAAGACAAGATATTCAGTCCATCCCGCTGCTGATAAAATGTACTTGGACCTGAAGCAACAATATTGGTGGCCAAACATGAAAGCAGAAATGGCCACTTACGTCTGCAAATGCCTCACTTGCGCCAAGGTTAAAGTGGAATATCAGAAGCCCTCGGGATTACTGCAACAACCCGAAATCCCCAAGTGGAAATGGGAAAGGATTACGATGGATTTCATAACCAAATTACCTAAGACAACATACGAGTTGGATGCTATCTGGGTGATTGTCGATATGCTAACCAAATCCGCCGATTTCCTGCCAATAAAGGAGTTATACAAAATGGAAAGGTTAACACAAATCTTTATAAAAGATGTGGTGAGACTTCATGGGGTGCCAATATCTATTATCTCCGACCGAGATAGTAGATTTACTTCACGATTTTGGCAGTCGCTCAAGAAGGCATTGGGAACACAACTAGATATGAGCACTGCCTACCATCCTCAAACCAACGACCAAAGTGAGCGAACCATTTAAACGCTTGAAGACATGCTCCGAGCCTGTGTGATTGATTTTGGAAAGGCATGGGATACCCATTTTCCCTTAATCGAGTTCTCATATAATAACAGCTATCACACGAGCATTAAGGTTGCTCCTTTTAAAGCCTTGTATGGCCGAAAATGCAGATCACTTCTTTGTTGGCCTGAGGTGGGAGGCACTCAGTTGAAAAGAGGAGAAACACCAAACAGCACTCTTACAGGACCCAAGATCATTCGGGAAATGACGGAGAAAATAGTTCAAACCAAGGCACGACTCCAAGCATCGTGAGACCGACAAAAGAGCTATGCTGATAAACGGCGAAAGCCTTTGGAATTTCAAGTCGAGGATCGAGTGCTATTGAAGGTATCTTCCTGGAAAGGAATGATCCAGTTTGGGAAGCGGGGAAAACTAAATCCACGATACATTGGACCGTTCGAGATTCTTGCCAGGATTGGTCCGGTGGCATATAAGCTGCAGCTACCTACGGAGCTCAACAACGTACACCCCGTGTTCTACGTGTCGAATCTGAAAAAGTGCTTATCAGATGAAACCCTCTTCGTTCCCCTGGATGAGATCGAAGTACACGAGAATCTCCTGTTCGTCGAAGAGCCGGTTCAGATAATGGACAGGGAAGTAAAGCGTACAAAACAAAGCTGCATTCCGATTGTGAAGGTTCGATGAAACGCAAAGCACAAACCGGAATGCACATGGGAACGCGAAGACCAAATGATGCAAAAGTACCCTCAACTTTTCCCTAGTTCCTAAGAATAACTTTCAAAAGAATTTCGGGACGAAATTCCTTCTAACGGGGGGATGATGTCACAACTAGCATTTTTGGCTGGGAAATTATGTCTATGTATGATTAACCTTTGATGTATCTTGTAACTCCATGTTTGATGTTATACATATTATTCACTCAAAAACAACTATTCGAATCAAAACTCACTCGTGAAGCCCTAAACCAAAGTCAATGCACTACACTCACTCGACTTTGGGCTTGTATCCCTAACTTTCTGGTTCAAACCCTTATTGGGCCAGGAATCATTTATTGGGCCTAATAGGCCAATAAACCCACAACTTGATTATTTTGGGTTAAGATACCTCATTTGGGCCCTATTTGGACCCATATACGCTAAGTAATTGATTTTGGGCCATAAGACTCATCATGGGCCTTATTGGGCCGAAAATCACTTGTTTAATTTTAATGGGCTGAAAACCCATTTCCTTTGTCATTTTGGGCCGTAAACACATATGTGGGCTCAATGGGCCGAAAATCCTTATTGGGCTAACATACTCTCGACTTTTATTTGCACAATTCAAGCCCAACACCAAATTTCTTTCTTTCCCTCACTCCATTCTCGGTTAAAAAAGGAAATGCAAGAAGGTTTGATTTAGGCTTGACAACACATAATTAACCTTCATGTATCAAGGCAATCACATACATCTAAAAACCTATTATCCTCCATGCAATAATGTCTAATCTCTCTACTCCTTCCTCTCTACTTACAGCCGAAGATCCCACACCCCTCCCCACTTCATCCATCTTCAATTCCTAAAATTCTCTAATAACTCTCAAGAAGTCTCTCATTTCTCCTACAAGAAATCGTGAGTAAGTGTGTGTGTGTGTGTGTGCTTAAGAAGGTCCTTCTAACTCACATACTAGGTAAGCTACTTCACTCTTAAGTTGAATAAATCCATCGTATACTAACATCTTCCCTCAAAACCTCACCAAGCTCGTGTTTATGCTCCTAGAACTCTCTAGGAAGCTAAAATTTCATCAAAGGAGCTTGCTAGATCGAAAACACCTCCTTCTCTTCTTCAAAACCGAATCCATCATCAAGGTGAGTTCATACCCCCTTGTTTTCGGTTTTTACTATGTTTTGGGGGAAGATACAAGTTGCTTTTGTGTTACATCAATATATTTATGCATGTATATGTGTGTTTTCATGTTATATGTTGTGTTTATGTTATGAAAACCTGTTAAATCTTCACCAAACTCGAAATATCTACTAAACTTGGAGATGTTTGTAAACTAAACCATCTTATGTGACTTACTATGAAGCTGAAAAGGATTAAACATGTTAAGGATGTTTGAAAACTAAATAAAACCATATAAGGGGCCATATTTGACAAATAAACAAAAGATTAGACCTTTATGACACTCACGGTTTTAAGAGGACCAAAAGTGTCATTTTTAAATAAAAATGGATCTTTATGATAGTCACGGTTTCAAAGGGGCCAAAAGAGTTAATTTTCACAAAATGGGCTTCTATTTGGGCCTTCACGGTTTTAATTGGCTAAATTTGACAATTTTCCCAAAAATGGGTCTTATTTAGAAATTCATGGTTTCATGGGTATAAAAAGATAATTATTGACTTTTTATGGACTAAATTGTCATTTAAACAAACATGGGCCAAAGATATAAATTTTCGATTAAATGGGCTGAAAATGTTATTTCTATTAAATTTGGGCCGAAAATGTTATTTCTATCAAAAGTGGGCTGAAAATGTCATTTTATTCAAAATGAGCCCTTAAATGTAAACTTTCGGTCTTAATGGGCCTAAAGTGTCATTTTTACCAAAAATTGTGCATTAATTGTAAATTTTCGGCTTAATGTGCCAAGAATGTCATTTGTACAAAAAGTGGGCCTTTTACGTCATTTTGGTAAATAATTGAGCTAAAACAAGCATTATAATAACAAACGGGCTAATTACGTCATTCTCACTTTTATTGGGCATTGTTTACCCAGTTTCGTGTTATTGGGCCTTCGTGGTCCATTTACATGCTTATTGGGCCATACACATTCATTACATGTTTATTGGGCCTTAGTGACCCATTTACATGCTTGATAGGTCTTGTATACTCTTTACATGTTTATTGGGCCTTGTTGACCCATTTACATGCTCGACGGACCTTGTATACACATTTCATGTTTATTGGGCCTCATTCATTCACGTACATACATATTGGGCTTTGTAACCTGAATACATACACGGAAACATTATTTAAAACATTAAATAGAGTGTTACAATATTCGCGTAAACATAGTTAAGGTTCTTGTGAGACGTTCTTTCATTCGTACCTACCTAGTATACAACCTTAAGTCATGTAGTTATAACCAGAGTCTCCTAGAGGGAGAACGAGAGTTTGTGTATAGATCTATACGGGGTTGACAGCCCCGCACCTGAGCTGTTCGCTACAGCTAGACTAGGCCAGTCTAGGGTGACAAATGTCTTATCATAAACAAGCAATTCCTGGAAAAAAACGTCATGACAGGCAGATCAGTCATATCAAGCATAGTTATAACGAATCACGTAGAGATTAACTCAACTGGAAATTTACAGAATACATATACTTTGATGCTGATACGAAACCATACAAACACCATTTTTCGGTCTTAGGGTTTTAAGACTACAACACTTTTACAAGCGGAAAATATCGGATTTTCTGGGAAAATACATTATACATTACATTTCACATACAACAGAAAATATATACTATTTTCTGGAACTCTCTCTTTATACATTTTAAAAAATATGAACGTGCATGCTATAATACAAGATTTGAAACAAAACTCTCAAACCATTTTTACGGAAAATATCGGATTTTCTGGTGTTTACAAATGATACGAAACTTTTTATACAAACATGCTTATGAACTTACCTACATTATATATGTTGACGTTTTTGAAAATAACTTGTATTCTCAGGGAATCGTTAAGCGGGTTGGTCACCATGAACACATGGATTTTGTTGTATTTTTGTTATCATCATACACTTACTATTTTGGAATGTAATTTGTAATCCAACACACTTATGTAAACAATGATGGTTGTACTATTGTATGTGTGATGATGATGTTACAAGATGAATTCACCCAACCCCCGGACGTTTCCACCGTTCTGGTTTGGGGGTATGACATAAAGGTCCAAGGGTTGAATTGTAATTGTTCATAATTGAGCAAGGAATGAAGATTCTATAACCCATATAGGTGGTGAACGAAATTAGGAGAAATTTTAAAGTTTCTAGAAGCCTCCTGGTTATAAATAAGGAAATGATTTGAATTGGAATTAAATCTATTATTTAATTATTCAAATATTGCTTTCTTCCTAAGTTACCTAAATTATAAATAGAACCCAAAGGCCCTCAATTTACGTTTATAAGATTCCCTAAAGAATACTTAGGCCAAAAACATCCTCTCTCCTATTTCCTCTTGTCTTCTAGTTCTAGGGTTTGAGTGTGAGCCATTAGAGGCATCATCCTTTTGGTGCTAATCTTTTCAAGACCTACACTACAAGGATATTGAAGTGATTTGTTTGCTACAACAAATCAAAAGGTATGTAACTCTATACTTGGTAATTTCGAATTACACTAGGGTTACGCTAGGTTTAGTTGTTCATTGTATGTTGCTATTAATTGTTAATTGTTACCGCATTGTACATTTTTATTTCCTATAAAACCCGTCAGGACTTAGGGGAAGTGACATTGATATTTGGTCTTTGGATCTAAAAGTATAGATTGAAATTCTTAGTAGGACTGAGTTAAAGCACAATGTGTTGAAAGGTTTCAACATGGGAAATTTCAAGAAAGTAATTGCTAATATACAACACAGCAAGGACTTCAGTGAATCTCAAAATTTGTTCTACGATGTAAATGATAGGATGAGTCGATGTCACACCCCCGAACCGGAACGGCGGAAACGTCCGGGGGTGGATGACGTCATGTACAGTATCATAACAATTGAATAATAGAGATCAAAGCATTACAACCATCATATCGATAATTTAATATTTACATTGATTTCGATTCATTGTTTAACTCGAAAAACATATGACAAAAATATAAGAAGTAACACTACTAAACTCCTTCTTCACAAAACAGGTGCGGGTACCTGTGTACTGATTCCCTGACAATACAAGTGGTTTTGAAGAAAAAGTGTCAACATTTAATTTGGTGAGTTGATAAGCACTTTGTATGAGAAAGATATGTCATTGTTCCTTGAAAATGATAGTATGTTCTTCCAGAAAATCCAATATTTTCTTTTTAAAGTGAATTGTAGTCTTAGGAACCCTAAGACAGGAAATGTATAAGTATTTATGTACTCTGCCATAGTATAATGTAGGTTTATATCTTTATAGAACCATTTGAAGGTATGTGTGTATTCGTAAACCAAACGTAATGTTAATACTCCTTGTGAGTTATTATAATCATGATAATGACCTAGATGGCCTGTACGACGTTCTTCATACGTCGGAATGGTACGACATTTGTCACCCCAGACCTGCCAGTCTAACTGTAGCTAACAATTTAGGTGCGGGATTGTCAGTCCCGTATAGATCTATACACAAGTGTCACTCTCTCTTACAGGAGATTCTGGTTATAATACAAGAACTTTAGTATGTACTTTGGTAAGTACGGTGAAGGAATGTCTTACAAAGCTGTATTGACCGTTTACGTGTAGTGTAATGAAAACTCCTTTTCTTGTAAATATATGTATCATTCTTTTATAGTGTTTTCCTAGTGTAAAAATAATTATACCTTTAAACAATTATTTCTTTGTCCCCAAAAGGGTAAAATAGTGTGAATGTTCCATAAACTATACCTATCATAGTTTATATAAATGCTTTGTTGAAATAATGAATCATTTGTATGCTATTATATATTTATCATGATAATAAAATGAAATGAAATAATTATATATGTATGTTTATATAATTATTCCCTATTTGCTTAACTTGTTACAAAAAGTGTTAAAGTCTTATAAACTATACTCATTATAGGTAATTTTAGTGAACATAGCGTATGTGTACTTGTTTTTCATAACTTTGTAATTCTAGCAAAACTTTGCATGTATATGTTCACGAATTTGGAAATAAATGTATTTCATGTATTTTCGTATTTTTTCACAAATGGTAGTAAAAATATGTGTAATCATATTGTATTTTTAACACAAGTTTTCTTGTGTTTTACTTGTATCCCCCCCCCCCTAAAACCTAGAAAATCGTGTAAAATGTAGGGGTATGAACTCACCTCGAGTGTGTTCTTGACTGGATAACTAAGTGACGGTGATAATCTTCAAGTTAGAACACTTCAAACTTGTTGTAATCCTAATAGTCTTAAACACATAATAAAATTTGTAAATTAGATGAACTAACAAGGAAGGTGTTGTATGAATACTAAATTAGTAAGGAAACTTACAATATATTCTTTAGAATTAACTTGAAGAACTTTGTTTCTTGGGGAAAGTTTGAAGATGTTCTGGGCAAAGATATGAAGATTTGAAGATGGGATATGTTGATCTCGCTTCTTTGAGAGAAAAGTCAAGGATTTTGAAGATGGAAATGAGAAATGAGGAGAAGTTTTCAGTTTAGCATATAAATGGGGGGGTGGAAGTAATGTGATGTTTGCATTGGTATGTGTATTTTATCACATTGGGAAAAGTACCAACCGATGGTGCCAAGACCACCCGATGTCTTGGGCAACTTGGTTATGAAATTCATGGTTATCCGTTCCCACTTCCACTCGGGTATATCTGGTTGTTGTAGTAAACCCGAGGGCTTCTGGTATTCTACCTTGACCTTGGTGCAAGTTAGGAACTTGCCCACATAGGTAGTGATTTCTGTTTTCATGTTTGGCCACCAATAAAGTTTCTTGAGGTCCAGACACATCTTGTCTGAACCGGGATGAACGGAGTATCTGGTCTTGTGAGCTTCGTTCATGACAACGTCTCTGTACCCATCAAACTTCGGTGTACAGATCCGATTCATGAGGTAACGAACTTCGTCATCCTTAACTTCCAGGTTTTTATCCATTCCTCTTAAGGCTTCACCTGCCACATCCTTAGTTTTTAAGGTTTCCATCTTAGCCTCTTTGATCTGCGTGGATAGGTGTGAATGGATGGTCATGGTTAATGACTTTACTCGGCGGCCCGGGTACTCTTTTCAACTAAGAGCATCTGCTACTACATTGGCCTTTCCTGTATGATAGCAAAATTCGCATTCTTAATCATTTAGTAGTTCTACCCATCGTCGTTACCTCATGTTGAGTTCCTTTTGATCGAAAATGTGCTGGAGACTCTTATGACCCGTGAAGATGGTGCACTTCGTACCATAAACGTAGTGCCTCCAGATCTTCAGAGCAAATACTATTGCTCCCAGTTCGAGGTCATGTGTGGTGTACTTAACTTCGTGATTCTTAAGTTGCCTCGAGGCATACGAAATGACCTTTCCTCGTTGCATAAGAACACAACCTAGCCCTTGCTTGGAGACATCGCAGTAAACCACAAAATCTTCCGTCCCTTCCGGGTGGGACAAGGTCGGAGAGCTACATAGGGCTTACTTTAGTCTTTGGAAAGTTGTTTCTTGTTCTTCTACCAGTTGAAGGTTACACACTTCTTAGTCAAGGTGGTGAGTGGCTTTGCGATCTTGGAGAAGTTGTGTATGAACCTTCTGTAGTAGCCAGCGAGGCCTAACAATTGACAAATTTCAGTTGGTATTCTTGGGGTCACAAAATTTTTGATTGCCTTTATTTTGGAGGGATCCACGTGTATCCCTTCCTCGCTGACCACGTGACCTAGGAAATCCACCTTTCAAATCCAGAATTCGCATTTCGAGAACTTCACATACAATTTCTCCGCCCTTAATGTTTCCAAGACTTGTCGTAGGTGCTGACTGTGTTCTCCCTTACTTCATGAGTAGACTAGTATGTCATCAATGAATACTATCACAAATTTGTCTAACTCGGGTCGGCATACACGGTTCATCAGGTCCATGAACACCGCAGGTGTATTTGTTAATCTGAAGGGCATTACTACGAATTCGTAGTGACCGTAGTGAGTTCTGAATGCGGTCTTGGGAACATCTTCCTCCTGGACTCTCAGCTGACGGTATCCTGATCTTTGGTCTATTTTTGAGAAGTAACTTGCTCCTTGTAGATGGTCGAAGAGGTCGTCAATTCGAGGTAAAGGATATTAGTTTTTAATGGTGAGTTTATTTAGTTCCCGGTATTCTATGCACATGCAGAATGATCCATCCTTCTTCATCACGAATAAGACCAGTGCTCCCCAAGGCGAGAAGCTTGGTCTTATGAATCCTTTGCTTTACGGTTTGTTTAGTTAACTGGACAATTCCTACATTTCTGCTAGTGCTACACGGTATGAGGATTTGCCTATGAGGGTGGCTCCGGGAATCAAGTCGATTCTGAACTCGAATTAGCGTTCGGGAGGTACTCCTGCGAGATCTTCGGGAAATATGTTGGGGAAGTTACAGACTTCGGGAATATCCTTGATGTCTTTTAACTCTTGTTTCTTATCCACTACGTGGGCTAAGAAGGCGTAGTATTCCTTGCACAGATACTTTTGAGCCTTGACCCAAGAAATGATTTGAAGGTTCCTGTCGGGTTTGTCGCCATAAATGACGAGGGTTTCGCTACTTGGCAGATTAAGGCGAATGGCTTTTTCGTAACACAGGATGTCGGCAAGGTGAGAACTTAACCAATCCATGCCAATGATGACGTCGAAAAGTTTTATTGTGACCGGCATCAGGTCGATTTGGAAGGAATAGTTGTTCAAAGTGAGGGTACATCCTATGTATATATCGTTAGTGCTCTCTGCCTTACAATTTTCCATTTATACGGTGAAAGTGTCATTTAGTGATTGGGGATTTTGTTTAAGTAAGGGTTTAAACTTGTGGCTCGCGAAACTTTTCTCCGCACCACTATCGAAAAGTATGCATGCATATGAATTATTGAGGAGGAACGTACCGGTAACCAGAGTAGGATCATTCATGTCCTCCACATGCCCCATTGTTAAAACTCTTCCCACACCTCCAACATTCCTTTCTTTTGGACAATCCCTCTTGAAATTCCCCATTTAACCACATCCGTAGCAAGCCTGGCTTACCCCAGCATTAGTAGTTTGGGTGGTTTGTTGTGTCGGTGCCTTACAGAAGTGGGCGGCATGCCCCTTCTTGTTGCAATTTTTGCAGTGCATCTCTCGGCAGGCTCTACAAAGATGGAACGGCAGGAACAGTAGCAGCATGAACTGCCTCAGTTTGCTGTTTCTTTGTGGGCTCTTGTGTCGGCTGGCCCTTCCTCTTGTTCCAAAACTTCCTCTTATTGTCACTCCCTTTTGCTTGCTCGGGAATGTCTGTCATAAAGCCCTGGCGGACTCCATGATCCACAAGTGTTTTTGCCAAGCGTTTGGCACTATCAAAAGTGGACGGGTATGTTGATATCACTTTTCCTTGAATCTGGGGGGATAGTCCCCAGATGTATCGCTCCACCTTTTTACTTTCCAGGGTGACCATCCCGGGACATAGTACTGCTAGATCGCTACACCTGGCAGTGTAGGTTTCGATGTCGGAGTCCTTCATTGTAAGGTTCCAGAGCTCTTGCTCTAGTTTTTGTACTTCACCCCTCGGGCAGTATTCTGCTAGCATCAGAATTTTCAAGTCTTCCCATCTCATGGCGTTGGCCACTAGGAGGGTCAGCGATTTGACATAGCCGTTCCACTAGGAGAGAGCTCTATTCATGAATGTGCAGGCTGTGAATTTGACCTTGCTAGCTTCTAGGCATGCGCAGATTTCGAAAACTGACTCTGTTTTGCTGAACCATCTTGTTAAAGCAATGACACCTCTGGTGCCATCGAAATACTTTGGTTTGCTATTTGTGAAGTCTTTATAGGAACATTCCCTCGGGTGTCCCTGGTTATCTCCTTATTTAGTGTTACTGGTACCGCCTCCTGTCCCACTGGCACCATTCGTGCTGTTTTGTGCCATGGCGGCTGTTACAGAGGCTTGGAAAACGGCAGTGTCCATTTGCTGAGGTGGTAGTGGTGGTGGAGTTGGTGTTGTGTTGTTGACATACCTGATAGATTTATGTGGTGGCATCATGCTGCCATAAGGTTTAAACACGTTTTCGAATTAGAACATCTTAACTATAGGCCTGACTATGTTAACTATATAAGAATAATGGTATGAAATACACATAAATGGCCTAATTGTGTAGTCCTATAATATCATTTAATAATCCTAAAGTCTTTTAAACATTATGTTTGGTTCTAGAGTTTCCTTGTATGGAGTATTGGTAAGTTTCAGACTCGTTGTTCACCACGATCATTCCCAAACACATGTTAGTCATATTTTGCATAAATATAGTTGATCAGACTATATTCATCCCATATATGATTACATAACTATCTAGGCTTAACCGCAGCGTCCAACTTATCTAAATACTTTTACATGGTTCTTACTATGATATTGTTTCTGGTATGTATGCATGTTTGTATACTTTTTATAAAAATACTTATATTTTAAAAGTATACTTTTAGTCATAGCGTTTTAGCCCCATTGTATTTATATTTGTATATCTTACATGGTTTGATATACTTAGTTCGCTAAAAAATGCTCTGATACCAATCTGTCACACGCCCGAACCGGAACGGCAGAAACGTCCGGGGGCGGATGACGCCATGTACAGTATCATAACAATTGAATAATATAGATGAAAGCATTACAATCATCATATTGATAATTTAATAATTACATTGAGTTCGATTCATTGTTTGACTCCAAAAACATACGACAAAAATATAATTCGTAACACTACTACGCTGCGTCTTCACAAAACCTATGCGGGTACCTGTCTACTGATTCCCTAAGAATACAAGTGGTTTTGAAGAAAAAGTTTCAACATTTAAGTTAGTGAGTTCATAAGCACTTTGTATGAGAAAGATATGTCCTTGTTCCTTGAAAATGATAGTGTGTTTTTCTAGAAAATACAATATTTTCTTTTTAAAGTGAATTAAAGTCTTAGGATCCCTAAGGCTGAAAATGTATAAGTATTTATGTATTCTGAAGTAGTATAATGTAGTTTTATATCTTTATAAAACCATTTGAAGTTATTTATGATTCGTAAACCAAACATATTGTTAATACCCCTTGTGAGTTATTATAACCATGCTAATGACCTAGATGGCCTGTACAACATTCTTCAGACGTCGGAATGGTACGGCATTTGTCACCCCAGACCTTTCGGTCTAACTGTAGCTAATAGTTTAGGTGCGGGATTGTCAGTCCCGTATAGATCTATACACAAGTGTCACGCTATCTTACAGGAGATTCTGGTTATAATACAGGAACTTTAGTATGTACTTTGGTAAGTACGGTGAAGGAATGTCTCATAAAGCTGTATTGACGGTTTACGGGTAGTGTAATGAAAACTCCTTTTCTTGTAAATGTATGTATCATTCATTTATAGTGTTTTTCTAGTGCAAAAATAATTATACTTTTAAAAAATTATTTCTTTGTCCCCAAAAGGGTAAAATAGTGTGAATATTCCATAAACTATACCTATTATAGTTTATATAAATGTTTCGTTGAAATAATGAATCATTTGTATGCTATTATCAATGTATCATGATAATAAAAGGAAATAAAATAATTATATATGTATGTTTATATAATTATACCCTTTTTGCTCAACTTGTTACAAAAAGTGTTAAAGTCTTATAAAATATACTCATTATAGTTTATTTTAGTGAACATAGCGTATTTGTACTCGTTTTTCATAGCTTTGTAATTTTAGCAAAACTTTGCTTGTATATGTTCACGAATTTGGAAATAAATGTATTGAATGTATTTTAGTATTTTTACTCAAACGGTGGTTTGTATTTTTAACACAAGTTTTCTTGTGTTTTACTTGTATCCCCCCCCCCTAAAATATAGAAAATCGTGTAAAATGTAGGGGTATGAACTCACCTCGAGTGTGTTCTTGATTGGATAATGAAGTGATGGTGATAATCTTCAACTTAGAACACTTGAAAGCAGTTATAATCCTAATAGTCTTAAACACATAAAAAAATGTGTAAATTAGATGAACTAACAAGGAAGGTGTTGTATGAATACTAAATTAGTAAGGAAACTTACAATATATTCTTGAAAATTAACTTGAAGAACTTTGTTTCCTGGGGAAATTTTGAAGATGTTCTGGGTAAAGATATGAAGATTTAAAGATGTGCTATGTTGATCTCGTTTCTTTGAGAGAAAAGTCAAGGAATTTGAAGATGGAAATGAGAAATGAGGTGATGATTTCGGTTTAGCATATAAATGGGGGTGGAAGTGATGTGATGTTTGCATATGTATGTGTATTTTATCATATTGGGAAAATTAGCATTGGATAAGGTTTGCGAATTCGGACATGGTACCACTGAAATCCCCATTTTTGTTCAAGCTCCAACCGAGAACCTCAAGGTCTTTGGTCTAGTTCTTCTCGGCCAAGGCATGAGATTTCGGACCATTGCAACCAAAATCTCATGGTTTTTGATTCCTAAAACCGAAAACCTCACAAGCAAAGTGATATTTCATGATTTAATTTTTCACTATTTGACTTTTGTTTGCATAATTGACTTTTATTTGACTTTCTTTGACTTTTATTGACCCTAAATAACCGGTTGTTACAGTTGAGTTCCATATGCTTCAGATATAGAATCGATCATGTATGCTATGACTTGTTGTTATTACGATGTCTTAGTTGTTTTGAACATCGTGAGATTGTATCATAAATTTGTTCAACTGAACCGTTAGACAAATATCTTTGATATTATGAGGTATTTGAGAAATACCAAGGACTTGTTACATGTAGACAGTAATGAACATGATTATGAAAAGCTATGTGACATAAAGTTTTAGGGATGACTCTGCGTCATAGTCAAAATGGACATTCATTTTGAATAGTAGTGCGGTAACATAAAAGGTTTCATGTAGGAGATGGTGGTAGACTCGACAATATGAGTCGAATTACGTTAGTGAAAGTGAATTATTCAAGGAGCGTACATGGACTAGAAGACTTCATTGTTTATCTTGGAGTTGTTTTGAGTAACAAATTGTCAGTAGAAATATCATGTGAAGGCACAGCCGCATTGACTAATGATCCTTCAGACCCTAGAAGGTTAATGCATAAATAAAGGAAATTCCACTACATCCAAGAAAAGAGTTGAGGATGGAGATCAAGTTATGAAGTGAGTATCTGCCTGATGATTCGTTCACAATAGTGATGACCAAAGGAAAACATGATGTGCATTCTTAGAGCATTGACATGAGAAGTGTTGACTGGTTTAGTTGTTAACTCGATTACCCCAAAACATTCATATAATATTTAAATCAATAATTATATGCTAGTTAAATAATGGAGATTTATTTATATTCAGAAGTATGATACCATAGACAATTAGTATATTATTGTGTTTCATTTTGCGTGTTTCTTCCAGAGTAATTAATTTACTCGAAAATCCACAGTCGGCCATACTTTTAGGAAGTAAGTATTGATTTAAGATTTTCACAGAGTATTAGTAGGTTTTCCATGGTGATTGGATGAGACATAGAGATTGCTACTATACTCATGAGTACTTATATGGAGATTTTAAGTATTCTATAAACCCACACTTATACATTACTTCATGTGTAACGCTCGATATTCGATATGAAGTTGATTCCAAGTTGTAGAGGTTTTCTCCGTGGGACTCGGCGAGTTGGAGCCTCAACTCAGCATGTCGAGATGTTATTGGCCGCAGAATTTAATGAACCAACTCGCCGAGTTAAGGTGCCTCAACTCGGCAAGTTGGCAGTTGGGTTGGAAACCCTACTTTTTGGGGTGTTGCACCCTATTTAAAGGCCTTAAGTTCCTTTGGGTAGCCTCCTTATCAGCCTCCATTATTTTCAAAACCCTAAAACAAGTTATAGCCTCCTGTTAACCATTTGAGTCTTGGAAGGAAGTTTGGTGTTCATTTTGTGCATTGTGAAAGGAGTTAGAAGATTTTGAAGTTGCTAAGCTTGGAGAAGCAAGTCTTGGATCCAGAATCTCTACCCATTTTGCAAGGAGTTTGAGGTATATAGTTATTATCTTGATGGCTAGATTCTTAGATCTCTCTTTTGGGTTAAATTGTTATGTTTTAGCCATGGATTGGATGGATGTTGGGATTAGGATGTTCCAAAGCTTTATTCTTCCAAATTTGGGGTTTTCATGGACTCTTTTGGCATAAGGTTGCCAACTTTATGGATTTAAGGGATTCATGAATTCATTAGGTCCCTTATTAAGCCCTTCTTGAGCTTTTGAGCTTCTCTTACGCATGCATTAATGTAAAGTTGGCAACTTTACTTGGTCTTCCAGCTCTAGGGTGTCAGATCTGCAATTTGGGGCTTTGTCTTTGAAGATTAAGTGCTTAATGGTTAAGCCCTCACTCTTTTAAGTCTAGGGTGTGGGTTTGGACCTATTTCAATGGTTCCTGGGGGTAAATTTGTAAACCTTACCCTTCTAGATCTCATTTTGGTCGAGATCTGATCTTTGGAGCTCTTGGATTCGATCAAGGCAGCTTAATGTATTAAGTTGTTAGGTCTTGAGTGAACTCGGTGAGTTTGTTGGTCAACTCGGCGTGTTGGCTTGGTTTTTCCCCGTTTCAAGTTGATGGATAACACAGCGAGTTTGTTGGTCAACTCGACGTGTTGGGTCAACATGGAATGTTAATCTTGACTTTTGACTTTTGTCTTGGACCAAGTTTTTCGTAAGGGGGTGCTTGAGGTAATCTGAATTGCACTAAGGAAATTATAGGATTAGGATAAGGCCCATATGGGGTTAGGCCCAATTTGGAAAATTGTGTCACTAGTGGGCCTTTCTGGATCTTTTGGTGTTGGGCCTTTTTGGTTTTGGGCTCTGGCCTCAATTTTGATCCCTGTTGGGTCAGTGGTAAAATGGTTATTTTACCCTAAGTATGGATTATGAATCATATTGGAACCCGGTTGCGAATTGGGCGTTATTTTGGTATTGATAGCCCGGGGAGTCGTCAGGGCAGCAGCTAGGGATTTCTTTCAGTGAGCTTCAGCATTCGAGGTGAGTCTCCTCACTGTGTTATGGGTCGAAGGCATCGATGCCGGCCCATTTGGTTTATGTATTGTAGGAAGACCCAGAGGTAGCTCCTAGAACTTGTATGCTAGTTATGTAGTGTAGATTGTATGCTAGTTGTCTTTATGATGCTTGCATGGAAGACCCAGAGGTAGCTCCTGGCATTTGTCTGTAAGACCCAGGGTTTTCGCCCTCGGCATGGCAAGGAAGACCACGAAGCGGCTCGTGGCATAATGGCATGACTATGGATGGCACATAGAACCTTTATTGATTGTGATATATGTATGATAAACGTGGCTCAGTGATATGAATGGTATTTATGGCTCGATTGGTATGTGTGGTATGTGGTATTTGGGGAACTCACTAAGCTTTGTGCTTACAGTTTGTGGTTTATGGTTTCAGGTACTTCCGGTTCGAAAGGGAAGGGTGCGGCTTGACCGCAGCGCATACGCCCGTGTTTTCCGCAATACGTGATCTTTATGGAATGAACTCTGATAATTGTCTTATTTTGTAATGCTTTTAAATGTTTGGATAAAGTTACAATGGTGTTTTGATTATAATGAAAATGAAATTTTTACCCTTGATTTTCTGGATTTTACAAGTTGGTATCAGAGCCTTGGTTTGATGGATTCGGGCACGCCCTCGGGTGTGCCACAACTCAAACTGAGGATTTAGTGAATTTTTTTATAAAAAAAAACATTGATTTTAAAAATAATTTTTAATCAAAGAAAGGCGTGTGATGCGTGCAATCGGCCGAGCTCAAGTAAGTGGTTCCAAAAATACCAATACATGTTATTATGATATATATGATTACGAGAATTGAATGCTAGATTAGGGCTAAGGATCTTCTCAGTATTATATGATAGGAGAGATGCCTTTATATGTCTGATTATAAGAGCTTTGGAATTGGATGCTAGTATGGATTCCTGATTAGTGGATTGAATGGCTTGATTATTGTATGTTGGATGCTAGTAAGGATCTTCTGAATGCTGCTTGCTTTGTGCTTTGTGAGACTCTTAGTGATGTGGACCAGCTACTAAGGGAATATCTTAAGTCACATGTTGCGCAGGTTGAATAATCTTAGAGTGATGGACTTGGCCCTATTGTGCAGCTCTCGTTTGATTCCAACCGTTCTAGGACTGAGTCTTTTACTCGAAGGATTATCTGATCTCTGATGCATGTGACTATATTCACGAGGTAGCTAGTTGACATTAATGGGAAGCCTTCAGAAGCTGAGGGCAGGGTGAAGTCGGGAACCTAGGAATGCTTGGGATATGCTTCAGTAGGTTTAGTGGTGCGGGTTAGTGAGTTTGGTGTATAGGTTGAGGAGGTGACTTAGAGGATCCGGGATGATTGCTGAGGAAAGTATGGATAGGTGTGGAAGGTAGTATTGGGCCCGTACAACTAAAAGCACAAGATCCATACTCGAATCGGTGAGAGTCTTGGAGAATCTAAGAAGCTTATGGAAAGGAGGATTCTTGGGTATGTTTTGATCATTGGCATGTTGTATTTTCATTTTGGAGATGAGCTCTCAGGGAGGTGGTTCGAGTTTTGTTTCTGGTTCGGGTTTCGGCTGAGGTGCAGGTGCTGAGCTGATTAGCAAGCAGATGTGGGAGTTCATCTCATCAGAGATTTCTTGTAGTATTTCAGAGATCTTGGATGAGCGCATTGGCATGTTCCATGCAGAGCTTATGGCTATCATTGAAGCTCACACTCTTTCTTTACGGGAGTTTTGTGCTTGTGGAGCTCCTACGTTCCATGGGGAGAGGAACCCCATCGTTAGTAGGAGGTGGTTAGCGGATATGGATAACGCGTTCAGGACGAGTTTCTGCCCCGAGGAGGCGAAGGTTAGATATGCTTCCTGCCTATTGAAGGACAGGGAACGAGATTCGTAGGAAGAGGTCAGCAGTGAGTTGGATTATGATTTTGTTGATGATATGCCATGGGATGACTTCTCGACCAGGTTTCGAGATGATTTTGCACCGACGATTGAGGTGCAGCAGTTGGCACAAGAGTTTCTGGATCTTCGCTAGACTACTAAAACTGTGGCAGAGATCATTGCCAAGTTCTGAGAGAAGGCTTTATTGGTACCACAGTATGCAGCTGAAGAGGAAATGAAGAAGGTGAGGTATTGTGATATGTTGTGGAATGATATCAGGGAGTTCGTGAGTATTTCAGGGTGCAAGACCCTAAATGATATGGTTTCTATATCCCAGGAGCAGGAGATCAGTTTGGACCACCTTGGGAAGAGGGGATCATATCAGGTGCATATAATGGAGGTTCCCAAGTATAGCGTACCATCCTCAGACTGATGGGAAAAGTCCTTGGGAACCAATCTTGACATGAGTACAGCGTACCATCCTCAGACTGATGGGCAAAGCGAGAGAACCATACAAACGCTGGAAGACATGTTAAGAGCTTGTGTGATAGATTTTGGTAAAGCTTGGGACACCCATTTACCACTAGTTGAATTCTCCTACAACAATAGCTATCACACTAGCATCAAAGTTGCACCCTTTGAAGTTCTCTATGGCCGTAAGTGCATATCTCCTCTGTGTTGGGCTGAAGTGGCCGATACGCAACTAGCCAAAAACCAAGTAACCGACGGTACTCTAACCGGTCCCGAGATCATACGAGAAACCACAGAAAATATTGTACAAATTTGGGAACGATTGAAAGCTTCTCGAGATAGACAGAAGGGTTGTGCAGACAAACGAAAAGAACCCTTGGAATTCCAGGTTGGTGACCGCGTCTTGTTAAAGGTCTCACCCTGGATAGGAATGATACGCTTTGGCAAAAGTGGAAAACTAAGTCCAAGGTACATCGGACCATCTGAGATTCTTGCTAGAATTGGTCCGATTGCTTATAAACTCAAATTACCGCAAGAACTCAGTAACATTCATCCCACTTTTCATGTCTCAAATCTCAAGAAGTGTCTGTCTGATGAGACTCTTGTAATTCCACTCAATGATATTGAATTAAAACGAGAGTCTACACTTCGTAGAAGAACCAGTGGAAATCATGGATAGGGAAATCAAAAGAACAAAACAAAGTCGTATACCAATAGTGAAGGTTCGCTGGAATGCCAAGCGAGGACCTGAATACACTTGGGAACGGGAAGATCAGATGCAACAAAAATATCCACATCTTTTCCCTAGTCCATGAGTACCAATTTAGAAATAATTTCGGGACGAAATTCCCTCTAACGGGGGGATAATGTAACAACCCGTTATTTCGTACCAATGTAATAGTCTAGACCCTCTAACAGGAAGATCAGATGAAACAAAAATATCCACATCTTTTCCCTAGTCCATGAGTACCAATTTAAAATAATAAAAACAAATTTTTGTATACTATGCTCATTTACATAATCGACCCTCAAAAATGAAATGTTAAATAAACTTTTTTGGGATTAATATAGTGGTAGAAATCGTGTCAAGGATTTCAAAAATATAAAGAATGCCCAAATCCGAGTTATAACGAAGAAGTTATGACCTATCAAAGTTCCGCGACAAAACCGGCAAAACACTATTTAACGTAAAAAGTGAGTTTTCAATAAAATCCTTTATAGCCCTAACTATCTAAATGAAAGTTATAGTATACGTTAAACCGAGAGTCTCCATAAAAAGAACGACTAAATCTGACTTCGTATGAAGAAGTTATGATTTTTCCAAGTTTCGACACGACAATACACAGCCCGAAACTCGAAAGTTAGATCGAGCAACTTTTGGACAAAAAAACCTAAATAAGAATCAGAGATCTCATCAAAAGAAATCCAACAATAAAAAGACAGACGAAAACGGAAGTCAGATGAAGAAGTTATGAATTTTTAACGGACTTTTCCTGTCCCGGCCTGTTAAAAATAGATCAAAATTTGCCAACGGAGTCTAAACGAAAGTTATAGAGCATGGTCTTACCTACGCGCGGATATAAAGAACGTCAAAAACGGAGTTCGTATGAATACGCCCCGCGTACATGAATACGCCCAGCGTACTCGGAAACTAGGCCTCGGATTGACCACGTCGCCTAGTTTCCGAGTACGCCGGGCGTATTCATGTACACTCTATCTATGGTCATACACCCTTGTTAAGTCCATAATATAAGGCTATAAACACTTGCTAGGTGCTAGTTAACCATTAGAACTCTTGAAACCTTGGACCCCTTTAATTTAACACCCTAGAATAGAACATTTTACAAGAACAAAAGGAGTGTACGGCCGTACACCCTTGCATGGCCGTACACACCTCAAAACTCTCCAAAAGGGCCTCCGAAATGAGAACTTAGTTCATATTCTTTTTTAGCATTAGTCCCACTAGCTTCCCCATAGTTCAAACACCCTCTTGTGCATGTTTTGCCATGAGTGTATGGCCGTACACTCCATGGTCGTACACCCCTGGCCGTACACTCCATTTTGTGGCCGTATACACCCTTTAGTGAATCACATGTGATTCTAACACTTAGTCCAAGTGTTTCCTAGTCCCAAAGGGTGTTTCCTTGCATGTTAGTTGCTTTTAAACACTAAATTCATGCCATTATATGTCATTTAGGACTCGTTTGTGTCTCGGGACTTCATTCGTGGAACTTCTCATCCTTACACGCATATTCGATTGAATCACCCACATAAGGTGAGTTCATACCCCTATAATCCATCTTTTAACTGTTTTAAATGATTTTAAAGGGGGGAATAAAAGTTGAACACAATGATAATTGTGTAAATGTTTTGCTATAAACATCATTTTAAAGGATTGCTTATGTTTCATGAGTAAGCAAAACATTTCAAAAACTCTTTTTAAGTTATGTTACTTTATAGTTTATAAAACTCCGTTTTTAAAGTACAATCATAACTTAGTAGATAAATGAGTCTTTTCTTCAAGTCAATAACAGTTCAAAGTAAAGATACTAGTAAACTATAATAGGTATAGTTTAGGGGTTCAGTTCATACTAGACACTAGAACATAGAGAACATACTATAAAGAGAAACAGGGAGGTAGATACAATACACTAGAACATAGAGAACATACTATAAAGAGAAATAGGGAGGAAGATACAATACACGATAACATAAAGAACATACTATAAATAGAAATAGGGAGGAATATACAATACATGATAACAGAGAGAACATACTATATACTTTAACAGAAGAACAAATCATGATTAACAAAATTATACCAATGATCACTAACTCATTGTTCTAAACAAAAGGTGATAATAAATGTGTTATAAAAGATCAAGATAACTTTAATGTGAGACTACTTCATGGCTTAGCAATTCGTTTGCTGAAGTCGCATTTTGTAACCAGAGTCTCTTGCAGGGAGAGCGTATAGTATGGTTACAACCACATCACATTATGACCATAATAAAACAAACTAGTTTTAAGGTACTCAGTACTTCAGTATGTCAATTTAAAAGACAACTATGTACTTACATTTTCCCATTACTTTCATATTGTGACAGTTCCACTTGAAAGTTAATGCAAACTATTTTCGAGTTAAGATAGTTATAAACTAGGGAAAACTTACATCTTTACAAGCGAAAAACAGAACAGTCGAGTCTAGTACATTCAGTAGAAAGGGGCCTATAATGCTAAATTTATGAATCCTAAGTGTATACATCAGGAATATATATTAATCGGATCTGACAGGTAGTAGGATGTGTGCTTTCCGCTTCATTTCCTGTTCCTTGTTTGGTTGTGGGCTTAGAGCAGATTCACCCAACCTACTATCTATTCGATCTTAGCTATATATATATTCCGTATGCACCAAGTAATCATAAGAAGTACCATGTATGGCCAGGTCATAGTATACAAATTCAATACACCGTTTTCTAGTACAAAACATACTTTTCAAATAGAACATTTGGTAGACAAAACTAGAAACTTACCAGTAAAGGGTTTAATCCATTGTATTAAACGAGTATAACTTAAAGGACCTTTAGTGGCTAATTCTATAATACCTTAGTTTATACATCAGGGTTATATATAATTAATATTTGATAGGTAGTTGGATGTGTGCTTTCCGCCTCATTTCCTGTTCCTTGTTTGGTTGTGGGCTTAGGGCAGATTCACACAATTAACTATATGTTCGATATTAGATTATATATAGCTAGTATAAACTAAGTGATTATAGAAGGAACCATTGTGGTTACCATTTTTAGTAAAAGAAATAAGGGTTTTCTTAAAGAATGTTTTCATCAAATATAAAGGAACTATTACAGTTAACTCCGTGAGTACCAAGTGAATACGCCAGGGTTATATACAACGATGATCTAACAAACAATGGGATGTGTGCCTTCCGCCTCATTCCCTGTTCCTTGTTTGGTTGTGGGCTTAGGGCAGATACACACAATCGATTGTTTGTTTACTCTGGGTTTTATATAACTTGTATCCATTTAGTACTCATAGAAAGGATTGTAGAGTCATTTTTACTTATCTTTCATCAAAGAAGGAAATATAGGATTTTCTGGAGGAACAGACGAACTTTTCTAAAAGAACTTACAAATTACATTACATCACTAAAATCTTATGAACTCACCAGCATAAATGTTGATCTACACTTTCAAAATAACTTGTATTCTCAGGAGACCAGTAGACAGGTACACGCACTGGGATTCAGAAGATGGAGCATAATAGCTTCTTGTCTTGTTTTGTTATTTACTTTGTAGTCTATGTTATGTGAACCACATACTTTGTAAACACTTTCTTTCTAATGAAATGGTTGTTTGTTACTTTGATTACTATGATGCATGTCTTTTGATACTAAACATGATGTCCTCCTCCCCTGAACGTTTCCGCCGTTCCGGTTTTGGGGTGTGACAGATTGGTATCAGAGCATTGTTAATAGTGAACTAAGTATATCAACCGATAAAAGATATACAACTATAAATGCAAAGGGGCCGAAGTGATCTGGATAATATTATATTTTAAAAATATAACAATACCTTATAAAACTATACATACATGCGTATACATATATACATACTTGAACAAGTATCACAAGAAGAACAGAACAGAAGTATTTAAAGGTTGAACACTGCGGTCAAACCTAGACAATTATGTAATCATATCTAGGATCAATATAGCCTGATCAACTATATTCCTTCGAGATGTGACCGACATGTGTTTGGGAGTGATGTCGTGTTGCAACAGTCTTAAAACTTACCTAACGCTATTCAAGGGATGTCTAGATCAGAACATAAGGTTAAGATATATGGGAGTATTTTATGATACTATAACACGACAACAAGTTTAAAACATACCAAGTACATTATGTTAAGGTACTATAGGAGTATTTTAGGCACTATATAAATAACTTATGTGATAACTTAAAAGACCCTTACGGATAGGTCTATAATCTTGCAATGTATACTTCCAAGGTTTTATATAATTGAGATTTTATAGACTTAGAATTTGTGATCTATGCTTCACTACCTGTTCCTTGTTTGGGTGTGGTTTTGGAGTAGGATCACTTATCTGAAGGTCTATTTAATCATAAATTATATACAACTTGTATATATTGTGCAATTATAGGAGGACTCTGTAAGGATCACCCCATAATGTTTCACTTAATCTCTTAGATTCTTTACACACTTCCATTCTCGCACGACAAACTCAAATAGATGTAACCACTTCCTCATAGCAGTCAATAGAAGAGTCAAGGAGGAACAAGAGCAGGTTCATGAGAAGTTTTCAAAGAAGGATCAGCCGAAGTAACCAAAACGTCTTATGCGTCACACTAATAAATAATAATCTTGATTAACTTAATGAGTTAGTGGAGACACTGCTCACACTATGTGTTAGGATTATTTTCTTTTCGTGCAACTGGTAACAGTTATTCAAGTCACAGATATTCATTCGAGGATAGCCATTTCTAATTCATAAAGTTTATTTTGTATAGACTCCATTATGAATTGTTTCCCAAACCCTAGGAAAGTCAGAACCAGATACACTCAGACCAAGGATAACTTAGTTTAAATATCACTAGTACAATACCTACTTCCACTCACTACCATGGGCACATCTCAGGAATGTTGTTAGAAACACTGAGAATAGTCCAGCAAAGCGTGAAATTATTAAGTATAATTAATACGTTGGAATGCATCTAGTGATGACCATCATTACTCACGAGATCATTCTTTGCCATGCAACAGATTTATGTATTCACAAGGAGGGAACCAACCAACAGGAGAAGCACCAATTCTGCAAATAGACTCCGCTACTTTTCAGGCTGTGGTCACAGCTGCTGTGACAGCCGTTCTGGCACAGTTTAATACTAATAACGCCAGCAGAAGCGGAGGCGGTGCCGGTTACACTAATCACAAAAGTTATCAAGGGATCCCACGGGTGTCTGCTGACAAGGACACCCCAGACCACCAGCCTAAGAGCAATAAGAGAAAGTTCTGGGACAAAAAGGGGAAAAAGTCGGCTCAAGGTTTTACCGAGAGGCGACAGCCCGTGACTACCCCTGCGGTCACAACAACAGTCACAACATCTGGCACTTCATCTGCCACTACCACCTCCGTCAAACAATATGCTGGAAACCTTCCGAGGTGCGACAAATGCACCTATCACCACAACAGAGATTGCCGAGAGATGCAGTGTAAGAATTTCCACAAGAAGGGGCACACCGTCTGTTTCTGCAGGGCGCCGACACGGCCAATCCCCCAAGTAAACCTGGCTTGTTTCAAGTGCGGCAAATCTGGACACTTTAAGAGGAATTTTCCAACAGGGAGGAAAGACGAAGGAACCCGTTTCTGTGGAGCTCCGACTCAGCACATCACTTCAACCACCGATGCTGGTATAGTTTAGGTATGACATGCATGTGGTGAAATGGGGCATGAAAAGAGAGACTGCCCAACAGTGGGAGGTAACGGAGGAAATGGAGGAATCTAACGACAAGACATAAGGGAGCAACGAGTAACCCCGCTTTTGAAGTTTTTGGTACGTCTTCAAAATAAGAATTATTTTAAAAATTATTCTATATTTATATAAGATTAACACTTGGGGAAAACATTTAAAAGTAATTATAATAACTCACTTATCTCACTTATCAGAACAAGTCACATTATTCAAGAGAACTAAAAGATCCGTTCAGAGAAGCTATGATGGCTTAGTATGTACATCAGGGTTGTGCATAGCTAAGATTTTGCAGACTTAGAGTGAGTGATTCCGCCTTAATTCCTGTTCCTTTTTTGGTTGTGGATTTGGGGCAGACTTACTCAGTCGACTGTCTTATTCATCTTAATTATTCATAACTTGTATATGCCAGGCGATCACAGTGGTACCGAGGAGGATCGTAGTATAAAGTATTGACATTAGTTATCAAAGCACTTTCACTGTATGTACTCGCTCATCGCGGTACGATATGTAGAAGTGTTAACATCAAGGAGAAAACATGAAGCACTAGAAAGTATACACAGAGTACATTGTCGAGCACACTAGAGATATATCATCGTATAACAGACGTTTCTTTCAAATAGGCCAAACTTTTGTTTAGTAAAGAGTCTGTTGCTATCATTCGTCATGAATTGGTGTGGTCCTCACCATACTAAGTTCATATGTTTCCATCGCCTTGACCGTAAAATTCACGAAACCTTCGTCATTCGTAACGACAGTCTGATCCCGACTTCGGAATTGTCTACCTCGTATTCTAAACCCCGAAGTACTCGTGCGAAGAGTACTTTGCCCTCCGAAACCTTGCCGTCGTATGTTCAACAGACCTTCCCGAACTACCACTCGTCCAACAGATCAAGTTCAAGCACAGAGGCTAAGGACAAATACAGCTACCTATCACTATTCAGTGTATACGCGAGGGTGGTATATGATTATGATTATGCATATTTAGTATGTGTACTTCCGCCCTATCTCCTATTCCTTGTCTGGTTGTGGACCTGGGGCAGAGTCGCACATCCGACCGTCTTACTAATCTTAATTATATACGACTTGTATACACGAGGTAATGATAGATGGACCAA
This sequence comes from Lactuca virosa, assembly GCF_052849685.1. Classification (NCBI taxonomy): domain Eukaryota; kingdom Viridiplantae; phylum Streptophyta; class Magnoliopsida; order Asterales; family Asteraceae; genus Lactuca; species Lactuca virosa. The sequence goes on along the minus strand of NC_136434.1, from coordinate 274,982,254 downwards.
GTGTGAATCCTATCATGGATAGAAGGGCAAAGTTGCCCACGTCTACGAGTGGGTATTCTTCCAATCATAAGAGCACAACCCCGGTAGTACTGCTATGAAAGCTAATTTCGGGATGAAATTCCATCTAACGGGGGGATGATGTGACAACCCGAAAATTTTTGCCTTGTAAGTCCAGCCATTCAATTCAACCGAGAGTCAGACTCGTTTCTGTTATCTTTTAGCATTGTTTAGATTTTTTTTAAGGCTTCAAAGCTCAGTACATTCAAGCATTGGGTATAGGATTGAGTTGCTTAGGTTCTTCGCGTTGAAATCAAGCCGAACACTCCATGCAAGGGAGTGTACGGCCGTACACATGGGTGTACGGCCATACACCCATGATGACCGTGAACTCTCCCCCATATATAAGCCATCCCATTCATTTTATTCATTTCTTCAACTTCCAACTCAAGAAATTGGATTCTCTCTCAACTATCATCGAGTTTTTCACCTAGATCTTCAAGGAAAGTAAGTATTCGTCCTTTGTTAGTTGATTCATTGCTATATCTAGTAAGGATTCATGATTTCATCCATGAAACATCCTCAAAACTCAAGAACATCAAGAGTGTACGACCGTACACTCTATCTATGGTCGTACACCCTTGTTAAGAACATAATATAAGGCTATAAACACTTGCTAGGTGCTAGTTAACCATTAGAACTCTTGAAACCTTGGACCCCTTTGATTTAACACCCTAGAATCGACCATTTTACAAGAACAAAATGAGTGTACGGCCATAGAACCTTGCATAGCCGTACACACCTCAAAACTCTCCAAAAGGGCCTCCAAAATGAGAACTTAGTTCATATTCATGTTGAGCAATAGTCCTACTAGCTTCCACATATTTCAAACACCCTCTTGTGCATGTTTTGCCATGAGTGTATGGCCGTACACTCCATGGCCGTACACCCCTGGCCGTACACTCCATTTTGTGGCCGTATACACCCTTTAGTGAATCACATGTGATTCTAACACTTAGTCCAAGTGTTTCCTAGTCCCTAAGGGTGTTTCCTTGCATGTTAGTTGCTTTTAAACACTAAATTCATGCAATTATATGCCATTATATGTCATTTAGGACTCATTTGTGTCTCGGGACTTCATTCGTGGAACTTCTCATCCTTACGCGTATATTCGATTGAATCACCCACATAAGGTGAGTTCATACCCCTATAATCAATCTTTTAACTGTTTTAAATGCTTTTATGGGGGGGGGGAATACAAGTTGAACACAATGATAATTGTGTAAGTGTTTTTTTTTAAACATCATTTTAAAGGATTGCTTATGTTTCATGAGTAATCAAAACATTTCAAAAACTCTTTTTAAGTTATGTTACTTTATAGTTTATAAAACTCCGTTTTTAAAGTACAATCATAACTTAGTAGATAAATGAGTCTTTTCTTCAAGTCAGTAACAGTTCAAAGTAAAGATACTAGTAAACTATAATAGGTATAGTTTAGGGGTTCAGTTCATACTAGACACTAGAACATAGAGAACATACTATAACGAGAAACAGGGAGGTAGATACAATACACTAGAACATAGAGAACATACTATAAAGAGAAATTGGGAGGAAGATACAATACACGATAACATAAAGAGCATACTATAAAGAGAAACAGGGAGGAATATACAATACATGATAACAGAGAGAACATACTATATACTTTAACAAAAGAACAAATCATGATTAACAAAATTATACCAATGATCACCAACTCATTGTTCTAAACAAAAGGTGATAATAAATGTGGTACACAAGATCAAGATAACTTTAATGTGAGACTACTTCATGGCTTAGCAATTCGTTTGCTGAAGTCGCGTTTTGTAACCAGAGTCTCTTGCAGGGAGAGCGTATAGTATGGTTACAACCTAATCACATTATGACCTTAATAAAACAAACTAGTTTTAAGGTAGTCAGTACTTCAGTATGTCAATTTAAAAGACAACTGTGTACTTATATTTTCCCATTACTTTCATATTGTGACAGTTCCACTTGAAAGTTAATGCAAACTATTTTCGAGTTAAGATAGTTATAAACTAGGGAAAACTTACATCTTTACAAGCGAAAAACAGAACAGTCGAGTCTAGTACATTCAGTAGAAAGGGGCCTATAATGCTAAATTTATGAATCCTAAGTGTATACATCAGGAATATATATTAATCGGATCTGACAGGTAGTAGGATGTGTGCTTTCCGCTTCATTTCCTGTTCCTTGTTTGGTTGTGGGCTTAGAGCAGATTCACCCAACCTACTATCTATTCGATCTTAGCTATATATATATTCCGTATGCACCAAGTAATCATAAGAAGTACCATGTATGGCCAGGTCATAGTATACAAATTCAATACACCGTTTTCTAGTACAAAACATACTTTTCAAATAGAACATTTGGTAGACAAAACTAGAAACTTACCAGTAAAGGGTTTAATCCATTGTATTAAACGAGTATAACTTAAAGGACCTTTAGTGGCTAATTCTATAATACCTTAGTTTATACATCAGGGTTATATATAATTAATATTTGATAGGTAGTTGGATGTGTGCTTTCCGCCTCATTTCCTGTTCCTTTTTTGGTTGTGGGCTTAGGGCAGATTCACACAATTAACTATATGTTCGATATTAGATTATATATAGCTAGTATAAACTAAGTGATTATAGAAGGAACCATTGTGGTTACCATTTTTAGTAAAAGAAATAAGGGTTTTCTTAAAGAATGTTTTCATCAAATATAAAGGAACTATTACAGTTAACTCCGTGAGTACCAAGTGAATACGCCAGGGTTATATACAACGATGATCTAACAAACAATGGGATGTGTGCCTTCCGCCTCATTCCCTGTTCCTTGTTTGGTTGTGGGCTTAGGGCAGATACACACAATCGATTGTTTGTTTACTCTGGGTTTTATATAACTTGTATCCATTTAGTACTCATAGAAAGGATTGTAGAGTCATTTTTACTTATCTTTCATCAAAGAAGGAAATATAGGATTTTCTGGAGGAACAGACGAACTTTTCTAAAAGAACTTACAAATTACATTACATCACTAAAATCTTATGAACTCACCAGCATAAATGTTGATCTACACTTTCAAAATAACTTGTATTCTCAGGAGACCAGTAGACAGGTACACGCACTGGGATTCAGAAGATGGAGCATAATAGCTTCTTGTCTTGTTTTGTTATTTACTTTGTAGTCTATGTTATGTGAACCACATACTTTGTAAACACTTTCTTTCTAATGAAATGGTTGTTTGTTACTTTGATTACTATGATGCATGTCTTTTGATACTAAACATGATGTCCTCCTCCCCTGAACGTTTCCGCCGTTCCGGTTTTGGGGTGTGACAGATTGGTATCAGAGCATTGTTAATAGTGAACTAAGTATATCAACCGATAAAAGATATACAACTATAAATGCAAAGGGGCCGAAGTGATCTGGATAATATTATATTTTAAAAATATAACAATACCTTATAAAACTATACATACATGCGTATACATATATACATACTTGAACAAGTATCACAAGAAGAACAGAACAGAAGTATTTAAAGGTTGAACACTGCGGTCAAACCTAGACAATTATGTAATCATATCTAGGATCAATATAGCCTGATCAACTATATTCCTTCGAGATGTGACCGACATGTGTTTGGGAGTGATGTCGTGTTGCAACAGTCTTAAAACTTACCTAACGCTATTCAAGGGATGTCTAGATCAGAACATAAGGTTAAGATATATGGGAGTATTTTATGATACTATAACACGACAACAAGTTTAAAACATACCAAGTACATTATGTTAAGGTACTATAGGAGTATTTTAGGCACTATATAAATAACTTATGTGATAACTTAAAAGACCCTTACGGATAGGTCTATAATCTTGCAATGTATACTTCCAAGGTTTTATATAATTGAGATTTTATAGACTTAGAATTTGTGATCTATGCTTCACTACCTGTTCCTTGTTTGGGTGTGGTTTTGGAGTAGGATCACTTATCTGAAGGTCTATTTAATCATAAATTATATACAACTTGTATATATTGTGCAATTATAGGAGGACTCTGTAAGGATCACCCCATAATGTTTCACTTAATCTCTTAGATTCTTTACACACTTCCATTCTCGCACGACAAACTCAAATAGATGTAACCACTTCCTCATAGCAGTCAATAGAAGAGTCAAGGAGGAACAAGAGCAGGTTCATGAGAAGTTTTCAAAGAAGGATCAGCCGAAGTAACCAAAACGTCTTATGCGTCACACTAATAAATAATAATCTTGATTAACTTAATGAGTTAGTGGAGACACTGCTCACACTATGTGTTAGGATTATTTTCTTTTCGTGCAACTGGTAACAGTTATTCAAGTCACAGATATTCATTCGAGGATAGCCATTTCTAATTCATAAAGTTTATTTTGTATAGACTCCATTATGAATTGTTTCCCAAACCCTAGGAAAGTCAGAACCAGATACACTCAGACCAAGGATAACTTAGTTTAAATATCACTAGTACAATACCTACTTCCACTCACTACCATGGGCACATCTCAGGAATGTTGTTAGAAACACTGAGAATAGTCCAGCAAAGCGTGAAATTATTAAGTATAATTAATACGTTGGAATGCATCTAGTGATGACCATCATTACTCACGAGATCATTCTTTGCCATGCAACAGATTTATGTATTCACAAGGAGGGAACCAACCAACAGGAGAAGCACCAATTCTGCAAATAGACTCCGCTACTTTTCAGGCTGTGGTCACAGCTGCTGTGACAGCCGTTCTGGCACAGTTTAATACTAATAACGCCAGCAGAAGCGGAGGCGGTGCCGGTTACACTAATCACAAAAGTTATCAAGGGATCCCACGGGTGTCTGCTGACAAGGACACCCCAGACCACCAGCCTAAGAGCAATAAGAGAAAGTTCTGGGACAAAAAGGGGAAAAAGTCGGCTCAAGGTTTTACCGAGAGGCGACAGCCCGTGACTACCCCTGCGGTCACAACAACAGTCACAACATCTGGCACTTCATCTGCCACTACCACCTCCGTCAAACAATATGCTGGAAACCTTCCGAGGTGCGACAAATGCACCTATCACCACAACAGAGATTGCCGAGAGATGCAGTGTAAGAATTTCCACAAGAAGGGGCACACCGTCTGTTTCTGCAGGGCGCCGACACGGCCAATCCCCCAAGTAAACCTGGCTTGTTTCAAGTGCGGCAAATCTGGACACTTTAAGAGGAATTTTCCAACAGGGAGGAAAGACGAAGGAACCCGTTTCTGTGGAGCTCCGACTCAGCACATCACTTCAACCACCGATGCTGGTATAGTTTAGGTATGACATGCATGTGGTGAAATGGGGCATGAAAAGAGAGACTGCCCAACAGTGGGAGGTAACGGAGGAAATGGAGGAATCTAACGACAAGACATAAGGGAGCAACGAGTAACCCCGCTTTTGAAGTTTTTGGTACGTCTTCAAAATAAGAATTATTTTAAAAATTATTCTATATTTATATAAGATTAACACTTGGGGAAAACATTTAAAAGTAATTATAATAACTCACTTATCTCACTTATCAGAACAAGTCACATTATTCAAGAGAACTAAAAGATCCGTTCAGAGAAGCTATGATGGCTTAGTATGTACATCAGGGTTGTGCATAGCTAAGATTTTGCAGACTTAGAGTGAGTGATTCCGCCTTAATTCCTGTTCCTTTTTTGGTTGTGGATTTGGGGCAGACTTACTCAGTCGACTGTCTTATTCATCTTAATTATTCATAACTTGTATATGCCAGGCGATCACAGTGGTACCGAGGAGGATCGTAGTATAAAGTATTGACATTAGTTATCAAAGCACTTTCACTGTATGTACTCGCTCATCGCGGTACGATATGTAGAAGTGTTAACATCAAGGAGAAAACATGAAGCACTAGAAAGTATACACAGAGTACATTGTCGAGCACACTAGAGATATATCATCGTATAACAGACGTTTCTTTCAAATAGGCCAAACTTTTGTTTAGTAAAGAGTCTGTTGCTATCATTCGTCATGAATTGGTGTGGTCCTCACCATACTAAGTTCATATGTTTCCATCGCCTTGACCGTAAAATTCACGAAACCTTCGTCATTCGTAACGACAGTCTGATCCCGACTTCGGAATTGTCTACCTCGTATTCTAAACCCCGAAGTACTCGTGCGAAGAGTACTTTGCCCTCCGAAACCTTGCCGTCGTATGTTCAACAGACCTTCCCGAACTACCACTCGTCCAACAGATCAAGTTCAAGCACAGAGGCTAAGGACAAATACAGCTACCTATCACTATTCAGTGTATACGCGAGGGTGGTATATGATTATGATTATGCATATTTAGTATGTGTACTTCCGCCCTATCTCCTATTCCTTGTCTGGTTGTGGACCTGGGGCAGAGTCGCACATCCGACCGTCTTACTAATCTTAATTATATACGACTTGTATACACGAGGTAATGATAGATGGACCAAGTGTGAATCCTATCATGGATAGAAGGGCAAAGTTGCCCACGTCTACGAGTGGGTATTCTTCCAATCATAAGAGCACAACCCCGGTAGTACTGCTATGAAAGCTAATTTCGGGATGAAATTCCATCTAACGGGGGGATGATGTGACAACCCGAAAATTTTTGCCTTGTAAGTCCAGCCATTCAATTCAACCGAGAGTCAGACTCGTTTCTGTTATCTTTTAGCATTGTTTAGATTTTTTTTAAGGCTTCAAAGCTCAGTACATTCAAGCATTGGGTATAGGATTGAGTTGCTTAGGTTCTTCGCGTTGAAATCAAGCCGAACACTCCATGCAAGGGAGTGTACGGCCGTACACATGGGTGTACGGCCATACACCCATGATGACCGTGAACTCTCCCCCATATATAAGCCATCCCATTCATTTTATTCATTTCTTCAACTTCCAACTCAAGAAATTGGATTCTCTCTCAACTATCATCGAGTTTTTCACCTAGATCTTCAAGGAAAGTAAGTATTCGTCCTTTGTTAGTTGATTCATTGCTATATCTAGTAAGGATTCATGATTTCATCCATGAAACATCCTCAAAACTCAAGAACATCAAGAGTGTACGACCGTACACTCTATCTATGGTCGTACACCCTTGTTAAGAACATAATATAAGGCTATAAACACTTGCTAGGTGCTAGTTAACCATTAGAACTCTTGAAACCTTGGACCCCTTTGATTTAACACCCTAGAATCGACCATTTTACAAGAACAAAATGAGTGTACGGCCATAGAACCTTGCATAGCCGTACACACCTCAAAACTCTCCAAAAGGGCCTCCAAAATGAGAACTTAGTTCATATTCATGTTGAGCAATAGTCCTACTAGCTTCCACATATTTCAAACACCCTCTTGTGCATGTTTTGCCATGAGTGTATGGCCGTACACTCCATGGCCGTACACCCCTGGCCGTACACTCCATTTTGTGGCCGTATACACCCTTTAGTGAATCACATGTGATTCTAACACTTAGTCCAAGTGTTTCCTAGTCCCTAAGGGTGTTTCCTTGCATGTTAGTTGCTTTTAAACACTAAATTCATGCAATTATATGCCATTATATGTCATTTAGGACTCATTTGTGTCTCGGGACTTCATTCGTGGAACTTCTCATCCTTACGCGTATATTCGATTGAATCACCCACATAAGGTGAGTTCATACCCCTATAATCAATCTTTTAACTGTTTTAAATGCTTTTATGGGGGGGGGGGGGAATACAAGTTGAACACAATGATAATTGTGTAAGTGTTTTTTTTTAAACATCATTTTAAAGGATTGCTTATGTTTCATGAGTAATTAAAACATTTCAAAAACTCTTTTTAAGTTATGTTACTTTATAGTTTATAAAACTCCGTTTTTAAAGTACAATCATAACTTAGTAGATAAATGAGTCTTTTCTTCAAGTCAGTAACAGTTCAAAGTAAAGATACTAGTAAACTATAATAGGTATAGTTTAGGGGTTCAGTTCATACTAGACACTAGAACATAGAGAACATACTATAACGAGAAACAGGGAGGTAGATACAATACACTAGAACATAGAGAACATACTATAAAGAGAAATTGGGAGGAAGATACAATACACGATAACATAAAGAGCATACTATAAAGAGAAACAGGGAGGAATATACAATACATGATAACAGAGAGAACATACTATATACTTTAACAAAAGAACAAATCATGATTAACAAAATTATACCAATGATCACCAACTCATTGTTCTAAACAAAAGGTGATAATAAATGTGGTACACAAGATCAAGATAACTTTAATGTGAGACTACTTCATGGCTTAGCAATTCGTTTGCTGAAGTCGCGTTTTGTAACCAGAGTCTCTTGCAGGGAGAGCGTATAGTATGGTTACAACCTAATCACATTATGACCTTAATAAAACAAACTAGTTTTAAGGTAGTCAGTACTTCAGTATGTCAATTTAAAAGACAACTGTGTACTTATATTTTCCCATTACTTTCATATTGTGACAGTTCCACTTGAAAGTTAATGCAAACTATTTTCGAGTTAAGATAGTTATAAACTAGGGAAAACTTACATCTTTACAAGCGAAAAACAGAACAGTCGAGTCTAGTACATTCAGTAGAAAGGGGCCTATAATCCTAACTTTATGATTCCTTAGTGTATACATCAGGAGTATATATTAATCGGATCCGACATGTAATAGGATGTGTGCTTTCCGCTTCATTTCCTGTTCCTTGTTTGGTTGTGGGCTTAGAGCAGATTCACCCAGCCTACTATCTATTTGATCTTAGCTATATATATTCCGTATGCACCAAGTAATCATAAGGAGTACCAGGTAAGGGCCAGGTCATAGTATACAAATTCAATACACCATTTTCTAGTACAAAACATATTTTTCAAATAGAATATTTGGTAAACAAATCTAGAAACTTACCAGTAAAGGGTTTAATCCATTTTATTAAACCAGTATAACTTAAAGGACCTTTAGTGGTTAATTCTATAATACCTTAGTTTATACATCAGGGTTATATATAATTAATATCTGATAGGTAGTTGGATGTGTGCTTTCCGCCTCATTTCCTGTTCCTTTTTGTGTTGTGGGCTTAGGGCAGATTCACACAATTAACTATCTGTTCGATATTAGATTATATATAGCTAGTATAAACTAAGTGATTATAGAAGGAACCATTGTGGTTACCATTTTTACTAAAAGAAATAAGGGTTTTCTTAAAGAATGTTTTCATCAAATATAAAGGAAATATTACAGTTAACTCTGTGAGTACCAACTGAATACGCCAGGGTTATATGCAACGATGATCTAACAAACAATGTTATGTGTGCCTTCCACCTCATTCCCTGTTCCTTGGTTGGTTGTGGGCTTAGGGCAGATACACACAATCGATTGTTTGTTTACTCTGGGTTTTATATAACTTGTATCCATTTAATACTCATAGAAAGGATTGTAGAGTCAATTTTACTTCTCTTTCATCAAATAAGGAAATATAGGATTTTCTGCAGGAGCAGGCGAACTTTTCTAAAAGAACTTACAACTTACTTACAACTTACATTACATCACTAAAATCTAACTCACCGGCTTAAATGCTGATCTACTCTTTCAAAATAACTTGTATTCTCAGGAGAGCAGTAGACAGGTACGCGCACTGGGATTCAGAAGATGGAGCATAATAGCTTCTTGTCTTGTTTTGTTATTTACTTTGTAGTCTATGTTATGTGAACCACATACTTTGTAAACACTTTCTTTCTAATGAAATGGTTGTTTGTTACTTTGATCACTATGATGCATGTCTTGTGATACTAAACATGACGTCCTCCGCCCCCGAATGTTTCTGTCGTTCCGGTTTTGGGGTGTGACAGTTCGTCATTGCTCTATGGTACCTATCTCGTAGAAACCCAAGGAAGGGAGCGGTAATAAGAAGAAATCCTATAACAAGCGAAAAGGGAAATTGTCTCAAGAGCCCTCGAAAAAGCAACAAAGTGGGGCAATACACGCTACTATTGTTCCTGCTACGGTTCCAACTCATGTTCCTACCACTTTGTCTATCACTCCAGCAAACCCAAGTAGATATGTTGGATCTTTGCCAAAGTGTGATAAGTGCAACTTCCATCACATGTGAGTTTGCAAGGAAATGCACTGCAGAAACTGCAACAAGAAGGGGCATACTGCCCGCTTCTGTAAAGCACCAGCACATCCCATATCTCAAGTCCCCGCCATGGGAGTTAGTCAAGCTTGTTATGAGTGTGGCGAAATCGGGAATTACAAGAGAAACTGCCCAAAGACAAAGAATACTGGGGGCACAGGAAGAGTTTTAGCAGTTGGCCACGAAGAAGCGATGGCAGATCCTACCGTGGTTAGTGTACATTTCTTCTCAACGATTCTTACGCATACATTCTTTTTTATAGTGGTGCGGATAAAAGTTTCATGAGCCACGAATTTAAACATCTACTAAAAAAATCCCCAATCCTTAAAAGACACGTTCACTGTTGAGATGGCTAATGGCAAGACCGAGAGCACAAACGGTATATACATAGGGTGTACACTTACTTTAAACAAATATTCCTTCCAAATAGACCTTATGTTGGTCTCTATAAAAAGCTTTGACATCATCATCGGCATGGAATGGTTCAGTCCTCATCGTGCCAATATTCTATGTTACGAAAAGGTCATTCTCCTCAATTTACCAAATGGTGAATCCCTTGTTATCTATGGCGACAAACCTAGTGCAAAACTTCAAATCATTTCTTGCATCAAAGCTCAGAAGTATCTTCGTAAAGATTAATGCGCCTTCTTAGCTCACGTTGTTGATAAGACACAAGAAGTGAAAAGAATCAAGGATATCCCTGAAGTCTATGATTTCCCTGATGTGTTCCCTTAAGATATCACAGGAGTCCCTCCTGAACGCCAAGTCGAATTTCGAATCGACTTGATTCCCGGATCTACCCCTATAGCTAAATCCTTGTATCGTCTTGCACCTTCAGAAATACAAGAACTGTCCAGCCAGCTGAACGAACTACTCAACAAAGGCTTCATTAGACCAAGTTTTTCACCCTGGGGAGCGCCGGTCTTATTTGTGAAAAAGAAGGACGGATATTTTCGCATGTGCATAGATTACCGAGAATTAAACAAACTTACCATTAAAAATCGATACCCTTTGCCACGGATAGATGACCTCTTTGATCAACTCCAAGGAGCTAATTTCTTCTCCAAGATTGACCTGAGATCAGGATACCACCAATTGCGAGTCCAGGAGTCAGACATTCCGAAGACTGCTTTCAGAACTCGCTACGGTCACTACGAATTCGTAGTGATGCCCTTTGGTCTAACGAATGCATCTGCGGTATTCATGGACCTTATGAATTGAGTGTTTCGACCTTACTTGGACAAATTCGTCATAGTCTTCATTGACGATATACTAGTTTATTCTCAGAATAAGGAAGAATACCGCCAACACTTGCGACAAGTATTGGAAATTTTGAGGGCAGAGAAATTGTATGCGAATTTCTCTAAATGTGAATTTTGGATTCAAAAGGTGGAGTTCCTAGGTCATTTAGTCAGCAAGGATGGGATACATGTTGATCCCTCCAAGATCAAGGCTATCGAAAGTTAGGCGACCCCACAAACCCCAACAGAAATTCGACAGTTTATAGGTCTCGCTGGCTACTACAGGAGATTCATTCAGAACTTCTCGAAGATTGCAAAGTCACTCACCACCTTGATTCAAAAAGGTGTATCATTCGAATGGGAAGAAAAACAAGAAACTACTTTCCATGCCTTAAAACAAGCCCTCTGCAGTGCACCGATCTTGTCCCTTCCAGAAGGGACGGAATATTTTGTAGTCTACTGTGACGCGTCTAATCAAGGGCGAGGTTGTGTTCTTATGCAGCGAGGAAAGGTTATATCATATGCCGCAAGAAATCTTAAGAACCACAAAGTCAATTATACTACGCACGATCTCGAACTGGGAGCAGTGGTTTTCGCCTTGAAGATCTGGAGACATTATCTATATGGTACAAAATGTACAGTCTTTACTGATCATAAAAGCCTTCAGCATATATTTGATCAGAAAGAACTCAACATGAGACAAAGGCAATGGGTAGAACAACTAAATGATTACGAATGTGAGATTCGTTATCATCTTGGCAAGGCCAACGTAGTAGTAGATTCCCTGAGTCGGAAAGTGTCACACACCCAAACCGGAATGGTGGAAACGTTCGGGGGCGGATGATGTCATGTAAGTATCACAACACATGCATTATAGTAATCAAAGTACAGCCAACCATTGCATTAATAAGTATAAGTTTTACATCAGTATTTTAAACATTACAATTTCAAGCATTAGAGTAGATACAGAAGACGACAGGAGTCGCAGCACGGTACTAGACAGTCTTCTCAAAAGCTTTGGGGGTGTACCTGTCTACTAGAGCCCTGAGAATACAAGTAAGTTCTGAAAGAGTATCAGCATAAAGCTGGTGAGTTCATAAGCATTTGTTTTTAGAAATACAGTTCTCGGTTCTTTTGAAAAGTGCGATATCTTTCCCAGAAACCTTATGCTATCTGGTGTAATAAATGTATAAACCTTAAGTAAAATGATTCTTTGGTGTCTGTTGAAAGTGTTCTTCAAGAAAATCTCATATTTTCTTATGAAAAGCATGATTAAACCCATTTCTTCTATGACTTCTTTGTTCATACTAGTCATGCATAAACCAAGGAGTTTTGGAAGAAATATGAATATTCGTTAGTTGATTAATAGACCATATGTTTATAAAATACTGATGTTTACCCTGGGAAATCCTACATTTCCCCTATGTGTAAGTTATTGAATTACCCCTTCTAAACCGGAAAGTACAAGTATCTACCATACTTATATTTTTTAAGCATTGTTCCTTTTGAAAACCCTGGCTACTCCCAGTGATGTATATTAGTCTTATTACATAAATAAAACTAATTGAAAACGTGGTCATATGAATCCTGAAAGTATTGTTAATACCCTCCTGTGATCACTTAGTTATTAACTCTAAAGTTAGTTCGTTCGATCTATTATTACGTAAATACATCGTTGTTATCTACATTGCGAGCTTTATGACCATACATTAACTTGATATGGCACGAATCGGGCACCAGTATCCTTTATGACTTTGTCACCCGTAGACCTGCTGGTCCTACTGTAGCTAGCAGCAAGGTGCGGGATTGTCAGTCTCGTATAGATCTATACACAAAAATCACGCTTTCCTTCGAGGATACTCTGGTTCATAAGGGGTAGTCCTCCACTTAGTTAAGTTTGTAAGCGCCCAAGGACGTGTCTCCAATTAGATTAACAACTTTACAAGTAATAATATAGGAAAACCCTTTTTGTTATTAACATGAATCCTTATAAAATATTATCTTTGTTTCATGATTCATAAGTTCATTTCCTTAGTTTTGAAAACTGCTTTCGCAAGGTTTGTATCCTAATACGTTTTGTAAAACTGATTTCGATATTCGATGTATATTGATAATGGATATATATTAAACAAAATAATATATTTGAACACAAGATTACTTGTGCTTTTACTTGTATTCTCTCCCCCCCCCTGAAAACATTAAAAACTCGGAAAATGTAGAGGTATGAACTCACCTCGAATGAGTGGTTTGAATGAAGGATCGATATAGGATGCTGAATGTCAAGTGAAGCCTCGAACATGATTGGATCCTATTTAACATGTAATAACACATATAGGATTCAATTTAGGGTATTTCACTACTAGACACGATAGGAAACCACTCTAGGGACTTGGAAACTCTTGAACTAGGTGTTAAAACCATATGTGATTGAGTGAGGGAGGTGTACGGCCATGGGTGTATGGCCCATGAGTGTAGGGTCGTACACTTATAATGAGATGTGCTTTTGAGGTGTTTCCAAGGTTCTAACTAGCATCCAAGAAGTGTTCTAGGTCCCATGCTTAGTTGTAATGCAAGTTTGAGGCCAAAAATGTTCATCAAATTTGGTTTACGGCCCAAAGAGGTGTGTGCAGCCGTACAAGGGGTGTGCAGCCATACACTCTTCATGTTTATGCCCAATTTTTCGACTTTAAGGTACATCAAGGCTAGGATCATGTCCAATTAGAAGATAGGGGTCAAACTCTCACTTTGGAGGGCCTTTAAGGGGTGTACGGCCAACCTTATGAAGGTGTGCGGCCGTACTCCTTCAAGGGATGAAGAACATGATGAAATTTGATGAACCAAGGCTTGAATAAAGAGGTCTTTCAAGTATAGCAAGCTAAATGGTGGAATACTCACGTTTTTGAAGCCTTGGAGGGTTCACGGTTGAAGAAACTTGAGAGAGAATGGAGTAGTGTGCAGCCAAGGGAAGAAAGGAATGAAGGAAGGGGTTCTACTCATATATATAGGGGTGGGTGACCCACCACCTTGAGTGTGCAGCCATGGGGGGGTGTACGGCCGCACACCCAAGTGTACGGCCGTACACTCCTCCTAAGAGAGTGTATGGTCCGATTTTGCTACTTTACGACTTGATAACTCATCCCTAATCTCAACCTTGGTTGTACATAAGCTTAGAACACTTAAACGAACCCTTAAACCGTGCTAAAAGACCACATAAACGAGTTTAACATTGATTGAATTGACTAGATGTACAAGATAGGAGTTCCGGGTTGTCACATCATCCCCCCGTTAGAGGGAATTTCATCTCGAAATTCAAACATGGAATAAAATTCCTAGACTTGGAAAAACATGAAGGGTATCACAAGTGTCTCTTCGGATAGACACTTCTCTAGGGTCGGTAGGGTACCTGAGTTCCATAAAACCCTCGTGCTTTCCAGTGAATTCGAATTCTTGTTGGGTGTTTCAGTGGATCTTCACTGTTGTATCTGCTGTTCTGATTCTGTGAAGGGCGGGTAGGGTTAGCTTGCTCTATCATGTTAATCCAGCTAGTAGAATGCCCTTTTTGAGGTCCCACACAGTCTTTGTCCTGAAGTTCTTGGTCGGACTCGTACCTGGTTCATCTATCATTGTCCTGTGTACACGAGTCGTATATAATTAAGATTGACAATACGGTCAGACGGGTGACTCTGCCCCAGGTCCACAACCAGACAAGGAACAGGAGATAGGACGAACGCACACATCCTAAGTCAGTAGAATCTTAATTATATACCACCCTCGTATGTACGTTATTCATGGATAGGTTAACCGTATTTGTCCCTAGCCTCTGTGCCTGAACTTGACTTGTTGCTCGAATGGTAATCCCAGAATGGTCTACCGAGGATGCTTAAGGAAGGTTACGGGTGGATGCCATACTCTTCGCATGAATACTTTCGGGTTTTGAAGGGAGATGAGTTTTTGAAGTTCGCATCTAGTTTGCCGTTATGAGTGATGAGAGTTTTGGGATCGAGCGATTTAAGACAAAGGGTCTCCTTGATAACAAGCGGTTTTGGTACGACGTAGACTCAATCGGACTAAGCGGGATGGCGTTGTAGAATCACACGTTAAGTTAGTTCGGAGGGAGCGTTTTGTTAGAACCTTAGTGCCTCTGGGTGTATGTTTCTGGTGTTTTCTGTTTTTGATTCGAAGTTGGCGGGTACTACTAATACGAGGGTTCTGATACTTTGAAATTATGGACTTTTTATGAAATGATTCTTACTAGGTCTCTCTATAATCGCTTGGTGTATACAAGTCATGTATAATTATAATTGACTCTAACGTATACACTAAGCCATCAGGGATTCAAATTTTATATGAATGTTGTGATTTAATTTGAACAAAAGAGTAATCATAATTATAAACAATTATTAGGGGTTTTTGAAAGCGTACCAAAATATAGCAGGGTTCTTTGATGCTTCCCCATCCTCTGGGGTCAAACTCCTCCTGCTTCCCCGTAGTTCTTCTCTGTTGGACAGTCTTTCTTGAAATGTCCTACTCCACCACATAAGTGACATATTGGACTAGTCCCAACATTGGTAGTCGAAGTGATGAACTCGATTGGGGTCCTACAGATGCGGGCGGTTTGTCCCTTCTTGTTGCATCTAAGGCAATGCAACACTCGACAGACTCCATAATGATGGTAGTTGCATTCGCTGCAGTATGGGAGGTTTCCCAAGTATGGTGTGGTTGGTGATGGAATAGCAGGGCTGACGGGGGTATTGACTGCCCTAGTTCGTTGCCTTTCAGTAGGTCCTTGAGTTGAACAACTCCCTTTCTCATTCTCGAACTTTCTTTTCAGGATATTAGGCTTGAAGTCCGGTGTGTCCTTACTAGCAGGCACTTGTTGCTGAAATTGGTTTCCACCACGATTAGGATTGCTGTTAACATTTCCACTAACATTTGCGTTGTTAGTATTAAGGAGAGTTGTGGCAGCTGCTATGGCTGATGTGACTGCAGCTTGAAACGTAGCTGAATCCATCTGAAGGATTGGTGTTTTACTGGTGGGTTGGCTACGTTTCTTCGGAGGCATGATCTGCTACATGTTGAGAAAATGAGCTCATGAGCAACAATGGTTGCCTCTAGATGTATTCTAAATGTTTATATATGCATGAAAATTTTTCCATTTTGTTATCTGGTTCTCGATGATTCGACCCACATCCCTATGATGTAGTCCTAGCAAGAATAGAAGTAAGTTTCTAGAATGGTTAGAGACCGAGTGTCATCCGCACTAAGTTACCTTCGATTGGTGGATATCGATTTCCAACTTTCGAAAACATTTGAACAAAATTCATAATAAAGCTCACATAAACTAGACTTATGAATCCTTTGCTGCTTAGCTCATTGAGCTGGCTGGATAACTCTTGCATTTCCGCCGGCGCTAGACGATATGGAGATTTAGCAATAGGAGTAGCTCCAGGGATTAAGTCGATACGAAACTTGACTTGGCGCTCGGGAGGAATCCCTGGAAGATCTTCGGGGAAGACATCAGGAAAGTTGCAGACTTTGGGGATGCTCTTGAGGTCTTTAATTTCTTGCGTTTCGTTAACAACATGAGCTAGGAATGCATGGCATTCCTTCCGCATATACTTATGGGATTTGACGCATGAAATGATACGAAGGTTCAAACTGAGTTTATCACCGCAAATAGTGAGAGCTTCGCTAGAGGGAAGATTGAGACTAATTGCTTTCTCGAAGCAAAGGATATCAGCACGATTGGGGCTCAACCAATCCATGCCGATCATGACATCGAAGCTTTTTATGGAAACTAGCATAAGATCGATGGGAAAGGAATGATCGTCTAGGGTAAGAGTACAGTCTATGAATATGTTTCAAAGATGAAATAGTGGTACGACTTTGATAAAGTTACTTAGTTTGCATGTTACCGATCTAAGATATATTTTTGATAATGATGATCTTTAACTGAAATAAGATTATTGTCACTATAGTTGGTATTGAGATTACACAGAGTTCGGAAAATTTGACCTAGGAGTAGGTTTACAGCATACCAACAGAGGGAAAATTGACAACATAAAGAACTAGTGAAACAGTACTTGCAAGACAGGAATGTCTACAGGGAAAAGAGCTACTTAGAGCATAGATATGAAGGCTATTCCTTAAACCAAAAGGAAGGATGAGTAGAGTATTTCCTATCGGCGACGGGCACCCCTCAGATGAATCCTTAATTCGGCAAGCTGCCGCTCCACACTAAGCAGGCGTCTCTCGTAGACTGACTGACGTGCTCGGAGCTCTATGACTTCAGCTCGAGTTGCAGCTAGCTCTTGCTGCAAGGTGTAGCAACCCTTCAGTGAACTGTGGAACAACCCTTCAATGAACTGTGGAACTCGAAGCGGATTCAAGCGCCAACACGGATCGCACTCATCGCCTTGAAATTGCTCATGGGAGAGCTATGAGAGACAATGCGAGCCACTCGGCGTATCAGGATTGGAAGGGACCTGTCTGCAGGACCTCCTTCGTCCAGATTGTAGAACTTGCGGTTTCCGTTGTATGGGAGGGGTTGGCCTTGCTCATGGCTCCACCTATTCAAACTCCCAACCCACATAGGCGTTGGACCTTGGAACTCAAGTCGGTGGTTAGGATTTGGTATTGTGGCCACTTGAGGTAGGTTCTCGACTTCATGTTCTAGGTCAGCCTCTTCAGGAAATTGTTCGGCGAAGTCGTCGTCTAAAGGAATTTCATGATTTTCTTCTGGCTCTTCCTAGAGCCATCCATCATTTCCTTGGTTGGGAAAGTACGGGTCGCCAGGAAGATTGAATCCAACCATGCTATCTATGCGAGATCAGAGGTGAAAGGGATAGTTAATTAAACGTCGAGTCTAATAATATTCTATAGCATTATAATTGGATGCTCGTTACTTTGTTTTTATCTTATAGTAACTAAAATACTCCTATAGTATTTTTAATGTTGTGTGTTCCGTTCTATCGATCTCTTGATGTATATGGCTTGGTAAGTTTTAGGCTTGTTACAACACCACAGTCACTCCCAAGCACATGTTGGTCATGTCTCGAATAAATATAGTTGATCAGGCTATATTGATTCTAGACATGATGACATAACTGCCCAGGTTTAACCACAATGTCCAACATCCAAATACTTTTGTTTTGTTCTTCTTGTGATTCTTGTTCTAGTATATACATATTCTGAATATATTTATACTTTTATAAAATATTGATATATTTTTTAAGTATAATTCTTGGTCAGAGTGTTTTTATCCCAATGTGTTTATAGTTGTATATCTTTTATGACTGATATACTGAGTTCACTATAAACAAGGCTCTGATACCAATCTGTCACACCCCCAAACCGGAACGGCGGAAATGTTCGGGGGTGGATGACGTCATGTAAGTGTCACAACACATGCATTATAGTATTCAAAGTACAGCCAACCATTGCATTAATACGTATAAGTTTTACATAAGTATTTTAAACATTACAACTTCAAGCATTAAAGTAGATATAGAAGACGACAGGAGTCGCAGAACGGTACTAGGTAGTCTTCTCAAAAGCTTCGGGGGTGTACCTGTCTACTAGAGCCCTGAGAATACAAGTAAGTTTTGAAAGAGTATCAGCATAAAGCTGGTGAGTTCATAAGCATTTGTTTTTAGAAAGACAGTTCTCGGTTCTTTTGAAAAGTGCGATATCTTTCCGAGAAAACCTTATGCTATCTGGTGTAATAAATGTATAAACCTTAAGTAAAATGATTCTTTGGTATCTGTTGAAAGTGTTCTTCAAGAAAATCCCATATTTTCTTATGAAAAGCATGATTAAACCCATTTCTTCTATGACTTCTTTGTTCATACTAGTCATGCATAAACCAAGGAGTTTTGGAAGAAATATGAATATTCGTTAGTTGATTAATAAACCATCTGTTTATAAAATATTGATGTTTACCCTGGGAAATCCTACATTTCCCCTATGTGTAAGTTATTGAATTACCCGTTCTCAATCGGAAAGTACAAGTATCTACCATACTTATATTGTTTAAGCATTGTTCCTTTTGAAAACCCTGGCTACTCCCAGTGATGTATATTAGTCTTATTACATAAATAAAACTAATTGAAAACGTGGTGATCTGAATCCTGAAAGTATTGTTAATACCCTCCTGTGATCACTTAGTTATTAACTCTAAAGTTAGTTCGTTCGATCTATTATTACGTAAATACATCATTTTTATCTACATTGCGAGCTTTATGACCATACATTAACTTGATATGGCGCGAATCGGGCACCAGTATCCTTTATGACTTTGTCACCCATAGACCTTCCGGTCCTACTGTAGCTAGTAGCAAGGTGCGGGATAGTCAGTCTCGTATAGATCTATACACAAAAATCATGCTCTCCTTCGAGGGGACTCTGGTTCATAAGGGGTAGTCCTCCACTTAGTTAAGTTTGTAAACGCCCAAGGACGTGTCTCCAATTAGATTAACAACTTTACAAGTAATAATACAGGAAAACCCTTTTTTTATTAACATGAATCCTTATAAAATATTTTCTTTGTTTCATGATTCATAAGTTCATTTCCTTAGTTTTGAAAACTACTTTCGCAAGGTTTGTATCCTAACACGTTTTGTAAAACTGATTTCGATATTCGATGTATATGGATAATGGAAATATATTAAACAAAATAATATATTTGAACACTGTGACAACCCGAAATTTCTATTCTGTACAACCATTCACTTCAATAGTAGTCAAAACTGTTTCTGCTAATTTTCGAGCTTTTTGGAATAAGTTTGAGTATTTTAAGATTAGTACTTGAGGAGATAACATGAGAGGGGATGCTCTGGGGTTTATTGTGCAACAATAAAGTCCCAAAGCTCCAATAGTTTGGAGTTTACGGCCTAAACAAAGGTGTTTACGGCCGTAAACCCTAAATTGGGGGTATATATATGACACTTAGTCATTATTTACCATTTTTCACAAATTCAAGATCCAAACTCTTTTCTCTCTCAAGTATCATCCAACAATTCTTCAAGATCTTCAACTTGTAAGTGTTTCTAGCCCTAATAAGTTGATATATTACTTAATCTAGTGATTTAACACACTTCCATCCGTGAAATCATTCCAAAAGGTTAGATCTTCAAGTTTCACCAAGAACACACACTAGTGTTCTTGGACTTTTAGCACCTTTTCAAGCCTCTATCTTGTAAGTACTTCTATCCTAGAGTATAATAAGGCTTGTTACACTTCTATACAACAAGAAAGCACCAAGAAAACCAAGGATCAAAGGTGTTTACGGTCCAAGAACACCTTGGACCGTAAACCCTAAAAAGGGTGCCAAAGTGTGCCCTAGTCCCTTCTAAGCCTTGGAAACTAGCATAGATCCTTTCCTTGATGAGCTTAGCACTTGAAAACATCAAAATACCATAAACCATTTGGGTTTACGACCGTAAACCCAAAGGCAAATGGTTCAAGGACCGTAAACTCCATTTAGGAGTGAAATGGTGCCCTAATCACTTCCATAAGCTTATACTTCAAGTGGAAATGCTTCTAAGGACTTGTAGAGCTTCGAAACAACACATGGTCAAAGAAGCATGAGTTTACGGCCGTAATCTCATGGGTTTACGACCGTAAACTCAATGAGTTATGGTCATAAAACCGTAAACTCAAATAAGGGGTTCCCTTGAACCCTAAGCTCAATAGCAATGTCCTACAACACTTAGATGTAATCCTTAGCACTTATAACAGTTATATAAGGTGTTTTTCATGCCCTAGGATATCTTAACTTTATTAATTAGTTGTTTAAAGACTAATTGGCTACATATATGTCTTATTATATGTTAACTAGGATCATTGTGTGTGTACAAGTCTTCACTTGACACCTAGCAATCCTATATCATCAGTTCATCCAAACCACTCACTACAGGTGAGTTCATACCCCTTAATTAACCTTTAAAATGTTTTTAAATGCTTTTATGGGGGGGGGCGAATACAAGTTGAACTATTATACTTATTATATCAATCACATGTGATTAATAACTACCAAACAAGTGGATTTCTTACTTTTCAAACTGTGTTATCAAACTGTTTTACTTCAAACTGTTTTACATCAAACTGTTTTACTTCAAACTGTTTTACATCAAACTGTTTTACAAACTCTTTTACATATCAATTACTGTTACTTAAACTCTTTTAAACTTATATTATGTGTATCTATGTAGATATAGTTTTATAAGTAGGATTGAAAGGACTTAGGACTGATAGCCTACCTTACTTCCTGTTCCTTGTTTGGTTGTGGACTTAGGGTATCAAGGTTATTTGTCCGAAGGTCGTTTGAATCCTAGTTATATATCATGTATACCTGTGTAGATATAAAAGGTAACTTCTTTCATTCAGTTCAATGCCTTTGGGTAGCAAAGGTATACAAACATGTTCATATACACAAACAACATTACTAGTAAACTATAATAGGTATAGTTTAGGAAGATACTATTACTAGAACAATGAAACATACAATGAGTCTGTTCATTCATGAGTAATACATAGTGATGAGAAACAAACATAATACATAGTGATGAGAAACAAACATAATACATAGTGATGAGAAACAAACATAATACATAGTGATGAGAAACAAACATAATACACAGTGATGAGAAACAAAACATACAGGCTAGACAGAGAAAGAACACACAATACAGCTAGCACATACATATACATATACATATACATATACATATACATATACATATACATTACTTATAGTTATGTGAGCCACTTAACGGGGGCATGGCACTACCTGTCATGACCCGTTTTGTATCCAGAATCTCCTTAATTGGGGAGCATATGAGTTTGTGTATAGATCTATACTGGATTGACTATCCTACACCTTGCTGCTCGCTACAGTGGGACTTGCAAGTCTATGGGTGCCAAACGTCATTTCTTATGACGTCTTACATCGTCGTTTTACTATAGTGTCGGTAGCAGGATACAGGCCGATCACATGGTACTTTAAATAACAAATAGTTTAAAGTAATTAGTACAGTAGTAGTTACTTAATACAACACTACAGTATTATTTCATTTTCCCTTTACATTTACTTTGTGATATGCACACAATAAACAATAATGTAAAAACTATATTTTTCGTTAATGATAGTCAGATTTGGGAAAATACACACTCTTACAAGAGGCACACACACAGATACTAGATGCCTTGGTAGAAGGCTACTTTTAGTAGGAAACATAGGATTTTCTAGGAGAGTTCAAACAATTACAAACTTTTACAAAACTTATACATTACAAGACTTACAAACACTTTCATAACAAATACAGACATTAGTATACTTATGATCTCACCAGCTTTAAAGCTGATAAACTCTTTCAAAATAACTTGTATTCTCAGGTCGTCAGTAGACAGGTACCGGTGCCAGGTTTTGAGAAGATGGAGCTCGTTCAAGACTCATCTTTTATTTTTATGTATATTTTGGTGTCTATATAACTTGACAGAACACACTTGTATGAAATTATATTATTAATGCAATGGATGATGTTGTTGCTTATTTACTACTTTGCATTGTTGTGATACTGAACATAACGTCCTCCACCCCATAACGTTTCCGCCGTTCCGGTTTTGGGGTGTGACAAATTGGTATCAGAGCATTGTTTATAGTGAATCGAGTGTATCAACCCATAAAAGATATACGAACTATAAACACAGCGGGATTAAAATACTCTGATAAAGAGTTTATACTTTTAAATAATAAAATATTTAACTAAGTATACATACCTGCATTCATACTAAAATCAGTGTCACTAGGACAGAACAAACGTATTACGATTGTTGGACAGCACAAGTAGACTTAGAGACATATGGTCAACCCTGGGAAGATGTAGCCTGATCAACTACATTATCCGAGGAGTGATTAGCATGTGCCTAAGTGTGGTTGTGAGGTTGCAACAAGTCTAAAAACTTACCAACACTACTACAATGAGAACAGTAGAACATAACATAAACTTAAAATACTATAGGAGTATTTTGTGTGACTATTAATTACTTATCTGAGAACTAAAAAGGTCTTTATTGGTATGTCAATAGTTGCGGAGTGGATACGCTAAGGTTATATGTGTCTAGGATATCATAGACTTAGAATCTGTGATCTTTGCTTTACTTCCTGTTCCTTGTTTGGTTGTGGGATTAGAGTTAGGGTCGCTTATTCGAAGGTCTATCCTGTCTTGGTTACATATGACTGGTATGCACTACGCAAATGTTGGAGTAACTGGTAAAGATCATCTTATAATTATCTAGTTAGTTCGTCTATTTAGTTATTTCTTTATCCCTTTTCTCGTGTAGATTTCATGGCTGGATTCCATATCCCCGGAGACCCGTACTACCCCAACAACAGCAATGCAGGATGGTTGGGAGAAGAGCCAGAATATGATCACCCAATCCCTTTGGATGATCACGAAGCTGAAGGCTTTTCGGATGGTTCTGACTTAGAGCCGGAAGTCAACAACCTACCCCCAGCTGCTCAAGACCCAAACCTGAATCCTCGTCCAGCATTTCAAGGACCCACTCCGCTGTGGGCCACAAACTTGAACAGATGGAGTCAGGAACAGGGTCAACCCATACCCTACAATAGAGACAGAAGCTTCTACAACCTCACCAAGGGAGGTTCAGCTGACAGGGTCCTACCCATCATGGTTCGTAGGATTTCTCAGAACACGGAGCAGGGTCGAGCAGCTATCGACCGAGTCATGGAGATTGACGCCAACTCTAGCGTTAACACAGTCCGTATTTGCCAGCTAGAGTCTGCTCATGAAAGGACTCTGGTCCACAATGCAGCTCTTCAGAGGGAACTCACTGAAACCCAAGCTGAAGTCAGGGAACTTCGAGCACAGCAAGCAAGATCCGTTAGGCGCGTGAGGGATATAGAACGCCTTCTGTCGGAATCTAGAACTCACTCTGGTAGTTCTCGTTGCCGATAGATTCTCATCAACTTCTCTTTTGGATATAACATAGTTATGTTAAAAACTCTAGTCTAATTTCCTATCCTTGTAAATCTTAGACCTGTTAGGTCTTGATTAGGTCGTAGTTCTGTCAGAATTTTTCCATCTTGGTTGATGTAAGACCTACTTCTAGGTCATTTTTCCCGAACTCGTTACATCTGTAATTCCAGTGTATTTGACAGATATCTAATCTCATGGAAATTATATCCAAATGCTTTCAATTACAATCACTCGTACTATTCATTTGTGCTGTTGGACTATGGAGAGTTAGTCCATGAGTCATTCTCATCAACTCTTCTATTAAATTCTTATCAATACCTTCATGTTTCTAATCTTTTAGTTAAAAGATGCCTCCACGTAAATCAACAAGACGCGATCCTCCCGCACCAACACCACCTGCTCCTCAATTCGACACGGCAGCCCTGAATGCTGCTGTAGCTGCGGCTGTAGCTACAGCCATGGCTCAATATCATTCATCTGATTCCACTGGAGGAGGAACCCCTGTCCTATCTACTCATAGCTAAATCCCTGTGCGCTTGAAAGAGTGCTCCTACAAGGACTTCACCAACTGCAAGCCATTGTCCTTCAAAGGGACTGGCGGATCATTGCCCTCTCGCAATGGTTCGAGAAAACCGAATCGGTTTTCGAAATCTGCTCCTGTCTAGAGGAGAACAAGGTCAAGTTTGCTGCTTGCACCTTCGAAGTAAAAGCCCTAACATGGTGGAATAGCCATGTTAAGTCACTATCTCTTATAGTGGCTAATGCTATGGGCTGGGAAACTTTGAAAGACCTCATGATTAAGGAGTACTGCCCGAGGGGCGAGATCCAGAAGCTGGAGGAAGAACTGTGGAGCCTAACCATGAAGGGCTCCAACGTAGTCGCCTACACCGCCAGATTCTGTGAACTGGTGGCCCTCTGTCCCAACATGGTTCATACTGAGGGAAAGAAAATCGAGAGATATATATAGGGGTTGATGCCACCATACCAGGGAAATGTTTTGGCATCACACCCCACTACATTTGATAGTGCCAAACGATTGGCACAGCGGCTCATAGACCATGGGGTTCGTACCCCGGCCGCAACAACAACCCTGGCCATCTCAGAACCCGCCAGAACCGCTGATTCCAAGCGGAAGTTTTGGGATGACAAAAAGAAGACAAAGGCTGCCAAAAAGCAACAGGTCGTGGCAGTACATGCTGCGATAGCACCTGCCGCTGCTGCTCCGGTAAAGCAGTACGCTGGAAGTTTACCTAAGTGCAACAAAGGCAACTTCCATCACGTCGGTGCCTGCCGGGAAATGCAGTGTTTGAACTGCAACAGGAAGGGGCACACTGCCCGTTTCTACAAAGCTCCGGCTAGGCCAATCACCCAAATCCCCGGCACTGGTGTGAGCCAAACTTGCTACGGTTGTAGCGAGGTGGGCCACTACAAAAGGAACTGCTCGAAGGCAGGGAATGCCGGTGGAGTGGCAAGAGTTCTGGCCATAGGCCACGAGGAAGCGGTTGCCGACCCCACAGTGGTCACTGGTATGTTTCTCCTCGATAACTCTTATGCATGCATACTGTTTGATAGTGGAGCGGAGAGGAGCTTCGTGAATCAAAAATTTGCTCATTTACTTAAGCAAAAATCACGAGCACTTATAGAACTGTTCACGGTAGAAATGGCTAATGGAAAGACAGAGAGCACTAGCAGTATATTCATAGGGTGTACCCTAACACTTGATAACCATTCATTTTCGATCGACCTCATGCCGGTTTCTATTAAAATTTTCGACGTCATTATCGGCATGGATTGGTTGAGTCTTCATCGTGCCGACATCATGTGTTACGAAAAGGATGTATGCCTTAATCTGTCATCTGGCGAAACCCTAGTAGTATATGGCGACAAACCCGGCACAAACCTTCGTATCATCTCGAGCATTCAAGCTCAGAAATTCTTGCGAAAGGAATGTCGCGCATTCCTTGCTCATGTGGTCGACGTGAGCCAAGAAACGAAAGACATTCAGAACATTCCAGTAGTATGCGACTTTCCCGACATCTTTCCGAAAGAACTCCCAGGATTACCTCCGCAACGTCAAGTCGAGTTTCAAATCGACTTAGTTCCAGGGGCTACTCTCGTAGCCAAATCGCCCTATTGTCTAGCACCTGCAGAGATGCAAGAACTGTCCTGTCAACTTAACGAACTGCTCAGCAAGGGCTTTATAAGACCAAGCTTCTCACCCTGGGGAGCTCCAGTCTTGTTCGTCAACAAGAAAGACGGATCGTTTCGTATGTGCATCGACTACAGGGAGCTCAACAAACTGACCGTCAAGAAATCGTTATCCTTTACCTCGTATTGACGATTTATTTGACCAACTTCAAGGGGCGAACTTCTTTTCAAAAATCGACTTAAGGTCCGGATATCACCAACTACGAGTGCTAGGGGAGGATGTTCCGAAGACATCCTTCCAAACTCGTTATGGGCACTACGAATTCGTAGTGATACCGTTCGGATTAACAAACGCGCCCGCAGTATTCATGGACTTAATGAATAGGGTGTGTCGTCCTTACTTGGATCAGTTCGTCATCGTCTTCATCGATGACATACTTATCTACTCTCGTAGTGAGGAGGAGCATAATCAACATCTACGATTAGTCTTAGAAACCCTTCGTGCGGAGAAGCTTTATGCGAAGTTCTCGAAATGCGAATTTTGGATCCGAAGAGTCGAATTCTTAGGGCACGTGGTTAGCGAAGAGGAAATACACGTGGACCCTTCCAAAATTAAAGCCATTGAGAGCTGGTCAGCACCGAAGACGCCTACAGAAATTCGTCAATGTCTAGGCCTCGCGGGCTACTATCGCAGGTTCATTCAGAACTTCTCTCGCATTGCGAAACCTCTTACAACACTGACCCAGAAGGGCGTGGCCTTTGACTGCGAAGAGAAGCAAGAGAGAGCGTTCCAAACGCTCAAAAGAGCCTTGTGCACCGCACCAATACTATCCCTCCCCGAAGGGATAGAAGACTTCGTTGTCTATTGTGATGCGTCGAATCAAGGACTCGGATGTGTTCTGATGCAGCGAGGTAAGGTCATCGCCTATGCCTCGAGACAGCTGAAGACACATGAGGTCAACTACACTACCCATGATCTTGAGCTAGGAGCAGTTGTGTTTGCTCTGAAGATCTGGAGACACTACCTGTATGGTACAAAAAGCACTATCTTTACAGACCATAAAAGCCTGCAACACATATTCGACCAGAAAGAGCTCAACATGAGACAACGACGGTGGGTCGAGCTACTCAGTGATTACGAATGCGAAATTCGTTATCATCCGGGTAAAGCCAACATAGTAGCTGACGCCCTAAGTCGGAAAGAATATTCTGGTTGTAGAGTCAAATCGTTGACTCTGACTATCCATTCACACTTGTCCACACAAATTAAGGAGGCTCAACTCGACGCTTTGAAACCTGAAAATGTGGCGGGTGAATCCTTGAGAGGGATGGATAAGAACTTGGAGGTCCAGAGATCATTCGGGAAACAACAGTGAAGATCGTTCAGATTCGTGAACGATTGAAAGCCTCTAGAGACCGACAGAAAAGCTACGCTGATAAACGAAGCAAACCGTTGGAATTCCAGGTGGGCGACCGTGTTCTGTTGAAGGTCTCACCCTGGAAGGGCTTGATACGCTTCGGAAAGCGTGGAAAGCTAAATCCAAGGTACATAGGGCCTTTTGAGATTCTCGCAAGAATCGGCCCTATAGCTTACAAACTTAACTTACCGCGCGAACTCAGTAACGTACATTCGACTTTCCACGTCTCGAACTTGAAAAAGTGTCAGTCCGACGAGACTCTTGTAATCCCACTCGACGAGATCGAGATCAACGAGAGCCACAACTTCGTGGAAGAACCAGTAGAGATCATGGACCGGGAGGTCAAGCAAACGAAACAAAGCCGCATCCCGATAGTGAAGGTTCGCTGGAACGCCAAGCGAGGACCTGAATTCACTTGGGAGCGAGAGGATCAGATGAAACTGAAATATCCTCGTCTTTTTACTTAGTTATTTGTAACTACTTATTTGCTTAAACTCTAATTTCGGGACGAAATTCCTTCTGAGGGGGGGATGATGTGACAACCCGAAATTTCTATTCTGTACAACCATTCACTTCAATAGTAATCAAAACTGTTTCTGCTAATTTTCGAGCTTTTTGGAATAAGTTTGAGTATTTTAAGATTAGTACTTCAGGAGATAACAGGAGAGGGGATGCTTTAGGGTTTATTGTGGAACAATAAAGTCCCAAAGCTCCAAGAGTTTGGAGTTTATATCCTAAACAAAGGTGTTTACGGCCGTAAACCCTAAATTAGGGGTATATATATGACACTTAGTCATTATTTACCATTTTTCACAAATTCAAGATCCGAACTCTTTTCTCTCTCAAGTATCATCCAACAATTCTTCAAGATCTTCAACTTGTAAGTGTTTCTAGCCCTAATAAGTTGATATATTACTTAATCTAGTGATTTAACACACTTCCATCCATGAAATCATTCCAAAAGGTTTAGATCTTCAAGTTTCACCAAGAACACCAAGAACACACACTAGTGTTCTTGGACTTTTAGCACCTTTTCAAGCCTCTATCTTGTAAGTACTTCTATCCTAGAGTATAATAAGGCTTGTTACACTTCTATACATCAAGAAAACACCAAGAAAACCAAGGATCAAAGGTGTTTACGGTCCAAGAACACCTTGGACCGTAAACCCTAAAAAGGGTGCCAAAGTGTGCCCTAGTCCCTTCTAAGCCTTGGAAACTAGCATAGATCCTTTCCTTGATGAGCTTAGCACTTGAAAACATCAAAATACCATAAACCATTTGGGTTTACGGCCATAAACCCAAAGGCAAATGGTTCAAGGACCGTAAACTCCATTTAGGAGTGAAATGGTGCCCTAATCACTTCCATAAGCTTATACTTCAAGTGGAAATGCTTCTAAGGACTTGTAGAGCTTCGAAACAACACATGGTCAAAGAAGCATGAGTTTACATCCGTAAACTCATGGGTTTACGACCGTAAACTCAATGAGTCATGGTCATAAAACCGTAAACTCAAATAAGGGGTTCCCTTGAACCCTAAGCTCAATAGCAATGTCCTACAACACTTAGATGCAATCCTTAGCACTTATAACAGTTATATAAGGTGTTTTTCATGCCCTAGGATGTCTTAACTTTATTAATTAGTTGTTTAAAGACTAATTGGCTACATATATGTGTTATTATATGTTAACTAGGATCATTGTGTGTGTACAAGTCTTCACTTGACACCTAGCAATCCTATATCATCAGTTCATTCAAACCACTCACTACAGGTGAGTTCATACCCCTTAATTAACCTTTTAAATGTTTTTAAATGCTTTTATGGGGGGGGGAATACAAGTTGAACTATTATAGTTATTATATCAATCACATGTGATTAATAACTACCAAACAAGTGGATTTCTTACTTTTCAAACTGTGTTATCAAACTGTTTTACTTCAAACTGTTTTACATCAAACTGTTTTACTTCAAACTGTTTTACATCCAACTGTTTTACAAACTCTTTTACATATCAATTACTGTTACTTAAACTCTTTTAAACTTATATTCTTTGTATCTATGTAGATATAGTTATATAAGTAGGATTGAAAGGACTTAGGACTGATAGCCTACCTTACTTCATGTTCCTTGTTTGGTTGTGGACTTAGGGTATCAAGGTTATTTGTCTGAAGGTCGTTTGAATACTAGTTATATATCATGTATACGTGTATAGATATAAAAGGTTACTTCTTTCATTCAGTTCAATGCCTTTGGGTAGCAAAGGTATACAAACATGTTCATATACACAAACAACATTACTAGTAAACTATAATAGGTATAGTTTAGGAAGATACTATTACTAGAACAATGACACATAAAATAAGTCAGTTCATTCATGAGTAATACATAGTGATGAGAAACAAACATAATACATAGTGATGAGAAACAAACATAATACATAGTGATGATAAACAAACATAATACACAGTGATGAGAAACAAAACATACAGGTTAGACAGAGAAAGAACAGACAATACAGCTAGCACATATGTATACATATACATATACATATACATTACTTACAGTTATGTGAGCCACTTAACGGGGGCATGGCACTACCTGTCATGACCCGTTTTGTATCCAGAATCTCCTTAATTGGGGAGCGTATGAGTTTGTGTATAGATCTATAGTGGATTGACTATCCTACACCTTGATGCTCGCTACAGTGGGACTTGCAAGTCTACGGGTGCCAAACGTCATTTCTTACGACGTCTTACATCGTCGTTTTACTATAGAGTCGGTAGCAGGATACAGGCCGATCACATGGTACTTTAAATAACAAATAGTTTAAAGTAATTAGTACAGCAGTAGTTACTTAATACAACACTACAGTACTATTTCATTTTCCCTTTACATTTACTTTGTGATATGCACACAATAAACAATAATGTAAAAACTATATTTTTCGTTAATGATAGTCAGATTTGGGAAAATACACACTCTTACAAGAGGCACACACATAGATACTAGATGCCTTGGTAAAAGGCTACTTTTAGTAGGAAACATAGGGTTTTCTAGGAGAGTTCAAACAATTACAAACTTTTACAAAACTTATACATTACAAGACTTACAAACACTTTCATAACAAATACAGACATTAATATACTTATGATCTCACCAGCTTTAAAGCTGATAAACTCTTTCAAAATAACTTGTATTCTCAGGTCGCCAGTAGACAGGTACCAGTGCCAGGTCTTGAGAAGATGGAGCTCGTTCAAGACTCATCTTTTATTTTGATGTATATTTTGGTGTCTATATAACTTGACAGAACACACTTGTATGAAATTATATTATTAATGCAATGGATGATGTTGTTGCTTATTTACTACTTTGCATTGTTGTGATACTAAACATAACATCCTCCACCCCATAACGTTTCCGTCGTTCCGGTTTTGGGGTGCGACAAACACAAGATTACTTTTGCTTTTACTTGTATTCCCCCTGAAAACATTAAAAACTCGGAAAATGTAGGGGTATTAACTTACCTTGAATGAGTGGTTTGAATGAAGGATCGATATAGGATGTTGAGTGTCAAGTGAAGCCTCGAACACGATTGGATCCTATTTAACATGTAATAACACATATATGAGTCAATTTAGAGTATTTCACTACTAGACACGATAGGAAACCACTCTAGGGACTTGGAAACTCTTGAACTAAGTGTTAAAACCATATGTGATTGAGTGAGGGAGGTGTACGGCCACCCTAAAGGTGTGTACGGCCATGGGTGTACGACCCATGAGTGTACGGCCGTACACTCATGATGAGATGTGCTTTTGAGGTGTTTCCAAGGTTCTAACTAGCATCCAAGAAGTGTTGTAGGTCCCATGCTTAGTTGTAATGCAAGTTTGAGGCATAAAGTGTTCATCAAAGTGGGTTTACGGCCCAAAGAGGTGTGTGCGGCCGTACAAGGGGTGTGCGGTCGTATATTGTTCATGTTTATCCCAATTTGTCGACTTTAAGGTGCATCAAGGCTAGGATCATGTCCAACTGGAAGATAGGGGTCAAACTCTCACTTTGGAGAGCCTTTAAGGGGTGTACGGCCAACCTTATGAAGGTGTGCGTTCGTACTCCTTCAAGGGATGAAGAACATGATGAAATTTGATGAACCAAGGCTTGAATCAAGAGGTCTTTCAAGTATAGAAAGCTAAAGGATGGAATAGTCACGTTTTTGAAGCCTTGGAGGGTTCACGATTGAAGAAACTTGAGAGAGAATGGAGTAGTGTGCAGCCAAGGGAAGAAAGGAATAAAGGAAGGGGTTCTACTCATATATATAGGGGTGGGTGACCCACCACCTTGAGTGTGCGGCCATGGGGGGGTGTATGGCCGCACACCCAAGTGTACGGGCATACACTCCTCCTAAGAGAGTGTATGGCCCGATTTTGCTACTTTACGACTTTTGATAACTCATCCCTAATCTCAACCTTGGTTGTACTTAAGCTTAGAACACTAAAATGAACCTTTAAACCGTGCTAAAAGACCACAGAAATGAGTTTAACATTGATTGAATTGACTAGATGTACAAGATAGGCGTTCCGGGTTGTCACAGAAAGAGTACTCGGGCCGCCGAGTAAAATATCTAACTATGACTATCCATTCCCGCTTATCCATACAAATCAAAGAGGCTCAGTTGGAAGCTTTGAAACCTGAGAACATGACAGGTGAAGCCTTGAGAGGAATGGAAAAGAAATTAGAAATCAAGGGTGATGGAGTTCGTTATTTCATGAATCGAATCTGGACACCGAAGTTCGGTGGCTACAAAGAAGTTGTAATGAATGAAGCATATAAAAATCGATACTCTGTTCACCCGGGTTCAGACAAAATGTATCTGGACCTAAAGAAACTCTATTGGTGGCCAAACATGAAAGTTGAAATAGCTATTTTTGTGGGAAAGTGTCTAACTTGCGCCAAGGTTAAAGTAGAAAATCAAAAGCCCTCACGTTTACTTCAACAGCCAGAAATACCTAAGTGGAAGTGGGAGCAGATTACGATGGATTTCATAACCAAGCTACCCAGAACAACGAGTAGTCATGATACCATTTGGGTTATTGTCGATAGATTAACCAAATCCGCCCACTTCCCG
Source organism: Lactuca virosa (assembly GCF_052849685.1). Lineage (NCBI taxonomy): Eukaryota > Viridiplantae > Streptophyta > Magnoliopsida > Asterales > Asteraceae > Lactuca > Lactuca virosa. Next base: position 274,949,111 of record NC_136434.1, on the reverse strand, counting down.
CTAATAAAAGAAACATATAAAATGGAGAAGTTAACAAGGACGTACATAAAAGAGATAGTACGGTTACATGTTGTGCCAATCTCTATTATCTCTGATCGAGATAGTATATTTACCTCACGGTTTTGGCAATCATTGCAAAAGTCCTTGGGAACCAATCTTGACATGAGTACATCGTACCATCCTCAGAATGATGGGCAAAGCGAGAGAACCATACAAACGCTGGAAGACATGTTAAGAGCTTGTGTGATAGATTTTGGTAAAGCTTGGGATACCCATTTACCACTAGTTGAATTCTCCTACAACAATAGTTATCACACTAGCATCAAAGTTGCACCCTTTGAAGCTCTCTATGGCTGTAAGTGCATATCTCCTCTGTGTTGGGCTGAAGTGGGCGATACGCAACTAGCCAAGAACCAAGTAACCAACAGTACTCTAACCGATCCCGAGATCATACGAGAAACCACAAAAAATATTGTACAAATCTGGGAACGATTGAAAGCTTCTAGAGATAGACAGAAGAGTTATGCGGACAAACGATAAAAACCCTTGGAATTCCAGGTTGGTGACCGCGTCTTGTTAAAGGTCTCATCCTGGATAGGAATGATACGCTTTGGAAAAAGTGGAAAACTAAGTCCAAGGTACATCGGACCATTCGATATTCTTGCTAAAATTGGTCCGGTTGCTTATAAACTCAAATTACCGCAAGAACTCAGTAACATTCATCCTATTTTTCACGTCTCAAATCTCAGGAAGTGTCTGTCTGATGAGACTCTTGTAATTCCACTCAATGATATTGAATTAAACGAGAGTCTACACTTCATAGAAGAACCAGTGGAAATCATGGATAGGGAAATCAAAAGAACAAAACAAAGTCGTATACCAATAGTGAAGGTTCGCTGGAATGCCAAGCGAGGACCTGAATACACTTGGGAACGGGAAGATCAGATGAAACAAAAATATCCACATCTTTTCGCTAGTCCATGAGTACCAATTTAGAAATAATTTCGGGACGAAATTCCCTCTAACGGGGGGATAATTTAACAACCCGTTATTTCGTATCAATGTAATAGTATATATCAAATTGTACTTTTTTTAAAATAATAAAAAGAAATTTTTGTATACTATGCTCATTTACATAATCGACCCTCAAAAATGAAATCTTAAATAAACTTTTTTGGGATGAATATAGTGTAGAAATCGTGTCAAGGATTTCAAAAATATAAAGAATGCCCAAATCCGAGTTATAACGAAGAAGTTATGACCTATCGAAGTTCCGCGACAAAACCGGCAAAACACTGTTTAACGTAAAAACTGATTTTTCAATAAAATGATTTATAGCTTTAACTATCTAAATGAAAGTTATAGTATACGTTAAACCGAGAGTGTCCATAAAAAGAACGACTAAATCTGACTTCGTATGAAGAAGTTATGATTTTTCCAAGTTTCGACACGACAATACACAACCTGAAACTCGAAAGTAAGAACGAGTAACTTTTGGCCAAAACAACCTAAATAAGAATCAGAGATCTTATCAAAATAAATCCAACAATAAAAAGACAGACGAAAACGGAAGTCGGATGAAGAAGTTATGAATTTTTAACGGACTTTTCCTGTCCCGGCCTGTTAAAAATATAACTTTAAAAATAAAGTCAAAATTTGCCGACGGAGTCTAAACGAAAGTTATAGAGCATGGTCTCACCTACGCGTGTATATAAAGAACGTCAAAAACGGAGTTCGTATGCAACATCCTATGGAGTTCGTACATGAGTACGCCCAGCGTACTCGGAAACTAGGCCTCGGGTTGACCACGTCGCTGATGGGTTTTAGTATACTACAACATCCTATGGTGCACATACAACCCTAAATACCTTGGATCTATGTTTTTACTAATTATACATGCAAATGGTTTCCAAGGTAATAATCCTATAACTAGCATGCAATTTACATAAATAATATAATACACTAGTTAGGATAACATACCTCTTTGCTGTAGCTTAATTCCATGGAGCTTAAGAGCCTAGTGCCCCAAGTGTGACACTTCAAATGGTTCACACAACACCACCAACAACTTGGAATAACTTGAGAGAAAAATTCCTATGCTCAAAATCGGCTAGCCCTCTCATATGAATCCTTAGGGCCGATTTCTTGAGCTATGGGGTCTTTATATATTGTGGCTATTAGGGTTACACCATGTAACTCATGACTTTCCATATTCTTCATGCTCCATGGGTTAAAACCTCCATGGATTATTCATGGGTTACTCCATGTGTTTAGCCCAACATGAAGAACTATGGATCATAAGCCCACATATATAAGAATGAATGATTTACACAATCAATCCCCATATATTTAATTAGTCTCTTTTGATCACAGAATTAATTCCAAATTTAATTCTTGATCAATATTAATTAAATAATATGAGTTCATATTAATATATTAGAACTTATAATATATTAATAAATCATAAATATCCCTTTCTCACAAAAGTCTATCTAAATTGTTCCGATGCCATGCAACCCAAATGGACCATGCCAAATCGTGTCAAGTACATACCAATTATAGTTATGGACTTAGAAACTAATCCAACAGTCTCCCACTTGGATAAGTCTATTAACTATTATTGTAAGTATGACTCTGCAACCTGACTAGCAATCGTAGCTCTTAAAATCCGTTGTCGAACTCTGAACAAATCAATGACGCGTCCATTAGATAAGGGATCATATATTCCTCCATTCTAGATATCATATGGACTGAGACATGGATTATAATCAGTCTCTCTGTCCATCTGTTGATTCCCGATTTCCGATTTATGACGACCGACTAATTGAACAAACCAAATCAGTCCAGGCCCGGCCGAGCACTTACGTTTGTCATCACTAAATCATCGAGGGGCCCACAGATATCGATTTTATCCCTCCAAGGGTAAAAGGAATGGATAAACTTCGACCCAAATGTTCGCTTGTACTTACTCATCAAATTACACACAACGATATGTTTTATAACAACCAAGTTACTAGTTGCATTTACATATGTCAATGTGCAACCGACGGGCAACTACAACTCACACGTCTCCGTTTGAAGAATTTAAGATATTATCGTCTCATGATCACTCGTGATAAAATCCATGAAGTGAGTCAAATGAGCGTGGGTTTAATCTAATACTCAAATCTCATTCCAAGAGCACTCATGAATGTTGCAACAACTTTTGCTATGTCTAAACACTTTAGACATCTACAAGCCCAATTCATGACAGTCTAGATTCATACCTACTTCCAAAGTATGATTGACTGTGGAGTGTTTGACTAACCTAGTTATTCGGGAAGTCAAAACATGCAAAGTGAAACACAAGAATAATCGAATCTAATACGGTCTCAGAACTTGTGAATATAAATAAAACACCTTTTATTTATCACCATATTGATTACACATTATTCATTGTATAATGTTTTGAATAATCAACTTAATACTTGAACTGAAATAATAGTCATTCCATGCTCCAAGCATGCACACTATGTTTGTCGAAACGATAGTTATGTCATACTCCAAGTATGCACACTATGTTTGTCTATGATCCTTACTTTGTGAAATAGATCAATTGAACATGATTCCAATGATGCTCATTTCACAATCCCAAATCCTTATCGTAAATGTAAGAATTCCGAATTCCTGCCATTTACCGAAATCTGTTAGATTCTAAACTTATATGCATTGATCCTCTTGTAATGACTATGCACAAAGTCACAAAGACTTGTCAACAGACATTACAGAGTATTCCAATGGAGATCAATTCCATGGAAACGAAGTCTCACATTCAAAGTACATTCCTTTGAACATCCTTCTTGCATTAAGATTCATCATCTTACACAGATTTAATGAATAACTTCCACCTATGGAAACATTTCCACATTCTCATTTTGACTATCACTTCTGAACAAGAGTTACCTCCTTTCAGAACATGTCAATATGGTCCTTCCAAAAATGTACACCATACTTCCAATTGTCCATGAGCAATCAATCTTTGGTAATCCACAGATTGTCCTCGACAATTGTTTAATCATTTCAGTCATATCCGGTTCTCTTCCTTTTTCCCTCTTAATTCCCTAGGCATTTGGAAAATTTAGAACGGATAAGTATTATAGCACATGCAATCGATCCTATATTCGAAGCATACAGGACACAGTTTATGATGTCTCACATAAAGACATGATACTTGACCAGTCTTTTGCTACAATATTTCTTATAATTTGCCATGTTCTCATAATTCAAATTATGAAAATGGATGCCATAATCATAATCAAATTTTAGAAAGCAAATAACGTAATCATAACTAAATTTGATTACAATCTCACAATCTAAGCTTTTAGATTTGAAATGAAGTATAATTTCCTCTCCCTTAATTATAGAAAAACAACTTTTCAAACCCTGCAATGTACACTTTACAAGTTGAAACTTATGTTTTTTATAATTAACATTGCTAACTTGCAATACTTAACATAATAATCATGCTCCCACTAACATGATAATTATTAGCATAACACTTATGCTCCCACTAGCTTTGACAAGTATCCAGAAATCAGCTGGACTTCTAGAAATCAATACTCTATTGACTTTCTTACCAAAGTTCAGATTTCTGATACGAGATGCTTTGATAAGACTTTATCAATATCATACACCTTTCCTTAGATAGCTCACATGTGTGTCTAAACAATTTTTAGAACTATGAAAAGGTATGTCGTAATCATAGTCTCAATTGTTTAAACCTTTGCCATTTCTCACAAGTCCATGTTAGTGTGTCGGTTAACCACACACGCTCCACTAACGACTTTGAGAATGCAAATATCACAATCGCTTACTTAAAATCTACTTAGTGAAAGCGTTTCCTCACCATCATTTTCATGAATCGAAGAGAAACCTTATGACACTTAGATTTTTATGGTGTATGTGTTCCTATCCATGTGAATTTATCATAACCACAAGAGGAAGTTAGTGACAAATCCAAACTCATATGGACTGAACTTGTGCAATCTTAACTTCTTGCCACTTGGCAGCACAAGGGCCTACCATTTCTTCCAAGTTGTTATGCAAACAATTGAGAACTCATAGAACTCACATGCATAGTCAACTTTAACTGGAATGGGCACAGAAATAAGAATATGTCAACACGATAGGTTACAAACCTCAAGTCGTGTGCTAGTGATAAACAACATGCTTTATTCTTGATTAGTTCTTGAAACTTTTTCAAGATCTTTAACACTCCCACTGACCTCTTGACATATAAGATTCTCTTGTCAAAAACCATTCCTTGACAAAACAAATATTCAAGAGTTAGTGCGGATTCTTATCAAGATAAACACTTCACTCAATTGGTCTTAGTTGGTCTTTGTTTTATCCAAAAACATCACAACTTACCAATTTCAAATGTACAAGAGTAGAAAACATTTTACTCTACATTTGACAAGTGTTATAAACCTTCTAAGGATTATGTCACTCAAGTTACAATCTTGGAGTATTACTCTAAGACTCAATTCTGGAACGAAGTATGATTTATCTTTTGATTTAACCATTCCATCAATTCGCGATTCCTCTTCTTAGTCATACGAATGCACTAATATGTCCTTAGAGGATCAATTATGATATGGTTTTTCATAATTATTAAGATGATCATAAAACATGATACTGAAGTACTCTCCCATCTTTTCAGATAGGAGAAACTTTTGTCTTTCTGCCTAATTTGATTCTTCTCATTCGTCCTGCCATACATTGAAGCTTTTCCAATGTTTTAGAATTACACTTAAACTTGTAAGCACAATCATATTTACTAAACTTTAGTAAATCATGATGAATAGCCTTATCGTTCTTTGTGGTGTACCTGATCAGCACACAACCAAGTGTACCCGATCTTCTAGTCCTTCACTTGACTCACATATACATGTGAACAACGAATTAGTCTTAATTTCCCAAAGATGAAAATTCTCATTCATCATATAATACAAGTTGCATGATTCCAAGTTTCTATCCAACTGAAACTTGGGTGATGAAAATCTTTCCTTATTTGGTAAATTATGACACTACCACAAACAAAAGAATCGAATCTATTTTCCAATATTGCTATCAATGGAATCATATATACAACATTTTTTCACAAATGCCATTGTAATGATACTTAAAATAAATAAAATCAAAAATTTTTCTTTTATTTTAAAAAACTTGGGGAAAAACTTGTCCTTACAATGCAAATACATATGAAAACAATGTTGTTATTTATTCCTAGGCAATCTATCCCAACTCTTAAGCAACAACTCAAAATTCTGATCACCGAACCATGCAATCGAAATCCATCTTCGCGATCAGAATCAACATATTCTTCTTTTAAGCTTCCTCTCTTTTCTTTGATTCTTAAAACATCAAAATGCGACCTAGTCACATCATGTAATAAGAATCTCAAAATAGGAACTTAATAGAGTTAGATAGTGGACTTTACCCGAAGTAGGTTCAAACCTTTTTGACTTTTACCATCCTAGTGAACTTCCAGGTAAATAGGGCAGCTTCGCAACCAATGACCCTTCTTTTGGAAACAGAAACATATGGACTCTTTAGTAATGGTACATGGGAATATCTCAGACTTAGCCTTTCTCTTTACCATTTGGTGAACCGAGTTGACTATGGCCGATCCCTTTCCATTAGGAAGAGAAAGTTTTTCTGGATTTCCGATTTTACCATTGTCAATGTCCGTGGAAGTTTGGGAAGTCGATCTTCCAATCAAATTTTCTTTACCAATGCTCCAAATCATTGTTGATTCAGCAGCATCAAGCAAATAGGTAAGATTATTAAGGGTCATGTCATGGTCTGTCATATAGTAGTCCCAAAGGAACCCACTATGTGACTTAGGAAGTGATTGAAGAACCTAGTCAACAACCAACTTCCTCAAGACTTTGACACCCAACTCTCTCGGCCTGTCTATATATGACTTCATCTCCAAGATGTGAGCACACACAGACTTTGCTTGCCAATAGGGCTTGAGTGACCTTGAACTTGTAGGTTAGGGAGAATAATCGGAGGAGGTGGAGGAAGAGAAGTATGATTTCCATGATCCAATCGCGGGACATCATCTTCATTAGGAAAGCTTGTTCCAAGAGATTTGGGAATATCATAGTTGTCTGAACCAGACATCTAAAATAGGAGAAATTCAAGTTAGTTGATTTAAGTCCTTAATATAACACCCAATATGAAATATTAAGGCTAGGAACCAACACAATATTTTATAACTTGGAAGAGGGATGCCGTAATCAAAGCTATAAAATATTTGAAGGTAGGCGAATGACGATTCACCAATTTCCACCATGAAAAACGAAATAGGAATTAGGGTTTTGTTGGATTGAAACTCCTAGATCTTTTGAGATTCATTGAACTTTTCAATGGCATGTTTAAATCTCGATTGTGCCCTCTCAAGTTTGTGACTGGGATGCCGAGGATCACAAACAAAGTGTGAATAACCATGCAAATTAACTTGGTAGCCTTAATTTTATCACCTAATCGATGTGCCGGTTACCCACAGGCGATCCACCTATCTGTGATAAACATTAAGTCACCCTTTGCCACTCTTACTAGTCCATGTTAGTGTGCCGGTTACCCACACACGCTCCACCAACGACTTGGTAAGGTACAAAGTGTAATTTCATGGGTTAGCACTAATTTCACATTTTCCTAAAGTAACTAAGATTGGGAATTTAATAAGGTTTAGTTACTTTATCTTTATCATTATACTTTTAATGAAAATTATAGTCCTTGTCCTACCCGTTTGGCTAATGACCCTCCACCAGTCAAGGAAGCGGTCGGTGAGAGTGGACACCCATTAAAATGCCATTTTATAGGCAGTAACCTTATACCCCCCTTATAGACCGACTTCGTGAATGAGGCCTACTAACGGTAAGACTGACTTTTACTCTTATATATATATATATATATATATATATATATATATATATATATATATATATATATATATATATATATATATATATATATATATATATATATATATATATATATATATATTAAACCTATAATATTATATTAGTATAAGGGTTGAATTTCAACTTTTAAAATTCTAAGGGTTTAATTTGGAATTAAAGTATTCATGGGGGCGGGGGACTTTACAAATTCCAAAACTTGAGGGCACGTTTTGAACAATTCAAAAACTTTTGGTTTCAATAACTTATGAGTTTAAAGTAGTTTTAATGAAAAAACTCTTCAAGTTCCATAACTTGAGGACAAGTTATGGAAGACTTTAAAACATTTAAAAATGAGACTCTTCATTTTCATAACTTATGGAAATCTTATTAGTTTTAAAAATCATAAATGAGACTTTTCATATAACTTGAGGACAAGTTACAAAATCACATATTATGAACAACTTGTAGATCAATTTGGATCAAAAACAAATTATCACATAATTTTTCTATTAATCTAAACTAACTCATAAGAACAAGATAATTCAAATCATCAATCTTCAAGAAATTAGCATGAACATATAAACTAATACAAATCTTGAAATTATGACAATTATCTTTGAAATTGGATTAGCATGAACATTACCACATCAAAAACAGGTTTATAAGTTCAAAAACAGCTTATGGTAATGTTCCTAGTCCAATTCCAGCCAAAAAACTCGAAGATATGTTGTCAGGGGGTCCAAATCACCAAGTGCAAGAACAAACTCGGCGAGTTGGATGAGTTTGTACATGGACTCGTCGAGTCCCTTAATGGACTCGTCGAGTCCCCAGTCCAGACTGCAAAAAAACTTTGATTTTCAGCCATTTGCATCAAGTATAATTGAAAACAAGCCTTGGCTCTGATACCACTGTTGGGTTTAGTATACTACAACATCCTATGGTGCACATACAACCCTAAATACCTTGGATCTATGTTTTCACTAATTATACATGCAAATGGTTTCCAAGGTAATAATCCTATAACTAGCATGTAATTTACATAAACAATATAAGACACTAGTTAGGATAACATACCTCTTTGTTGTAGCTGATTCCATGGAGCTTAAGAGCCTAGTACCCCAAGTGTGACACCTCAAATGGTTCACAGAAAACCACCAACAACTTGGAAAAACTTGAGAGAAAAGTTCTTATGCGCAAAATCGGCTAGCCCTCTCATATGAATCCTTAGGGCCGATTTCTTGAGCTATGGGGTCTTTATATATTGTGGCTATTACGGTTACACCATGTAACTCATGACTTTCCATATTCTTCATGCTCCATGGGTTAAAACCTCCATGGAGTATCCATGGGTTACTACATGTGTTTAGCCCAACATGAAGAACTATGGATCATAAGCCCACATATATAAGAATAAATGATTTACACAATCAATCCCCATATATTTAATTAGTCTCTTTTGATCATAGAATTAATTCCAAATTAATTCTTGATCAATACTAATTAAATAATATGATTTCATATTAATATATTAGAACTTATAATATATTAATAAATCATAAATATCCTTTTCTCACAAACGTCTATCCAAATTGTTCCGATGCCATGCAACCCAAATGAACCATGCAAAATCGGGTCAAGTACATACCAATTATAGTTATGGACTTAGACACTAATCCAACAGTCGCCTCTATCTTCGCATACGACACATATCTCGTTCAACCAACACGTCCGAAGCCAGGTGGCCACTACGCCCAGCGTACGAAAAATTTACGCCCAACGTAATGGAACTAACGTCGACGCGTGCGTCGTAGCTTCACCACGTCCGAAGGTCGGATAAGGATCAAACTAGTACGCCCTGAGTAAAAGGCGTACGCCCAGCGAACTAAGGTTTTTAGTAGTATGCCCAGCGTACACGAACATTACGCCCAGCGTACTAAGGGCCAGACCCCTCCTATACATAGGATGCGAGGCCTCCGGGTTTTGTTTAGAAAATTGAAATCCTCTCTCCACTTAAACCATTGTTTAAGCCTTTCTCAACCATCCGAAGTCCCGGGAACCTCCTCACCACCTGAAGCAAGCCCCGACGCCCCGAAGTTCTCAATTTTAAGCTGAAACTCTGCCCGTGTGAAGCCAATTTTTCATCAAAAACACTCAGTTTCATCAAGAAAACTCCTTTCTAAGAAGCGTAACGCTGCCTGAATTACCACCTATCAAGTGAGTTTATACCCCTATGTTTTCAATATTTTTAATAATGTTTTAGGGGGGAAAATACAAGTAAAATACAAGGAAATCTTGTACAAATAACAAGTTTTATTCAAATAGTTTACGATTGTTATTTTTATAAAAATAAACATACTATTTTACCAGTTCAGAACTTCATATAAAAACAAACATATGAACTATAATAGGTATAGTTTATGAGTCACGTATACTTATCAATACAGTTGATGGAACTTACATACTTCTTTTCATATTCAGAATAACTTACGCTTACGAAAAACAACTATATAAATTATATTAAATATAATTTATGAGATATTTACAAAATATCTATTACAAATATATTTTTCATTATTCTACACGTAACTATCAATATAGCATTTGTGAGACACGCTTCAAGTACTTATTTAAGTATAAAACAAAAGTCCTGAAAATTATAACCAGAGTCTCCTTAAGGGAGAGCGTGACACTTGTGTATAGATCTATACGGGACTGACAATCCCGCACCAGAACTGCTTGCAACAGCTAGGTCGGTAGACCTGTGGTGACAATTGTCATACCATATTACGACGCCTGAAGAACGTCGTGTTTCAGGCGAGGCTTAGGTCATTAAGCATGGTTATGATAACTCACAATTTGGTATTGAATAATGTGTTTAGTGTAAGAATAAGCAAACAACTTCACATAGCTTTATTAAATAAAACTATAAATGGTGAATCTAGATATTTACAACTTCATACAAGTACAAGTACAAATACAGAATACTAGTCTAACACAGAGAATACCTACTTTTCATAGTTTTATGGGAAATTAAAACTATAACATACTATTTTGGAAAACAAATACATAAACAACAGAAAATATAGGATTTTCTGGGGAAAACATATTTACACTTTCGAAGGAACAAATTTCAGATTTCAATTACAAACATGCTTATGAACTCACCAACTGTTGACACTTTTTCAAAACTACTTGTATTTTAAGGAAATCGATAAACAGGTACCCACAACCTTTGAGGAAGACGCAGTTTAATATAATTATGTCTTTTGATTATACTTTTTGGTGTCAGATGTACAATGATTTGAACACAAATGTAATGTTATATTTTATCAATGTAATGAATGTTGTACTTTGATTACTATTATGCATTATTGTGATACTACACATGAAGTCCTCCACCCCTGAATGTTTTCGCCGTTCTATTTTTGGGGTCTGACATTTGGGCTGCTACAAGTGCGGTAGGGTTAGTCACGTCAGCAGGGATTTTCCTCAAGGGGCAAGCCCGTTATGTTTTCACTGCAATCAGGTGGGCCACAAGAAGGCCAACTATACGATGGTGAAGGGAGGAGTAGTGAGTGCGCCTGCTCATGCTACTCTGAGGATCACCGATGGACGAGAGGGTAGGGAAGGAGCCCCAGTGGAGAGAAGTCGGGCTTTTCAGGGTCAGGAATGGGAGGTCAGGACTCGAGCAGGCTATGATGCAGGTATGTATCTTTTGCTTCTTCTCGTTTTATCTGTAGTTTTTTGTTTGGAATCTTGCATCGGTTTGGGTAAGTGTACCTTGCTTTATTTCTCTGCTATGAATCTTGCATCGGTTTGCGAATTGGCTTTTTGGGGTGCCGAGGGAAGTGGTTTGTTGCTGAGGTTTAGGTTGGAGCATTCGTCCTTGGGACTTCAATATTTGAGTGTGATATCATTTGTAGCATATGGGGTTATCAGTAATGTTGGGATTCGGGAAGTGTTCAGATGGTCTTCAGGGGTTGTGTGGTCTTTTGGAATGGTTAGTAATGGGACACTAGCATTAGAGAACGCCGGTTGTCAGCAGATCGATCATTGGATGGTAAGAAGGATTGGGAATCCTTTAATTCTCGTGTTTTATGAGAACTTAGTCAAATCAAAGTGGGGAAGAATCGTTCAGGTATTCAGGACAGAAGTAGGTGTGGAACTAGGATGAGTTTCGCATCCCCATCTGGGAGGAAGGCGGCCCAAGTGGCTGTCTGGATTGAGGATTATGTGAGTTGGGAGTTCGGGAAACTTCCCAACATTTGGTTCACGTATTTTTGGTGTTTGATAGCAGGATCTGGGGGACCCATGTTGGGGTTCTAGTCATGACTCGAGTTCAGCTCGGGTGTTGGGTCAAGTGCGTTCTCGCTCTGGATGCGTTCGAATTGATAAGATTAGCGGTAAGGCTTGCCCGGCAGTTGTGGCAAGGTGGAAGTGTTGTAGGACTGCGGGGTGGCCCGTATCATTCGCTAGTAGTCAGTTAGTATGGGAAGTGTTGTAAGACTGTGGGGTGGCCCGTAGCATTCATTGGTCCCTATGTAGTGGTGAGATTGTGGCAAATTTGTCAACTGCCTATGGATTTCTTTAGATGGTTTAGGCTAAAGTGGGCCTATTCGCAAGGATGTGGGAGGGCCACAACATGTTTGGAATCAGGCATTGGTAGGTCACGGGAGATCGAGTATGAGATAAGACTACAGTTGGTCCTGTAGCATTTAATTTAGTATCGGGTTGGTGTCGTGATGCTTAAGGTAATTATCGTCAGTCAAGGTTTCCCTTCGGAAGTCGCGTAGGGCGACGATGTGAGTGTATTTTGGTTTAGCAACCGGGCCAAAATCCAGTATTTTAGATAGTTGGCAGACAAGTTGGGATCATGGAGGTCTCAGCTGCTTGTGGGAAGCAGTCAGGAGGCAGCGTGGTGCTTCGGACAGTAGTTGTGATTTGAGGTTTCGTGTGGGAGTGGGGTGACTAGTTGATTAGGTAATGCTAAGTTACTTGCAATGGGATTAAATAATCTCAGACTAATTGGTTTGACCTTGTTGCGCAGCTCTCGTCTGAGTCTAAATGATGCAGGGATGAATCTTCTACTTGAAGGATTATTTGAGCCTTCTGTCGAGTATAAGTGTTTCGTGGATGTATAAGGTCAGTGACTTCGTTCCCTTTGAAGCAGAAAGGTGATCGGGGGTTGGAAGCATTTTGTTTGGTATGAAACTCTATGAGGATGGCATAGTATCGGTTCAGTGTGTGAGGTCTGTCAGGGAGTCAGACCAATTGAGACTTCAGGTTTCGGGTTTTAGGTGAGGTAGGATTGGTTTTCCGCAAGGGGTTAAGGTTTCGTTCATCATCAGGTTTGAAAAGCTATGATAAGGACAGTTTATGAAATTTTGGAAAGGCTGTTGTATGTTCAGGGTTGTGGTTGTGTTCTCCAGGCTATCGGGCGTGCCTGGGAATAGTAAGAAATCATTTCGAGGAAGAAATCTAAATAAGTGAAGGATAATTATAAAGCTCGATATCTGGTATGAAGTTGATTCCAAGTTGTTTAGGTTTTCTCCTTGGGACTCGGCGAGTTGGAGCCTCAACTCGGCATGTCGAGATATTATTGGCCACAAAACTTAATGAACCAACTCGGCGAGTTAAGGTGCCTCAACTCGGCGAGTTGACAGCTTGGTTGGAAACCCTAATTTTTAGGGTGTGGCACCCTATTTAAAGGCCTTAAGTTCCTTTGGTTGGCCTCCTTATCAGCCTCCTTTGTTTTCAAAATCCTAAAACGTGTTGTAGCCTCCATTGTCAAGCATTTGAGTCTTGGATGGAAGTTTGGTGTTCATTTTGTGCATTGTGAAGGAGTTAAAAGATTTCGAAGTTGCTAAGCTTGGAGAAGGAAGTCTTGGATCCAGAATCTCTACCCATTTTGCAAGGAGTTTGAGGTATCAAGTTCTTATCTTGATGGCTAGATACTTAGATATCTCTTTTGGGTCAAATTGTTATGTTTTAGCCATAGATTGGATGGATGTTGGGATTAGGACGTCCCAAAGCCTTATTCTTCCAGATTTGGGGGTTTCATGGACTCTTTTGGCATAAAGGTGCCAACTTTATGGATTTAAGGGCTTTATGCATTCATTAAGTCCCTTATTAATCCCTTCTTGAGCTTTTGAGCTTCTCCTAGGCATGCATGAATGTAAAGTTGGCAATTTTACGTGGTCTTCCAGCTCTAGGGTGTCAGATCTGCAATTTGGGGCTTTGTCTTTGAAGATTAAGTGCTTAATGGTTAAGCCCTCACTCTTTTAACTCTAGGGTTTGGGTTTGGACCCATTTCGGTGGTTCCTAGGGGTAAAGTTGGAAACCTTACCCTTCTAGATCATTGGAGTTCTTGGATTCGATGAAGGCAGCTTAATGTATTAAGTTGTTGGGTCTTGAGCGAACTCAGTGAGTTTGTTGGTCAACTCGGCGTGTTGGCTTGGTTTTTCCCTGTTTCATGTTGATGGAGAACACGGCGAGTTTGTTAGTCAACTCCGCGTGTTGGGTCAACATGGATTGTTGATCGAACTTTTGACTTTTGTCTTGGACCAAGTTTGTCCTAAGGGGGGTGCTTGAGGTAATCTGAATTGCACTAATGAAATTATGTGCTTAGGATAAGGCCCATATGGGGTTGGACCCAATTTGGAAAATTGGGCCACCAGTGGGCCGTTGTGGATCTTTTGGTGTTGGGCCTTTTTGGTTTTGGGCTTGGGCCTCAGTTTTGATCCTTGTTGGGTCATGGCTAATTGGGCGTTATTTCGGTATTGATGGCTCGTGGAGTCGTTACGGAAGCAGCTAGGCATTTCTTTCAGTGAGTTTCAGCATTCGAGGTGAGTCTCCTCACTGTGTTATGGTTCGAAGGCACCAATGCCGGCCCATTTGGTTTATGTATTGTAGGAAGACACTGGAGGTGGCTCCTGGCACTTGTATGCTAGTTATGGAGTGTAGATTGTATGCTAGTTTTCTTTGTGATGCTTGCATGGAAGACCCTGAGGTGGCTCCTGGAACTTGTTTGTAAGACTTAAGGTTTTGGCCCCCAGCATGGCAAGGAAGACCACGAGGCGGCTCATGGCATAATGGCAAGACTATGGATGGCACATAGCACCTTTATTGATTGTGATATATGGATGATAAGTGTGGCTCGTTGACATGAATGTTATTTATGGCTCGATTGGTATGTATGGTATGTGGTATTTGGGGAACTCACTAAGCTTTGTGCTTAAAGTTTGTGGTTTATGGTTTCAGTTACTTCCGATTAGAAAGGGGAGGGCCCGGCTTAATCGCAGCGCCTACACCCGTGTTTTCCGCAATATGTGATCCTTGGGAATGAACTCTAATAATTGTCTTATTTTGAAATGCTTTTAAATGTTTGGATAAAGTTACAATGGTGTTTTGATTATAATAAAAATGAAATTTTTACCCTTAATTTTATGGATGTTACATCATGGATTTAATCATGAGTAATTCTAAGACGATAATATCTTCTATTCTTTAAACGGAGATATATAAGTTATAGTTTGAATGTATGTTATGCATTGGTTTTGCATCAAGAAATCTGTAATTGGATGTTTTAAACTGTAACTCTATGTATGACATGATCAGAAAAGGTTACAATTATTTAGTCAAAGTTTATCCCTTCTTATTGTCTTACCGAGAAATGCGATATCTTTGGGCCCATCGATGATTTGATGTTGACATTCATGTGCAAGGCCTTGCACATGAATCCAATCATCATAAATCAGAAATGGAGAAATAGAATCTCGGATTATGAGATTGATTTGTATACATGTCGTATGTCTATACGATATCATGAAGAATGAAGGAAAGCTGATCACTTATCTTAGGGTTGACGTCTGATTTAATCAAAGTTTAGAAGTTGCTTTGGAAAGCGCTTTTTACTTGTTGTTCAAAGTTTAGATTTGCAATTGTAGTTGATGACTTATCTAAGTGGCAGAATGTTTGATTAGGTGTCCAAGGTCATAACTAAATTGGCATAACCTTATGGAATAAAAGTAAAGTCATTTTTGGGTTGCCCTCAATAACTAGAAATAGTTAGAAATGACTTTACGAGAGAGATAAAATGATTTGTTAAATTATTATACGATTACTAAATTAATTACAGATATCTAGAATTAATTAATTATTAATCTAGATTAATCCCAATTTATTTAGGATTAATTAGAATTAATTAAAGGTACAATGGTTGAATTGTAATTTTTCAATAGTTGAACAAAATAAGCAATTCTAGAACCTTCCATCATGTGGATGGTTTTGGAGGAGTTCTGGAAGGGTTCCAGAAGCCTCCTCATTGCTGATATGGTAATGATTTGAATAGATAAAATCTTATTATTTTATTATTCAAATCAAGGCTTATCTTACGTATTCACCAACTATAAATAAGACCCATTGGCATGCCATTTCCATGGTTAATCATACCTGGAAAGTGAAATCCGAATTTCACTTCTATCTCCTTTCTCCTTACGATTTCTAGGGTTCTGGGATAATGGGTATAATTCATTAGATGCAATCATACTATTAGCTCTTGATTTCTAGGAGGTATTGAAGATCAAAGAAGTTAGTATATTCAATTATACAGAAAGGTAAGTATTATAATATAGTTGATATCCGATTATAGTATATTAGATCAGTTGTTTCACAGTATGTTGCTATAATGAGAAAATGTCATAGATATATAGGTTTCATGTGCCTATAAATTGTTTTATATAAATTTCGTTGTGCAAACATATTTTAATGTAACCTAGAAAAACCCATCAGCTTACTACTTAAGCAATATGGACTACTTATGCACTATTGATATTAAATTCTTATTCATACTCAACACATGTTGCCACTGATGTTTATAAGTAGTTTCTAATGAAATGGGAAATGCTTAGGCTTAATATTTATAGCCATTTCTATGAACAAAAACTTTACCCACGAACTTATAGCATTTTGTATTAGGAGTGACAAAGAGTGCCGACACTTGGCATTGGTTCCTAAAGGCTAAAGGAATGCCTAAGGGACAGTAAGGAAGTTGTCTTCATAACCCATATGTCAAATTCCATGAATTGTCCCTAGGTATACTCTACTTTGATTGATATCGTAGATATATGTTGGAATCTAACTTAGAATTTACATAATAGGATTGGTCATAACAGAGTAGTGGAATGTTTTTTTTGGAATACATGCAAAACTTATAGCATGTCCAATTTTCAGTCATATTTGTATGGACATCAATATGCAATCAACAATCAAGGGAATGGACTTGTATGGCTTAACAATATTGCTATTGCAAAGTGGGAAATGGTCTTTTACCCAAGAGTTTGTTTTAATGTAATAAAAGTTGATATTCCTAATTTTGTGATAAGGTTATCGATTGGTACACTAGGTTTAGTGATAACGACAATCATTAAGGTTGTTTGTAAATCGATGCAATATGTGTTTCAGAATCGATTCAATAAAGGTAAATACATTATGTATTTATTGTTATTATATATATATATATATATATATATATATACATATATATATATATATATATATATATATATATGGCTACGTTATAATGTGGATGGACATCTATTATGCGGACGTATGGATAATGTTATTTTATAAGAAATACTAAGAGAATAGGTTGTTTTTGTAACGTGAATGCGTTCAACCTCACATAACTATTGTCGTTTTCATACATTCTCACTAATTCTTATTCATTTTTGTTCTCACGCATCGTTTTTGACTCATTTTCATTCTTACCGAATACGACTCAATAAACATTCTGACAGAATGAGAATAATAATAATAATAATAATAATAATAATAATAATAATAATAATAATAATAATAATAATAATAATAATAATAATAATAGTCTATAATAACCTTATAGACAGTTTAATTATTAAGAATGTGTGATAATGACAACAATTATGTAAGATTGAATATATTCACATTATCAAACAATATATTTTCTTTTGTCATTCACACAGAATACCATTGTCTACACGTCCGCAGAATAGATGTCAATCCACATTTGAATCTCTCTCTCTCTCTCTCTCTCTCTCTCTCTCTCTCTCTCTCTCTCTCTCTCTGTATGTGTGTGTGTATATATATATATATATATATATATATATATATATATATATATATATATATATATATATATATATATATATATATATATATATATATATCTGGAACCGGAACAAACATTATGTACTGTATGGGCACCCAATAGCAACGATGAGATCCTTTAACATTCCTGAGATTCATCAATATATATATATATATATATATATATATATATATATATATATATATATATATATATGGAACCGGCACAAACATTATGTACTGTATGGGCACCCAATAGCAACGATGAGATCCTTTAACATTCCTGAGATTCATCAATGACTTTTGTAGTGTATCGAGCTGTTTACCGAACTAATATAGCTAATTATTTGTTGCCTTCTCCTAATTAAGAGTTACAAACGATATATCGATCATTTTATCCCCTTTGTACTGTATAATTTTAAGAAATAAAGTTTAATGTCCACTTTGTCATTAAGGCTATATGTTACACTTTTATTCTATCGAAAACTATCACTTCATGGTATCTCAACATTGAGTGTAATATGTTATGACAACCATATTACATTAAAATAATGATTTTTTTTAGTTTAAATGGAGTTCATTTAGAATGTTATGAAAATTCAGAGTTGAGTTTTTTTTTTTATATTTTTTTCGACTGGCCTGTTTTTGAGCAACACAAGTATGACTTCACCACCGCAATATTTGCAGTGTAACATATCCATGATAGCTTTGTTACAAAAAAAAACACACACAATGAAAAGAAGCAACTCCAAGAAACTTTGTATTAATAGTTGGTTCAAAGTTAGGAAAAAATTAGACTTTCGTAGTCGACGTAATTTTTTGCGGATAACATCATTTTTAGAGCTGGCAAAAATCGACAAAACTCACCAATTCAACCCGAACCCAACCCAAAGTTAGCAGGTTGAGTTGAAATTTTCAACCCATTTAGGATAAATGGGTCAACTCGCCTAACCCATTTAATTAAATAGGTTGGGTTGGGTAAATATTGTCAACTCATTTTCAACCCACCAACTCATTTATGTTTTAACAAATACAATCCTAATTCCTTTTTTTTTTTTTTTTGTGCGCCGACAACACTAACCACTTTTCAAAATCATTTCGAAATTAAATACTTTTAATCTTATTTGAACAATTTCTTTGTATTTGTGAATTGTTATTGTGCTTTTATTAGTACTTTGAAAGTTTATTTAATTTTTGAACTAATTTAAGTGGTATAATCTTTAGTTAATTTATTTATTTTTTTATTTTAAATAAGTTAACCTAGGTTTAACCCATTTATTTAATAGGTTGAGTTGTGAATTACATAAACGGATCAATCTGGTGACAACCCATTTATCTGAAAGGTTGGGTTGGGTTGGGTTGAAAATATTTACACATCTAATTAAAAAGGTTTGGTTGGGTTGAAATCTTCAATCCAATTAAAAAATGGGTTGAACCCGAACCCAAATCGACCAATTGTCGGCTCTAGTTGTTTTGACGAAAAGAAATTTCATAGATAACAAGATTATCGAATATGATGACCTACTAAAATAGTCACTTCTTTTATATATTTTCCTGATTTTTAACTATATTTTAGAAACAAAAAAATAAATAAATAAATAACTTTAAAATATTTGCTATAATAATCATTTTATGGTTTAAATATTACAGGAGTTTTGACCAGCTCATTCTATGTCATAATTCATAGTACGAAGCAAACGGTGGCACCCACGCACATGCGAAGTCGGAAAAGGTAATCGAATTGAAAATGTTGTGATGATTAAGTGGGGATTGGTTGAGGGTCTACCATCATCTCCCAACAACCGCACCAACTGAATTCTGTCTGCAAACTCCTTCGCTTTTTGGAGTTGGAGGCCTCCACTTTCCAACATTCCTATAATACTCGTAAGGAATAGTCGAAAAAGTGTTATTTTGAAATAGCCATAAAAGATAAAACGCTTTTTTTATTATGGGTAATGTTAAAATATTAATATGTCTTTATTTTAGGATATTCACCAAAAAATCACATTTGTAATGTAATATATTACAATATCAAACTTCTTATATTTTTCTGAAATGACAGTTCACTTGGAAAATCAGAAATGTTCAACCTAAATTGTGTGTTTCAAACCTTTTTTCCTTTGAGAAAAAGCTGTTCGAACTTTCAAACTAACCACTAACTTTTAATTACTATGCTAAGAAGATGTTTATGTCAATTTAGAAAATGATGAAAATTACTTTCAAACACTTAACTTGTGTTATATACTTTGAAGTTCTTATTATAAAATCACAATTATCTACATAAATGAGGTAGGTGTATTTGGTTCATCTTGGCTAGCAACGTTCATGTAGAAGAAACACATATTAGTTTATATTGTCGAGTGGCGGAGCTAGGATCAAAATAAAGGGACATACCGGAAAAAAAAGCCGCCTAATATACATTAAGAAAAAAATAAAAACTGCAATTTCATTAGACATAAAGTTCAACTTCCATAACAAAGTTACATTTTATAGTTCACATCTTCGCTCTTTCATTTACAAAAACGAGTAATTACATTTTCAATCTTAACATTCTTTAGTGCTTCCTTTTCTACACTAGAAATCGAAGTATCATTGATAATATCGTCACCTATTCTATTACGCAAATCGGTTTTGAAGAACTTCATTGCAGAAAAACAACGTTCAACGGTTTCGGTTGCGACGGACAAAACCAAGTTAGTTTTAATAATCTATAAACTAAAGGAAAAGAGTTGCTTCCCTGTTTACAATTCCGATAATATGTTTTTGACATGTTATTCACAAATATTCTGACATGTCTACAATTCCGATAATATGTTTTTCACAAAAAAAAAAAAAAAAAAAGAACATACATTCTTCCAAATTTGTGGAAGCCCATCTTTTCTAAAAGCTAGCAATGTTTTATTTGTCTTTTTTACTAACGAAGCCGCTTCCAAAATATCTTGATCTTTTTTTAAGATGCTTTGACAAGGTATCCGTGAGGCCTAGAATTTCCAACATCAAGTGTAAAAGAAACACGAAATCAAGTGTTTTGAAATTTGACAAAATACCATTTGCTTGATTACGGTTACACAAAGTAGAATCATCCTCTTTGACATATTTAAGGGCCACAACAACTTCTACAAATCTTAGGGTGCAAAGTCACTCTTGGATGTCATGTGTTCTTACTCCTTTGTATGTGTGTAATGAGTTGTCTTTCCTTTATAAGGAAGTGAGTGATACTCATTTTATCTAAGCATGAGAGATTAGTTTAGAGAGAGAATTATTGCAAAACCCATTTTGTACTATTTCTATGAACTAATGAGAGCTAAACCCAGATTTATTTACTCTTGTTTTCTTCATGTTCATGATTCTTGTATGATTCACTAAATCATTCTATATTCCGCACATGTCATCATGGTTAACATCATTACATTTGGTATCAGAGCAGGATTCTCTCAATTGATTTTTTATTTTCTCTTTGTTTCAAAAGTTTTCGAGTCGCTGTTTTTTATTCAAAAATATTCCGCACTTTTGATCCAGAAAATCTTTTCTAATCATTTGTTTTGATTCGATTATGTTGTTCGTTTGATAAATCGAGTGTTCAGTGATTGATTTCTGAAAGATTCATTCCTTAGATTCCTATTTCTGAAGCTTTTCATCATTTTTGTCTGTACGTTAATGGCGAACTTCAACATCAACACGATGACTGAATTCTCTAATCTCCTCGGTTCTTCAACCAAAATTCCTATGTTGATTTCTGAGTTCTATGAACAATGGGCTGATAGGATGGAAGATTATCTGACTGGGATTGATGAAGATCTATGGCGATGTGTGAAGAGTGGAAACTTTCATCCTTTAATGCTTGCTGAAGTCGGAAATGCTGGTTCATCTGTTGAAGTTGCTGCTCAAGCTGAAAAACAGAACGCAAATGATAAACGGTGTATGCATGAACTACGCGGTGCTCTTCCACCGGTGGTTTACAACTATGTTCGTGGTTGCAAATCTGTAAAAGAAATTTGGGATACTTTGAAAGAAAAGTATCAAGGGAGTGAGAAGACGAAGAAAATGTATGTTAAGCAGTGTCTGCTTGAATTAGGGGAATTCAAATAGAAGGAAGGTGAGAATATTGAACTCTACTATGGTCGTCTGTATGAATTAATCTTCAAATGCAGTCGATATGGAGTCAATCGTACTACCCTTGAATTCAACTTGACTTTTCTGATGGGGCTTCGACAAGAGTGGCGAAACATCAGTCTGATGATCAAGACCCAAGAAAGTTTTAACAACTATTCTCTAGGTGATCTCTACAATGTTTTTAAAGCTCATGAAAGTGAGATCAATGAAATAGCTGAAGAAGCAAAAATGAGTTTGGGTGGCCCGCTTGCATTGATGTCGAAGGAAAAATTTGAAGAAGATAAGGTCGAAGCAGCTGAGAATGATGGATATGAAGATGAAGGTCTTCTTGTTAATTTTGATGACGAAGCGGTGGCTTTTTACTCAAACAATAAAGTGAAGAAGTTTTTCAAGAAGCCATTAAATTCGAAAGTCAAAGGAAAATGTGACTTTAAGGGAAACTCATCTACTGCGAAGGGAATGACAGAGGAGACGAAGATGGAGAATAAGGATAACAAGTCTGAGGTTGCGAAGCCAGAGAAAAAATGGAAAGGTGATTCTGGTTTCGATTGCCATTACTGCAATGGTGCAAACCATATGGCAAGTGATTGTATGTTGAGGAAGAGAGAATAGAAGAAGGAAATAGTGAAGGACGAAGCCTATTATGCTGAAAAGATGGAGGAAGTCAGAACAAGAACGAAGGGAATGTCTATTGTTGCAAAAGGAAGTGGCGAAGGGGATGGTACATACCAAATATGGTCATTTGGATCAAATGATGAGGAAATGCGAAACCCCAAACATGGAACCATGTATGCAAAGTTTAAAGAGGAAAGTGAGGATGAGGAGAAGGTGACAGGAAGGTGCTTCGTTTCTACTAGTGCTAACAAGTCTCGAATGAGTTCTAAGGTACGTTCTCTTCTCAAATTCTTTGATATTCCTTTTAGTTCATATGATGGTATTTTGTCTGACTTCGATAATAATCTGTCTTGCGTTAATGACATGCTTATTTCTGTTAGTAGTGATGCTGAGAAATCATAATCTTTATTGCTAGAATCACAGAAAAGGTTGGAGTCGAAGAGAAGTAGAATAGACAATCTAGAACTGCAGCTTAAGAATGTTACTTGTGACAGGGATAATCTGAGATTGGATAATTGTACTTTGTTAAAACAACGTAACATCTACTATAATTCAGCCAAAAGATTGTATGCTTGATTGACTGCTTTACATCATTCATCGGACATAAGTAAGGAACATCATAGGAAACTTTTGCCCTTTTTAACATTCGAAAAGGAGAAAATAGATTCTACTTCCTATGACTGTGACAAAAACATTTTTGAGTTTGACAAGGTCCCAAATGACTCATATGCATATGGTATTGTTAAGATAGATTAATGTTTAGATACAAATGAACTGGCTACTATTGTGAATGAGACCTTGACTAAAACTGAACAAATAAAGATTTTGAGAAAGATTGAGAATTTAACATCTGACACTCAACACAATTTTGCTGATATCGAAGATGATTCTGAAAATATTAGTGAAATTGAGGAGGAGGAAGTTATTAAATGTTCTTAGTTATCTATCAGTAATGTCACTTCGATGGATAAGGGTAAAGAAATATGTGATGCTTCATTGGAAAATGTTAACACTGACCAACCCTCCACATCGAAAGTTCATGACTATAACCATGTAGTTGTTGAAGATTGTCAAACTGATAGTGATACTAATGATGAAGATGTTCCAATTGAAACAATGATTCCTAAAGTGGTTGTTGATCAAGTGTATGAGGAAACAGAGAAATTTGAAAAAGTGATGAAGGAAAAAGGTTCTCATTATCTCGAATCGAACTCGGTTGTTTAGCCAAATTTCAAGTTCACTAATGATGTGGTGTTTCCCAATCAAGAATTTGTCACATCAGGAAATGCAGATAAAGTGAAACCTGAGATCAACAAATGTAACACCGTAAATTTTCTAACAAATTTTTTATTTTCAAAACCACATAATTCTCAATATCACATTTCAAAAACCACAATTGTCAAATTGTCAAAAACACAAATTCATAAATTGTTTGATAAAATTCAGGATCCTCAAATCATAAACTCCATCTCGTATGTACAATCAAGCCAGCGCCTTCCCACGATCCTGAGAAGTACTTGAAACACATATCACACAACACTGTAAGCACGAAGCTTAGTGAGTTCCCCAAAATACCACATACACAAATAATAAGCCTCTTATGGCTCTAGCTCGTCATGGACCCTCCGGTCCTGCGTCTTAGTGAGGACCCTCTGGTCTCACGGCTCGGTGTGGACCATCTGGTCATGTGTCTCAGTGAAGACCCTCCGGTCTCATAGCTCGGGTCGGACCCTCTAGTCTTGTATCTCAGTGAAGACCCTCCGGTCTCACAACTCGGTTTGGACCCTCTAGTCCTGACTCGGTAATACATAGAATAATATAGCATATATCACAAAGACAAGATGCATAATATCACATAACTCGATATAAGCACATAGGACCCTCCGGTCGATAACTCAAATAAGACCCCCCAGTCACACAGCATTACTACTCAGGTAAGTATAGTGAGAAGACTCACCTCGTAAGTAAGAAAGTAAACCTTGTACCCCTCGAACAGTCTAATCCCCGCCTACATGCCATAATCATATCTAATTAACACTTATAACCATAGCTCTAAATAAATTAAGCTAACCCCTCATTCTAACTCTTGGAATGGGTAAAAGACCATTTTACCATTCCATGGTCTCCACAATCCATGTCTTGACCAACCCTAAAGTCAACAGAAATCAACACTCGAGTCAATAGTCCATGTTGACCCAACTCGTCGAGTGCATCTATGCGACTCGTCGAGTTCCCTTGTTTCCTCAGAAATATCACGAAAGTTCAACTTAACTCGTCGATTTGTCTTGTTAACTCGCCGAGTTACAACGTGTCCAGACTCATCGGGGAAAACCCTAACCGACTCGTCGAGTCGACTCACCAATTCGTTGAGTCCCTTCAGTCCATTTTTTCCTTCAGACGATTTCCGGCAGAAATAAGGTCTCATACTCTGGATCTAGCCTTCTAAGGCTGAATCATCACGTAAAGCTGCAAGCTTTACATTCATGCAATGGAATCTAGGGCTCAAAATGCCAAAACAAGCTCCATAAAGGTTTTCATGCATGGAAACTTGCCCAAAGCTTGATAAATCTTGGATCTTTGGGCTCATGGGACCTCATTTTGTCCAGATATGGAGTCTCAACCCCATGGCAAGCTCCAGCAATTCAAGAACCACAAGATAAGGGGGAAAAAACCTAAAACTCCTTAGACAGAGATCTATCAAAGACATGATCAAAGTGGTAGCTTTTTACCTCCAAATTGAAGCTAACACAGAGAAACACTTGATCCAAAAGCCTTTTCTCGTTCCAAGCCTTGAAGCTCTTCACTCCCCTTCCAAATGTGCACTAGAACACTCAAAGTTAGCTCCTCTCTCTCTCTCACAAATGGATACACACGATTAGGGTTTCTCACAGAGGGTTGGAATGATAAGGGAGGCGGAAATGAGGGCTTAAGGTCCTTTAAATAGGACACAAACCTTGAAAATTAGGGTTTTATCACCCAGCTCCTACTCGTCAAATCGGGGTCCTCCGACTCGTCGAGAAGACTCCAAAATCTCGCGGCCATTACACTCTCTACTCGGCGAGTTGGTGCTCACAACTCGTCGAGTTGTCCTACCAAAATGAATGAAATTAATTAAATAATATACCTGGGACTCGGGATGTTACAATTCTCCCCACTAGAATCAGACTTCGACCTCGAAGTCATCATCCGGAAACAACTCAGGGTACTGCTCTCGCATCTCGGACTCCGACTCCCAAATCCACACGGATCCCTTCCAATGCTGCCACGGAACCTGAACCAAAGGCACCTCTTTGTTCCTCAATACCTTCACCTTCCTATCCAAGATCGGTACAGGCTTTTCAATGTAGTTCAGGCGCTCATCAACCTGAATGTCCTCTAAGGGGACCACCGCCATCTTATCTGCTACACACTTCCTTAGGTGCGACACATGGAAGGTGTTATGAATCTGACTCAACTCCGCAAGCAGGTCCAACTGAGAAGCTACCTTACCCACTCGTGCGATTACTCTGAAAGGACCGATGTATCTAGAGCCCAGATTAGCCCGCTTCCTGAATCGGATCACCCCTTTCCAGGGGGATACCTTCAGGAGGACAAAATATCTGACCTGAAACTCCACCTCTGAACGGCGTCGGTCGACATAACTCTTCTGACGAATCTAGGCCGTCAGCAATCTCTGTCTGACCTGCTGGATCTGCTCTGTCATCTTGAGCACTATCTCAGTGCTCCCTATCACTCTCTGCCCTACCTCTCCCCAACAGATGAGATTCTGACACCTCCTCCCATATAAGAGCTCAAAGGGAGGCATACCAATACTGGAATGATGGTTGTTGTTGTATGAAAACTCAGCCAAGGGAAAGTAAGTGTCCCAAATTCCTCCGAAGTCCATAACACATGCACGTAGCATGTCCTCGAGCGTCTGAATCATCTGCTCGCTCTGTCCGTCGGTCTGTGGGTGGTAAGCGGTGCTGAAATGCAGCCGGGTGCCCAAATCCTCATGAAATTTCTTCCAGAACCTGGAAGTAAAACGCACATCACGATCTGACACTATCGATGTTGGCACCCCATGTCGTGCCACCACTTCTCGCACGTAGACCTCGGCCAACTTCTCCGCTGAAGAGCTCTCACTGATAGCCAGAAAGTGGGCACTCTTCGTCAACCGGTCTACAATCACCCATATCGCATCGACATCTTGCGCGGTCCTTGGTAATTTGGTGATAAAATCCATGGAAATATGTTCCCACTTCCACTGGGGAACCTCTAAAGGCTACAACAGGCCATGTGGGTGCTGGTGCTCTGCCTTGACCTGACGACAGGTCAGGCATCTCTCAACTACCCAGGCCACATCACTCTTCATACAGTGCCACCAATAATCCCTTTTCAAGTCCAAATACATCTTGGTGGCTTTCGGATGGATCTAGAATCTCGACCTATGGGCCTCCTCCATCAAAATACGCCGAGCTCCATCCGTATACGACACCCAGATCTGCCCATGATAGGTTATAGGCCCACGACTATCATTCTCAAACTCAGAAATCTGCCTAATCACCCGCTCTGTCTTATAGTTCTCTGATCTCATGGCCTCCACCTGGGCTCTCGGATGGTGTCTAAGACTGGACTCATCACCGTCATCCTCATGCACACGTCTCAGATTGGAGCACTCACTGCTCGGTGACTCAGGGCATCAGCTAACACATTAACCTTGACACGGTGATACAAAATCTCACAATCGTAGTCTTTCACTACATCCAACCATATCCTCTGTCTCATATTCAGGTTGGGCTGATCCATAAGGTACTTCAGGCTCTTATGGTCTGTATATATGGTGCACCAAACACCATACAGATAGTGGCGCCAAATCTTGAGGGCGAATACCACCGCCCCCAGCTCCAAATCATGGGTGGGATACCTTGTCTCGTGAGGCTTCAACTGCCTTGATGCATACGCAATCACATGTCCCTTCTACACCAATACGGCACCCATCCCTGATATAGATGCATCACAGTAAACTACGAAGTCCTCCACTCCCTCGGGAAGGGCTAACACTGGAGCTTCGCTTAATCTCTAGAGAAGAATCTCGAATGAGGCCTGCTGCTCGGGCCCCTAAGAAAAAGTAAACCCTTCTTGGTCAATCTGGTAACAGGAACGACAATCTTGGAGAAATCCCTGATAAATCTCCGGTAGTAGCCTACTAGACCAAGAAAACTCCTGATATCGGATGGGGATCTCGGCACCTCCCATCACATAACTGCCTCAATCTTGGCTGGCTTGACCAAAATCCCATTCTGGTTAACGAGATGCCTTAAGAACTGGACCTCTCGCAACCAGAAATCACACTTGGAGAGTTTGGCATAAAGCCTCTCCGTCCTTAACACTCCAAGAATCTCCTGAAGATGTTCCTCGTGCTGCTCTCTGGACCTCGAGTATACCAAGATGTCGTCAATGAACACGATCACCGACCTATCCAACATGGGCCTGTACACCCGGTTCATGAGATCCATGAACACTGCTTGTGCGTTGGTGAGTCCGAAAGGCATCACCATAAACTCGTAGTGACCATAACGAGTCCTAAAGGTTGTCTTCTAGATATCCTCTTCGTAAACTCTCATCTGCTGATATCCAGATCTCAAGCCAATCTTTGAAAACCAAGACGCCCCCTGTAACTAATCGAATAAATCGTTGATCCTTGGTAGTGGATAACAGTTCTTGACCGTTAGCTTGTTCAACTCCCGGTAGTCGATGCACATCCGGTGGGAACCATTCTTTTTCTTGACAAAAAGGACCGGCGCTCCCCGCGGTGAGCTACTCGGTCTAATAAAACACTTCCTCAACAGCTCCTGAAGCTGCGAGGATAACTCCTGCATCTCGGGTGGCGCAAGGTGATAAGGTGCCTTGGCAATAGGTGCTGCACCCGGAATCAAATCAATCAGGAACTCAACTTGCCTCTCGGGAGGCACACCCGGTAACTCCTTGGGGAAAACATCCGGAAACTCACACACAACCAGAACATCGGGGATAGAACTCGGCCTCTCAGTGGCGACTCTCGTGTCCATCACATACGCTAGAAAGCCCATACACCCCTGCTGTAAACTCTGCCTCGCCCTGGCGGCAGAACAGAAAGCTGACCCAGATCTGGTCCCCTCGCCATACACTATAAGTACTCCCCCACTAGGGTCTCGTATGGTCACCATCTGACACTCACATTCAATCACAGCTCCAAACCGGTTCAACCAATCCATGCCCACTATGACACAAACATCACCCATTGCTATCGGCACCAGATCTATCAGGAACTCAACACCGAAAATCTCCAATACACATCCCCGGAGTACATCATTGGCTAAAACTGTAACACCCCATTTTGAAAAGCACTTTGTGGCGGTCTTGGAGGCCCATGGTATGAGCGATTCGGTCTTTTAGGGTCCCGGGATTTATTCGGAAGGTTTAAGACTTGGGTGTGTGGTCAGGAGCATAGGACTTCTCGCCACCTTTTCGTGGATATAAAGTTCGTTGGAAACGGACTTAGAATAAAGAAGTTATAGCACTTTAAAGCATTTGGCATAAATGGTCCCTAATGGAAATGTTTGGCAGCAAGTCCCATGCATGTAAGGGAAGCATGTACGTGTCCAGCTGGGTACGCCCAACGTAAGCTGGTGTACGCCCAGCATAGTGGAGTAAATGATCATGGGTTTGGGGAGTAGTACGCCCAGCGTACTCTCAGAGACCCTAAACCCTAATTTTTAGAGCATGTTGCTATATAAAGAACATAACACCCCAATTATCAGCCTCCCTCTCATCTTCATACAGTCAACACGAAACCCTAATCCTCCCTTGAGTGTTCTTGGAGCTTTGGAGGTCATTAGAGAGCATTTTTGTGATTTTGAAGCCATTTGCCTCGGACCTTCATCCTTCGACCCTCAAGACCTCTTATAGCGCTCTTGCCTTCCAGCTAGCCAAGCCTTTGGAAAGAAGTAAATTTTGGAGTCTGTAAAAGAAAAGAAAGACTAGCGGCGCTTATTCTTATTCCATGAGATAGCAGTGGTTATGAATTCAATTTTGAAATAAAAGGGAGTTTTTTAACTATACGAAAGTGATGTTCCTTGCGAGAGGTAAGTTCTTAGGAATTTATTGAATCACAGGAAAGATCAGGAATAGCCCTTTAGGTTGCAACTCCTTCTAAGACTACTAGTATTGGCAAGAGGGATAAACCTGATTGACCTATTATTTTCCCCGGGGCGGATGGGATTGATTCTAAACCCGCTTCGAGGTCTTCCCACAGATCTGCCTTATCGAGCCGGTGCCATTCAGGCAATGAAATAGGTTTTTTGTACGAGGAATAAGAGGCATATGCAAGAGCAGGTTGCACGAAAGGAACTGACATCTCATCGGAATAGGAAGCGAATCTGCTCTTCTATGTGCTAGATGTAGGCATTTCCCCTCTTAGCATACATCATTCACTTCACTGACACCTACTGACCGGATCGGGCATGAAGGAGGAAGGAACAATGGGAGAGAGGCGAAGCATTTGAAATGAGTTCATTCTCATATAGCAGGAAATTCTTACCATTTCGAAAAGAGCTCAGTAAATGGTCGAGCTAGCTCCTTCTGCATGGCCTAAAAGCTAATAAAGTGAAAGGGTCGTGAAGCAGCTTACTTTCCTTTCATTCCAATATGGCATACTACTGAATCAGAATCAGGATCTTCCAGGGATTGGCCACTCATCTGGAGTATGTCACCAGATCAGGCCTAGCTGATGAAAGATCTCGTTTTATGACCATCTTTCTTAAGCAAAAAGAGTAGCTTAGCTCTCATAGTAATTAATAGCTCAAGACTTTATTTCTTCTATTATAGAATAGAAATCTATAAATTTAGGAGTAGGCTGACAAGCGGTCCTATTTCAGAAGCTTTGCTCAATGCATTATCCAGATCTCGAATCATTGGAATTAGCTTGCTTTTCCTTCTATTATATAAGAAATCTTCCCCGGTCGGGAATCAATCATACTACGATCGTCAAATCGTATGCTATCAATAGAACTGTCGGCATATAACCTAGAATCATTAGGATCTAATAAGATCTTCCCCAGGTTAATTTCACTAAGACTGTCCTACTCCCTTGACTAATATGGTTCAGGTGGAATAGTCGGACATAGAATACAGGGAATGCGCATAGAGTGAATAAGACCCCTCCTTTAAGTAGGAATTAGACCAAGGCTAGACTGAATGCTGCTACTACATGTACAGCAGCTAAGATTGATTCTCTTACCTGCATCCTTACACCTAGAAAGGTACTTTGTTACTAGCCTGAAAGTCTCAACATCTCCCTAAAAAAGGATTAATAAGGAATGCTAAAAAGAAAGAATCTAAGGCTGAAACTGAAACAACACTATAGCTGCTTAGATTTTGCTCGTTACGCTCCTTAGTAAGTGAATTGGTAGAACTTCAATACACTTGACCTTACTGGCTTTCCTAGTCCGACATCGACTACATCGAAAGAGATAGAAGACTTAGCCGATTAGACCAGATGGAGAATACGAATTGACAGAAGATAGACACAGACTATAGAGAAGGAATGCTAACAAGAGAGATAGGAAAAGCTATGTGTACCAAACAGGGAAATCTATACGGTGATACCTCAAGCCCATGATATAACATTTTCTTGTAAGAAAGTCGTTGATAACGAATTGGTAACCCCTGGTCGGAGCGGGTAGGAGCCGAATAGATGGGAATGAAGTTCCTTTACAGCTCCGGAAAGGAGGCTTGTGCCACTAAGGGGTTGCTGCTTATTCAAGTGACGGGGCAAATGCCCTATTAATTGAATCTAAGTCAAGCTTATCCTCTAATGTCTGGGAAGCTATTCCATCTGTAGTATCGCTGGAGGAAAGCTAATAAGTACAGTTGTAGTCCGCTTTAAGCGGTTAGTTAGCTATTATACAATTTGAAAAAGCTTATTAAAGAAGTAACCTTAATAGTTTTACTATACAGGGAGCTGAGACTTTTAGATGGTGCATAAGCACTGGGGAATGCTTAATGGCATTCAAACTTGTAGGAAAAACACCAACTCTTATCAATATTCCTTCCTAGCAAGGTGGTGGATCAAAGGGGAAACAGTAGATCCGAGTTTGGGGTTCCATTTCAGATCACTTGGAGGTATAAAGCTATAAACTTTATCTAAGAGTGTTTAGATCTAGTGTGGTTTAGTTTTGAAGTCATTTTGGTCCAAAAGGTTGAAGCTTCTTAGTCCAAATCCGGCTTCTAGGCTAAGGGTTGCCACCCTTAGTGCTAAATGACTCCCTAGGCCAGAAAGTTGTCATCTTGGTGGTCT
This sequence comes from Lactuca virosa, assembly GCF_052849685.1. Classification (NCBI taxonomy): domain Eukaryota; kingdom Viridiplantae; phylum Streptophyta; class Magnoliopsida; order Asterales; family Asteraceae; genus Lactuca; species Lactuca virosa. The sequence goes on along the minus strand of NC_136434.1, from coordinate 274,916,987 downwards.
TAATGGGTTCATGAAAGAGTTAAGACCACTTTCATGGAAGTAGAATATCATTTTTGGAGTTTGGACTTGTTTAGGGCATGCAAAGTCACCAAGTCAGTGACTTTATGGATTAAGACGTTGGAAAGGACTTGGATCTGTGATTGTAGCTTCTGAATTTGAGTATTAAGCACTTAATGGGAATATGACTTAACAAGGGAGTACGCTGAGTGTACAATCAGGTACGCCCAGCGTACGCACCATTTGGCTAGTACGCTTAGCGTATATAGGAGTACGCCCAGCGTACTCATCAGTTATGGGCCTTATGGTTTTTGGGTCTCGGTTTGGGCCATGCAGGGGAATTTTGGTCATTTGGGCCTTAGTAGGCTATCAAGAGTCAGATAATGTGGGCCAAGAAAATGTTTGGGCTTTGGGTAAGGCCCATTAAGGGGGATTGGGTCCAATTTAGCAAATTAGGCCATTAGTGGACCACTAGTGGGCTTGGAAAGCCTACCTAGTGTTGGGTCTTGTTTTGGTATGGGGCCTTGGCCCAAATTGGAGAAAAGACAAAATGGACATGATGGACTGCGTGGACCCCCCTTAGTCAAGATTGTTATGTTGTGTAATGACTTGATTTTTATCATGTGATAGTTCGGGATTTCCGGTGAGATAGCGATTCGGGAGTTTGATTCTTTAGTTCAGAACAACATGGCGAGGTGAGTTATCCTCACTATATCAACAGGGTCTAAGGCACCAAGGCCGGCCCTTTATCTGATTTGTATCTTGGTATTTGCTTGACATGTTTATTGATCTGGTAGATCTGCATCCTGGTAGTCAGGATGGTATTATGTTTAGTGACCTGGTTTAGGTCGGTATCCTGGTATATTGGATGATGTTATGTTTAGTGACCTGGTTTAGGTCGGTATCCTGATATATAGGATGATGTTATGTTAGTGACCGGTTAGGTCGGTATCCTGGTTATAGGATGTTGTTATGCTATATGATCTGTTAGATCGGTTTGTTGTCTATAGACTGTTATGTGATTATCTGTTATATGTGAACATGGTCGTTTGATTGGAGGTTGGGTTGAGGCGGTCCTGCTTTGTGCTGAAGGCCAACATACCCAGGGCGGACCGGATAGACTGCAGGCCCAGGAGGGCATATAGTCAGGCCGAAGTCCCAGCGAGCGGTCCGGATAGGCTGATGGCCTTCCGAGGCGGTCCAGACATGCCGAAGGCTCGGAGAGCGGTCCAGATAGACCGAAGGCTTGCGAGGCGGTCCAGTCAGGCTGAAGGCTCATTATACATACTGTAGACTCGAGATGCATGGTTGTCCTGTTTGCTTACATGTTATATGATATGGTTATCAGTATGGCGTTGGTATTTTGGGGGTAACTCACTAAGCCTTCGAGCTTACAGTTTCAGTTTATTGTTTCAGGTTCATCGGATGACCACGGGAAGGAAAAGGCGTGACCGTACACTTCCTCGATTGATGATTATGATTTCTGGGAACTCTAATGTTTAAACTATTTTGAAAACAAATTGTAATGACTGAATGGTTTTAAATGATTTGAAAAGTTTTAAATTGGCTCGAATTTTATGGATGTTACAAGTTGGTATCAGAGCCTTGGTTTGAGTGAATTGGAGGAACAGTCATGTGAATCAAGTCTCAAACTAAGGAAAAAGATTTTCAAAATGATTTTTAAATGGTTTTCAAAATAAGTAAAAGAGGATGCGAAGTGTACGATCAGTCGGAGCCAGTAAGTATACCCCAAAATAACATGCAATTATTTGATTATGTGATATGTTAGAACAACATGCTAGTAATAGGCTAGGGATCTTCAGGAATTGCATGATAGAACCTGGTTTCATGATGCCTGATAGCCTAGAGTTTTTCCTTATATGAAATTGACATCATTATTGTAGTTGCTTGGTGTATGCATCACAGTTATACATAATTAAGATCTTATAGCCTGAGAATGTTTGATTTGGCCTTATGTTCTGTTCTTCTTGATTTGGGGCTTAGGGTAGGATTGGATATTTGAAAGTCTATAGGGTCCAACGTTATGTATGGCTAGCAGACACTAGTGCTGCAGGGTTGGTGGAAGTTTCATGGGTGGGTTGTGTGAGGTCGGGAGGCCAGTTTCGAGATATTTAGAATTCCTCTGGGAGTGGGGATTGAGCGCTCGCTATGATTATGTATATTGATAGGGCGTTGTGATGATACTTGAGACAAATATGGGTAGGTGTGAAAGGTAGTATGGGCCCGTACTACTGGAAGCACAGGACACATACGCGTAGCAAGGAAGTCACAACCCCTAGGGCTGGGTTGGGAGTTGGTCCCCTATCATTATATGGAGTATCAGAGATCTTTCTGTTGTCTTACCAGAATGGTGGTTACGAGACGTCTTGAGACTGGATCCAGGCTAGGACCGGGAGCTGGTAGCCGGGATAGGCCAACATTGTCAGAGGACCGTGTCAGTGAGATCTTCCGGGAGGAGGTGATCGGGGTTGTCCGAGGACAGTTTCCGGAGATGTATGGGTCTATTAAGACCACCATAGTTGAGTATTTTGATGAGCGCTATGCAGTCATTACCGAGACGGTTTATGTGGTAGCTATAGCAGCTGTAACGACGGCAGGGGGTGCAGCTGGTCGAGCCTTCCAGTATCGGGACTTGTTTCTAGGACATATTCTGATGAGCAGGGCACTGCAGTTACTTGAGATCACGGAGATATTTTATACTCGTTGAATTCCGCGGGTTGAGCGGGAGGGGTTGGCATATGAGTTTCTAGTTTTGAGGCTCGGGAGTTTGCTCGAGGCCGGAAATATGAGACGTAGGGACTCCAGAAAGGAGTGATGATTATGTTCAGTTGGGGTTTTGCAGCTGGAAGTGGAATGGTTAACTGATGGATCGGACTGTCATTTTATAGGACAAGGATTGTGCCCTTTAAGTTTTTCGAGCTCGACGTAGTGAGCAGGCTTATGACCCCAGGATCAGGTTGTATTCCATCTCGGGGCCAGTTGGTTGTAGGGATTGGCGACATTATTTCAGTGCCGGTGAGCGCAGGTTGGTCGATGTGGCATAAGTATTTTGTGAGGTTCGGTTTGCCTTAGATCTCTTCTATCAGGCGGTAAGGATTGATTGTGCGGCCTATTGCACTTTTGGGATCGTAGACTATGTCTTGGGAGTAGTTTGCAGCCCGGTTTCATATATTAGGACTTTTACAGCGACAGATTCGTTTTTAATAAACTCAGAAGAGTCAACCTCATCGTCTACGGAAATTTTGCTCATATCACTGTCCTCATCAAATTCAGATGTATTTTCAGCATTAAGCTTGTTATCTGAACTTAACTTGGTACTCAACGAGTCGAATTTTTGTATAGTATTAGATTTATTTGTCTTTTATCATTTTCGTCAAAAAGCTGCTTTAACATGTTCTAATTGTCTTTGGACTGAATGTATGATTCGATTTTATCCATACCGATCCTATACGCATCTGAAGTTTCATCAGACGAAACTATTGATTCGCACTTGTAACAATCAACGTCGATTTCATCTTCCTTTATTTCAAGGAATGGTAAGATCATTTTGTGAATCTTCTTACCAATCTGACAATCAATATGCAACTGAGTAATGTTAAAGTAAAGCATTTTCACAATCAAACAAAAAATATTGCATTGTTTCAAAAGCATTAAATTGTCTTGTTGCAAATAAATTAACTCATCCCTAGATTTAGCTAAGTCGGACTCAATCTTCTATATCCAAATGCGTCTCTCCTCACTCTTCGACAAAATCCTACTGATTTGATGAGTTAGGTTAGAATTTTTCAAGCGAGTTTGTTTTAAAATGTTACTGATACTTGAAAATGTGAATTTTAATTTATTTAAGTCAGTTTCGTATCATGACACGGGAATATTGTGTGATTCAAGAATAGAGTGTACCTTATTGATCATTTGATCACATTCGCTGATTTTTTCAAACACTGGTTTTGCAGCAAAGCAGCTATCACTCCCATGTCCACTATCAGTGGCATATCCTCGCATTTGTGACACATCATTCGTCACCACAAAGCATCTTCCTCCAAGGTGCGAATCCTCCTCTTTCGCAACAAAGCCTTTCCCATGAGTTGGCCTGCGAACCTCCCCATCTTCTGAATCCGTAGACCAGACTTCCACTCTACCAAATTCATCATCAGCTTGTTTTCCTTGCATAATCAAAGCAGGCATAGTGTTATCTGCATTCCTTTTCTTCTTAATTTCTTCAAGCTTTCACAGATGGTAAGCTTCATCATCTTCTCCCTCTTTCTTCTTGTTCATTCTTCGCAACATGCACTCCTTCGCTAAATGATTTTTGACATGGGAGTAGTTGCAATCATAGCTGGAGTCGCACATGAGTTCCTTCTCTTTCTTGTCTTCATCCTTCTGCGAACCATTTGCATTTTCCTCTTTCACCTTTTCAGAGCTATAACTGCCCTTCCAGTTTCGGTTCTTATTCCGGTTGAAGTTCTTCTTCTCGAACCTCTTTGGATTCGACACCATCATTGTAAACTCTTCTTTAGAGAGTTCACAATCAGAAAGCTCCAAATCTGAATCATCCTCTTCAGCTACCTTCTTACCCTTCGCGACAAAGGCCAATGATCCCATCCCAGAGACTACTTTCGCTTTTTTAGTGACATCATCTTCATGTGACTTCAGGATACCAACAAGCTTGGCCAGTGTATAGTTCTTGAACTACTCATGTGCCTTAGCTGTAGACACCACATCCTTCCACTCTGATCGAAGTCCATTCATAAACGTGACTTTTTGTTCAATTAATTCACGTCCAATGCCATGTTTCGTCATTCTTCTTAAAAGATGATTATAACGAATGAAAGTTTGACTCAAACTCTCTTTAGTTTTCTGTGTAAAAGCACCAAACTCTGAAAACAAGAGCGTTTGTGTTGAGTGCTCAAGATCCGCATATGTTGAGTAAAGTTCCTTAACATTGCTAATCAGTTTTTCCTTCTCATCTTGAGCAACATCCTTATTTTCAAGAAGGAGTTTGATGTAGTCATTTTGAGTTTTGATAACTCTTTTGCTTTCAGTATGAACAAATGGTCCAATAGTGATAGCCTCCCATATCAGATATCCATTGTCTTCTAGGCCAAGAACGTAATCTTCGAAATGAAGCGCCCAAACTTCATATTCATTGGGGAAGAGAATTGGGATCCTAGTGGTCGATCCAATGCTGCTCGAAAGATTGATGGAGTTGATGTGAGAATCGTCGTGCTGCATGATGATAAGATCTTTAAAACCTGTTACGAATCAGACATTTAAAACTGAAGCAGTTTTATGGTAATATTGAAATCGCTAAATAGCGTCAAGAACATATTGATGACTGTTAAACTAGATCCAATATTAACAGAAACCCTAATGACTCTTAAACAAAATAGATGTGTATATATTACACAGTCTCCTGCTCTGATACCAATTGTTAGGATATAAATCCTTGAATGATCGATTAGATTCAAAACAGTTTAAGAATATGAACACGACAACGATTCAAAGTATGATGAATGATTAAAAAGCCACAGCCTCAGAAGAGCTCGATTAAGAATTGCTACTGTAGAGGCGTGATTAGGGTTACAAGAATAATTGCCAAAGTTATGAAACACGGTGCATACATGCACCTTAAATACTCTAACCCTAATAAATGACAGGTGGACAAGCCAAATCCCGTTTACATAATTAAACATTTAAATAAGACTAAATGACGCAACACTAATTCCCAACAGAGGGATCAGGAGTAAGGATCTATATATCCAAAGATCAAGATCTAAAGTAGCCATGTACATAGTATCATTTGATGTAGCCTATTATAAGAGGCCTAGTGTTGGATGAACTTGAACATCTATGTAATCATTTCCAGAAATAATATAAACCATGGTTATGTTATCTGATGTATTAAGTTTCTATATGATTTTTCTTTTTTGGTGACTTGGAGAATTGCGAGTCAATACTTGGGAGGAGTATGGGTATGTGTGAAAGGTAGTAGAGGCCTATACTACCGAAAGCACAAGACTCATACTTGGATTAGGGAAAGTCACAAGGTTACCAAGACGCTAGTAATTGATTCTGTTTTGTTCATTTTTGTTGTTACCATTGTTTCGGTAATGACTAAGAAGATGACTATTATTCCGACCTTGTAGTCATATAATATCAAGTCCGACTAAGATAAGTATTGTATGTGGTTCATAGAACCAAGTTCGAAGTACCATCCGACTTAAACCAAAAGATTGAAGTATAAGATAATCGAAGCAATCAATAGAAGCATCGCAACTGCAGTTAAAGTAAAAAGCTTATAGCTAGAAGTATTACATGCTAGAATGTCATTATACAACATTAGAACATGAAGGAAGGTATCTTCCATTAAAGAATCTGACACAAAAATACATGAGTCTAAGCATTGCATCATACGATGAGAGGTCATTAGAACATGACCCATGAGTCTGTTACGGTAATCGAAGTAAAGAACTTATCTTAAGTTAAGTCTATTAAGAAAGAGAAAGAGTCTTCAATAAAGATCGATTCTGTAACTCGAAGCTTACGATTGAAATTCCATCATGAGATAAGGAGAGGGTGCAAGATTAGGCACCGCCAACAGTCAAGAGGTCCAAGAGTTAGATACTTATTTGAAAGGACATAAGAGTTACGGTTATTACCTAGGATGAAAAGATAACATACGGAGTCATTATACAAGCCCTGTTTTGTTGATGATTCTGGGACGTAATCATCCTAAGGGGGAGATAATTGTAACACCCACAGATTCGGGCTAGTTAATTTAGAGATAATAAACGTTAAAAATGATTTTTTGATAGAAGATTATTTAGAATAAATAATCTTAACCAAAGTTATAGTATATGTCACAAGGATTCCGTACATATCAAGAACGTTGAAATCCGACATATAACAAAGAAGTTATGACCCATCGAAAGTTTGCGATTAAACTAACATGACTCCACGTATTGTAAAAAGTAAATTTTTGATGAAATACTTTTTAGCCTTAGCAATCTAAACAAAAGTCGTAGTAGACATTAAATCGAGAACGTTTATAGAGAGAACATCCAAATCTGACTTCGTTAGAGGAAATTATGATTTTTAAGATATAGCATAGCAATACACAGTCCGGAAATTGAATTTTCGACCTATTGGTTTTTAGCCGACACAATCGAAATGAGAATTGAAGATCTCGTTAATAGGAGCTCAACGATATAAAGACAGTCGAAAACGGACGTGTAACGCCTGGTTCCTGGTACATATTTAATTTATTAATCATTCAATTTATAAGTGCACCTCGACGAGTTGGAAACCCCAAACTCATCTAGTAGAGATCATATAGGCCGCGTAATTTAAGTAAGATATTCGACGAGTTGAGAGGCCTCAACTCGACGAGTAGGCTGGCAGAGGTGAAACCCTAATTTCTGGGGTTTGCACCCTATTTAAACACTGTAAACCTTTTCTCTTGGCCTCATTTCAAGCCTCCACTGCCCAAACCCTAGATCTCGAAACCCTAATTCCATTGTGAGTATTTGTGAGCTATTTCAAGTGTTTAGTGTGTGTTTAGAAGCCATTGGAAGAAGGAGAAGCTTGAGGATACAAGAAGGAGTCCATAGATCCAGAACCCTTGTTTCATCCACGTCATTTTGCTGGTATAAAGCTTGAACCTTGATTTGTAGTTGGTTAGATCTCCTTTTTGGGGTTAATTTGCTTGTTTTGGTTTAAATGATATGATTCTTGGGACTTGGAAGTCCCAAATGGATTTACACTACAAATCTAAGGTTTTGGGGGGTTCTCATGGCATAAAGGTGCCAACTTTATGGCCATGGAAGTCCCATGCAACCTCTAAGCTTCTATTTTGGCCTTTCTAGCTCCAAATAACCATGAATGTGGACAAAGCTTGAAGCTTTACATGATATTCTTGTCCCTAGAGTCCAGATCTATGACCCCATGGTCTATTTTGTAGTTTTTGTGATGTTTGCATTAAGACTTTGGCCTTTTGGGTTAGGGTTTGAGCTTAATCCATTTAGGAAAGGTGTTAATGGGTAAAGTTGGAAACTTTACCCTTCTAGAAGCATTTCCAATCAAGCTTCGGAGTATAGAGTGTAGATCTAAAGAATAAGGGCTTAATGCATTAAGAAAGGCTAAAAGACTAAAGAACTCGACGAGTTGGGTCGAGGAATCCCGATTCTCTTAAAGGGAAGAACTCGGCGAGTTGAAGGAAAACTCGACGAGTTGGATCGCAATTTCACAGTTTTGTGATTTTGGGAACTCGACGAGTTGAAGGGTAAACTCGACGAGTTGAGTCAACTTGGAGAGTTGACTTTGACTTTGACTTAGACTTCACTTTGACCATGGTTGACCCTAAGAGTTATGAGTATAAAATGGCAGCTAAGGGATTGTTTTGATTCAGGGAGTGAGTATAGCTCATTCCAGGACAGAGACGTTTCAGCTATCATCCGACATTTGAGGTGAGTTTTCTCTTATAGGAATGGGTCTAAGGCACCAAGGCCGGCCCGTATGTATGATTATATGTTTCCGAATTTTATCTGATGTCGGGCGGTGCCCGATGAATGTTTATATGCTTTTCAGTCTACGGTCTGATGTCGGGTGACTCCCAAGGAATGTTTGTATGTTTGATGTCTTCGTGACTCTAGCATGTGTCTGTGTATGTATGTTTCTGGATTACTGTCCGATGTTGGGCAATGCCCGAGGAATGTTTGTATGCTTTCGGATTCCGGTCTGATGTCGGGCGGGGCCCGAGGAATGTTTATATGTTTATGTTATGTGATTATTTTATGTGTATTTGTTGATATGTTTGTATGTATACCGAGCTTTTCTCGATGCCGGGCGGGGCCCGATGTCGGACACTGTCTGATGCTGGGCAGGGCCCATGATATGTTTATATGTGATTATGTGCTTATGTGTATGGTATGTGGTAGTTTGGGGAGACTCGCTAAGCTTCGTGCTTACAGTTTCAGTTTTTGGTTTCAGGTACTTCCGGTAGCAAAGGGAAGAGCTCGAGATGACTACATTCCACACACCATCATATTTAGCCTGGGATGTTTTACTCTGATATATTGACATGTGTTTTTGGATATGATGTTTTGAGATACTATGACTTGTATTTTGATGAGATGATTTTGATAACTATGGTTTATTTAATAATTAAAAATGAATTTTTTGGACTGTATTTTATGGGTGTTTCAAGTTGGTATTAGAGCCTTGGTTTGAGGGATTCGGGCGCACTCTCGGGTATGTCTGAACTCAAACTGAGGACTTGAAACGAAAATTTTCAAAAGAAAATCATTTTAATAAAAGGGATTTCAAAAAGAGAAAAGGGTGTGGTGCATGCAATCAGCCAAGCACAAGTAAGTTCTCCCAAATTACCCATACAAGTTTGTTATGATATGAAATGATTATGATAACTGCATGCTAGATTAGCGTTTAGGATCTAGGAAGGATGCCTTGTATGCTTGCTATATGTTTATGAGAATTGCATGCTAGATTAGGGCTAAGGATCTAGGAAGGATGCCTTATATACCTACTGTATGAGCTTATTGAACTGCATGCTAGTACTGATTAGTCAGTGATATGATGGCCTGATTGGGATATGCTCGGTTTTGATTACTCGATGCTTGAATGTTGCTTGCTTCGTGCTTTTAGGAGTTCTAGTTATCTTTAATTAACTAGTAAACGAATACGTTAAGTTACATATTACGAGAACTAAATGATTTAAGAAGGTTAGGTCTAGTTCTATTTCGCAGCTCTTGTCTGAGTCCAACGGTTGTAGGGTAGGACCTCTCATTTGAAGAATTATCTAGTCTTAGTGATAGGTAATGGTATTCGCGAGCTAGTTAGGGAGAGATAGTAGGGACTTCTTATGCAGCTGATGGCAGAGAGTGGGTCGGAGATTACCCTAGGGCAAGCCTAGCATGAAATTAGCATGAAGAGCAGTAGTAGTCGAAGGGACTTGGTGGAGTCAAGGCAACTCTTGAGGAAAGTACGGATAGATGTGGAAGGTAGTATGGGCACATACTACTGAAAGCAGAGGATTCGTACTCGAGTCAATGAGGGCTGAGATGAATCCAGGGAACTTGTAGTGTGTGTCATCCCTCGAGTTATGATGAGTATTCTAATGTTTGTTATGGTGTATTTTTTGTATTATGACGCTACGCACTAGACCAGTTGGCAGCTCCGGTGCTAGTGAGGGATTAGGCTCAGGCTCGAAACTCGGGCAACTCGATGATCAAATGAGGGAGTTCATTTCATCTGATCATCACGCGTAATATTTTGGATCAGACTCTTGTGATCTTCGGTACGGTCAAGGAGGGCATCTTGGAGATTCTTGACGAGAGGTTGGCTGCATTCCGCACCGAGATGGCAACCATGATAGGGGTGTGCATGATGACATTCAGGGAGTTCAGAGCTTGTAGAGCTCCAGACTTTCATGGGGCTTGGGACCCCATTGCTAGCAGCAGGTGGTTGGCTGATGTCGCCAACGCCTTCCGTACTAGCCGATGTCCCGAGGGGGACAAGGTCCAACTTGTGTCCTGTCTCCTGAAGGATAGAGCACGTGACTGGTGGGAGGAGGGAGGACATGCTATTGGAGATGATTATGCTCTTGATGCGATGACCTAGAGTGATTTCTCGGCCAGGTTCAGGGCCGAGTTTGCACCTGTGATCGAGGTGTAACAGTTTGCGAGGGAGTTCCAGGATCTCCAGCAGACTACTGAGACGGTGACTGAGATCACCGCCATGTTCAGGGAGAGGGCCCTTCTCGTTCCGCAGTACGTGGCGGACGAGGAGATGAAAAAGGCCCGATATCATGAGATGCTATGGAGTGATATCCGCCAGTTTGTGAGCTGATCCAGCTGCAAGACGCTGGAAGATATGATTGTGAGGGATCGATAGAGGGAGCTGGATTTAGAGATGGAGAGGATGAGGAAACCAGAGGGGGTTTAGACAGGGAGTTCAGGCAAGAAGCCCAAGGTATCAGATCCCGGATCGAGGAGCCAGCAGGGCCGCAGCCGCTGTGGAAAGTGCGACAAGATGCACGACGGGGCGTGCATGGTGGGTAGTTTGGGATGCTTTATGTGCGGCCGAACTGGTCAAGTCAGCGGGGATGGTACTGCTACCACCATCACCAGGACAGTATCTAATTTGATTTGCTTTCAGTGCAATCAGTGGGGCCACAAGAGATCCCAGTGTCTGAGTTTAGCAGCAGCAGGATAGGTGGCGACACCCACTCCTTCTACATTGAGGATTACCGATGGCCGTCAGGGCTGGGCGGAGGCGCTAGTGGCGAAGAGCAGAGCCTTCCAGCTGACAGCAGAGGAGGCACGTGCAGCTCTCGATGTTGTGACGGGTATGTATCTTCTCGTTATCTCTTTATTTATGTTGATTATTGGTTATGTATATGTGTTTTGTTATAGGATAGTTCTTAGTGAACGACATATCTGCTCTGGTATTGTTCGATTCAGGGGCTACCAATCTTTTGTATCACTCGCACTCAGCAAGCGATTTATGGGAGCTCCAGGAGAGCTGGACTGTCCACTTGATGTAGAGATAGCGGATGATAGGACCGTTCGGGTTGCGAGGGTTCATCGGGGATGTACACTGTAGTTGTTTGACGAGCAGTTTTCCGTGGATTTAGTCCCCATTCCCCTGCGAGGGAATAAGGTTATCGTGGGTATGGACTGGTAAAGCCCCAATCGGGAAGTGATCGACTGCGAGCAGCAGCTAGTTAGAGTTCGGACCCCAAGTGGGGGAGGGTTGGTGATTCAGGGCGAGATGCCTCATCATGGGCCAACTTTGTGTTCAACAGCGAGAGCTAGGCGTTACCTTCAGCAGGGTTGCACTGGTTATTTCGCATATGTTATGGATACCCGGGATAAGGGTAAGGCGACAGTGCATGATGTACCGATCGTACAGGAGTACCCGGATGTGTTCCCAAAGGATTTGCCTGGGCTACCTCCGGAGAGGCAGGTAGAGTTCAGGATTGACCTAGTTCCTGGTGCGACTCTGATAGCCAAGGCACCATATCGGTTGGCTCCTCCCGATATGCAGGAGTTGTCTACACAGCTGCATGAGCTGATAGACAAGGGATTTATCAGGTCGAGCAGTTCGCCATGGGGAGCCCCGATTCTATTTGCGAAGAAGAAGGACGGGTGACATCGGATATGCATAGATTACCAGGAGTTGAATAAATTAATGGTGAAGAACCGTTATCCCCTCCCGAGAATCGACGCTTTATTCGATCAGCTTCAGGGTGCATCTTGGTTCTCCAAGATTGATCTGTGATCGGGTTATCACCAGATGCGATTCAGGGACGACAATGTGCAGAAGACAGCCTTTCGGACTAGCTATGGTCACTATGAGTTCATGGTGATGCCATTTGGGCTCACGAATGCTCCTGCTGCGTTCATGGATCTCATGAACCGCGTGTACAGACCGATGTTGGACCATTCTATGATAGTCTTCATCGATGATATCTTGGTTTACTCCAAGACTCAGGAGCAACACGAGGAGTACCTGAGGGAGGTGCTGGAGACACGGAGGAGGGAGAGACTTTTCGTAAAGTTCTCCAAGTGCGAGTTCTGGTTGCGAGAGGTGCAGTTTCTGGGGCACCTTGTCAACCAGAACGGTATTCTGCTTAATCTGGTCAAGGTAGAGGTCGTGATGCAGTGGGACGTTCTAAGGTCTCCATCTGAGATTTGGAGTTTTCTTGGTCTGGCGGGCTAGTATCGGAGACTCATCCAGGATTTCTCTAAGATTGTTATTCCATTGACCCGACTGACCAAGAAGTCGGTGACATTCCGCTGGGGGTCTGAGCACCAGGCAGCTCTCGAGACTCTCAGACTGCGTTTATGCGAGGCACCGGTTCTGACTTTGCCGGAGGGCATCGACGAATTCATGGTTTACTTTGACGCTTCGATCATGGGTATAGGTGCAGTGTTGATGCAGCGAGGTCACGTGATTACATATGCGTCGAGACAGCTGAAGCCTCATGAGGCGAACTATCCGACGCATGATCTGGAGCTGGGAGTTGTGGTTTTCGTCCTCAAGATTTGTAGAAACTACCTCTATGGGGTTCGTTGTACCATTTACACTGACCAAAAGAGCCTGAGGTATCTGATTTACCAGCCGAAGGATTACGACTGTGAGATCCTTTATCACCCGGGGAAGGCCAATGTGGTGGCCGATGCTCTCAGCCGTAAGGTAGTAGCGGCTCCGATTCAGGATATATGCTTGAGGATGACCGTGATCACTCCATTGTTGGAGCAGATCCGAAAGGCACAGGTAGAGGTTATGAAGGAAGAGGACCGGAAGAGTGAGCGCATAGTGGGTCAGGTCGCTTCCTTTGATTACGATAGCCGTGGGTTATTGACCCTGCATCGGAGGGTCTGGGTTCCTTACTGGGGCAATGTAAGCCAAGTTCTGATGGATGAGGCTCACAAGTTGAGATTCTGCATCCATCCCGGGGCAACGAAGATGTATCGGGATCTTCTCCCTGATTATTGGTGGCCCTACATGAAGCGGGATGTGGCCTGGTTTATGGAGCGGTGATTGACTTGCACGAAAGTCAAGGTCGAGCACCAGCGACCTCATAGAAAGTTGCAGCCATTAGAGATTCCCGTGTGGAAATAGGAGGACATCACTATGTATTTCATCACAAAGGTTCCCAGGACCGCACGTGGAGTAGATTCTATTTGGGTCATAGTGGATCGGTTAACCAGTAGTGCTCATTTTATCCCGATCCAAGAGAGTATATTGGCTGAGAAGCTAGCCGAGATTTACGTTCGAGAGGTAGTGGCACGTCATGGTGTGGCAGTTTCGGTTGTGTCAGATCGAGATGTTCGCTTCACTTCCAAATTTTGGAAGCGGTTTCATGACGAGATAGGTACTCGTCTCCACTTCAGTACAAATTTTCACCCTCAGACGGATGGGCAGAGTGAGGGGACGATTCAAACTCTGTAGGATATGCTATGCATGTGTGTACTAGATTTCGGTCGGAGTTGAGATACCTATCTTCATTTAGCGGAATTTTCGTATAACAACAGTTACCACACTATCATAGATCGACCTCCCTTCGAGATGCTCTACGGTAGGAAATGTAGGACCCCAATATGTTGGGGTGAAGTCGGTCAGAGAGTCATGTGTAGTATCGAGGTGGTACTCAAGACTACGAAGATGATCTAGCAGGTCTGGAGCAGGCTCCAGACTGCTCAGAGTCGGCAGAAAAGCTATGTCGATAAGCGTCGGTCAGACTTGGAGTTTCAGGTGGGCGACATGGTTCTCCTGAAGGTGTCACCTTGGAAAGGTGTCATTCGGTTCAGGAAGCGGGGCAAGCTGGGCCCAAGATACATTGGTCCATTCAGGGTTGTGGCTCGGGTGGGCAGGGTTGAATATTGACTAGATCTGTCAGCCAAGCTTAGTCAAATCCACAGTACTTTTCATGTCTCCCAGCTGTGGAAGTGCTTAGTGGATGATTCCATAGTTGTGCCTTTTGGAGGATATTCAGGTGGACGACCGCCTGAATTACATCGAGAGACCAGTAGCCATCCTCAACAAGAAGACGAAAACCTTGAGGAACAAGGTTGTACAGTTGGTGAAGGTGAAGTGGATGCACCTCAAGGGGTCAGAGTGGACTTGGGAACCAGAGGTGGGGATGAGAGAGCATTATCCAGGATTATTCGAGACAGAAGACTTCGAGGACGAAATCTGAGGCAAGTGGGGGAGAGTTGTAACGTCTGGTTCTTGGTACGTATTTAATTTATTAATCATTCAATTTATAAGAACAACTCGACGAGTTGGAAGCACCAAACTCGTCGAGTAGAGATCATATGGGCCGCATAATTTAAGTAACCTACTCGACGAGTTGAGAGGATGAGAGGCCTCAACTCGACGATTAGGCCTCAACTCGATGAGTAGGCTAGCAGAGGTGAAACCCTAATTTCCGGGGTTTGCATCCTATTTAAACACCTTAAACCTTTTTTCTTGGCCTCATTTCCAGCCTCCACTGCCCAAACCCAAGATCTCGAAACCCTAATGTGATTGTGAGTATTTGTGAGCTATTTCAAGTGTTTTAGTGTGTGTTTTGAAGCCATTGGAAGAAGGAGAAGCTTGAGGATACAAGAAGGAGTCCATAGATCCAGAACCCTTGTTTCATCCACGTCATTTTGCTGGTATAAAGCTTGAACCTTGTTTTATAGTTGGTTAGATCTCCTTTTTGGGGTTATTTTGCTTGTTTTGGTTCAAATGATATGATTATTGGGGCTTGGACATCCCAAATGGATCTTCACTACATATCTAAGGTTTTGAGGGGTTCTAATGGCATAAAGTTGCCAACTTTATGGCCATGGAAGTCCCATGCAACCTCTAAGCTTCTATTTTAGCCTTTCTAGCTCCAAATGGCCATGCATGTGGATAAAGATTGAAGCTTTACGTGATATTCTTGTCCCTAGAGTCCAGTTCTATGACTCCATGGTCTATTTTGTAGTTTTGGTGATGTTTGGATTAAGACTTTGGCCTTTTGGGGTTAGGGTTTGAGCTTAATCCGTTTAGGAAAGGTGTGAATGGGTAAAGTTGGAAACTTTACCCTTCTAGAAGCATTTCCAGTCAAGCTTCGGAGTATAGAGTGTAGATCTAAAGAATAAGGGCTTAATGCATTAATAAAGGCTAACAGACTAAAGAACTCGACGAGTTCATAGAGGAAACTTTACCCTTCTAGAAGCATTCTGATGGGTAGAGCTGATTCTGATGGGTTCTAAGCACTATAACACTCCTATGGTGCACATACAACCTTAGATGTTTTGGATCTAAGTTTTCTCTTCATATACATGCAATATTGTTTTTTCCAAAGCATGGAGCCTAACTAGCATACAAATGTGATATAAAAATCAAATAAACTAGTTAGAAAATTACCTCTTGTTGTTGCTTGTTGAATTTGGCCTTTAAAGAGCTTAGCATCTCAAGTGTGATGCCTCTAATAAGTCACAAACACCACCAACAATTGGAAGACTTGAGAGAGAGGTTCTAATGCACTAAAATCAGCTCTATGAACTCTAAGAACACAAGGTTAACCGATTTTAGGTCATGGGGTCATATATATAGTGTAGGAATCCAAGAGTCATGGGTAACCCTAATCCATACACTTTGGGTTATGATCCATATCTCATGTGGGCTAACTATTCATGGAAACTTACGTAAACTTAGCCCATCATGGATCAATAGCCCAAACCATATATATATATATATATATATATATATATATATATATATATATATATATATATATCATTGATTTACATAATCAGTCCTCGTTAATTTAATTAGTCTCTTTTGATCACTAAATTAATTCCAAATTAATTCTTGATCAATACTAATTAAATAACATGATTTCATATTAATATATTATACTTGTAATATATTAATAAATCATAAATAACCTCTTTCTCAAATTTCCATCCTATCAGATTGTTCTGGTGAAGGCAACCCAAAAGACTATGCTACTCTCTGGTCAAGTACATACCAATTATAGTTATGGGCTTAGACACCTAATCCAACAGTCTCCCATTTGAATAAGTCTAATAACTATAACTACAAATACGATAGCAATCGTAGCTCTTAAAAGCCGTTGTCTAACTCTGACGCGTCCTTTAGGTAAGGGATCATATAATCCTCTGTTCTTCAAGATATCAGCCGGACAAATACATGGAACAATGTCATACTTATTGTCCAGCAGTTTGTTTCCCGATTTCCGATTTGTTTGACATAGAACTTAATTGAACACATCAATTGAGTCCTGACCGGGCCCGGCACATAAGTCAAAACAAAATCATGGAGGGGCCCAAGATATCCCTTTTAATCCTCCAAGAATTAAAAGGAACAGATAAACTTCGACATTATATGCTTGTACTAACTATTCGTTAAATCATACACAACAGTGCGTTTTATAACACCAAGTTACTGATGCGTTTTCACACTATCAATGTACAACCAACTTATAGTCAACAACTCATATATCTCGGTTTGAAGACTTATATGATATTATCGTCTCACAATCACTCACGATAAATTCCATGAAGTGATTCATGTGAGCGTGGGTTTAATCCAATACTCAGACCTTATGAGCACTCATGAATGTTGTAGTAATCTTTTCCTATGTCTAAACACTTCAGACAATCTACAAGCCAAATTCATGACAATCTTGCCTCAATACCTACTTCCAAAGTATGATCGACTGTGGATAGTTTGAATAATTTAATTATTTTGGAAGTCAAAACATTCAAATTGAAACAATAGTAAACAATTGACACAAGATAGTAACTTTACATATAAATAAACACCTTTTATTTAATCAACAAATGTCAATTACATTTTATCTATTACAAGTTTCTAAACAGCTATCTAATCATTGAAACTAATATCGTCCTTCACCCCAATGCTCCTCGCATGCTGCAAGTGCTTAACCCTACTCAGTCCCTTCGTAAGGGGATCTGTTGGGTTCTCCGCTGACGATACCCTCTCCTTTTTCCACACAATGTCTTATGAAGTGATATTTTCTGTCGATGTGCCTGGATCTGCCATGATCTCTTGGTTCCTTGGTTAAGGCGACCGCATCCTCATTGTCACAGAAAATCTCCATAGGCTCCTTTACAGTTGGTATAACTCCAAGGTCTCCGATGAAGTTCTTCAGCCATATCACCTCCTTCGACGCTTCGCTTGCTGCTATGTACTCTGATTCGCACGTTGAAATCAGCTATAGTCTCCTGTTTGGAACTTTTCCAAGTTATTGCTCCTCCATTCAGGGTAAAAACCCAGCCTGACTGAGAGCGGAAATTATCTCTGTCGGTCTGAAAGTTGGCGTCACTATACCCTGTCACTCTCAAGTCATCACTCCCACCGAAGGTAAGGACCCAGTCCTTAGTCCTCTGCATGTACTTGAGAATGTTCTTAACCACAGTCCAGTGTGCTTTACCAGGATTCCCTTGATATCTACTGACCATGCTCGAGGCAAAGGCCACATCAGCGCGAGTACAAGTCATAGCATACATGATCGAGCCAACCGCGGAAGCATATGGCACTCGACTCATCTCTACTATCTCAGCCTCTGTACTCAGACTCTGAGTCTTACTCAGTTTGGTATTGCTTTGGATGGGTAAGTCACCTTTCTTGGAATTCTCCATGTTGAACCTTTTCAACATCTTGTCCAAGTAGGTACTTTGACTAAGTCCAATTACTCTTTTACCCCTGTTTCTCAATATCCTTATCCCAGGATGTAAGCAGCTTCTCCAAGGTCCTTCATAGCGAAACACTTCCCAAGCCAGTACTTAACCTCCTGCAAGGTTGGGATGTCGTTTCCTATGCGAAGTATGTCATCCACATACAACACCAGAAAGCTAACTATACTCCCAATAGCTTTGACATATACACAGGACTCATCCTCGCTTCTCAAAAATCCAAACTCTTTGACTTTCTCATCGAAACAAATATTCCATCTGCGAGATGCTTGTTTCAATCCATAAATGGATTTCTCAAGCTTACACACTCTATTAGGGTACTTTGCATTGACAAAACCGTCTGGCTGACTCATGTAAACATCTTCAGCCAACTTTCCATTAAGGAAAGCAGTTTTGACATCCATTTTCCATATTTCATAGTCATGACATGCAGCTATGGCTAGCATAACCCTTATAGATTTAATCTTCGCTACTGGTGAGAAGGTCTCATCATATTTAACTCCATGAGTTTGAGTAAAGCCCTTCACAACTAGTCGCGCCTTATATGTGTGTAATTTCCCATCCATCTCGGTCTTCTTCTTGAAGATCCACTTGCACCCGACTGTATGACCCGGTACATTGTCAACCAAGTTCCAAACTTGATTGTCATATATGGACTGAATCTCGCTGTCTATAGCCTCTTTCCACTTGCCAGACTCGGGGCCTGCCATGGCTTCCTTGTAGTTATTAGGTTCATCTAAATTTACCAGTGTGCTATCATTGATAAATGTATCACCCTCAGATGTTATATGGAAACCATATAACACATGTGGAACACTAACTCTACTGGAACGCCTCAGAGGTACGGATTCGTCAATCGGTTCAACAGGAGTTTCCTCCTCAGGTTGATCGCTAGTGTTTGAGGTTCCTTCATCACTTAACTCTTGAAGCTCTTCAAGGTCAATTTTCCTCCCACTGTCCTCTTGGCATATGAGTTCTCTCTCGTGAAAGACTCCTACCCTCGTAACGAAGACAATATTGTTACTCGGTCTATAGAAGAGATATCCAAAGGACTTCTGTGGGTAGCCGATGAAAATAAAACTCTCACTACGAGGTTCGAGCTTGTTGTGAGTCTCGCGTCTCACGAAAGCCTGACAACCCCAAACCTTGATGTGTGCTAATGAGGGAACCTTCCCTGTCCACATCTTGTGAGGTGTTTTGGCAACCTTTTTAGTTGGGACTAGATTAAGGATATGGTCGGCAGTCTCTAAGGCATACCCCCAGAATGAGATTGGTAACAAAGCTCGACTCATCATGGAACGAACCATGTCCAACAAGGTTCGATTGCGCCTCTCAGCTACACCATTAAGCTATGGTGTCCTAGGTGGCGTCAATTGTGAAAAAATTCCACATTCCTTAAGATAGTCTAGGAAATCGATACTAAGATACTCACCACCTCAATCGGATCAGAGCATCTTTACATTCCTGCCCAGCTGATTCTCCACTTCTTGTTTAAACTCTTTGAACTTTTCAAAGGTTTCTGACTTATGCTTGATTAAGTAGACATAGCCATATCTGTTGTAATCATCAGTAAAAGTCACATAGAAGCGGTTAGCATCCCTTGTGGCGGTTCTGAAGGGTCCACACATATTGATGTGTATGAGATCCAACAAACCTTCACCCGTTTCACAAGTACCAGTGAAGGGTGACTTGGTCATCTTTTCAAGCAAACAAGATTCGCAAGTGTCATCCGACCGTAAGTCGAATGACTCCAAGACTCCAGCCTTTTGGAGTTGTCCTATGCACTTCTTGTTGACATGTCCAAGACGACAATGCCACAAGGATTCCTTATCCAAACTATTGGAAGAATCAATGTGCAACACATTATTTCCTAAATTTGTCTACAACCATCACGGTTTCATATACACCATTACAAGGCAATGCTTTAAAATAAAATGCACCATTATAAAAGGCATTAATAGAACCAATTTCATTATCAAATGAAAATCTAAAACCTTGTCTGTACAAACTATGAAAGGAAATAATGTTTCTCGTCGTATCGTACGAGTAGCAACAATTATTAAAATCTAATTCTAACCCATTACTAAGGAATAAAGAATAAACTCCAATCTTGGTGACAGGCGACATTTTCCTATTCCCCATGATCAAGCTCATCTTCTCGTGCTCCACAACCCTACTTCTTTTTAGTCCCTTCATATCATAACAAATATGAATACCACAACTTGTATCAAGGACCCAAGAACAAGAATGTGATGAGTTATTAGATGGAATAGTATAAATACCTGCATGGGTGGGCTTAACCTTCCTATCCTTAACATCCTGCAAGTATTTGGGGCAGCTTCGCTTCTAGTGCCCTTTATCATGACAATAGAAACACTCTGCTTCTTTCGGATTGGTAGAGGGATTAGCAGGATCAACTTTGGTCCCACTAGAAGAGGATACATCATGAGACTTTCCCTTGTGGCTCTTAGAATGGGCCTTCCTCTTCTTCCCTTTCCCATGCCCAATTGCCAGGACTGGGACAGAAGCAGTAGGAGTAGAAGTATATACAACAGATTTACCTTTGAGACTACTTTCAGTAGTCCTCAAAAGGCCTTGAAGCTTGCTAAGAGTGACCTCCTCCTTGTTTATATGATAAGTCATACAAAATTTATCATAACAAGGAGGCAATAAGTGTAGGATAATATCAATGACCAACTCTTCATCGAAGTTCACATTCAACTTCAGCAAGCGGTCCACAAACCTTTGCATTTTCTGCAAGTGGTGCGTGATGGACTCTCCATCCTTCATCTTTGTTGTAATCATGGAGGCAATGATTTCATACCTTATGTGACGAGCACTTTGATGGTATCTTTCCATCAAGTCTTGGTGCATCTCGAAAGGGTAAAAGTCCTCATAGGACTTTTGGAGTTTAGGCGACATACTGGCCAACATGATACAAGACACCTTCGTGGCGTCCTTCTCACGAGTCCTATACTCAGCAATCTCCTCAGGAGTAGCAGTGGACTCATCAATCTCCTTTAGCTCTTTGTCGAGGATATATTCCTTGTGCTCGTAGCGAGTGACCATCCTAATGTTCCGAATCTAGTTATTAAAGTACGGACCATCAAAGATGACTCTCCCACACAAGTTTATGAGGGAGAAAGAGCTAGAAGGGTTGTAGCCAGAAGCGGTTTTGGAAGACATCTGAAAAGGAAAAACAAAGTTTAGATTAGATAAGAATCCTTAATATAACACCCAAATGAAATATTAAGGCAAGGACCCAACACAATTTTACGATTCGGAAGTGGGATGCCGTAATCCAATTGCAAAATATTTGAAGGTAGGTAAATGACGATATACCAATTTCCACCAATAAAAATGAAATTGATTATTAAGTTTTAATTGGATTGAAATTCCTAGATTCCTTTGAGATTCATTGAACTTTTCAATGGCATGTTTAAATCTCGATTATGCCCTTCAAGTTTGTGACTGGGATACCGAGGATCACAAACAAGGTGTGAATAACCATGGAAATGTGTTTGGTACACTCGATGTCATTTATCACCTAATCAATGTGCCGGTTAACCACACACGCTCCATTGATCTATGACAAACATCAAGCTACCCTTTGCCACCCTTACTAGTCCAAGTTAATGTGTCGGTTAACCACATACACTCCATTAATGACTTGGCAAGGTGCAAAGTGCAATTTCATGGAATAGCATCATTTTCACATTTTTCCTAAAGTAACTAAGATTGGGAATTTAATAAAATATTTAGTTACTTTATAATTATCATTATACTTTTAACGATAATTAATGTCCTATCCTACCCGTTTGGCTAACGACCCTCCACCAGTCAAGGAAGCGGTGGGTGAGAGCGGACACCCATTAAACCACCATTTTATAGGCAGTAGCCTTATACCCCCTTATAGACCGGCTTCGTGAATAAGGCCTACTAACGGTAAGACTGACTTGTCTTATACATATATATAATTATTAAAGTTATAATATTATAATAATATAAGGGTTGAATTTTAACTTTTAAAATTCTAGGGTTTGGAATTAAATGTTTCATTGGTGAGACTTTACAAATTCAAAAACTTGAGGGCAAGTTTTGAAACTCTTCATTTCCATAACTTATGAGTTTAATGTCATTTTAATGGATGAGACTTTTCATGTTCCATAACTTGAGGACAATTTATGGAAGTCATTAAAAAACATTTAGATCAATTTTAACAAATAAAATTATCATTTAATATAGAATTGATCTAACCAAACTCATAAAGCAAGATAATATCAAATCAACAATTTACAAGTAATTTTGACAATTATCTTTTGATTGGATGAGTAAAGTCACTACCATAACAAAAACGATTTTTTTAATTGTCAAAATAGTTTGTGATAATGATTCTCATCCAAAACATGGCCAAAAAAACAAAAAAACGTCCACTTAACAGTTACCATGTCGTGGTCAAATTGACCACGTGGTGGTCATCAGTCAGATTCCAAAGAAAATGATTTTCTTGCTTTGAACAATTACCAATGCATCAATATTAGAGAAAACACTCTAGGCTCTGATACCACTGATGGGTCTTAAGCACTATAACACTCCTATGGTGCACATACAACCCTAGATGCTTTGGATCTAAATTTTCTCTACATATACATGCAATATTGTTTTTCCAAAGCATGGAGCCTAACTAGCAAACAAATGTGATATATAAATAAAATAATCTAGTTAGAAGATTACCTCTTGTTGTTGCTTGTTGAATTTGGCCTTTCAAGAGCTTAGGACCTCAAGTGTGATGCCTCTAATAAGTCACAAACACCACCAACAATTGGAAGACTTGAGAGAGAGGTTCTAATGCACTAAAATCGAATCTATGAACTCTAAGAACACAAGGGTAACCTATTTATGTCATGGGGTCATATATATATATATATATATATATATATATATATATATATATATATATATATATAGTGTAGGAATCCAAGAGTCATGGGTAAACCCTAATCCATACACTTTGGGTTATGATTCATATCTCATGTGGGCTAACTCTTCATGGAAACTTACATAAACTTAGCCCATCATGGATCAATATATATCATTGATTTACATAATCAGTCACCGTTAATTTAATTAGTCTCTTTTGATCACTAAATTAATTCTTGATCAATACAAATTAAATAACATTATTTCATATTAATATATTATACTTGTAATATATTAATAAATCATAAATAACATCTTTCTCAAATGTCCATCCTATCAGATTGTTCTGGTGAAGGCAACCCAAAAGGACCACGCTACTCTCGGGTCAAGTACATACGAATTATAGTTATGGGCTTAGACACCTAATCCAACAGATTCCGGGACAGAGACATTTCAGCTATCATCCGACATTTGAGGTGAGTTTTCTAATATAGGAACGGGTCTAAGGCATCAAGATTCAAAATTTTATATATATATATATATATATATATATATATATATATATATATATATATATATATATATATATATATTAAAAGCACTGTTGTAAAAATCCCGTCTAAGTCTCGATTAATCCCTAGGCACTACTCGACCGACTAGAGGGCACCTAGCGATTAATCTCTGCATACATGATGAGTGAAACAGTATAAAACGATGAAATTTTAACACTTTAAATAAGTTGTATCTTAATAGAAACTATTTGAGGTATGATTAGTGTTGTTTTAATCATATTTACCAACTTTTTTATGATATTAGTGGTATTTATAAAATTTGATATGATATTAGTCATATTTATTTTTTTGTATATTCAACAAATTAGCAATTAATAGTTCACAATTAATTTGCGCCTAACCGATTAATCCCTTAACCCAATTCCACCGACTAGCTACCGTTGAACGTTTTTTACAACCTTGATTAAAAGATAGGCATAGATAATGTCTACGATTACAATTATTAAAACCACTTTTTCTTTTGACTTAGGATATGATGTCTAGAATGTTATAACATTTTATACTTTGATAGGATAAAAGAATGGGCTTATGATAAAATATTGTTTCTTATTTTTGTAGGATAAATTGTTAATTTATGTTGGAATTCGGATGGTATATGTCTTGCTGCAGTTACAAATATAGAGTTTGCTTCAAGAAAGGTTGATATTTAATCTTTTGGTTCTTTAATTATCTTTATCGTTTTGGTAGTTTATTCCCATTGACCTTGATAAGATTTGGTTAACTTGAATAGGTGATCAGACATGTGGAGAGCCGACAAAGCTTGAGCCGACGAACAAAAGATTTAATGCATTGGATGCGAGCAACGATAGGTTTTTGAACCTAATTTGATAAATTGGTGTCTTAGTCTTTTTTTTTCATTTAATTTTGATAACTGAGAAAAATGTTTTTAAAGGAAATACTATAGAGATTAGCAACGTACTTTAACCAATATGGGCAATGCACTTTATCTTTCATCCATAACACACTTACATTTTGATAATCTTTACCTCTAATAACAGCGTAGTGTCATCGTAGGTAAAACCATTGAATTACATTGCTCTTAAGGGTAAGGAAATAAAAAGTATAATTTCTATGTTTGTAAAAGGACTAAAGTATATTGATATTTCTTGTAATCTACCTATTTTTAAACGGTAAAAAAGGCGTAATACTTTAACTATTACATAAAATTGCTAATCAACAAAATGGTATACATTGACATCCTCATTTCAAGACTTCAATTTTGGTCTATGGAACCTCAATTAAGAACCAAAATTGATATGAAACGTTGAAATGAGAACCAAATTATTAAAAAAAACTTCTGTTTTGAAAATATTATGTTTCAGTTACAACATTAAAACATTGTAATTTTTATGTCTTTTACGATTCTTAAGTTTTACTTAGACTATCTGATAATATTATATTTTAAGTTTAAAACTAATTTTAAAAATCCAAGCTATTAGGATATTTTGTTTTATTAGGATATTTTGTTTTTCCATTCTAAGACATCGTATAACACAAATCTTAACGTTCTTGATTATGAATGAACTGATTTTTATTTCTTATGGTTTTATGAAAAGTTGTATATTTTTATCAAAGTATGTCAACGTCAATATAATTAATGATTATTATTCTTATAGTCTATATGTTATTTTACTCTGTAAACAATGGATTCCACGGGTTATAACCTAGTATGCGTATTAAACATATTTATAAGGAATTTATACACAAATAAGTGTGGTTTGGTTTTTGCTGTTATTGCAAAATTAAAAACCAGACTGCAGCGAAAACATTCAATTTTTGCAAAAATAGAAACAGTACCATCGACTTTTGTTTCGGTTTTGGTTTTTTCGTTTTCTTTTTCTTTTTATATTTTCGGTTCGGTTTTTGTTCACCCTTAATTTATAGATTCCATGTTCAGTTTGTTTGGTTTGATAGAGTCACATACTCACATATTTATCATTTTTCAATCAAAAAAGTTATCTTGTAATTGTTTGATTCGAAATACGCTGTTAGCTTCCTAATTTGAGCAATATTTGAATTTACATTGATCAGGTGTTCTTTATGGTGTAATATGTTTGGTGTACTAAGCGGTGCATACAGAGAGCAATATTAATTTATCTTGTTCTGCTCATGGAATTTGGAAAACCATACTTAATATTTTACTAAAGCAAAATTGCAACTTGAGAATATATATTTTGAATCAACTTGATAAATATTACAAAGTAAAACGAAACAAAAAAGCATAATCTTTTTCCTAAGCCTAATATATATGCTTATGTTATCGACCTCTATTGCCGATATTCAACTATTGTGGCTCGGTTTTCGTAGGCGTAGTATTCTGTTTCTCCTTGGCTTTATCCATGATATTCTCCAATTTGGCTTCCATTTCATCCATCTGCAAAATTGTTCATCACAATAAACTTTTATCTTATAACTGTTTATTTTAAACACTTGTCTGACACAATAATGTATTCGATTATGATATTTAACAATAAAAATAATAATTGTTTATCTATTTGTATATTATAATACATTTTTATTATAATAAACAGATATTTCAAAATATAATATACAGATTTTTAAGAAACACTACATTTTAATCATTTTATTTAAAAACACAATGTTTTTTTAGATAAATCACACGTATCTATACATTAAATGACATAATTTTTGGTATTTTTGGTTTGGTTCATTTTTTTTCATAAAGAAACTAATCAAAACCGAAAAAATATAATTATTTTTATTTAAACATACCATGGTTATGAAAGTCTCTCTCCGTATGTTCGCGAGTAGGGAAACGCATGCATAGATGTATTTTTATGTCCTATTTATAATAAAAAAAATATCGGCATGCGTGTATTTTAATCTTCCTTCCAACATGTCAGTCATGATGTTTATAGGTTCTTCTGTTTTAGTGCAAATGTCAACGTCCCTAAATACATAGAGGATCTTACCACATATATTGTGTCAAAACCTAAAACTTGGGAACTCTTTAAGATATATTTCAATTTCCTAAAACGAGTCAAATCATGCCTTACGATAAACTAGACATGTCTCATCAATCAGAAAAATTAATGGAATTATGAACGATACTTAAGGATAACATGATACACACGTACCGACATATGTTTGCCTAGACCATAAATAGGAATATCTAGAAGAAAATCCTAAGCATGTGGTGCTCGTAGATACTCAAAAACTTATTTTTTTCTAACAATTATCTCGAAGTGTACTTCTATATCCTGCACAATGCTACTAAGAAGTGCACTCTCCAATGCATGTTGGATTTTAAAAGGGGTCAGGGTGTCCTTGTTAATGAAACATCTAATATC
This sequence comes from Lactuca virosa, assembly GCF_052849685.1. Lineage (NCBI taxonomy): Eukaryota > Viridiplantae > Streptophyta > Magnoliopsida > Asterales > Asteraceae > Lactuca > Lactuca virosa. The sequence continues at coordinate 274,889,927 of NC_136434.1, read as the reverse complement.
AAAGATTGAATCACTCCATGAAGACAACCTAAAATACATTCATAATTAGAATCTAAAATATTTTAAGCCATACTTTTTGACTTAACCTGCTTAAAGTATTATGTTCGGATTAAGTCACGGATAGTCGTAGAAAAATAAACAACCATGTATAACCGGCTAGTTAAGGTATTTATTCTATGTACATTTTTTTATCAAATTAGTTAAACATTGTTGTTTAATTTAGCAAACTACCGAATATAAGTTTTATCTCAATAATTACTAATTAAATTTGTTAAACGAATTCGATATAACTAACCTTGTCGACTAGATCCGAAACCATTTTAGCTTTGTCTCCGATGGTATCAGCAACTTTTTCGACTTTTTCCAATGACTGTCTAAGTTGACTACCTTCGGGAAGATCATCAGCGATATCGCCGACAAACTCTTCCACCTTCTCCGCGATCTCATCCACCCTATCCGCCACATTATCCACCGCCTCCTCTACTTTGTCGAGTTCCTCTGCTCATCCAATATTTTATAATTCTTTTTAATATGTTACTATAAAATTTCTTTTTAAAATGATACGTACATTATAACTATGATATAATAAGAACCAAAAATCAAACCATATGCTATCTTCAATCACGAGCTTAAAGTTTAAACCAGTTTGGCCAGATTTGAATTTGAGATTATTTCATGTTTCTTTATGTTTACCTGCTACCACTGTTACCATAGGTTGAACAGTTTACTCATCTTTCAAATTTTATATTTTTAGCGTTGATTTTAAATTTTGTTAGGAATTTGGTCAGAACATAAATTTTGTTATTTGGCTACAACTTTTTAATATTGTTTGAGAAGATTCTTTTAAGTTTTTTTTTTATTTTTTTTATTTTTAATTGAAAAAATAGTACTTGTTATACTCATTTATTAAAAAATTTACAAGTTTATTTTATATATTAAATTCAATGTTTTAAATTTGAGTTATAACTTTTTAAATTATTTTAAATTCTCGTACAACTATAATACAGATGCTTTTAAACAAAAATATTTTGTAAATGTTTTTAGAAAAGTTAAAAAAATTTTATATGGTTTAACTAAAAGTTTGTAACTTTTTTTATAGTTTATACTACAACGTTCTAAATTTGTTTACATTTATAATTTTTTTATATTTTCGTACGACTTATCTTTAATGAAAATATTTTTAAATGTTATAAAAAATATAGAAAAGGTTATAAAAAAACTCTATGAAATGTTGTAAAAAAAGTTTAAAAATGATTATATTGAAAGTTATAAAAAAAAGTTGTATGAAAATGTAAAAGAAAATTAAAAAGTTTTAAGAAAAATTAAAAACATTACCAAATACTTTGTTTAAAATAAGTTGTATTAAAGTTGTTTGAAAATGTTTTAAAACTTATAACATAAGTTTAAAATTTCATTGAAAATGTAAAACAAGTCTATATCTTCTTTTTTGTAAACAATTATCATAATTACTATATTTTTCTTTAAACGTTGTAAAAAGATTTATGAAACATGTTAAAAAATGTAAGAAAAAATCTAAATAAAGGATGTAAAAAAAAATCTTTAAAAAGTTGTATAAAAATAAATTTGTAAATTAAACTAAATTTGGGACAAATTCTTAATAAAATATATGCTCAAATTAAATTGGTAACAAAATTTAAAATACTTGTCAAAAATGTAAATTGGAAAGAAAATGATATATGAAATTATTAAATTAACATAAGAAAAACTGAATTAATTAACATAAGAAAACATGAATTAATTAACTTTTATAAATTTAAATACCTGTATTATCAATTTAAAAACAAGCAAAACAATTTATTTACTAAAATCAGTATTACCCCTTTACTAAAATGACCTTACTCTACTAAAAAAATGCCTGGTTGGCTGGTTTGGATCGGAACAAAATAAAGGTTTTTCCATAAGGAAGTGGAATAGTGGATTACCTTTGAATTTTGAAAATGGGCCCCATTTATTTGTGAAAAATGGAACCACCACAGCCAATACAACTCCTGGGATCCATGCTGGCCTACAAAATATGCACACTTGTTTCAAAATACTTAGTTGTTGATCAATATGCTAAACTTATCTTCCTTACAAAATGTGTTTTTATGTAATAAGGTTTAGAATTTTGTTTTTATGTAATAAAGTAGTTTTTTTTTTTAGGATAAAATGCATAAACATAAGTTAATTAGGCTCTACGGAATATTGTATATCAGAACTAATTATTTCATCACATTGGTTTATGTTTATTTGTATCATAATGTTTAATATCCATTCCTAGTTTATGTAATCATATGTTAAACTTTTTTCTATAAAAACACTTAATTGTTTATATTAAGGACAAATTTAAATTTAAAATACTATATAAATATGCATTTCACTTTATATAATATAGTTTCATTGACTCTTTTGGTGGATCCATGCATTTTGAGATCTAATAAAAACCCATAAATAAAATGTAAATCTTCAATTTAATTAAGAAAAAAACTAACCAATTTTCAGGGAGATGAATTCCAAAAGGCAGGAGATCTGCAACTTGGTCAGCACTATAGACTACGAACTCCCTGAATAAGATGTAAAGATTTAACCATATAATAGAAAATAATAAAAGAAACTCAATATCATTAATTAGTATAAAACCACTTACATCTTTGATCTCTTGTCATGTTGAGATGTCCGGTGGCCGGAGCTAAGATACCTCCGGTTAGCTAGTGAAACACGCCCACCAGCCACCACCGATCTTTCAAGGGACAACCGAGAGCTGGCGGTTACAGTGGTGGTGGTGGTGGTGGAGGAGGACGAGAGTGGATCAAACCTTTGACATGAAACCTTCGGAAAGCTACTCAAACTACAAGTAAGAAAAGAAGTTGAAGCCATTGAAATGAAATAATTTGTTAATTTTTTTGTGTTTGAAGTTTCAATAAATAATATATGGGGATGATGAAAATGACAAAGGAAACGTGAAAATAAATGCGTATTTCAGATCTGAAAGCATGAAGCGAGGACAAGGGTAGGTGGATGATATTATACGCGGATATTATATAAAAATACGGGTGGCTTAATAAGACTATCCTCGTTGACCATAATAAAACTTTTAAAAACGTTTTTATTACTTGAAAAATATGTTGAAAGAATTTTATTTCTTTTCTTTTTTGTCATTGGAGCAAAAAGATATTGGATAAGAGGGCAAAAGGTTTGTTGGGTTGAAAAAAAGGTTAATGATATAAAATAATAATTAGTAATACATAAATTGTTATTTAATTTAATTACTTTTTAATTATATTTAATAGGTTATAAAACCATTTATGGGTTTTCATGACATCATTAGAGTGCATCTCTTATTTGTGACCGGGTGGACATACTATCATTGCCAACTAAACATGAATGAATAAAATTCTGTAATATTAAATGTTATATTAGATGATATGTAGGATTCAATATCATTATTTGGTTAAAATATATTTTAATCATGTAATGAGAACATAATAAGAAGACTATCAAGTACAATTAAAAATAAGTAACATAACCGAAATATATTCTAATCATGTAATAGGAACATAATAAAAAGACTATCAAATACAATTAAAAAAAATAAGTAACATAACCAACAAACTGGTCATTATTAGTTGTTATTTTAATGATTTTAAGCCAAAAAGGAATTAATGATTGAACCGTCTCTTTTCATTTTTTACTTATTTTTTTTTTTAAATAAAGAAGTAAGTTTTACTTAATTTTTTAAAGACAAAATTGCAAAAATGGTCCCTGTAGTTTGTCAATTTCTGTGGGTAAGGTCCAAAAAAAGTTTATTAGCAAAAAAGGTCCTTATTTGATGATTTTGTTGCGGTTTTGGTCCCAACCTCGTTAAGTTTAACAGCATTGCTGTTAACTTTTGGTAAATGACGGATTTACCCATGGGACCATTTCTGCAGTTTTATCTTTTTACCAAACTACAAGGACCAATTATTCAATTTTTCTTTTTCATTTTGTTGAATTATTATATATTAATTATTTTAATTACTTTTTTCTTTTTAACTTTTTTCTTATTATATTTTTTTTTATTGGATTAGTATATATTAATACATATTATTTTATTATATTATATTTATATATTAATAAATATTACTTTTTTATTATTAATTTTTTTAATTATTTTTTTTAATTTCTTCTTTATTGCATTAATTCTTTTTTATTGGATTATTATATATTAATAAATATTATTTTTAACATATAATATTTAGCTATTAGTAAGTGTTACTTTTTTGGATTATTAAATTCATTTAATTAATTTTTTTAATTTTGTTATTTCGTTAATTCTTTTGATTGGATTATTATATATTAATAAATATTATTTTTAATATATTATATTTATATATTAATAAATATTACTTTTATTATTTTTACTATTTGAATTGATTTTTTTAATTTCTTCTTTATTGTATTAATTCTTTTTTATTGGATTATTATATATTAACAAATATTATTTTTAGCATATAATATTTATCTATTAGTTAGTGTTACTTTATTGGATTATTAATTTCATTTAATTATTATTTTTTAGTTTTTTTTATTGCATTAGTTCTTTTTATTGGATTATTAATTTAAATTTATTATTTTTATTTATAATAAATAATATTCATTTAATTGTTTTTATTTTATTTTAAATTCTTTCTTTATTGTTTTAAATAAAAATACCAAACACTCCGGTCAGCTCCTTCATTCGTTGCATTTTACCACCTTGCGTCGTTGAATCATCTCGCTGGAAATCATCGATCATTGACTACAGTCGGCCATTCTCGACTAAAACTACACCAATTGCCTACACACACAATGTGAAATAAAACCCAGAAAACATACTTCCTCCAGCCAACCAGTCATTACTGATACCACCATCGATGACGACAATGTTAGATCGAGGGTTTTACGAACAACTCGTCGAGTCCTCCTTCATCTTATGAACACGTCCAGTCTATGACTCGCCGAGTTGTATGAACAACTCGTCGAGTTTGTTCTTGTGGGAAGAAGATTGTCTTCGACTCGCCGAGTCAGGGCGTAGACTCGCCGAGTGCCTCTACACTCAGATTCATGCCATAACTCACTGAGTCTTTACTCCACTCGCTAAACAGACTCGCTTCTACTGAATAGGGAATCTAAGACTCGCGTCCTGACTCGCCGAGTCCTTTGCATGCAGATTCTATTCAGTCGATTTTAATCAGTTTCAGTGCATCCAATTCATAGATCTAGGCTTCTGGGACAATCTGAACACGTAAAGTTGCTAACTTTACGTGTATCTATGATGCAATGAAGCAATAACACTCAAACTTGGCTAAAATGGGGGTACTTGTCTAGAACAAGGCCATGTCTGCCAAAAGGTGGCCTTCTTGAGCTCCTGGAACTCAAGAGAGGCTAGATCTGAGATATGGCTTGATTATAAAGCTTCATCACTAGGGATTTGGGGTTTTTGAGCTCAAAACCATCAATTTGGGGACAAACTAGATCTAGCAATATAATAACCAAGATGAAAGATTTATTACCAAAAAGGATGGCCAAAGAGGAGTATAATCTGGATCTACTTCTTGTTCTTTGAATTCTTCTAGCTTCTCCTTCTTCTTCTTGCTCAACAATGCACCAAGATTCCTTCACAAGGGCAAAAATCACTCACACACACTTCAAGGAGGCTAGGGTTTCGGGAATAAGTCTCTGAGAGGTGAAGGAGGCTGGTTAGGGGCTATAATGGGGGTTAAATAGGGTACACTCCCTAAAATTAGGGCTTCGCCCAGACTGGCGGACTCGCCGAGTTAGGAATATGGACTCGTCGAGTCGCCACGCCAACTCCACGTGCTAACCCGCTGCTACTCGACGAGTTAGGGCCACTGACTCGTCGAGTAGCTTCTAAAATAAGAAGAAAATAATGTTTTAAATGCATACCAGAAACATGGCGTTACAAAGAAATTAAAAAAATATCAATTAAAAAAATAATAATAATAAAAGTAATATTTATTAATATATAAATATAATATATTAAAAATAATATTTATTTATATATAATAATCCAATCAAAAGAATTAACGAAGTAAAAAAATTAAAAAAATTAATTAAATGAATTTAATAATCCAAAAAAGTAACACTTACTAATAACTAAATATTATATGTTAAAAATAATATTTATTAATATATAATAATCCAATAAAAAAGAATTAATGCAATAAAGAAGAAATTCAAAAAAAAATTAAAAAAATTAATAATAAAAAAGTAATATTTATTAATATATAAATATAATATAATAAAAATAATATGTATTAATATATAATAATCCAATAAAAAAACAATACAATAAGAAAAAAGTTAAAAAGAAAAAAGTAATTAAAATAATTAATATATAATAATTAAACAAAATGAAAAAGAAAAATTGCATAATTGGTCCTTTTAGTTTGGTAAAAAGATAAAACTGCAGAAATGGTCTCAGGGGTAAATCTATCATTTGCCAAAAGTTAACAGCCATCCTGTTAAACTTAACGAGGTTGGGATCAAAACCGCAACAAAACAATCAAATAGGGACCTTTTTTGCTAATAAACTTTTTTTGGACCTTACCCACAGAAATTGACAAACCACAGGGACCATTTTTGCAATTTTTTCTTTATTTAATTTTGATTTACAAGTTGAGGCTAGCCCACTTGCTAACAATGTGTCTAACTAGGAGTTTTCTAACCATGAGGTCCTGGATTAAATCTCAGGCAAATACTAACATGGCCGTTCAAAAAAAAAAAATTTGATTTTGCATTTTATTGAATTTATACAAACTGAATTAATTTTTATCAAATATTCAAAAGGCAATTGTGCTTTTTGTGTAAAAAATTATATAATTAGAAGAACTAAAACGATATTGAATATTAAAAAACATAGTATTTTTTTTATCCTTTAAATTTTCTTTTGTAGACCAAGTATTAGAGGCACGTTAAAATTGGCAAAATTTGTTTCTTTAAAGTTGGAGGAATTAAGAACAAAAAATGTTTAAGAAAATATCAGATGAAGAATGTTTATACATTCCAAAATAATCTTCAAATATTACATCCAGCCTCATAATTACAAATATGATGAATCCAAAATTGACAGGTATTATTTATTTCTCTGAGATAAAAATTGATTAAAATAACAAAAAATAAAATGTTAATCAATCACATGATTTCAAAAATTACATCATTCTATGATCCAAACTGACAAAAGTAATACGGAAAATAAGCAAAAATTAGGGAAAACTTTAATTACTACAAAAAATGCTAATTAGTGACGAAAATGGAGTGAACAGTAACAATATAAATATAAAGAGTAGTCACTAAATGATTTTAGTGACTACAAGATAAGTATATAAGTGGTTACTATAGTGATTAACTTTTTGGTCACTATATCTAGGGCAACCCCTTTCAATATTTGATTTCAATTCAATCTTAGCACTCAAAGTTCTACCCAACCCAACGCAATTCACAAAATATTGTATCTTATCGGATTTCAGTGAGCATTTTGATATTTTTGAGCGAAATCTGTTTTCCAATTAGTTTCATCAACAAAAGTGGACCACGTGCTGTTGTTCTCGAAACATTTGTTATACTTTTTTAGAAAAGTTAAAATATCATATTTTTATGAAAATGAGGTGATTTGTATATAATAAAAATTTTCCACACAAATTAATTTGTGTTTTAAAATTGAAATGTTTATTTACGAACACCTTTTTGGTGTCAAGGGATAAACACATGCAATTTCATTCAAAACACTTTTGCTTTGTTTTTCAAAATTGATTTAAAATTTGGATCAGTTTTGAGAATTAGTTTAGTTGGTTTATATTACTCTTCTTTCTTTTCGCAAATAGATTTTGTATTCGATATTGAATGGAAAAAGTTTACGATGTTGATCTTTCGAAATATCACTGGAATGATACACTTCTTTTAACTGGGAATACAACTTTTTTCGCAGTGTTACAAAAGGTGCTTCATTGTTTGAGCAATTTTACATTTTATCTACTCAACAATATTCTTTCATCATCTAGTTTAACTACATCTCTATAGACTTTCTATCTTAACCTTATTTCGTTTAATTGCAAATTTTACCTTTTCTACTTTCTCTTGTGCTCCTTATTCGCAGAAACTAAAGCTTGGTTAATGGTTATACAATTGTTTTCAATTTGTACAATATCATATTCATATTTCGAAACATAGATATTATTAGAAGTAAGAATAGAAATTACATGTTCGGTGATAGTTCCCTTTTTCCTTCGTGCATGATGAAGCTTTATCGGTTGCGTTGTTTCCAACATGTTTTGCCATGAAAGCAAGATGCATTGGTCGACACATTTCTTTGTTGTTATACCTTGATGAACACACTTGAGATCCTTCACACTCGTCATTCATCACAATCAACGACATATATTTCGTATTCTCCTTCAATTCTTTGATCTACTTGAGTTTTTCTACATAGTATGTTTCGTTCTTTTTCACTTGTCTATTTTTCAACATAGACTCTTTGGAAAAGTGATTCTTACCATTGTAATAGTTGAAATCGAATCTGCAGTCACCCAATAACTTCATCTTAGCATCCACTTTCGACACACTCTTGATTTTTTTTGTCTAAACTTGGGTTTGAAACAATTTTTTTCTCTATTTGAGTTTCAAGATTGAAATTTATTAGAAGGCTTCTTGTAGGATCTCTCCGCCTTTTTGTTGACACGGAGAGCATGATCGTCTTCATCAGAACTGTAACACCTACTTTTTCAGGTATGAATCCTCCTTTAGAATTAATTCTTTAATTGAACATTTAGGCTTTGTGCGGAACCTTGACGTGGATTTGTATGTACCGTGACGCTTGCACATCGATTAAGTTGTGGCACAGTCAACTGTGGACCACGGTGCGGTGGCAGCAGGACTCCAAACCCTAGGTCTCGAGCCTTAGGTCCTATTTAAAAGATGTGATTGCTAGAGTTTTGTTAACCCTCAACCTCCATCACCCCCAGAGAGTTAGACGTTGTTTGTTTTTTCTCTGCAGATCTTCTCGGCCTCTTCGGTCTGCGTCGCGCAGACCACGCGCAGACATTATCCTTTGCAGACTTTTTGTTTTTTTGAAGACTGCAGACCTAAAAATGTCTGCGCGCCCTCTTCTTGACGTAGATGTGGACCAGAGTTTTCTAACATCTTCTAGCCTAAAAAAACAATCTTTATTTTTTTTAGTTTTTTTTAAATTTATATTTATTCCGAGTTTATGAATGATAAACAATTTGAAAAAATAAGTTATGAAACTTGAAAAAAAAGTTTACATTTTTGACAATTATATAAATGAAGATTTATTACAATAATGGTTATTGAAGTTGTTTATATAAATATGAAAAAAAATCATAATATATTCTTATATTTTTTGCGCATAATTTTTTATAAAATATTATTTAATACAGTATCGTCAATTTTAGGGAAAATATTATAGTGCGTTTTTAATTTATTTAATTGGAAAAATCGAAGTTTATTTTCATCTATTTATGTATCAAATTCTTTTATTCTTAATTACAATGTTTAGGCATGACTGTGCGACCAAAATTGTTGGTTTTTATAAAATATATACGTTAATTTGTACCATTTTATTTTCGCTTTTTATACAATAATACATAAAATTTGATATAGATTTGTTAATTATTTATAACAAAGTCATAAAAATATTAAAAAATCACTTTGAAGTTAAAAAAAATCAATTTATTTAGATTTAGTTTATTTTAGTAGCCTGCAGATGTTAAAAAAAACAAACAGTCTTCTTTTTTCAAACTGCAGACGTTTGGTCCACCTCTTATACTGCAGAGGTCTACAGATGTGGTCCGCAGACTGCATACATTTTGCGTCAGAAAAAACAAACAACACCTTAGTGTCAAACCACAGTCTCTCCTTATGATATTTGAGCCTCTTTTGGTTGTTCTTGATCTTTGAAGGAGAAGGAACTGCCTTGGTGAAGAAAATAAACAAGAAGCAAGCCTGATTCAACATCTTGTGCACTTTTTGGATCTTTGTAAGTGTCCAGAGCTAAACCTTTATGCTTGTTAATCTTTAGATCTTGAGTTTTTAAGATGGTTTGTCCATTTTACTTCATCGGTTCCTTCATATGTAACCTTATGAGTTGCAATGATTTCTTTTAAAGATACACAGTTATGTATGAGAATATATGGAAGAGTGCCACATATTGTAGCCCTGGAATGGACATCAAGATTGAATTTCTTCTCTCTTTTTCAGTCCACTGATTAATTGGGGCTCTTAAGGTAAATGGTTCTTTTCCTGTTTGAGATTATAAACATTATATGGAAGTGATGGGTTATGAGCACTACAACATTCCTATGGTGTACATGCAAACCCTAAAGCTTTGGATCTAGTTTGTCTAATGAACATGCAATAATCATCCAAAGCCATAAACCCTAGATCTAGCATGCGATAATCAATATAAACATAAGAATAGGGTTTAGATCTTACCTTGATTGTTATGTAGCAATAACAATCTATTCCTTGTAGTAATAGGCTTCTAAAAGCTTAGAGTCACAAATGTCACTCCTCTAATGGCTCACAAACACCAAGAGCAAGAGGATGAAGAAGGAGAATAGGAGAGGCACTCAAAAACATCTAGAAACCCTAAGGGAACTCTTAAGCCACGTTTTTGGTGCCCTAAGGGTGCTTAAATAGTGAGGCTATTAGGGTTATCTAACAAGGAAACCCTAATTTGACTGCTTAGGCCCTAAGCAACCCATGGACTCCTCCTTTAGAGGCCTTGGACGATTTCTAATGGGTTTCCCCATAGAATTCGTCCACCCCTCTAATAAGAAGTCCATTAGCCCAACATTCAACTATCACACAATTGATAGTTCTAGTCCCCTAAGTTTAATTAATCTCTTTTAGCCACAAAATTAATTCTTAATTAATTATTGACTAATATTAATTAAACAATATGTTTTCTCCTTTAATATATTATTCTCATAATATATTAATAAATCATAATTAATCCTCTATCTCTATAATTCATCCTATCAAGTTGCTTTGGTGAAGGCAACCCAAAAGGACCATGCACCATCGGGTCAAGTACATACCAAAATAGTTATGGGCTTAGACACTAATCCAACAGTCTCCCACTTGGATAAGTCTAATAACTATTATGCGTATGACTTCAGATCCTGATGTGCAATCGTAGCTTTCAAAAGCCGCTGTCAACTCTGATCTTATCAGATACGCGTCCTTTAGATAAGGAATCATATATTCCTCTATTCTAGATATCGTATAGACGTGAGACATGGATTTAAATCATTCTCTCAGTCTATGTGTCGTTTCCCGATTTCCGATTTATGACAACTGACTAATTGAACAAATCAAATCAGTCCTTGCCCGGCCGAGCACTTTCCTTTGTCATCACTAAATCATCAAGGGGCCCACAGATATCGCTTTTATCCCACTTTGGGTAAAAGGAATGGATAAACTTCGACTCAATGCTCGCTTGTACTTACTCACCGAATCACACACAGCAATATGTTTTATAACACCTAGTTACTGGTGCGTTTACATATTATCAATGCGTAACCGACTTGCAAGATACAACTCACACATCTTGGTTTCAAGAATACAAGATATTATCGTCTCACCAATCACTCGTGATAAAAATCCATGAAGCGATCCAAGTGAGCGTGGGTTTAATCCAATGCTCAAATCATATTCGTAAGCACTCATGAACGTTATAGCAAACTTTTCCTATGTCTAATACACTTTAGACAATCTACACACCAATTCATGACAATCTTCTTTCATACTTACTCCCAAAGTATGAGCGACCGTGGAACGTTCAAATAATTCGATTATTATCAAATCACTCAATTATTTAGGAAGTCAAAACATGCAAATTGAAACACAAGAATAATACTAATCTTATATGGCCCCAAATTTTTGAGTATAAATAAAACACTTTTATTTAATCACCATGTTGATTACTCATTATTTGTTGTTTCGGGTAATCAACTTATTACTTGAATTATAACGACAATTGTCCCATGCTCTTAGCATGCACACTATGTTTACTTATGGTCCTTACTTTGTGAAATAGTATAATTGAACAACATTTTCAATCACACTCATTTTACAATTTCCAATCCTTACCACAAGTGTAGGAATATCAAATTCTTGCCACTTATAGAATATGTTAGATTCTAACACTTTATGCAACAGTCCTTTCGTAATGTCATGGCACAAAAGTCACCAAGACTCGGCCAATGAAATTACAAAATGCTCTATTGGAGATTGTTACAAGACAATTCCATAGACATGAAGTCTCACATTCAAAGTACATTCCTTTGAACATCCTTCTTGCATAAAAGTTTTTTCTAATCTAGACATAAACTCTTAACGTCCAACTCCCAATAAGGAAACATTTCCATATTTGCCATATGACAACTCATTATTAATAGAATCATATCTAATAATAATAATGTCAATATGGTCCTTCCATTACTATACTTCCAACTGTTCACAAGCGACCAATCCTTGGCGAACTTTAGATTATCCTTGACAGTTGTTTAACTAATTCAGTCAAATCCGATTCTAGTCCTCTTTCCCTCTTAATGCCTTAGGCATTCGGAAAATTTTAGAACTGTCGAATATTACAATGACATGATACTTTACCAGTCTTTTGCTATAATATTTCTATTTGCCATGTTCTCACGATTCGAACTATGAAAAGGGATGTCGTAATCATAATCGAGTGTGAGAACGCAACAAATATTTCCATATATAGAATTCTCTTACGTTGAATCCTTTCAGCATAACATCCATATATATTTTGACTAAATTTGAGTAAAATTTCTCGATCTAAACCTTTAGATTTGAAACGAAGTATAACATTCTCTCCCTTAATTATAGCAAAACAACTTTTCAACCTATGCAACTTTGCAAAGTGAAACTTTTGTTTTCTATAATTAATATTGCTAACTTGCAATAATAATCATGCTCCCACTAACATGATGATTATATCCATACTAGCATAACATTTATTCTCCCACTAGCTTTGACACGTATTCAGAAACCAGCTAAACTTCTAGAAAACAATACTTATTGACTTCCAAAGTTCATTGTTTCTAATACGATATGCTTTGATAAGCTTTTATCTAAGCTTCTCAAATTCACACACCTTTCTTAGATAGCTCACATGTGTGTCTAAACTAATTCAGAACTTATATTACTAAGTCCCAAATGTTCAGACTAATTGTCAAATCTCACAATTCGAACTATGAAGAGGGATGCCGTAATCATAATCGAATTTGAGAACGCAATTTACATAATCGCTATCTCCTTAAAATCTCTCTTAGTGAAAGCGTTTCCTCACAATCATTTTCATGAAGGAGAGAAACCTTATGACACTTAGATTTTATGGTGCATGTGTTCCTATCCATGCAAATTTGTCATAAGCATAATCGTAAGAAAATGTTTGTAACAAATTCAACCTCTTATGGACAGAACTTGTTCATTCTTAATTTCTTGCCATCAAGGGTCCCACCATTGCTTCCAAGTTATTTAGCAGCTCACCTATGCCAGTCAATGTACTTTCATTGATCAAGGTGTTTGCCCTTATGCATTCAATTGAGAACTCGTAGAACTCATATGCATAATCACTCAACTGGATTGGCACAGAAATAAAATTTTGTCAACACGATAGGTTACAATCCTCAAGTCGTGTGCTAGGGTTTAAGAGGTTCACTTCTTGATTTGTTCTTGAAACTTTTCAAGATCTTTAGACTCCCACTGACCTCTTGACATATAAGATTCTCTTGTCGAGAAACATTTCTTGACAAAACAAATATTCAAGAGTCAGTGTATGTCTTTATCAAGACAAACCTACACACAATTTGGTATTAGCTGGCCTTTGTCTTATCCAAGACATCACAACTTACCAAAATGTGCAAATGTAGAACATTCCTATTGTGAGATCCCCATTTTCACGGCCAGAAAAGACCGATTTTGTTTATGCTTTATAAAAATTAGAGTACTTCTTTTGATAAAAATGTTGCGGAATTTGTTCCCAGTAAAACATGATAAATGCGTTATCAAAGCATTTCCGAAGAAATATATTTTTATTCATTTTAAAACATTTGGGATGTCATCGTCAATACAAAAACATAAGCATAAACAGAACTTACATTCATTATCAGTAGTGATCTACACCTCTTTAATCTCTCAGTGTAATGTAACTTCATATCGACACCTGTGATAGAAATAAGCTGGAGTGGATCAGGTTGGGAAACCTGATGAGTACATAGGGTTTTCAACCCACAATAATATAATTATTATGTTTAAACATCAAACAATCAACCCAATTACCCATCCCCATTATCTTCTTTACTCTTAAGGATCTACCCTAAGAATCAACTATTCCTCGTTCATTCATTCCTAAGGATCATCCTAAGGAATCGGCACGAATTCCATCGTCACCGGGATTTAGGCACTAAGTCTGCATATTCGCCAGGATTTATACAACAGGCACTAAGTCCGTATAGTCGCCAAGGTTTAGGCACTAAGTCTCCATAGTCGCCAGGGTTTATACAATAGGCACTAAGTCCACATAGTCGCTAGGGTTTTCGCACTAAGTCTGCATAGTCGCCAGGGTTTATACAATAGGCACTAAGTCCGCATAGTCGCCAGGGTTTTGGCACCAAGTCTGCATGATCGCCAAGGTTTAGGCACCAAGTCTGCATGATCGTCAGGGTTTAGAGTACACCGGGTGAACACATCGTTCAGAACACCTACAGGTTGCGAGCCTGCTAGTGTTCCACTGGACTGTCTAGAATAGTCCATGGTTGTCATCCATACTCTGTTAGATGACGGGGCCATCATTTGGGAAAGGCTTATCACATCGTCCACCTCTCACACTCACCTCGTGGTCTATAACACCTCTCAACTCATCATCCAACTCATATTCCATCTATTACATCTACCCATGTTTTACCCAACATATTATCGTAGATATATATATATATATATATATATATATATATATATATATACAGTTTAAATCATTTAAAACATGTGTAAAATCGTTCATCCAGCATAGACAGCAAGTACTCAGATAATATGCACACATAACACGTAGTTTATATAAAATACTTCATATCTATGTGTAAGATGAAAGTAACTATGAACTCACTTGATAAGGTGGTGACTCGGTACTCAGACAGCGCTTCGTTTACTTTAAAATAATTTCCTTCGACGAAACCTAGTATTATTACCATTAGATTTTAGTCTAATATTTACCGTGACTAATTATTAGTCTTATTATTATTATTATTATATAAGCGTTTAAACAATACTTTCCAACCACTATGTACAGACAGGGGCCATACATAAAACACCGGAGGGCAGGACCATTTTGGCATATAACACTTCTGAAATCCAACAACCCTATGCGGCCCTTTAAACCAGATTCCCCGTACCGCGAGTAGTTAAAAAGATATTATAACGACACTTATATAAGTCATAATAATAACTCAAATATTTATTATAAGTTCATAATAACAATACTAATTTTTAATATAAGCTATATTAAAATTGTTAAGCATAACTTACTTATAAGGGGGTTTTAGCTAGGATTCGGGCTCTGCAGGGGCAGAACTTCGTCGCTGAATCTTTCTAAGAAAGATTCGTGCAGCGCTTCAGCGCTCACCTTACTATACTAAAATTATAGAAAGAGAAGTCGAATCACGAGGGACCGAAATGCTCGGGGGATAAGAAGAGAAAGAATCTTGAATCAAGAGAATGGTGCAAGAAATATGAGAGCCCAAGCCTCTTATTTATAGTAATTGAATTTACAAAAACTACCCTCCATAATTACTTAATGACCTTATAGTTATATAAACGATTAAACACCCCTTCATAATACTATTTTAAATAGATTTAACGATATTTGTACTAAACTAATGTCGAAAGTACTCAACACTAGTCTTATAATAACCGCATCGTCGATACCTTTCTAATGATATATTCATTTGTATATATATGTGTACATATATATGATTTATATTTTATTTTAATACGTAAATATGCTATTATAATTTGTAACTCGTTCATACGAACTCCATTTTTGACGTTCTTTATATCTACGCGTTGGTATTTACGAGTACTACAACTTTCATTTAGACGCCGTCAGCTAATTCTCATTCTATCTCAGATTTACAAAACTGTATCGAATTTATCGCGCTCGAAGAGTAGGGACCAAGTTTCGTCCATATCTTTAACATACGAGCTCTACTCTCGACATTCTATATATCCACGCGTAGGTAAAAACAAGATCTAAAACTTTCATTTAGACTCCGTCGGCTAATTCTCAACCGATCTTAAATTTAACAGTAGGAGGAGATTAGACTGTTAAATGACGGCGAAGAATTCGTAACTCCTTCATACGGACTCCTTTTTCGTCTGTCTTTTTACCGTTGAGTTCCTATTAATGAGATCTTCAACTCTCATTTAGGTCGCGTAAGCCAAAAACCGCTCGAACTAAAATTCGAGTTTCGGGTCGTGCACTGCTAAGCCGAATCTTAGAAAAATCATAACTTTCTCATACGAAGTCAGATTTGGGCGTTCTTTTTATGGATGTTCTCGGTTTAACATATTCTATGACTTTCGTTTAGATTACTAAGGTAAAAAAGTCCTCTATCGCAAATTCGCTATTTACGCTTCCGGGTGCCGTGTCGTTTCCGTCGCAAAACTTCGACGGGTCATAACTTCTTCGTTATAACTCGGATTTATGCGTTCTTTATATGTACGGAACCCTTGAGACATACTCTACAACTTGTTTAAGATTATTTATTCTAAATAATCTTTTGTCGAAAAGTCGTTTTCGACCCCCTATTATCTCTAAATTGACTAGCCCGGATCTACGGGCGTTACAATTATCTCCCCCTTAGGATGATTACGTCCCAGAATCATCAACGAAACAGGGTTGTATAATGACTCTGTACGTTATCTCTTCATCCTAAGTAATAACCGTCACTTTGATGTTTCTTCGAATGAGTATCTAACTCTAAGACTTCCTGACTGCAGGCGGTGCCCGATCTTGGACCCGCTCTCTATCTCATGTTAGACTTTCAATCATGATCTTCATGTCACGATCTCGATCTTTATTGGAGACTCCTTCTTTAACAAACTTGAGATAAGTTTCTTCCTTCGATTATCATAATAGGCCGATGGGTCATGTTCTAATGACCTCTCATCGTATGATGCATTGCTTGGACTCATGTCTTTTATAGTCAAATTCCAGAACAGAACATACCTTCCTTCATGTTCTAATCATATCTTAAATGGTAGCATTTCTAGCTACAAGCAACTATCACGATACCTCTACTGATCGCTTTGATTGTCTTTCACTTCAATGTTCTAGCTTAAGTCAGATGCTACATCGGACTTGGTTCTCTGAACCATGTAACATACTTGTCTTAGTCGGACTCAATTCGATATGACCACTAGGGTCGGAATAACAACAATCTTCTTAGTCATTACTGAAACAATGGTAACAACATACTTGAATAAAATGGTATCAATTACTAGCTTCTTGGTAACCTTGTGACTTTCCCTGATCCAAGTGTGAGTCCTGTGCTTCCGGTAGTATAGGCCTCTACTACCATTCACACCTACTCATACTCGTCCCAAGTATTGTCTCGCAGTCCCCAAGTTCTTATTTCTTAAATGCACAAAACAATTTAACACATACGAATGTGTCCAAATAATCATAAATATTTCCCTAGACTCTACTAGGATTTCTTCCATGCATATATTCAACAACACTTCTGCTTCAACTCGGTTGGTGATAGAAACATCAGACGATAGGACAACTTTAGGAATTACACCAATCGTTCTATCATCCCGCCAATCAAATATGTATATTCGTACGTACCATACTCCTCTATACATAACGTTATTTTATCAAACGTATTCTAAAAGCAAGATACCACTCTTACGATATCTTCCGATAGGTATCATTCACTATCATAAGCCTTCTCATTTCCTCCATTTATTTAATTCGCTACGAGTCTTCACCATGATGTGCTGTACACCAAAGCAATCGTTTGGTGTATTGAGACAAGAATAAAGATAGAGGAAGGTTTAGACGCGTATTCCTCCTTATTACCTCGAAAAATTATATGCCAGTTCTAATATCGTAATTAAACGTTTAGAAATCTGAACACATAAAATTTCCAGATCCGGTCGGCAACAGAACATAGATCCGATCAAATGATAGCATAAAGCATCACAAATTATTAAGCACATAAAAGCATCTTAGGCATCTTCCCTAATTAAGCTAGTGCTTATGTCTATTCAGGCATACTTCCTAAAATATATTAGACACACTCCTCATGATCACCGCTTAGCATTCTATGTTTAAGTCTAGAAATAAATCCTTATTCCTAGTTCGCTTAAACTAATGCTCTGATACCAACTGTAACATCCCCATTTTCACGGCCAGAAAAGACCGATTTTGTTTATGCTTTATAAAAATTAGAGTACTTCTTTTAATAAAAATGTTGCGGAATTTATTCCCAGTAAAACATGATAAATACGTTATCAAAGCATTTCCGAAGAAATATATTTTTATTCATTTTGAAACATTTGGGATGTCAGTAGTGATCTACACCTCTTTAATCTCTCAGTGTAATGTAACTTCATATCGACACATGTGATAGAAATAAGCTGGAGTGGGTCAGGTTCGGAAACCTGGTGAGTACATAGGGTTTTCAACCCACAATAATATAATTATTATGTTTAAACATCAAACAATCAACCCATTTATCCATCCCCATTATCTTCTTTACTC
Source organism: Lactuca virosa (assembly GCF_052849685.1). NCBI lineage: Eukaryota > Viridiplantae > Streptophyta > Magnoliopsida > Asterales > Asteraceae > Lactuca > Lactuca virosa. The sequence continues at coordinate 274,871,080 of NC_136434.1, read as the reverse complement.
TTAAGGATCTACCCTAAGAATCAACTATTCCTCGTTCATTCATTCCTAAGGAATCGGCACGAAGTCCATCGTCACCGGGATTTAGGCACTAAGTCTGCATAGTCGCCAGGATTTATACAACAGGCACTAAGTCCGCATAGTCGCCAGGGTTTAGGCACTAAGTCTGCATAGTCGCCAGGGTTTATACAACAGACACTAAGTCCGCATAGTCGCTAGGGTTTTGGCACTAAGTCTGCATAGTCGCCAGGGTTTATACAACAGGCACTAAGTCCGCATAGTCGCCAGGGTTTTGGCACCAAGTCTGCATGATCGCCAATGTTTAGGCACCAAGTCTGCATGATCGCCAGGGTTTAGAGTACACCGGGTGAACACATCGTTCACAACACCTACAGGTTGCGAGCCTGCTAGTGTTCCACTGGACTGTCTAGAATAGTCTGTGGTTCTCATCCATACTCTGCTAGATGACGGGGCCATCATTTGGGAAAGGCTTCTCACATCGTCCACCTCTCACACTCACCTCGTGGTCTATAACACCTCTCAACTCATCATCCAACTCATATTCCATCTATTACATCTACCCATGCTTTACCCAACATATTATCGTAGATATATATATATACAGTTTAAATCATTTAAAACATGTATAAAATCGTTCATCCAGCATAGACAGTAAGTACTCAGATAATATGCACACATAGCACGTAGTTTATATAAAATACTTCATATCTATGTGTAAGATGAAAGTAACTATACACTGACTTGATAAGGTGGTGACTCGGTACTCGGACAGCGCTTCGTTTACTTTAAAATAATTTCCTTCGACGAAACCTAGTATTATTACCACTAGATTTTAGTCTAATATTTACCGTGACTAATTATTAGTCTTATTATTATTATTATTATATAAGCGTTTAAACAATACTTTCCAACCACTATGTACAGAAAGGGGCCAGACATAAAACACCGGAGGGCAGGACCATTTTGGCATATAGCACTTCTGAAATCCAACAACCCTATGCGGCCCTTTAAACCAGATTCCCCATACCGCGAGTAGTTAAAAAGATATTATAACGACACTTATATAAGTCATAATAATAGCTCAAATATTTATTATAAGTTCATAATAACAATACTAATTTTTAATATAAGCTATATTAAAATAGGTAAGCATAACTTACATACAAGGGGGTTTTAGCTAGGATTCGGGCTCTGCAGGGGCAGAACTTCGTCGCTGAATCTTTCTAAGAAAGATTCGTGCAACGCTTCAGCGCTCACCTTACTATACTAAAACTACAGAAAGAGAAGTCGAATCACGAGGGACCGAAATGCTCGGGGGATAAGAAGAGAAAGACTCTTGAATCAAGAGAATGGTGCAAGAAATATGAGAGCCCAAGCCTCTTATTTATAGTAATTGAATTTACAAAAACTACCCTCCATAATTACTTAATGACCTTATAGTTATATAAACGATTAAACACCCCTTCATAATACTATTTTAAATAGATTTAACGATATTTGTACTAAACTAATGTCGAATGTACTCAACACTAGTCTTATAATAACCGCATCGTCGATACCTTTCTAATGATATATACATTTGTATATATATATATATATATATATATATATATATATATATATATATATATATATATATATATATATGTACGTATATATGATTTATATTTTATTTTAATACGTAAATATGCTATTATAATTTGTAACTCGTTCATACGAACTCCATTTTCGACGTTCTTTATATCCACGCGTTGGTATTTACGAGTACTACAACTTTCATTTAGAAGGCGTCAACTAATTCTCATTCTATCTCAGATTTACAAAACTGTATCGAATTTATCGCGCTCGAAGAGTAGGGACCAAGTTTCGTCCATATCTTTAACATACGAGCTCTACTCTCGACATTCTTTATATCCACGCGTAGGTAAAAACAAGATCTAAAACTTTCATTTAGACTCCGTCGGCTAATTCTCAACCTATCTTAAATTTAACAGTACGAGGAGATTAGATTGTTAAATGACCGCGAAGAATTCGTAACTCCTTCATACGGACTCCGTTTTCGTCTGTCTTTTTACCGTTGAGTTCCTATTAATGAGATCTTCAACTCTCATTTAGGTTGCGTAAGCCAAAAACCGCTCGAACTAAAATTCGAGTTTCGGGTCGTGCACTGCTAAGCCGAATCTTAGAAAAATCATAACTTCCTCATACGAAGTCAGATTTGGGCGTTCCTTTTATGGATGTTCTCGGTTTAACATATTCTACTACTTTAGTTTAGATTAATAAGGTAAAAAAGTCCTCTATCGCAAATTCACTATTTACGCTTCCCGGTGTCGTGCCGGTTCCATCGCAAAACTTCGACGGGTCATAACTTTTTCGTTATAACTCGGATTTATGCATTCTTTATATGTACGAAACCCTTGAGACATATTCTACAACTTGTTTAAGATTATTTATTCTAAATAATCTTTTGTCGAAAAGTCGTTTTCGACCCCCTATTATCTCTAAATTGACTAGCCCGGATCTACGGGCGTTACACGTACTTAAGATTATGTCACTCAATTCACAGTCTTGGAGTATGACTCTAAGACTTGATATTGGAACGAAGTACGATACATCTTATTGACTTAACCATTTCTACAATTCACCATTCCTCTTCTTAGCCAAACTAGTGCACTAAGGTATCCTTAGATGATGAATTGTAATATGGTTCCTACAATAACCAAGACGATCATAAAACACGATACAAAAGTACTCTCCCTTCTTCTTAGATTGGAGAAACTTTTATCTTTCTGCCTAACTGATTCTTCTTATTCGTTTTGTTATTCATTGAAACTTTTCAATGATTCAGAATTATACTTAATCTTGTAAGCATAATCACGTTTACTAGACTTTTAGTAAATCATGAAGAATAAACTTATCGTTTTTTGTGGTGGACTTGACCAGTGCACAACATTGTGTACCAGATCTCCTAGTCCTTCACTTGACTCACATACTTATGTGAACAAAGAATTAGTTTCAATTTCCCAAATACGAAGGTTTTCATTCATCACACAATACCAGTTGCATGATTCCAAGTTTCTGTCCAACTGAAATTTGGGTGATGAGAAACTTTCCTCATTTGGTAAATTTATGACATTTCCACAAGTAACATAACTAATAATCAAATCCATTCATAATATTGCTAACAATAGAACCATTCAAACACCAATTTTTCATAAAATCCATTGCAAGGAAACATAAATAAGATAAATCAAAATTTACTTTATTGCGGAAAAATATTGTCCTTACAACGCGATTACAAATGAGAAACTACGCAAATATTATTTAGCAATTTATCCTAACTCTAAAGTAGTAGCTAAAATAATCCGATCTTTGAATCATGCGATCAAGATCCACTTCTTCATGATCAGATTTAGCTCACTTCTTTCCTTTTAAGCTTCCTTTCCTTTCTTTGATCCTTCAAAAACATCGAAATGTAATCTTATCACATCATGTATTAAGAATCTCCAAACAGGAACTTAATCAAGTTAGATAGTGGATTTTACCTGATGCAGAGTCATACATCTTGGCTCTCCCATCTCTTAGATCTCTCAGGTACTCAGGACAGCTTCGTAACCAATGCCCCTTCTTTTGGCAGTAGACATACATGGATTCTTATGGAATGGTACACGGGACTATCTCAGACTCAGTTTTTCTCTTGCGTAGAGAAAACTTTTCTTGAATTCCAATGTTTCCATTGCCCATAGAAGGTTAGGATATTGATTTACCAGACAAATTTGCTGACCGGTGCGCCAAATCATTTCTGATTTAGCAGCAATAAGCAAATAAGTCAAATCAATAAGGGTCATGCCGCGGTCCATCATATAGTACTCTCTTACCAGATGATTCTGGAAGTGACTTAAGAACCAAGTTAACAACCAACTTACTTTAAACATCGACACCTAACAATCCCAATATGTAATCTTTTATATAAGACATGAGCACATATAGACTTTCCATTTTCATGTCTTTTGTCAATAGGGCTTGAATGACCTTGAACTTTTCAAGTCTTCGAACACGTGGGTCAGGGAGAATTATTGGAGGAGGTGGAGGAAATGAAGCACGATTTCCATTTCCACAATACAATCGTGGAACATCATCTTCACATGGAAAACCATTTTCCAACAGATTTAGGAAGACCATAGTTGTCAGACTTTGACATCTATGAAACGGGAGAAAATTCAAGTTTAGTTGATTGAGTCCTTAATAAAACACCCAAATGAGATATTAAGGCTAGGACCCAACACAATATCCTACAAATTGGAAGAGGGATGCCGTAATCCAACTCGTAGAACATTTGAAGGTATGTAAATGACGATTTACCAATTTCCACCATGAAAAACGAAAAGAAGGTTAAGTTTTAAATGAATTGAAACTCCTAGATCTTTTGAGATTCATTGAACTTTTCAATGTCATGTTTAATCTCGATTACGCCCTTTATTTGTGACTGGGATGCCGAGGATCACAAATAAGGTGTGAATAACCATGCGAATGTACGTGGTGCCCTCAATGTTACAATTACCTAATCGACGTGCCGGTTAACCACACACGCTCCATCGATCTATGACAAACATCGAGTCATCCTTCACTACCAATGCCAAACCCAACTTAGTGTGCCGGTTAACCACACACGCTCCACTAATTGTCTCGACAAGGGTACAAAGTGTAATTCCATGGAATTGCATCGATTTCACTTTTTCCTAAAGTAACTAAGATTTGGGAATTTAGTAAAAACATTTAGTTACTTTATTCATTATACTTTTAATGAGGAGAGGGGTCGCCCTATTCTACCCGTTCGGCTAACGACCCTCCACTAGTCAAGAGTTCGGTGGGTAAGAGTGGTTACCCATTCAATCGCCATTTTATAGGCAATTTCCTTAAACACCCCTTATAGACCAGCTTCGTGAATAAGACCTACTAACGGTAAGACTAGCAGTTTAAGTTATACATATATAATATTAGACTTTTAATGTTATATATAATATAAGGTGTATTTTACACTTTTAAAATACTGGGTGGTTTAATTTTATAAATTACACTTTTAATTTAAATTAAATATAAACCATATCATTATGGATTTATTAACTTTCTTTTAATTATACCTTTAATTAACCTAATAAAACCATAAGGGTGTAATTTGAACTTTTTCAAAACTAGGGTTTTAGAATTTAACATTTTAAAATCAAACTTTTAATCAAAATTTAAATTCCAAAACTTAAGGGCAAGTTTTGAAACATTTCAAAACATTAGGGTTTAACTATTTAAATTTCAAAACTAAAACTTTTAAGGTTCAAATATAAACTATAAAACCTAAAGGGTGAAAAATTGAAACTTTTCCAAACTTTATCAAGAACATTCTAGATCAACAATTCAAATAAGGCAATTAACAATTAATTTGGTTATCTAATTTTGACATAGTCCAATTACTTGCAAGATAATTCACCAAATAACTAAAATAATTAAACATTATCTTATAAGGAAACAAATATTTGATTAATAGGAAATTATCTACTATTTTGGCAAGGATATTCACTCAAAATCAATAAAAATCGGATTTTACTAATTAAAAACGTTTATGGTAAGTATCCCAAGCCAAAACAGCAAGAAAATCGCGAAAAAACGATGCCAGAACCTTTGACTCGTCGAGTCCAGGCCTGGACTCGTCGAGTACAGCCGACTCGGCGAGTTCACCAAGTGACTCGGCGAGTCAAGCAGTCAGAACCTCAAAAAATTCGATTTTCAGGCAATATTCGATCAAATAAGCATCAAATTCATTAACAAACAGCCCTAGGCTCTGATACCACTGATGGGTTATGAGCACTACAACATTCCTATGGTGTACATGCAAACCCTAAAGCTTTGGATCTAGTTTGTCTAATGAACATGCAATAATCATCCAAAGCCATAAACCCTAGATCTAGCATGTGATAATCAATATAAACATAAGAATAGGGTTTAGATCTTACCTTGATTGTTATGTAGCAATAACAATCTATTCCTTGTAGTAATAGGCTTCTAAAAGCTTAGAGTCACAAATGTCACTCCTCTAATGGCTCACAAACACCAAGAGCAAGATGATGAAGAAGGAGAAGAGGAGAGGCACTAAAAAACATCTAGAAACCCTAAGGGAACTCTTAGCGACGTTTTTGGTGCCCTAGGGGTGCTTAAATAGTGAGGCTATTAGGTTTATCTAACAAGGAAACCCTAATTTAACTGCTTAGGCCCTAAGCAACCCATGGACTCCTCCTTTAGAGGCCTTGGATGATTTCTAATGGGTTTCCCCATAGAATTCGTCCACCCCTCTAATAAGAAGTCCATTAGCCCAACATTCAACTATCACACAGTTGATAGTTCTAGTCCCCTAAGTTTATTTAATCTCTTTTAGCCACAAAATTAATTCTTAATTAATTATTGACTAATATTAATTAAACAATATGATTTCTCCTTTAATATATTATTCTCATAATATATTAATAAATCATAATTAATCCTCTCTCTCCATAATTCATCCTATCAAGTTGCTTTGGTGAAGGCAACCCAAAAGGACCATGCACCATCGAGTCAAGTACATACCAAAATAGTTATGGGCTTAGACACTAATCCAACAGGAAGAGCACCACATACTTTGATTATGTGTACACTCTTATTGATAACCCCTTACACAATTAGGTATCGATATATATATAATACCTAAAGTTCTATCTTAACATACAAGATAGATAAATATGGAAACACAATCCCATACAAAGTGGGAGTCTTCGGTTATGGTAACCCGATCTTCTAAACAATCCTCAACACATAAGGATGTTATCTTCATTCATTAGGGATTGATCTACTATGTATCTTCATGAAGCTTCCTGAAGTCATCACGGGATGCAACTCCTGATGATCATCAATGGTATTAACGGTAATCGGTAATACACATTTTTGACTTATCAAATCACAAGGGTAGTAAAAAACGCATCGACACATAAATCGTCCTCTTCCTATTTCTATCGAATCTTCAACTCTTCTTTACTCATATATTCCTCCTATTTTTCATTATCCGTAACGCTACTATGGTCCTCATCGCAACGCGAAAGATTGATTTCATCAATTTATTTAAGCTTCCTATTGGATAGCAGTGCGATTTATTCTTATTCACAACGCAAAAACTCTTCAGCCTCCGATTTTTCTAGTCTTTCACAGTATTCATCTGTCTTCTCGAATTCTGCTTTGAAACTTGCATTATCCTATTTTCCTTTATCATCAAAACTAGTTATCTATTACCCATATTCTTCTATTATCAACTTGATGAATTCTTCAAGCTTCTCATCCTCATATTCTTCATATGTTTCAACATGAAAAATTTATTGTTTTCCTTCTACTACCTTTGAATCTTCTAGACCAAACATGATTGATTTTAAACCTACTCTCAATGTGAGTTTTGATATACTTATATCCACAATTCTTGTCGTATTTAGGAATGTCCTTCCTAAAATACATGGTACTTTTTGTCTTCACCTATATCTAGAATAACAAAATCGATAAGAAAGATGAAATTTCATATACTTACGAGCATACTTCGAGCAATTCCTTTCGAATGAGTCGCCAATCTGTTGGCCATATGAACATATGAATTGTCATATTTGTTGACTCCATTATTGATGCTCCAAGATAGATTAAGAATGAATGTGGCATACAACTTACACTTGCTCCAAATCGGTTAAAGTGAAGGTCTTTAAGATTCCAAATTCACTTGCTATCATGAGGCTTCGTGAATCTTCTTTCTTTTCAAGCATTTGACTTTATATTCCAGCCAAATTTCACTTGTACTCACCTTCTATAGCTAATTCTTCCATTCCCTTTTGATTGTATCTTAGGAATTTGAAAAAAATCATATAATTCAGTAATTTACTCAAAGTTTCAACCATGGTGATCTTGCTTGAAAGAATGTTGTTTGCAACGTGAAGTGTATCTAGTGGGACTTTCTTTTCCATTTTCTATTTCTGACCGCACAAACGGTAATGGATTAGTACTAATAAGTTTTATTGGTTCAAATATTATACCTTCTGTAGCAATGGCCTTGATGTGAGCTTTCAGGTTGGTTTCCATTTTGCTCGACAGTGTTCCCAGAAGACGTTCTTGTAGGATACTCGATATTTGTCCCATTTATTGCTCTATATTAAGAATATAAGCTTTTTGATTATGATGGGTTGCTTATTAGTCTTTTAATGCAACATATGTGAGGTTGTGGTGTTTCTCGGAAGATTCAACGAATCGAGTTAAAAGTAACTCTAAATCTCCCTTCTTTTCTTGAATCGGCTGCTATTTTTGATAAAATCCTCCAACTTTCTATTTGTACTTCTCGTCTCTCTCCTTTATATATTCAACATAAGGCTTCCAATCTCTTTTGTATTTCCTCCAGTCTTGATCATATTTGTCACTACTCGAGTAACATACTTATGCCTTCTTTCGTCCATTCTTCTGAAGATCGCAATCCGTTGTCAAATGAGCTCCACTACAATCAACATAACCAACTTAAATAGTGTAAAGTCATGAATTTCTATGCGTCTAATCTAAGGGAAATATCATAGTTTTTCTAACAATATGAAATTATAAGCAAATTAAAACCTTCTACTTCCCAAGAATCATCACGGGTGTACAATAAAATCTTACATATATAAAAGAATAGCAAGGAATTACAATATTAACATCCTACTATCTAAATCTTGACCTTGTGCTCCTGTCTTCTCTTATGGTACAAAGGATGCTATTGTTGGATTAATTTTTAAGTCCATAACTACAATTGGTATGTACTTGACCCGAGAGTATCATGGTCCATTTGGGTTGCATGGCACCAGAACAATCTGAAGGATAGATAATTGAGAAGAGGTTATTTATGGTTTATTAATATATTATAAGTTCTAATATATTAATATGAAATCATATTATTTATTAGTATTGATCAGGAATTAATTTGGAATTAATTTTATGATCAAAAGGGACTAATTAAATATATGGGGATTGATTATGTAAATCATTCATTCTTATAATGTGGGCTTCTGATCCATAGTTCTTCATGTTGGGCTAAACCCATGTGGTGACCCATGGATACTCCATGAAGGTTTTAACCCATGGAGCATGAGGGAAATGGAAAGTCATTAGGATTTACATGGTGTAACCCTAGTTTGCCATACTATATAAAAACCCCTCTAGCTCATGAAATTGGCACTAGTGGAAACACAAGAGGGCAAGCCAATTTTATGAGTGCAAGTGACATCTTCTCAAGTTCCTCCATTTGTTGGTGGTGTTGTGTGATTCCATTTGAGGTGCAACACTTGGGGCACTAAGTTCTTAAAGGTCCAAGGTTTCAACTATACTAAAAGGTATGTCATCTAACTTGTATTTCATGTTGTTTAAACTCCATTGTATGCTAGTCAGGATGATGCTTTGGAATATTGAATGTATGCATGTATAATAGAGAAAACATAGATCTAAAGCATCTAGGGTTGCATGTACACCATTAGAGTGTTAGAATGCTCAAAACCCAACAATAGTATCAGAGACTAGGCTTGTTTTCATTTATACTTGATGCTACTTGCTTGGAAATGCTTTAAAAATCGATTTTCTGTTGTTCTGGAAAGTGGACTCGCCGAGTCCAAGCACAAATTCATCCAACTCACCGAGTTGGTTGATACACTCGCCGAGTTGGTGCCCCAGAATGCAGTTTTTCGAGTTTTTTGGCTGGAATTGGACTAGGATCATTACCCTAAACTATTTTTGATCTTATAAACCTGGTTTTGATGTGGTAATGATCATGCTTATCCAATTTATAAGATAATTGTCAAAGTTTCATGTTTTGTATTAGTTTATACGGTTAGGATAATTACATGAAATTTGTTTGATGTGAACTGTCTTGTTCTTATGAGTTTAATTTAGATCATAGACAAATCGTTTGATTTTCTTGTTAGAATTTTTGATCTGAATGATTTTTCTGAATTCCATAACTTGTCGTCAAGTTATGGAAAATGAAAAGTTTTCTTTTAAAGAAATCATTAAAGTAATAAGTTATGAATTTGAAGAGTCTTTTTCTCATATATGGTTTTTTATGAACTCCATAACTTGTCCTCAAGTTATGGAATGTCAAGAGTCTTTTCATAAAATATTTATTAAACTCATAAGTTATGGATTCCAAACTTTTTTGAAAGTTACAAAACTTGCCCTCAAGTTTTGGAACTTGTAAATGTAGAGTCTTCTTTTGACACATTTAGTTCCAAACCCTAGAATTTTAAAAGTTTAAAATTCAATCCTTATACTATTATAATATTATATTTTTAGCATATATATATATATATATATATATATATATATATATATATATATATATATATATATATATATATATATATATATATATATATAAGAGTAAAGTCAGTTTTACCGTTAGTAGGCCTCTTTCACGAAGTCGGTCTATAAAGGGGGTATAAGGTTACTACCTATAAAATGGCAGTTTAATGGGTGTCCAGTATCACCCGCCGCTTCCTTGACTGGTGGGGGGTTGTTAGCCGAATGGGTAGGATAGGACACTAATTCTCCCTTCATTAAAAGTATAATGATAAATATAAAGTAACTAAACACTTATAAATTCCCAAATCTTAGTTACTTAGGAAAATGTGAATATGGTGCTAACCCATGAAATTACACTTTGCACCTTGTTAAGTCGTTAGTGGAGCGTGTGTGGTTAACCGGCACACTAATCTGGACTGACAGTGCGTGGAAAAGGGTAGCTTGATGTTAATCATAGATCAATGGAGCGTGTGTGGTTAACCGGCACATTGATTAGGTGGTTGTAACATTGGGTGTACCAAGCTAATTTGCATGGTTATTCACACCTTGTTTGCGATCCTCGGCATCTCAGTCACAAACTTGAAGGTCACAATCGAGATTTAAACTTGCCATTGAAAGTTTCAATGAATCTCAAAGGATCTAGGAATTTCAATTCACTTATAACCTAAAATTATTTTTTCGTTTTTCGTGATGGAAATTGGTAAATCGTCATTTACCTACCTTCAAATATTTTGCAATTGGATTATGATATCCCTCTTCCAAATTGTAAAATATTGTGTTGGGTCCTAGCCTTAATATTTCATTTGGGTGTTATATTAAGGACTTAAATCAACTAACTTGAATTTCTCCCATTGTAGATGTCTAGTTAAGACAACTATGGTCTTCCCAAATCTTTTGGAATAAGCTTTCCTCTTGAAGATGATGTCCCGCGGTTGGATCGTGGAAGTCATACTTCACTTCCTCCATCTCCCCCAATAATTGTCCTTAACCCACAAGTTCAAAGACTTGAAAAATTCAAGGTCACTCAAGCCCTACTTGCAATAAAACATCAAGATGGAAGGCCTGTGTGTACTCACGTCTTGGAGATGAAGTCACATATTGACAGGCTGAGAGTATTGGGTGTCGTTGTCTCGAGGAAGTTGGCGGTTGACTGGGTTCTTCAATCACTTCCCGATTCATATAGTGAGTTCATTAAGGACTACTATGTGACAGACCACGACATGAACCTTATTGATCTTACCTATTTGCTTGTTGTTGCTGAATCATCAATGATTTGGCGCACTGAAAAAGCAAATTTGATTGGAAGATCTACTCCCCAAACTTCCATGGATATTGAAAATGGAAACAGTAGAAGTCCAGAAAAGATTTCTCTTTCCTAGGGAAAGAGAAAGGCTAAGTCTGACATTGTCCCGTGTACCATTCCCAAAGAGTCTATATGTTTCTATTGCCAAGAGAAGGGGCAATGGTTGTGAAGCTGTCCTGACTACCTGAAAGATCTGAGAAAAGGTAGAATCGAAAAGTTTGACTCTGCTTCAGGTAAGTCTACTGTCTAACTCTATTAAGTTCCTAATTGTTGATTCTTAATACATGATGTGACAAGGTTGCATTTTGATGTTTTGTAGGATCATGCAAAGGGAAGGAAGCTTAAAGGAAGAGTATGCTGAATCTGATCACGAAGATGGATTTCAATCGCATGGTTCGAAGATCGGATTTTTGAGCTACTGCTTAGAGTTATGATAGATTGCTAGGAAATATGTAATAAAATAGTTTTCATTTGTAATTGCATTGTAAGGAAAAGTTTTTTCCGCATTTTATAAATAAATAGAATTTTTTTATTTTTATTATATCTCCTTGCAATGGCATTTGTGAAAAATGATGTTTGTATGTTTCTATGTTAGCAATATGAATTTGATTCTTTTGTTTGTGGTAGTGTCGAGTATTTTCCAAATAAGGAAAGATTCTCATCACCCAAGTTTCAATTGGAAATAAACTTGGAATCATGCAAGTTGTATTGTATGATGAATGAGAATTTTCATCTTTGGTAAATTAAGACTAATTCCTTGTTCACATGTATATGTGAGTCAAGTGAAGGACTAGGGGATCGGGCACACTTGGTGTATGTTGGTCAAGATCCACCACAAAGATCAATAAGACTATTCGACATGATTTACTAAAGTTTAGTAAACATGGTTATGCTTACAAGTTTAAGTATAATTCTGAAACATTGGAAAAGGTTCAATGTATGGCAGAACAAATGAGAAGAATTAAATTAGGCAGAAAGATAAAAGTTTCTCCAATATGAAAAGATGGGAGAGTACTTTAGTATCGTGTTTTATGATCATTTTAATGTTTATGAAAAACCATATCACAATTGATCCTCTAAAGACATCTTAGTGCATTTGTATGGCTAAGAAGAGGAATCGTGAATTGTTGAAATAGTTTAAATCTAGAAGATGAGTCATACTTCGTTCCAAAATCAAGTCTTAGAGTTACACTCCAAGATTATAACCTTGAGTGACATAATCTTAAGAAAGGTTTAAAACACTTATCAAATGTAGAGTAAAAGTTTTCTACTCTTGTACATTTGAAATTGGTAAGATGTGATGTCTTGGATAAGACAAAGACGAACTAAGACCAATTGTGTGAAGTGTTTGTCTTGATAAGAATCCGCACTAACTCTTGAATATTTGTTTGTCAAGGAATGGGTCTTGACAAGAGAGAATTATATGTCAAGAAGTCAGTGGGAGTCTTAAGGATCTTGACAAGTTTCAAGAACTAATCAAGAATAAAACCTATTGTTAAACACTAGCACACGACTTGAGGTTTGTGACATATTGTGTTGACATATTCTTGTTTCTGTGCCCATTCCAGTTAAAGTTGGCTATGCATGTGAGTTATGAGAGTTCTCAATTGGTTGCATAACAACCTGGAAGCAATGGTAGGCCCTTGTGCTGCCAGGTGGCAAGAAATTAAGATTGAACAAGTTCAGTCCATATGAGTTTGGATTTGTCACTAACCATGTCTTGTGATTATGGTCATGAAAAATTCACATGGATAGGAACACATACACCATAAAATCTAAGTATCATAATGTTTCTCTCTGATTCATGAAAAATGATTGTGAGGAAACGCTTTCACTACATAGATTTTAAGGAGATAGAAATTGTGATATTTGCATTCTCAAATTCAATTATGATTACAACATCCCTCTTCATAACTCGAATTGTGAGGAATGGCAAAGGTTTAAACATTTCAGACTTATGGATGTACGTTATAAAATTGTTAAGAAACACATGTGAGCTATCTAAGGAAAGGTGTATGAGTTTGAGAAGCCTAGATAAAGTCTTATCGAAGCATCTCGTTTCAGAAATCTGAACTTTGGTAATGAAAGTCAATAAGTATTGATTTCTAGAAGTCCAGCTAATTTCTGAATACATGTCAAAGCTAGTGGGAGCATAAGTGTTATGCTAGTAAGATAATAATTATTATGCTAGTGGGAGCATAATTATTATGGTAAGTGTTGCAAGTTAGCAATGTTAATTATAGAAAACAAAAGTTCAATTTGCAAGTTGCAGAGTTTGAAAAGTTGTTTTGCTATAATTAAGGGAGAGGAATTTATACTTCATTTCACGAACCCAAAAGCTTAGATTGAGATTTTAATCAAATTTAGTCAAATATATATGAATGTTTTGTTGGAATGGTTCAACATAAGGAAATTCTATATGTGGAAATGTTAATTGCATTCTCAAAATTTGATTATGATTACGGAATCCCTCTTCATAATCAAAATTATGAGAACATGGCAAATAGAAATATTATAGCAAAAGACTGATTAAGTATCATGTCTTTATGTTAGACATTATGAATCGCATCCCATATGCTTCGGGTATAGGATCGATTGCATATGCTATAATATTCGCATGTTCTTTTTTCCAAATGCCTAGGGCATTTAGAGGGAAAAAGGAATAGAATTGGATATGACTAAAGTGGTTAAACAACTATTAAGGACAATCTAAGGTTCGCCAAAGATTGATCGCTTAAGGACAGTTGGAAGTATAGTAATGGAAGGACCATATTGACATTATTATGAATAGACAGGAGTCTATTAATAATGAGTTGTCGTATGGAAAATATGGAATGTTTCCATATTGGGAGTTGAAGAATAGATGAAAAATTTAGAAACTTTTATGCAAGAAGGATGTTCAAAGGAATGTACTTTAAATTTGAGACTTCATTTCCATGGAATTGTCTTGTAACAATCTCCAAAGGAGTATTTTGTAATATCATTGGTCAAGTCTCTATGACTTTGGCACCTAGACATTACAAAAGAATCTTTGCATGATAGTTTAGAATCTAACACTTTCTAGCAGTGACAAGAATTTGGAATTCTTACACTTGCAATAAGGATTTGGAATTTTGAAATGAGCATGATTGAAATGTTTTTCAATTGATCTATTTCACAAAGTAAGGACCATAGAAAAACATAGTGTGCATGCTTGGTGCATGACATAACTATTGTTTAGACAAACATAGTGTGCATGCTTGGAGCATGGCATAACTATTGTTTTAACTCAAGTATTAAGTAACATCATACAATGAATAATGAGTAATCAATATGACTCAGGATTAGTATTATTCTTGTGCTTCACTTTGCATGTTTTGACTTCCCGAATAACTAGATTATTCAAACCATCCACAGTAGATCATACTTTGGAAGTAGGTATTAAGGCAATACTGTCATGAATGGGTCTTTAGAGGTGTGTTAGTCATAGCACAAGTTTGCTATAGTGTTCATGAGTGTTCCTAGAATAAGATTCAAGTATTGGATGCAACCCACGCTCATTTGAATCACTTCATGGATTTTATCACTAGTGATCATGAGACGATAATATCTTATATTATTGAAACGGAGACATGTGAGTTGTAGTTGCGAGTCGGTTGCACATTGACATATGTAAACGCACCAGTAACTTGGATGTTATAAAACATATTGTTGTGTATAAATTGATGAGTAAGTACAAGCGAGCATTTGGTTCGAAGTTCATCCGTTCCTTTTATCCCATGCGGATAAAAGCGATATATGTGGGCCCCTCGATGATTTAGTGATGACATCAAGCCTGGACTGATTTGATTTGTTCAATTAGTTGGTCGTCATAAATCAGAAATCAGGAAACAACAGATGGACAAAGAGAATGATTATAATCCATGTCTCAGTCCATATGATATCAAGAATGGAGGAATATATGATCCCTTATATAATAGACGCGTCATGAACTAGGTTAGAGGTCAACAACGGCTTTTAAGAGTTATGATTACTAGTAGGGTTGGAGTCATGCTTGCAATTATAGTTATTAGACTTATTCAAGTGGGAGACTGTTGGATTAGTGTCTAAGTCCATAACTATAATTGGTATGTACTTGACCCGAGAGTAGCATGGTCCATTTGGGTTGCATGGCACCAGAATAATCTGAAGGATGGATAATTGAGAAGAGGTTATTTATGGTATATTAATATATTATAAGTTCTAATATATTAATATGAAATAATATTATTTAATTAGTATTGATAAGGAATTAATTTGGAATTAATTTTATGATCAAAAGGGACTAATTAAATATATGGGGATTGATTATGTAAATCATTCATTCTTATAATGTGGGCTTATGATCTATAGTTCTTCATGTTGGGCTAAACCCATGTGGTGACCCATGGATACTCCATGAAGTTTTTAACCCATGGAGCATGAGGGATATGGAAAGTCATTAGGGTTTACATGGTGTAACCCTAGTTTGCCACACTATATAAGAACCCCTCTAGCTCATGAAATTGACACTAGTGGAAACACAAGAGGGCAAGCCAATTTTATGAATTCAAGTGACATCTTCTCAAGTTCCTCCATTTGTTGGTGGTGTTGTGTGATTCCATTTGAGGTGCAACACTTGGGGCACTAAGTTCTTAAAGTTCCAAGGTTTCAACTACACTAAAAGGTATGTCATCTAACTTGTATTTCATGTTGTTTATACTCCATTGTATGCTAGTTAGGATGATGCTTTGGAATATTGAATGTATGCATGTATAATAGAGAAAACATAGATCCAACGCATCTAGGGTTGCATGTACACCATAGGAGTGTTAGAATGCTCAAAACCCAAAAGCTACAACTTGAACCTGCAAAACATAAATCTATGCAGTATCAGACACAACGCGTATGAGGAGTTATTCTTCTTTATTTTCTTATCTTTCTTTCCTTCTCTTTCTCATACTCTATCATCTCTTCGCTTTATTTCATAGCAAACACTGATATCATTCTTTTCTTTCATCTATCTCTTTCTCGTCCTTATTCTTACTTTCTACACTTTCTCGTAATCCTCTTAACATGCTCTTCATATACTCTTCCCTTAGCCTCTTAACAAGCTCTTCTTATGCTCTATATATACTCTAACTCTGTATTTATCTCAATCTCTGCTCTCCTTTATCTCTTCTCTTAGCCTCTTAACAGGCTACTCTCGTACTCTTCTCTTAGCCTCTTAACATGCTCTTCTCATACTCTACTCTAAGGAAATCACATCCCGCTTTCATCGCTGGTCACACTCACATGTTGGGTTTTATTTAAAAACTAGTTTCAAAAACTATAAATAATGGAAAACGGAAGACTTGAGTTTTATAAATAACATAAACATTTGTCACCCACCAAGGTGATGGGTTTTGAACATAACAACAACCTATGTGTTCATGCAACCTTAATTGCTTTGGAACTAAGTTTTTCACTAATTGAACATGCAAATTTAAACTCCAATGCAAAACCCTAGATCTAGCAAACAATTTCGAGAATCACTTATGAAAAAGGGTTTATAAGATTACCTTACTTGTTATGTAGTAATAACAAGAACACCTTGTAGATCTTGACTCTAGAAAGCTTAGTGCCTCAAATGTTGCACCTCTAATGGTTCACAAACACCCAATGCAAGAGGATGAGAGGAGAGAGAAGGATAACACTTAGAAAATCGGCTACGGTTCTTCCAAGGGTTAAGTTCGCCAAAAATCTAAGTCTAACTCACCTTATATACTTGTGGCTGCTACGGTTTTTAGGTGTAAACCCTAATTTCCTGCTTAGGGCTTGAGCAGCCCATGAACTCCTCCTTTAGAAGCTCTTAGAAGAAAATCTATAGGGCCTCCCTATAGTTTTCGTCCACTTCTATCCAAGGGATCCAAGAGCCTAGTTTCACAACTATCAATGATTTGCAAAGCAGCCCCTGCATTATTAATCAGTTCCTTTAATCACAAAATTAATTCCAAATTAATTTCTGATTAAATACTAATTAATAATATGATTTCTAATTAACATATTATTTCTATAATATATTAATAAATCATTTTAACCACCAATTTATTATTCCAAATAATAAATTCAACTCTCTTTCCAATAGTCATCCTATCAAGTTGCATGGGTGAAGGCAACCCAAAAGGACCATGCTACTATCAAATCAAGTACATACCAATTATAGTTATGGGCTTAGACACCTAATCGAACAGTCTCCAACTTGGATAAGTCTAATAACTATGATTGCAAGTATGACCTCAAAATTTGACCAGCAATCGTAGCTTTCAAAAGCCGCTGATGAACTCTGACCTAGTCAGTTTGTGTGTCCTTAGATAAGGGATCATATAATCCTCCGTTCTCAAGATATCATGTGGAAAAATGACATGGAATAGAATCATTCTCACTGTCCAACAGTTTTTTCCCGATTTCTGATTTGTATGACAAGGATCTTAATTGAACACATCAATTCTGTCCTGACCAGGCCTGTCATATAAGTCAATATCAAATCATCGAGGGGCCCAAGATATCGATTTTACCCCTTTGGAAAAAGGAACAAATAAACTTTGGCTTATATGCTTGTACTATTTACTCATCAATCATACACAAAAATACGTTTTATAACATCAAGTTACTGATGCGTTTACGTATTATTAATGCATGTCCAACTCGTAAACAACAACTCATATATCCCGGTTAAAATATTATACGATATTATCGACTGATAACTACTCGTGATAAATTCTATGAAGTAATTCAAATGAACGTGGATTTAATCCAATACTTAAATCCCCATTTCAACCATTTCTATGTCTAAACACTTAGACAATTTACAAGCCAATCCATGACAGTCTTAATTCATTCCTTACTTCGAAAATATGATCGACTGTGGATAGTTGAATAATCCAATTATTCAGGAAGTAAAACATGTGAAGTGAAACACAATAATAACCTAATTAACTATTGTCTCAATCTATTAAGTATAAATAAAACTCCTTTTATTTAATCACCATATTAACCAGACTTTATTAATTGTATAATGTTTCGAGCAATTAACCGAACACTTGAAGTTAAACATCAGTTACACCATGTTCCAGACATGTATACGATGTCTCTTTATGGCTCTTCATTTGTGCATAGATCAATTGGACATAATTCCAATGATGCTCATTCCATAATTCCAAATCCTTATTACAAGTGTAAGAATTCTAAATTCTTGCCACCATTAAATGTTTTAGAATTTAACTTTACATGCAATATTATTTTGTTACACCGAGGCTACAAAGTTACATAGACTGAGCCAACGATATAACAAAGCATTCCTTTGAAACTTGTTACTTAAAACAATTCCATGGAAACGAAGTCTCAAACTCAAAATACACACCTTGAACATCTTACATGCATTAAAGTTTTCTAACTCACATGTAGATTTCAATAACCAACTCTCATAATGGAAACATTTCTATATTTCCACATGACTATCAATTCCAAACAAGAGTCTCCCCTATTCAAAATTATGTCAATATGGTCCTTCCAAAATTTACACTTCCAACTGTCTGCAAGCAACCAATCTTCAGCGAACCTCAGATTGTTCTCTAACAATTGTTTAACAACTCTAGTCATATCCAGTTCCGGTCGTTTTCCCTATCAATGCCCTAGGTAGTTGGAAAAGTCAGAACAATCGAATATTATAGCATATGTAATCAATCCTATATCCGAAACATTTGGGAATTGATTCATAATATCTTATACAAAGACATGGTATCTGTTCAATATATAATATTTCCATATATATTGAATTTCAACGTTGAATCATTTCAACATGAGATCCACATATATAAAAGACTAAGTTCCATTAAAAAATCAATCTAGACCTTTAGATCTGAAATGAAGCATGAGTGCATTCTCCCCTAAACTTATCATATCGAAACAATTCCAAATTTTACAACTTGCAAAATCCAAAACTTTGTTTCCTACGAACAGTATTGCTAACTTGCAATACTTAACATAACTAATATACTCCCACTAGCATAGCAATTATGCTCACACCCGCATAACGATTATGCTCCCACTAGCTTTGATATGTACCCAGAAGTCAACTAAGCTTCTAGAAATCAATACTTTTTGACTTTCTTACTAAAGTTCAGATTTCTGATACGTGGCACTTGGATAAGTCTTTATTTAGACCTGTCAAGCTCATACACCTTTCATTAGATAGCATATGTGTGTGTTTAAACCTTTTCAGAACTTATAGCAATAAGTCTTAAATGTTCAAACAATTTCTTGCCATTTCTCACAATTTGAACTATGAAAAGGGATGTCGTAATCATACTTGAATTTTAGAACGCAATTATCACAACCACTAACCATAATGATATAAATCAGATTTTAAGATCTACCAGCGAAAATGTTTCCTTCATGAGTTAGAGCGAAACCTTTTGCCACCTAGATTTTATGGTGCATGCATTCCTATCCATGTGAATTCGCCATTTCCAACCTATAATCATAAGATAAGGTTTATGACAAAAACCAAAATCAAATTCAGTTTTTCTTTCATGGAATGAACTTCGCTTATTTTAAATTTCTTGCCATCTGGTAGCCCAAGGGCCTACCAGCACTTCCAAGTTGCTAAGCATCTCACCTCCATTGACCAATGTATCATCATTATCCCATGTGCTCTGCTTTTTCAGTCAAATGAGAACCATAGAACTCATGAGAATTTCCAACCCAACAGGAAGATGCACAAAAACAAGAATGTGTCAACACGATAGGTTATAAACCTCAGGCCGTGTGCTAGTGATAACTAAAAGGTTTATTCTTGATTGACTCCTGAAACTCTTCAATATCAATAAGACTCCCACTGATTTCTTGAAATATAAGACTCGATGTCAAGGAACATTCCTCGACAAAAAATATTCAAGAGTTAGTGTGGGTTCTTATCAAGAAAACACTTCATTTAATTAGTCATAGTTGGTCTTTGTTTTAAACAAAACATCACAACTACCAATTTCAAATGTGTTAGAGAAAGAAAACATTTCCACTCCAAATTTCATGAGGTGTTATAAACCTACTTAGCTTTAAGATACAATTCAAAGTTAATAGAGTGTGACTCTAAAACTTCACTTGATACGAAGTATGACTTATCTCTTGATCGAACCACTTCAACAATATCTGATTCCTCATCTTAGTCAAACAATTGTACTAAGATGTCCTTAGAGGATCAATTATGATATGGTTCCATAATCATAAATATGATCATAAAAACACGATACTAAAGTACTCTCCTTTCCTTTCAGATTGAAGAAACTTTTATCTTTCTGCTTAACAGATTCTTCATATTCACTCTGCCATTCCTTGAAACTTTTTCAAAGAAACAGAATTACACTTAATCTTATAAGTATAACCATATTTATTGAGATATCAGTAAATTATGACGAATAGACTTATCGTTCTTTGTGGTGGATCTGACCAGTCCACATCAATGTGTACTAGATCCTTCAGTCCTTCACTTGAGTCACATAAACATGTGATCAAGGACTTAGTCTCAATTTCCCAAAGATCAAAATTCTCATTCATCACACAATACGAATTATATGAATCCAAGTTTCTATCCAACTGACACTTGGGTGATGAGAATTCCTTTCACTTGGTTAATTATGACATCACCACAAATGATATAATTAAGAATCAAATCCATTTAACATTGCTAATAATAGAAATATAAACATCAATTTTTCATAAATACCATTGCAAGGAAATATAAAGTAAACAAAACCAACTTCACTTTATTGATGATATGTGGAAAATTTTGTCCTTACAATGCAAATACATATGAAAACTTTGTTTCTAGATATTTCCTAAAGAATCTATTAATCTATCATAACTCCTAAGCAGTAGCTCAAAATCTGATCATCGAACCATGCGACCGAAATCCATTTCTCACGATCAGATTCAAGTTACTCTTCTTTTAAGCTTCCTTCTTTTCTCTTCGATCCTACAAAACATCAAAATGTTATTATTACATCATGTAATAAGAATCTATAAATAGGAACTTAATAGAGTTAGATAGTGTATATACCTAAAGTAGAGTCATACAACTTGACTTTGCTACCTTTGCGATCTTTTAGGTAGACAGGGCAGCTTCGCATACAATGTCCCTTCAATTGGCAATAGAAACATACAGACTCTTTAGGAATAGCACATGGGACTATCTCATAATTAGCCTTTCTCTTTACCATTTGGTCAAACGGTTTAACCTTGGCCGATCCCTTTCCATTGGGAAGAGAAATCTTCTCTGGACTTCCAATGTTGCCATTGTCAATGTCCATGGAAATTTGGGAGACAGATCTCTCAATTATATTTGCTTGATTTATGCTCTCAAGCATTTCTGCTTCAGCACTAATCAACAAATATGTCAGATCAATAAGGGTCACGTCGTTGTCAGTCATATAGTAGTTCTTTACGATCTGACTATATGACTCAGGAAGTGAGTGAAGAACCAAGTCAACGGCCAGCTCCTTTGGGAAAACAAAACCCAAAATCCCCAATCTGTCAATGTGCGATTTCATTTTCAGAACATGTGTACACACAAAATTTCCATCTTCGTGCTTACATGTCAATAGGGCTTGAGTAACTCTGAACTTTTGAAGTTGACGAAAACCTGGGTCAGGAAGAATCACTAGAGGAGGTGGAGGAAGAGTTGGAGAAGCATGATTTCCAGTTCCACCATTGCTTGAAGAAGGGAAGGTTCTTTCACCTTGATCAACACGTGGAAGATCATCTTCAGAAGGAAAAACATTTCCAAAGGGAGGAGGAAGACCATAGTTGTCCGAACTCGACATCTAGAGAGGGAGAATAGAAAATTCAAGTTAGTTGATTTACTTATTTAATATAATACCTAAATGAAATATTAAGGCTAGGACCCAACACAATAATTCACAATTCAGAAGAGGGATGCCGTAATCCAATTGTAAATTATTTGTAGGTAGGTAAATGACGATTTACCAATTCCACCATGAAAACGAAATTTAAAATGAATTAAGTTTTAACTGAAATTCATAGATCTTTTGAGATTCATTGAAATATTCAATGGCATGTTTAATCTCGTTTGTGGTCTCACTTTGTGACTAGGATGCCGAGGATCACAAACAAGATGTGAATAACCATGCAAATTAGATTGCTACACTCGATGTCATTTATCACCTAATCAATGTGCCGGTTAATGACACATACTCCATTGATCAATGCTAATTTACGAGCTACCTATTGCCAACCTTTATTAGTCCATATTAGTGTGCTGGTTAACCACACACGCTCCACTAACGACTTATATAAAGTGCAATGTGCAATTTCATAGATTAGCATCAAATTCACATTTTCATAAAGTAACTAAGATTGGGAATTTATAAAAGCATTTAGTTACTTTATATTTTCATTATACTTATTAATGAGAATTTAATGTCCTATCCTACCCGTTCGGCTAACGACCTTCCACTAGTCAAGAGTGCGGTGGGTAAGAATGGATACCTAATGACGGGCATTTTACAGGCCGCTTCCTTAAACACCCTTGTAGAACAGCTTCGTGAATGAGGCCTACTAACGGTGAGACTGACCTTTTCTTATACATATATAATATTATACTTTTAATTTTATATAGTATAAGGGTGTATTTTAAACTTTTAAAATACTAAGGGTTTAATCTTTTAATAAATTAAACTTTTAATTTAATAAAATTTAAACCACACATGGATTCATTAATTGTCTTTTAATCAAATTATTAATAAATCCAAAAGGATATCTTCTAGCGTCTTCCATTTAAATTTCCAAAATTAAACTTTTAATTTCAAATTTAAATTACAAAACAAAAGGGTTGTATTTTAAAACTTTTCAAATTACTAGGTTAAATTTTAAAAAAGGAAAATAATCTTATCATTATCCAAATTTAACCAAATACTTTAATTATGATAAGGATATCGTATTACCTTTCAAAAAATTCTGTTTTAGGCATTAAAAACGAATCAAGGCAATTATCCTAATCAAAAGAAGGATATCAAAATCCAGGGATCTGGCGAGTCAACTCGTCGAGTCAGGCACTAAACTCAACGAGTTGGGCCAACTCATCGAGTTCCTATATGAACTCGTCGAGTTCCAATAACAGATTGCAAAAATGAATTGCTTCTTCTTTGGACAGATAACTATTACATCAAATTCAATTGAAAAAACATCCTAGGCTCTGATACCACTTATGGGTTTTGAGCATAACAACAACCTATGTGTTCATACAACCTTAATTGCTTTGGATAGAAGTTTTTCACTAATTGAACATGCAAATTTGAACTCCAAAGCAAAACCCTAGATCTAGCATACAATTTCGAGAATCACATATTAAAAAGGGTTTAGAAGATTACCTTACTTGTTATGTAGTAATAATAAGAACACCTTGTAGATCTTGACTCTTGAAAGCTTAGTGCCTCAAATGTTGCACCTCTAATGGTTCACAAACACCCAATGCAAGAGAATGAGAGGAGAGAGGAGGATAGCACTTTAAAAATCGGCTAGGGTTCTTCCAAGGCTTATGTTCGCCAAAAATCTAAGTCTAACTCACCTTATATACTTGTGGCTGCTAGGGTTTTCAGGTGTAAACCCTAATTTCCTGCTTAGGTCTTAAGCAGCCCATGGACTCCTCCTTTAGAAGCTCTTGGACGAAAATCTATAGGGCCTCCCTATAGTTTTCGACCACTTCCATCCAAGGGATCCAAGAGCCCAGTTTCACAACTATCAATGATTTGCAAAACAGCCCCTTCACTATTAATCAGTTCCTTTAATCATAAAATTAATTCCAAATTAATTTCTGATTAAATACTAATTAATAATATGATTTCTAATTAACTTATTATTTCCATAATATATTAATAAATAATTTTAACCACCAATTTATTATTCCAAATAATAAATTAAACTTCTTTCCAATAGTTATCTTGTCAAGTTGCATGAGTGAAGGCAACCCAAAAGGACCATGCTACTATCAAATAAAGTACATACCAACTATAGTTATGGGGTTAGACACCTAATCCAACACAAGGATCATCTTGCAAGTAGTAGAAAGATTTAAAGCACAACAATAGAAGGAAGAAGAAGCAACAACCTTTGATGAACTTTGGGTCCTCTAGGGGAGGCTTGAATGTTAAATAAGATGGATGAACTTTAGGACACCAAAAATTGATCAACTTGATGTAATGCTAGTTAAAACTCTTAATCTTTAAGTCAAAACAAAGGTATGATTTAAAGAGAGAATGGAAGTAACTTCTAACCCTTCAATACTTGCAAGAAGGTAAGAGAGTGAGAGGGATGAGAGGATTTCGGCCAAAAATGATGCAAGAGAGTGTGTGGCAAATGAAAGCCTCTAAAGCCTTCATAAACCAAGAATATTACCCACAAGTACTTAACCCATTAAGCACTCCATGCACCTAAGGCTACTTGTCTCCCCATGCTTGCACCTTACCCATTTCTTTTTAATAAACAAATTAAAAGACCATAACTCTCTTAACTAAAAGAGTTTTGGCCATATATATATATATATATATATATATATATATATATATATATATATATATATATATATATATATATATATATATATATATATATATATATATATATATATATATATATATATGATGGATAGCTTATATTTTATAAAACCTAAGTTTATAAAATAGAAACTTTGTCTTTTGCTAAAAGACAAAAGGTTTCAACTAGTCCAAAAAGTTGTGCATGACTGATTAATTCATACCTTATGAAGTATTGTGTTACTTGTATTGTAAGATAATTATTTCCATGAAATAAATATTTTCCCAATTTATTATAAGAGTTTATGAGTATTTATTAAAATAAATTTCCAATAAATGTTCAATTGTATCAAGTTGTTGTTAGTGTGACCCTTAGTATCATATGCTATTTAGAAATACCATTTAATATGACTCTTGAGGATACTAGATCTTTCATCACATAGTCTTACCCCTCTCTCTTATAATCCCTTGTGGATCCTTAATCTTTCATCTTACTCTTGAATCCCTTAGGGATTCCTTACACTTAACCCCTCATGGGTTACATCTAAGTTCTTACAAAGAATTATCTATTCTTGTTCCTAGCAAGGAACCTTTCTCTAGATGATCGCAATCTAGATGATCGCAAGAATCATATATCTATATTCCCGAAGGAATCATCATCTCTTTCCCCATAGGGACATAATCTCTTTCGTACAGGAATCATAATCTTTGTCCCCGTAGGAACCTCTACTCTATTCCCAAAGGAATCCCTATCTCTTGTCCACGAATAAACCATACTCTTGTCCCCGAAGGAACCTTACTCTTGTTCCCGTAGGAATCATACTATTATTCCCGAAGGAATCTTACTCTTGTCCCCGTAGAGACCATACTCTTATTCCCGAAGGGATCTTCTGTCTCTTGTCCCCATAGGAACCTTCCTCTTATTCCCGAAGTAATCTTCTATCTTTTGTCCCCATAGGAACCTTACTCTTATTCCCTAAGGATTCGTTTATCTTTTGTCCCTGTAGTAATTTTACTCTTTTTCCCGAAGTAATCTTCTATCTTTTTCCTTGTAGGAGCCTTACTCTTATTCCCGAAGGAATCTTCTATCTCTATGTCTCATCAAGAGACAATGTAATCTTTCTCTGCTAGTCGTTAACTCATTAAGCACTTATTCTTTATCTATGCTTAGTATCATATGACATTCTACAAAATACTAATGATAGCTAGACATACTTACATATATTTATGATTATATTGCATATAATCATCTTCTAACTCTTTCTTCTATCTCTTAGGTATCCAAATACACCATTCTTATCATCTATTCATACATACGATATAGGATTATATTACATATAATCCTATTCTTTCTTTACCTACTTTTAAGGGTATTAATCATAATCACCTATTTCATTTTTAACCCATTTATACATTCTTTGGTTATACATACATGCTCAGATATATGTCTTACATGTATAACCACATTTACTTAATGTTACATAGGGTTATAATGTATATAATCATATCTTTCTTTCCTCTTTGTTATGCTCAGATACCTGACTCAATCATACATACATATATACATAAAATGTATAAAATAGCTTAGAGAGAGAGAGAGTTCAATTAGTGAAGACTAATTGTCCTACTTTGGCTCCTTTATCCAATTGATGCATCTTGATCCATCTTCTTTGCTCTCAGCCCTATTCATATACATACACAAGTATCATAATACTTGTATTAGCCTATTAAGAGCTTTTAACTTTTAAAGTCAACATAACCACTTAATGGATCAATTTTCTATTTTCATTCTCTATATCTTAATCTCAATCGATTAATGAATTAAGCATCCCACAATTCCTAATTCATCATAATCTACTCTATTGCATCAATTACATACATAATCACTTGTTAGGGTTTTAAACTGTATCTCTCATTGTATTTGTTTCACTCATGAAAATCATATACAATCTTGTTTAAGGCATTTTACTACCTTCTTTAACGCTACTAACAAGCCTTCTTATTCTAATCAAATATAACGAGCTCAATTAATCAAAAACACCATTATATCCCTATTAGCTTAAAATTTTCAATTGATTACCTCATGACCTTTCCTTCATCTATCCAAGCCAAATGCACCAAAAATCGACTCTTGATCCTTCCCCTACATTTAAATCGTCGGAGCTAGGCTGTGGGGGTGTTTAGGGTGCAAAAATGATGTGAATGAAGGCTTAATTGTAACGTCCCAAAAATTTCTATGTAAAAATTTCATTTTTAAACCAACAGAAGCATCATTCATTCATTTCAAAAACTCCTCAAAACATGATAATGTATAAATTAGTTATCTGAGTACAAATCAAGTCATAAAATGTGGAATACTGGTGGATACGGTGCGATCATGTCGAGCCCTTCCCTTTCGAACTGGAAGTACCTGAAACCATAAACATAAAATTGTAAGCACATCGCTTAGTGAGTTTCCCCAAAATACCGCACACCATACATACATAATATTCAAAACATAAATGGGTCTATTTCACCCCCTTACGTTCTCTTTCAACCAGTACTGGGTCTATTTCACCCCCTTCGGTCTCTTTCAACCGGTACTGGGTCTATTTCACCCCCTTCAGTCTCTTTCAACTAGTATTGGGTCTATTTCACCCCTACATCTAAGCATGCAATCACATCAGCAAGAGTCAGAAATACAACAAGCACATACATGCATAACTGTAAGTGTCACAAAAACAACTATCATGCTACAAACATAATGCAGTGGGCCGACATTGGCGCCTTTGACCCATATGTTCAGTGAAGGAACTCACCTATCGAATGATGATCAACTACAATTGCTACTACTGATCTGAACGCAGATGCTACCAACCACCTATACAACCATATAAAGTACACCCTTAACTTATCCTCCAAGACTAGGGGTTTGACCAAAAAGTCAATGCAAAGTCAAAAGTCAAAGTCAATGGTCAATGTTGACTTGCCACATCGTGGCCATCCTTGGCCATGTCGTGGACCATAAAGGAGAAAACAAACGATCTGACCCCAGTCACCATGGCGTGGCAACCTAATGCCATGTCGTGTGAACTGGATTCTAAACAACTTAATTGACTAAGCTGTTTTCTTCAATCTGACGAGCTTCAAAGCTCAGATCTAACTCAAAACATGATCTAGAAGGATAAAGTTTCTAACTTTACCCATTAGGACCATCCAGAAAGGTCTAAAACTCAAACCCTAGGTTACACAAGGCATGAACTTAACCAGTAAGCACTTATTCCTTTAACTCTGGAGTCCAACTTTTCCAGAAGTGTTTCTAACACTAAAACCAACATGAAAGTTGGTGCTTTATAGACATGCATTGTCACACCCGAAAACCGGAACGGCGGAAACGTTCGGGGGTGGAGGACGTCATGTTCAGTATCACAACAATGCAAAGTAGTAAATAAGCAACAACATCATCCATTGCATTAATAATATAATTTCATACAAGTGTGTTCTGTCAAGTTATATAGACACCAAAAATATACATCAAAATAAAAGATGAGTCTTGAACGAGATCCATCTTCTCAAAACCTGCCATCGGTACCTGTCTACTGGTGACCTGAGAATACAAGTTATTTTGAAAGAGTTTATCAGCTTTAAAGCTGGTGAGATCATAAGTATATTAATGTCTGTGTTTGTATGAAAGTGTTTGTAAGTCTTGTAATGTATAAGTTTTGTAAAAGTTTGTAATTATGTGAACTCTCCTAGAAAACCCTATGTTTCCTACTAAAAGTAGCCTTCTACCAAGGCATCTAGTATCTGTGTGTGTGTCTCTTGTAAGAGTGTGTATTTTCCCAAATCTGACTATCATTAACCAAAAATATAGTTTTTACATTATTGTTTATTGTGTGAATATCACAAAGTAAATGTAAAGGGAAAATGAAATAGTACTGTACTGTTGTATTAAGTAACTACTGCTGTACTAATTACTTTAAACTATTTGTTATTTAAAGTACCATGTGATCGGCCTGTATCCTGCTACCGACTCTATAGTAAAACGACGATGTAAGACGTCGTAAGAAATGACGTTTGGCACCCGTAGACTTGCAAGTCCCACTGTAGCGAGCAGCAAGGTGTAGGATAGTCAATCCAGTATAGATCTATACACAAACTCATACGCCCTCCACTTAACGAGATTCTGGATACAAAACGGGTCATGACAGGTAGTGACATGCCCCCGTTAAGTGGCTCACATAACTGTAAGTAATGTATATGTATATGTATATGTATGTGCTAGCTGTATTGTGTGTTCTTTCTCTGTCTAGCCTGTATGTTTTGTTTCTCATCTCTGTGTATTATGTTTGTTTCTCATCACTATGTATTATGTTTGTTTCTCATCACTATGTATTATGTTTGTTTCTAATCACTATGTATTATGTTTGTTTCTCATCACTATGTATTATGTTTGTTTCTCATCACTATGTATTATGTTTGTTTCTCATCACTATGTATTACTCATGAATGAACTGACTCATTGTATGTTTCATTGTTCTAGTAATAGTATCTTCCTAAACTATACCTATTATAGTTTACTAGTAATGTTGTTTGTGTATATGAACATGTTTGCATACCTTTACTACCCAAAGGCGTTGATTTGAATGAAGAAGTAACCTTTTATATCTACACACATATACATGATATATAACTAGGATTCAAACGACCTTCAGACAATTAACCTGAATACCCTAAGTCCACAACCAAACAAGGAACAGGAAGTAAGGTGAGCTTTCAGTCCTAAGTCCTTTCAATCCTACTTATATAACTATATCTATATAGATACACATAATATAAGTTAAAAGAGTTTAAGTTAAAGTATTTAAAATGTAAAAGAGTTTGATAAAAGCATTTGGTATGTAAAAGCGTTTGTAAGACAGTTTGAAGTAAAACAGTTTGGTAACACAGTTTGAAAAGTAAGAAATCCACTTGTTTGGTAGTTATTAATCACATGTGATTGATATAATAACTATAATTGTTCAACTTGTATTCCCCCCATAAAAGCATTTAAAAACATTTAAAAACATTTAAAAGGTTAATTAAGGGGTATGAACTCACCTGTAGTGAGTGGTTTGGATGAACTGATGATATAGGATTGCTAGGTGTCAAGTGAAGACTTGTACACACACAATGATCCTAGTTAACATATAATAACACATATATGTATCCAATTAGTCTTTAAACAACTAATTAACAAAGTTAAGACATCCGAGGACATGAAAACCACCTTATATAAGTGCTATAAGTCCTAAGGATTGCATCTAAGTGTTGTAGGACATTGCTATTGAGTTTAAGGTTCAAGGGGACCCTTTATTAGAGTTTACGGTTTTGGGACCATAACTCAACGAGTTTATGGCCGTAAACTCATGTTTCTTTGACCATTTCGTGTTTTGAAGCTTTACAAGTCCAAAGAAGCATTCCTACTTCATGTATAAGCCTTAGGAAGAGATTAGGGCACCATTTCACTCGTTTTAGGAGTTTACGGTCCTTGGACCATTTCCCTTTGGGTTTACGGCCGTAAACCCAAATGGTTTATGGTTTTATGATATTTTCAAGTACTAAGCACATAAAGGACGGGATCTAGGCTAGTTTCCAAGGCTTAGAAGGGACTAGGGCACACTTTGGCACCCTTTTTGGGGTTTACGGTCCAAGAACATCTTGGACCGTAAACACCTTTGATCCTTGGTTTCTTGGGTGTTTTCTTGATGTTTAGAAGTGTAACAAGCTCTATAATACTCTAGGATAGAAGTACTTACTAGGTAGAAGCTTGAAAAGGTGCTAAAAGTCCAAGAACACTAGTGTGTGTTCTTGGTGTTCTTGGTGTTCTTGGTGAAACTTGAAGATCTACACTTTTGGAATGATTTCACGGATGGAATCATGTTAGATCACTAGATTAAGTAAGATATCAACTTTTTAAGGCTAGAAACACTTACAATGTTGAAGATCAAGAAGAAAAGTCGATGATACTTGAGAGAGAATTGAGTTTTGGATCTTGAAATTGTGAAAAGTGATAAATAATGACTAAGTGTCATATTTATACCCTCTTTTAGGGTTTACGGCCATAAACACCTTTGTTTAGGCCGTAAACTCCAAACTCTTGGAGTTTTGGAATTATATTGTTGCACAATAAACCCTAGGGCGTCCTCTCTCCTGATATCTCCTGAAGTACTAACTTAAAAACACTCAAACTTATTCCAAAAAGCTTGAAAGTTAGCAGAAACTGTTCTGACTTCTATTGAAGTGAATGGTTGTACAGAATAGAAATTTCGGGATGTCACATCATCCCCCCGTTAGAAGGAATTTCGTCCCGGGACATTAGAGTTTAAGCAAATAAGTAGTTACAAATAACTAAGTAAAAAGAAGAGGATATTTCAGTTTCATCTGATCCTCTCGTTCCCAAGTGAATTCAGGTCCTCGCTTAGCGTTCCAGCGAACCTTCACTATTGGGATACGGCTTTGTTTCGTTTGCTTGACCTCCCGGTCCATGATCTCTACTGGTTCTTCCACGAAGTTGAGGCTCTCGTTGATCTCGATCTCGTCGAGTGGGATTACAAGAGTCTCGTCGGACAGACACTTTTTCAAGTTCGAGACGTGGAAAGTAGAATGTACGTTACTGAGTTCGCGCGGTAAGTTAAGTTTGTAAGCTACAGGGCCAATTCTTGCGAGAATCTCGAAAGGCCCTATGTACCTTGGATTTAGCTTTCCACGCTTTCCTAAGCGTATCAAGCCCTTCCAGGGTGAGACCTTCAATAGAACACGGTCGCCCACCTGGAATTCCAACGGTTTCCTTCGTTTATCAGCGTAGCTTTTCTGTCGGTCTCTAGAGGCTTTCAATCGTTCACGAATTTGAACGATCTTCTCTGTCGTTTCCCGAATGATCTCCGGACCTGTGAGAGTGCTTTCAGGAAATTGTCCTTTAGCTAACTGGGTATCACCCACCTCAGCCCAGCACAGAGGGGATCTGCACTTTCGGCCATAGAGGGCCTCGAATGGAGCAGCCTTTATGCTTGTGTGATAACTGTTGTTGTAGGAAAATTCGACAAGGGGTAAATGAGTATCCCATGCTTTCCCAAAGTCGAGCACACAGGCTCGCAACATATCCTCCAAGGTTTGGATAGTCCTCTCACTTTGCCCGTCTGTCTGTGGATGGTAGGTTGTACTCATGTCCAGCCTAGTTCCTAGGGAATTTTGTAACGACTGCCAGAACCTCGAAGTGAATCTACTATCTCTGTCTGAGATAATGGATATGGGAACACCGTGCAGTCGTACAATCTCCCTAATGTAAGTTCTTGTAAGCTTCTTCATATTGCCTGTTTCCTTGATAGGCAGGAAGTGTGCGGACTTGGTCAACCTGTCGACGATGACCCATATGGTATCAAGTCCACCCGTTGTCTTGGGCAACTTGGTTATGAAATCTATAGTGATCCACTCCCACTTCCATTCCGGTATCTCTGGCTGTTGTAGTAGACCGGAGGGTTTCTGGTATTCGACCTTGACCTTGGCGCAAGTAAGGCATTTACTTACGAAGGTAGCAGTCTCTGCTTTCATGTTAGGCCACCAGTATAGCTTTTTAAGATCCAGATACATCTTATCTGAACCTAGGTGGACGGAATAACGAGTGTTGTGCGCCTCGTTCATGACCAAGTCTCTGAAACCACCAAGTTTCGGGGTCCAGATCCGATCCATGAAATAATAAGCTCCGCCACCCTTAACCTCCAAGTTCTTATCCATCCCTCTCAGGGATTCACCCGCCACATTTTTAGGTTTCAAAGCGTCGAGCTGAGCCTCCTTAATTTGTGTGGACAAGTGCGAATGGATAGTCATAGTCAATGATTTGACTCTACGACCAGAATATTCTTTCCGACTTAGGGCGTCAGCTACTACGTTGGCTTTACCCGGATGATAACGAATTTCGCATTCGTAATCACTGAGTAGCTCGACCCACCGTCGTTGTCTCATGTTGAGCTCTTTCTGGTCGAATATATGTTGTAGGCTCTTGTGGTCTTTAAAGATTGTGCTTTTTGTACCATACAGGTAGTGTCTCCAGATCTTCAGAGCAAACACAACTGCTCCAAGCTCAAGATCGTGGGTAGTGTAGTTGACCTCGTGTGTCTTCAGCTGTCTCGAGGCATAGGCGATGACCTTACCTCGCTGCATCAGAACACATCCGAGTCCTTGATTCGACGCATCGCAATAGACAACGAAGTCTTCTATCCCTTCGGGGAGGGATAGTATTGGTGCGGTGCACAAGGCTCTCTTGAGCGTTTGGAACGCTCTCTCCTGCTTCTCTTCCCAGTCAAAAGCCACGCCCTTCTGGGTCAGTGTTATAAGAGGTTTCGCAATGCGATAGTTGCCAGCGAGACCTAGAAATTGACGAATTTCTGTAGGCGTCTTCGGTGCTGACCAGTTCTCAATGGCCTTGATTTTGGAAGGGTCCACGTGTATTCCCTCTTCGCTAACCACGTGCCCTAATAATTCGACTCGTCGGATCCAAAATTCGCATTTCGAGAACTTCGCATAGAGCTTCTCCGAACGAAGTGTTTCTAAGACCTGTCGCAGATGTTGACTATGTTCCTCCTTACTACGAGAGTAGATAAGTATGTCATCGATGAAGACGATGACGAACTGATCCAAGTAAGGACGACACACCCTATTCATTAAATCCATGAATACTACGGGCGCGTTTGTTAATCCGAACGGCATCACTACGAATTCGTAGTGCCCAAAACGAGTTCGGAAGGTTGTCTTCGGAACATCCTCCCCTAGCACTCGTAGTTGGTGATATCCAGACCTTAAGTCGATTTTTGAAAAGAAGTTCGCCCCTTGAAGTTGATCGAATAAATCGTCAATCCGAGGCAAAGGGTAACGATTTTTGATGGTCAGTTTGTTGAGCTCCCTGTAGTCGATGCACATACGAAACGATCCGTCTTTCTTCTTGACGAACAAGACTGGAGCTCCCCAGGGTGAGAAGCTTGGTCTTATAAAGCCCTTGCTGAGCAGTTCGTTAAGTTGACAGGATAGTTCTTGCATCTCTGCAGCTGCTAGACGATAGGGCGATTTGGCTACGGGGGTAGCCCCTGGAACTAAGTCGATTTTGAACTCGACTTGACGTTGCGGAGGTAATCCTGGGAGTTCTTCTGGAAAGATGTCGGGAAAGTCGCGTACTACTGGAATGTTCTGAATGTCTTTCGTTTCTTGGCTCACATCGACCACATGAGCAAGGAATGCGTGACATTCCTTTCGCAAGAATTTCTGAGCTTGAATGCTCGAGATGATACGAAGGTTCGTGCCAGGTTTGTCGCCATATACTACTTGAGTTTCGCCGGACGACAGATTAAGGCGTACAACCTTCTCGTAACACATGATGTCGGCACGGTGAAGACTCAACCAATCCATGCCGATAATGACGTCGAAACTTTTAATTGAGACCGGCATGAGATCGATTGAAAAAGAATGGCTATCTAAACTTAGGGTACACCCTATGTATATAGTGCTAGTGCTCTCTGTCTTTCTATTAGCCATTTCTACAGTGAACGGTTCTTTAAGTGCTCATGATTTTTGCTTAAGTAAATGAGCAAATTTTTGGTTCATGAAACTCCTCTCCGCTCCACTATCAAACAGAATGCATGCATAAGAGTTATCGAGGAGAAACGTACCAGTGACCACTGTGGGGTCGGCAACCGCTTCCTCGTGGCCTATGGCCAGAACTCTTCCCACTCCACCGGCATTCCCTGCCTTCGGGCAGTTCCTTTTGTAGTGGCCTACCTCGCCACAACCGTAGCAAGTTTGACTCACACCAGCGCCGGGGACTTGGGTGATTGGCCTCGCCGGAGCTTTGCAGAAACGAGCAGTGTGCCCCTTCCTGTTGCTGTTCAAACACTGCATTTCCCGGCAGGCTCCTACGTGGTGGAAGTTGCACTTGTTGCACTTGGGCAAACTTCCAGCGTACTGCTTTACCGGAGCAGCAGCGGCAGGTGCTATCGCAGCATGAACTGACACGACCTGCTGCTTTTTGGCAGCCTTTGTCTTTCTCTTTTCATCCCAAAACTTCCGTTTGGAATCAGTGGTTCTGGCGGGTTCTGAGATGGCCAGGGTTTTTGTTGCAGCCGGGGTACGAACCCCATAGTCTATAAGCCGCTGTGCCAATCGCTTGGCACTATCGAATGTAGTGGGGTTTGAAGCCAAAACATTTCCCTGGAATGGAGGCACCAGCCCCCATATGTACCTTTCCATCTTCTTCCCCTCTGTAGGAACCATGTTGGGACAGAGGGCCACCAGTTCACAGAACCTGGCGGTGTAGGAGACTATGTTGGAGCCCTTCATGGTTAGGCTTCATAGTTCTTCCTCTAGCTTTTGGATTTCGCCCCTCGGGCAGTACTCCTCAACCATTAGCTCTCTCAGAGCTTCCCAGCCCATAGCATTTGCCACTATAAGAGATAGTGACTTGACATAGCTATTCCACCATGTCAGGGCTTTTGACTCGAAGGTGCAAGCAACAAACTTGACCTTGCTTCCCTCCGGGCATCAGCAGATCTCAAAGACCGACTCTGTTATTTCGAACCATTGCGAGAGGGCAATGACTCCGCCAGTCCCCTTAAAGGACAATGGCTTGCAGTTTGTGAAGTCCTTGTAGGAGCACTCTCTGGAGCGCACATGGATTTCACCATGAGTAGATAGGACAGGGGTTCCTCCTCCAGTGGAACCAGATGAATGATATTGTGCCATGGCTGTAGCCACAGCCGCAGCTACAGCAGCATTCAGGGCTGCCGTGTCAAATTGAGGAGCAGGTGATGTTGGTGCAGGAGGATCGCGTCTTGTAGATTTACGAGGAGGCATTTTCAACTATAAGATTAGAAACATGAAGGTATTGATAAGAATTTGATAGGAAAATTGATGAGGATGACTCATGGACTAACTCTCCATAGTCCAACAGCACAAATGAATAACACGATTGATTGTAAACAAAAGCATTTGGATATAATTTCCATGCGATTAGATATCTGTCAATAATATTGAAATTACAGATGTAATGAGTTTCGGAAAAATGACCTAGAAGTAGGTCTTACATCAACCAAGATGAAAAATTTTGACAGACTAATACTTAATCAAGACCTAACGGGTCTAAGATTTACAAAGATAGGAAATTAGACTAGAGTTTTTACACTAACTAGGTTACATCCAAAAGAGAAGTCGATGAGACTCTAACGGCGACGAGAACTACTAGAGTGAGTTCTTGAATCCGACAGAAGACGTTCTATGTCCCTCACGCGCCTATCAGATCTTGCTTGCTGAGCTCGAAGT
This sequence comes from Lactuca virosa, assembly GCF_052849685.1. Classification (NCBI taxonomy): domain Eukaryota; kingdom Viridiplantae; phylum Streptophyta; class Magnoliopsida; order Asterales; family Asteraceae; genus Lactuca; species Lactuca virosa. The sequence goes on along the minus strand of NC_136434.1, from coordinate 274,834,486 downwards.
TCCCTGACTTCAGCTTGGGTCTCAGCAAGTTCCCTTTGTAGAACTGCATTGCGGACCTGAGTCCTTTCATGAGCAGACTCTAGTTGGCGAATGCGGACAGTGTTAATGCCAGAGTTGGCGTCAATCTCCACTACTCGGTCAATAGCTGCTCGACCTTGCTCGGTGTTCCGAGCAATCCTATGAATCATGATGGGTAGGACCCTGTCAGCTGAACCTCCCTCAGTGAGGTTGTAGAAGCTTTTGTCTCCATTGTAGGGAATGGGTTGACCCTGTTCCTGACTCCATCTATTCAAGTTTATGGCCCATAGAGGTGTGGGTCCTTGAAATGCTGGACGAGGGTTCAGGTTTGGGTCTTGAGCAGCTGGGGGTAGGTTGTTGACTTCTGGCTCTGAGTCAGAACCATGAGAAAAGCCTTCAGCTTCGTGATCATCCAAAGGGATTGGGTGATCATCTTCCGGCTCTTCTCCCATCCATCCTGCATTGCCGTTGTTGGGGTAGTACGGGTCTCCGGGGATATGGAATCCGGCCATGATATCTACGCGAGAAAAGGGATAAAGAAATAACTAAATAGACGTACTAATTAGATAATTATAAGATGATCTTTATCAGTTACTTCAACATTTGCGTAGTGCATACCAGTCATATGTAACCAAGACAGGATAGACATTCGAATAAGTGACCCTAACTCTAAGCCCACAACCAAACAAGGAACAGGAAGTAAAGCAAAGATCACAAATTCTAAGTCTATGATATCCTAGATACATATAACCTTAGCGTATCCACTCAGCAACTATTGATATACTAATAAAGGCCTTTAGTTCTCAGATAAGTAATTAAAGTAACACAAAATACTCCTATAGTATTTTAAGTTTATGTTCTGTTCTATTGTTCTTGTTGTAGAAGTGTTGGTAAGTTTTTAGACTTGTTGCAACCTCACAACCACACTTAGGCACATGCTAATCACTCCTCGGATAATGTAGTTGATCAGGCTACATCTTCCCAGGGTTGACCATATGTCTCTAAGTCTACTTGTGCTGTCCAACAATCGTAATACTTTTGTTCTGTCCTAGTGACACTGATTTTAGTATGAATGCAGGTATGTATACTTGGTTAAATATTTTATTATTTAAAAGTATAAACTCTTTATCAGAGTATTTTAATCCGCTGTGTTTATAGTTCGTATATCTTTTATGGGTTGATACACACGATTCACTATAAACAATGCTCTGATACCAATCTGTCACACCCCAAAACCGGAACGGCGGAAACGTTCGGGGGTGGAGGACGTCATGTTCAGTATCACAACAATGCAAAGTATTAAATAAGCAACAACATCATCCATTGCATTAATAATATAATTTCATACAAGTGTGTTCTGTTAAGTTATATAGACACCAAAAATATACATCAAAATAAAAGATGAGTCTTGAACGAGATCCATCTTCTCAAAACCTGGCACCGGTACCTGTGTACTGGTGACCTGAGAATACAAGTTATTTTGAAAGAGTTTATCAGCTTTAAAGCTGGTGAGATCATAAGTATATTAATGTCTGTGTTTGTATGAAAGTGTTTGTAAGTCTTGTAATGTATAAGTTTTGTAAAAGTTTGTAATTGTTTGAACTCTCCTAGAAAACCCTATGTTTCCTACTAAAAGTAGCCTTCTACCAAGGCATCTAGTATCTGTGTGTGTGTCTCTTGTAAGAGTGTGTATTTTCCCAAATCTGACTATCATTAACCAAAAATATAGTTTTTACATTATTGTTTATTGTGTGAATATCACAAAGTAAATGTAAAGGGAAAATGAAATAGTATTGTAGTGTTGTATTAAGTAACTACTGCTGTACTAATTACTTTAAACTATTTGTTATTTAAAGTACCATGTGATCGGCCTGTATCCTGCTACCGACTCTATAGTAAAACGACGATGTAAGACGTCGTAAGAAATGAAGTTTGGCACCCGTAGACTTGCAAGTCCCACTGTAGCGAGGAGCAAGGTGTAGGATAGTCAATCCAGTATAGATCTATACACAAACTCATACGCCCTCCAGTTAACGAGATTCTGGATACAAAACGGGTCATGACAGTTAGTGCCATGCCCCCGTTAAGTGGCTCACATAACTGTAAGTAATGTATATGTATATGTATATGTATATGTATGTGCTAGCTGTATTGTGTGTTCTTTCTCTGTCTAGCCTGTATGTTTTGTTTCTCATCTCTGTGTATTATGTTTGTTTCTCATCACTATGTATTATGTTTGTTTCTCATCACTATGTATTATGTTTGTTTCTCATCACTATGTATTATGTTTGTTTCTCATTACTATGTATTACTCATGAATGAACTGACTCATTGTATGTTTCATTGTTCTAGTAATAGTATCTTCCAAAACTATACCTATTATAGTTTACTAGTAATGTTGTTTGTGTATATGAGCATGTTTGTATATCTTTGCTACCCAAAGGCATTGAACTGAATGAAGAAGTAACCTTTTATATCTACACACATATACATGATATATAACTAGGATTCAAACGACCTTCGGACAATTAACCTGAATACCCTAAGTCCACAACCAGACAAGGAACAGGAAGTAAGGTGAGCTATTGGTCCTAAGTCCTTTCAATCCTACTTATATAACTATATCTATATAGATACACAGAACATAAGTTAAAAGAGTTTAAGTAAAAGTATTTAACATTTAAAAGAGTTTGATAAAAGCATTTGGTATGTAAAAGCGTTTGTAAGACAGTTTGAAGTAAAACAGTTTGGTAACACAGTTTGAAAAGTAAGAAATCCACTTGTTTGGTAGTTATTAATCACATGTGATTGATATAATAACTATAATTGTTCAACTTGTATTCCCCCCCATAAAATCAGTTAAAAACATTTAAAAGGTTAATTAAGGGGTATGAACTCACCTGTAGTGAGTGGTTTGGATGAACTGATGATATAGGATTGCTAGGTGTCAAGTGAAGACTTGTACACACACAATGATCCTAGTTAACATATAATAACACATATATGTATCCAATTAGTCTTTAAACAACTAATTAACAAAGTTAATACATCCTAGGACATGAAAAACACCTTATATAAGTGCTATAAGTCCTAAGGATTGCATCTAAGTGTTGTAGGACATTGCTATTGAGTTTAGGGTTCAAGGGGACCCTTTATTAGAGTTTACCGTTTTGGGACCATAACTCAATGAGTTTACGGCCGTAAACTCATGTTTCTTTGAACATTTCGTATTTTGAAGCTTTACAAGTCCAAAGAAGCATTCCTACTTCATGTATACGCCTTAGGAAGAGATTAGGGCACCATTTCACTCCTTTTAGGAGTTTACGGTCCTTGGACCATTTCCCTTTGGGTTTATGGCCGTAAACCCAAGTGGTTTATGGTTTTATGATGTTTTCAAGTACTAAGCACATCAAGGAAGGGATCTAGGCTAGTTTCCAGGGCTTAAAAGGGACTAGGGCACACTTTGGCACCCTTTTTGGGGTTTACGGTCCAAGAACATCTTGGACCGTAAACACCTTTGATCCTTGGTTTCTTGGGTGTTTTCTTGATGTTTAGAAGTGTAACAAGCTCTATAATACTCTAGGATAGAAGTACTTACTAGGTAGAAGCTTGAAAAGGTGCTAAAAGTCGAAGAACATTAGTGTGTGTTCTTGGTGTTCTTGGTGAAACTTGAAGATCTACACTTTTGGAATGATTTCACAGATGGAATCATGTTAGATCACTAGATTAAGTAAGATATCAACTTTTAAGGGCTAGAAACACTTACAATGTTGAAGAGCAAGAAGAAAAGTCGATGATACTTGAGAGAGAATTGAGTTTTGGGTCTTGAAATTGTGAAAAGTGATAAATAATGACTAAGTGTCATATTTATACCCTCTTTTAGGGTTTACGGCCGTAAACACCTTTGTTTAGGCCGTAAACTCCAAACTCTTGGAGTTTTGGAATTATATTGTTGCACAATAAACCCTAGGGCATCCTCTCTCCTGATATCTCCTGAAGTACTAACTTAAAAGCACTCAAACTTATTCCAAAAAGCTTGAAAGTTAGCAGAAACTGTTCTGACTTCTATTGAAGTGACTGGTTGTACATAATAGAAATTTCGGGTTGTCACATGCATGTCCAATGCATGTCTTGAACCCATATTAGGTTAAAATGGGAGTTTATGACCTAATTCTCATGCATGACTTCAAAATACAACCAAACTTTAGATCCAAGCCACAAACTACACCAAATGTCCTAGAGATTCATAAAGTTGCAAACTTTATGAGATCACACCATTCTAACTAACTAGAACAAGAAGATTATGGGATAAAGCTCAAGATGTAGCATCCTAACATGATAAAATTCGAGTTTAGGACACTTACAAAGGTCCAGAAGAGTGCCAAGGTAAAGAATGGAAACTTGTTTTGTGACAACCCGAAATTTCTATCATGTACAACCATTCAATTCAATAGAAGTCAGAACTGTTTCTGCTAATTTTCAAGCTTTTTGGAATAAGTTTGAGTGTTTTAAAGTTAGTACTTTAGGAGATATCAGGAGAGAGGATGCCCTAGGGTTTATTGTGCAACAATAAAGTCCCAAAACTCCAAGAGTTTGGAGTTTACGGCCTAAACAAGGGTGTTTACGGCCGTAAACCCTAAAAGGGGGTATAAATATGACACTTAGTCATTATTTAGCACATTTCACATTTTCAAGATCCAAAACCCATTTCTCTCTCAAGTATCATCCGGCTTTTCTTCTTGATCTTCAACTTTGTAAGTGTTTCTAGCGCTAAAAAGTTGATATCTTACTTAATCTAGTGATCTTACATGATTCCATCCGTGAAATCATTCCAAAAGTGTAGAACTTCAAGTTTCACCAAGAACACCAAGAACACACACTAGTGTTCTTGGACTTTTAGCACCTTTTCAAGCTTCTACATAGTAAGTACTCTTACTCTAGTGTATTATAAGACTTGTTACACTTCTAAACATCTAGAAAACACCAAGGAATCACAAGATCAGAGGTGTTTATGGTCCAAGAACACCTTGGACCGTAAACCCTAACAAAGGGGCCAAAGTGGCCCTAGTCCCTTACCAAGCCTTGGAAACTAGCCTAGACCCCTTCCTTGATGTGCTTAGTACTTGAAAACATCAAAAAACCATAAATCATTTGGGTTTACGGCCGTAAACCCAAAGACAAATGGTCCAAGGACCGTAAACTCCACAAAGGAGTGAAATGGTGCCCTAAACACTTCCTAAGGCTTAAACATGAAGTAGGAATGCTTCTTATGACCTTTAGAGCTTCAAAACACAAAATGGTAGATGTACCATGAGTTTACGGCCGTAAACTCATGAGTTTACGACCGTAAACTCAAAGGGTTATGGTCACAAAACCGTAAACTCCAAGGGAGTTTACCCTTGAACCCTAAACTCAATAGCAATGTCCTACAACACTTAGATGCAATCCTTAGCACTTACAACACTTAAAGAAGGTGTTTTACATGTCCTAGGATGTCTTAACTTTGTTAATTAGTTGTTTAAAGATTAATTGGATACATATATGTGTTATTATATGTTAACTAGGATCATTGTGTGTGTACAAGTCTTCACTTGACACCTACCATCCTATAAATTCCGTTCATCCAAACCACTCACTACAGGTGAGTTCATACCCCTTAATTAACCTTTTAAATGTTTTAAATGGTTTTATGGGGGGGGGGATACAAGTTGAACAATTATAGTTATTATATCAATCACATGTGATTAATAACTACCAAGCAAGTGGATTTCTTACTTTTCAAACTGTGTTACCAAACTGTTTTACTACAAACTGTTTTACAAACTCTTTTTCATATCAAATGCTTTTGTCAAACCCTTTTACATGTCAAATATTGTTAGTTAAACTCTTTTAAACTTATATTCTGTTAAAAGTGTATCTATATAGATATAGTTATATAAGTAGGATTGAAAGGACTTAGGACTGATAGCTCACCTTACTTACTGTTCCTTGTTTGGTTGTGGACTTAGGGTATCAGGGTTATTTGTCCGAAGGTCGTTTGAATCCTAGTTATATATTATGTATATGTATATAGATATAAAAGGTTATTTCTTTCCAGTTCAATACCTTTGGGTAGCAAGGGTATACAAACATGCTCATACGTACAAACAACATTACTAGTAAACTATAATAGGTATTGTTTAGGAAGTTACAAATCTATTACTAGACCAATGAAACATACAATTAGTCAGTTCATACATGTGTCATAACTTATAGTGATGAGAAAGAAACATAACTTATAGTGATGAGAAACAAACATAACTTACAGTGATGAGAAACAAACATAACTTATAGTGATGAGAAACAAACATAATTTATAGTGATGAGAAACAAACATAACTTATAGTGATGAGAAACAAACATAATACACAGTGAAGAGAAACAAACAATACCATACAGAGAGAACATACATACATGCTAGACAGAGGAAGAACACACAATACAGCTAGCACATACATTACATATACATTATTACAGTTATGTGAGCCACATAACGGGGCATGGCACCACCTGCCATGACCGTTTTGTATCCAAAATCTCCTTAATTGGGGAGCGTATGAGTTTGTGTATAGATCTATACTGGATTGACTATCCTACACCTTGCTGCTCGCTGCAGTGGGACTTGCAAGTCTACGGGTGCCAAACGTCATTTCTTACGACGTCTTACATCGTCGTTTTACTAGATTCGATAGCAGGATACAGGCCGATCACATGGTACCTTAAAATAACAATTGATTTAAGGTAGTTAGTACAACAGTAGTTACTTAATTCAACACTACAGTACTATTTCATTTTCCCATTACATTCACTTTGTGAACATTCACACAATGAATAGTAATGTAAAAACTATATTTTTGGTTATTGATAGTCATATTTGGGAAAGTACATACTCTTACAAGAGACACACACACAGACACTAGATGCCTTGGTAGAAGGCTACTTTTAGTAGGAAACATAGGGTTTTCTAGGAGAATTCAAACATCTTACAAACATCTTACAAACATCTTACAAATGCTTTCATACAAATATAGACACTAATATACTTATGATCTCACTAGCTTTAAAGCTGATAAACTCTTTCAAAATAACTTGTATTCTCAGGTCACCAGTAGACAGGTACCGGTGCCAGGTTTTGAGAAGATGGAGCTCGTTCAAGACTCATCTTTTATTTTGATACATATTTTTGGTGTCTATTTAACTTGACAGAACACACTTGTATGAAATTATATTATTAATGCAATGGATGATGTTGTTGCTTGTTTACTACTTTGCATTGTTGTGATACTGTACATGACGTCCTCCACCCCCGAACGATTCCGCCGTTCCGGTTTTGGGGTGTGATAGATTGGTATCAGAGCATTGTTTATAGTTAATCGAGTGTATCAACGCATAAAAGATATACGAACTGTAAACACAGCGGGATTAAAATACTCTGATAAAGAGTTTATACTTTTAAATAATAAAATATTTCACCAAGTATATATACCTTCATTCATACTAAAACCAGTGTCAGTAGGACAGAACAAAAGTATTACGATTGTTGGGCAGCACAAGTAGACTTAGAGACATATGGTCAACCCTGGGAAGATGTAGCCTGATCAACTACATTATCCGAGGAGTGATTAACATGTGCCTAAGTGTGGTTGTGAGGTTGCAATAAGTCTAAAAACTTACCAACACTACTACAATGAGAACAGTAGAACATAACATAAACTTAAAATACTATAGGAGTATTTTGTGTTACTTTAATTACTTATCTGAGAACTAAAGGCCTTTATTAGTATATCAATATTTGCTGAGTGGATACGCTAAGGTTATATGTATCTAGGATATCATAGACTTAGAATCTGTGATCTTTGCTTTACTTCCTGTTCCTTGTTTGGTTGTGGGCTTAGAGTTAGGGTCACTTATTCGAAGGTCTATCCGGTCTTGGTTACATATGACTGGTATGCACTACGCAAATGTTGAAGTAACTGATAAAGATCATCTTATAATTATCTAATTAGTACGACTATTTAGTTATTTCTTTATCCCTTTTCTCGCGTAGATATCATGGTCGGATTCCATATCCCTAGAGACCCGTACTACCCCAACAACGGCAATGCAGGATGGCTGGGAGAGGAGCCAGAAGATGATCACCCAATCCCATTGGATGATCACGAAGCTGAAGGCTTTTCTGATGATTCTGACTCGTAGCCGGAAGTCAACAACCAACCGCCAGCTGCTCAAGACCTAAACCCAAACCATCGTCCAACATTTCAAGGACCCACACCTCTGTGAGCCACAAACTTGAATAGATGGAGTCAAGAACTCACTCTAGTAGTTCTCGTCGCCGATAGAGTCTCATCGAATTCTCTTTTGGATATAGCCTAGTTTGTGTAAAAACTCTAGTATAATTTCCTATCTTGGTAAATCTTAGACCTGTTAAGTCTTGATTAGGTCGTAGTTCTGTCAAAATTTTCCCATCTTGGTTGATGTAAGGCCTACTTCTAGGTCATTTTCCCAAACTTGTTACATCTATAATACAAGTATTATTGACAGATACCTAATCTTATGGAAATCAATATCCAATTGCTATCATCTGCTAGTACAAGATCTTCGTTCAAACATGCTATTCAATTGTGCTGTTGGGCTATGAAGAGTTAGTCCATGAGTCATTCTCATCGATTTTTATATTAAATTCTTATCAATATCATCATCTTTGTAAACTTATAGTTGAAAGATGCCTCCTCGTAAATCAGTAAGACGCGATCCTCCCGCACCAACACCACCTGCTCCTCAATTCGATACAGCAGCTCTAAATGCCGCGGTAGCTGCGGCTGTGGCAAACGCCATGGCTCAATATCATTCTTCCGGTTCTACTGGAGGAGGAACTCCTGTTCAATCTACTCCCAATGAAACCCTTGTGCGCTCCAGAGAGTGCTCCTACAAGGACTTCACAAACTGCAAGCCATTGTCCTTTAAGGGGAATGGCGGAGTCATTGCCCTCTCGCAATGGTTCAAAAAGACAGAGTCGGTCTTTGAGATCTGCTCATGCCCGGAGGGAAGCAAAGTCAAATTTGCTGCTTGTACCTTCGAGTCAAAATCCCTAACATGGTGGAATAGCCATGTCAAGTCACTATCTCTTATACTGGCAAATGCTATGGGCTGGGAAGCTCTGCGAGAGCTAATGGTTGAGGAGTACTGCCCGAGGGGTGAAATCCAAAAGCTGGAGCAGGAGTTGTGGAGTCTAACATGAAAGGCTCCGATATTGTTACCTATACCGCCAGGTTCTGTGAGCTGGTGGCCCTCTGCCCTAACATGATTCATACAGAGGGGAAGAAGATAGAGAGGTACATATGGGGGTTGGTGCCTCCATTTCAGGGGAATGTTTTATCCTCAAACCCTGCCACATTCGATAGTGCCAAGCGGTTGGCACAACGACTTATTGATCATGGAGTCCCTACCCCGTCATCAACAACAACCCTAGCCATCTCAGAACCCGCAAGAACCGTTGATTCCAAGCGGAAGTTCTGGGATGACAAAAAGAAGAGGAAGGCTGCCAAAAAGCAGCAGGTCGTGGCAGTTCATGCTGCGATAGCACCTGCCGCTGCTGCTCTGGTAAAGCAGTACGCTGGAAGTTTACCTAAGTGAAACAAATGCAACTTCCACCACGTCGGTGCCTGCCGGGAAATGCAGTGTATGAACTACAACAAGAAGGGGCACACAGCCCGTTTCTGTAAAGCTCTGGCGAGGCCAATCAACCAAGTCCCCTGCACAGGAGTGGGCCAAGCTTGCTACGGTTGTGGCGAGGTAGGCCACTACAAAAGAAACTGCCCGAAGGCAGGGAATGCCGGTGGAGTGGCAAGAGTTCTGGCCATAGGCCACGAGGAAGCGATTGCCGACCCCACAGTGGTCACTGGTACGTTTCTCCTCGATAACTCTTATGCATGCATTCTCATTGATAGTGGAACGGAGAGGAGTTTCGTGAACCAAAACTTTGCTCATTTACTCAAGCAAAAATCACGAGCACTTAAAGAACCGTTCACTGTAGAAATGGCCAATGGAAAGACAAAGAGCACTAGCAGTATATACATAGGGTGTACCCTAACTTTGGATAGCCATTCATCTTCGATCGTTCTCATGCCGGTCTCAATTAAAAGTTTCGACGTCATTATCGGCATGGATTGGTTGAGTCTTCATCGTGCCGACATCATCTGTTACGAAAAGGCTGTATGCCTTAATCTGCCATCTGGCGAAACCCTAGTAGTTTATGGCGACAAAACCGGCACGAACCTTCGTATCATCTCGAGCATTCAAGCTCAGAAAGTCTTACGAAAGGAATGTCATGCATTCCTTGCTCATGTGGTCGATGTGAGCCAAGAAACGAAAGACATTCAGAACATTCCAGTAGTACGCGACTTTCCCGACATCTTTCCGGAAGAACTCCCAGGATTACCTCCGCAACGTCAAGTCGAGTTCAGAATCGACTTAGTTTCAGGGGCTACCCCCGTAGCCAAATCGCCCTATCGTCTAGCACCTGCAGAGATGCAAGAACTGTCCTGTCAACTTAACGAACTGCTCAGCAAGGGCTTTATAAGACCAAGCTTCTCACCCTGGGGAGCTCCAGTCTTGTTCGTCAAGAAGAAAGACGGATCGTTTCGTATGTGCATCGACTACAGGGAGCTCAACAAACTGACCGTCAAAAATCGTTATCCTTTGCCTCGTATCGACGATTTATTTGACCAACTTCAAGGGGCGAACTTCTTTTCAAAAATCGACTTAAGATCCGGATATCACCAACTACGAGTGCTAGGGGAGGATGTTCCGAAGAAAGCCTTCCGAACTCGTTATGGACACTACGAATTCGTAGTGATGCCGTTCAGATTAACAAACGCACCTGCTGTATTCATAGACTTAATGAATAGGGTGTGTCGTCCTTACTTGGATCAGTTCGTCATCGTCTTCATCGCTGACATACTTACCTAATCTCGTAGTAAGGAGGAACACAGTCAACATCTGCGACAGGTCTTAGAAACACTTCGTTCGGAGAAGCTCTATGTGAAGTTCTCGAAATGCGAATTTTGGATCCGACGAGTCAAATTCTTAGGGCACGTGGTTAGCGAAGAGGGAATACACGTGGACCCTTCCAAAATTAAAGCCATTGAGAGCTGGTCAACACCGAAGACGCCTACAGAAATTCGTCAATTTCTAGGCCTCGCTGGCTACTATCGCAGGTTCATTCAGAACTTCTCCCGCATTGCGAAACCTCTTACAACACTGACCCAGAAGGGCGTGGCCTTTGACTGGGAAGAGAAGCAGGAGAGAGCGTTCCAAACGCTCAAAACAGCCTTGTGCACCGCACCAGTACTATCCCTCCCCGAAGGGATAGAAGACTTCGTTGTCTATTGTGATGCGTCAAATCAAGGACTCGGATGTGTTCTGATGCAGCAAGGTAAGGTCATCGCCTATGCCTCGAGACAGCTGAAGACACATGAGGTCAACTACACTACCCACGATCTTGAACTAGGAGCAGTTGTGTTTGCTCTGAAGATCTGGAGACACTACCTGTACGGCACAAAAAGCACTATCTTTACAGACCACAAAAGCCTACAACATATATTCGACCAGAAAGAGCTCAACATGAGACAACGACGGTGGGTCGAGCTACTCAGTGATTACGAATGTGAAATTCGTTATCATCCGGGTAAAGCCAATGCAGTAGCTGACGCCCTAAGTAGGAAAGAATATTCTGGTCGTAGAGCCAAATCATTGACTATGACTATCCATTCGCACTTGTCCACACAAATTAGGGAGGCTCAGCTCGACGCTTTGAAACCTGAAAATGTGGCGGGTGAATCCCTGAGAGGGATGGATAAGAACTTGGAGGTTAAGGGTGGCAGAGCTTATTTTCTCATGGATCGGATCTGGACCCCGAAACGCGGTGGTTTCAGAGACTTGGTGGACTTGATACCATATGGTTCATCGTCGATAGATTGACCAAGTCCGCACACTTCCTGCCTATCAAGGAAACATACAAGATGGAGAAGCTTACAAGAACTTACATTAGGGAGATTGTACGACTGCACGGTGTTCCCATATCCATTATCTTGGACAGAGATAGTAGGTTCACTTCGAGGTTCTGGCAGTCGCTACAAAGTTCCTTAGGAACTAGGCTGGACATGAGTACAACCTACCAGCCACAGGCCGACGGGCAAAGTGAGAGGACTATCTAAACCTTGTAAGATATGTTGCGAGCCTGTGTGATCGACTTTGGGAAAGCATGAGATACTCATTTACCCCTTGTCGAATTTTCCTACAACAACAGTTATCACACGAGCATAAAGGCTGCTCCATTCGAGTCCCTCTATGGCCGAAAGTGCAGATCCCCTCTGTGCTGGGCTGAGGTGGGTGATACCCAGTTAGCTAAAGGACGAGTTCCTGACAACACTCTCACAGGTCCGGAAATCATACGGGAAACGACAGAGAAGATCGTTCAGATTCGTGAACGATTGAAAGCCTCTAGAGACCGACAGAAAAGCTACGCTGATAAACGAAGGAAACCATTGGAATTCCAGGTGGGCGACCGTGTTCTATTGAAGGTCTCACCCTGGAAAGGCTTGATACGCTTTGGAAAGCGTGGAAAGCTAAATCCAAGATACATAGGGCCTTTCGAGATTCTTGCTGGAATCGGCCATGTAACTTACAAGCTTAACTTACCGCGCGAACTCAGTAACGTACATTCTACTTTCCACGTCTCGAACTTGAAAAAGTGTCTGTCCGACGAGACTCTTGTAATTCCACTCGACGAGATCGAGATCAACGAGAGCCTCAACTTCGTGGAAGAACCTGTAGAGATCATGGACCGGGAGGTCAAGCAAACGAAACAAAGCCGTATCCCGATAGTGAAGGTTCGCTGGAACGCCAAGCGAGGACCTGAGTTCACTTGGGAGCGAGAGGATCAGATGAAACAGAAATATCCTCGTCTTTTTACTTATTTATTTGTAACTACTTATTTGCTTAAACTCTATTTTCGAGACAAAATTCCTTCTAACGGGGGGATGACGTGACAACCCGAAATTTCTATCCTGTACAACCATTCAATTCAATAGAAGTCAGAACTGTTTCTGCTAATTTTCAAGCTTTTTGGAATAAGTTTGAGTGTTTTAAAGTTAGTACTTTAGGAGATATCAGGAGAGAGGATGCCCTAGGGTTTATTGTGCAACAATAAAGTCCCAAAACTCCAAGAGTTTGGAGTTTACGGACTAAACAAGGGTGTTTACGGCCGTAAACCCTAAAAGGGGGTATAAATATGACACTTAATCATTATTTAGCACATTTCACATTTTCAAGATCCAAAACCCATTTCTCTCTCAAGTATCATCCGACTTTTCTTCTTGATCTTCAACTTTGTAAGTGTTTCTAGCCCTAAAAAGTTGATATCTTACTTAATCTAGTGATCTTACATGATTCCATCCGTGAAATCATTCCAAAAGTGTAGATCTTCAAGTTTCACCAAGAACACCAAGAACACGCACTAGTGTTCTTGGACTTTTAGCACCTTTTCAAGCTACTACATAGTAAGTACTCTTACTCTAGTGTATTATAAGACTTGTTACACTTATAAACATCTAGAAACACCAAGGAATCACAAGATGAAAGGTGTTTACGGTCCAAGAACACCTTGGACCGTAAACCCTAACAAAGGGGCCAAAGTGGCCCTAGTCCCTTACCAAGCCTTGGAAACTAGCCTAGACCCCTTCCTTGATGTCCTTAGTACTTGAAAACATCAAAAGACCATAAACCATTTGGGTTTACGGCCGTAAACCCAAAGAAAAATGGTCCAAGGACCGTAAACTCCACAAAAGAGTGAAATGGTGCCCTAAACACTTCCTAAGGCTTAAACATGAAGTAGGAATGCTTCTTATTACCTTTAGAGCTGCAAAACACAAAATGGTAGATGTACCATGAGTTTACGGCCGTAAACTCATGAGTTTACGCCCGTAAACTAAGAGGGTTATGGTCACAAAACCGTAAACTCCAAGGGAGTTTACCCTTGAACCCTGAACTCAATAGCAATGTCCTACAACACTTAGATGCAATCCTTAGCACTTACAACACTTAAATAAGGTGTTTTACATGTCCTAGGATGTCTTAACTTTGTTAATTAGTTGTTTAAAGACTAATTGGATACATATATGTGTTATTATATGTTACCTAGGATCATTGTGTGTGTACAAGTCTTCACTTGACACCTAGCATCCTATACATTACGTTCATCCAAACCACTCACTACAGCTGCGTTCATACCCCTTAATTAACCTTTTAAATGTTTTAAATGCTTTTATGGGGGGGGGGGGGAATACAAGTTGAAAATTTATAGTTATTATGTCAATCACATGTGATTAATAACTACCAAACAAGTGGATTTCTTACTTTTCAAACTGTGTTACCAAACTGTTTTACTACAAACTGTTTTACAAACTCTTTTTCATATCAAATGCTTTTGTCAAACCCTTTTACATGTCAAATATTGTTACTTAAACTCTTTTAAACTTATATTCTGTTAAAAGTGTATCTATATAGATATAGTTATATAAGTAGGATTGAAAGGACTTAGGACTGATAGCTCACCTTACTTCCTGTTCCTTGTTTGGTTGTGGACTTAGGGTATCAGGGTTATTTGTCCGAAGGTCGTTTGAATCCTAGTTATATATTATATATATGTATATAGATATAAAAGGTTATTTCTTTCCAGTTCAATACCTTTGGGTAGCAAGGGTATACAAACATGTTCATACGTACAAACAACATTACTAGTAAACTATAATAGGTATTGTTTAGGAAGTTACAAATCTATTACTAGACCAATGAAACATACAATTAGTCAGTTCATACATGTGTCATAACTTATAGTGATGAGAAAGAAACATAACTTATAGTGATGAGAAACAAACATAACTTACAGTGATGAGAAACAAACATAACTTATAGTGATGAGAAACAAACATAATTTATAGTGATGAGAAACAAACATAACTTATAGTGATGAGAAACAAACATAATACACAGTGAAGAGAAACAAACAATACCATACAGAGAGAACATACATACAGGCTAGACAGAGGAAGAACACACAATACAGCTAGCACATACATTACATATACATTATTACAGTTATGTGAGCCACGTAACGGGGCATGGCACCACCTGCCATGACCGTTTTGTATCCAAAATCTCCTTAATTGGGGAGCGTATGAGTTTGTGTATAGATCTATACTGGATTGACTATCCTACACCTTGATGCTCGCTGCAGTGGGACTTGCAAGTCTACGGGTGCCAAACGTCATTTCTTACGACGTCTTACATCGTCGTTTTACTAGATTCGATAGCAGGATACAGGCCGATTACATGGTACCTTAAAATAACAATTGATTTAAGGTAGTTAGTACAACAGTAGTTACTTAATTCAACACTACAGTACTATTTCATTTTCCCATTACATTCACTTTGTGAACATTCACACAATGAACAGTAATGTAAAAACTATATTTTTGGTTATTAATAGTCAAATTTGGGAAAGTACATACTCTTACAAGAGACACACACACAGACACTAGATGCCTTGGTAGAAGGCTACTTTTAGTAAGAAACATAGGGTTTTCTAGGAGAATTCAAACATCTTACAAACATCTTACAAACATCTTACCAACATCTTACAAATGCTTTCATACAAATACAGACACTAATATACTTATGATCTCACCAGCTTTAAAGCTGATAAACTCTTTCAAAATAACTTGTATTCTCAGGTCACCAGTAGACAGGTATCGGTGCCAGGTTTTAAGAAGATGGAGCTCGTTCAAGACTTATCTTTTATTTTGATACATATTTTTGGTGACTATTTAACTTGATAGAACACACTTGTATGAAATTATATTATTAATGCAATGGATGATGTTGTTGCTTGTTTACTACTTTGCATTGTCGTGATACTGTACATGACGTCCTCCACCCCCGAACGATTCCGCCGTTCCGGTTTTGGGGTGTGACATGTTTGCTGGATCCTAACTCAATAATTCCTCCTTCTTCATTCAAAAGCTTCCAAGAGCACAAAAAAGAGTTCCAACAACAGAGGGAAGAGATTAGGGTTTCTTCAAGGCTTGATGATGCTAATGAAGGATGAGGATGAGCTAACCATAGCCTCATCATTCCATTAAATACGAAGCAACCCATAAAAATTAGGGTTTTTGCCATCAGGCGGCTGCCACGTCATGACCACATGCTGCCACGTTGTGGCTGCTAAATGAAACCTGCGTTTTAATCTTGAATTTCCACGTCGTGGTGGAGCTTCACCACATCGAGGCAGCGCTAAACATAAAAGAAAAATAATTACAAAGTACCTCAAAATCTGGATGTTACATTAACAGCCTTATGTTATGATCTGTAACTGTGCAGCGGAGACCCTTTGACCTCAGTCATTCGATGTATAAATGATTGGCACACCGTGACACCGTTCTTGCCACGCCTTGGTACTCTATCCCCACTAGAAACTTACTTTGGTCACCACGCTATGCCACCCATATGCCGAGTTGCGGGGAAAAGTATGTTGCTTTTTCTTTCTCACGTAGAAAACTCTCCTTGTCGTGGCACTTAGTCCACCATGATGCGGTTCCTACATTGGGACATTTTTTTCCAACTTCTATCCTTCATATTTTCTTTGTTTCTTTCCCTTTTTATATGATCTTTATATCCATACAAAGGTGGGAACATTCTCTAAACATAGGTTAAGTCACTTCTTATTGAATTAATATGGGTCTTAATCTATTATGTCACAAAGTTGGCCCAAAAAGCATAAAAATACCAATTTTACCATTTTGGCAAAAAATGCATATTTTAATGCATTATTTCTCTTAATCTTACTCATCTAACCTCTTCTTAGAGACTTAAACCCTTATTTGCCATTTTCATGAAGTTACAACTTCATATTTTTATCCTTTTCTCATAAATGACCAAATTGCTCTTTTGGTCCATCTTTTTATCAATTTACTCTAAATTTAAGGTTCTTACAAATAACATGTATGATTTTATTAATTTTCTTAATACTTCAGTCCATATTGTCGAGCTTTGCATTTAACGATGCTAATCTGTCAGATCCTTCTCTCATTATTTATTCTTGAATTCCTCCATCTCTTGGTGAGTGCCATCGATGATAATGGTTTGCCAAATTCTCTATAATCTCCTTACATGCCGCTAAATTTATTTTCGTAATCTGACCTTGTGATTCAAGAAGTTTTCTTTGTAAACATTCATTCCATTATAATTCTTAGAACATGAAAAGTGATCCTTAGACAATACGAGGCAATCTGGATTCTGGGATGTATGAATGTCCTAAGTATGAAGTTTCCGAGGGAGTGAAGATTAATGAGATAGAAGTGACTAGATGATCTAAATCCTAGTACTATTTTGTTTATTAACACTTCGTTTTGTTTACTGTTGCGCATACAAGATACAAAGTCAACCATAACGATATACAAGATACAAGGTCAACCATAACGATATGTCAGGTGGTTGATCTGTGGTTAACTTGTAGTACAAGTGTCACTTTTTGTAATTGGTCCAAAGTTAGTATAAGTAGGACCATTACCCCATGTAATTGCATACAACCTTTTGATACTTTTGAAGTATCAATCAAGAATCATCCAGCCAATTATTTTTACATTCTCTTTGTTATTGTTCATAGTCATACGTTTAATACTCTTTATTATTATCTTTAATACTTTGTTGATTAACATCTTTAAGGCTTAATTGGTTTTATCTAGTCTTGACTGGAAATATTATTTGCTTCCATTGTTGTGTTTATTTCAAGGTTTGACTTCTCAAACCTTTTCCTAGATATCTTTGGATATCCCCTGTTCTCTCAATTGGTATTAGAGACAAAGTGGTTGTCCTTTGAATCCACACAATCAAATTATAGTTGGTTGAGATTACCTTGGTGCCTCAATCATTTATGTTTGTGGATAAAATTTCTTCTATAATAGCACTTTTGATCAAAATACCACACAACAATAGCTTCTCCTAATCAAAATCAATAACAAATGTGTTCAATGCGAAATGCAAACTAAGTGGGTTAACCTTCTAGACCCTATTGCTAGTTGTGGAAGAGTATCATCATTGGGAAGTTAGAATGGAGAGATTCTTGGTTGGAAAAGGAATGGGTGAAGAAATTTGGAGATCTCATAGTGAAGGTCCTGATGTCCTGGTTAGACAGATGGTTAGAGATGCTGCAGCTGCGCTTATAGGTCAAGAAGAGCTCAGACTTGCACCTTTAATAGCCAACAAAATCGATAAGCTCCATGCGGATCGAATTGCTTTCTATAAAATGGAGTTTGGTGTTCCACCATCTCTCTTTGACCACATAAAGATGTGAAAATCAGCCAAAGAGATATTGGAGACTCTTCAACGTCTGTATGAAGGTTCAGAAAACATGAAGGACAAGCATCTAACCTCAGTGGTGAATGATTTTAACGCATTCACTAAAACACCTAGAGTATCTGTTGCCTCAACTTCGAATCGGTACAAAATTATGGTAAATAACATGACGACGTATGGTGTTGTCTGAAATCCTCTTGCATACAACCTAAAGATCATCAATAGCCTTGGAAAGGGATGGGGTAACATCAAGTCTTATCTCTAGAGTAATGGATCACTGATGAAACTGAATTTGTATCAACTCTTTAACGAACTACAAGGTTACGAGTCCAATGTTGCTCAATCCATAAGAGAACTTTTTGGTGTTCCTCTTGCTCTTGTCAATTCAGTACAACCACCACCTCCGAACCTTGTTGTTTCAGACCCTTTCAGATCGGTTCCACCTGTGCCACCTATCTTATCTCCTATGTTTGAAGAAAGCTTTGCTCCTGAAGCTACAGATGTCGAACTTCATTTCCAACAAGACTCCATTTTGTTGTGCGTGGAGCATAGGAGACAATGGAACAACAATCAACATCCTTATCTAAGCATATTTTAAACCCCATACCAAGATCCTCACCAAAATAACCCTCAATATTATCCTAAACCGACTAAAAACCCACAATCTTACCAACCAGACCTTCTAAATCCAACTTCAGAACCACAAGTCAATCCCTCTTCAATTAAACCCAGAATCACCCGTCACAAATATGGTCCCAGAAACCACTATGTAAGAGACGGTCAGGTTGAAGAGCCTTAGAAACCAAAGGTGAAGGATTCTTCTTAGTATGCTCATCGTTCACAAGAATTAGCAGAAAATGAGAAGGCGTTTGTTACAACTGTCTCTTGGAATGTGGAAGGTTACTAGTTATTTGGAGATGAGAATGATGGGAAGTATGGGAAAAATACATGTCTCATGGAAAGGAAAACTATTAAGTGTGATGAAGGGTACTGGTCATCTGGTTCTGAAGATGAAGATGAAGATGCTGAGCCTAATTGTTGCTACATGGCAACAAACGATCCACCAGACAGAATCATCATTCAACAGGTAAAATACATGATATTTGAAAATAATTTTGACTTATCTGTTTGTGAACCTTATCTAACTCAAATCGAATAAGATATGAAAGTAATCCTCAAAGCCTATGAGTCTGTCATAGATGTTAGTGAGAAGCTGGATAGTTAATTACACAGACTTAGATTACGTTTTGAAGATCGCAAGATTAAGACAGATTCTTTAGAAAGAGAACTTGTAATAGTTAAGGATGAATGTATTATCTTGAATGAAAATGTGCTATTTCAGTTAGTGAAAGAAATATTTTGGTTAATGATAATATTCGTCTTAATGATAAAATTGATAAGTTGCATAATTCCATTGATATCATTGAGTCGAATGAAAGGATAACTCATAATTTTCGTCATCCCTGGTCCAAAGCTCCTGGTCTGGGAAGCGAGTTTCCGAATCCAGTTGTTACGCCCGTGAATGAACTTAAAAACCTAATTTTTATGTATGACATTCCAAATCACACTTATTTGGATACTCCTATCTCTCCATTGTCATAAATTCAAGAACCGACATGAGGATAATAATACTTGATTCTCAAATTCAAACATGTGACTATCATATGTATTGATTCCACACAACTTCTGTATTTCATATCCTTGGACCTGATTCAATCTTAAGAAGTTCTACGTGGTACCGAGGGGGGGTGTCACACCCCAAAATCAGAACGGCGGAAACGTTCGAGGGTGGAGGACGTCATGTTCAGTATCACAACAATGCAAAGTAGTAAATAAGCAACAACATCATCCATTGCATTAATAATATAATTTCATACAAGTGTGTTCTGTCAAGTTATATAGACACCAAAAATATACATCAAAATAAAAGATGAGTCTTGAACGAGCTCCATCTTCTCAAAACCTGGCACCGGTACCTGTCTACTGGTGACCTGAGAATACAAGTTATTTTGAAAGAGTTTATCAGCTTTAAAGCTGGTGAGATCATAAGTATATTAGTGTCTGTATTTGTTATGAAAGTGTTTGTAAGTCTGTACTGTATAAGTTTTGCAAAAGTTTGTAATTGTTTAAACTCTCCTAGAAAACCCTATGTTTCCTACTAAAAGCAGCCTTCTACCAAGGCATCTAGTATATGTGTGTGTGTCTCTTGTAAGAGTGTGTATTTTCCCAAGTCTGACTATCAATAACCAAAAATATAGTTTCTACATTATTGTTTATTGTGTGAATATCACAAAGTAAATGTAGAGGGAAAATGAAATAGTATTGTAGTGTTGTATTAAGTAACTACTGCTGTACTAATTACTTTAAACTATTTGTTATTTAAAGAACCATGTGATCGGCCTGTATCCTGCTACCGACTCTATAGTAAAACGACGATGTAAGACGTCGTAAGAAATGACGTTTGGCACCCGTAGACTTGCAAGTCCCACTGTAGCGAGCAGCAAGGTGTAGGATAGTCAATCCAGTATAGATCTATACAAAAACTCATACGCTCCCCATTTAAGGAGATTCTGGATACAAAACGGGTCATGACAAGTAGTGCCATGCCCTGGTTAAGTGGCTCGCATAACTGTATGTAATGTATATGTATATGTATATGTATGTGCTAGCTGTATTGTGTGTTCTTTCTCTGTCTAGCCTGTATGTTTTGTTTCTCATCACTGTGTATTATGTTTGTTTCTCATCACTATGTATTATGTTTGTTTCTCATCACTATGTATTACTCATGAATGAACTGACTCATTGTATGTTTCATTGTTTTAGTAATAGTATATTCCTAAACTATACCTATTATAGTTTACTAGTAATGTTGTTTGTGTATATGAACATGTTTGTATACCTTTGCTACCCAAAGGCATTGAACTGAATGAAAGAAGTAACCTTTTATATCTATACACATATACATGATATATAACTAGGATTCAAACGACCTTCGGACAAATAACCTGAATACCCTAAGTCCACAACCAAACAAGGAACAGGAAGTAAGGTGAGCTATCAGTCCTAAGTCCTTTCAATCCTACTTATATAACTATATCTATATAGATACATAGAATATAAGTTAAAAGAGTTTAAGTAAAAGTATTTAACATGTAAAAGAGTTTGATAAAAGCATTTGGTATGTAAAAGAGTTTGTTAGACAGTTTGAAGTAAAACAGTTTGGTAACACAGTTTGAAAAGTAAGAAATCCACTTGTTTGGTAGTTATTAATCACATGTGATTGATATAATAACTATAATTGTTCAACTTGTATCCCCCCCATAAAAGCATTTAAAAACATTTAAAAGGTTAATTAAGGGGTATAAACTCACCTGTAGTGAGTGGTTTGGATGAACGGATTGTATAGGATGCTAAGTGGCAAGTGAAGACTTGAGCACACACGAGGATCCTATTTAACATATAATGATACATATATGAATATAATTAGTGCTTATAACAACTAATTAGTGACTTTTAACCACCTTAGGGACTAGTAAACACTTATTTTGAAGCGTTACAACCATATATGATTGTATATAAGGGGTATATGGCTATTCAAGGGAGTGTATGGTCAATATGCACACTATTTGTGTATGTGCGGACAGGGTGTGTGTGCGGCCGCACACTCCCTATGGAATGTGCCAAAACGTATTTTAAGACTTTAGGACTCATCTAGGAAGGTTTCTTACTTCATTCTTTAGCCTTATATGGAGTTTATTGCCATCTTTGGACATCAAAAGGGTGTGTGCGGCCACCATGATGTGTGCGGCCGCACACCCTTTATGAACATGATAAAATCATGTTTTTCTAGCATATCATCAAGTGTTCTTACCATATAACAAGTTATGATAAGTGTATGCACGTTATAGAGGCTTGAAAGGGTGTTTAAGGTCCAAAACTAGTGCGTGTTCTTGGTGTTCTTGGCTAAAAATGGATGTTTTCATGGATCAAACCAAGGGAAAAGGCTAGCTAGGGTCCTATATCAACAAATAAAAGGAAGGATTACTACCTTTTATGAAGACTAATATGAAGATTTGGATGATACTTGAGAGGATTTCGAGTTCTAGCTTTGAAGAAGTGGAAAAGTGTTCAAAAATGACAAGTATAGTATATATATGGGAGAGTGTGCGGTTGGGATGGGTGCGTGGCCGCACACTCTTGTGTGTGGCCGCACACTCCATATGTTGGAGTGTTTGGCTCATTTTCAAGTTGTTACACTCTCAAAACTCATCCCACGACTCTTACCTTGATTATACTAGGTTTTAAACACTCTTCTTGACTCTAAATAGTGCTTGAAAATAGCAAAAACGAGTCTAACCTTCATTGATTTGAACAAGTGCATAAGATAAAAATTTCGGATTGTCACATCATCCCCCCGTTAGAGGGAATTTCGTCCCGAAATTAGAGTTTAAGCAATAAGTAGTTACAAATAACTAAGTAAAAAGACGAGGATATTTCAGTTTCATCTGATCCTCTCACTCCCAAGTGAATTCAGGTCCTTGCTTGGCGTTCCAGCGAACCTTCACTATCGGGATACGGCTTTGTTTCGTTTGCTTGACCTCTCGGTCCATGATCTCTACAGGTTCTTCCACGAAGTTGAGGCTCTCGTTGATCTCGATCTCATCGAGTGGGATTACAAGAGTCTCGTCGGACAGACACTTTTTCAAGTTCGAGACGTGGAAAATAGAATGTACGTTACTGAGTTCGTGCGGTAAGTTAAGTTTGTAAGCTATATGGCCGATTCTGGCAAGAATCTCGAAAGGCCCTATGTACCTTGGATTTAGCTTTCCATGCTTTCCGAAGCGTATCAAGCCCTTCCAGGGTGAGACCTTCAATAGAACACGGTCGCCCACCTGGAATTCCAACGGTTTCCTTCGTTTATCAGCGTAGCTTTTCCGTCGGTCTCTAGAGGCTTTCAATCGTTCACGAATTTGAACGATCTTCTCTGTCGTTTCCCGTATGATCCCCGGACTCGTGAGAGTGCTTTCAGGAACTCGTCCTTTAGCTAATTGGGTATCACCCACCTCAGCCCAACACAAAGGGGATCTGCACTTTCGGCCATAGAGGGCCTCGAATGGAGCAGCCTTTATGCTCGTGATAACTGTTGTTGTAGGAAAATTCGACAAGGGGTAAATGAGTATCCCATGCTTTCCCAAAGTCGATCACACAGGCTCGCAACATATCTTCCAAGGTTTGAATAGTCCTCTCACTTTGCCCGTCTGTCTGTGGATGGTAGGTTGTACTCATGTCCAGCCTAGTTCCTAGGGAACTTTGTAACGACTGCCAGAACCTCAAAGTGAATCTACTATCTCTGTCTGAGATAATAGATATGGGAACACCGTGCAATCGTACAATCTCCCTAATTTAAGTTCTTGTAAGCTTCTCCATCTTGTCTATTTCCTTGATAGGCAGGAAGTGTGCAGACTTGGTCAATCTGTCGACGATGACCCATATGGTATCAAGTCCACCCGTTGTCTTAGGCAACTTGGTTATGAAATCCATAGTGATCCACTCCCACTTCCATTCCGGTATCTCTGGCTGTTGTAGTAGACCGGAGGGTTTCTGGTATTCGACCTTGACCTTGGCGCAAGTAAGGCATTTACTCACGAAGGTAGCAATCTCTGCTTTCATGTTAGGCCACCAGTATAGCTTTTTAAGATCCATATACATCTTATCTGAACCTGGGTGGATGGAATAACGAGTGTTGTGCGCCTCGTTCATGACCAAGTCTCTGAAACCTCTAGGTTTCGGGGTCCAGATCCGATCCATGAAATAATAAGCTCCGCTACCCTTAACCTCCAAGTTCGTATCCATCCCTCTCAAGGATTCACCTGCCATATATTCAGGTTTCAAAGCGTCGAGCTGAGCCTCCTTAATTTGCGTGGACAAGTGTGAATGGATAGACATAGTCAATGATTTGACTCTACGACCAAAATATTCTTTCCGACTTAGGGCGTCAGCTACTACGTTGGCCTTGCCCGGATGATAACGAATTTCGCATTCGTAATCACTGAGTAGTTCGACCCACCGTCGTTGTCTCATGTTGAGCTCTTTCTGGTCGAATATGTGTTGTAGGCTCTTGTGGTCTGTAAAGATAGTGCTTTTTGTACCATACAGGTAGTGTCTCCAGATCTTTAGAGCAAACACAACTGCTCCTAGCTCAAGATTGTGGGTAGTGTAGTTGACCTCGTGTGTCTTCAGCATGTCTCGAGGCATATGCGATGACCTTACCTCGCTGCATCAGAACACATCCGAGTCCTTGATTCGACGCATCACAATACACAACGAAATCTTCTATCCCTTCGGGGAGGGATAGTATTGGTGCGGTGCACAAGGCTCTTTTGAGCGTTTGGAACGCTCTCTCCTACTTCTCTTCCCAGTCAAAGGCCACGCCTTTCTGGGTCAGTGTTGTAAGAGGTTTCGCAATGCGGGAGAAGTTCTGAATGAACCTGCGATAGTAGCCAGCGAGGCCTAGAAATTGACGAATTTATGTAGGCGTCTTCGGTGCTGACCAGCTCTCAATGGATTTGATTTTGGAAGGGTCCACGTATATTCCCTCTTTGCTAACCACGTGCCCTAAGAATTCGACTCTTCGGATCCAAAATTCGCATTTCGAGAACTTCGCATAGAGCTTCTCCGAACGAAGTGTTTCTAAGACCTGTCGCAGATGTTGATTATGTTCTTCCTTACTACGAGAGTAGATAAGTATGTCATTGATGAAGACGATGACGAACTGATCCAAGTAAGGACGACACACCCTATTCATTAAGTCCATGAATACTGCGGGCGTGTTTGTCAATCCGAACGGCATCACTACGAATTCGTAGTGCCCATAACGAGTTCGGAAGGTTGTCTTCGGAACATCCTCCCCTAGCACTCGTAGTTGGTGATATCCGGATCTTAAGTCGATTTTGGAAAAGAAATTCGCCCCTTGAAGTTGGTCGAATAAATCGTCAATCCGAGGCAAAGGATAATGATTTTTGACGGTCGGTTTGTTGAGCTCCCTCTAGTTGATGCACATACGAAACGATCCGTCTTTCTTCTTGACGAACAAGACTGGAGCTCCCCAGGGTGAGAAGCTGGGTCTTATAAAGCCCTTGCTGAGCAGTTCGTTAAGTTGACAGGACAGTTCTTGCATCTCTACAGGTGCTAGACGATAGGGCGATTTGGCTACTGGGGTAGCCCCTGAAATTAAGTCGATTCTGAACTCGACTTGACGTTGCGGAGGCAATCCTGGGAGTTCTTCTGGAAAGATGTCGGGAAAGTCGCATACCACCGGAATGTTCTGAATGTCTTTCGTTTCTTGGCTCACGTCGACCACATGAGCAAGGAATGCGCGACATTCCTTTCGCAAGAATTTCTGAGCTTGAATGTCCGACATGATACGAAGGTTCGTGCCGGGTTTGTCGCCATAAACTACTAGGGTTTCGCCAGACAGCAGATTATGGCGTACAGCCTTCTCGTAACACATAATGTC
Source organism: Lactuca virosa (assembly GCF_052849685.1). Lineage (NCBI taxonomy): Eukaryota > Viridiplantae > Streptophyta > Magnoliopsida > Asterales > Asteraceae > Lactuca > Lactuca virosa. Next base: position 274,808,502 of record NC_136434.1, on the reverse strand, counting down.
GGCACGATGAAGACTCAACCAATCCATGCCGATAATGACGTCGAAACGTTTAATTGAGACCGACATGAGATCGATCGAAAATGAATGACTATCTAGTGATAGGGTACACCCTATGAATATACTGCTAGTGCTCTCTGTCTTTCCATTAGCCATTTCTACAGTGAACGGTTCTTTAAGTGCTCGTGATTTTTGCTTAAGTAAATGAGCAAATTTTTGATTCACGAAACTCCTCTCCGCTCCACTATCAAACAGTATGCATGCATAAGAGTTATCGAGGAGAAACGTACCAGTGACTACTATGGGGTCGGCAACTGCTTCCTCGTGGCCTATGGCCAGAACTCTTGCCACTCCACCAGAATTCCCTGCCTTCGGGCAGTTCCTTTTGTAGTGGCCTACCTCGCCACAACCGTAGCAAGCTTGGCCCACTCCTGTTCCGGGGACTTGGTTGATTGGCCTAGCCGGAGCTTTGCAGAAACGGGCAGTGTGCCCCTTCCTGTTGCAGTTCAAACACTGCATTTCCCGACAGGCACCGACGTGGTGGAAGTTGCATTTGTTGCACTTAGGCAAACTTCCAGCGTACTGCTTTACCGGAGCAGCAGCGGCAGGTGCTATCGCAGCATGGACTGCCACGACCTGCTGCTTTTTGGCAGCCTTTGTCTTTCTCTTGTCATCCCAAAACTTCCGCTTGGAATCAGCGGTTCTGGCGGGTTCTGAGATGGCCAGGGTTGTTGTCGCGGCCGGGGTACGAGCCCCATGGTCTATAAGCTGCTGTGCCAATCGCTTGGCACTATCGAATGTAGTGGGGTTTGAAGCCAAAACATTTCCCTGGAATGGAGGCACCAGCCCCCATATGTATCTTTCAATCTTCTTCCCCTCTGTATGAACCATGTTGGGACAGAGGGCCACCAGTTCACAGAACCTGGCGGTGTAGGAGACTATGTTGGAGCCCTTCATGGTTAGGCTCCCCAGTTCTTCCTCTAGCTTTTGGATTTCGCCCCTTGGGCAGTACTCCTCAACCATTAGCTCTCTCAGAGCTTCCCAGCCCATAGCATTTGCCACTATAAGGGATAGTGACTTGACATGGCTATTCCACCATGTTAGGGCTTTTGACTCGAAGGTGCAAGCAGCAAACTTGACCTTGCTTCCCTCCGGGCATGAGCAGATCTCAAAGACCGACTCTGTCTTTTCGAACCATTGCGAGAGGGCAATGACTCTGCCAGTCCCCTTAAAGGACAATGGCTTGCAGTTTGTGAAGTCCTTGTAGGAGCACTCTCTGGAGTGCATAGGGATTTCACCATGAGTAGATAAGACAGGGGTTCCTCCTCCAGTGGAACCAGAAGAATGATATTGTGCCATGGCTGTAGCCACAGCCGCAGCTACAACAACATTCTGGGCTACCGTGTCGAATTGAGGAGCAGGTGGTGTTGGTGCGGGAGGATCGCGTCTTGTAGATTTATGAGGAGGCATTTTTAAACTATAAGATTAGAAACATGAAGGTATTGATAAGAATTTAAAAGGAAATAGATAAGAATGACTCATGGACTAACTCTCCATAGTCCAACAGCACAAATGAATAAAACGATTGATTGTAAGCGAAAGCATTTGGATATAATTTCCATTAGATTAGATATCTGTCAATAATATTGGGATTATAGATGTAATGAGTTCGGGAAAGATGACCTAGAAGTAGGTCTTACATCAACCAAGATGGAAAATTTTGACAGACTACAACCTAATCAAGACCTAACAGGTCTAAGATTTACAAAGATAGGAAATTAGACCAAAGTTTTTACATAACTAGGTTATATCCAAAAGAGAAGTCGATGAGACTCTATCGGCGACGAGAACTACTAGAGTGAGTCCTTGAATCTGACAGAAGACGTTCTATGTTTCTCACGCGCCTATCAGATCCTGCTTGCTGAGCTCAAAGTTTTGTGACTTCAGCTTGGGTTTCAGCAAGTTCCCTCTGCAGAACTGCATTGCGGACCTGAGTCTTTTCATGAGCAGACTCTAGCTGGTGAATGCGGACTGTGTTAACGCCAGAGTTGGCGTCAATCTCCACTACTCGGTCAATAGCTGCTCGACCTTGCTCGGTGTTTCGAGCAATCCTACGAACCATGATGGGTAGGACCCTGTCAGCTGAACCTCCCTCGGTGAGGCTGTAGAAGCTTCTGTCTCCATTGTAGAGAATGGGTTGGCCCTGTTCCTGACTCCATCTATTCAAGTTTGTGGCCCACAGAGGAGTGGGTCCTTGAAATGCTGGACGAGGGTTCAGGTTTGGGTCTTGAGCAGCTGGGGGTAGGTTGTTGACTTCAGGCTCTGAGTCAGAACCATCAGAAAAGCCTCCAGCTTCGTGATCATCCAAAGGGATTGGGTGATCATCTTCTGGCTCTTCTCCCAGCCATCCTGCATTGCCGTTGTTGGGGTAGTACGGGTGTCCGGGCATATGGAATCCAGCCATGAAATCTACGCGAGAAAAGGGATAAAGAAATAACTAAATAGACGCACTAATTAGTTAATTATAAGATGATCATTACTAGTTACTCCAACATTTGCGTAGTGCATACCAGTCATATGTAATCAAGACAGGATAGACCTTCGAATAAGCGACCCTAACTCTAAGCCCACAACCAAACAAGGAACAGGAAGTAAAGCAAAGATCACAGATTCTAAGTCTATGATATCCTAGACACATATAACCTTAGCGTATCCACTCCACAACTATTGACATACTTAATAAAGACCTTTAGTTCTCAGATAGGTAATTAATAGTAACACAAAATACTCCTATAGTATTTTAAGTTTATGTTCTGTTCTACTGTTCTCATTGTAGTAGTGTTGGTAAGTTTTTAGACTTGTTGCAACCTCACAACCACACTTAGGCACATGCTAATCACTCATCGGATAATGCAGTTGTACATCTTCCCAGGGTTGACCATATGTCTCTAAGTCTACTTGTGCTGCCCAACAATCGTAATACTTTTGTTCTGTCCTAGTGACACTGATTTTAGTATGAATGCAGGTATGTATACTTGGTTAAATATTTTATTATTTAAAAGTATAAACTCTTTATCAGAGTATTTTAATCCCGCTGTGTTTATAGTTCGTATATCTTTTATGGGTTGATACTCTCGATTCACTATAAACAATGCTCTGATACCAATCTATCACACCCCAAAACCGGAACGGCGGAAACGTTCGGGGGTGGAGGACGTCATGTTCAGTATCACAACAATGCAAAGTAGTAAATAAGCAACAACATCATCCATTGCATTAATAATATAATTTCATACAAGTGTGTTCTGTCAAGTTATATAGACACCAAAAATATACATCAAAATAAAAGATGAGTCTTGAACGAGCTCCATCTTCTCAAAACCTGGCACCGGTACCTGTCTACTGGTCACCTGAGAATACAAGTTATTTTGAAAGAGTTTATCAGCTTTAAAGTTGGTGAGATCATAAGTATATTAGTGTCTGTATTTGTTATGAAAGTGTTTGTAAGTCTGTACTGTATAAGTTTTGCAAAAGTTTGTAATTGTTTGAACTCTCCTAGAAAACCCTATGTGTCCTACTAAAAGCAGCCTTCTACCAAGGCATCTAGTATCTGTGTGTGTGTCTCTTGTAAGAGTGTGTATTTTCCCAAGTCTGACTATCATTAACCAAAAATATAGTTTCTACATTATTGTTTATTGTGTGAATATCACAAAGTAAATGTAAAGGGAAAATGAAATAGTACTGTAGTGTTGTATTAAGTAACTACTGCTGTACTAATTACTTTAAACTATTTGTTATTTAAAGTACCATGTGATCGGCCTGTATCCTGCTACCGACTCTATAGTAAAATGACGATGTAAGACGTCGTAAGAAATGACGTTTGGCACCCGTAGACATGCAAGTCCCACTGTAGCGAGCAACAACGTGTAGGATAGTCAATCCAGTATAGATCTATACACAAACTCATATGCTCCCCATTTAAGGAGATTCTGGATACAAACCGGGTCATGACAGGTAGTGCCATGCCCCCGTTAAGTGGCTCACATAACTGTATGTAATGTATATGTATATGTATATGTATGTGCTAGCTGTATTGTGTGTTCTTTCTCTGTCTAGCCTGTATGTTTTGTTTCTCATCACTGTGTATTATGTTTGTTTCTCATCACTATGTATTATGTTTGTTTCTCATCACTATGTATTATGTTTGTTTCTAATCACAATGTATTATGTTTGTTTCTTATCACTATGTATTACTCATGAATGAACTGACTCATTGTATGTTTCATTGTTCTAGTAATAGTATATTCCTAAACTATACCTATTATAGTTTACTAGTAATGTTGTTTGTGTATATGAACATGTTTGTATACCTTTGCTACCCAAAGGCATTGAACTGAATGAAAGAAGTAACCTTTTATATCTATACACATATACATGATATATAACTAGGATTCAAACGACCTTCGGACAAATAACCTGAATACCCTAAGTCCACAACCAAACAAGGAACAGGAAGTAAGGTGAGCTATCAGTCCTAAGTCCTTTCAATCCTACTTATATAACTATATCTATATAGATACACAGAATATAAGTTAAAAGAGTTTAAGTAAAAGTATTTAACATGTAAACGAGTTTGATAAAAGCATTTGGTATGTAAAAGAGTTTGTAAGACAGTTTGAAGTAAAACAGTTTGGTAACACAGTTTGAAAAGTAAGAAATCCACTTGTTTGGTAGTTATTAATCACATGTGATTGATATAATAACTATAATTTTTCAACTTGTATCCCCCCCATAAAAGCATTTAAAAACATTTAAAAGGTTAATTAAGGGGTATAAACTCACCTGTAGTGAGTGGTTTGGATGAACGGATTGTATAGGATGCTAAGTGGCAAGTGAAGACTTGAGCACACACGCGGATCCTATTTAACATATAATGATACATATATGAATATAATTAGTGCTTATAACAACTAATTAGTGACTTTTAACCACCTTAGGGACTAGTAAACACTTATTTTGAAGCGTTACAACCATATATGATTGTATATAAGGGGTATATGGCTATTCAAGGGAGTGTATGGTCAATATGCACACTATTTGTGTGTGTGCGGCCAGGGTGTGTGTGCGGCCGTACACTCCCTATGGAATGTGCCAAAACGTATTTTAAGACTTTAGGACTCATCTAGGAAGGTTTCTTACTTCATGCTTTAGCCTTATATGGAGTTTATTGCCATCTTTGGACATCAAAAGGGTGTGTGCGGCCACCATGATGTGTGCGGCAGCACACCCTTGATGAACATGATAAAATCATGTTTTTCTAGCATATCATCAAGTGTTCTTACCATATAACAAGTTATGATAAGTGTATACACGTTATAGAGGCTTGAAAGGGTGTTTAAGGTCCAAAACTAGTGCGTGTTCTTGGTGTTCTTGGCTAAAAATGGATGTTTTCACGGATCAAACCAAGGGAAAAGGCTAGCTAGGGTCGTATATCAACAAATAAAAGGAAGGATTACTAACTTTTATGAAGATCAAGATGAAGATTTGGATGATACTTGAGAGGATTTCGAGTTCTAGCTTTGAAGAAGTGGAAAAGTGTTCAAAAATGACAAGTGTAGTATATATATGGGAGAGTGTGCAGTTGGGATGGGTGTGTGGCCGTACACTCCATATGTTGGAGTGTTTGGCTCATTTTCAAGTTGTTACACTCTCAAAACTCATCCCACGACTCTTACCTTGATTATACTAGGTTTTAAACACTCTTCTTGACTCTAAATAGTGCTTGAAAATAGCAAAAACGAGTCTAACCTTCATTGATTTGAATAAGTGCATAAGATAAAAATTTCGGATTGTCACAGGGGGCATTGGAGATTATCTCAAGTCCTCCGAACAATTGTGTTATTGAGGAAATCATTGCTGAGATGACCGAATATTACTTTGACAAACCAACGGAAAATGATGGTTCATTTTGGGCATCCCTAGACAGTTACATTGATGAAGAAATCATTTGTAATGACGATTCATTATCCGATTCTTTTGTTCCGAAATCCAAAGTAGTTTCTAAGTCTACCTTAGTTCCGATAATACCTTGTTTCAACAACCCATAAGTCAACATCTGAATCTAACAAGAAAGCATGGTTGAACAAGAAGGATATTGTTCATCTAAAGGTAGAAGCCAGAAAAGCAATAGAAAAAGAGACTAGGTCTAGACAGTGCTCTAGGTTCCTTGAAAAGTCAAACAAGAGAGTGTCATAGACTGTTGTTAGTCCAATAACTAGGAATCATAATACATTTTCTCCTGTTAGAATACCCAAACGTCCATCTATTTCTGTTAGCTTGGATACTCATGACTCCTCTGTTAACAAATTTAATTTAGCTGAAAAATGTGTAAAATATGTTAATGTTAAGAACTCACTAAATAGAAGTAATTATCCTTGCACAGTATCCTCTCCAATACTCCTACCTCGGAAGGAAAATTTTTTAAACAAAAATAGATTTCGAAAATCAAATGTGCCTATGAGATCACTGAATAAAGGAAAGGATATTCAACACTTAGATGTGAAAAATCTTTCAAAAAATTTTGTTCTAGAAATATGAAAGGAAAGTTAAGGAAAATTTGATTTCAAAGGAATCGCAGAAAATAGTTTTTAAAAAACAATATGGGAAAACAGTTCATCCAAATAAAATAATTTCTAAACCACCAAAAGTTAAATATGATTTATGAATTAATGAAAGGATTGTAACATTTTGCTTCTTCCTGAATGAACCTCAGAAAGATCAATCTGAGATCCCAACAGTTCGGGAATCCAAAGCAAAGTCCAAAGCCCGTACTATAGTCCCTGGTTCTACCTTGGAGCCTAAAAACTCCAAAACTCACTAAATTTATAGGCTTTTTGTACTTTAGAACAAGATACAATATGATGTGTTGATAGTTCTTATTCCATGCATATGACTGGGCAGAACGATTTTCGATGAGATATCAAATTAACTCTGAAATATGGTTACATTGCTTATGGAAAAAGCACAAATTCTCATATTCAAGTTTATGGAATCCTGAAAAATGGCAACTTCTCTGTCTCCAATTGTCTCACCCCCAAACCAGAACGGCGAAACGTTCGGGGGCGGAGGACGTCATGTTCAGTATCATAACAATGCACAATAGTAAAACAAGCAACAACATCATCCATTGTATTAATAATATAGGTAATACAATTATGTTCTTAATGTAATTGTAAGACACCAAAAATATATATATCAAAATAAAAGACGAGTCTTGAACACGCTCCGTCTTCTCAAAACCTGGTCCAGTGTACCTGTCTACTGGTGACCTGAGAATACAAGTTATTTTGAAAGAGTAGATCCACATTAAAGCTGGTGAGTTCATAAGTATTTTAGTGTCAAATGCTTGTATAACTTTGAAGAAAATGTTTGTAAGTGTTTGATGTAAAGTTTTTAAATGTCAGATGTAAAGTTTGTAAATGTCCGATGTAAATTTTGTAAATGTGTGATGTAAAGTTTGTTTACTTCCTAGAAAATCCTATATTTTCTACTAAAATGGAGAGTAGTCTTCTACCAAGACCCGACTGTTCTGAATGTTTGTTCTTTTGTAAAAGTGAGTGTTTTCCCAAGTATATGACTATTATTACCTTGAAAATAGTTTACATTACCTTTTATGTGAGAAGATCACTATATGAATGTAATGGGAAAATGACAGTGTACAGTAATGTTGTAATAAGTAACTACTAAAACACTAACTACCTTAAAACCAATTTTATTAATTAAGGTTAAGATGTGATATGGTTATAACCATGCAGATTGACAAGTGTTTAACACGACGACCTGCTGGCGTCGAAACTGATGTGACATTTGTCACCCCTTGGCCTTGCCGGCCAAACTGTAGCGAACAGTTGGGATGCGGGCTTGTCAGTCCCGTATAGATCTATACACACAATGCCCGCTCTCCTTCTAGGAGACTCTGGTTACAAAACACGACCTAACAAGTATATTGCTAAGCCATGAAGTAGTTTCACATTAATGTTATCTTGTTCATGTAAAAGGATGTATGTTCCTTTCTGTTTCTTGTTATTGTATGTTCCTTTCTGTTCTTGTTATCGTATGTTCTTTCTGTTTCTCGTTATAGTATGTTCCTTCTGATTCTCGTTATAGTATGTTCTTTCTGTTTCTCGTTATAGTATGTTCTTTCTGTTTCTCGTTATACTATGTTTGAACTGACTCTTGTAAGTTTCATTGTTCTAGAAATAGTAAGTATGAGTCTCCTAAACTATACCTATTATAGTTTACTAGTAAGCTCTGTAACTGAATGACTGCTCATGTTTGTACACCCTTGCTACCCAAAGGTGTTGAACTGATTTTAAGTACTTGTATATCCACATACATATACATAATATACAACTAAGATTTAAACGACACTCGGAGAAACAAACGATACCCTAAGTCCACAACCAAACAAGGAACAGGAAATAAAGCGAGTTATCAGTCCTAAGCCCTTTCAACCTTATTTATATAACTATATCTATGTAGACATGATTTTGTCAATATATAAGTTTAAAAGAGTTTTGTAAAACGATAAAGAGTTTATTATATAAAAGAGTTTTAACCATTTGAATGGTTATTGATGACTTGATGTCAATTTATAAAATGATTTGAAATAGTTTGTTTGATAACACAATTTGAAGTATAAGAAATAAGAAATCTCTTGTTTTGATAGTTACAAATCACATGTGATTGATTATACAACTATATGGTTTTCTACTTGTATTGCCCCCCATAAAATCATTTAAAATCATTTAAAAGATATGTTTAGGGGTATGAACTCACCTGTAGTGAGTGATTCGAATGTAAGATCGATATAGGATGCTAAGTGTCAAGGGAAGTCTCGAGCACAAACGGATCCTATTAAGCATATAATGACACATATATGTATATAATTAGTGTATATAACAACTAATCATGATATGGAACCACCTTAGGGACTAGGAAACACTTGGAATGAAGTGTTACAATCACATATGATAGTACGAAAGTTGTTCACGGCCACACATGAGTGTGTTTACGGCCAAGATGTGTTCACGGCCATGGTGTTTAGGGCCATGGGTGTTTACGACCAAAGATGTTCACTGCCAAAGATGTTCTTGAGATGGGTTTATGGCCAAGGGAGAAGTTATGGTGTAAACTCTTGATGTTCTTGATGAAATGGTTGTTTCAAGGATGTATTTCAAGAGCTTCTAATGGATAACTAGTATATGGAAAGGATACTTATGTTTTGGAAGCTTGTAGAGGTGTTCACGGCCCAAAGAACTAGTGTGTGTTCTTGGTGTTCTTGAAGATCTAACCCAAAAAGAGATGATTTAACGGATGAAATCAAAGGGTTTTACTAGATTAAGAAGGATATCAACTAATAAATGGAAGAATCACTTATGTCAAGAATTAGAAGTGTTCTTGATGATACTTGAGAGAGAAATGAGTGTTCTTGAGTTGGAAGTGTGAGAAGTGAAGAAACATGAACGAATATCATACTTATGGGACTATTTTACGGCCAACCAAGAGCTTACGACCATAAACTCCAAGTGTTGGAGTTTTCCGGCTTGAATGATGCACAATGAACTCTAGCAGATACTTCCTAACACTCAATCCTTGAATGTACTATGCTTAGAACACTCAAACAGACCCTTAACAATGCTAAAAGATAGCAAAAACAAGTCTGACTTGTGATTGAATTTAATGGCTTTACAAGATAGAAATTTCGGGTTGTCACATCATCCCCCTGTTAGATAGAATTTCATCCCGAAATTAGAGTTTAAGCAATTACAAATAACTAAGTAAAAAGATGAGGATAGGGATCCGATTAGTCCTAACGACTACGATGTCTAGGTTTTCTACGGATTCTTCCACAAAGTTGGGGTTCTCGCTTACCTCGATCAAAGCGAGTGGGATAACAAAAGTCTCGTCGGACGACCAGCTTTCGAGTTAGAGACGTGGAAAGTAGGGTGTATGTTATTGGATTTCCGAGGTAGTCGGGGCCTATAAGTTACTGGATCAACTCTAGTAAGAATCTCAAATGATCTTACGTACCTTGGATTTAGCATTCCACACTTTACGAAGCGTATTCTGCCCCTCCGGATGAAACCTTCACCTGATGAGGTCACCAACCTGGAGTTTCCAAGGGTATTCTCTTATCGAAGGCGTTAGTTTTTCTGTCTGACCCTGAGAGTTTTACGTCGTTCCTGAATTTGTACTTTCTTCTCGGTAGTTTCTCGAATGAATTCCGGGCCAGCGAAGGTGCTGCCTGGAAATTGGACCTCTAGCTAGTTGTGTGTCGCCTACTTTAATCCAATGCAGAGAGGATCTGTACTTGCAACCGAAGCGGGCTTCGAATGGAGCAATTCTAAATGCTACGTTCAAGGACTCGACTAGTTGATAATTAGGTATTCTTGTTCTTCCAAAGTCTTTCACATCTGTTTTCCACACAACTTCTAATGATTGAACCGTTCTCTCATTCTGTCTGTTGGTTTTGAAGATGGTAGGCTATGCTTCGTGACTGGCCTAGTTTCTAAAAATTTCTGAAGTGACTGCCTGAACCGGGAGGTGATTTGTGACACCCAAATTTTTGCAAAAATTTTAAACTTTTAAACCCATCTTAAATTAAATTAAAACAACTAAAATAGTCATAACATAATCCATCAACTTAATAATCATATAAAATAAGTGTGGAAGTAATAATAATAATAAGGTCCCAACAAAAATAACTAGTAGCGATGTCCCGGTGCTCCATGTCAAGCCTTAGCCTCTTTAATCTTAACACCTGAAAAGTTATAAGGGAAAGCGTAAGCACAAAGCTTAGTGAATTCAAACACAGACATTGTACTAACATTCATATTTACTAACCCTAATCCATTTTCCAATTATAGTTGTATAATAAGGGCAAAGAACGAATCAATGCCAATAATACAAGAAGGACTTGTAGGTTTGAACCGCACCGGGAAGATCCCGTATCATTTGGCCCTAATCACCACACCTCATGATGAGTATTACGTTGGTGATATTACCTACCCACCGCACCGGTAAATCCGTATCCTTTGGTGGTGTCCCCATATCCATAATTAGTTACATACAGTGCACATGTACGAATTAAAACAATAGTTATATAGCATGCTCTTATAATGAATTCAAATAATCACACACGAGCTAACTAGCAAACACAATCATCAATACAACGGTGTGAGAGAACTCACCTTGAGTGAGTAGTAAGGATATCTAACAATCAAATAATGCTACCAAGCTTGAGCAAACTTCAAAACCTCACCTAAGAAGGACTAAAGGTTAGAAAGGAGAAGTAATGAAGCTATGAGTTGAGAAAAGAGTAATCACAACAAGGTCTCTAAAACAGACCTGCTGTTCAAAACGGATTTACTCCAAAATCTAAAACAGAAACATAGCTTTAACTAAATTTTATAGGAAACTATGATTGCTCAGGATTCCACAACTATAAAGAACTCATTCTAACTCCAAAAGATGAATTAAATATGAATTTTACAAAATGGTGTATCACTTCTGTCTCCAACAATACAGTCAAGTGATGTTGGCCAATTCTACCCAACTTGTGAGTAGAATTCGTCCAAACCAAAATTAAGAGAAGTAAAGGACATACAAATGAAAGTCTCAGAGTTGGAATTTAATGAAAAGCATCTCCCAAACTCCAGATATAAAATTCACATTGTGGACAATCACAACACTAGCAAAAGCTGGTGACTGCCCACTGATCTGGAGTGTGGATCCATTCTAACCAATTTATAATTGGAAATAACACCCCATCTGCTCCAGATATTAAATTCATAATAAAAGGAACATATAGAAACTTGGAATCACTCTGGATCCTTTTCCAAGCCTTAGAAATGATGAAAACAAAATGACATATCAGAACAGACCCGGATCAGACCTAACAGCAAAGATGCCATTCTTTCCCATATATAAAGTCCTTATCAGTGAGGTTGGCCTGCTTAAGAAAGTTAGCCAACTCAATTTTTGAACTTTTGGAACTGGTTTGGGGTCTGTTTGAGTTCTAGAGCTCAAGATATGAATTTTACAAAATGACTACAGATCTGATGGAAAACAGAATTGTAGCCACCCGTGATTCCTTTTTGGCTTATCCATCCTTCTCCCTTTGAAACACATTTTAAGATGTGTTCATCATCCCAATTTAGTCCCCATGATCATGGTGGTACTAAAAAGGGTTAGGTATCATTAGGATTTCATTTTGCCACAAGATTGTAATAATAATCAACATGAAAATGAACATAAAGCACATAAAATCACCATTCTCCCTTTTAGGGTTTCCATGATCTTTTGCCACATGTAATCCCCTAGATCCATCATCCACCATATATGGGGTGAAGATAGGATCTTGAGATGATGTATAACATACAATTACAAATCAAATAGGAAGGAGAAGAAGTGAAGATGAAATCATAAAACTAGAACAAGGTTATGAATCAAGTTGTAAGAAATGATAAGGAGGTTCATACCAATACGAATCAAGGCTGGAAATGAACAAGAATTAAGCTCCAAACAACAGCCCCTTGGCTGCTCTTGATCCCAAAGAGAGAGAGGACGATTTGAGAGAGAGATGGAGGGTTTAGAGTGTTTTTCTTGTGTGTGTTCCAAATGACCCAATTAACACATTAAGTACTATTTACTAGATGGACCTGCAAATAGGCCCATAGCCCATGGACTTCAATAAAAGGAGTTTACAAGATGATCAAAAGAGTCCAATAACATAATAAATCAGACATTGGTTAAATAAATTAACCCAAGGTTACAAGGATAATTAAATTAAAATAACCAAACGTACCGAGAAAAACCGGGGCGTTACATGATTCTACTATCTCAAACTGAGATAACCGATATTGGAACATCGTGCAGTTTAACTAATTTATCGGACTCAAAACCTTAGTTAGCTTCCCTATTTTGCCTGATTCCTTAAGATTGTAGGAAGGATGCGGATTTGGCTGATCTATCGACGATCACCCAAAATGGCAATCAAGTCCACTTGTTGCCTTGGTTAACTTGATTATGAAGCTCCTTGTAATCCGCCACAACTTCCTCTCCGCTATCTTCGGTGGTTTGTAGTGAGCCTGCGGGCTTTTTCTCTAAAGTTCATGATAAGCCTTATACTTAGGTCATCTACCATCACCTCGTGTATACAAGTCGTATATAATGTAGATTAACAAAACGTTCGGATGGGTGGCTCTGCCCCAAGTCCACAACCAAACAAGGAATAGGAGATAGGGCGGAATCACACATCCTAAATCTTGTTAAGTCTAAATTATATACCACTCTTGCGTATACACTTAGCAGCGATTGATTAACCTAATGAGTTCTTAATCTCTATTTTGTAAACTTGGCCTGCCGTACGTGTGGTCTTTCTCGGAGATCTACTGGGTGTACTTCGGGTGGTTACTGACTTAGGAGACTTCTTTGGTGTTTTTCGCTTCAAGGTTATTAGCTACTGGGTAGGCTAGAAAGGCGCGGTACCCCTCACATGGGTACTTCCGAAGTTCTGAAGTGAGAGGTGATATAAGGGTTGGCGTTATGGATCGGAAAAATTTCATCTGACGGTTGACTTAAGGGAAGAGTTCTTTTTACACGGAGAATAAGTTTTGCCTGGTAAGGACCAAGCCAAACCATGACGGATGATGATGTCGGAACTTCTTAACGAATCATATATTATGTTAATTGGAAGCAGAAATTATAACTAGGATTATGAACTAACCTTGGTATGATTACTACGAACCCTATTTTATCAAAAATTAACAATCACAACTAAACGAGGGTTCTGATAAATTGGAAACAATGAACTTTCAAGAAATGATTCCTACTAGGTCTCTCCATAACCGTTCGGTGCACACCAGTCATGTATAATTAATTAATGGGGTTTGGAAGTGTACCAAAATTATAGCAGGGTTCTTTGATGCTTCCCCACATTCTGGGGAAAAACTCCTCCTCATCCCCCTTTATTCTTCTCTGTTGGACCGTCCCTTTTGAAGTGTCCTATTTCACCACAAAGGTGGCATATTGGACTGATTCCAACATTGGTGGTCGAAGTAATGTGCCGGATCAGGACTCTGCAGAAATGGGTAGTATGCCCGTTCCTGTTGCAGTTCTTGCAATGAATCACTCGGCAGACTCCCAGGTGATGGAAGCTGCACTTTTTGTAATTGTGTAGATTTCCAGCATACTGCTTTGCTGGGGTAGGGGTAACTGTGATACTAGTAGAAACGACAGTAGGAGTAACAGATGTCGTGGCCGCAGAGGCTGCCACTGATTGTTGTCTGTTGGCTAACTTTTGGGGGGATTTACCCTTCTTCTTATCCCAGAACATCTGTTTCTTGTTCTTCATTTGGAGGTTCGGAGTGTCGTTGCGAGTAGGCACTCGTTGTTGTACTTGGTTATCACATTGATTGGGACTTCCGATAACAAATCCACTACTATTTGCGTTGTTAGAGTTAAGGTGAGTCATGACAGCTATAACGGTAGCTGTGACCGCAACTTGTAAAGTAGCCGTATTCATCTTAAGGATTGGTGTTTTGCCAGTGGGTTGGTTACGTTTCTTCGGAGGCATGATTCTGTTACATGATAAGGAAATGAGTTCGTGAGTGTTTATGGTTTGTTCTAGATGTATCCTAATCATTTATATGAATGTAACCTTTTCGTTTTGTTATACTGTCCTCGGTGATTCGACCTACATCCCTATGATGCAGTCCTGGTAAGGGGTAGAAGGAAGTTCCTAGGATGGTCACAAGGCAGGTGTCATTCGAACTATGTTATCTTTGGTTGGAGGATATCATGTTCCAACTTTCAAAAAGATTTGAAAGTAGCCATAACAGAGTCTACATAAAATGGACTTATGAATTTTGAGAAATAATCACCCTCGATTGAGATTTCGTGATCCGATTTATTGATGTTAGTCAATATTACTGGTATTAAAGATGTAAAAAGTTCAGGAAAATGACCTAGGAGTAGGTCTTACATCAAACCAGAATAAGGAAATTTTGACGGCACTAAGACCTAACAGACTGAAAATTTAAGGTCTTAAGATAAACAGGAATTTATAGGGAAAAGTGCTACTTAGAGCATAGATAAGAACGCTATTCCTTAAACCAAAAGAAAGGATGCGCAGAGCATCTCCTACTGGCGACGGGCACCCTTCGGATGAACCCCTAATTCGGCCAGTTGACGCTCCACATCAAGAAAGTGTCGTTCATACACTGTTTGGCGTGCTCGGAGCTCTATGACTTCAGCTCGGGTTACAGCTAGCTCTTGCTGCAAAGCCTCATTGTCTCTCATAGCTCTCCTGTGAGCAACTTCCAGATTGTCGATACGATCCGTATTGGCATTTGTGTCAGCATCTAGCTCAATGGTTTGTTGAATGGCTATCGTTCCAAGCTCAACATTGCGAGCCACACGGCGAACCAAAATGGGAAGAATTCTGTCTGCAGATCCTCCCTCACTTATGTTGTAGAAGCTTCGGTCTCCGTTGTATGGTAAGGGTTGACCTTGCTCACGGCTCCACCTACCCAAGTTCTCAGCCCACTGAGGCGTCGGGCCTTAAAAAGCCGGACGAGGGTTAGGATTTGGGATTGGAGCCTCTAAGGGTAGATCATTAACTTCCTGATCGTAGTCAGAATCCTCCGGGAAGTCTTCTGCGAAGTCATCATCTAATGGAATTGCATGATTCTCTTCTGGCTCTAAATCGAGCCATCCATCATTTCCTTGGTTGGGAAGGTATGGGTCGCCAGGGAGATGGAATCTAACCATGTTATCTATGCGAGAATAGGGATAAAAGAGATAGTTAATAGACGTACTACCTAAGATAATTATAGGATGATCCTTACCAGTTACTTCAATACTTGCGTAGTGCATACCCGTCATATGTAACCAAAACAGGATAGACCTTCGAATAAGTGACCTTAACTCTAAGTCCACAACCAAACAAGGAACATGAAGTAAAGCAAAGATCACAGATTCTAAGTCTATGACACCCTAGTCACATATAACCTTAGCGTATCCACTCAGCAACTATTGACCTACTAATAAAGACCTTTTAGTTCTCAAATAAGTAATTATAGTAACACAAAATACTCCTATAGTATTTTAAATTTAAGTTCCGTTCTAAAGTTTTCATTTTAGTAGTGTTGGTAAGTTTTTAGACTTGCTGCAACACCATAACTATTCCTAGGCACATGCTAATCAATTCTCAGAAAGATATAGTTGATCAGGATATATCACTCCCAGATCTAATTATATGTCGCCAAGCCTACTTGTGTTGTCCAACAATCGCAATACTTCTGTTCTGCTCTAGTATGACACTTATTTTAGTATGAATGCATGTATATATACTTTGGTTAAATATTTTATTATTTAAAAGTATAAACTCTTGGTCAGAGTATTTTAATATTGTTGTGTTTATAATTGTATATCTTTTATGGGTTGATATACTCAATTCACTATAAACAAAGCTCTGATACCAATCTGTCGCACCCCCAAACCAGAACGGCGGAAACGTTTGGGGGCGGAGGACGTCATGTTCAATATCATAACAATGCACAATAGTAAAACAAGCAACAACATCATCCATTGCATTAATAATATAGGTAATACAAGTGTGTTCTTAATGTAATTGTAAGACACCAAAAATATATATATCAAAATAAAAGTCGAGTCTTGAACACGCTCCGTCTTCTCAAAACCTGGTCCAGTGTACCTGTCTACTGGTGACCTGAGAATACAAGTTATTTTGAAAGAGTAGATCAACATTAAAGCTGGTGAGTTCATAAGTATTTTAGTGTCAAATGTTTGTATAAGTTTGAAGAAAATGTTTGTAAGTGTTTGATGTAAAGTTTTTAAATGTCAGATGTAAAGTTTGTAAATGTCCGATGTAAAGTTTGTAAATGTGTGATGTAAAGTTTGTTTACTTCCTAGAAAATCCTATATTTTCTACTAAAATGGAGAGTAGTCTTCTACCAAGACCCGACTGTTCTGAATGTTTGTTCTTTTGTAAAAGTGAGTGTTTTCCCAAGTATATGACTATTATTACCTTGAAAATAGTTTACATTACCTTTTATGTGAGAAGATCACTATATGAATGTAATGTGAAAATGACAGTGTACAATAATGTTGTAATAAATAACTACTGAAACACTAACTACCTTAAAACAAATTTTATTAATTAAGGTTAAGATCTGATATGGTTATAACCATACTGATTGAAAAGTGTTTAACACGACGACCTGCTGGCGTCGAAACTGATGTGACATTTGTCACCCCTTGGCCTTGCCGACCAAACTGTAGCGAACAGTCGGGATGCGGGCTTGTCAGTCCTGTATAGATCTATAGACACAATGCCCGCTCTCCCTCCAGGAGACTCTGGTTACAAAACACGACCTAACAAGTATATTGCTAATCCATGAAGTAGTTTCACATTAATGTTATCTTGTTCATGTAAAAGGATGTATGGTCCTTTCTGTTTCTTGTTATTGTATGTTCCTTTCTGTTATTGTTATCGTATGTTCTTTCTCGTTATAGTATGTTCTTTTTGTTTCTCGTTATAGTATGTTCTTTCTGTTTCTCGTTATAGTATGTTTGAACTGACTCTTGTAAGTTTCATTGTTCTAGAAATAGTAAGTATTATTCTCCTAAACTATACCTATTATAGTTTAGTAGCAAGCTCTGTAATTGAATGACTGCTCATGTTTTTACACCCTTGCTACCCGAAGTCCACAACCAAAGTCGGACAAACAACACATAATATATAACTAAGATTTAAACGACACTCGGACAAACAACTGATACCCGAAGTCCACAACCAAACAAGGAACAGGAAATAAAGCGAGTTATCAGTCCTAAGCCCTTTCAACCTTATTTATATAACTATATCTATGTAGACATGATTTTGTCAATATATAAGTTTCAAAGAGTTTTGTAAAACAATAAAGAGTTGATTATATAATAGAGTTTCAACCATTTGAATGGTTATTGATGACTTGATGTCAATTTATAAGATGATTTGAAATAGTTTTTTTGATAACACAATTTGAAGTATAAGAAATAAGAAATCTCTTGGTTTGATAGTTATAAATCACATGTGATTGATTATACAACTATATGGTTTTCTACTTGTACCCCCCCCCCCCCACATAAAAGCATTTAAAATCATTTAAAAGATAAGTTTAGGGGTATGAACTCACCTGTACTGAGTGATTCGAATGTAAGATCGATATAGGATTCTAAGTGTCAAGGGAAGTCTCGAGCACAAACGGATCCTATTAAGCATATAATGACACATATATGTATATAATTAGTGTATATAACAACTAATCATGATAGGGAACCACCTTAGGGACTAGGAAACACTTGGAATGAAGTGTTACGATCACATATGATTGTACTAAAGGTGTTCACGGCCACACATGAGTGTGTTTACGGCCTAGATGTGTTCACGACCATGGTGTTTACGGCCATGGTTGTTTACGGCCAAAGATGTTTACGGCCAAAGATGTTCACGACCAAAGATGTTCTTGAGAAGGGTTTATGGCCAAGGGAGAAGTTATGGCCGTAAACTCTTGATGTTCTTGATGAAATGGTTGTTTCAAGGATGTATTTCAAGAGCTTCTAATGGATAACTAGTATATGGAAAGGATACTTACGTTTTGGAAGCTTGAAGAGGTGTTCACGGCCTAAAGAACTAGTGTGTGTTCTTGGTGTTCTTGGTGTTCCTGAAGATCTAACCCAAAAATAGATGATTTCACGGATGAAATCATAGGGTTTTACTAGATTAAGAAGGATATCAACTAATAAATGGAAGAATCACTTACAAATTTGTCGAGAATTAGAAGTGTTCTTGATGATACTTGAGAGAGAAATGAGTGTTCTTGAGTTGGAAGTGTGAGAAGTGAAGAAAAATGAAGGAATATCATACTTATGGGACTAGTTTACGGCCAGCCAAGAGCTTATGGCCGTAAGCTCTAGTTTACGGCCGTAAACTCCAAGTGTTGGAGTTTTCCGGCTTGAATGTTGCACAATGAACTCTAGCAGATAATTCCTAACACTCAATACTTGAATGTACTATGCTTAGAACACTTAAACAGACCCTTAACAATGCTAAAAGATAGCAGAAACAAGTCTGACTAGTGATTGAATTGAATGGCTTTACAAGATAGAAATTGCGGGTTGTCACACCAATGTAGCCTATGTTGTTAATATCAAACACAATCTGATAAGTATCACCTAACTTACTGATGCAAATCGGCGAGTTAAGTCTAGAAGAAGCACAACTACATCATGACAGAAGATTGGAAAAAATGTCTCATCAAATCATATTGAAACAAGAATATGTATACCTTAGATATCAACATGATTTTTAGAAAGCCCTAGATGTGTTTTCTAACAAAAATAGTTCTTGATGTTAACTGCCTATGAAATAAGAGACTTTATCATCTGAATTTTCGATACATGAATGATATGGTTTCTGGTGAAATGGTATGTTTGAAAACGATCATCTCTGTGTTGCATGCGAATGTGGGAAGCAATCCAAGAAAGGTCATCCTGTTCTGTTCAAAAATTCTATTTATAATCGATTTGAAATTCTTCATATTGATCTATGTGGTCCATCTGATTTTGAAAGTCAACACAATAAGAAATACATTATTGTGATTGTTGATAACTTTATTCGGTTCACTTAGGTTTTCTTTTTAAGTTAAAAGTCGGAAACGGTTTTCGAACTCATAAATTTCATCAAGGGAATCAAAGTTCTGACCAATCTAACTATTCGAATAGTTCGTAGTGACAACGGAACCGAGTTCATTAATGTCACGCTTGAAAAGTTCCTGGTTGACTAGGGTATTGAAGATATTACAAGAAAAATTCGATTTTTCTAAGGAAGGAATCTGTTGCAAAAAGCTGAAATTTTGTTGCAAAAGACGCAGAGCAATGCAATTTGTAGCGACCCATTTCCATCCCAAAAAACCCAATAGCGAGGGTTTGCGATGGAAACAATAATTCCGTTGCAAATGTGACAACCAAATGAAATGCGTTATAGATGGTATTCCGTTGCAAATTCGGTAATGGTTCTTCCATCACAAATTTTGTTGTAATGGATCCCTAGCAAATTCTGTGGTGATGAATCCTTAGCAAAATCTATGGCGATGCATCCCTGGAAAAATCCGTGGTGATTAATCCCTAGCAAAATCCATGGTGATTAATCCCTAGCTAAATCTGTTGTGATTAATCACTAGCAAAATCTGTGGTGATTAATCCCTAGGTAAATTCGTGGTGATTAATCCCTACCAAAAATTGTTGTGATGAATCCAGAACTAAAAACGTGGTGATTAATCTCTAGAAAAGTTCATTGTGATGAATCTGTAGCTAAATCCATGGTCTATATTCTATAGCAGATTCCATAACAAATTACGTAGGAATATTTTCGTTGCAAAGCTAGATATCTAAGGATGGATAATTAATTTACAAATTAAATCCAATCTAATTTGTACTATATATTAAAAAAACAAAAATCAAATAACATTTATATTATTAAATAAAACAATAAATATTTATTACATCGAAAATTAAAAGTGGCTAATCTAAAATAAATACTTTGCAATAAAAAAATTAATATTTTATGATTTTTGTAGTTGTTGAAAACCGTTAATAATAGTCATTGACGATTGTAGTTTTTTATGAAGCTCCTCGATTCTTATGTTGTGTTGGTCATCTTTGGCCTTCATTATCTCCTTAAGTTCTTCATTTTGCTCTTTTTGCTGTTTAACAAGCTCCCTGAATTCTTCCAGTTCAATATTTTTTTCCAGAATGTAATTAGATACTTCCGTTGTATCGTTAATCATGGGAACCACCTTCGCATATGAGCCAAATCCATACAGTCTTCTTTTCTTGTCATGACCACCACCAACATCATAAAATATTATGTCATCTTCAATTTCTTCACCTACAGCTTCCGACTCTGCCTTTTTTTTCGTGTAAAGGCAGCCTCAA
The DNA here is from genome assembly GCF_052849685.1 of Lactuca virosa. Lineage (NCBI taxonomy): Eukaryota > Viridiplantae > Streptophyta > Magnoliopsida > Asterales > Asteraceae > Lactuca > Lactuca virosa. The sequence continues at coordinate 274,787,442 of NC_136434.1, read as the reverse complement.
AATAATAATAATTTAAAAGATATCAAATTTATGAATAACATGAAGTCTACAATATAAAACTTTGCAATGAATATATTGTTACACAAATTTCTATCTTTTTCATAATAAATGTGACTCCATCGTGATTCCTTGTATGTGTATAAAAGAACAGTTCACTATGTGGTGGATCATGTCCTAATTTCCTCTTCTGCATAATACCATAAAATTTAATATAAATATATATATATATATATATATATATATATATATATATATATATATATATATATATATATATATATATATATATATATATATATATATATATATATATATACACACACACACACATAAACATAAGCATACAATTTTTGATGAACCATTAAAAAAAACTTACCAGATCAGAAGCAACTTTCAAATGAGAAGAGGATCCAACGTTATGGGTAGGTTGTGGTATTCCATCAGCCACCCCATTACGCATATTGATCTTGTTATGATTAGATTTCTGCTTGTATTCATCTGTATTCCATTTAGCTTGCCATGAGTTCCAGACTTCTAGTGTGATATGAGCTGGTTTCTTGCCAGCTGGGTTCCTTTCTATGTTCCTCGGGTTGAACATATATTGGCCATAACATTGTGTTACTTTACTTTCCCAATCTTTCAGCACTTGTGTGTCTTTTGCTTCTTCCCAAAAATAGTTTTTCTGCACATAAAAATATACACATAAGTTTAAACGAATTTTTTTTACCAAACTATAATTTAAAATGTATAATTAACTACCTTGAACTCCTCTCAATATAATTCCTGCATTTTTTGCTTACTTTTCCCCAAGTGTAACCTTCTGCATCAACTCTTTCAATAAATGATTTAATAATATAGGTAGCATAAGGGCTTGGTGGAAGGAGCCTGCAAAAAATAAGATAGTTTTAGTTTTGAATTCATATGTATGTGTAGACCAGAAGGTTATATATTGAAAAACATGTGTAAGGTATGATTGGTAATTCACAATTTTTTGCAAACATCAATATTTAAACGTCCATCTGAGCCATAAGCAGAATAATGTTTTCACCACCTATAGTTTCCACAACATATCCATTATCATTTGTTGTGGATGTAGTTACGGTTGTTGGTTTTGGTGATGGGTAGATTATGGGGTATGTACTGGGATAGATGTATCTGTTGTTGAGGATGTGGTAGTTGGTTTAGGTAAGGAGGATGTGATAGTTAGTATAGGTATTGATAGTACCAGTTTCGATGAAAGTACTGAGGATGTTGTCGATGATGTAGGTGCTGAAGTTTTGGTTGTAGGTCTAGGTATTGAGGATGGAGTCGATGATGTTGGTGCTGAATTTTTTGTTGTAGATGGAGATGCTGAGGATATGGTAGTGATCGATGTATGTGCTGATAACGGTGTCAATGATTTTGGTTTAGAGGTTTTGGTATTAGATGTAGGTGTATTGGATGTGATCGATGATTTTGAGAAGTCGAAATCTTCATCAAATAAACGCTTGTTTAAGAATCTTGCAGTTAAAGTCTTGTTGCGGTTCAGAACCTGATGTACAATGATATCTTTTGACTTAACACCGGATGCTCCGATTGATTTCAAGTTCTACATCTTTCCTGAGTACATGTAAAAAAATATTAGTCAATACCAATTTATTGAAGATGATAAGATCATGATGATAAGAGAACAAGAAACGATGATCATAACAATAGTAAATAAAAATATATTTTAGATGAGTGAAAACATATATCAACAAAGTGAGTAATGCACAAACATAGTGAAGAAATGTTGGTTTGGATCAATGAGCCTCCGTAGATGATGACAAAAAAGTTAAACCTGGTTTCTAATAAGGTAATTGACCCTAAAATGCAGGCTTAACGTGTGTAGGTTGGAGGGAAAGGACTTGTGGAATTTTTTGCATCTTCACTAATGAAAAATTCAAACTATTAAAATACAAATTAGCTCTAATAATTTAGTAATTCAATTTTTTTAAAGTAGTTCCAGCGAGTTAGAAAGGGTAATGCAAAGAAAGAACAAAGGGTAACGAGGTGTTCATACCATAACGACGGATGTGCCACCATTAGATTAGAAATTATAAAAAATAATTTAAAATTATAAAAGAGAATTAAACAATATTAAAAGAATGTGGATGGATAAAATGTAAATCTTTATGTTGCTATGATTGAAAGAAACTTTATATATAAAAGGCGTATTTTGAGCATAAAATAAAACAAATATTGTAAATTATGACTTGTTAATGACGTGCAAGTGATAATTGGTTAGGTTTCATTGGGTGGTAGTGGCTTATAGTTTCATGTTATGACCATATAGGTCATGGGTCATGTCCATTAGATGGTAGTGGCTTATAGTTTCATGTTAAGACCCAAGGATGGCATATGGGTCTTGGGTTTTGTGCATTGGGTGGTAGTGGCTTATAGTTTCATGTTAAGACCCATGACCCATATGACTTAATGCCATAACACATAAACCCTCATATGACTTAATGTCATTACCCTTAAACCCTGGCCCATATGACTTAATGTCATTAACCTTAAACGCTAACCCATAAGATTTAATGCCATAACCCTTAAACCCTAACCCATATGACTTAATGTCATAACCCTTCAACCCTAACCCATATGAATTAATGTCATAACCTAAACCTTATGACTTAATGCTATAACCCTTAACCCCTGGAACATATGGCTTAATGCCATTACCCTTAAACCCTAACCCATATGACTTAATGTCATAACCATTAAACCTTAACCCATATGATTTAATGCCATAACCCTTAAACCCTAACCCATATGACGCAATTCCATAACCCTTAAACCCTAACCCATACGACTTAATCTCATAACCCTTAAACCTTGGCCCATATGACTTAATGACATTACCCTTAAACCCTAACATGTATGACTTAATTCCATAACCCTAAACCCTAACCCATATGTCTTAATGCCTTAACCAAGAAACTCTAACCCATATGACTTAATTCCATAACTCTTTAACCCTAACCCATATGACTTAATTAATGCCATAACCCTTAAACCATGACCCATATGACGTAATGTCATTACCCGTAAACCCTAACTCATATAACTTAATGCCATAACCCTTTAACCATAACCCATATGTCTTAATGCCATAACCCTTAAACCTGGCCCGCATGACTTAATGCTATTACCTTTAAAACCTAACCCCTATGACTTAATTCCATAACCCTTAAAACCTAACCCATATGACTTGATGTCATTACCCTTAAACCCTAACCCATATGACTTAATGTCATTACCTTAAACCCTAACCCATATGACTTAATGTCATTACCCTTAAACCCTAACCCATATAACTTAATGACATAACCTATTAACCATAACCCATATGACTTAATAACATAATCCTTAAACCCTGGCGCATATGACTTAATGCCATTACCCTTAAACCCTAACCCATATGACTTAATTCCATAACCCTAAAAATCTAACCCATATGACTTCATGCCATAATCCTTAAACCCTGGCCCATATGACTTAGTTCCATTACCCATGGACGACATATGGGTCACGGGTCATGTAGTAGTTTCTTATAGTGTCATGGTAAACCCATGGATGATAATTGTTCATGGGTCATGTGGTAGTTGCTTATAAGTCATGGGTCGTGGGCTGAATTTGGAATGTCCAAAAAATTACACAATATAATTGAAACGACCATAAAAACAAACATTTTCATAATGGAAGTAAAACTTTAAAACGTCATGGATTTTTAATCAAAATAAGTAAAACATTTTTTAATTTCGTTAACAAAAAAATATACATATGGAAATTAAATAACAAACAATATAATATAGGTTGTTTTTGGTAATTTAAACCATACATATATAATGAACATTTAATATCTGATAATAAAGAATTACATGACCAAATTTTTTTCATATGGAGTTACACACATAATAAAGGGATATTAAAAAATGATTAAACTAAATAACACTATTTCCAACCCTTAATCGACATCATTGAATAACCGTGTTTAGAAACTCCTTCTTCCTCTTGATGTTTCTAGTCAAGAGTAGCATATAGTCTATTAAATGTTTATTTAGATCTCTCGTGTATGACTTCACCACACCCAACTCATATTCTGCATCCATTACATCCTTCGAGACTTCCTCCTTTAACAGAGCATCTAGAATATCGTTGGTCTTTCTCTCGTCGTTCAATAACCGTCCTAGTAGAACCTCCATTACTTTCATTCTTGATTCCAAACCTTTGAGGTATTCTCGAATGGAGGAAATGAAATCTTCCTTCAAGGCTACATTGAATGCAAGATAAGCCATTAATTTTGTGTTAGAGATGCAGCTTTTTACTAATGAAGGAAGAGAAGGTGGGTTGGAAAAGGAATTGTTAACCGTTTATTCATCACTCTAATTTGATGTCTTTTGAGGGGTAAACCATGTGTTATTATTAATATGTGAGTATAAAATGAGTGGAAGGCATTATTTTGTATTTACTTTTTCTCTATTCTAAATAATACCCTATATATTAATTAGTCGAGATGTTTGAATATCTACACTTTATTTCTATAAAATCCCCCACATACGCAAATTATCTAACACCACATCTTCTACAGCTTACTCCATTCAAAAAGAATGGCTTCTTCATTGAATGCTAACAATTCTTCTCATATTCTCTATGAAGTAAAGAAGCCTGCCCTCACCAAAAGTATCAATGATACATACTCATTTAGTCACATGAATGCAATCAGACCAAGGCTTGAGACTTCTAACCAGAATCATGAGGAGAAGCAAAGAGAGATCGAGTCAACTAACTTGATTCACAAAGATGTTGTATCTAAATATCTTTATGACGAGATCAGGGCAGAGAACAAGAAGTTAAATATCTTGAAGACCTTCGTGACATGATGAAAGATAAAAATAAGAAATGTAATGAGCTTAGTAAATAGATTAGATAATTTTAGTTGAATAATCTGTCATTTTAATATTTTGACTTTGTTATCTATAATCAATATTTTTAATATATAACAACTTGTTTTTTTATTTTATGTTGTTTTAACATTTTTATGCGAATCCTGTATATTTTGTTATTATGATTCATATTCCAACCATAGATTGATTAACAATTTTAAAAGCAAATATGAAATTGATAAAGATAAATATATCTCCAAATATATTAGCATCCTAACATTTAGTAGATTGAATTACCTACCTTCACTTACAAAATCGCAAAATATAAAATAATTCTCTATTTTAGATGATTTTTTTGACAAAAATACCCTTTGTAATCCAACATTAATCATTTTCTCATTAATTAATGGGTTTTTGATAAGGCATAGATCAATTGCAACGGTTATGTACAAAAAAAGGTTAGCTTTTTTGAATAATATGTTGTGAAAAAACTACCCTTACTAATCACATGTTATGAATTATTTCAAGGGAAATTTGGTCTTCTTGCACTCTACGTCTTTTAGGCGCCATGATTTCTCCGACGTCATCATGTCGTTTCAGTTCTTCAGGCCATTCCGACCGTCTGCAATCTTCCCCAAGATCAAACTAGCAACGATCAAATAAAATCCTAAAATCCTTGATAGATAATATTTATCATAATCGGTTTTGGCCAATATTATTGAAGCCGGTACTTCTTCCATGACTAGTGCATCAAAGTAAGGTATTTTTCTTCCACTGTAAGTTGTAATCAATCACCGTATTTGAAAATTCCCCCTTTTTTCTTAGAAAATGATATAAACTTATGCAATGTCTATTTTAAAGTAGAATGTCGAATACAAGAGTGTGTATTTCGTTGGATGATCTTCCTGTAGATATTCTGAGTCAGATTATTGCAATGTTAGGGTCAGAATTTGCTAAAGACATTATGTCTACAAGAGTTTGGTAATTCTCATAAATGTTAACTTATGAACGTATATTTGTTGAAGTATAACTTTATTTATTAATTATTAAATGTAAATTTCAATTTTTGAAGTTCGAAAAAGATGAATGCAACGGGGAAAGAAAGTGAACTGTTCAAACAAGCATCCCTCGACGAGTTTCCTGTTACTGAAGGGTTGGGCTCCAAAATTCTTATGTTTGACACATTTATATACAACTGTGCAGATCATGGTAACACATAAGCAATGTATAGACAAGGAGTGGTACGTGTAATTTGAGTAATTTCATATAATCTAATTTAATTTATTTTTAGTGTTATTGGTCTTAATGATATTGTTATTCTGTTAACAGGAGAAGTACTTCTGTAGGGGAAATTTTGATTTGGGACTGAGGTTTCTGACTGATGCGGGAGATGAGCATCATTGCGAGGCAAATTATTTGCTCAGGATGATCTACATATCAAAAGGGCCTCCTGAATGTGATCAAACTATAGTATATATGTACATTACATTTTGTATATAGTTAATATATATGTTTATATTTTACACAATGTATGGGCCACATAAATCTTTAATTTTAGTGTTAATGTTAAAAATAGATTTTAGAATATTTATGATGTGTTGTATAATTAGCAATCCAATTTGAAACTACTACATTGGATTGTAATTTTTTTAATGTGTACTTGTAGGTTCGGATAGACTTGATGAATATTTCCATGGGGATGCTCCAGATTTTTCAGAGTATGTAGATAATGTTGAGAGTGCTAGACAATTGTTGAGTATTGTAGGTGTTGTTCATAAACCTACAACGGATAACATCACCTTCCAATGTAAAAAGAAAAATCATTCTGTTGGAGTTGCACTTGCGCTAATTATAGAAGAGGATTACCCACAGAAGTATTGCAAAGTTTGTTGTTGGTATGTAGAGTATGGTAAATTTTGTAGGTTTATTAGGAATGTGTACTAATGGATAATGGTGTGTAGATGTTGTGCATACTCTTTTTTTGGTTTTTTTTCTATGGATTCATGTATATATATATATATATATATATATATATATATATATATATATATATATATATATATATATATATATATGGAAGACAAATGAAAAATGGTTGTAATTATTAAGTAATGACTTTCAATAGTGTTTATATTATTTTAGTAAAACTAAATGGTTATATTATAATTATCAATCAGGTCATATATATTTATTTAGTGTATGTTACTTTATTGACAATCGGTGTAGTTTGTATACAATTTTATTCCTTTTTCGTTGTTATTTTGTTAATAACTATAATAATGTTTCTATATTTGTTAGAACCTTTAATTTTCTATAGAATTTTGGTAATAATTTTATACATGTTGCTATATTTAATGTTTTGAAATATTGAATAATATCTACCAAATACTTTGACCTAGTATCCATCCGCCACATCGAAGTCACGATGAAGGGTTGTCGTCAGTTCCCTCATACACTCTTTCTTTGAAAATGTGTTATGCAGTTCTCAATTTCAATTAAACGTATCTACAGATATTCTACGCCTTTATCAAATCATCAAATTGATTGACTTGTACAAACGAGAAAACTGTCAAGATTGATTCATCAGTCGGTCAATTTGTGAAACAAATTATAATAAAGGTACATTTGCAATATCTATAATGTACATATGTGATTATTTCAAACCCCATCTATCAAATCGAAGCAATAGTACTAAACATAATATTGTGCTCTTTAAATGTATAGTCTACAAATTTAAAATGATGATTAACACCAATAGAACGTGGAATATGAAAGAAAAGATGATTGCGGTTTTCTCTCTTTTATTTTCATACAAGGAGTTTAAAAATTCATAGACGTTGCTACCAGTAAAGAAAGGTTTATGGACCAAGATAGAATCAAATGTCCATGCATCATATGTTGTAACATAGCATATGTAGAGTCTAATATTGTAAACCATCATTTGTACAAGTCAGGTTTTGTTCCAAATTATTGGTTTTAGATATACACGGTGAAACATTTGTTGATGACAATACGTATTTAAGGGTGGAGGATTAACACACAAATATGAATGAATAGCATGAATGTATTTATAGAGAAATAGTTAAAGATGCAATGGCTCCTGATTTTTATACTAGTAATCCTAAGGAGGAGCCAAAGGTAGAAGATATTTTTTTTTTTGATATGCTAGAGGTAACAGATAAAGAGTTATGGTCTTCATGTAAAAAAGTCACACAACTGTCTGTTGTAGCTAGACTATTGAATATAAAATTAGAGTATTGCATGCTTGAACAATGTTATGATGCTATCTGCCAATTGATGATTGATGGGTTACCGGAGGAGAATAATATTATAGGTAGTTTGTATGAGAGCAAAAAGTTAATACATGCACTAGGTTTGCATGTGGAGTTGATTAACTGTTGTAGCTCTGTATGTATGATATACATGGACTAGGTTCGTACGTACCCTTTAAGAGAATGCATTACTTTCCTTTGAATCCAAGGCTAAAGAGATAGTATGCTCCACAACCCATAGCTACTCCCATGCGATGGCACTCCGAGGATCATGGACACGATGATGGTATAATGTGACATCCATCCGATTATGAAGCTTGGAAGCACTTTGACATAATTCATCCTTAATTTGCAGCCGAAATACGTAATGTTAGATTAGGCCTTTGTACAAAAGGGTTTACACCACATGGAGAATTTGGAAAACAATATTCATCTTGCCCTATTATTATAAACCTTATAATTTGCCATCTTCTATGTGCATGAAAGAGCCTTACATGTTTTTTTACTGCAGTTGTGCAAGGATCGACAAATCCTAAGCATAAAATAGATGTTTTTCTACAACCTGTTGTTGCAGAACTAGAGCAATTATGGGAAAAAGGCATATTAACATATGATATATCTTTAAAAAAAATTTCAATTATGAGCAACTTTGATGTGGGCAATTAGCGATTTTTCAGCTTATGCGATATTGTCATGATGTCTACAACAGGTAAGCTTGTATGTCCACATTGTGGGAAATATACACAAGCATTCAGGCTACAGAATGGTAATAAGATGTCATGGTTAACTACCATAGAAGATTACTCCAGGAAAATCACCCATATAGAAAGGTTAAGAATAAGTTTAAGAGGAATCATATAATTACAAAAGGTCCTTCTCCAACTAAGAATGGGGAAAAAATTTAACGGAAATTAAAAGATTAGGTTTGCTTAAGGTAACTGAACTAAATGATGATGATGTAAATAAAGCATGTGGAAATGATGGTTGGAAAAAGAAAAACATATTCTTGGATTTATCATATTGGAAAACAAACCTCATTAGACATAAATTTGATGTTATGAATATTGAGAAAAATGTATTTCAGAACTTTTTTTTACACTGTAATGGATGTCAAAGCAAAGACAAAGGACAATTCAACAGCAAGAAAAGATTTGAAACTCTATTGTAGGAAGAGAAAATGAATCGAAGAAGAGAAAAGAGGGTACTATGCTCTAGACAAGAATCAAAAGAAGACCATATGCGAATGAGTGGAGAAATTACGTTTCCCCGATGGTTATGTTTCTAATTTGGGGAGGTGTGTTGATTTGATTGTGTGTGGATTGTTCAGAATGAAAAGCTACGATTGTCATGTTTTTATGCAAAGATTGATGCCAATTGCATTTCGTGAGTTGTTTCCAAATTATGTGTGGGAAGTAATAATAGAGTTGAGTCTTTTCTTCAAAACATTAACTGCAACATGATACATGGAAAGGATTGAAGCCGAGTCCCCAATAATTCTATGTAAATTAGAGATTGTCTTTGTCCGTGGAATTTTTAACTCCATGGAACATTTACCCATACATTTTCCATACGAAGCTAAGATAGCCAGTTCCATCTAATATTGTTCGATATATCAATTTGAAAGTTCGGTCTGTTACATGAAAATGTATGTTGCAACTTTTGTAAGTCGTAACTGTAACTTAATTTACATTTATTTTACTATAAATATCTCAACCAGTTGAAAAAAAAAGATGTGAAAACTAAAGCTCGAGTGGAAGGGTCCATAGTTAACGCATACTTGATTCGTGAAACATCAATATTTTTCTCTCATTATTCCAAAAGTGGTGTACCCACACGTAACAAAAAGTTGCCTCGGAATGATGATAGAGGAGGAGATGAACAACCTGATGATGATGACAATGAAATTTTAGATATAATTTTATATTCTGGTCGTCATTATGGAAAATTGAAGACTACAATCTTCTCTGATGAGGAATTCAATGATGTCCATTGTTACATACTCCTTAACGAAGATAAGATCAAACCTTACATCGAATAATATATACTTTCTTTTTTAAGATACTATATTCATTTTTTGTTTAATTGCTCCAAATAACATTAACATGCCTTTGTTTATTACATCATAGTAACTTTGAAATTGTAATTTAAATGGTAATACAACAAATTTGAAGATCACTTGAAAGATCTTTTTGGCGATATCGATGAACTTGAGCTTGCAATTGAAGTGGAGAAGAACTTTCCAACATGGTTTCAAAACTACATGGGTGTTAATCTTTTATATTGTTTTATTATTGTTTGTTATCATTATAATAAGTTCTTCACCATTTGTCATATAGGAACGAAATAACAAGATGAAGAACAAGTATATATTTGACCTTTCGAGAATGACATTAAGGACAGTGAAATTATATAATGTATACTTTGTCAATGGTTACAAGTTTCACATTAAAGCTCACCATCTGAATAAATCAACAATTAATAGAGGATTGTGTATTAGTGGCCAAGGAGGTGATTATTATGGTTAGGTAGTGGAAATTTTAAAAGTTGAGTAACCTGGTTACCCAAGGAAAAGCACAGTTTTGTTTAAATATCATTGGTACGATCCAACACCTAACATAGGAGTTAAGGTTCACAAACAATATAACTTGATCAAAATAAATGCTAAAAGGAAATGCAACAAGTTCGAGCCATTTGTTTTAGGTATGCAAGCCACTCTTGTGTCGTACGTTCCTTTCCCATGCTTGAAAAACAATAACTCCAACTGGTTGGCTGTATTGAAAATTAAACCTCATGGTTAGACTGATGTATGTGAAAATGATAATCAAAAATTCATTGCTTTCGAAGAGGATGAAGTTGTATCAACGGAAATCATTACACCAACTATAGATACATAAGACTATGATGATCAGGACATGTCAAGAAATGATTCAGATGATGAAAATTACATTAATGAAGAAACAAAATTTCATGATGACGATAATGATGGTATTCCTAAAAACGAGTGTAGTTATGAGTATAGTACATTGAGGAATGAAGAAGAATAAGACGAAGAAGAGGAGGAGGAAGAAGATATTGAGTAAATCTTATAGTGTTTCTTTAAGGATGGTTACATTGTATAATATTTACTTTTTGTATGTGAATTGGTAAATGTGATGTTATGTATTAGTGCCCTTGTGGAGAATTAAATGTAGTTTTCTATTTCTTTGGTACATATCAAGCATTTACTACTAGGAGACATGTGTTTTTAGATAACTGTATGTACAATATTTAGATTAAATATCCAATGAAATCCACTTTTAAGTTGTAATGTAGTTTCTTTAATACGGAATAGTATAATGTTATTCAAGATAAAATATAGTACATAACAAATGTTTCTTCTTTTATGTAGTAGTAAGGACATATATTAAATTCAACCATAAAAGAAACAAATTATATTATCACTTCAAATACATATCATTCAAACCATAGGTTACCAATTATATTAATCATAATAACAGTTCCTCCATTTGCGTTCCTGTATTTAATAATTCAATTACATAAATAGAAAGATTAAGCATACAATATTCCAAGAAAGAAAAAACCAAACAAACGATCATGAACTTGATAATTCCAACTTGACAAACTTCAACTCGATGGCCATTACCATGTTCATTAGTATCTTGAGTACCAACTTAAAGTGGGGCTTCATTGAAATGAAAATTGACAGGAGCTTCAGGGGGGCATGTAAAATAACATGTTCACCATTGACTCGAGCTCTCAATTCATACATTTTCTCTCTATACCACTTGTTCGGGAGCTATGGGCCAATCCAATGAAAAAACCCACAATTTATGTCTTCATAATTCTAGTTTGTGAAACCAATGAACCCACGAACAGGATTATTTCGCTTCCATGCCGTCCACATTCGAATCGGATATCCACATCCGCACAGTCTAACGTTACTGCTAGAAGATGACGACAACAATTTGCCATAATTTCTCTTCCTCTGCTTGTGGGTTTGCGATATATGGGTGTTGGAAGGTCCGCTTTATGCAAATATGTTCCAAAATATGGCATTATAATGTAAAATACATTACAAAAAATTAATACCTAGCAACTTAGTTATTCTTTTTTTTCATAGCAAACAGGCAGCATAAATAAAATTTCGCAGCACAATTATGTAGGTAAATATCTATCATTCCTACTTCCTTAAAAAAGAAACTATGACATTTTATTCCGTTGAAAAATTCTGTTTCCGATTAACCACAATATTTAATTCCATATATAGCAAAATTACAATGAAAAGTATTTTTGTAAAAAAGATCGTGACAACTTTGCAACAAATGTTTTTTCCATAGATATATAGGTAGAAATATATCATCAGATTTCGACTCGGTGACAGTTTCTTTAGCAATTCCCATGTTCGCTAACGAAAGTTAATTCCGTAGAAAATGTGGTAGCAAATTAGCTATGGAACGTCATTCCATAGCATGATCCGTTGCAGAATAACAACGGAAATACGCTCCATAGCAACCTTCCCTAGCAATATCAGTTTTTTCTTGTAGTAGCACAACTTTTTTTCTCCCTACACTCTACAACAGAATGGTGTCGTTGAAAGAAGAAACGGAACTCTTGTTAAAGTTGCACGATCAGTGCTGAATTTTACTAATCTACCTCTTTATCTTTGGGTCGAAGTAGTTTCTACGACTTGCTTTAATCAAAATTTGTGCTCATCAATCGAAGGCTCAACATGAAAGCCTATGAAGGAATGGATGGTCAAAAGCCTAGTATATCATTTCTACACATGTTTGGATGTATATGTTTCATCAAAAACAATCATATCAACTCACCAAGTTTTAACCAAAATTTGATGAAGCTATCTTATTGGGATACTCAGCTAAATCAAAAGCTTATTGGGTTCTCAATCGTCGTACCCGATTAATCAAAGACAATCTTTGATATCACTTTTAATGACAACTTCATTCAGAACTCAGAACCAACTCATGTCACAACCCACATTATGGAGTCCGATGCTCCACCTCATGGTTCTTCGAATCTCTAAGTTATATATGAAGTTGATTTTGAAATTTTGTTCGGACTAGTAGAAGCAGTTCTTGACTCTGAATCTAGATCAAGACCCTCATCAACTTTAAATCCACATGTTTCTTAAAAATTGTCTGACCCGACGCCAACCTTTCCTCCATTTGATTTTAAAGTATATCCTTCTCGAGTTGAGGGGAGAATACCTCGCAAGGAAGTAATGCAACCATTGAATCAAATGTTGAAGGATTTCAAGATGCAACAGACCAATTTTCCGAAATTGATCCCATTCCGAAAAACGATGACGATGCGAACTTCTTTGACTTTCCCGACGATCCAGATATCCCTGGTTCAGAAGTTTAGGGGGAGCATCATCCTCAAATTAAAAATGTTAAGGGGGGAAATACAACCTCATTGGTTGATGTCGAATCGTCTACTACAGAAGAACTTCCAAGATTACATATCTCGACGAAGGATCATCCTACCGACCAAGTTATCGAAAATTTGAATGTTGGAGTTCAAACTCGCTCTACTATTGACATTGAAAATGAATGCTACTTATGCATTTATCTCAATGGTTTAGCCCAAATTCATCAAAGAAGCCTTAGAACATTTTGATTGGATTACAGCCATGTAAGAAGTGCTAGTTGAGTTTGAAAGAAATCAAGTATGGTGTAACGCCCCGATTCTCAGGTATTGTTTAAATAAGAATTTAATTGGTTTTAAGTCCTACTCGACGAGTTGGTTGCCTTACTCGTCGAGTAGCAGCGGGTTGGTTTGCGTATTTAGTGGCCTACTCGCCAAGTCCAAGAAGGGATTCGACCAGTAGGAGCTGGCAGATGAAACCCTAAATCCCGGGGTTTTGCACCATATTTAAAGAAGCATAAGCCTCCTTTGGCCTCTTTGCAGTCCATTGAGAGTCCAGAAGAACCCTAACTCAAGTGTGTGTGTATTCTTTGGAAATTTAAGCTAGGAGGAAGTTTTTTGGTGAGGGAATCTCTTGGGAAGCAAGTTAGTTGAAGTAAGAGCTTGTGGGTTTCAAGTTCTGCATCAGAAAGGGCTCTCTTGAAGGTATTAAATCATTTTTCCCTTGGCTCATTTTCTCCTAAACCCTTTTGTGCATAAGTTTAGGAAAGGATTCTTGTGTCTAAGCCAAGATCTGAAGTTGTAACTTCAGATCTGGACTCCCCTCGGCTTCTAGATTCATAAAGCCATCAGCCTTGTCTAGTATGACCCTTCTCTCAAGGATGTGACTTCATTGCAAGCTTAGTTGTGCCATTTTAGGGTCTTAAAGCCTTACATGCACGTAAAGTTTGCAACTTTACGTGATAAGCATGCCTAAGGAAGTTGGATCTGCAATTTGGGGCCTGGGCATGGCTTAGAAAGTGTCTGCATGGTTAAAGGGCTGAAGAAACTCGGCGAGTCATATGAAGATAGGCATTGAACTCGACGAGTTGGATGAACAAATCGGTGAGTCCGATGAAGATTGTCGTAGACTCGACGAGTGGATTAACAACTCGGTGAGTCGGTTGCGGTTTGCCCAATTTATGTATGCGTGTGCAACCATCGAGTTGCAAGAAGGAAAACTCGATGAGTGGTATTAGAGTTCCAATCGCGAGCCTTAGAACTCGACGAGTCACTCCGGTGACTCGGCGAGTGGTCAGGTATTTCATGGAACTCCGTGAGTAGCTGAGGGTACTCGGCGAGTTAGGGTCAACATGGACTGTTGAACTTGACTGATGACTTTGACTTTGACCAAAGGTTGACTAGTTGACTGATGGGATACCTTGAGAGGTTGAGAACTTACAGTATAGTTATACTATGGTAATAGGTGGTGGAGTTTGTGGAAGTGATCCGAGGGTTGAAGTTTATCCACCGAGTCGACATCTGCAAGGTGAGTTATCCTCACTATATCGATAGGGTCTAAGGCACCAAGGCCGGCCCTTTAGTTGTTATTGTTATGGTATGCTACATGTGGTTATGACTTGTTAGATCGGAATCAGGATAGACAGTATGTTATGCTCTTATGATCCGTAGGGATTGATATGTTAGTGACCTGCTAGGTCGGTGCTCTAGTTACGAGAGACTACTATGATTGGTGATCAGTGAGATAGATATGTTTGATGCTTGTATATGCCAGTATATGTTAGTTATGCGCACATGGTTATTTTCTTGTTGCTTGGGTTGAGGCGGACCTGCTTTGTGTTGAAGGCCAACATACCCTATGAGCGGTCCGGGGAGACTGTAGGCCCATGTGGCGGTCCAGTTATGCCGAAGGCTCGGGACAGATTCAGATAGACTGTAGGCCCTGCAGGGCAGTCCAGTCAGGCTGATGGCCCAGTATGCATGCTGTTGATTGTCTGTTACTGATATGGTATTATCGGTGTGGTATTGGTATTTTGGGGGTAGCTCACTAAGCCCTCAGGCTTACAGTTTTCAGTTTATTGTTTTAGGTACTTCAGGAGATCATGGCAAGGAGAAGGCATGACCGTACCACTCCTCATCCTTATGATCTGGTTATTGGGACACTCTGATGAATAATGATTGAAAACATTTTTGTAAACAAATACTATCTGGTTTTATTTGTGATTGAAAAAGTTTAAATTTGGCGTAAAATTTTTGGATGTTACAAGTTGGTATCAGAGCCTTGGTTTGGTGGGGGAAACACTCATGTGAACCCAATCTCAAATCAAGGGAATTTTTGGAATAAATTCTAAAACGGTTTTCAAAATAAAGGATGGAGGATGTAGAGGGTACGATCAGCCGAAGCCTGTAAGTAGACCCCAAAATACCATACAGTTATTTGATATTATGATATGATAGAACAACATGCTAGTGTTAGGTTAGGAATCTACAGGAATCGCATGATAGACTTGCCTGATTATATGATACCTACTAGCCTAGGGTTTCTTGTATATGGAATTGACATCATAACTGTAGGTGTTTAGTGTATACATCACGGTTGTATATAACCAAGATCTTATAGCCTGAGAATGTCTGATTCGACCTTAGTGTAGGATTGGATATTCAAAAGTCTATCGGGTCCAGCGTTATGTGTGGCTAGCATACACTAGTGCTGCAGGTTTGGTGAACGTTTCATGGATGTGTGAGTTGTGGAAGCTGTGAGACCAGTGGCGAGATAGTCGATATTCCCCTAGGAGTGAGGGTTGAGCGCATATAATGTTGATGATAGTATTAGGGCGTTGTGGTGATACTTGAGACAAATATGGGTAGGTGCGGAAGGTAGTATGGGCCCGTACTACTGAAAGCACAGGACCCATACGCGTAGCAAGGAAGTCACAACCCCTAGGGTGGTGGGAATTGGTCTCCCGATATATGTTGCTTATCTGACGTCTTGGTTATATTTTCAGTATGCTGGTGACGAGACGTTTTACTACTGGATCCGGGTCAGGATCAGGATCGGGAGACGGAGGGTCGGAGCTGCTGGTAGCACCTGAGCCCGTGGTACAGATAGGGACAGAGGAGTTGGATGCCAGGATCCGGGAGATTCTGCACGACGAGATTGTTGCAGCGTTCCGAGCGCAACTGCCAGAGATGTTTGGGTCGATTAAGACCGCGATGGTTGAGTACTTTGATGAGCGATATGCAGCTCTAGCAGAGACAGCTGCCAATGCAGCCACATCGGCTTAACCGCGGGAGGGGTTGGAGGAGGAGCCGGCAGGACTTTCCAGTACCTGGACTTCGATAACACGAAGCCCCCGACGTTTGATGGTACACAGGGTGCGATCAGGGCTATGAGTTGGTTATCTGACGTGGAGGGATGTTTCTTCACGTGTTGATGTCCTGCTGACCAGAAGGTCAGGTGTGCCCTGAACCTGCTGAGGCTTGGGGCAAAGGACTGGTGGAGATGGACGCCAGGGTCGTACACTGATGATCAGCGAGCTGCTGTTACTTGGGAGCAGTTCCGGGATATGTTCCGCACCTGCTACGTTCCACGCGTATGTTCACAGAGAGGGCTATGTTTTGCCCAGTGTTTGCTTCAGAGCAGTCTCAGATGACTCGTTATCTGAGTATGCTCAAGACTGATATTTGACTGTGTGTTGCTACGCAACGTTGTGAGACTCTTTTGGATCTTCAGGAAGCAGCGAGGCGGCGCGAGTTGGAGTTAGAGCTGTAGTTGAAGGAGCAGCGTCAGGTTCCGGCACAGTCTCAGCCGGCACCTAAGCGGTCCAAGACCGCTGATACCCGGACCGGGGGTCAGCAGAGCCGCACTTGTGGAAAGTGTGGCAGGGGTCATTCTGGGGGTTTGTCGAGCACGATGTGGTTGCCACAAATGTGGCAAGGAGGGGCACTATGCCAGGGACTGTCGCCAGTCCGTTCCTCCAGCAGATATGAGGATTTGTTACCATTGTCATCAGGTTGGTCACGTGAAGACCAACTGCCCGCAGCTCGCCGCCAAGCCGGCGCACGGATCCGCACTGGCTACTTTGAGGATGGGCGATGGGAGGCCAATCAAGGTGGAGCCTCCGAAGGCTCAGGGTCGCGCCTTCCAGCTCACGGCCGAGGAGGCCAAGGCAGCACCGGATGTGGTTGCTGGTATGTTTCTATTTTTTGTTTCAGTTATTGTATCTGTGTTATGCTTATCAGTGGTACTTGTGTTTAGGTACGTTTTTAGTAAACTCTTTGCCTGATTTGGTTTTATTCGACTCGGGGGCGAGTCGGTCGTTTGTATCTCAGACTTTGAGTAGAGAGTTCAGTGTGTCGGTAGATGAGCTTGAGTGTCCGTTGCGAGTTTCGAACGCCAACGAACACGAGATTTCTGCTTCTTCTGTCTACCGGGGGTGTGAGTTGGAGATTTTCGGGGTATCCTTCTCGATAGATTTGATTCCTATTCCCATGGGGGAAGTATGTGTGATTGTGGGGATGGATTGGCTCAGTCGATTTGGCGCCATGATCGATTGTGAGGGACAGCGAGTAGTAGTTCGAACCCCAAGTGGGGGAGAACTGGTGGTATATGGTGAGGGCACCAGAGTAGGATCATAGTTTTGTTCGGTAGCCAGGGCTCGACAGTATATTCAGCATGGGTGTTCTAGTTATTTGGCGTACGTGGTGGATAGACGGGTTGGAGACCAGACTTCAGTTTCAGAGGTTCCAGTGGTCAAGGAATTTGCCGACGTATTTCCGGAGGAGTTGCCGGGGATACCTCCGGAGAGGCAGGTCGAGTTCAGGATTGATCTAGTGCCGGGTGCAGCCCCTATCGCTAAGGCGCCGTACCGTTTGGCACCGCCAGAGATGTAGAATTTTTCATCTGAGTTGTAGGAGCTGCTGGGTAAGCCCTTTATTCATCCGAGTAGTTCACCCTGGGGAGCACCGATCCTCTTCGTCAGGAAGAAGGACGGTTCGCATAGGATGTGCATTAACTATAGGGAGTTGAACAAGTTGATGGTGAAGAACCGTTATCCACTCCCAAGGATAGATGATCTTTTCGATCAGCTGCAGGGTGCATCTTGGTTTTCCAAGATCGATTTGAGATCCGGGTATCACCAGGTCAGGGTGAGGAGGAAGACGTGGAGAAGACCGCGTTTCGAACTCGTTATGGTGATGCCGTTTATGGATTTGATGAGTCGGGTCTGCAGACCGATGCTCGATCACTCGGTCATTGGGTTCATAGATGATATCTTGATGTATTCCAAGACCCAAGAGCGGCACGAGGAGCACCTCAGGGAGCTGTTGGAGGTTCTACGACGAGAACGGTTGTATGCCAAGTTCTCGAAGTCTAATTTTTGGTTACGAGAGGTCCAGTTCCTCGGACATCTCGTTAACCAGGAGGGGATTTTGGTCGACCTGGCCAAAGTCGAGGCGGTTATGCAGTGGGAGATTCCGAAATCTCCCTCAGACATCAGGAGTTTCTTGGGATGAGCTGGGTACTACTGGAGATTCATTCGAGATTTCTCCAAGATTGCAGTACCCCTCACTCGTCTAACGAGGAAGGGGTGGATTTCCGGTGGGGCCCTGAGCAGCAGAGGGCATTTGAGACCCTCCGGCGGTGTTTATGTGAGGCGCCAGTGTTGACGCTCCCCGAGGGAGTTGAGGATTTTGTAGTATTTTGTGATGCATCCATCACAGGCATGGGGGCAGTCCTTATGCAGAGGGGATGAGTGATAGCCTATGCATCACGGCAGCTGAAGCTGCATGAGACGAGATACCCTACGCACGATCTTGAGTTGGGAGAGGTGGTATTGGCTTTCAAGATTTGGAGGCATTATCTGTACGGGGTCTGTTGTATTATATACACGGATCACAAGAGTTTGAGACACATCATGGATCAGCCGAACCTGAATATGAGGCAGCGCAGGTGGCTGGACGTAGTCAAGGACTATGATTGTGAGATCCTTTACCATCCACGTAAAGCGAATGTGGTTGCGGACGCTTTGAGCCGCAAGTCAGCTGGGTCTTCTACCCCAGCAAGGTGTATGAGGATAGTAGTGGATTCCCCGCTTGTGAGCTTGATTAGGGATGCTCAGGTTGAGGGCATGAGACCAGAGAACTGGAAGTTGGAGCGGATTAAGGGCGAGAGCGCCCAGTTTGTTCAAGATAGCCGCAGATTATTGACCTGACACGGTCGGGTTTGGGTTCCGATGTCCGGAGGGGTCCGGCAGACAGTGATGGATGAGGCTCATAAGTCTCACTTTTCTATACACCCGGGGGCCACAAAGATGTACCGCGATCTGAGTTTGAGTTACTGGTGGCCCGGTATGAAGCAAGAAATCGCTTGGTATGTTGAGAGGTGCCTGAACTGTAGGATGGTCAAGGCCGAGCATCAGAGGCCGCATGGTAAGCTGCAACCTCTGGAGATTCCCATGTGGAAATGGAAACAGATCACGATGGACTTCATTACGAAGTTGCCAAGGACGACGAAGGGGTTCGATGCTATATGGATCATCGTGGATCGGTTGACCAAGAGTTCCCATTTCTTGGCCATACGGGAGAGTTCGTCGGCCGAGAAATTGGCCGACATGTACGTCAGCGATATTGTCTCTCGCCATGGGGTTCCAGTCTCCATCGTTTCCGATCGGGATGTCAGGTTTACTTCCCGTTTTTGGCAGAAGTTCCATGAGGAACTGGGTACGCGGCTGCACTTTAGTACAACGTTCCATCCGCATACCGATGGACAGAGTGAGCGAACCATTTAGACCCTCGAAGATATGTTGAGGGCGTGCGTCATTGACTTCGGTGGGAGTTGGGATTCCCACCTACCGCTTGCAAAGTTCACCTACAACAACAGCTATCATTCCAGTATTAGCGCACCGCCTTTTGAGCTGTTGTGTGGTCGGATATGTAGAACCCCGGTCTGTTGGGGTGAGGTTGGACACAGAGTGATGGGTCAGACGGAGGTAGTCTTGCAGACTACCGAAAAGATCCAGCAGATCAGACAGCGGCTGCAGACCGCTCAGAGTCGGCAAAAGAGTTACGCTGATAGACGCCAATTGTATTTAGAGTTTCAGGTTGGTGACATGGTACTTCTGAAGGTATCGCCCTGGAAGGGTGTGATCCGCTTCAGGAAGAGGGGAAAATTGGGTCCCCGTTATATTGGGCCATTCAGGATCATTGCCAAGGTGGGAAAAGTGGCTTATAGGATAGAGCTACCGGAAGAGCTCAGCCGAATTCAAAGCACGTTCCATGTTTCGCAATTGTGAAAGTGTATTATGGATCAGGAGGCAGTAGTATCGCTGGATGATATTCAGGTCGATGAGCGCCTGAATTAGGTGGAGAGGCCTGTGGCCATCTTGGAAAGGAAGAAGTAGATTTTGCGGAACAAAGAAATACCTTTGGAGAAAGTGCAGTGGGAGCATCGGAGGGGATTCGAGTGGACATGGGAGCCGGAGGCGGAAATGCGAGAGCATTACCCGACATTTTATTCCAGCAGACTTCGAGGGTGAAGTCTAGTTCAAGTGGGGGAGAATTGTAACGCCCCGATTCTCAGGTATTGTTTAAATAAGAATCTAATTGGTTTCAAGGCCTACTCGACGAGTTGGTTGCCCTACTCATCGAGTAGCAGCGGGTTCGTTCGCGTATTTAGTGGCCTACTCGCCGAGTCCAAGAAGGGACTCGACGAGTAGGAGCTGGCAGATGAAACCCTAAATCCCAGGGTTTTGCACCCTATTTAAAGAAGCATAAGCCTCCTTTGGCCTCTTTGCAGTCCATTGAGAGTCCAGAAGAACCCTAACTCGAGTGTGTGTGTATTCTTTGGAAATTTAAGCTTGGAGGAAGATTTTTGGTGAGGGAATCTCTTGGGAAGCAAGCTACTTGAAGCAAGAGCTTGTGGGTTTCAAGTTCTGCATCAGAAAGGGCTCTCTTGAAGGTATTAAATCGTTTTTCCCTTGGCTCATTTTCTCCTAAACCCTTTTGTACATAAGTTTAGGAAAGGATTCTTGTGTCTAAGCCAGGATCTGAAGTTGTAACTTCAGATCTGGACTCCCCTCGGCTTCTAGATTCATAAAGCCATCAGCCTTGTCTAGTATGACCCTTCTCTCAAGGATGTGACTTCATTGCAAGCTTAGTTGTGCCATTTTAGGGTCTTAAAGCCTTGCATGCACGTAAAGTTTGCAACTTTACGTGATAAGCATGCCTAAGGAAGTTGGATCTGCAATTTGGGGCCTGGGCATGGCTTAGAATGTGTCTGCATGGTTAAAGGGTTGAAGAGACTCGGCGAGACGCATAGTCGACTCGGCGAGTCATATGAAGATAGGCATTGAACTCGACGAGTTGGATGAACAACTTGGCGAGTCCGATGAAGATTGCCGTAGACTAGACGAGTGGATGAACAACTCGGTGAGTCGGTTGAGGTTTCCCCAATTTATGTATGCGTGTGCAACCGTCGAGTCGCAAGAAGGAAAACTCGACGAGTGGCCTTAGAGTTCCAATCGCGAGCCGACGAGTCACTCCGGTGACTCGGAGAGTGGTCAGGTATTTCATGGAACTCGGCGAGTAGCTGAGGGTACTCGGCGAGTTAGGGTCAACATGGACTGTTGACCTTGACTGATGACTTTGACTTTGACCAAAGGTTGACTAGTTGACTGATGCGGTACCTTGAGAGGTTGAGAACTTACAGTATGGTTATACTATGGTAATAGGTGGTGGAGTTTGTGGAAGTGATCCGAGGGTTGAAGTTTATCCACCGAGTCGACATCTGCAAGGTGAGTTATCCTCACTATATCGATAGGGTCTAAGGCACCAAGGCCGGCCCTTTAGTTGTTATTGTTATGGTATGCTACATGTGGTTATGACTTGTTAGATCGGAATCAGGATAGACAGTATGTTATGCTCTTATGATCCGTAGGGATTGGTATGTTAGTGACCTGCTAGGTCGGTGCTCTAGTTACGAGAGACTGCTATGATTGGTGATCAGTGAGATAGATATGTTTGATGCTTGTATATGCCAGTATATGTTAGTTATGCGCACATGGTTATTTTCTTGTTGCTTGGGTTGAGGCTGTCCTGCTTTGTGCTGAAGGCCAACAAACCCTATGAGCAGTCTGGGGAGACTATAGGCCCACGTGGCGGTCCAGTTATCCCGAAGGCTCGGGACAGATTCAGATAGACTGTAGGCCCTGCAGGGCGGTCCAGTCAGGTCGATGGCCCAGTATGCATGTTGTTGATTGTCTGTTACTGATATGGTATTATCGGTGTGGTATTGGTATTTTGGGGGTAGCTCACTAAGCCCTCGGGCTTACAATTTTCAGTTTATTGTTTCAGGTACTTCAGGAGATCAAGGGAAGGCGAAGGCATGACCGTACCGCTCCTCATCCTTATGATCTGGTTATTGGGACACTCTGATGAATAATGATTGAAAACATTTTTGTAAACAAATACTATCTGGTTTTATTTGTGATTGAAAAAGTTTAAATTTGGCGTAAAATTTTTGGATGTTACATATGGACCCTTGTCCCTCTTACACCTGATCATGCAATTGTCGACACTCGTTGGGTTTTCTGAAACAAGGTTGAAAATGCAGGATTAATCATCCGACACAAATCAATATTTGTGGCCAAAGTCTTCAAATAGGTTGATGGTCTAGATTACGACGAAACTTTCACAGCTCCAACACGTCCGGAAGGCATTCGTATCTTCCTTTCATAGGCATCTCAAAATGCATTCAAGGTTAGTCAGATGGAGGTGGAAAGTACCTTCCTTAACGGTGAACTTGATAGTGAAGTCTATCTTTAACAGCCTCCTGGTTTTGTATATATAGCTTATCCAAACTACTACAGACTCCAGAAAGTTGTGTATGGCCTTTAACAGGCTCCTCACATCTTGTACGAGACTCTTACTTGCTTTCTAAAGCGTCCTGGTTTTCAAAGATGAGTTCTTTATCCTACTCTGTTCTGAATGGCTAATGGGAAACATCTCATGTTGGTCCAGATATATGTTGATGACATCATTTTCGGATCAACCGATGTGATGATGGTTGCTGACTTTGCCAAGTTGATAGTTATCCGATTTCAAATAAGCATGAATCGTGAGTTAAGTTTGTTCCTTATATTACAAGTCAAAGAAACAAATAGAATAATATTCATTCACCAAGAAAAATACATTTATGAACTTCTGAAGAAGTAATCAAATGGACACCTGTACCTCTACAAAAGTCCCTATGGGATTCAGACACACGATATTTTCTGACCCATCAGGTGAAGTCGTTGATCAGAAGAAGTATAGGGGAATGATCGGATTGATGTTGTGCCTCACTTCATATTGTCCTGACATCATGTTCTCGATGTGCTTATGTGCAATCCAGGCTAATCTAAAAAGGTCTCACCTCTTGGTTGTGAAACAATTTTTTTGATATTTGAAAGGAACAAAGAGCCTCGAAATTTGGTACGCTACAAATGAAAGCTTTTTTTTTGCAAGATTACTCGGATTCCAACTATGGTGGCCTACAAATTGATCAGAAGAGCACATCCGATGTATGTAAATTCCTGGGTGGAAGATTGGTTACTTGGTCGTCCAAGAAGTAGAACTGTATCGCACTCTCAATAGCTGAAGCAGAGTACATCATTATTGCAAGCTGCTTATTTGATGTTTTATGGATGAAATCTCATCTTTTAGACTACGGTTTTCCATTTCAACAAATTCTGATCTAGTGTGACTATCAAAGTGTCATCACGATTTCTCATAATCCGATCCAGCACTCCATGACCAAGCACATCGACATTCGCTGCCATTTTATAAAAGATCATATTTGAATGGTAACATTGAGCTCATATTTGTTCCAACTGATGATGAGATCACTTATTTCTTCACCAAAGCATTGGACGAAACAAAATTCAATAGTTTTTTGAACAAGACCGGAATGATGTTGACTGATCCACAATTCTTTGAGGAGGTTTTCACTCTCTGATGGAAACATCAGAAAGTCAAATAATTCTGAGATTAATTTATTTCTCACTGTACAAATACTTCATCTCGGAAAATAAAGGATCTTTACATGTCTTTTTTTGTTTAACAATTCATCTAGTTTAGGCCGTTTAAGGTTATCTCGACTATTTTAAGTCAATCCATTCTGATATTGTACTTGTTTTCTCACCTTGAGAATATTTTCAAAGGAGTTATGAGATTTCACATTTCGATCTATTTGTTAAAATTGTCTCAGAATTCAAATCCGAAATGGTAATGTGATCTCGTTCTTTCTTTTTTCCATGCTCTAATTCTTTACCTCTCATCTTTTCTGAAGTCTATTTCAAACTTTAAGAATGCTAAGATCTTTCTTATCATTTTTACTTTTGATATACATTCAAGAAACTATGCCATCTCTCGGATCAATATCAAGTATTTGTGAGTGTTTTCTATTTCTTCGAAGTATATCATGTTTGTATGATCTATTTTTAGAATCTCATAGATCCGACTTTATCTTTCAAAAAATTGAATAATTGTAGATTTTTAATGTTTTTATTTAATCTTAGTTAATGAAACATCCAAACTTTTTATCCAACGGTTATATGACTATCCTTCTAAATCCTAATAAACATTATTTGGCACACAATATAAGAAATTGACTAAGTGTTTTCTATGAATCGAATCGAAAGTCACGCTTTTTGCACAAATAAATGTCCTTTCACTTTGGGCCTAATTGTCGCATAGGAGGGTAATTGAGCACCCCACATATATCGCGACCTGTTTCTGAGTTGGGTGTCATCATTGCTTCTTTGACCCGACCTGAAACAAACCCACCTATAAAAGGATTTTAAATCTGAACTGTTCCCTCTTTATGCTGTCACACCCCCCAAACCGGAACGGCGGAAACGTTCGAGAGCGGAGGACGTCATATGTAGTATCACAACACATGCATCATAGTAATCAAAGTAACAAACAACCATTGCATTAATATTAAAGTTTTTACAAAGTATGTGATTCACAAAAGATTGACTCCAAAAGTAAATAACAAAACAAGACATGAAGCTACTATACTCCATCTTCTGAATCCCAGTACGCATACCTGTCTACTAGTTTCCTGAGAATACAAGTTATTTTGAAAGAGTAGATCAGCATTTAAGCCTGTGAGTTCATAAGTATTTTAGTTATGAAAATTAAACTGTAAGTTCCATAGAAAAGTTCGCCTGTTCCTCCAGAAAATCCTATATTTTCTAATGTGCTGAATGATAAGTCAAATGACTCTATAATTCCTTCTATGAGTACTAAATGGATACAAGTTATATACAATTTAGAGTAAACAGACAATCGATTGTGTGAATCTGCCCTAAACCCACAACCAAACAAGGAACAGGAAATGAGGCGGAAAACACACATCTCATTGTTTGTTAGATCTTCATTGTATATAACACTGGCGTATTCATTTGGTACTTATGGAGTTAACTGTAATAGTTCTTTATATTTGATGAAAACATTCTTTAAGAAAATCATATATTTCCATTAGTAAAAATGGTAACCACAATAGTTTCTTCTATAATCACTTAGTTTATACTAGTTATATATAATCTAATATCGAAGGGACAGTTAAATGTGTGAATCTGCCCTAAGCCCACAACCAAACAAGGAACAGGAAGTAAGGCGGAAAACACACAGCCAATTGCCTGTCGGATATTAATTATATATAACACTGATGTATAAACTAAGGTATTATAGAATTAACCACTAAAGGTCCTTTAAGTTATATTGGTTTAATAATTTGTATCAAACCCTTTTACGGACGAGTTTCTAGTTTAGCCTACTAAATGTTCTATCTGAAAAGTATGTTTTTGTACTAGAAAACAGTATACTGAATTTGTATGCTATGACCTGACCCATATATGTTACTCCCTATGATTACTAGGTGTATACAGGATATATATATATATATATATATATATATATATATATATATATATATATATATATAGCTAAGATCGAATACAGAGTAGATTGTGTGAATCTGCTCTAAGCCCACAACCAAACAAGGAATAGGAAATGAAGCGGAAAGTACACGTCCTACTGTCTGTCGGATCTGATTAACATATATATACCTAATGTATCCACTAAGGAATCATAAAGTTAGCATTATAGGCCCCCTTCTAACTGAATGTACCAAGACCCGACTGTTCTATTTGTTTGTCTTTTGTAATAATGTATGTTTTCCCAATTTTAAGACTATCTTTACTAGAAAATAGTTTTCATTACCTTTTATGTGAGAATATCACTATATGAATGTACTGGGAAAATGAAAGTATCTAGTAATATTGTATAAAGTAACTACAGAAGTACTAACTACCTTAAAACCAGTTTGTTAATTAAGGTTAAAATGTGATGGGGTTATAACCATGCATGATTTGACTAGTATGAAACACGACGTTCCAAAGAAGTCGAAAATGGTATGACTTTTGTCACCCGTAGACCTGCAGGTCCCACTGTAGCTAGCAGCAAGGTGTAGGATGTCAATCCCGTATAGATCTATACACAAACTCACGCTCTCCCCCCAGGAGACTCTGGTTACAAAACGCGACATAACAAGTGTATTGCTAAGCCGTGAAGTAGTGGTTTCACATTATTTTTATCTTGTTTATAGAATGTTCCTTCCTGTTCTTGTTATAGTATGTTCCTTCATGTTCTAGTTATAGTATGTTCCTTATGGTTCTAGTTATAGTATGCTCTAAACCCCTAAACTATACCTATTACAGTTTACTAATATGCTTGTTTTGAACTGTCCCTGGTTTGTAGAAAAGACCCGATTATCTACTGAGTTATGCATGTACTTTAAAAACGGAGTTTTATAAACGATAAACTAACATCTTTATAAAAGAGTTGTTAAATCGATTTGATCACTTACAAAAGCATAAGAAATCCTTTAATGTGATGGTTATCACAGGTAAATATTTACACAATATCATTGTGTTCAACTTGTATTCCCCCCTTAAAAGCATTTAAAACATTTAAAAGATTGATTATAGGGGTACGAACTCACCTTATGTGGGTGATTCAACAGATGATTCGAATAAGGATGCTAAGTTTCACGAATAAAGTCCCGAGACACAAACGAGTCCTAAATGACATATATTGATACATATAAGCATGATATTAGTGAATCTAACTACAAATGAGATTGGGAAACAACCTAGGATGCAAGAATAACTCACTAAAAGAGTGCTAGAAGCAAGTTAGGAGGTTGAAGGGGTGTTCACGGCCCAATGGAAGGATGGTTCACGGTCCAACTTGATGAATGGTTCACGGCCCAAGCTGATGATGTTCACGGCCTAAGTTGATGTTCACGGCCCAAGTTAATGTTCACGGCCCAAAATGATGAAGAACACTTGAAGATCTTGGTGTTTTGGCAAGTGTTTGAAGATCCTAGTAAGCTTCTATGGAGTAGTAAAGGAAAGGGGTGTTTAAGAGTGAAAGATTGAAGTTCTTGTGGATGATACTTGAGAGAGACTTGAGAGGTTCACGGACTAGGGTTGAGAAATGAATAAAAAATGTCTAAAACTCATGTATATAGCATGAGTTCATGGCCTAAGATGGGTTCACGGTCGTCAACTACTTGTGAGGGTGTTTCCGGCTCGATTTCAACTCAATGATCTCAAGCTAACACTTCCAAACACACGATCCTTGAGTGTACTAGGCTTAGAACTCATTAAAATGACCTTTAACAAGGCTAAAAGGTAACAGAAACAAGTCTGGCTTTTTATTGACTGGATTGACTTTACAAGATAGAAATTTACGGGTTGTCACATCATCCCCCCGTTAGATTGAATTTCATCCTGAAATTAGCTTTCCTAACAGTACTCCTGGGGTCGTGCTCCTCTCAATGGCAGAATACCCACTCGTATATCAGGGCAACTTTTCCCTGACGCTCATGATAAGATTCATACCTGGTCCATCTATCATTACCTTGTGTATACAAGTCGTATATAATTAAGATTAGTAAGACGGTCAGGTGTGCGACTCTTCCCCAGGTCCACAACCAAACAAGGAACAGGAGATAGGGCGGAAACACACATACTAAATCCACATAATCATAATTATATACCACCCTCGCGTATACACTTAATAGTGAGAGGTGGGTTGTATTCGTCCTTAGCCTCTGTGCTTGAACTTGATCTGCTGGACGAGTGGTAGTCCGGGAAGGTCTGCTGAGTATACGGTGGCAAGGTTTCGGAGGGTAAGGTACTCCTCGCATGAGTACTTTGGGGTTTAGAAGACAAGAGACAATACTGAGGTCTGGTTTGGGTTGTCGTTACGAATGACGAGGGTTTCATTAATTTGTCGGTTAAGGCGTTGGGTTTTCGAAACACATGAACTTGGTATGGTGAGCACTACGCCAATCCATGACGAATGATGACAACAGACTCTTTACAGAAACAAATGTTAGGCCGATTTGAAAGAAACGTTTGTTATACGATGGTGTATCCCGAGTGTGCTCGATAATGTATTATGTGTAGACTTTCTAGTGCTTTTAGTTTTCTCCTTGATATTACCACTGCCACAAATCGTACCGCGATGAGTGAGTACTCACAGTGAAAGTGCTTTGATAACTAGTGTCGATACTTTATATCATGATCCTCCTCAGTACCTCTATGATTTCCTGGCATATACAAGTTATGTATAACTAAGATGAATAAGACGGTTGACTGAGTGACACGGAAGTGAGGCGGAATCACTCACTCTAAGCCTGCAAAATCTTTGCTATGCACAACCCTGATGTACATACTAAGTCATCATAGCTCACCTAAACGAATCTTTAGTTCTCCTATGAATGATGTGACTTGTGCGGACGAGTGAGTTATTATAATTACTTTTAATATCCCCAATTTTAATCTTATATTAAGTATAAATTAAAATTTTATAGTAATTGTTTCATTTCGAAGACGTACCGCTGTTTGCTGGTGATTCTGGGGTAGTTTCTCCTGCGGTGATCATCAGAATTCGTCCATCCGCGCCTGAGTTATTCGTTATCGGGCAGTCCCTCTAGTAGTGCCCAGTCTCACCACAACCATAGAAGGCCTGGTTTACTTCAACTACGGGGATTTGGGAGATCGGTTGTACCGGCGCCCTGCAGAAACTGGCAGTGTGCCCCTTCCTGCGGCAATTCAAGCACTGTATTTCCCGACATACTCCGGTATGGTGGTAGTTACACTCACCACACTTCGGGAGAGATCCAGCATATCGACTGACAGATGCTGAGGTGGCAGGTGTTGTGCCGGTGTATACAGTAACCATTTGTTGCTCCTGCGGGGGTTCCTGTGTTGTTCGCTCCTTCCTCTTGTTCCCCGACTTTTGTTCATTGTCCCCTCCCTTTGATGGCTCGGGTACTGGGACCACCACGCCATGGCGGACTCCATGGTCAATGAGTCGTTGGGCCAGGCGTTTGGCGCTATCGAAGGTTGTTGGATTAGAAGACAGTACATCCCCCTGGATCGGGGTAGATAACGCCCAGATGTACTTTTCTATCTTCTTACTCTCCGGGGTAACCATCCCGGGGCACAGTGCTTCCAGGTCGCTAATCCTGTCAGTGTAGGCCACTATGTCTGAGCTGACCATGGTATGCTCTCATAGCTCTTGTTCCAGCTTTTAATCTTCGCCCCTTGGGCAGTATTCTTCCAACATCATCTCTTTTAGGTTCTCCCAACCTATCGAGTTAGCCATTGATAGAGTCAGTGACTTAACATGGCTATTCCACCATGTCAGGGCTCTGTCGGAGAAGGCGCAGGCAGCAAACTTCACTTTGCTCCCTTCTGGGCACAGACAAATTTTGAAGACCGAATCTGTTTTCTCGAACCATCGCATCAGAGCAATGACTCCCCCATTTCCATTAAAGGATTTGGGTTTGTAGTTCATAAAGTCCTTATACGAACACTCCCGTGGGTGTCTGTTGGTAACTCCGAGGTTAGTTAAGTGGGTACCGCTACCAGATTCACTGGTACTACTTGCGCGAATGTGAGTTATAGTAGATGCGGCTGTTGTCGCTGCTCGGAGAGCAGCAGGATCGAATTGCGGTGGTGGATTCTCTGTTGTGCTATTAGCTACACGCCTTATAGGTCTACTGTGAGGCATATTTTGCTAAAAAGAATACAAAAATAAGACGTAAATAAGTCTATAGCAGTGGTTATAAGCCGAAAGCTGAATGACTAAGTTATCCTAGTTTCTGAGTGTATCTGGTTCTGACTTTCATAGGGTTCTGGAAAACATTTCATAATGGGAGCCTATATAAAATAAACTTTATGAATCAGAAGTGGTTATCCTCAAATGAATTTCTGTGAATTTAATAATTGTCACTGGCTGCATGAAAAAGAAATAATCCTAACACATAGTGTGAGTAGTGTATTCACTAGCTCACTAAGTCAATTAAGGTTATTATTTATTAGTGTGGCGCATAGGACGTTTTGGTTTCTTCGGCTGATCCCTTCTTGGAAAACTCCTCTTGAATCTCTTTTTGTTTCTCCTTGACTCCTCTGCTGACTGATATGATGAAGTGGTTACATCTATCTGGGTTTGTCATGCGAGTATGGAAGTGTCTAATGAATCCATGAGATTAAGTGAAACATTATGGGGTGATCCTTACCGGGTCCTCCTATAATTTCGCAATGTATACAAGTTGTATATAATTTAAGATTGAATAGACCTTCGAATAATTGATCCCACTCTAAAACCACAACCAAACAAGGAGCAGGAAGTAGAGCATATATCACAAATTCTAAGTCTATAGAATCTCAATTATACAAAACCTTGGGAGTATACACTCCGAAATTATAGACCTACCGGAAGGATCTTTTAAATTTTCACATAAGTTATTTATAGTGCCTAAAATACTCCTATAGTATAGTAATGTAATGAACTTGGTATGTTTTAAACTTGTTGTTGTCTTATAGTATCATAAAATACTCCTATAGTATTTTAACTTTTTGTTCTGATCTAGAAATCCCTTGAATAGAGTTAGGTAAGTTTTAAGACTGTTGCAACACGACATCACTCCCAAACACATGTTGGTCATATCTCAAATGAATATAGTCGATCAGGCTATATTGATCCCAGATATGATTACATAATTGTCCAGGTTTGATCACAGTGTCCAACCTTTAAATACTTATGTTCTGTTCTTCTTGTGATACTTGCTCTAGTACGTATATATGTATTAGCATATATGTATACTTTTATAAAATATTGTTAAATTTTAAAATATACTTTTAGTCAGAGCACTTCGGCCCATTGCATTTATAGTTGTATATCTTTTATAGGTTGATATACTTAGTTCACTATAAACAATGCTCTGATACCAATCTGTCACACCCCCAAACCGGAACGGCGGAAACGTTCGGGGGCGGAGGACGTCATATGTAGTATCACAACACATGCATCATAGTAATCAAAGTAACGAACAACGATTGCATTAATATTAAAATGTTTACAAAGTATGTGATTCAAAAAAGATTGACTCCAAAAGTAAATAACAATACAAGACATGAAGCTACTATACTCCATCTTCTGAATCCCAGTGCGCGTACCTGTCTACTAGTTTCCTAAGAATACAAGTTATTTTGAAAGAGTAGATCAGCATTTAAGCTGGTGAGTTCATAAGTATTTTAGTTATGAAAAGTAAACTGTAAGTTCTTTAGAAAAGTTCGCCTGTTCCTCCAGAAAATCCTATATTTTCTGATGTGATGAATGATAAGTAAAAATGACTCTACAATTCCTTCTATGAGTACTAAATGGATACAAGTTATATACAATTTAGAGTAAACAGACAATCGATTGTGTGAATCTGCCCTAAGCCCACAACCAAACAAGGAACAGGAAATGAGACGGAAAACACACATCCCATTGTTTGTTAGATCTTCATTGTATATAACCCTGGCGTATTCATTTGGTACTTAAGGACTTAACTGTAATAGTTCTTTATATTTGATGAAAACATTCTTTAAGAAAATCATATATTTCCTTTAGTAAAAATAGTAACCACAATAGTTCCTTCTATAATCACTTAGTTTATACTAGTTATATATAATCAAATATCGAACGGAAGTTAAATGTGTGAATTTGCCCTAAGCCCACAACCAAACAAGGAACATGAAGTAAGGCGGATAACACACATCCAATTGCCTGTCGGATATTAATTATATATAACCTTGATGTATAAACTAAGGTATTATAGAATTAACCACTAAAGGTCCTTTAAGTTATACTGGTTTAATAATGCATATCAAACCCTTTTACGGATGATTTTCTAGTTTAGACTACTAAATGTTCTATCTGAAAAGTATGTTTTTGTACTAGAAAACGGTATACTGAATTGGTATGCTATGACCTGACCCATACATGTTACTCCCTATGATTACTAGGTGTATACAGGATATATATATATATATATATATATATATATATATATATATATATATATATATATATATATATATATATAAGATCGAATAGAGAGTAGACTGTGTGAATCCGCTCTAAGCCCACAACCAAACAAAGAATAGGAAATGAAGCGGAAAGCACACATCCTACAGTCTGTCGGATCCGATTAATATATATCGCTAATGTATCCACTAAGGAATCATAAAGTTAGCATTATAGGCCCCCTTCTAACTGAATGTACCAAGACCCGACTGTTCTATTTGTTTGTCTTTTGTAATAATGTATGTTTTCCCAAGTTTAAGACTATCTTTACTAGAAAATAGTTTGCATTACCTTTTATGTGAGAATATCATTATATGAATGCAATGGGAAAATGAAAGTATTCAGTAATATTGTATAAAGTAACTACTAAAGCACTAACTACCTTAAAACCAGTTTGTTAATTAAAGTTAAAATGTGATGAGGTTATAACCATGCTTGTTTTGACTAGTATGAAACACGTCGTTCCAAAGATCTATACATAAACTCACGCTCATTTGTCACTCGTAGACCTGCAGGTCCCACTGTAGCTAGCAGCAAGGTGTGGGATGTCAATCCCATATAGATCTATACACAAACTCACGCTCTCCCTCCAGGAGACTCTGGTTACCAAACGTGACATAACAAGTGTAACATCCTGGTTCCGGGGTATAACATTTCTGTTGGATTAGTGTCTAAGTCCATAACTATAATAGGTATGTACTAGACCCGATTGGCATGGTCCATTTGGGTTGCATGGCATCGGAACAATTTGGATAGAGTTTTGTGAGAAAAGGATAATTATGATTTTTTAATATATTATAAGTTCTAATATATAAATATGAAATCATATTATGTAATTAGTATTGATCAAGAATTAATTTGGAATTAATTATGTGATCAAAAGGAGACTAAT
The DNA here is from genome assembly GCF_052849685.1 of Lactuca virosa. Classification (NCBI taxonomy): domain Eukaryota; kingdom Viridiplantae; phylum Streptophyta; class Magnoliopsida; order Asterales; family Asteraceae; genus Lactuca; species Lactuca virosa. The sequence continues at coordinate 274,753,510 of NC_136434.1, read as the reverse complement.
TAAATATATGGGGATTGATTGTGTAAATCATTCATTCTTATATATGTGGGCTTATGATCCATAGTTCTTCATGTTGGGCTAAACCCATGGAGTAACCCATGGATACTCCGTGGAGGTTTTAACCCATGGAGCATGAAGAATATGGAAAGAGATGAGTTACATGGTGTAACCCTAATAGCCACCATATATAAGGACCCCATGGCTCAAGAAATTGGCACTAGTGTGTGTACACATGAGGGCTAGCCAATTTGAGCATAGGAACCTTTTCTCTCAAGTTATTCCAAGATATTGGTGATGTTGTGTGAACCATTTGAGGTGTCACACTTGAGGCACTAGGCTCTTAAGCTCCATGGAATCAAGCTACAACAAAGAGGAATGTAATTCTACTAGAATTTATATTATATGTTCTTCATATTATGCTAGTTAGAACAATACCTTGTAAAAATTGATATTTGCATGTATAATAGAGAAAACATAGATCCAAGGTATTTAAGGTTGTATGTGCACCATAGGATGTTGTATTATACCAAAAACCCAACAGTGGTATCAAAGTCATGGGTTGTTTTCTATTATATTTGATGCAAATGTTTGATTTTCAAAGTTGAAAACAAAAAGAAAAAAAAACATGAAGTTTTTCAAATTTTAAGATAATTACTTGATTTTATGGAAAACTAATTATTTGTAAAATTTGAGTCATTTTACTACAAGAGTTGAATTAGGTCAATTTATTAAAAGATAGAATGATATGATTATTTTATTTGTTTTAAAAGTTTGATCTAAATTTTTTAAGGAGTTACAAATTTTGTCATAAAATTTTGGAACTCAAAAGTCTTTTTTAAAAGTTATGATATTAAGAGTTTTGAAACTTCCATAAGTTATGGATTATCAAAAGTTTTTTCGTGTTACCTTGTTTTATGAGTTAATTTAGATTAATGAAAAAACTTTGTGTTAGTTGTTTTCAATCCAAATTAATCTACAAATTGTTCATAAAATGTGTTTTTGTAACTTGTCATCAAGTTATATGAAAAGACACATTTACGATTCTTAAAACACATAAATAATGCCATAGGTTACAAAATGAAGAGTCTTTTTCTCATAAATAGTTTTTATGAACTCCATAACTTGTCCTCAAGTTATGGATGTTCAAGAGTCTCTTCATTTAAGTCTCTAAAACTTTAATTAAACTCATAAGTTATGAAAATCAAAGAGTTTTGAATAGTTTCAAAACTTGCCCTCAAGTTTTGGAATTTGTAAAGTTTCCTCTCATGAAAACTTTAATTCCAAGTTAAGCCCTTAGAATTTTAAAACTTAAAATTCAACCCTTATACTTTATAGTATTATAAGTTAATAATATATATACGTATAAGATCAAGTCAGTCTTACCGTTAGTAGGCCTCATTCACGAAGTCGGTCTATAAGGTGGGGGGTATAAGGTGTCCACTCTCACCCACCGCTTCCTTGACTGGTGGAGGGTCGTTAGCCGAACTGGTAGGACAATGACTATAATTCTCCCTTAATTAAAAGTATTAATGATAAATACTAAGTAACTAAACTATTATGAATTCCCAATCTTAGTTACTTAGGAAAATGTGAATTTGGTGCTAACCCATGAAATTACACTTTGCACTTTGCTTAAGTCGGTTAGTGGAGCGCGTGTGGTTAACCGGCACACTAGCTTGATTTAACAAGGTAGGCAAAGGGTAACTTAATGTTTATCATAGTATCGGTGGAGCGTGTGTGGTTAACCGGCACATCGATTGAGGGGTAAATATTAAGGGTACCAAGTATATTTGCATGGTTATTCACACCTTGTTTTGTGATCCTCGGCATCCCAGTCACAAAACTTGAGAGGGCACAATCGAGATTGAAACATGCCATTGAAAAGTTCAATGAATCTCAAAAGATCTAGGAGTTTCAAATCCAATTAAAACCTAATAAATTATTTCGTTTTTCATGGTGGAAATTGGTGAATCGCCATTCGCCTACCTTCGAATATTCTATAGCTTGGATTACGGCATCCCTCTTCTGTGACAACCCGAAATTTTCACTCGTACAAACCCTACAGTCCAGAACTTCAATTAAAAGTTAAATACTTTTCTGCTAATTTTTAGCCAGTTTAAAGTCCGTTTGAGTATTTTAATTAATTATTCATGAATCGAACGGATAAAAGGAAGTGATTTCTAGAATATCGGGATAGCAATTGATCAACCATCACCTTAGTTAGGTGTTCACGGCCAAACAAAGGGGGTTTGGGCCGTGAACTCTATCATGGCCGTGAACTCATGCCTTAGGCATGAGTTTACTCCCCAAATCCCTCATTTCTCACTTCCACCTTCAAGAACACTTACAATTCTCTCTCAAGTATCATCCCGTTCTTCACCCGATCTTCCGAAAACGTAAGTGTTTCTCGACTTGATGTGTTGTTATAACCTATCACGTAGTGTTTATACATCATTTCATCCATTCATTGTTGATTTTCAATTAGATCTTCAAAACACCAAGAACACACACTAGTGTTCTTGGACCTTAAACGCCCAATCAAGCTTGTATCTTGTAAGTACACTTGCCCTAGCTTCTTGTGTGCTTAATATGAACTTGATAACACTTGAAAATCATCAAAAATCAATAGATCAAAGGAGTTTACGGCCAAGGATGTTCTTGGGACGTAAACCCTTCTTAAGGTGGCTAAATGAACCCTAGTCATTTCCTAAGCCTTGGATGCCAACCTTGATCCTTCCTAGAAGTGTTTACGGCCGTAAACCCCTAAGGAAGTGGTCCTTAGGCCGTAAACTCTACAAAGTAGTCTTATTGTGCCCCTAAAGCTTCCTAAGGCTTAGACTTGATCATAGAATGCTTACTCTTTACTTATAAGACCTTAAATCACCAAATGGCACTAAGTACCATGAGTTTACGGCCGTAAACTCATGGGGGAAGTGACCTTAGGCCGTAAACTCCATAAGGAGTGGTTCTTGGGCCATAAACTCCAATGCCATGCCATGCAACCCTTAGATGCAATCCTTAGGACTTTCAACACTTAAATAAAGTGTTTTACATGTCTTAGGATGTATTAACTTTGTTAATTAGTTGTTTAAAGACTAAATGGATACATATATGTGTTATTATATGTTAACTAGGATCATTGTGTGTGTACAAGTCTTCACTTGACACCTAGCAATCCTATATCATCAGTTCATCCAAACCACTCACTACAGGTGAGTTCATACCCCTTAATTAACCTTTTAAATGTTTTTAAATGCTTTTATGGGGGGGAATACAAGTTGAACAATTATAGTTATTATATCAATCACATGTGATTAATAACTACCAAACAAGTGGAATTCTTACTTTTCAAACTGTGTTACCAAACTGTTTTACTTCAAACTGTCTTGCAAACTCTTTTACATACCAAATGCTTTTATCAAACTCTTTTACATGTTAAATACTTTTATTTAAACTCTTTTACTTATATTCTGTGTATCTATATGGATATAGTTATATAAGTAGGATTGAAAGGACTTAGGACTGATAGCTCACCTTACTTCCTGTTCCTTGTTTGGTTGTGGACTTAGGGTATTCAGGTTATTTGTCCGAAGGTCGTTTGAATCCTAGTTATATATCATGTATATGTGTGTAGATATAAAAGGTTACTTCTTCATTCAGTTCAATGCCTTTGGGTAGCAAAGGTATACAAACATGTTCATATACACAAACAACATTACTAGTAAACTATAATAGGTATAGTTTAGGAAGATACTATTACTAGAACAATGAAACATACAATGAGTCAGTTCATTCATGAGTAATACATAGTGATGAGAAACAAACATAATACATAGTGATGAGAAACAAACACAATACATAGTGATGAGAAACAAACATAACACATAGTGATGAGAAACAAACATAATACACAGTGATGAGAAACAAAACATACAGGCTAGACAGAGAAAGAACACACAATACAGCTAGCACATACATATACATATACATATACATATACATTACTTACAGTTATGTGAGCCACTTAACAGGGGCATGGCACTACCTGTCATGACCCGTTTTGTATCCAGAATCTCCTTAATTGGGGAGCGTATGAGTTTGTGTATAGATCTATACTGGATTGACTATCCTACACCTTGATGCTCGCTACAGTGGGACTTGCAAGTCTACGGGTGCCAAACGTCATTTCTTACGACGTCTTACATCGTCGTTTTACTATAAAGTCGGTAGCAGGATACAGGCCGATCACATGGTACTTTAAATAACAAATAGTTTAAAATAATTAGTACAGCAGTAGTTACTTAATACAACACTACAGTACTATTTCATTTTCTCTTTACATTTACTTTGTGATATACATACAATAAATAATAATGTAAAAACTATATTTTTGGTTAATGATAGTCAGATTTGGGAAAATACACACTCTTACAAGAGACACACACAAAGATACTAGATGCCTTGGTATAAGGCTACTTTTAGTAGGAAACATAGGGTTTTCTAGGAGAGTTCAAACAATTACAAACTTTTACAAAACTTATACATTACAAGACTTACAAACACTTTCATAACAAATACAGACATTAATATACTTATGATCTCACCAGCTTTAAAGTTGATAAACTCTTTCAAAATAACTTGTATTCTCAGGTCGCCAGTAGACAGGTACCGGTGCCAGGTTTTGAGAAGATGGAGCTCGTTCAAGACTCATCTTTTATTTTGATGTATATTTTTGATGTCTATATAACTTGACAGAACACAGTTGTATGAAATTATATTATTAATGCAATGGATGATGTTGTTGCTTATTTACTACTTTGCATTGTTGTGAACAAAAGTATTACGATTGTTGGACAGCACAAGTAGACTTAGAGACATATGGTCAACCCTAGGAAGATGTAGCCTAATCAACTACATTATCCGAGGAGTGATTAGCATGTGCCCAAGTGTGGTTGTGAGGTTGCAACAAGTCTAAAAACTTACCAACACTTCTACAATGAGAACAGTAGAACAGAGCATAAACTTAAAATAATATAGGAGTATTTTGTGTGACTATTAATTACTTATCTGAGAACTAAAAAGGTCTTTATTAGTATGTCAATAGTTGTTGAGTGGATACGCTAAGGTTATATGTGTCTAGGATATCATAGACTTAGAATCTGTGATCTTTGCTTTACTTCCTGTTCCTTGTTTGGTTGTGGACTTAGAGTTAGGGTCACTTATTCGAAGGTCTATCCTGTCTTGGTTACATATGACTGGTATGCACTACGCAGATGTTGAAGTAACTGATAAAGATCATCTTATAATTATCAAATTAGTTCGTCTATTTAGTTATTTCTTTATCCCTTTTCTTGCGTAGATTTAATGGGTGGATTCCATCTTCCCGGAGACCCGTACTCCCCCAACAACGGCAATGCAGGATGGCTGGGAGAAGAGCCGGAAGATGATCACCCAATCCCTTTGGATGATCACGAAGCTGAAGGCTTTTCTGATGGTTCTGACTCACAGCCAGAAGTCAACAACCTACCCCCAGCTGCTCAAGACCCAAACGTGAACCCTCGTCCAGCATTTCAAGGACCCACACCTCTGTGGGCCACAAACTTGAATAGATGGAGTCAGGAACAGGGTCAACCCATACCCTACAATGGAGACATGAGCTTCTACAACCTCACCCAGGGAGGTTCAGCTGACAGGGTCCTACCCATCATGGTCCATAGGATTGCTCAGAACACCGAGCAAGGTCGAGCAGCTATTGACCAAGTAGTGGAGATTGACGCCAACTCTGGCGTTAACACAGTCCGCATTCGCCAGCTAGAGTCTGCTCATGAAAGGACTCAGGTCCGAAATGCAGTTCTACAGAGGGAACTTGCTGAAACCCAAGCTGAAGTCAGGGAACTTCGAGCTCAGCAAGCAAGATCTGATAGGCGCGTGAGAGACATAGAACGCCTTATGTCGGATTCAAGAACTCACTCTAGTAGTTCTCGTCGCCGATAGAGTCTCATCGACTTCTCTTTTGGATGTAACCTAGTTAGTGTAAAAACTCTAGTCTAATTTCCTATCCTTGTAAATCTTAGACCCGTTAGGTCTTGATTAGGCTGTAGTCTGTCAAAATTTTCCATCTTGGTTGATGTAAGACCTACTTCTAGGTCATTTTTCCCGAACTCATTACATCTATAATTCCAGTATTATTGACAGATATCTAATCTCAAGGAAATTATATCCAAATGCTTTCGTTTACAATCAATCGTGTTATTCATTTGTGTTGTTGGACTATGGAGAGTTAGTCCATGAGTCATTCTTATCTATTTACTATTAAATTCTTATCAATATCTTCGTCTTTGTAAACTTATAGTTGAAAGATGCCTCCTCGTAAATCTACAAGACGCGATCCTCCCGCACCAACACCACCTGCTCATCAATTCGACACGGCAGCCCTGAATGCTGCTGTAGTGGCGGCTGTGGCTACAACCATGGCACAATATCATTCTTCTGGTTCCACTGGAGGAGGAACCCCTGTCCTATCTACTCATGGTGAAATCCCTGTGCGCTCTAGAGAGTGCTCCTACAAGGACTTCACAAACTGCAAGCCATTGTCCTGTAAGGGGACTGGCGGAGTCATTGCCCTCTCGCAATGGTTCGAAAAGACAGAGTCGGTCTTTGAGATCTGCTCATGCCCAGAGGGAAGCAAGGTCAAGTTTGCTGCTTGCACCTTCGAGTCAAAAGCCCTGACATGGTGGAATAGCCATGTCAAGTCACTATCTCTTATAGTGGCAAATGCTATGGGCTGGGAAGCTCTGAGAGAGCTAATGGTTGAGGAGTACTGCCCGAGGGGCGAAATCCAAAAGCTGGAGGAAGAACTGTGGAGCCTAACCATGAAGGGCTCCAACATAGACTCCTACACCGCCAGGTTCTGTGAACTGGTGGCCCTCTGTCCCAACATGGTTCCTACAGAGGGGAAGAAGATTGAAAGGTACATATGGGGGCTGGTGCCTCCATTCCAGGGAAATGTTTTGGCTTCAAACCCCACTACATTCGATAGTGCCAAGCGATTGGCACAGCGGCTTATAGACCATGGGGTTCGTACCCCGGCCGCAACAACAACCCTGGCCATCTCAGAACCCGCCAGAACCGCTGATTCCAAGCGGAAGTTTTGGGATGACAAGAGAAAGACAAAGGCTGCCAAAAAGCAGCAGGTCGTGGCAGTTCATGCTGCGATAGCACCTGCCGCTGCTGCTCCGGTAAAGCAGTACGATGGAAGTTTGCCTAAGTGCAACAAATGCAACTTCCACCACGTAGGTCCCTGCCGGGAAATGCAGTGTTTGAACTGCAACAGGAAGGGGCACACTGCCGTTTCTGCAAGGCTCCGGCTAGGCCAATCAACCAAGTCCCCGGCACAGGAGTGGGCCAAGCTTGCTACAGTTGTGGCGAGGTAGGCCACTACAAAAGGAATTGCCTGAAGGCATGGAATGCCGGTGGAGTGGCAAGAGTTATGGCCATAGGCCACGAGGAAGCGGTTGCCGACCCCACGGTGGTTACTGGTACGTTTCTACTCGATAACTCTTATGCATGCATTCTATTTGATAGTGGAGCGGAGAGGAGTTTCATGAATTAAAAATTTGCTCATTTGCTTAAGCAAAAATCACGAGCACTTAAAGAACTGTTCACTGTAGAAATGGCTAATGGAAAGACAGAGAGCACTAGCAGTATATTCATAGGGTGTACCCTAACACTAGATAGCCATTCATTTTCGATCGATCTCATGTCGGTCTCAATTAAAAGTTTCGACGTCATTATCGGCATGGATTGGTTGAGTCTTCATCATGCCGACATCATGTGTTACAAGAAGGCTGTACGCCTTAATCTGCCGTCTAGCGAAACCCTAGTAGTTTATGGCGACAAACCCGACACGAACCTTCGTATCATCTCAATCATTCAAGCTCAGAAATTCTTGTGAAAGGAATGTCGTGCATTCCTTGCTCATGTGGTCGACGTGAGCCAAGAAACGAAATCCATTCAGAACATTCCAGTAGTACGCGACTTTCCCGACATCTTTCCAGAAGAACTCCCAGGATTACCTCCGCAACGTCAAGTCGAGTTCAGAATCGACTTAGTTCCAGGGGCTACCCCCGTAGCCAAATCGCCCTATCGTCTAGCACCTGCAGAGATGCAAGAACTGTCCTGTCAACTTAACGAACTGCTCAGCAAGGGCTTTATAAGACCAAGCTTCTCACCCTGGGGAGCTCCAGTCTTGTTCGTCAAGAAGAAAGACGGATCGTTTCGTATGTGCATCGACTACAGGGAGCTCAGCAAACTGACCATCAAAAATCGTTATCCTTTGCCTCGGATTGACGATTTATTCGATCAACTTCAAGGGGCAAACTTCTTTTCAAAAATCGACTTAAGATCCGGATACCACCAACTACGAGTGCTAGGGGAGGATGTTCCGAAGACAGCCTTCCGAACTCGTTCTGGGCACTACGAATTCGTAGTGATGTCGTTCGGATTAACAAACGTGCCCGCAGTATTCATGGACTTAATGAATAGGGTGTGTCATCCTTACTTGGATCAATTCGTCATCGTCTTCATCGATGGCATACTTATCTACTCTCGTAGTGAGGAGGAGCATAGTCAACATCTGCGACTAGTCTTAGAAACCCTGCGTGCGGAGAAGCTTTATGCGAAGTTCTCGAAATGCGAATTTTGGATCCGAAGAGTCGAATTCTTAGGGCACGTGGTTAGCGAAGAGGGAATACACGTGGACCCATCCAAAATCAAAGCCATTGAGAGCTGGTCAGCACCGAAGACGCCTACAGAAATTCGTCAATTTCTAGGCCTCGCTGGCTACTATCGCAGGTTCATTCAGAACTTCTCCCGCATTGCGAAACCTCTCACAACACTGACCCAGAAGGGCGTGGCCTTTGACTGGGAAGAGAAGCAGGAGAGAGCGTTCCAAACGCTCAAACGGGCCTTGTGCACCGCACCAATACTATCCCTCCCCGAAGGGATAGAAGACTTCGTTGTCTATTGTGATGCGTCGAATCAAGGACTCGGATGTGTTCTAATGCAGCGAGGTAAGGTCATCGCCTATGCCTCGAGACAGCTGAAGACACATGAGGTCAACTACACCATACATGATCTTGAACTAGGAGCAGTTGTGTTTGCTCTGAAGATCTGGAGACACTACCTGTACGGTACAAAAAGCACTATCTTTACAGACCACAAGAGCCTACAACCTATATTCGACCAGAAAGAGCTCAACATGAGACAACGACGGTGGGTCGAACTACTCAGTGACTACGAATGCGAAATTCGTTATCATCCAGGTAAAGCCAACGTAGTAACTGACGCCCTAAGTCAGAAAGAATATTATGGTCGTAGAGTCAAATCGTTGACTCTGACTATCCATTCACACTTGTCCACACAAATTAAGGAGGCTCAGCTCGACGCTTTGAAACCTGAAAATGTGGCGGGTGAATTCCTGAGAGGGATGGATAAGAACTTGGAGGTTAAGGGTGGCGGAGCTTATTTTCTCATGGATCGGATCTGGACCCCGAAACTTGGTGTTTTCAGAGACTTGGTCATGAACGAGGCGCACAACACTCGTTATTCCGTCCACCCGGGTTCAGATAAGATGTATCTGGATCTTAAAAAGCTATATTGGTGGCCTAACATGAAAGCAGAGATTGCTACCTTCGTGAGTAAATGCCTTACTTGCACCAAGGTCAAGGTCGAATACCAGAAACCCTCCAGTCTACTACAACAGCCAGAGATACCGGAATGGAAGTGAGAGCGGATCACTATGGATTTCATAACCAAGTTACCCAAGACAACGGGTGGACTTGATACCATATGGGTCATCGTCGACAGATTGACCAAGTCCGCACACTTCCTGCCTATCAAGGAAACAGACAAGATGGAAAAGCTTACAAGAACTTACATTAGGGAGATTGTACGACTGCACGGTGTTTCCATATCCATTATCTCAGACAGAGATAGTAGATTCACTTCGAGGTTCTGGCAGTCGTTACAAAGTTCCGTAGGAACTAGGCTGGACATGAGTACAACCTACCATCCACAGACAGACGGGCAAAGTGAGAGGACTATCCAAACCTTGGAAGATATGTTGCGAGCCTGTGTGATCGACTTTGGGAAAGCATGGGATACTCATTTACCCCTTGTCGAATTTTCCTACAACAACAGTTATCACACGAGCATAAAGGCTGCTCCATTCGAGGCCCTCTATGGCCAAAAGTGCAGATCCCCTCTGTGATGGGCTGAGGTGGATGATACCCAGTTAGCTAAAGGACGAGTTCCTGAAAGTACTCTCACAGGTCCGGAGATCATTCGGGAAACAACAATGAAGATCGTTTAGATTCGTGAACGATTGAAAGCCTCTAGAGACCGACAGAAAAGCTACGCTGATAAACGAAGGAAACCGTTGGAATTCCAGGTGGGCGACCGTGTTCTATTGAAGGTCTCATCCTGGAAGGGCTTGATACGCTTCGGAAAGCGTGGAAAGCTAAATCCAAGGTACATAGGGCCTTTCGAGATTCTTGCAAGAATCGGCCCTGTAGCTTACAAACTTAACCTACCGCGCGAACTCAGTAACGTACATTCTACCTTCCACGTCTACAACTTGAAAAAGTGTATGTCCGACGAGACTCTTGTAATCCCACTCGACGAGATCGAGATCAACGAGAGCCTCAACTTCGTGGAAGAACCTGTAGAGATCATGGACCGGGAGGTCAAGCAAACGAAACAAAGCTGCATCCCGATAGTGAAGGTTCGCTGGAACGCCAAGCGATGACCTGAATTCACTTGGGAGCGAGAGGATCAGATGAAACTGAAATATCCTCATCTTTTTACTTAGTTATTTGTAACTACTTATTTGCTTAAACTCTAATTTCGGGACGAAATTCCTTCTAACGGGGGGATGATGTGACAACCCGAAATTTTCATTCGTACAAAACCTACAGTCCAGAACTTCAATTAAAAGTTAAATACTTTTCTGCTAATTTTTAGCCAGTTTAAAGTCCGTTTGAGTATTTTAATTAATTATTCATGAATCGAACGGATAAAAGGAAGTGATTTCTAGAATATCGGGATAGCAATTGATCAACCATCACCTTAGTTAGGTGTTCACGGTTAAACAAAGGGGGTTTGGGTCGTGAACTCTATCATGGCCATGAACTCATGCCTTAGGCAAGATTTTACTCCCCAAATCCCTCATTTCTCACTTCCACCTTCAAGAACACTTACCATTCTCTCTCAAGTATCATCCCGTTCTTCACCCGATCTTCCAAACACGTAAGTGTTTCTCGACTTGAATTGTTGTTATAACCTATCACCTAGTGTTTATACATCATTTCATCCATTCATTTTTGATTTTCAATTAGATCTTCAAAACACCAAGAACACCAAGAAAACACACTAGTGTTCTTGGACCTTAAACGCCCAATCAAGCTTCTATCTTGTAAGTACACTTGCCCTAGCTTCTTGTGTGCTTAATATGAACTTGATAACACTTGAAAATCATCAAAAATCAATAGATCAAAGGAGTTTACGGCCAAGGATGTTCTTGGGCCGTAAACCCTTCTTAAGGTGGCTAAATGAACCCTAGTCCTTTCCTAAGCCTTGGATGCCAACCTTGATCCTTCCTAGAAGTGTTTAAGACCTTAAACAACAATCAAAACAAGTCCCCATAAGCGTTTACGACCGTAAACCCCTAAGGAAGTGGTCCTTAGGCCGTAAACTCTACAAAGTAGTCTTATTGTGCCCCTAAAGCTTCCTAAGGCTTAGACTTGATCATAGAATGCTTACTCTTGACTTATAAGACCTTAAATCACCAAATGGAACTAAGTACCATGAGTTTACGGCCGTAAACTCATGGGGGAAGTGACCTTAGGCCGTAAACTACATAAGGAGTGGTTCTTGGGCCATTAACTCCAATGCCATGCCATGCAACCCTTAGATGCAATCCTTAGGACTTTCAACACTTAAATAAAGTGTTTTACATGTCTTAGGATGTATTAACTTTGTTAATTAGTTGTTTAAAGACTAATTTGATACATATATGTGTTATTATATGTTAACTAGGATCATTGTGTGTGTACAAGTCTTCACTTGACACCTAGCAATCCTATATCATCAGTTCATCCAAACCACTCACTACAGGTGAGTTCATACCCCTTAATTAACCTTTTAAATGTTTTTAAATGCTGTTATGGGGGGGAATACAAGTTGAACAATTATAGTTATTATATCAATCACATGTGATTAATAACTACCAAACAAGTTGAATTCTTACTTTTCAAACTGTGTTACCAAACTGTTTTACTTCAAACTGTCTTGCAAACTCTTTTACATACCAAATGCTTTTATCAAACTCTTTTACATGTTAAATACTTTTACTTATACTCTTTCAACTTATATTCTGTGTATCTATATGGATATAGTTATATAAGTAGGATTGAAAGGACTTAGGACTGATAGCTCACCTTACTTCCTGTTCCTTGTTTGGTTGTGGACTTAGGGTATTCAGGTTATTTGTCCGAAGGTCGTTTGAATCCTAGTTATATATCATGTATATGTGTGTAGATATAAAAGGTTACTTCTTCATTCAGTTCAATGCCTTTGGGTAGCAAAGGTATACAAACATGTTCATATACACAAACAACATTACTAGTAAACTATAATAGGTATAGTTTAGGAAGATACTATTACTAGAACAATGAAACATACAATGAGTCAGTTCATTCATGAGTAATACATAGTGATGAGAAACAAACATAATACATAGTGATGAGAAACAAACACAATACATAGTGATGAGAAACAAACATAACACATAGTGATGAGAAACAAACATAATACACAGTGATGAGAAACAAAACATACAGGCTAGACAGAGAAAGAACACACAATACAGCTAGCACATACATATACATATACATATACATTACTTACAGTTATGTGAGCCACTTAACGGGGGCATGGCACTACCTGTCATGACCCTTTTTGTATCCAGAATCTCCTCAATTGGGGAGCGTATGAGTTTATGTATAGATCTATACTGGATTGACTATCCTACACCTTGCTGCTCGCTACAGTGGGACTTGCAAGTCTACGGGTGCCAAACGTCATTTCTTACGACGTCTTACATCGTCGTTTTACTATAGAGTCGGTAGCAGGATACAGGCCGATCACATGGTACTTTAAATAACAAATAGTTTAAAGTAATTAGTACAGCAGTAGTTACTTAATACAACACTACAGTACTATTTCATTTTCCCTTTACATTTACTTTGTGATATACACACAATAAACAATAATGTAAAAACTATATTTTTGGTTAATGATAGTAAGATTTGGGAAAATACACACTCTTACAAGAGACACACACAAAGATACTAGATGCCTTGGTAGAATGCTACTTTTAGTAGGAAACATAGGGTTTTCTAGGAGAGTTCAAACAATTACAAACTTTTACAAAACTTATACATTACAAGACTTACAAACACTTTCATAACAAATACAGACATTAATATACTTATGATCTCACCAGCTTTAAAGCTGATAAACTCTTTCAAAATAACTTGTATTCTCAGGTCGCCAGTAGACAGGTACCGGTGCCAGGTTTTGAGAAGATGGAGCTCGTTCAAGACTCATCTTTTATTTTGATGTATATTTTTGGTGTCTTTATAACTTGACAGAACACACTTGTATGAAATTATATTATTAATGCAATGGATGATGTTGTTGCTTATTTACTACTTTGCATTGTTGTGATACTGAACATGACGTCCTCCACCCCCGAACGTTTCCGCCGTTCCGGTTTTGGGGTGTGACATCTTCCAAGTTATAAAATATTGTGTTGGGTCCTAGCCTTAATATTTCATATTGGGTGTTATGTTAAGGACTTTAAATCAACTATCTTGAATATCTCCCAACAGATGTCTGGTTCAGACATCCATGATCTTCCCAAAAACTTTTGGAACAAGCTTTCCTAATGAAGATGATGTCCCGGAAATCATTCTAAACTCCTTCCACCTCCTCCAATTATTCTCCCTAACCCACAAGTTCAAGGTCACTCAAGCCCTAATGGCAAGCAAGGTCTATGTGTGCTCACATCTTGGAGATGAAGTCACATATTGACAAGTCGGGAGAGTTGGGTGTCAAAGTCTTGAGAAAGTTGGTTGTTCAATCACCTTCTAAGTCTCATAGTGAGTATCCTTTGGGTCTACTATGTAAAAGACTATGACATGACCCTTAATGATCTTATCTATTTGCTTGGTGCTGCTGAATCAGCAATGATTTGGAGCACTGGTAGAGCAAATTTGATTAAGAAGATCAACTTCCCAGACTTCCATGGACATTGACAATGGTAACATTGAATATCCAGAAAATCTTTCTCTTCCCAATGGAAAGGGATCGGCCATTGTCAACTCGGTTGACCAAATGGTAAAGAGAATGGCTAAGTCTGAGATAGTCCCATGTACCATTCCCAAAGGGTCCATATGTGTCTATTGCCAAAGGAATGGGCATTGGTTGCGAAGCTGCCTTAATTACCTGAAAGATCTGAGAGAAGGTCTAGTCAAAAAGCTTGACTCTGCTTCAGGTAAGTCCACTATCTAACTCTCTTAAGTTCCTATTTGAAGACTCTTAATACATTTTTAATGTATGGCAGGATCAAGCAAAGGGAAGGGAACTTAGAAAAAGAGTATGTTGAATCTGATCGCGAAGATGGATTTCAATCGCATGGTTCGAAGATCAGATTCTTGAGCTACTAATTAGAGAGTTATGATAGATTGCTAGGTAATATGTAATATCATAGTTTCCATTTAAAGTTGCATTGTAAGGAAAGTTTTTCCACATTTGATAAATAAATAAAATTTTGTTTTATTATATATGTCCTTGCAATGGCACTTATGGAAAATTGATGTTTGTATATTTCTAGCAATAATGGAAATATGAATTTGATTCTTTCATTTGTGGTAGTGTCTAAATTTACCAAATAAGGAAAGATTCTCATCACCCAAGGTTTCAGTTGGATAGAAACTTGGAAATCATGCAAGTTGTATAGTATGATGAATGAGAATTTTTATCTTTGGAAAATTAAGATTAATTCCTTGTTCACATGTATATGTGAGTCAAGTGAAGGACTAAGGGATTGAGTACACATTCTGGTGCACTGATCAAGTCCACCACAAAAAATCGATAAGACTATTCGTCATGATTTACTAAAGCCTAGTAAATATGGTTATACTTACAAGTTTAAGTATAATTTTGAAACATTGGAAAAGTTTCGATGTATGGCAGAACGAATGAGAAGAATCAAATTAGGCAGAAGGATAAAAGTTTCTCAAATCTGAAAAGATGGGAGAGTACTTTAGTATCATGTTTTGTGATCATCTTAATGATTTAGAAATCATGTCACAATTAGTCCTGTAAGGACATCTTAGTGCATTCTTATGACTAAGAAGAGGAATCTTGAATTGTTGGAATGGTTAAATCAAGAAGATGAGTCATACTTCGTTCCAAAACAAGTCTTAGAGTCATACTCCAAGACTGTAAGTTGAGTGACATATCTTAAAGAAAGGTTTATAACACTTGTCAAATGTAAGAGTAAAAGTGTCCTACTCTTGTACATTTGAAATTGGTAAGTTGTGATGTTTTGGATAAAACAAAGACCAACTAAGGCCAATTGTGTGAAGTGTTTGTCTCTATAAAGAATCCGCACTATCTCTTGAATATTTGGCAAGAGAATCTTATATGTCAAGAGGACAGTGGGAGTCTTAAAGATCTTGAATAGTTTCAAGAACTAATCAAGAGTAAACCTATTGTTAATCACTAGCACACAACTTGAGGTTTGTAACCTATTGTGTTGACATATTCTTGTGATTAAGGTTATGACAAATTCACAAGGATAGGAACACTTACACCATAAAAAAATCTAAGTGTCATAAGGTTTCTCTCCGATTCATGAAAATGATGGTGAGGAAACGCTTTCACTAAGTAGATTTTAAGTAGATAGCAATTGTGATCTTTTCATTCTCAAAGTCGTTAGTGGAGCGTGTGTGGTTAACCGGCACACTAACATGGACTTATGAGAAATGGCAAAGGTCTAAACAATTGAGACTACGATTAGGACGTCCCTTTTCATAGTTTTGAAATTCTTTAGACACACATGTGAGCTATCTAAGAAAAGGTGTATGACTTTGATAAAGTCCTGTCAAAGCAATCTAGTATCAGAAATCTAAACTTTAGTAAGAAAGTCAATAAAGTATTGACTTCTAGAAGTCCAGTTGTTTTCTAATACATGTCAAAGCTAGTGGGAGCATAAGTGTTATGCTAATAATCATCATGTCAGTGGGAGCATGATAATTATGATAAGTATTGCAAGTTAGCAATGTTAATTATAGAAAACAAACTTTCAATTCTTGAAGTTGCAGGGGTTGGAAAAGTTGTTTTTGCTTTAATTAAGGGAGAGGAAATAATACTTCATTTCAATTCTAAAAGCTTAGATTGAGGTTTTAATCATCTTTAGTCAAGGATATATATATATATATATATATATATATATATATATATATATATATATGAATTTTATGTTGGAATGGCTCAACATAAGGAAATTCTATATATGAGTCCATTATTTGCGTTCTAAAATTCGATTATGATTACGACATCCCTTTTCATAATCTGAATTATGAGAACTTGGCAAATAGAAATAGAAATATTATAGCAAAAAGACTAGTCTAGTATCATGTCTTTATGTGAGATATCACGAATCGTGTCCCATATGCTTCGGATATAGGATCGATTGCATGTGCTATAATATTCATCTGTTCTAAATTTTTCCAAATGCCTAGAGCATTAAAAGGGAAAAAGTACTAGAACTGGATATGACTAATTTGATTAAGCAATTGTCGAGGACAATCTAAGGTTTACCAAAGATTGGTTGCCCAGGGACAGTTGGAAGTATAGTGTTAAATTTTGGAAGGACCATATTGACATATTCTGAAAAGAGGCAACTCTTGTTCAGGAGTGATAGTCAAAATGGGAATATGGAAATGTTCCCATAGGTGGAAGTTATTCATTAAATCTGTGTAAGATTAGGAAACTTAATGCAAGAAGGACATTCAAAGCAATGTACTTTGAATATGAGACTTCGTTTCCATGGAGTTGATCTCCATTGGAATACTCTGTAATGTCTGTTGACAAGTCCTGGTGACTATGTGCATAATCGTTACAAGATGATCAATGCATATAAGTTTAGAATCTAACAGATTTAGGCAAATGGCAGGAATTTGGAATTCTTGCATTTGCGGTAAGGATTTGGGATTGTGAAATGATAATCATTGGAATTATGTTCAATCGATCTATTTCACAAAGTAAAGATCATAGACAAACTTAGTGTGCATACTTGGTATATGGCATAATTAATGTTTGGAAAAACATAGTATGCATACTTGGTGTATGGCATGACTAGTGTTTAGAAAACATAGTGTACATGCTCGGAGCATGGAACAGCTATTGTTTTAATTCAAGTATAAAGTTGATAGTTTGAAACAGTATGCAATGAATGATGGGTAATCAATATGGTGATAAATAAAAGGTGTTTTATTTATATTCATAAGTCCTAAGACCATATTGGATTCGATTATTCTTGTGTTTCATTTTGCATGTTTTGACTTCCAGAATAACTAGGTCGTTCTTCCTGAATTACTAAGTTATTCAAACCATCCACAGTCGGTCATATGTTCGAAGTAGATATCAATCAAGACTATCATGAAGCTGGTTTGTAGATGTCCAAGGTAGTGGACATAGCAAGAGTTGCTGCAACATTCATGAGTGCTCATAAGTTTTGTGTATTGGATTAAACCCACGCTCATTTGAATCACTTCATGGATTTTATCACGAGTGATCATGAGACGATAATATCTTATATTCTTCAAACCTAGAGATATGACTTGTTACCTATGAGTTGGTTATGCATTGATTGTACGAAAACGCATTGGTAATTCGATGTTATAAAACGTGCCTTTGTGTATGATTCAACAAGTAGTTGAACAAGCATATGAGTCGAAGTTTATCCATTCCTTTTACCCTTGAAGGGATAAAAGCGATATATGTGGGCCCCTCGATGATTTATTGATGACACCCCGAAGTGCTTGGCCAAGCAAGGACTAATGTGATTTGTTCAATTAGTCGGTCGTCATAAATCGGAAATCGGGAATCAACAAATGGACAGAGAGAATGATTATAATCCATGTATCAGTCCATATGATATCTAGAATGGAGGAATATATGATCCCTTATCTAATGGACGCGTCATTGATTTGTTCAGAGTTCGACAGCAGCTTTCAAGAGCTACGATTGCTAGTCGGGTTTCGAAGTCATACGCAATAATAGTTTTAGACTTATCCAAGTGAGAGACTGTTGGATTAGTGTCTAAGTCCATAACTATAATTGGTATGTACTTGACCCGATTGGCATGGTCCATTTGGGTTGCATGGCATCGGAACAATTTGGATAGACTTTTGTGAGAAAAGGATAATAATGATTTGTTAATATATTATAAGTTCTAATATATTAATATGAAATCATATTATTTAATTAGTATTGATCAAGAATTAATTTGGAATTAATTATGTGATCAAAAGGAGACTAATTAAATATATGGGGATTGATTGTGTAAATCATTCATTCTTATGTATGTGGGCTTATGATCCATAGTTCTTCATGTTGGGCTAAACCCATGGAGTAACCCATGGATACTCCATGGAGGTTCTAACCCATGGAGCATGAAGAATATGGAAAGAGATGAGTTACATGGTGTAACCCTAATAGCCACCATATATAAGGACCCCATGGCTCAAGCAATTGGCACTAGTGTGTGTACACATGAGGGCTAGCCAATTTGAGCATAGGAACCTTTTCTCTCAAGTTATTCCAAGATGTTGGTGATGTTGTGTGAACCATTTGAGGTGTCACACTTGAGGCACTAGGCTCTTAAGCTCCATGGAATCAAGCTACAACAAAGAGGTATGTAATTCTACTAGAATTTATATTATATGTTCTTCATATTATGCTAGTTAGAACAATACCTTGTAAAAATTGATATTTGCATGTATAATAGAAAAAACATAGATCCAAGGTATTTAAGGTTGTATGTGCACCATAGGATGTTGTATTATACCAAAAACCCAACAGTAGTATCAAAGCCATGGGTTGTTTTCTATTATATTTGATGCAAATGTTTGATTTTCAAAGTTGAAAACAAAAAGAAAAAAAACATGAAGTTTTTCAAATTTTAAGATAATGACTTGATTTTATGGAAAACTAATTATTTGTAAAATTTGAGTCATTTTACTACAAGAGTTGAATTAGGTCAATTTATTAAAAGATAGAATGATATGATTATTTTATTTGTTTTAAAAGTTTGATCTAAATTTTTTAAGGAGTTACAAATTTTGTCATAAAATTTTGGAACTCAAAAGTCTTTTTTAAAAGTTATGATATTAAGAGTTTTGAAACTTCCATAAGTTATGGATTATCAAAAGTTTTTTCGTGTTACCTTGTTTTATGAGTTAATTTAGATTAATGAAAAAACTTTGTGTTAGTTGTTTTCAATCCAAATTAATCCACAAATTGTTCATAAAATGTGTTTTTGTAACTTGTCATCAAGTTATATGAAAAGACACATTTATGATTCTTAAAACTCAAAAATAATGCCATAGGTTACAAAATGAAGAGTATTTTTCTCATAAATAGTTTTTATGAACTCCATAACTTGTCCTCAAGTTATGGATGTTCAAGAGTCTCTTCATTTAAGTCTCTAAAACTTTAATTAAACTCATAAGTTATGAAAATCAAAGAGTTTTGAATAGTTTCAAAACTTGCCCTCAAGTTTTGGAATTTGTAAAGTTTCCTCTCATGAATACTTTAATTCCAAGTTAAGCCCTTAGAATTTTAAAACTTAAAATTCAACCCTTATACTTTATAGTATTATAAGTTAATAGTATATATATGTATAAGATCAAGTCAGTCTTACCGTTAGTAGGCCTCATTCACAAAGCCGGACTATAAGGGAGGGTATAAGGTTACTGCCTATAAAATGGCAGTTTAATGGGTGTCCACTCTCACCCACCGCTTCCTTGACTGGTGGAGGGTCGTTAGCCGAACTAGTAGGACAAGGACTATAATTCTCCCTTCATTAAAAGTATTAATGATAAATACTAAGTAACTAAACTGTTATGAATTCTCAATCTTAGTTACTTAGGAAAATGTGAATTTGGTGCTAACCCATGAAATTACACTTTGCACTTTGCTTAAGTCGGTTAGTGGAGCGTGTGTGGTTAATCGGCACACTAGCTTGATTTAACTAGGTAGGCAAAGGGTAACTTAATGTTTATGATAGTATCGATGGAGCGCGTGTGGTTAACCGGCACATCGATTGAGGGGTAAATATTAAGGGTACCAAGTATATTTGCATGCTTATTCACACCTTGTTTTGTGATCCTCGGCATCCCAGTCACAAAACTTGAGAGGGCACAATCGAGATTGAAACATGCCATTGAAAAGTTCAATGAATCTCAAAAGATCTAGGAGTTTCAAATCCAATTAAAACCTAATAAATTATTTCGTTTTTCATGGTGGAAATTGGTGAATCGCCATTCGCCTACCTTCGAATATTCTATAGCTTGGATTACGGCATCCCTCTTCCATGTTATAAAATATTATGTTGGGTTCTATCCTTAATATTTCATATTGGGTGATATGTTAAGGACTTTAAATTAACTATCTTGAATATCTCCCAACAGATGTCTGGTTCAGACATCTATAATCTTCCCAAAAACTTTTGGAACAAGCTTTCCTAATGAAGATGATGTCTCGGAAATCATTCTACACTCCTTCCACCTCCTCCAATTATTCTCCCTAACCCACAAGTTCAAGGTCACTTAAGCCCTAATGGCAAACAAGGTCTATGTGTGCTCACATCTTGGAGATGAAGTCATATATTCACAAGCCGGGAGATTTGGGTGTCAAGGTCTTAAGAAAGTTGGTTGTTCAATCACCTTCTAAGTCTCATAGTGAGTGTCCTTTGGGTCTACTATGTAAAAGACTATGACATGACCCTTAATGATCTTATCTATTTGCTTGGTGCTGCTGAATCAGCAATGATTTGGAGCACTGGTAGAGCAAATTTGATTAAGAAGATCAACTTCCCAGACTTCCATGGACATTGACAATGGTAACATTGAATATCCAGAAAAGCTTTCTCTTCCCAATGGAAAGGGATCGGCCATAGTCAACTTGGTTGACCAAATGGTAAAGAGAATGGCTAAGTCTGAGATAGTCCCATGTACCATTCCCAAAGGGTCCATATGTGTCTATTGCTAAAGGAATGGGCATTGGTTGCGAAGCTGCCTTAACTACCTGAAAGATCTGAGAGAAGGTCTAGTCAAAAAGCTTGACTCTGCTTCAGGTAAGTCCACTATCTAACTCTCTTAAGTTCCTATTTGAAGATTCTTAATACATTTTTAATGTATGGCAGGATCAAGCAAAGGGAAGGGAACTTAGAAAAAGAGTATGTTGAATCTGATCGCGAAGATGGATTTCAATCGCATGGTTCGAAGATCAGATTCTTGAGCTACTACTTAGAGAGTTATGATAGATTGCTAGGTAATATGTAATAGCATAGTTTCCATTTAAAGTTGCATTGTAAGGAAAGTTTTTCCGCATTTGATAAATAAATAAAATTTTGTTTTATTTTATATGTCCTTGCAATGGCACTTATGGAAAATTGATGTTTGTATATTTCTAGCAATAATAGAAATATGAATTTAATTCTTTCATTTGTGGTAGTGTCTAAATTTACCAAATAAGGAAAGATTCTCATCACACAAGGTTTCAGTTGGATAGAAACTTGGAAATCATGCAAGTTGTATAGTATGATGAATGAGAATTTTCATCTTTGGAAAATTAAGATTAATTCCTTGTTCACATGTATATGTGAGTCAAGTGAAGGACTAAGGGATTGAGTACACATTCGGATGCACTGATCAAGTCCACCACAAAAAATCGATAAGACTATTCGTCATGATTTACTAAAGCCTAGTACATATGGTTATACTTACAAGTTTAAGTATAATTTTGAAACATTGGAAAAGTTTCGATGTATGGCAGAACGAATGAGAAGAATCAAATTAGGCAGAAGGATAAAAGTTTCTCAAATCTGAAAAGATGGGAGAGTACTTTAGTATCATGTTTTGTGATCATCTTAATGATTTAGAAATCATGTCACAATTAGTCCTCTAAGGACATCTTAGTGCATTCTTATGACTAAGAAGAGGAATCTTGAATTATTGGAATGGTTAAATCAAGAAGATGAGTCATACTTCGTTCCAAAACAAGTCTTAGAGTCATACTCCAAGACTGTAAGTTGAGTGACATATCTTAAAGAAAGGTTTATAACACTTGTCAAATGTAAGAGTAAAAGTGTCCTACTCTTGTACATTTGAAATTGGTAAGTTGTGATGTTTTGGATAAAACAAAGACCAACTAAGGCCAATTGTGTGAAGTGTTTGTCTCTATAAAGAATCCGCACTATCTCTTGAATATTTGGCAAGAGAATCTTATATGTCAAGAGGACAGTGGGAGTCTTAAAGATCTTGAATAGTTTCAAGAACTAATCAAGAGTAAACCTATTGTTAATCACTAGCACACAACTTGAGGTTTGTAACCTATTGTGTTGACATATTCTTGTGATTAAGGTTATGACAAATTCACAAGGATAGGAACACTTACACCATAAAAAAATCTAAGTGTCATAAGGTTTCTCTCCGATTCATGAAAATGATGGTGAGGAAACGCTTTCACTAAGTAGATTTTAAGTAGATAGCAATTGTGATCTTTTCATTCTCAAAGTCGTTAGTGGAGCGTGTGTGGTTAACCGGCACACTAACATGGACTTATGAGAAATGGCAAAGTTCTAAACAATTGAGACTACGATTACGACGTCCCTTTTCATAGTTTTGAAATTGTTTAGACACACATGTGAGCTATCTAAGAAAAGGTGTATGATTTTGATAAAGTCTTGTCAAAGCAATCTAGTATCAGAAATCTAAACTTTAGTAAGAAAGTCAATAAAATATTGACTTCTAGAAGTCCAGTTGTTTTCTAATACATGTCAAAGCTAGTGGGAGCATAAGTGTTATGCTAATAATCATCATGTTAGTGGGAGCATGATAATTATGATAAGTATTGCAAGTTAGCAATGTTAATTATAGAAAACAAAGTTTCAATTCTTGAAGTTGCAGGGGTTGGAAAAGTTGTTTTTGCTTTAATTAAGGGAGAGGAAATAATACTTCATTACAATTCTAAAAGCTTAGATTGAGGTTTTAATCATCTTTAGTCAAGGATATATATATATATATATATATATATATATATATATATATATATATATATATATATATATATATATATATATATATATATGAATTTTATGTTGGAATGGCTCAACATAAGGAAATTCTATATATGAGTCCATTATTTGCGTTCTAAAATTCGATTATGATTACGACATCCCTTTTCATAATCTGAATTATGAGAACTTGGCAAATAGAAATAGAAATATTATAGCAAAAAGACTGGTCTAGTATCATGTCTTTATGTGAGATATCACGAATCGCGTCCCATATGCTTCGGATATAGGATCGATTGCATGTGCTATAATATTCATCTGTTCTAAATTTTTCCAAATGCCTAGAGCATTAAAAGGGAAAAAGTACTAGAACTGGATATGTCTAATTTGATTAAGCAATTGCTGAGGACAATCTAAGGTTTACCAAAGATTGGTTGCCCAGGGACAGTTGGAAGTATAGTGTTAAATTTTGGAAGGACCATATTGACATATTCTGAAAAGAGGCAACTCTTGTTCAGGAGTGATAGTCAAAATGGGAATATGGAAATGTTCCCATAGGTGGAAGTTATTCATTAAATCTGTGTAAGATTAGGAAACTTAATGCAAGAAGGACATTCAAAGCAATGTACTTTGAATATGAGACTTCGTTTCCATGGAGTTGATCTCCATTGGAATACTCTGTAATGTCTGTTGACAAGTCCTGGTGACTATGTGCATAATCGTTACAAGATGATCAATGCATATAAGTTTAGAATCTAACAGATTTAGGCAAATGGCAGGAATTTGGAATTCTTGCATTTGCGGTAAGGATTTGCGATTGTGAAATGATAATCATTGGAATTATGTTCAATCGATCTATTTCACAAAGTAAAGATCATAGACAAACTTAGTGTGCATACTTGGTGTATGGCATAACTAATGTTTGGAAAAACATAGTGTGCATACTTGGTGTATGGCATGACTAGTATTTAGATAACATAGTGTACATGCTCGGAGCATGGAACAGCTATTGTTTTAATTCAAGTATAAAGTTGATAGTTTGAAACAGTATGCAATGAATGATGGGTAATCAATATGGTGATAAATAAAAGGTGTTTTATTTATATTCATAAGTCCTGAAACCATATTGGATTCGATTATTCTTGTGTTTCATTTTGCATGTTTTGACTTCCAGAATAACTAGGTCGTTCTTCCTGAATGACTAAGTTATTCAAACCATCCACAGTCGGTCATATGTTGGAAGTAGATATGAATCAAGACTGTCATGAAGCTGGTTTGTAGATGTCCAAGGTAGTGGACACTGCAAGAGTTGCTGCAACATTCATGAGTGCTCATAAGTTTTGAGTATTGGATTAAACCCACGCTCATTTGAATCACTTCATGGATTTTATCACGAGTGATCATGAGACGATAATATCTTATATTCTTCAAACCTAGAGATATGACTTGTTACCTATGAGTTGGTTATGCATTGATTGTACGAAAACGCATTGGTAATTCGATGTTATAAAACGTGCCTTTGTGTATGATTCAACAAGTAGTTGAACAAGCATATGAGTCAAAGTTTATCCATTCCTTTTACCCTTGAAGGGATAAAAGCGATATATGTGGGCCCCTCGATGATTTAGTGATGACACCCCGAAGTGCTTGGCCAAGCAAGGACTAATGCGATTTGTTCAATTAGTCGGTCGTCATAAATCGGAAATCGGGAATCAACAAATGGGCAGAGAGAATGATTATAATCCATGTATCAGTCCATATGATATCTAGAATGGAGGAATATATGATCCCTTATCTAATGGACGCGTCATTGATTTGTTCAGAGTTCGACAGCAGCTTTCAAGAGCTACGATTGCTAGTCGGGTTTCGAAGTCATACGCAATAATAGTTTTAGACTTATCCAAGTGGGAGACTGTTGGATTAGTGTCTAAGTCCATAACTATAATTGGTATGTACTTGACCCGATTGGCACGGTCCATTTGGGTTGCATGGCATCGGAACAATTTGGATAGACTTTTGTGAGAAAAGGATAATAATGATTTGTTAATATATTATAAGTTCTAATATATTAATATGAAATCATATTATTTAATTAGTATTGATCAAGAATTAATTTGGAATTAATTATGTGATCAAAAGGAGACTAATTAAATATATGGGGATTGATTGTGTAAATCATTCATTCTTATGTATGTGGGCTTATGATCCATAGTTCTTCATGTTGAGCTAAACCCATGGAGTAACCCATGAATACTTCATGGAGGTTTTAATCCATGGAGCATGAAGAATATGGAAAGACATGAGTTACATGGTGTAACCCTAATAGCCACCATATATAAGGACCCCATGGCTCAAGAAATTGGCACTAGTGTGTGTACACATGAGGGCTAGCCAATTTGAGCATAGGAACCTTTTCTCTCAAGTTATTCCAAGATGTTGGTGATGTTGTGTGAACCATTTGAGGTGTCACACTTGAGGCACTAGGCTCTTAAGCTCCATGGAATCAAGCTACAACAAAGAGGTATGTAATTCTACTAGAATTTATATTATATGTTCTTCATATTATGCTAGTTAGAACAATACCTTGTAAAAATTGATATTTGCATGTATAATAGAGAAAACATAGATCCAAGGTATTTAAGGTTGAATGTGCACCATAGGATGTTGTATTATACCAAAAACCCAACAATTTCTTCATGTAATAATGAGTTTGCATGGGCGACTCGACGAACTGGTGCCTCAACTCGTCGAGTAGGGTCGCGTTGGGTGACGTGGATTAATGAGCTGACTCGACGAGTCTGTGAGTAGACTCGCTGAGTCAGCGCTGCTGAAGGAAACCCTAAACCTTCGGGCCTATGGCCTATTTAAAGGCACTTATAGCCTCATTTGCGGCTCATCTGCTGTTCAACTCTCCTGTGTGAAATCCTAGACGACCATTGAAGCTAAGAGAGAGTATTTGAGATACTATCAAGTGTTTTTATGGATCTTTTGGAAGAAGATGAGTGAGCTTCAAGCAAGGAGTGAGATAAGGCTTTGGGATCTAGAATTTCTTCTCAAAGATCTTCTCTGGAAGGTAAAAAGCCCACACCTTTCTCATCTATTTAGTTGGATCTCATATCTATGGAGTTTTAGGGCTTTTTGCCATCTTTTGTTTGGGTCTTTGAGTAGCATGAGTTATCAAGAAGTCTAGACCTCAGATCTAGACCTTGTGAGGTCCTTAGAGTCTAGATGTCCCAGCTTTATTCATCCATATGTGGGTTTTTGGACTTAATCATTCATGAAGGGCATGTATTAGCATTTTGGAGCAATAGCATCATGCATGAACGTAAAGATCGAAGCTTTACATGATTATTGAGCCTTGAGATGATAGATCTAGTGTTTGGAGTGATAGATCTGGTTGAAATCGTCTGAATGATCAGTGAGTCTGGATGAACTCGCCGACTCGATGAGCTGACTCGACGAGTTGGTTACGGTTTGTCCCGAAGAGTTGAATCATGCGAAAACTCGGCGAGTTGGGGGTCAACTCGACGAGCTAAGCTAGACTTTCACGAGACTCCTGAGGAAATGAGTGGACTCGACGAGTCACAAGGGTGTACTCGGCGAGTCGGGTCAAACATGGACTGTTGACTCGCGTTTGACTGCAGTTGACTTTAGGGTTGGGTCAATCATGAGTAATGGAGACCATGGAGGGGTAAAATGGTATTTTATCCACTTCAAGAGTGAGACAGAGAAAGAGAATAGCCTTTGGTGTAATTGGGTATGAATAGAGTATTAATTAGAGATGTTTATCCTGTGTGTTAGGCGGAAGCTAGTTTGAGATTTCCGAGTACGCGACTGTTACTAGCTTGCTTTCGAGGTGAGTCTTCTCACTATACTTTACCTAGTGTGGTAATTATGTGTGACCAGAGGGTCTTATGTGCTTACATTGAGTATTATGATATCCTGCCTTATGTTGTATGTTGTGCATTATGTCTTTGTGATTTATGCTATGCGGAGTTTTACAGACCGGACCAGAGGGTCCAACGAACCTTGGGACTGGAGGGTCCCACTGAGACACATTGACCGGAGGGTCTTACAGTGATATAGCCTCGAGTGGCTAATGAGTTGTGTGTGTGGTATTTTGGGGAACTCACTAAGCTTCGTGCTTACCGTGTTATGTGATATGTGTTTCAGGTTTTTCTCAGGATCGCGGGAAGGCATCGGCTCGATTGTACACACTAGATAAGGAGTTATGTTTTGAGGATCCTGGATTATTAATCAAACAATTATAGAGTTGTGTCTTATAAATTAAATAATAGAGATTTTTGGTGAAATGCGTTATGAGAATTACGCGATTTTAAATGAAAATTTTATTTGAAAATTTTTGGTGTTACAATAAGTATATTGCTAAGCCGTGAAGTAGTGGTTTCACATTATTGTTATCTTGTTTATAGAATGTTCCTTCCTGTTCTTATTGTAGTATGTTCCTTCCTGTTCTAGTTATAGTATGTTCCTTCCGGTTCTAGTTATAGTATGTTCTGAACCCCTAAACTATACCTATTATAGTTTACTAGTATGTTTGTTTTGAACTGTCCCTGATTTGTAGAAAAGACTCGATTATCTACTGAGTTATGCATGTACTTTAAAAACGGATTTTTATAAACAATAAACTAACATCTTTATAAAAGAGTTGTTGAATTTATTTGATCACTTACAAAAGCATAGGAAATCCTTTAATGTGATGGTTATCACAGGTAAATATTTACACAATATCATTGTGAGTCAACTGAAGATTTGAATAAGGATGCTAAGTTCCACGAATGAAGTCCCGAGACACAAACGAGTCCTAAATGACATATATTGATACATATAGGCATGAAATTAGCGAATCTAACTACAAATGAGATTGGGAAACAACCTAGGATGCAAGAATAACTCACCAAAAGAGTCATAGAAGCAAGTTAGGAGGTCGAAGGGGTGTTCACAGCCCAAAGGAAGGATGGTTCACGACCCAACTTGATGAATGGTTCACGACCTAAGTTGATGTTCACGGCCCAAGTTGATGTTCACGGCCCAAAATGATGAAGAACATGTAAGTCCCGATTTCAATGATCCAAACCAGTAATAAAAAAAATAGTAATCAATCAGAATAAGAATAGAGTAGAGAAAAGATTAAGCCATGCATGCACACGTTAATATCACAAAAACGTCAGGTACACCTTGGATACACACACATACGTCACTCAATGACTGACACTGAAAAGCTCTATATATATGACCACTAGCCGAACACCCGTGTACGGCCGTACACACGACCACGGCCGTACACAACTACAAAAGTTACATATACCAAAATAATGCCCAAACCCCTACAAAGACTTATACAAGATGGATGGCTAGCCCAAACCACATAATTATGACCTATCAATCTCCCCCTTGGTTTGTGGCTAGCATTGACTCAGTCTTTCTCAATGATTAGTACATCAGATCCTTCCATGGCACCACACCACATCTGCTCCTTAATGATCTCCACAACTATTCCAGTGTACTCCTTAGCGGCAGAGTCAAAGATCTCTTCAACAACCCGGATTTGATGAAGAGCCAAGTGATGAATATCCCACTTTCCAAATTGAAAAAGATCCTTCTTGTCAAACAAACAGAAACAGCCATCTGGGAATTTGATGACAACAGAAGTTGTGGCTTCATCAAATACCAAGTAGAGCATGTTTCTTAAAGAACCATCGTGGAATTTCTACAAGATAGGGATCTGTCTCACTTGATTAGTGGTTGGCCACATCACTGTCTGCATAGGCTTGCCAGTCAATGGATTAAGAACGTCAGGGTGGCTCTTGAGAAAGGATTCAACAGTCTTCATACTAAGAAATCCCCTTTTACTTGATCTTCCAGGAAATGCTTGAATTTAGTCGCTTGAGGAACATTTCCTGGATTGAGAAAGGGAGCATCAGCAAGTTCAGACAAGTCAACTCTCGTAAAAGAGTTGAAATCATGTATGCTCTTGTAATATTCCACATTGGCACTTTTCCGCTTCACAAGCCATAATTGTAATTCATCATGAAATCCCCATGACACAATTCCAGATCTATCTCCATACGTGCCACCAAAACATCTCTGTTCAAGATCTGTAACAGTGATTTGGGGTTGGCCTCCACGAGCATTTTGATTTGAGTTCCTCTTGAATAGATACTTTTGCTTATTATAAGATGACGCAGCTTTGCAAAGTTTCAAAGTAACAATGTGAGGAGCTTGAGCTGGTTCCTTTTCAAATCGATCAACCACCCTTGTGGTTCTGAGAGAGGGTTGATCTACCGGGTTGTCATGAGGAGGAGACTGAGCTTGAGCACTGGAGGCATCCACATTAGATGGAGGCTGTGGAAATAAAGAATTAAACCTATCACCAAGTTCTTCAAAAAGTTTGTTCTTTAAGCTGAAATAGAATGCAGTCAAGGATCCAAGATTAGTCTGCAAGTTAGAGATTTTCTTTGACTTTAGAGCATTATCAGCTTCAAGTTCAGCAATCCTTATATCATGTTGTTCAATCAGAATGTCATTCTTAATGTTTTTCTGATTTACAAATGCCGATTTCTTCTCTGAGCTTGGACATAGTAGGATCATCATCCCCTGAATGACATTCCTCAATAGATATACCTTTTCTACATGAGGAAGGTACTGGACTATGTTGTTGTGACAAGTGCCTTGCTAACCTGATAGAGGCTTCATCTAGCGAAGGCCTTGTAGGGGAATATCCTTGAACAGCTGAAGATCCTCCATATTATTCTTCTTCTACTTCTTCTCTATTTTGATCTGGTATCATCCACTTGATTGGGATTCCGCACCATCAATTGGATCTGATTGATACACAAGCAGATTGGGGACTTACAGAACAGTTCAAGATCTTCGTGTTTTGGCAAGTGTTTGAAGATCCTAGTAAGCTTATATGGAGTAGTAAAGGAAAGAGGTGTTTAAGAGTGAAAGATTGAAGTTCTTGTGGATGATACTTGAGAGGTTCACGGCCAAGGGTTGAGAAATGAATCAAAAATGGCTAAAACTCATGTATATAGCATGAGTTCACGGCCCAAGATGGGTTCACGACCGTCAACTACTTGTGAGGGTGTTTCCGGCTCGATTGCAACTCAATGATCTTAAGCTAACACTTCCTAACACACGATCCTTGAGTGTACTAGGCTTATAACTCATTAAAATGACCTTTAACAAGGCTAAAAGGTAACGGAAACAAATCTGGATTTTGATTGATTGAATTGACTTTACAAGATAGAAATTTGCGGGTTGTCACATATGCTCTTTTATATCTCTTTGAATTAGAACCTTTCTATGTACCCTGTGTTTTTCATCAAAGCTTCAAAAACTCATATTTGGCATCCAAGATCACAAATTCCCTATCAAAAAAGAAATCCTCTAAAGGATATGCATCATCTTCTACATCTGAACCTATTCAGAAGGACACCACTCAACTCCTTTCACACGATCCTCGAGACTATGATAAATCTATTCATGTGATGATTGAATACATCTCCCGCCATCCCATCCTTGTTCTACTTACCAAAATACCATACTCTAGCTTCTCTCTATGATTATTAAACAAGGCATTCAAGAGAGTGAAAATCGACAATGATGTTCTTGAGTGCTACATCATCGATGACAGGATCGTTCCTGTTACCAAAGAAACCTTCCTCAAGTTGATTGGGATTTCCCCAAATCCTAAGGGTTTGAAAGTCGTTGAACCCAATCCTGAATAATTTCAAGGTTTCTTTACTGAAATCAGTTTTAAAAGGGAGTACAAGTTCAAAGAATTCAAGAAATAGGTTGTTACTGGAATGTAGACGATTTTGATGCACATGATTATGAAAGGCGTTTCCGACAAGCACAGAGGCTCAAACTCCATGAGCAAAGATTGGCTTTATCTGGTTTACAACATATTCACCGATAAATCTAATGTCGTCGATCTACCATAAATTTTGTGGCAAGATTTTCAAATATTTGCCATTCGTCGGAAATCAAATGAGATTTCAAGTTCAATGTTCTGCGCTCTAACACTTCAACAAATGTACTCGGACAGATGTGAACTTATTCCTCTCAAATCAGATCCTACTGAGGTATATTTTTCTTTTTAAATTATCAAATCTTATAGACTTCCAAACCAGAACTCCTTTGGACCCATCCAATGATTGCCACAACATATGTTGGACTCTATTCCTTCCGACTCTCCGTTCAAGAAACAACATCGCAAGGTTTCAGTTTTAATTGACCCACTAAATCCTACGCAAATATCAGATGTTATCCCCTCAAAAGAGAATATACCAACAACTTCTGGTGCTAGGATCAAGATGTCTGCCAAGAAGAGAAATTGATCCCCTTCAAAAGTCAAAGCCAAAAAGAGATCCTAAACCGGTGGATCCTCTCAACGAGATTCACATATCAGTTTCCGAACTGACTCTAGGTCTCTGCCTACCCTACCCGCTCATTCGACCGAAGTACCCTTCAGAGTCTCAAAAACACTTGCACACACACACACAAGGAATCTACACATAATCTACCCCAACCCTCCCAAAAGGGTGGTGTTGGGATTAAAAAATGTTCCTTGGAGCCACTGGAACACACACACTAGTCAAACTACATCCTTTTCTTTCAACACAAGCACGGTCTATGGCTTCCGCTACATATCCTAAGCTTTCTGAATTAGGAGTTGTCCCTTCAACTTTGGAAGCGTCAATCAAACTGATACCCTGTAGAGGTAAAGGAAGTTTGTGTGCTACTAACTTGGATTCGAATGATTTACTTGATAGGACTCAACTCCGATGTCCCAATCTCACTCGTTGTCAAATTGAATACACTATTACAAGGATGCAACTTCGAGCTGCTGGTACCTTTCCTTGTGATCTTTAGTTTCCATAAGATGTTGATGTTGATGCTTTTCTTTCTAATGTTGGAAATGAGTTCAACAAGTCCACTATCAAACTCAACATGATGTTCCCACTCAACCGGATGATTCAGCTGCTAATGTTGCAGAAAAGACTCCGAGTGCATATGTTCCCAATCCAAAGAAAAATTTGGAAGAGCATCCTCAGGACAACAAAGAAGCTACAAGAGATGTTCTTGACTCCACTCTGGCTTCATATGATCTTCCTCATGATGATGCAGATATTGAAAATGGTTATCAAAGCATGTTTGTTGATTCTAACATTGAGATCACCAATGTAATTCCTTATAGTTGTCAGTTCAAGTTTCTCCAAGCTTCCTTCTCCAAACCACAAGTCGAATTTGACTTCCAATCGTCTTCCGAAGACAGGGACCTTGGTAGTGGTGGCGAAGATAATCAAGAGTAATAACATCTAGTTGGTGGTGTGATTTGTGATAACACTAATGATGGTGGAGACGAAAGTGATGATGAAAGAAGCAAGTCAAGTAAAGAATCCAGTTCGGATATTGGATCATGGGACGAGCATATAGCGGATCCCTTCGCTCTGCTCGAAATACATGAGAAGATTGAGCATGTTGATGCGAAGGTTGATACTATGAATGCTTAGGTTGGAGCTCTCGATTCAAAACTAGATTTAGTCCTTAAATCCATTTCTGAAGTCCAAGTTGCCACCCCTTCAATTCAAGAACGAGAACAACAGTTGGATCAACTCATTTCTATGTGCCTCAAACACACTCTCGAGGAGTCTGACCGAAGATATTCTGAAAATTGGGATACTCACATTCAGACCATGGAGAAAAATCTAAAAGTCCATGATGACGTGGTATCTGTAACAAGAGATCTCATCAAGCAAACCCATGTTCATCATGAGAAGCGGATCCAACGCCTTGGAAGGAGATCCGAGCTAAATATGGAATGAATCTCATCATGCAGCAAGTATTAATCCAAGTTATTCGGTCTACCCAACACTTCATGGATATTCCGAGTTACAAGTTCAATGAGGTCCTCTCCATTTTCAAAATATTCTCGACACTCTGTAAGATCAAGCTCCAACTGCCAATGTCAGCTTTCAGAAGGTTGTCTATAAGCTTGGAGATCTCAGGTTCAACACATTGCTTACACTGCAGGGCCTTCCGATGCAAGAAGGGCATAAATTGCTCTGACTGGATGGAAGCCAAGCTCGAAATTCCAACCCTAAGATGAAACCGTTGTTGAAGAAGATGATGATGAGATGATCATGAATGAGGAAGTCGTCTTAGTACTCTGGTCTGAGAAAGAGCCACCTACTTTTGTAAAAACCATTTCCTATGAAGAGAAAAGGAATTGGTCTTCTTAGCCATCAAATCTGGCCAACTCCTTCAAATACAACATTGAGATGGCAAAAATCAAAAGAAAACTAACATTTGATGCTTTTTGAGTAACTCAACCGGTGCCACCTCCAATTCATACTCCCAAGATCATTGCAATTGATGAAGGGTCCCTTATCAAAAAGGATGGTGGTCTTCCTGCTCCTAAATTGGCCTTACCAATTTTTGAAGTGACTGTGACTGTAATAGCTCAGGAAGTTATAAAAGTCACCGTTCGAGCTCCAATTAAAGATAAAGGGAATGGATTTACATTTTCTCATATCATCCCGATGAAGCCGTTGAAAAAGTCTAAGGGTGGTCACAAGATCAAATCAATGAAGCTATAGAAAGTCTTTAGATTCAAGCTTTGAAGGATTCTCCAAATCCTCTATCTGGAATTTCCCCATATTACCATGAAGGTAGATTGTATGAGCATCACAAGGTTCCTTTTGTGAGTCATGCTCCTCATACTTCTCATTCCGAAAAGCTCAATCTACCAATCTCCCTACATGATAGATTCTATGTGAAATTCACTACACTACACCTTTCTGACGAACAAGAAATTCTTCTTCGGATTGAAAGAGAGCGGTTGAGTACCTTCTACTCCATTAATGCTCTTTCCAGAGAAAGAAGCATGGTTAAAACGAAGAATTACACTAATTAATGGATGTGTAATGAAAGTATTAATCAATTTTGGATAGGACTACATTCTTTACAACTACTACTTATCTTATAACTCATAGAAGAAGATTGCGATATCGGATGCTGACTTTCCTACTATCAATCCCAACAATGTTCTTGGAATTGATGCTCATCTTAAGGAAAATCAAACCTCTGAACTAGGCATCATATCATTCAATGTTGTTCTGAATTTCCTGAAAGATTATATAGCTAAATCCGGCCATTCAGATGTTGAGTTTTCTCCAGTCTTTGGAACCATAAATCTTCTTGCTCCCATCAACATTGAGCTGGAAGAAGTTGATCTATTCAATTAACGTCCTATTATAGATCTGGAGCTTGGATACGTTTACAAGAAGAAGAATTCAAACAAGAAGGAAATTTTCATGGTTAGGAAAAAGCACTTGATTTAGTCCAATGTGCTTCCAAAGTTCACCTACAAATCCACCAAGTCTAAAGTATCCAAAGAAGCAAAGCAAGAAATGATGAGTTCATGTGGTGGATTGAAATTAGAAGTTGGTTGCAAAAGGCATATCTATTCGTCTTTGGAGAGAAAATGTAAAATCTTGATGATTGTAAAGGTCAATTAGGGGAGACTTAGAACAGGAAAAGTGATCCTTAGACAATCCGAGGAAATCTAGATTCTGAGATGTATGCATGTTGAAAGTGTGAAGTTTCTGAGGGAGTGAAGATTTCCGATATAGAAGTGACTGGATGATTTGAAGATTAGCATTGTTTTGGTTGTTAGTAATTTGTCTTATTTACTGTGGTACATGTATGAAACAAGTTCAAGCACAATGATATGTCAGGTGGTTGATCTGCAGTTAACTTTTTGTATATGTGTCTTTTTTGTTATTGATCCAAAGTTAGTATAAATAGGACCATCACCCCATGTAATTCCATACCCTATTTTCACATTTTTAAAGTATCAATCAAGAATCATTCAGTCAATCATTTTTACATTCTCTTTGTTCTTGTTCCTATTCATACTTTTAATACTCTTTATTATTATCTTGAATACTTTGTTGCTTATTATCTTCAAGGCTTGACTGGTTTTATCCAGACTTGACTGGAAAAATTATTTGGTTCCATTGTTGTGTTTATCTCAAGGTTTGAGTTCTCAAACCTTTTCCTAGATATCTTTGGATATCTCCTGTTCTCATAATAATATGTTTGGATCTCTTGATGCCTATTGCGGTCCTGTTGTGGACAATTTAACAATACATTCTTGTATCGATCCTAAGCTTCGAATAATGTCCCCTTCTATTTGTGAAAAATTATTTTTTTGCTTTCATCTTGGCAATTCATTAAGGTGGGTTGAATTATTGTAGAAATTTTGGTATTAGTGTATCTCCTGTTGTAATCGATATGGTCATTAATGATTTAAACCAACTCTTAGCCACATCTTTTAATGTGACCGATAATACTCGTAACATCCCTGCATCCCTTGATACTCCTGAAATGTTGAAGAAGTCCATAATTTTTAGATCTTCATTAATATGTTTTTTGGCATCTTCGTGATCCTTGCCAAAAAATGGTGTCACTTTGAGCATGTTTAAGAATTGGCATTTCAATTCAAAATTTATTGTAGCGGGAATTATGGGTAGGAATAATCAAGGACTGATAACTTCTTGCGTCATAATAACATATTCCTATAGAGTGAGTGTGTCCATCATTTCTTTGGATTGTTCTGATCCTCTTCTAAATCATGATACCTCCTTTCCAATAAATGGTCGTCTATTTGATCGACTACTTTTTCTAACCTGACCACTTTTTGTATTTGATTCAATTCGCGTTCGAGTTCTTTGTATGGGGAAGCAAGACTGGAACTGAACCTCTTGTCATTAACTATTACTACAAAAATAAAAATAATCTGAAAACAACCGTAAAATTGAAAAAAAAACGAAAACTAAAGTAAAGATAATGATTTTTGAAGCAGTTCCACTGAAACTTCGAATAACTATAAAACTAGAAACTTATAAACTAATTAATTTTTTAAACTACTTATGATTTTATCATGAGTTTAATATTAAGATTCATAAAATTAAACCTAGCATAGTTTGTGAAACTAATGCTCTCTTAAATGCTAAAATTACCAATAAATATTACTTAACACTAAGATTTGTTAAATCACTACTCTATGATCTAAAGCTATTAAGAAACAAGCCGCAATAATCAGATTTCTAGTCTAAACTATATATAACTCAAATATAAGTAATTAAAATCAAAACTTTAACAAGAAAGAACAAAGATTTAATCAAGAATCAGTTTTATACCATCTTTAAAACTTCAAAATCAATTTTACATCATAGTACTTTACTTCATCTACATTTAAGTAGAAGATTAGGTTTTTAGCCTCTCATGTTTATAGAAAAAAAAAACAAGTAAAAAACATGCTAAACATTACAAACGTAATACTTTTCTTTAATATTTCTTCCACAATTCTTCAAGATATCACATCTACAACTCTTCTGCCTTCTAGGACGAAAGAAATGATTATTTTTCGTACCTAAAAAAGTTTCTTATCTACACGCACCTTTTTGACATGTGAATATCTCGTATTTATAAGAAAATAAACTTAATGGCGCTAAGTCTTTATCTTTTTGACGCTAACCCTTATCCTCATCGACTTTTCTTGAAATAAAACCTATATTCGTGTCGCTAATCCATTTCTTTCGCGGCGCTAACCTCGTCTTTTATGTTATCTTCGAAATTCTTCCTTATCTATTTCATATTTTGTGATAACTCAAATTAAAATAAATATATAAATATATTATCTAAATGTATTATTATCATTATGATTAAGGATTTAATTATGAGTAAATAGAGAAATTATGGAATTTTAATTCCAAAACCCATCATTTTCATTAGAGTCATAAATTTGGACTTTTGGGTTAATTAGAAAGGTTACAAACTTGGGCATTATAAAAGGCACGAGAAATAGAGTGGAATGCCCACAAAAATTGCAAGAAAGGTTGGAGAAACAATATATGAAGTCAGGGTTTGAAGTTCATGAAGATTTTCGGAGTTGTTCTTAGGAATTAAAGTATGCTCATTCGATTTAAGTTTGATATAGTTGCTTAGATAGGTTTATATACATGTTAAACGTATTTTGGTTCAACCTACTGTCTCAATTTCATCCAACCAAAATCAATTTGACAAAGAATTTTAAGGAACGTTTTTTTTATATAATTTGTCTAATTCACTGTGTTATGAAGTATGATTTTGAAAATTGTTTATGGATAATTGTTAGTATGAAGTGGAGATAGTTGATGACAGTTTTAGTTAAGCATTTAAAGTAATTTTAGGAGCTTCATCGTTTTAAAAAATGGCTGCAAATGGTTAGTTTTCGGGTTAAGAAGATGAGAATTCGGATCCACAACTTTTAAACCAAAGTATAAATTGGGGGTGTTTCCTACTTTCTTTGTTTTCTTTTTCTTTTTCAAAGCTGCAGTTTCAAACCTTATTTTTTACATGGAATTGAAATGATATTTACATAGGTGGTCCTTACATTTTGAATGATTTTAAAAACTTAACCCTAAGCCATGTAAAACAAACCCACCGAATTGTCGAAAGATTTGAGTTCATGAAATTGCAACTTTAGTCCTCGGAGTTTTCATAACATGCTATTTCGTTAGAAATTACATTATGCATTTTCACACTTTTATATTTTGTTTATTTGGGAAAAGATTTTTATTAATTAATTAATTTTTTTTTCAAAGAGTAAAATTCTATTATTTTAACTCGTAAGTCAAAGATGATTTGTTTCGTTAAAAAATAATATACTGGCAATGTGGTCATATAATGCGGTACATTTGAATTAAAATTGTTACAAAAATGATGGATATGTTAGTTAATAATTATTGTCTGGTCGAATAAGACATGTGGATAATTGAACCAAAATAAACATATAGGATGCTTATCTAGTATTGCGACCTTAGAAAGATTTGTTGGCATAATATACGGTGCAGGTTAGCAACAAAGCTTCGGTTAGGACTTATCGGTTACGAGGTGAGTTTTTTCGTGTTCTGTGGTTGGTCGTGCATAAATGTTTATCATGCGGTTTTTATTTATTAATTGACAGTATGTGTTATGATAAGTATGGTTGCGTGTAAATGTTATTTTGGATTTGTTATCTATTGTGTGTGTGTGTGTGTGTTTTTGGGTGACATGTTTAGTAGGAATGGGTGGGGTATTTAATCGTCGTGAGCATGACGGATGTGTGTGATCGCGGGGATGGGAATTGAGATTTATACTCATTTCCTTGGATATTTAAAATAGTTGAGTACAATGGATGATGAGTTGTCTCAAGGAGAAGGGAACTGAACCTTTGGTTCTTTCTCTGGATAATTAATCGCTCCCCTAAATTATGTCATCGGGTGATATGCTTGTTGTATGATTTATTGAAACTATATGATAAAACCTTTTGTTTTTTTAAGTGATGAACATCTATGTGCAACACGAACTCACTAGGCCCTAGGTTTACCCTTTTAGAAACTTTAAATGTGCGCAACCTATGAAACTATTTAACAAGTGGCAGTAAGAGGGCTAGGGAGAAGGATTGATCAACAAGAAGACAAAGGAGTTCCGCAAAGTCGTAACACCCGAAGCTCTTCGGTTGAAGACTATATTTATTTTATTTGCTTCCGCTGTAGTTTTTTTTAGTCAATAATTAAGTGTTGGAATCGATCTGAGGGGATGTTGGAGCGATTATTTTTCATTTAATCGATATTTGAAATTTGGGGTGTTACATATTTAGTTATATTCTTATTCTTTATCATTATCTCCAGATTTTAACCCCGTATATCAAATATGAATGTTTTTATATCATATTTATCCTTATTTTATAAATATTAATTTAAAAATACTAATATATTTAACCATATTTTATTAGTATTTTTAGTATTATCACCGGAAGCTAAGGAACTCCAACAACTTCGTCACAAAATACGCCATAGTCAGTCAACCATTCGAGCTCTTTGTACTGCACACTAACAAAATACTATCTTTTAACTGTCTCTAACAACTTATATTAAATAAGTTTGATACGTGAATATTGATTACTGAATAATGTTGTTATTCATTTTCGGAGGATTCAAAATCGGAAAACTCTATGAGGTGGTGGTTGTTTGTGGAGGTTCTTCTCCGTTTCATTGGAGGAACTAGAACTAAGAGCTACCCGGATTCTGGTGGCTAAGAAACGTTGCTTGTTGGCTACAAGGCTACCGGCCGAATGAATCGATTCATCAGGGCCGGTCCAAACGTATATGGGGCACGGGACGAAAAGTAAAAAAATGGCCCCTTAAAGACAAATGCAATAAAGATTCAAAAAAATATCATTTATTCTTCACTATAAACACATTCAATTAACAATAACAAGTAAGCCAAATTGTTTATCTTTTGATCTAATTTGAGTTTGAGCCAACTTTAGGCCCTAAAAATCATTTAGGTAATAATTTTTTATATATATATACATTATATAGCTCAGAATTTTTGGGCCCCCTGGAGACGTGGGCCCTGGGCGGTCGCCGGGGTTGCCCACCGTCTGGATCGGCCCTGCGGTTCATCACAATCGTTTTCTCCTACAACAAAGAATTGTAGATCGATTAAATTAAATATGAATAGTGGTTACAAACAACGAATCTCCAAAAAACAAGAAAATGAAGTTAGAGAAATTACTTGGCTGATAACACAACTAGGAAGCTTATTTGAAAGCCTTTGGAGGAGTGTCGAATCTACATGTACCAAGTGGGGAGCATGACCCCACATAACTTGGACATTTACCCTAGTAAAAATGTAGAAAAACATATACTTTACCTCTACAACCCATTGAGAAAAGAGGTCCACCACCAAGCAATAGAAGTTTTAACTGTTGTAAATTATAAATTAGGTATCTAAAACAATTTCATTATTTTGAAATTACGTACAAAGATAATTACAAAAGCCTAAATA
Source organism: Lactuca virosa (assembly GCF_052849685.1). Lineage (NCBI taxonomy): Eukaryota > Viridiplantae > Streptophyta > Magnoliopsida > Asterales > Asteraceae > Lactuca > Lactuca virosa. Next base: position 274,713,168 of record NC_136434.1, on the reverse strand, counting down.
CAGTTCATTCGAAATATTGGGGCATGGTTGAACCATTAATATACATATTAGGTTCTTTGAATTTATTTATGCCAACATTAATTAAGAATATACATTACAAATAAATTGAACCAATTGAATTCAAATGCTTCAGCTAAAAATAGGGTCAAACATTAAGAAGTTGACCTTCATTATCATATTTTCTTGAATACTAATCGTTATTCCATCTTTAAGGTACTTGGTTCTTGGGTAGGAACTTCCACATTTTCCACAACTTGTTTGGAAACCTTTTCTTCTTTCGCTTCGGAAAGAATCAACGACTCTAGTTTATCCTCAGCTTCTTCCACCTGCTCCATTGAAATTTTAAACATTTAATATTTTTAATTCATATATACTGCCTTCATTAACAGTGGCACAACTTTGACCATTCCAACATCAAATAAGTAAAGTTTGAACTCTGTAGTGATTAAATTAATGGGATATATTTGATTGCATGATTCGATGATGGGATATATATGATTGCATGATTCGATGATTTTGGATTAAAATATATCTATTGTAGATTTGTCGTGATATTTAATAAGTACGAATATTGACCAGGTTTCTCGTGAAACTTGGATATATTAATCAGTGAATATTACGAAAAAACAATACATAATTAAGACTTACATATTTCTAGAGGTATAGGTAGATGTTACATATGAAAAATCCATTTCTTTTTATATCGTTGTGGCTTTAACTTCATAAAAAGGTTGATTAACATTTCAGAGCAACTGCAGAATCTGGTTTAATTGTTGTTAAAAAATAGGAGTCAATTAAAATTAAAGTACTTAAACTTGTTTCAAAAAACAAACAAAACCAAATAAATAACCTTAAAACCTATTATATTATTATGAGTATTTTTAAATGTTATTATTCTATTAACAAGTTGGAACTTTGGAAGATTAACACATGCAACTGACAATGCACATGCAGCAAGTTGAAGTAAAATAATTTATACACACATCCATTTTTTATTATATATATGTACATACTAACATACCTATTCTACTATAATCGGCATTAAACTATCTCAAACATATAATTAGGACAAATTGTAGTATTTCATATATGTTATTTAAATCCCATGTGGTTTATTCTCATTATGAGAAATGACTTCATATATATCCAGATAAAGATCAATTATGAAAGTTGTCAATCCTTCCTAATAAATAAAATAAATAAAGAACTTTTTGCATAATTCTTGTACATAATTCTTGGAACACTCTTTGCATAATTTTTTTACTCTCTACATCCACAATTCCACATGCTAAAACAAGAAAACTGACATTTTATATCTTTTAATTAAACATACTCAACAAACACAAAACTAAATGATGTCATGTCCTCACAAAATGAATGTTATCTTCATGTAGAAAATTCGAAATAAAGTTACTTCGATTTTCATTACAAACCTAGCTTCAATAACTTTAATTAGTCTAGCAAAATGTCTAATACGGTAAGTGTTTGACCTTCGGGATGACACTTTATGGTACGTCGTTTTTGTTTGTAAGTGATATACATGATAATTTGAATTATATATTAAGATATTAATAAAGTGTTTGAAAAGGTTAGAATTCAAACCTTATCGATGATTTCATCGGCGATATGAGCAGCCTTTCCTAATACTTCGACCAGTTCATCAAAAGCCTCCAATGTTTTTCTGAGTTTGCTATTTTCAGGAAGATCGTCAGTAATATTATCAATCACCTTATCAATTTTTCCAGCCACATCTTCGATAGCCTCAACTATATACTCCGCAGTGTCTACAACCGTGTCCACTTTATCTACAAAATCAGTAACATAAGTTTTCCTGTAGTTAGGAACCTAGTCATGTATCCATAGAATAACATAAATTAGGTATTATATGATAACTAGAAGATATATATCAATTACAAGACTTAATTTTACATTAATTAAAAAAACCAGCCATTTATCTTACTTTTTATTAGAATCAGTGGCCCCCATTTATGCGTGAAGAAGGGTAAGACAAATGTCAACACGATACCCAGAACCCAACTTTTCCTGAGAAGATACCGAGAAAATAGAACAAGTTAGCTAGAAACAGATAGGTAAATATCAAAATTAGTGGCATATTCTTATCTCTTTGTTTTCAAGTTTTGTTTAGATCATAAGTACAGACATGATTTAAGTTTGAGACAATATCCTCGGAAATAACAGGAATTTAAGATGGGCCTTTTTTTGAAGCTTACGTAGAACCGGAAGGTGATCCTGAAGGAAGAGGAACTCCGGGAGGTGGAGTAATATTGCTGCGTATAGCAAAGTTCGGTCGTGCCATCATCAACATGGGATCATACTGCAAGCTTCTGCTACTGAAGCCATGAACGCTGGATGATAAAAGATCCTTCTTCTTTGAGAATGATGCAAGAGAAGTTGGATTAACTGCAAAAGCTGTTGAGCTGAAACTAGGACGTGTTGATATCAATGGAGCTCCAATAAATCTTGATGTGGACAGTGACATTTCTTTGCTGCTCGACTTCTGTTTTGAATATTGATCTTTTAAATTGAACTAACAATAAATCTTAATTAGCTAATTTGATATATACGTAGGTGAATGAAGAGAGAAATGAAGATGAAAATGTAGTAGTTGAGGGGTCAGATACATAGCGTCTTTATATATAGATATCAACAAAGATATAACGTTCAGCGAAAGGGTCATACAAGTATAGCCAACAGGCTGTTTTCTTATGGTCAATTTAAGGTAGAGGGTTCCTGTCGCTTTCATTTGTTATTATCTTATTTCAACATGATCTTATTGTGATTACTTGCACATGTTTATAGAACAAAATACATATTATTCGTTCATGTTTAGTTTTCTTTAGTTCATGCAAAAATTTATAAATAATAACTTGATTTCACACCTATAACTGCACGCCATTAAATAAAAGAAAATAGTAGTAGTACAATCGATGCTTAAAATTGTACATACTAAAAAACATTCTTGTACTCTTGTTATTACACAAAACATTCTCCCACTGGTTCACAGCACCAATTTTGCCTGTTAAGTTTCATGCCAGTTTTTGCAGGACCAGATTAAAATAGGTACGTATAAATGATAGCAATCAGCCTTGCTATTAAGCATAATTGTTTATAAATATGTACAAATAAAAATCAACGTTGGGAAAGGATCCATGATTAAAACTTAAAAGCGTGAAGATTAAAATCGGGCATAGTTTAAAACATATGGAGCTATAAGAAAAGATATAATTGTCAACCTCTAATTAACCAATTTTCTATGAGCTTAATTTTTGTGCAGGTTGCCAGGTTTAACAAAAATATTTATAGTTTTGAATACGAAATGATAATGAAAATTTTCTTGAAATAAATGGAAGTGTTTTTCCTAGAGCGACTGAATTTTAGTGAATCCAGCAAAAAGATAGTATTACACCAAAAAGTTTGACATAAAATTGTATTCTCATTATTCTTCACCGTTACAATCAAGTTCAACTTATACAGATTAAGCAACTCTAACTAACTTGCTAATCTGCAACTAACTAACAATGAGAGATGTTAATATAAACCTAACTGTCTTAACAATAATTAACAGCTAAATAACTAAACGACGTAGCTTCATCTATCACCAAAGTGACATTTTTAACCCAAGAACTATAAATGTCCTAATATCCCCCCTCAAGATGGATGCTTGAAAATGTTTTTAAGCGTCATCTTGGATAGAATTGGTTGAAGTTTTGAATAAGGTAGGGGTTTGGTAAAAATATCTGCCAATTGCTTTGAAGTGTGAATAGACATGAGTTTAACAGTGTTATCCAAAATTTTATCCCGTATAAAGTGACAATCAATTTCGAGATGTTTTTTCCTCTCATGGAAGATGGGCTTATGGGCTAATTGGATGGCAGAACTATTATCACAAAAAACCAAGGTTGGACTTGTAGATTGGATCCCAAAATCAACAAGCAAATGTTTTAACCATGTTATTTATGCAGTAACAAACCCCAAAGCTCTATATTTTGCTTCTGTGGAGCTTCTAGAAATAATAATTTTTTTGATTTTCATGAAATCAAAAATCACCCAAGAAAATACAGAAGCCAAAGTTCATGTATCCAAACATCCTGCCCAATCGGAATCAGTAAATGCTCGTAACTTTAGTGACGGAGTTGTAGATAAAAACAATCCTTGACCAGGATTCTGTTTTATAAATCAAAGTAGATGATGTACAGCTTGAAAATGAGTATGTCTAGGAGACGACATACCTTGACTCAAACGATGAATCACATAAGCGATGTTTAGTCAAGTAATAGTAATATACAACATCTGACCAAGTAACCGGCGAAATTGAGATGAATCTTCTAAAAGTTCACCATCAAAATTCGAAAGTTTATGATGTGGATTCATTGGGTAAAAAATGGCTTTAGCAACTAACGTTCCAATATCTTGTAACATATAAAGAGCATACTGTCTTTGAGATATGACAATCAAGTTGTGGACCTGGCAATTTCAAGACTCAAAAAATGTTTTAAATTCCCCAAATCTTTCAAACGAAATGTGTCATTTAATCTTTGACTTAATGTCATCGATTGCAACCACTAAGCACCTGTTAAAACTATGTCCTTAACATAGACGAGCAAAGCCACAAAATTACCATTTTGCCTTTTTGTAAATAAAGAGAAGTCAACCTTGGATTGAATAAACCCTTCTACGATAAAAAAAAGGATGAAACCCTAGCATGCCATTGCATGGAGCCTGGAAGCTCGTCAAAGTCCATATAGAGATTTTTTTTTCCAATTTGCAAGCTAAAGGAATTTTCTAATGAAACTTTGTTGTTGTTGAATATCATTGTGGCAAGTGAATATAAACCTCCTGATTAAGATCTCCATTTAAAAAGGCATTATTCACATCTAACTGAATAAAAGGTTAAGATTTTTGAGTTGCAATAGTTAAGAACATTTTAACAAGTGTTGATGTTTTCTTTTAACACAAAGTTTTGTTGAGGTCTTTCCATACATGAAAATTGATGCAATACCCCTTCCTTTTTGGAAAATTTAGTAAATTGCAACTCTTTTGTGTTATCATACATAAATGCTTTATTCTGACATTAAATTGTCTGATTACCTTTGTGAAGGATTGAGGAATAAGAGCTTATGGTTTAGACTTGATTATGATCAAGTATATCCATGTAAATCTGGTGCAATCATCAACTATAGTAATGAAATTTATGTAGCCTTGATGTGAATTAAAATGATATAGACCCCAAATGTCACAATGCACTAAGTTAAAGGTTTATCTTAGATGCTTTGGCAGATACAAATGGAAATCTTTTATGTTTAGCTAAAGGAAAAACAAAACAAGGATAAGACATACTAGATGTAGAAGTCTTATTACAAACTAAAACTTTATCAAGAAGCTTGATTTTATTGTTAGAGGGATGCCCTAATCTTTGATACCACCTTTCAGTTGAAATAACATTAGCATGAACTTCATTTGTTTGGTTTTGTAACAGATATAATCCAGTTCTAACATCACACTTGCCAATCACATTCTTTGTGGTAATCTATTGAATAATAACATGATTATAATACAATTCCACCGTTAATTCCTTGTCATGAGCTGCTAATGGTGTAACATAAACTAGGTTATGCTCAAATTGAGGGACACATAATACTTCATTTAGTATTAGTTTATCATTGAACTTGATCTCACCAACCATTTCAGTGTGAATGATAAACTGATTTGGCAACCTAATTCTTGTATTTTTAACATGCTTCATATTAAGAAACATGTCCTTATTATTGCAAACATGGTTGTTTCCATTGAATCTAATATCCAAATGTTTGACTTAAACAATAAAGAATTGAGAGGTAAAATAAAATGATCACATACAGGATTGTTATACAAGTGTGCAACAACATTAAACGGATGCTAGTTTCCCATATAACATTGCAATGATATGTTGACATTGTTCATTTGTCAACCTAGTGAGAGCATCATGACCATGGTTGTTCATATCTGCATTATTCTCAACTTGATTCTGAACTGAATTCGTTTCAGTTGAAGAAACATCGACTTTGCTAAAATTTTGACTAGTCCGATATCCTAGTGAAAAAACATGTAAATGATAACACTTATGTTGAGTGTGTCCACTTCGTTTACAATGAGTACAGAAGGGAGAATCCTTCTTGTAGTTTTTGTAATTATTACCAAAATTACGATTCTTCCCTTGATTCTTATTAATTGAATATTGAGTATTGTTGTTGTTGCTTCAAACATTGAACGCCATCAAAGATTTATTTCGATGAATAATGTTCACATCACATTTCCTTTTTTCTTGTATAATAATGAAAAAATTGATTAACAAGAGGAATCAGATCCATTAACAGAATCTGACCCCTAATTTGGGCATAACTATCATTGAGTCCCATAAGAAAACTCATAATTTATTCAAGATCTTTAGCAACATTGCAAGTACATTGAACATTATAATTGGAGCATTCTTCCCATAGCATTTTGCGCTTCGTATAGGAGTTACTGACATAATCCTGACCTTGTGTGAGATTCATGAGGCTTCGCTTGACGTCAAAATTTATTTTGATACCACATTGAGGGTTCGAAGAATCAGGTTGAGGTATAGTTCCATCAACAAATTCATATTCGTTCTTGGCTGACAATGTGGTTTTCATAGATATTGTAACATCCATAAAATTTCATAAAATTTTAAACTTTTTCAAACCAACCAAAAATCATAATTGTTTACATTGTAGTTTTCAAAACAAGTTTAACATCAGATTTTTTCCCAAAATCACAAAACACAACATGAGGAGGTGCACGATCAAGCCTTTGCCTTCCTACGATCATCTGAGGTACCTGAAACATAACCCAAAATTGTAAGCCCAAAGCTTAGTGAGTTCCCCAAAGTACCAACACAACAAATAACACATATACAATAAAAGCATACTATGAGTCCAATGAACCATCGGGTTGGAATACCCCAGGCCCTTCAACCATCAGGTTGGAATGCCAACATACTATGGGTCCAATCAACCATCAAGTTGGAATACACCAGGCCCCTCAACCATCGGGTTAGAATGCCAACATACTATATGTCCACTCATCCTCGGGATGGAATACCATAGGCCCTCAACCAGCGGGTTGGAATGCCCCGGCCTGATGGCTTACGCACAAAGAAGTGAAGCCTCATCCACCGACCAAACATGTGCACATAATACAGATAAGCATACTATTAACCAGCCAGCAAACAAATAAACAGATCTTACAGATCACTAAGCATAACATCATCCTATCTACCAGGATACCGATCTCACAGATCACTATAACATAACATCATCCTATCTACCAGGATGCCGATATAACAGATCTCAACAGTACAAAAACATGCATAACATGATATCAATCCAAGGGCCGGCATTGGTGCCTTCGACGTGCAAGTATTGTGAGGAAAACTCACCTCACACTGTCGAATCACATTGAAAGCCTCCGGCTGCTAGCTCACAAAAATCACCACACTAACACAATAAAATAATCATCCAATTAATAACTGGATTAAAATCCTTGACCAATAATCCACACTTAGGGTAAATGGCCACTTTACCCTTTCCCTAGATGGGTTAAGACCCAGGCCCAAATCTTGATCCAAAAAGGCCCAACAATAAATAATCACTCAAGGCCCATAATTGGCCCAATTTTCAAAAATTGGGCGTAACGCCTACTTGGGCCTAACTCAAAGGTCCAACGCTTCACTTAGCCCAAAGTACTCATAATCAGATGGACCAAAAAGGACCCAAGCATCCAAGCCCAAAAGGTGGCCCAAAGCTTGAAGTCCAAACTTGAAAACCCAACAGGTTGAGTACGCGGGGCGTACCCAACTGTACGCTCAGCGTACTATGCATTGACCAGAAATGTGCCATTGACCACCTACGCCCAGCATACGCCTTGGTACGCCCATCGTACGCGGTGACCATGCAAAACTTGATTAAGAACTTATCCCATTCAGTCAATGTCTAACTTTCAGATCTAGGTCCAAAGAGGTGTTCCAAACCATAAAGTTTCCAACTTTATGGTCATGCATGTCCTAATAAGGCCCAACATCAAGATTCTAGCTTGTCTTAACCACTAAAGACCCCATGCATGCACCAAAAGAGCCAAGATAGCATTTTTATGACTTATTGCACCTTATTTCTTTAGAAAGGACGGATCATTTGGTTTTAGAGTAGCACATACTCATTAACACCAAGAAAAGGGACTAAGAACACATAATTTCCTCATGGAAAGATCTAAAAGAAAAACAAGGCAAGATTGAAGCTATATACCTTCTGGAGCTTCTCAAGAAGGCCAGAATCCCAGATCCACAAGTTGCTCCTTCACCAAGGCTTCTCCAAGAATCTTCTTCTTCCTCTAACACACGAAGAACACACCAAAAAGCACACACTTGAGATCCAAAATGCACACTCAAAGATTAGGGTTTGCAAAAATGTCCCAAGGGAGTGCACGCTGAAAGGTGGAAAGGAAATAAGCCAATATGATGCTTAATACCCTCCAAACCCTAAGAATTAGGGTTTCCTCCTGACGTGAGTACACCCAGTGTACGAGAGTGTACGCCCAGCGTACTAGGGCGCACCCTAGTACGCTCAGCATACACACATGTACGCTTAGCGTACTCTTCCAGCTTATATTACCAAAATGCCACTAGGCCTTCAAGGCATAATTCTTGGACTTAGGGATAAAATTGACTTATAATTTAAATCCAAGGGATGAATTTGAAAATACTTGAAAACTGGGGTGTTACAATTCTCCCCCACTTGAACTAGACTTCGTCCTCGAAGTCTGCTGTAGAGAAAAAAATCTGGATAATGCTCCCGCATCTCAGCCTCCGGCTCCCAAGTCCACTCGGAGCCCTTTCGATGCTTCCATCGTACCTTTACCAAAGGTACTTCCTTGCTACGCAAAACCTTTACTTTCCTCTCCAGAATAGCTATAGGACTCTCAACATAGTTTATGCGCTCATTAACCTAAATATCATCCAAAGACACCACTGCATCCTTATCCAATATGCACTTTCGTAGCTGCGAAACATGGAAAGTGTTGTGAATCCGACTGAGCTCCTCAGGAAGATCCAATATGTACGCCACTTTTCCAACCCTAGCAATAATCCGGAATGGCCCAATATATCAGGGACCTAATTTCCCCCTCTTCCTGAAGCGAATCACACCTTTCCAAGGTGTGACTTTCAGTGATATGATATCGCCGACCTGAAATTCTAACTCTTATCAGCGTCGGTTGGCATAGCTCTTCTGTCGACTCTAAGCAGTCTGCAATCTCTGCTTGATCTGCTAAATCATCTCCGTAGTCTGAAGGACCACCTCGGTTCGCCCTATAACCCTATGGCCAACCTCACCCCAGCAAACCGGGGTACGCCATCTCCACCCATAAAAGAGCTCAAAAGACGGAGCACCAATGCTGGAGTGAAAATTGTTTTTGTAGGAGAACTCCGATAGATGTAAGTAGGAGTCCCACCTTCCACCAAAATCGATGACACAGGCTCACAACATATCCTCAAGGGTTTGTATCGTTCGCTCACTCTAGCCGTCGGTCTGCGGATGATAAGATGTGCTGAAGTTCAACCCCGTGTCCAGTTCCTCATGGAACTTCTACCAAAAAACAGAGGTAAATTGAACATCACAGTTTGAATCAATGGAGACCGAAACCCCTTGCCAAGCAACGATCTCGTAAATACACACATCAGCCAATTTCTCGGCCAAAGAAGTCTCCCGAATCGCCAGGAAGTGGGCACTCTTGGTCAATCGATCCACGATGACCCAAATAGAATCAAAACCCTTTGTCGTCTTTGGCAAGTTGGTGATGAAGTCCATCGAAATCTGCTCCCATTTCCACATGGGAACCTCCAGAGGCTGCAGCTTGCCATGCGGCCTCTGATGCTCAACCTTGACCATCCTGCAGGTCATGCACCTCTCCACGTACCAAGAGATATTCCTCTTCATACACGGCCACCAATAGCTCAATCTTAGATCCCGATACATCTTGGTGGCCCTGGATGGATAGCAAATCGAGACTTATGAGCCTCCTCCAACACAATCTGTCTGACCCCACCAGACATAGGAACCCATACCCGACCACAACCGGTCAACAATCCACGACTGTCCGGAACAAATCTGGCGATCTCACCCCTGATCCTCTCTATTTTCCAGTTTTCTTCCCGGACACCCTCGGCCTGAACCTCCCTAATCAATCTAAAAAGCAGAGAGTCTGTTGATATCCTCATACACGACACCTCGTCTAAAGACCCAGCCGACTTGCGGCTCAAAGCATCTGCTACCACATTTGCTTTACCCAGATGGTAAAGGATCTCGCAGTCATAATCTTTGACTACGTCCAACCACCTTCGCTGCCTCATGTTCAGGTTCAGTTGATCCATAATATGTCTCAAACTCTTGTGATCCGTGTAGATAGTACAGCGGGCCCCATAAACATAATTCCTCAAAATCTTGAGGGAAACAACCACAGCCCCCAACTCAAGATCATGTGTGGGATATCTCGTCTTGTGCGGCTTCAGTTGCCGTGAAGCATAAGCTATCACCCATCCTCTCTGCATGAGTACCACCCCCAAACCAATGATGGATGCATTACAAAAAACCACAAAATCTTAAATTCCCTATGGGAGCGTCAAAACCGAGGACTCACATAGTCTCTACCAAAGGGTCTCAATGTTGTCTGCTGCTCAGGGCCGCATCGGAAATCCACCCCCTTCCTCGTCAAATGAGTGAGGGTACTGCAATTTTGGAGAAATCCTGAATGAATCTCCGATAGTACCCTGCCAATCGCAAGAAACTCCGCATATCCGAGGGAGATTTTAGAACCTCCCACTACATCACAACCTCGATCTTGGCCGGATCGACCAATATCCCATCCTGGTTAACGAGGTGTCCAAGGAACTGAACCTCTCGTAACCAACACTCACACTCCGAGAACTTAGCATAAAGCCGTTCTCGCCTCAACACCCCAAAATGCTCGCGGAGATGCTCCTCATGCTGCTCTCTGGTCTTGGAATATACTAAGATATCATTAATAAATACGATAACTGAACGATCGAGCATCGGCCTGGATACTCGATTCATCAAATCCATAAATACCGCAGGCGCATTGGTGAGCCCAAATGGCATCACCACGAACTCGTAATGCCTATAACGAGTCTGAAACACGGTCTTCTCCACGTCCTCCTCTCTCACCCTAGCCTGATGGTACCCAGACCTCAGATCTAGCTTGGAGAACCAAGATGCACCATGTTACTGATCAAAGAGGTCATCAATCCGCGGAAGGGGATAACGATTCTTCACCATTTTCTTGTTCAACTCCCGGTAATCAATACATATCCGGTGTGAACCATCCTTCTTCTTGACGAACAAAATTGACGCTCCCCACGGAAAACTACTCATTCTGATGAACTGGTTGCCTAACAACTCCTACAACTGAGATGAAAACTCCTGTATCTCAGGCGGTGCCAAGCGGTATGGTGCCTTGGAAATCGGGGCGACACCTAGCACATGGTCAATCCTGAACTCGACCTTCCTCACAGGAGGCACACCGGGTAACTCCTCTAGAAATACATCGGCAAACTCCATGAAAACCGGGACCTCTAAAATCGAAACCTGATCCCCAACACATCTATCCACCACATAAGCCAAATAACTCGCACAACCATGTTGAATATACTGCTGAGCTCTGGCTGTAGAACAAAACCCTGAACCCATCTTGGTGCCCTCTCCATAGATAACCAGTTCTCCCCCCCCCCCCTTGGGGTTTAAACTACCACGTGCTGGCCCTCACAATCAATCATAGCACCGAAACAGCTCAGCCAATCCATACCCATAATCACGTACACATCCCCCATGGGGAGAGGGATCAAATCTATCGGATAAGGCACCCTGAAGATCTCCAGGATACAACCCTGATATACTGATAATGCAGAAACCTCGTATTCGTTGGCGATAGAGACACGTAACGGACACTCTAACTCCCTAATGGGCATAGCAAACTCCCTACTGAATGATCGAGACACAAAAGACCAACTCGTACCCGAGTCAAACAACACTAGAGCAGGCAAAGAGTTCACTAGGAACGGACCTAACAGAGGTACAAACATAAGCATAACACAAAATAGAATCAACAGAATAAGGAATAGAAACATACCAGGCACAACATCTGGAGCTGTTCTGGCCTCCTCGGAAGTAAACTGGAAAACAAGACCTCGAGCCCTTGGAGCCTCCGCCCTGCCCTGACTCCCATCTGTGATCATCAAAGTAGCCGGCGGTGGAGCCTGCGCCAGCCTTCCAGCAAGCAAGGGACACTGGGCCTTCATATGGCCCACCTGATCACAATGATAACAAAGTCTGACACCAAAAGCTCGAGTCTACTGCCGACAATCCCTCGCAATATGGCCCTGCTTGCAACATTTACGGAATCCTAAATAAGTTTGAGAATCTCCATCATGCACATTACCGTACTTCCCACAAGTGCAGCCTCTCTGACTCCCCGACCTAGAATCAACAGCCTTAAACCGCTTCGACGCAGGCTACGACTGTGTCAGGGCCGATCTCATCTCCCTCGTCTGCAAATCAATCTCAATCTCACGCCGCCTGGCGACCTTCTACATCTCCAACGATGAACCATAGCGCTGAGTAGAAACAAACTGTCTGATCTCCGTCTTGAGCATGTTCAAGTAATCGGTCATCTGAGCCTTCTCAGATGCAACAAACTCAGGGCAAAACATATCCTTCTCCGAAAACATCTTGGTGATCTCTGTCACCGTCTCAAAACCCTGCCTCAAATCCAGGTACTCATGAGCCAACCTCTCACACTCCACAAACGGCACATATCGGGAGCCGAACATCTCAGAGAATTGCTCCCAAGATACAACAGCTCTCTTCGAGGCAGAATAAGAACTAGTAGCAAGCCTCAACCAATCCTTTGCTCCGGTCCTCAGAAGGTTCAGAGCGCACCTAACCTTCTGGTCAGCTGGACACGAACAAGTGAAAAAACACCCCTCCACATCCGATAGCCACCTGATGGCGATGATCGAGTCTTACAACCCATTGAAAGTCGGGGGCTTCGTATTGTCGAAGTCTTGATAATGAAAAGCCATCTAATCCATGCAGCTGTAATGGCTGCAGTGGATGCAGCAGCAGCAGCCTCAAACAGAGCAGCATAACGCCCATCAAAGTACTCAACTATTGCATTCTTGATAAACCCAAACATCTCTAGCAATTGAGCTCGAAACAAGCAACAACCTCCTCCTGCAGGATCTCCTTGATCCTGTCTTCTAACGCATCTGACTCACCCTGATGGCCAGCTCCCGATCCCGCACCGAACCCTGCCTCAACTCGGCGCGTAGTCACCTTACTGAAAATAAACAGGAGGATATCAGATAACACGCATATCATAACAGGGGGACTAACTCCCAACAAATCCCTAGGGGTTGTGACTTCCTTGCTACGCGTACGGGTCATGTGCTTTCAGTAGTACGAGCCCATACTACCTTCCACACCTAACCGTATTTGTCTCACTAGATCATCACAAGACCCTAACAATACTCACTAGTGTCACACCCCAAACCAGACGGCGGAAACGTCTGGGGGTGGAGGACTTGAATTGTAGTATCACAACACATGCATCATAGTAATCAAAGTACAAACAACCATTGTATTTAAAAAGTATAACTATTTACATGTGTTCAATCATTGTATATTGAACCAAAATATAGTTATATAAAAGAAGATATGACTCAACAAAGCTCCATCTTCTCAAAAGCTCGGGGAGTACCTGTGTATTATTTCCCTGAGAATACAAGTAATTTGAAAAGAGAGTATCAACATAAAGTTGAGTGAGTGCATAAATGTTTATGTTTGAAAGAGTATCTCTGTATCTTGTATATGTAAACTGTTCCAGAAAATCCTATATTTTCTGTTTGTATATGAAAAGTAGTTTTATTCCCATAAAACCGTTCTCTGTGTATTAATGTTTTGTATTTGTATTACTTATGAAAACTTGTAACTGAGAGTGAGCCTGGCTCCACCAGCTGTTGTTGAAAACTGTATTGAATCTTTGTATTTTGTATTCTGTGAACTAGTACTTTGAAGGTGTACTTTCGTTTAGTTATTTATACACTAACGTATTGTTAATATCTTTTTAATGAGTTATTATAACCATACTATGACTGATGGCCTGAAACAAACGCTTTGTGGGCGTTTAAACTGGTGATAACAATTGCCACTCATCTAACTGTAGCTAGCAGCCTGAGTGCGGGGTTGTCAATCCCGATATAGATCTACACACACTTGTTTCGATCCCCGGCTGGAGATTCTGGTTATAATGTCAGGACTTTTCTATGTTGTCTAAAATGAATTAAACAACCTGAATCTAGTGTCTCATAAAAAGCATATAAACGTTACATGTATATTAGTTTGAAAACTCAATCATTCTGAAATAATGATTGACAGTATATTCTTTGAATCAAAACCCAATCATTCTGAAATAATGATTGACAGTATGTCCTTGAATTAGTATTTCCAAACATGTATTTGATAAGTGTAAACCTTGATTTGTTCTGTATCAAAACTCTAGTTTCTTTTGTATTCTAGTATACTTGTATCATGAATTATTGTTCTATGTATAAATTATACCTATTATAATTTATATGTACTCTTTGATTGTGTATTTAACCATGTTTGCATGTAATCCCTTACTCAGCATGTTACAAAGGTAGTTAAACTGATGAAATAACTATTATATTTATATACATATACAATTTTATATATAAGTAAAATTTAAACGACACTCGGACAAGTAACCGGTACTTTAAGCCCACATCCAAACAAGGAAAAGGACCCAGAATGAGTTATCAGTCCTAAGCCTTTTAAATCTTATTTATATACATATATATATACAAATATGAATTTTGGGGAAAAATATAAGATTATAAAAAGTTTGATGTTTTGAGTATTTTTAGATAATTTAATGTTATTTTATCATCATTTGAATCATGATTTTATAACACAAAGTTCTTGTGTTATGCTTGTATTCCCCCCCTTAAAACAGTAGAAATTATGAAAATACGGGGGTATGAAATCACTTGATAGATGGTGAACCGGACAGAGTTTCGTTTCACGAAAAGGAGTTTATTTGTCGAGAAACCGGCTCAAATTGGGCAGAGTTTCGACAGGAGAGAGGTTACTTCTCGGGAATCTCGAGGCTTCGAGGCTTGCTTAGGGTTCGAGACTTGATACCGGGGCTTTAGGGGCTTTAGGGGAGTGGAAAATGTGAAAGAGAATGATTTTTGGGGTGAAAAAGTGTAAAAAATCTGGGAACCCTCGCATGCTATATATAGTCCGAAGGTTCGCACCCGAAGCTGCGCGAAGGTGACACGCGTCGGACAGGTGGCGAGGCGAGGGGGCTTCTTCGGACCGGAGGCTCGCTGCTGGCTGGCTCGGATTGGACCAACCCTCGGTCCAATGGGAAGGAGACACGTGCGAAGGGGAGGGTCCGAGGTGTGTGCGAGGGGTGTCTCCGGGGCATCTCCTGCGAAGCTGTTCGCTTCTAAGTGGACCTCAGCTGTGGTCCAATCAGGAAGTGTCACGCATGGGTTCGGTCCACTCAGCAGCTGCCACGTGCGAGGGTGACGTGGCATGCGAAATTGCCCGGTTTTTCCCATTTTTTTCTTTATTTTTGTGCCAAACTTGCGAAAATCATAACTTTCGCATACGAGCTCCGTTTTTGGCGTTCTTTATATGCACGCGTAGGTAAAATCATACTCTACGACTTTTGTTTAGACTTCGTCGGCTAATTTTGACTTTATTTTTAATATTATTATTTTAAACAGACCGGGACGTGAATTCGTTAAAAATTCATAACTTCTTCATCCGACGTCCGTTTTCGTCTGTCTTTTTACCGTTGTACTACTACCGACGAGACCTTCAATTCTCATTTAGGTTGTGTCGGCTAAAAATCGCTCGATCTTTATTTCGAGTTTTTAGCTGTACAGTGCTATACTGAAACTTAGAAAAATCATAACTTTCTCATACAAAGTCAGATTTTTCCGTTCTTTTTATGAAAGTTCTCGGTTTAACATAAACTACAACTTTCATTTAGATTGTTAAGGCTAAAAAGCCTTTTATCAAAAATTCAGTTTTTACACTGAATAGTGTTTTGTCGGTTTTGTCGCGGATTTTCGATTGGTCATAACTTCTTCGTTATAACTCGGATTTTAGTGTTCTTTATGTTTTTGGAAACCTTGTTACAATCTCCATCACGTGGTTCATCCCAATCGAGATTGCTAAATAATTTATTTTTGAGGGTCAATTATGTAAATATGCACATTATGCTAAAATTTCTCTTTATTATTATAAAAAGAACTATACATTGACTTAAACTATTACATAGGTTTGAAATTACGATTTGTTACATTATCCCCCCGTTAGAGAGAATTTCGTCCCGAAATTAGTATTTCAGGTAGATTAGGGAAAAAAATGTGGATACTTCTGTTTCATTTGATCCTCCCGCTCCCAAGTGAATTCAGGTCCCCGTTTTGCATTCCAGCGAACCTTCACTATCGGGATACGGCTTGTTTGGTTTTCTTAACTTCCCTGTCTAGAATCTCTACGAGTTCTTCCACAAAGTTGAGGCTCTTGTTTAACTCGATTTCCTCGAGTGGGATCACAAGAGTCTCATCAGATAAACACTTTTTCAAGTTTGAAACGTGGAAGGTAGGATGAATGTTATTTAGTTCTTGGGGTAGTCGAAGTTTGTAAGCTACATGACCAATTCTAGCAAGAATTTCGAAGGGTCCTATGTACCTTGGACTCAATTTGTCACGCTTTCCAAAGCGTATCATGCCCTTCCAGGGTGAGACCTTTAACAAGACGCGGTCACCAACCTGGAATTCCAAGGGTTTTCTTCGTTTGTCAGCGTAGCTTTTCTGTCTATCTCTGGAAGCTTTAAGTCGCTCCCGAATTTGTGTGATTTTCTCGGTGGTTTCTCGAATGATTTTCGGACCAGTGAGAGCACTGTCAGGAGTTTAACCTCTAGCTAGCTGCGTGTCAGCCACTTCAGCCCAACACAGAGGGGATCTACACTTGCGGCCGTAGAGAGCTTCGAATGGAGCAGTGTTAATGCTAGTGTGGTAACTATTGTTATAAGAGAATTCAACAAGGGGTAAGTGAATATCCCATGCTTTTCCAAAGTCTATCACGCAAGCTCGCAACATGTCTTCTAGTGTTTGAATCGTCCTCTCACTTTGTCCGTCGGTTTGAGGATGGTAGGCTGTACTCATGTCCAGCCTAGTTCCCAAAGAGTTTTGTAAAGACTGCCAGAAACGAGAGGTGAATCTACTATCTCGGTCCGAAATAATAGATATTGGTACATCATGCAGTCTAACAATATCCCTGAGGTAAGTTCGGGTTAGTTTCTCCATCTTGTCGGTTTCTTTTATTGGTAAGAAGTGTGCGGATTTGGTTAATCTGTCGACGATTACCCAAATAGTATCATAACCACCCAAAGTCTTGGGTAATTTGGTTATGAAATCCATTGTAATCCGCTCCCACTTCCATTCAGGGATTTCAGGTTGTTGTAATAAACCTGAAGGTTTCTGGTATTCTACCTTAACTTTGGCACAAGTAAGACACTTGGCCACAAAGGTAGCGATTTCGGCCTTCATGTTAGGCCACCAATATAGTTTCTTAAGGTCCAGATACATCTTGTCTGAACCTGGATGAATGGAGTATCGGGTTTTGTGTGCTTCATTCATAACCACGTCTCTGTAACCACCGAACTTTGGTGTCCAGATCCGGTTCATGAAATAATAAACTCCATTATCCCTGACTTCGAAGTTTTTATCCATTCCTCTCAGGGTTTCACCTGCCACGTTTTCGGGTTTCAAGGCTTCTAGTTGAGCTTCTTTGATTTGTGTGGACAGATGTGAATGGATTGTCATGGTCAACGACTTTACTCGGCGTCCCGAGTATTCTTTTCTGCTAAGGGCATCAGCTACTACGTTTGCTTTACCAGGGTGATAAAGAATTTCACATTAGTAGTCGTTCAGTAGCTCCACCCATCGTCGTTGTCTCATGTTCACCTCTTTCTGATTGAAGATATGCTGGAGACTTTTATGGTCCGTGAATATTGTGCATTTCGTGCCATATAGGTAATGTCTCCAAATCTTCAGAGCAAACACCACCGCTCCTAGTTCAAGGTCGTGTGTTGTATAGTTGACTTCATGCGTCTTAAGTTGTCGTGAGGCGTAGGAGATAACCTTTCCTCTTTGCATAAGTACACACCCAAGCCCTTGATTTGAAGCATCACATTACACTACAAAGTCCTCTGTCCCTTTGGGTAGGGACAGGATCGGTGCACTGCACAAGGCTTGTTTGAGCATTTGGAATGCGGTTTCTTGCTTCTCTCCCCAGTTGTAGGTTACACCCTTTTGCGTCAGGGTGGTAAGTGGTTTAGCGATTCGGGAGAAATTTTGGATGAACCTGCGATAGTAGCCAGCAAGACCTAAGAATTGTCGGATTTCTGTAGGAGTCGTGGGTGCTGGCCAATTTTCAATTGCTTTGATTTTGGAAGGGTCCACGTGTATTCCTTCTGAACTGACCACGTGACCTAGGAATTCAACCTTCCTAATTCAAAACTCGCACTTTGAAAACTTCGCATAAAGTTTTTCGGTCCTAAGGGTTTGTAATATTTGACGAAGATGTTGGCCATGTTCTTCTTTGCTTCTTGAATAGACAAGGATGTCGTCGATGAAGACTATGACGAATTTGTCCAGGAATGGACGACACACTCTGTTCATTAGATCCATGAACACAGCAGGTGCATTCGTCAATCCGAATGGCATCACAATAAACTCGTAATGACCATAACGAGTTCTAAATGCGGTCTTGGGAATGTCTTCTTCCAAAATCCGTAATTGGTGGTACCCGGATCTTAAGTCTATCTTCGAGAAGTAGCTCGCACCTTGAAGTTGGTCGAACAGATCGTCAATGCGAGGTAGAGGGTATCGGTTCTTGATGGTAAGTTTATTCAGCTCGCGGTAGTCTATGCACATGCTGAATGATCCATCCTTCTTCTTTACGAACAAAACAGGAGCTCCCCAAGGTGAGAAGCTTGGTCTTATGAAACCTTTACTAAGGAGTTCGTTAAGTTGGCTGGATAATTCTTGCATTTCAGAAGGTGCAAGACGATAGGGGGATTTGGCTACAGGGGTAGCTCCAGGGATTAAGTCGATTTGGAATTCAACTTGTCGTTCGGGAGGTACTCCTGGAAGATCATCGGGAAAGATATCGGGAAAGTTGCAAACCTCTGGAATGCTCGCGATATCTTTTACTTCTTGCTTTTTGTCTACGACGTGAGCTAAGAAAGCACAGTACTATTTGCGAAGGTACTTCTGTGCCCTGATGCAAGAAATGATCCTAAGGTTCGTTCCGGGTTTGTCGCCATAGATAACAAGAGTTTCGTTAGTTGGTAAGTTCAAACGAACAGCTCTTTCATAACATAGGATGTCGGCATGGTTGGGGCACAACCAATCCATACCTATTATGATGTCAAAACTTTTGATAGAGACCGGCATAAGGTCTATTGGAAAAGACAAGTCATTCAAGGTAAGGATACATCCTATGTATATATCATTGGTGGATTCAGATTTCCCGTTAGCCATTTCTACTGTAAATGTTTCATTGAGTGGTTGGGAGTTTTGATTTAGTAGGTGTTTAAAATTATGGCTCGCGAAGCTCCTCTCAGCACCACAATCAAATAAAATGCATGAATAAGTATTATTGAGAAGGAACGTACCCGTGACCACAGCAGGGTCTGC
This sequence comes from Lactuca virosa, assembly GCF_052849685.1. Classification (NCBI taxonomy): domain Eukaryota; kingdom Viridiplantae; phylum Streptophyta; class Magnoliopsida; order Asterales; family Asteraceae; genus Lactuca; species Lactuca virosa. The sequence goes on along the minus strand of NC_136434.1, from coordinate 274,693,280 downwards.
CACCGCTTCTTCATGACCCAGGGCTAGTATTCTCCCAACTCCACCGGCATTTCTAGCTTTTGGGCAATCCTTCATGAAGTGCCCCACATCACCGCATTGGTAGCATACTCGGCCTACTCCAGCGGCAGGTGCTTGGTTAAGTGGTTGGGGTGGCATTTTACAGAATCGGGCAGTATGCCCTTTCCTGTTGCAGTTACGACACTGTAGGTCTCGGCAATTTCCATTGTGGTGAAAATTGCAGTTGTTGCATTTAGGGAGGGTACCAGCATAGGGCTTTGTTGGTGCAGAATTATTGGGAACAGCAGTAGGTATAGTAGCGGGTATGGTAGCAGGTACAGTAGTAGCATGGACTGCCACTACTTGTTGCTTCTTTGCTGGTTCTAGAGGAGATTTGCCCTTCCCCTTGTTCCAAACCCTCTTCTTGTTGTTGTTGTTGTTCTCCTTGGGTTGTTCTGGAGCAGAGACCACAGAGTTTTGATGGGCTCCATGGTCGATAAGAGATTGTGCCAGTTCTTGGGCACTGTCAAAAGTAATAGGCTTTGAAGCTAAAACACTTGACTGAATTTGGGGCGACATACCCCAAATATATCTCTCAATCTTTTTGCTCTCGATAGGAACCATATCCGGGCAAAGAATTGCCAGATCACAAAACCTATTGGTATAGGTTGATATATCAGAACCAACCATTGTAAGAGCCCATAGTTCTTGCTCCATTTCTGTATCTCCCCTCGCGGGCAGTATTCCCGCATTAACATGGCTTTTAGGCTCTCCTAGCTGATGGAGTTAGCCACAACTAGAGTAAGTGACTTAATGTGGCCATTCCACCACGTTAGAGCCCTATCAGAAAAAGTACAGGCAGCAAATTTAACCTTGCTACCCTCAGGACAGGAGCAAATTTCAAAGATTGCTTCCGTCTTTTCTATCCACTGCCTTAGTGCCATAACTCCCCCAGTCCCATTAAAGGTCCTGGGTTTGGCATTAGAGAAATCCTTATAAGTGCATTCTCGCGAATGCCCATGACTTTCGCCATGGTTAGAAGGATGTGCACCGACTCCCGACCCACTAACACCAGGAGTATGAACGTGAGACATGGCAGCCGCTACAGCCGCCGTGACTGCCGCTTGAAACATAGCGGGATCGAATTGATGAGGTGGTGGTGGGGGTGGCGTCGGTGCTTCATTGGTGTTGATACGTCTTGGATTTCTACGAGGAGGCATCTCTTGCTATAAAAGTCAAATAGATAAAAAGATAGTGAGATATCAAGAAGGAATATGAATTTGATATCTCTGAACTAAACACTTAATTCAACATGAATCTTACAAAGAATTGGAAATAGAAATCCACTGCAAGTACAACTTGCAACAGGATAATATGAAATTGAATGGTTATTTTTCAAAAAGTATGAATGTACATGTCAACTGTATTGGTATATTAAGTATATAAGGTCCAGAAAATTTGACCTTAAAGCAGGATTATAATATACTCCAATACTGAGAAAGTGTCGACATCAAACCGACCTACCGAAAATAACATTTCCGCGGTCGTAGTGAAAGCATGAAAAATAACACTGGAACGTTTCTGTGATCCAAAACTTTGGAATAAGATGATTATGAAAACTGTAATAACTCTTGTTGAAGTAAAGTGCTTATCTTTTTATTGATACTTGATTTGTACATAACATAGAAAGTAGTATACACATTCGATATAGAAAGTAGAAAGTAGAAGTAGTGCGAACACTACTTGCGACGGTTTTTACGACGATTGCTAGGTTCTGCTTCGTCTTGCGCTTTCCAACGCCTTTCTTGGGCAGCTTGGTGCTCCCTCAGTTCTCCGATCTCTGATTCAGCAGCACAAAGTTGCCTTTGAAGGGCTTCAGTATGGTGCTGGGTGTCATCTTGCATCTCGTCAAGACGAAGGATATCTGCAGTGTTTGCCTGCGCAACCGCATTCACCTCTAGGATTCGATTGATCGACATCCTTGATTGATCGAACTGCCGGGCTATTCGGTTTACTATAACTGGAAGAGCTCTGTCAGCAGTTCCTCCTCTAGATACGTTATAGAAACCTCGTGCCATTTCGTATGGAGGGCGTTGGCCATCTTGTCGACTCCAATGGTTTATGTATTGGCCCCACTCGGGTATTGGTTCTGCGTCCTCTTGCCTCTGGGGACGCTCCCCAGGGTTGCATACTTGTGGCTCTGTATCCGTACCACTTGACTCGCTGTCCTCAAAGGGTTCTTCGTCTGAGTCTGTGATCCAGCCTGCATTCTATGGATTGTAGGGGTCTCCCGGTAAATTGGGTGCAACCATAGGTTCTGTATTAGAAATAAGATTAGTAAAATACTCTCCATAGTATTTTAATCTTTGTATTCTGTTCTATAGTTCTTCTGAATATGTATGGTAAGTTTTAGACATGTCTCAACACTACTATCACTCCCAAACACATGTTGGTCATATCTCAAATCAATATAGTTGATCAGGCTATATTAATTCCAGATATGATTACATAACTGCTCAGGTTTGACTATAGTGCTCAACATCCAAATACTTTTAAGTTCTTCTGATTGTGATATTATACTTGTAAGTATGAGTGTGCTCTTATGACTGTGATACTTTACTTGTGAGTGTTAGTATACTTCTTATAAAAATACTTAAATCTTTAAAAGTATACTTCTAGTCAGAGCTCCTTGCCCCGATGTATTTATAGTTTGTATATCTTTTATTGATTGATATACTGAGTTCACTATAAACAATGCTCTGATACCAATCTGTCAAACCCCCAAACCAGACGGCGGAAATGTCTGGGGGTGGAGGACTTGAATTGTAGTATCACAACACATGCATCATAGTAATCAAAGTACAAACAACCATTGTATTTAAAAAGTATAACTATTTACATGTGTTCAATCATTGTATATTGAACCAAAATATAGTTATACAAAAGAAGATATGACTCAACAAAGCTCCATCTTCTCAAAAGCTCGGGGAGTACCTGTGTATTATTTCCCTGAGAATACAAGTAATTTTAAAAGAGAGTATCAACATAAAGTTGAGTGAGTGCATAAATGTTTATGTTTGAAAGAGTATCTCTGTATCTTGTATATGTAAACTGTTCCAGAAAATCCTATATTTTCTGTTTGTATATGAAAAGTAGTTTTATTCCCATAAAACCGTTCTCTGTGTATTAATGTTTTGTATTTGTATTACTTATGAAAACTTGTAACTGAGAGTGAGCCTGGCTCCACCAGCTGTTGTTGAAAACTGTATTGAATCTTTGTATTTTGTATTCTGTGAACTAGTACTTTGAAGGTGTACTTTCGTTTAGTTATTTATACACTAACGTATTGTTAATATCTTTTTAATGAGTTATTATAACCATACTATGACTGATGGCCTGAAACAAACGCTTTGTGGGCGTTTAAACTGGTGATAACAATTGCCACTCATCTAACTGTAGCTAGCAGCCTGAGTGCGGGGTTGTCAATCCCGATATAGATCTACACACACTTGTTTCGATCCCCGGCTGGAGATTCTGGTTATAATGTCAGGACTTTTCTATGTTGTCTAAAATGAATTAAACAACCTGAATCTAGTGTCTCATAAAAAGCATATAAACGTTACATGTTTATTAGTTTGAAAACTCAATCATTCTGAAATAATGATTGACAGTATATTCTTTGAATCAAAACCCAATCATTCTGAAATAATGATTGACAGTATGTCCTTGAATTAGTATTTCCAAACATGTATTTGATAAGTGTAAACCTTGATTTGTTCTGTATCAAAACTCTAGTTTCTTGTGTATTCTAGTATACTTGTATCATGAATTATTGTTCTATGTATAAATTATACCTATTATAATTTATATGTACTCTCTGATTGTGTATTTAACCATGTTTGCATGTAATCCCTTGCTCAGCATGTTACAAAGGTAGTTAAACTGATGAAATAACTATTATATTTATATACATATACAATTTTATATATAAGTAAAATTTAAACGACACTCGGACAAGTAACCGGTACTTTAAGCCCACATCCAAACAAGGAAAAGGACCCAGAATGAGTTATCAGTCCTAAGCCTTTTAAATCTTATTTATATACATATATATATATATATATATACAAATATGAATTTTGGGGAAAAATATAAGATTATAAAAGAGTTTGATGTTTTGAGTATTTTTAGATAATTTAATGTTATTTTATCATGATTTGAATCATGATTTTATAACACAAAGTTCTTGTGTTATGCTTGTATTCCCCCCCTTAAAACAGTAGAAATTATGAAAATACGGGGGTATGAAATCACTTGATAGATGGTGAACCGGACAGAGTTTCGTTTCACGAAAAGGAGTTTATTTGTCGAGAAACCGGCTCAAATTGGGCAGAGTTTCGACAGGAGAGAGGTTACTTCTCGGGAATCTCGAGGCTTCGAGGCTTGCTTAGGGTTCGAGACTTGATACCGGGGCTTTAGGGGCTTTAGGGGAGTGGAAGATGTGAAAGAGAATGATTTTTGGGGTGAAAAAGTGTAAAAAATCTGGAACCCTCGCATGCTATATATAGTCCGAAGGTTCGGACCCGAAGCTGCGCGAAGGTGACACACGTCGGACAGGTGGCGAGGCGAGGGGGCTTCTTCGGACCGGAGGCTCGCTGCTGGCTGGCTCGGATTGGACCAACCCTCGGTCCAATGGGAAGGAGACACGTGCGAAGGGGAGGGTCCGAGGTGTGTGCGAGGGGTGTCTCCGGGGCATCTCCTGCGAAGCTGTTCGCTTCTAAGTGGACCTCAGCTGCGGTCCAATCAGGAAGTGTCACGCATGGGTTCGGTCCACTCAGCAGCTGCCACGTGCGAGGGTGACGTGGCATGCGAAATTGCCCGGTTTTTCCCATTTTTTTCTTTATTTTTGTACCAAACTTGCGAAAATCATAACTTTCGCATACGAGCTCCGTTTTTGGCGTTCTTTATATGCACGCGTAGGTAAAATCATACTCTACGACTTTTGTTTAGACTTCGTCGGCTAATTTTGACTTTATTTTTAATATTATTATTTTAAACAGACCGGGACGTGAATTCGTTAAAAATTCATAACTTCTTCATCCGACGTCCGTTTTCGTCTGTCTTTTTACCGTTGTACTACTACCGACGAGACCTTCAATTCTCATTTAGGTTGTGTCGGCTAAAAATCGCTCGATCTTTATTTCGAGTTTTTAGCTGTACAGTGCTATACTGAAACTTAGAAAAATCATAACTTTCTCATACAAAGTCAGATTTTTCCGTTCTTTTTATGAAAGTTCTCGGTTTAACATAAACTACAACTTTCATTTAGATTGTTAAGGCTAAAAAGCCTTTTATCAAAAATTCAGTTTTTACACTGAACAGTGTTTTGTCGGTTTTGTCGTGGATTTTCGATTGGTCATAACTTCTTCGTTATAACTCGGATTTTAGTGTTCTTTATGTTTTTGGAAACCTTGTTACAATCTCCATCACTTGGTTCATCCCAATCGAGATTGCTAAATAATTTATTTTTGAGGATCAATTATGTAAATATGCACATTATGCTAAAATTTCTCTTTATTATTATAAAAAGAACTATACATTGACCTAAACTATTACATAGGTTTGAAATTACGATTTGTTACAACTAGAATAACCATACACTCAATCCTCACACCCTAGAGGCAAGGCTAAACATCTCAAAACTGGCCAGCTGACCCCACACAACTCATCCATGAAACTTCCACCAAGTCTGTAGCACTCGTGTATGCTAGCCATACATAACACTGGACCCTATAGACATTCGAATATCTGGTCCTACCCTAAGCCCTTCATCAAACAAGAATAGGAAATAAGTATAAACCAAACATTCTCAGACTATAAGATCTTAGTTATACATAACCATGATGCATACACTAACCAACTATAGTACTGATGTCAATTCCATAAAAAGAAAGGTCCTAGGCTATCAGGCATCATATAATCCGGAAACTCTATCATGTAGTTCCTCAAGACCCCTAGCCTATCACTACCATGTTGTTCTAACATATCATGATCTAAATAACAGTGTGGTATTTTGGCGTCTAATTACTGGCTCCGGCTGATCGTACACCTTGCTTCCTCCTTGACCATTTTGAAAATTGTTTGAAAATTGTTTTGAAAATCATTTTCCTTAGTTTGAGACAAGATTCACATGACTGTTCCTCCGATTCAGTCAAACCAAGGCTCTGATACCAACTTGTAACATCCATAAATTTTCATAAAAATTTAGAATTTTTCAAACCAACCAAAAATCATAATTGTTTACATTATAGTTTTCAAAACAAGTTTAACATCAGAGTTTTTCCCAAAATCACAAAACACAACATGATGAGGTGCACAATCAAGTCTTTGCCTTCCCACGATCACCTGAGGTACCTGAAACATAACCCAAAACTGTAAGCCCAAAGCTTAGTGAGTTCCTCCATAGTACCAACACAATAAATAACACATATACAATAACAACATACTATGGGTTCAATCAACCATTGGGTTGGAATACCCCAGGCCCCTCAACCATCGGGTTGCAATGCCAACATATGGGTCCAATCATAATACCCCAGGCCCCTAAACCATTACAGAACTCAACAGTACAAAAACATGCAAAACACGATATTAATCCAAGGACCGGAATTGGTGCCTTCGACCCGCAAGTACAGTGAGGAAAACTCACCTCACACTGTTGAATCACACAGAAAGCCTCTGGCTGCTAGCTCATAAAAATCCCCACACTAACACAACAAAATAATCATCCAATTAATAATTGGATTACAATCCTTGAAAAATAATCCACACTTAGGGTAAATGGCCAGTTTACCCTTTCCCTAGATGGGCAAAGACCCAGGCGCAAATCGTGATCCAAAAAGTCCCAACAATAAATAATCACTCAAGGCCCATAATTGGCCCAATTTTCCAAATTGGGCCCAACGCCTAATTGTGCCTTACTCTAAGGTCCAGCACTTCACTTGTCCAAAAAGACTCATAATCAAATGGAGCAGTAAGGGCCCAAGCATCCAAGCCCAAAGGATGGCCCAAAGCTTGAAGCCCAAACTCGAAAACCCAACAGGCTGAGTACGCGGGACGTACCAGCTGTACGCTCAGCGTACTCTACATTGACCAGAAATGCGCCATTGTCCACCTACGCCCAATGTATGCCTTGGTATGCCCAGAGTACGCGGTGACCATGCAAAAATTGATTAAGAACTTATCCCATTCAGCCCAACGTCCAACTTTCAGATCAAGGTCCAAAGAGGTGTTCCAAAGCATAAAGTTTCCAAATTTATTGTCATGCATGTCTTAATAAGGCCCAACATCAAGATTCTTGCTTGTCTTAACCACTAAAGACCCCATGCATGCACCAAAAGAGCCAAGATATACTTTTTATGACTTATTGCACCTCATTTCTTCAGAAAGGATGAATCCTTTGGTCTTAGAGTAGCATATACTCATTAACACCAAGAAAAGGGACTAAGAACACATAATTTCCTCATGGCAAGATCTAAAAGAAAAACAAGGAAAGATTGAAGCTTTATACCTTCTAGAGCGTCTCAAGAAGGCACGAATCCCAGATCCACAAGTTGCTCTTTCACCAAGGCTTCTCCAAGAATCTTGTTGTTCCTCTAACACACCAAAAGGCAAAAACTTGAGCTCCAAAATACACACTCAAAGATTAGGGTCTGCAAAAACATACCAAGGGAGTGGAGGCTAAAAGGTGGAAAGGAAATGAGCCAATATGATTCTTAAATAGCCTCCAAACCCTAAAATTGAGTGTTTCCTCCTGGCGTGAGTGTGCCCAGCGTACTAGGGTGCGCCCTAGTACACTCAATACACACATGTACTCTTAGCGTACTCTTCCATCTTATATTACCAACATGTCACTAGGGCTTCAAGGAATAGTCCTTGGACTTAGGGATCAAATTGACTTATAATTTAAAACCAAGGGATGAAGTGGAAAATACCTGAAAACCAGGGTGTTATAGGTATGCTCCACGAAGCATAGTTTTCTTCGGTCAAGATCTGAGAGACTAAAATAGAACCAGGATTATCTAAGTGGTGAACAAAATACATATCATTTGTAGAAGAATCTTGTTTAATTGTATTGATCGTTGGATTACTTGAAGATTTTGTCATGATTAATCAATGATTGAAAGAAATCAAAACAGATTTCAAGAATACAAACCAGAAACGAATCAACTGGAGCAAAGTACAATCGATGAACAATCAACGATCACAAATTGAAAGAAAACAAGTAGGTCAATCAATTGAATGAAAAACCGAGATATCAATTGATTTGAAAAACGAAGAACTGAGCTGTGGAATTTGCTATGATACCATGTTACATGATAAAGTTTGAAATGAAATTGTATTCTCATTATTCTTCATTGTTGCAATAAAGTTCTACTTATACAGATTAAACGACTTTAACTAACATGGTAATCTGCACCTAATTAACAATGAGAGATGCTAACATAAACCCAATTGTCTTAACAATAATTAATAGCTAAGTAACTAAACGACGTACCTTAATCTTTGACTAAGGTGGCATTTTTAAGCCAATAACTATAAATCTACCAATAGATAGAAAAGAAAAAAAATTACAACATAATAAGAGCCAACCAAGGATGTCAAGATCGAGATCTTATCTAAGATCGTTTTATGTGTTACAATATCGTAATCATAATATCAGATCAGGATCGAAAGATCCTACCAAAATGAACACATATTCAAATTTGCTCATAAGGTCTTGGATGTGCAGTATACATATTACTCGATGTCGATTAAGATGTCGGCATAAAGCCAACTTTAACTTTTTAAACACGAACCATAATTTTTGTTGCTGTAAAGCATAAAAATGAGGAATAAACCATCTCAATTATAAAAAGAAACAAGATCATTATGATCTATAACTAAAGGATTAAGATCATAAATGGAACATCATGAGCACGAGTAACATTCAGATCTTTGAGGTACTTAATTTCTAGATTTTTTTCTTTTTAAAAGTGGTCATCATGTGAGTTATGTCTAGTCACGTTGTGAGTTGTCATTGACCAGTTGACTCATGTTTTTGAGTCTCACGACGTGAGCCATTATTGGTCACGAAGTGAGCATAGTCTAATGACCGAAACCCTAATTTTTCAGGTATTTAAAGGAATGAGAGGGATAGGGTTGTCTACCCTCAGACTCCCTCACTCTCTAAGCCTCCAAAAACCCTAATCACAACCTTACTTGAGATCCTTAGCTATTTTGGTAAATTTTCTAGCTTGAAGAAGAAGAGAAGAAGGAGGAAAATAAGTGTTCTAGTTGTGGAGTTTGGAAAGAAGCATCATCATCATCTTATTCATCATCATCATCTCTTCTTATTGTTGGAACTTTGTAAGTGCCAAAGGTTCAAACTTTATAGCATTGCATGGCTAGATCAAGGTTTTTGTCTCATCTCTTTATGTTTAAGTAAGTTGCAATTAAGTAGAACCATAGAGTCAACAACATTTTGGGTTCAAAGGACCCTTTGAGCGTCATATTGCCCAGATCTGAGATTTGGTGAAGTATTAGAGTCATACATGTCCGTAAAGTAAACCTTTTTATGGACCTTTAGGGTCCCTTTAAGCCACTACATAAGTTGGGTTTGAAGGCTATATGGATTAAGAGCTTAAAATCATGGACATTGGCTTCAGACAATATTCATGACGTGAGACACAAGGTCTCACGATGTGACAATAAAGAAACCTGATTTCTGCTCAGTTTTGGGACTCAAGATGTGAATGAGTGATGCTCACGTCGTGAGACCAGCCCATTAAGTAACTCATGACCGAGTTGATTGATTCGGGAGTGAGTTGCTAGAATGGAACCGAGTGAGCTTCCACGATGTTACCAAGGGATGGTCACAACGTGAGACTTGATTTTTGGGATTATTGACTCATTGACCTAGTTTGACTTTAGGCATCTTGGATGATAGGTCAAGGGAGGTGGGTACTAGCCATGAAGGGGTAAAATAGTCATTTATCCTAGAGAGAGGGAGAAAGTATGTAAAGGAACCTCAAATATGGAATTTCACCTTAGTTGCTAGTTAAGGTTGTTTTTGGATATGTTTAGTGAGAGGATGTTTGTAGCAACAACCCGACTGTGAGTTTTATCCGACTATCGATTGATGTGATTCTTACCATACTTATGGGTCGAAGGCACCAATACCGGCCCACTGATTTGTATATGTAGTATGTATGTGTCTATATGAATTTTATCGGTATGATTATATGTTGTAGCATGGAGCCGATATGGGCTCTAATTCACTATGGACTCGGGGTTGATACGGACCCGAGGGTTGATATAGACCCGACACAGTGAAATGTTGTTATATGGAGTCATTATGGACTCAGGGAGGGTACAGATCTAGGGGTTGATACGGACCTCACACAACCACATGTTGTTATATTTATATATGTGTTGTATGTGGTATTTTGGGGAAAAATCAATAAGCTTTGTGTTTACAGTTTATGTGTGTGGTTTTAGGTAGTTCTGGTACAAAAGGGAAGGGCCCGACGTGATGGCACAACATCCCCCCCCCCTCATGTTTCTGCGCTTACAATATTTTGTACTCTGATCATCTTGATATTTTGTAGCATGGTTGACTTTGAGACTTATGATGTATGGAATGAATAATTTTTAAAACGAAAAATTTTATCAATATATTTGGGTTGTTACAAGTTGGTATCATAGCCTTGGTTTCAGGGATTCAGGCACGCTCTCGGGTGTGTCTGAACTCAAATTGAGAAATTGGTAATCTTTTAAAAAGAAAATAAAATTTCTAAATTTTTTTTTATAAATAAAGGGGGTGCGATGAGTGCAATCAATCGAGCTTAAATAAGTGATTCCCAAGATACCCATACCCATGTGTTATGAATATTATGTTTGCTATGTGAACTGTATGCTAGAATAAGGCTAAGAATACCTCCAGGAATCGTAAATTAGAATTGCATGATTTGTCAGATGCCTTATAGCCTAGGAGGATGGGATGTTATGTGCTACTTGGGGTTGACATCGGCTCAGTTAATTGCTAAGTGTATGCTTCAAAATTATATACGATTAGGTTCATATAGCCCTAGAATGATGGGTTTTGCCTTATTTTATTGATCCTTTTTTGGTTATGGACTTAGGGCATAATCATTATTCGACACTGTATTTGTGTTACTTGGGTTTGACATCAACTCAGTTAATTTAAAGTATGTAAAGGACCCTTAATTATGGAATATCACCTTAATCGCTAATTCAAGTTTTTTTGGATATGTTTAGTGAGAGGAGCTTTGTAGCAGCAGTCTGAGTGTGAGTTTTATCCGACTATCGATTAAGGTGAGCCTACTCACCATACTTGTGGGTCGAATGCACCAATGCCAGCCCAATGATTTGTATATGTAGGATGTATGTATCTGTGTGACTTTTACTAGTATGATTATATGTTGTATGCATGGAGCTAATATGGACTTGGAGTCACTATGGACTCGAGGTTGATATGGACCCGACACAACTACATGTTGTTATATTTATGTAACGCCCACAGATCTAGGCTAGTCAATTTAGAGACAATGAGCATCAAAAATGAGTTTTTGATGGAAGATTATTTAGAAGGATTAATCTTAACCAAGTTATAGTATATGTTACAAGGGTTCCGTACATATAAAGAACGCCGAAATCCGAGTTATAACGAAGAAGTTATGGCCCGTTGAAAATTTACGGCAAATACGGCACGACGCCGCGTAACGTAAAAAGTGAATTTTTGATCAACTAATTTTTAGCCTTAGATATCTAAATGAAAGTTGTAATAAACGTTAAACCAAAATGTGCATAAAAAGAACGTCAAAATCTAATTTCGTATGAGGAAGTTACGATTTTTCTAAGATTTGGCATAGCAGTACACAGCCCGAAATTCGAATTTTAGATCGATCGATTTTTGGCCAACGCAACCTAAATGGGAATTGAATATCTCATTAATAATTGCGCAACGGTAAAAATACAGACGAAAACGGACGTCGGATGAAGAAGTTATGAATTTTTAACGGACTTTTCCTGTCCCGGCCTGTTAAAAATATAACCTTAAAAATAAAGTCAAAATTAGCCGACGGAGTCTAAATGAAAGTTATAGAGTACGTCTCCACCTACGCGTGGATATCAAGAGCGTCAAAAACGGAGTGCGTATGAACGAGTTACAAATTATAATAGCATATTTACGTATTAAAATAAAGTATAAATCATATATACGTACACATATATATACATATGTATATATCATTAGAAAGGTATCGACGATGCGGTCATTATAAGACTAGTGTTGAATACTTTCGACATTAGTTTAGTAAAAATATCGTTAAATCTATTTAAAATAGTATTATAAAGGGGTGTTTAGTTGTTTATATAACTATAAGATCGTTAAGTAACTATGAGGGTAGTTTTTGAAAATTCAATTACTATAAATAAGAGCCTTGGGCTCTCATATTTCTTGCACCATTCTCTTGATTCAAGAGTCTTTCTCTTCTTATCCCCCGAGCATTTCGGTCCCTCATGATTCGACTACTCTTTCTGTAGTTTTAGTATAGTAAGGTGAGCGCTGAAGCGCTACACGAATCTTTCTTAGAAAGATTCAGCGACGAAGTTTTGCCCCTGCAGAGCTCGGCTCCTAGCTAAACCCCTTGTAAGTAAGTTATGCTTACCCTATTTTAAATATAGCTTATATTTAAAATTATTATTGTTATTATGAATTTATAATAAATATTTGGGCTATTACTATGACTTATATAAGTGTCGTTGTAATATGTTTTTAACTAATCGCGGTACGGGGAATCTGGTTTAAAGGGTAGCATAGGGTTGTTAGATTTCAGAAGTGCTATATGCCAAAATGGTCCTACCTTCCGGTGTTTTATGTCTGGCCCCTGTCTGTACATTGTGGTTGGAAAATATTGTTTAAACGCTTATATAATAATAATAAGACTAATAATTAGTCACAGTAAATATTTGACTAAAATCTAGTGGTAATAATACTAGGTTTCGTCGAAGGAAATTATTTTTAAGAAGCGAAGCGCTGTCTGAGTTCGGAATCACCACCTTAACAAGTGAGTGCATAGTCTCTTTCATGAACACGATTTTAATATAAGTATTGATTGAAGTATTAAATATATGTTTATATGCGAGTTAGGTGATGTTGCCTGAAATACGTGTTAAAGAACATACCTGATTATAAATGATGATTTAGGATAAAGAGTAAACCTAAAGTAATTATGGGGAATATTGGGTAGTATCTTCTTATGAGTACGAGTGAGTTATACACAGAGAATAGAACTTTAAAATATGTCATTGATCCGGGAGCATGGATTAGACATAGTCATTGTCCCTAGTCTGAGAGTATGGATTGGACATAGTCAATTGTCATTAATCCGGGAGCATGGATTGGACATAGTCAATTGTCAACTGTGACCCACTCAAGTTTATTTGTATCACAGGTGTCGATACGAAACTACTTTACACTGAGAGATTTAAAAGAGATGTAGATCACTAGTGTAAAAGAATGTAAGGTCTGTTTATGCTTTTGTTTCTGTATTGACGATGACATCCCAATGTTTTAAAAATGAATAAAATACAATTCTTCGGAAATGCTTGATAACGTATTTATCATGTTTTTATGGGAACAAATTCCGCAAAACTTTTCTTTAAAAGGTTACTCTGATTTTCAAAATAAAGCATAAACAAATCGGTCTTTTCTGGCCGTGAAAATGGGGATGTCACAGTTGGTATCAGAGCATTAGTTTAAGCGAACTAGGAATAAGGATTTATTTCTAGACTTAAACTTAGAATGTTAAGCGATGATCGTGAGGAGTGTGGCTAATATATTTTAGGTAGCACACTTGAATAGACACGAGCACTAGCTCATTTAGGGAAGATGCCTAAATTTCTTTATGTGATAGATGATTTGTGATGCTTTATGATGCCATTATTTGATCGGATCTAAGGTCTGTTGCCGACCGGATCTGGAAATTTTATGTGGTCACATTTCTAAACGTTTAATTATGATATTAGAACTGGCATGTAACTTTTCGGAGTAATAAGGAGGAATACGCGTCTAAATCTTCTCTATCTATATTCTCGTCTCGATAAACTGGATGCATACTTCCGTGAACATAACGTCATGGTGAAGACTCGTAGAGAATTGAGTAAATGGAGGAAATGAAAAGGCTTGTGATAGTGAATGACACCTATCAGAAGATATCGTAAGAGAGGTATCTCGCCTTTAGAATGCATCTAATAAATAATATGTTTAGTACGGGAGAAGTACACTCTCAATTGGCAGAAAGAAATATTTTTTTGGTATAATCCGTGAAGTTATCCATTTGTTTGGCATTTCCACCACCAACCGAGTTGAAGCATAATTGATGATTGAAGATACGCATGAAGAAGTCCTAGTAGAGTTTAGGGAAATTTTTATTTGGACACATTCATATGTGTTAAATGACTATGTGAAATTCTTTTATGGTGACTTGGAAAAACTGCGGGACAATACTTGGGACGAGTATGAGTAGGTGTGAATAGTAGTAGAGGCCTATACTACCGGAAGCACAGGACTCACACTTGGATCAGGGAAAGTCACAAGGTTACCAAGAAGCTAGTAATTGATTTTGTTTTATTCAAGTATGTCATTACCATTGTTTCGATAATGATTAAGAAGATGATTGTTATTTCGACCCTAGTGATCATATCAAATCGTGTCTGACTAAGATGAGTATATTACGTGGTTCAGAGAACTAAGTTCGATGTCACATCTGACTTAAGCCGGAAGATTGAAATAAAAGATAATCAAAACGATCAGTAGAGGTATCACGATAATTGCTTGTAGCTAGAAATGCAACCTTTTAAGGTGTGATTATATCGCATTAGAACATGAAGGAAGGTATAGTCTGTTCTGGAAATTTGACTCTCTGAGAGACCTAAGTATAAGCGTTGCAACATATGATGATAGGTCATTAGAATATGACACATTGGTCCATTGTAGTAATAAAAGAACTTATCTTAAGTGTGTCTCCAACAAGGATCAAGATTGTGACTGGAAGGTCATAATTTGGAGTCTAACATGAGATAGAAAGCAAGTGCAAGATCGAGCACTACTTGCAGTCAAGAAAACCAGGAGTTAGATACTCATTCAAAGAAACATAGAGTTACGATTATTAACTAGGATAACTTATGGAGTCATTAAACAATCCATGTTTCGTTGATGATTCCGGGACGTAATCATCCTAAGGGGGGGATAATTGTAACCCCCGCAGATCTAGGCTAGTCAATTTAGAGATAATGAGCATCAAATATGAGTTTTTGATGGAATATTATTTAGAAGGATTAATCTTAACCAAGTAATAGTATATGTTACAAGGGTTCCGTACATATAAAAAACGCCGAAATCCGAGTTATAACGAAGAAGTTATGGCCCGTTGAAGTTTTACGGCGAAACTGGCACGACGTCGCGTAACGTAAAAAGTGAATTTTTGATAAACTAATTTTTAGCCTTAGATATCTAAATGAAAGTTGTAATATACTTTAAACCAAGAGTGTGCATAAAAAGAACGTCAAAATCTGACTTCGTATGAGGAAGTTATGATTTTTCTAAGATTTGGCATAGTAGTGCACAGCCCGGAATTCGAATTTTAGATCGATCGATTTTTGGCCAACGCAACCTAAATGATAATTGAAGACCTCATTAATAATAGCACAACAGTAAAAATACAGACGAAAACGGACGTCGGATGAAGAAGTTATGAATTTTTAACGGACTTTTCCTGTCCCGGCCTGTTAAAAATATAACCTTAAAAATAAAGTCAAAATTAGCCGACGGAGTCTAAATGAAAGTTGTAGAGTACGTCTCCACCTATGCGTGGATATCAAGAACGTCAAAAACGGAGTGCGTATGAACGAGTTACAAATTATAATAGCATATTTACGTATTAAAATAAATTATAAATCATATATACGTACACATATATATACATATGTATATATCATTAGAAAGGTATCGACGATGCGGTCATTATAAGACTAGTGTTGAATACTTTCGACATTAGTTTAGTAAAAATATCGTTAAATCTATTTCAAATAGTATTATAAAGGGGTGTTTAGTTGTTTATATAACGATAAGGTCATTAAGTAACTATGATGGTAGTTTTTGAAAATCCAATTACTATAAATAAGAGCCTTGGGCTCTCATATTTCTTGCACCATTCTCTTGATTCAAGAGTCTTTCTCTTCTTATCCCCCGAGCATTTCGGTCCCTCGTGATTCGACTTCTCTTTCTGTAGTTTTAGTATAGTAAGGTGAGCGCTGAAGCGCTACACGAATCTTTCTTAGAAAGATTCAGCGACGAAGTTCTGCCCCTACAGGGCTCGGATCCTAGCTAAAACCCCCTTGTAAGTAAGTTATGCTTACCCTATTTTAAATATAGCTTATATTTAAAATTAGTATTGTTATTATGAACTTATAATAAATATTTGGGCTATTATTATGACTTATATAAGTGTCGTTATAATATCTTTTTAACTACTCGCGGTACGGGGAATCTGGTTTAAAGGGTCGCATAGGGTTGTTGGATTTCAGAAATGCTATATGCCAAAATGGTACTGCCCTTCGGTGTTTTATGTCTGGCCCCTGTCTGTACATAGTGGTTGGAAAATATTGTTTAAACGCTTATATAATAATAATAATAAGACTAATAATTAGTCACGGTAAATATTAGACTAAAATCTAGTGATACTAATACTAGGTTTCATCGAAGGAAATTATTGTTAAGAAGCGAAGCGCTGTCTGAGTTCGGAATCACCACCTTAACAAGTGGATGCATAGTCTCTTTCATGAACACGATTTTAATACAAGTATTGATTGAAGTATTAAATATATGTTTATATGTGAGTTATTTGATGTTGCCTGAAATACCTGTTAAAGAATATACCTGATTATATATGATGATTTAGGATAAAGAGTAAACCTAAATTAATGATGTGGAATATTGGGTAGTATCTTCTTATGAGTACGAGTGAGTTATACATAAAGAATAGAACTTTAAAATATGTCATTGATCCGGGAGCATGGATTAGACATAGTCATTGTCCCTAGTCCGAGAGTATGGATTGGACATAGTCAATTGTCATTAATCTGGGAGTATGGATTAAGACATAGTCGGTTGTCCTTAGTCCGGGAGTATGGATAGGACATAGTTATTTGTCATTAATCCGGGAGTATGGATTTAGACATAGACATTTGTCCCTAGTCTGAGAGTATGGAATGGGAACAGTCATTGATCCGAGAGCATGGATTAGATCCGAGAGTATGGATTAAGTAAGAGGTAAAGTTTAAGGTTGAAAAGTATGTATAGTGTCGTTGGGAGGATCGACGGGGTGGGGTAAGAGTTGCTTATATATATGGTGAAATTGTATATTGTGTGAGTTATAAATTATATATATGATATAACATTGTGGGATTGAAATCTCTATGTACTCACCAGGTTTCCCAACCTGACCCACTCAAGTTTATTTGTATCACAGGTGTGGATACGAAGCTACTTTACACTGAGAGATTTAAAAGAGATGTAGATCACTAGGGTAAAAGAATGTAAGGTCTGTTTATGCTTTTGTTTCTGTGTTGACGATGACATCCCAATGTTTTAAAAATGAATAAAATACATTTCTTCGGAAATGCTTGATAACGTATTTATCATGTTTTTGTGGGAACAAATTCCGCAAAACCTTTTTTTTAAATGGTTACTCTAATTTTCAAAATAAAGCATAAACAAATCGGTCTTTTCTGGCCGTGAAAATGGGGATGTCACAATTTACATATGTGTTGTATGTGATATTTTGAGGAAAACTCACTAAGATTTGTGCTTAGAGTTTATGTTTGTGGTTTCAAGTACTTCTGGTATGAAAGGGAAGGGTCCGACATGATGGAACAACATCCCCCCGTCATGTTTCCGCACTTATGATATTTTATACTCTGATGATCTTGATATTTTGTATCATGGTTGAATTTGAGACATATGATGTATGGAATTAATAATTTTTAAACGAGAAATATTATCACTATTTTTGGGTTGTCACAGTATAGCCTACCTAATACATGATGAATTGATGAAGTGATGATGTATATGGGGCTTCTTGCAACTTATGATGCTAAATTTCAAGTTAAATATACAAAATTGATGAATCGTATTATGATCTTAAGATCCTAGCCGGGATCCTAATATCCCACCATAGATATAACGTCCTAAAAATACTAAGTGGAAATTTTTCTTTACATCAATAAAAAATAACCATTCATTTAATTTGAAATCTCGTCAGAGTATAAAAACATGTCATATAGTCATCAGAGTACAAAACAAGTCAAATAATGTGGAACACTAGTGGATGTAGTGTAATTACGTCGAGTTCTTCCCTTTGGAACCGGAAGTACGTGAAACCACAAAAATAAAACCGTAAGCAGAAAGCTTAGTTAGTTCCCCAAAATAACCCACACCATACATACATATCAGCTTGAAGTTGTACAGGTCTATTTCACCCCCGAGTCTATTTCAACTCCATCGTTATTTTTCAACCGAACGGGTCTATTTCACCACACATGCAATTAGCATACAATCATACCAACAAGAGTCACAAAGACAACAAGCACATACACACATATCATCAATTGTCACAAAGACCACTATCATCCTGCAAACATAATTCACGAGGCCGACATTAGTGCCTTCGACGCACAAGTACAATGAAGAGACTCACCACTCAGATGGTAATCAGTTGCTACTGCTCTCACTACCGAAATACGAATGCTATAAAACACTTATATAGATACACAATGTAATCCCTTATCCCTCCTTCCAAAACTAGGAGTTTGACCAAAAGTCAACTCAAGCCAAAAGTCAACGGTCAAAGTCATTGGTAAAAGTTGACTTTAATCGACCGCCATATTGTGGCCATCCATGACCACGTCATGGCCCATAAACGACAACACATACGGGGATTTTCCTAGACACCATGCAGTGACGACCTAAGTTCACATCGTGGGCACTGTGTTCCTAACAAATTAATGGGTTAAGCCGTTTTTTCGATTCTAAGAGCTCCAAAGCTTAGATCTAGTCCTTCTGATGGCATAGAAGGATAAAGTTTCCAACTTTATCCTTTAAGACACTCTAAGAGATCAAGATCTCAAAACCTAGGTCTAAACAAGGCAACACATGACATGGACTTAATCATGAAGCAGTAAATCTTGAAAGTTCCTTGTCCATCAGTTCCAGAATAGTTTCTGGCACCAATACCATCATAATAGTTCATGCTTTACATATATGTATGTCCAATGCATGTCTTGAACTCATATTAGGTTAAAATAAGGATTTTATGACCAAGATTTCATTCATGACACCAAAACTCATTCCTACTTGATATCCAAGGCACTAAACACCCCAAATGACCTAGAGATTCATGAAGTTGTAAACTTTATGAGATCTTGCGCACCCCAAACCATCAAGACATGAATAATAAGGAACAAATCTGGAGATCTAGCAACTTAGAAATGGAAAGATTCAGTCTTGGTCACTCACCAAGGTCCAGAAGATATGCTAGAAGATGAAGCCGATGTTTGCAATGTGAACCACTTCACCAAAAAGGCTTTCTTCTCCTTTAATGATCACAAAAGTACCAATATAAGCTCACAATATGCAAATGAAGCTAGGGTTAGGGTTTCTGAGTTTGGGAGGGTGATGGGGGCTGGATGATCACGAAACCCTAGCCATAATATCATTTAAATAGGGCCCAAACCCCAAGCATTAGGTTTTTCTCCAAAAATAGTTGCCATGTCGTGGCACCTATGGCCACGTCATGTTGGGTCATTAAAATCCCGCGATCATTAAGTTACTGTCACGTCGTGGTAAATCACCACCATGTCGTGGCCACCCAACATGAAAGTTTAAAAATTAGAAATTAACTCATACCTGAAATGGGAGTTACAATAAATCTTGCTTCATATAGATCCTAGTGAGATCGATATCATTTCTGACTTGTAGGATCTTAAAGTCATAAGATCTTAAGATCAAGATCATGATCTTAACAACATGGAGTCAACATTGAGTTTTCCTTCCAATCAATACCATTAGATTTAGGTGCCTCACTTTTATCAAAATGAATACTGTTGGGCTATACTTTGTGGTTTATGCTTTGTTTTTGTATGTAATATGTGTTCTCGGTTTGGACCGAAATCATTGGTGGGCTTAGTGTTTTTGGTGGGCTTGTTATGTTTGGGCTTTAGGTTAATTGGTGTAGTATAAATATGGTATATGTATAGCTATTCTATGTGAATGCGTTTTTGGAGTATTCAAGTGATTCACGGTTGAATAGCTATTGGATGTACCTAGGAATGATCAATACAATTGTGTGCATTCATTAAAACGTGTTCATTGTTTTTCATCTAATTGTTTTGTTTCGTATAGTTGTTTGATTAAGATTCCGCATTAACTCAAACAATTGCATTGATACCTTGAGTAGATCTGAGTTTTGGGACTTACAAGTGGTATCAGAGCCTTACAATTGACTTAAGGCTGTTTGGTATCAATTTTCAAAACATTAATTAGTTGGAGGTGTTTTTGAGTTGTATTAAAATTGTTAGTTGTTCATTGTGTTGTTGTTCTTCGTGTTCATCATTTTCTTGGTGATTCTTCATTAATTTTTGAGGATATTGCATTGGAAATCATTTTTGGTAATTTAACAAATTTTGGGATTCATTGGATAAGGAATCTCAATCACAACCACGATTTCGACTTGATCTCAGCGTTTTCGGCGGCTGAATAACATTCTCGGTGAAAAGACTTGGTTTTTCGGTTTGGAAGAGTTTTTGGCCCAAAAATTATGTTCTCGGCTAACAATTTTCGGTCAATCATTTGACTTTCAGGGATTTCGGTCAAAAATTTGACCTTAGAGGTTCTCAGTCAACAGGGTGTTAACTATTGGTGTTTTCGGTCAGAAAGTTTTTATTTTTTTGGTTTTCGGTCAGTTTTTTGTGAATAATGAGTTCTTCAATCTCCAAGAAGGTAAATGAAACCTCATGTTCTCAATCCTGTGAAGACAAAATAAATAAATACCGTGAACATAATGAACTGTTGGTTAGAGTGGTTTTTGACCTTAAAAACGAAATATATGAAATCAAGAAAATAAATAAACTGCTTAAAGAAAAACTAGAAGATCAAACAAAAGATTTCAGCAAAATTAAAGAAGAGTACAACACCAAATGTGTTCACTATCGGTTTGCCAAGGAGAAAATTGCAAAATTAACTGCTGAACTTGATGCATTGAAAGCAAAATTTGAGGATGCCGACTTAAATTTTATGAAATTTGATGTGTCCAGTGAGAAAGTTGAGTTTATGATAGAAAAACAATTAAAGTGGAAAGACGAACAGGGTACGGATCTAGGGTATCATAATGTTCCACCTCCTTTCAATGATAACTATACTCCGTCCCTTAAAACCAAAGAGATAGAGACTCACGCACAACATGGCCAACCCCCTGTAATTGCTCCAATCAAGACTGGAAAATCTGGTCCAACCGAGAGTATTAATGTGAATGATTCTAATGCTTCTAATTCATGTGCAGATAAAGTAACTGTGCAAGATGGGCTGGAGCAGAACAAAAATAATTCTAGTTCTGCTGAAACTGCTTCAAAAACTCGTGATGGTAATAATCCCACTGTTGAAAATTCCAAGCCACAAAAATTTGTTAAAAGGTCAAATAAATGTGCTTGTGATTGTGGAAGGTCTTTGAAACAAACTTCATTTGGACAATGACCAAGTCACAATCCTAGTTATTTAAAAAGACAAACTTGTTTTAACTGTGGGACTCCTGGTTACATTGCTAGAAATTCCCCACATCGTTCATATGTTCCCTACTATAAACAAGGGTGGCAGAACGTGCCAAGGGGAGATCTTCCACAAGAAATCCTTCAAGGTCACGTTTAAGCAGTGATGATTGGAATGCTAAAAGAGTCAAAAAGGGCATGTCGGACAAGAAGCCTAATCTGAGAAATAGTTCAGACAGATCATGATTGGTAAGGTCAAAGTCATCTCAGCAATCGATCTCAAGCTCCAAAGCAAGTGATGAAACATCCATCAAACCAAACAGGAAAATGGTTAAACCTGACTACAGATGGGTACCAAAGGTTTCAATTCCCAAATCATCTAAAAATTCTAACGTCTCTTCATTTTTTGGTATTTGATAAACAGTATATGACTTGGGAAAGAGTATCATGTGTTGATGGTAAAGGTCAACCCAGTTTCAAAATGGACTAGGTTCCCCAGACCAATTGATTCCGCACTCTGTGCCAGAGCAGCTATGGAGGAATATCATCAGACTTCGGTATGTTGATAGTGGCTGTTCCTGGCACATGATAGGGGACATCTCTCTTCTGCATGTCATTCAGAATTTAAATGGAGAGCATGTGTCCTTTATGGGAAAGGAAAAGAAAAGATCACAAGTGGATATTTCTTCAATTGCTGAGTTACGGTTTGAATTTTCTGACTCTTCTATTCACGGTAATTATAATGCTGATTTTCAATTGCCCAAAAACCTATTTTTCATAAACGAAACTCGTGCTTATTGGATTTCTTAAGATGATGCATTTCGAAAACTGAAATTTATTTCCATTTTTATTTAGTATTTCTTATTCTCTTCCATTTTGATTTATTCTTAATTTTTTTGGTGTCAAACTTTTGGGAAGTGATATGAGTTAGTGATAAAGGGCAAATGAAATACGTGTAAAGCACTGAAGCTGAATTGTATAAATTCTGTGTTCAATGTGTTGGTAGGAATAAAGGACTAAAATTAATGGACTAGACAATGTGAACTCATTTGAACTTAGAAAACTTCATTTGGACTGACAATACGACTCTTGGATAGGTTTAACAGTAAAATAGACAAGGAAGCCTCTAACATAAATTGAAGCTAACTATCATCTAGATCTGTGGTTCAACACTTCATTGGCGTATGGACTCGTGTCCTTAATTTTGGTGTTGATAGGGGGTGACTGAGGGGTTCTGATAAATTGGGTCTGTTTAAGATCGTTATTCTTTCTTTCTTAGTCAGACATATATTGTCCCCTTTGCATGATCGGAAGATCCGACCTGGGACACAACATATGCACTCAGATGATGTTCACTACTTCTAAGTCAGTATATTATCACCTACAAATATCAAATATTCTACTCTATGTGTTAGTCATATGTTGTCCCCTCTGCGTGATCGGTATATCCAACCTGGGACACAACATATGCATTCCACAATGATTAACCACTCACCTGAAGTAAAGGATTCTGAGGAAATTTCCTTGATTACTGGAGTATGCTATGAAGTGGGGAACATGTTCTAGTATACTAACATTAACTACACCCATAACTAAAAGGCTTACTGGTAGATATTATTGGCTAAATTTAAGTAGACAACAATATTCCTGGTCATCGTCAGACAAAATGGTCTATCTAGGAATATGGTAGCTATATATTGTCACTAATGATTTGTCCTGAAAAAGGTCTTTGTGTTTAAGCGGATCACAATATCAATGATTAACCAGAGTTTTTCATGAACGAGTGTGCTGATAAACCTCTTTAATTTGCTCCATAACATTTGATCTCAAAATTTTGGTTATGGATTACATTTTTATTTTCATTTAAATTTGTACATATTTTCATTGTTATGCACAAATTTAGGGGGAGAAATAATAATATATAAAAAAAAACAAAAAAAAAAACAAAAAAAAAAAACTACTACAAAAACAAAATAAAAATTATATGTTTACTTTTATTTTTAATAGTTGTCTTTATTTTCATTTTGGTTTTTGAAATGTAAAATCGAAAAGAAACCCTCCTTTTAAAAAATTGGGTATTTTATTTTGGGTTTGGGCCGAAATCTTTGAGGTGGGCCATCTAGGCCGTTTTTGGGGGTATTTATATTCCTTCTTCTCGGCGGATTAGGGTTTACCGCTAAAAACCTCAATCCGCCATTGTTGTCCTCTCTCAAGCTTTCAAATTTTTTTAAAAAAAATCTGCTTATTTTAGGTGTTTGTGTTGCAAATTCTTCATTGAATCAGGTAGATATGTGGTTTTCGATCATGGCAATGATGTTTAAAGTATCTTTTGTGTACTTGTTTCCATGCATTTGCAGGTTTCGAGTGGATTGTTTGAAGGTTTTCAAAATTCTGAATTAGAACAAGTTCCGAGGGTTTTCGATCCACACTGGATTCGACCGAAATCGATTCAGATCCGACCGAAATCAGAGTTATCGGCCGAAAATGTCTGGTCAAATGTCTTTTGACTGAAATCGATCAGTTTTAACCGAAATCGATGGAATCCTTGACTTTAACCGAAAACGCCTGAAGTTTTGTCTTTGACCGAAATCGATTAGTTCTTTGACTTCAACCGAAATCAAATTTTAAACTGAATTTAATTAATTATATATTCAATTCTCACTTGGCTAGTTTGGTGCAGATAAATGGCAGAGCGGATTAAATTTGTAGACTCTCACAATGTCATTGGATATCTTATGGATCCACCTGCTGCTCATCAAGAATCCAAATCCATGATGGTGGGTTTGAACAACTACATGATTTCTCATGCTCTCCGTGCTAATCCAGTCATCTAAAAAGACCTGATTATTGAGTTCTGGAAAAATGCTTCAATCATCAAGCAGGGAGCAGATGGAGCTAGTACTATTGAATCAATGGTGAAGGTTGTTGGGTACAAAGTTATCCATGTATGACTTTGTAAATGGTTTGACTTTTGTAGACCCACTTGGATGTGGTGCTTTAGCCTTGTGACATGAGAGAGAGAGAGAGAGAGAGTGAGAGAGACATGTAAACACCTCTATATAAGGTGGGTTCATTCCACATGTAGAGGTGTGCTTGAGAGATGTAACATTGAGAGTGTTAGTGTGTGTTAAATATGTAGATTTAGATCTAGATCATTTTTTGTAACACCTTTCATAATCAAATGCATCTCTTAAACACCGAAATCACCGTGTTCTTTGTGTGTTCTTTAATTCCGCATGCCAAACCAATGTTCATAATTCACATCAATTGGTATCAGAGCGGGTCTTCGAAGATCAACATGATTTTTTGAAGAAACGATTCTCGGTTTGGCTACAATCATCACAATTGGAGCATGTATGGTGAGTCTCTCTATAATCTCTCTAAATCTCTTTGATTCATGCGTTGCGTTCTTGATTTTTGATCATTTTGACTCATTGGATCGATTTTGTTTCAAACCAATTGTTATGATCCAATATTTTTTTTTCTTGATCGAGCCCAAAACAAAATTGGAAATCAGTTGTTAATTCATTTAAAAGTCGAATATCCATCCGGTAAAAACATTTAGCCCAAAATCTTGAGTTCAGTTACTGTTCATCAAACCAAAATCCATTATATTAATCATTATTGTTCATGATTTGTTTTAGCCCAAAATTATATTGATCCGTTCATTCATTAAGTCCGAATGTCATATGATTTTCTACAAATATTGTTTGCCAGTTGACTTGTATATTTGTTGTATCTGATTGCACTATTAGAGTCAAGTCTTAATCGTTTTTTTTTCTCCGATTGATTCATCAGTTCATGATCGGATTATTCTTGCGTTTTTGTTCTCATTCTCTCGGTTTCTCTTCAATCTTCCTAATAATAGATGGTTGATGTTTGTTAATGTTCAACTGGAAACTTGATTTTGATTTCGAAGGACGATGATTTTGATTTTATACAATTTGGAGTTGAAAATCGATTTAAGTTTGAATCGATATGATCAAATTCGAAGGTGATGATTTGATTCAAGTCAAGAAAGCTCATGATTGAAATCGAATTTGAGATTGATATTGTTGATTTAGTTTGTGTTGACTTTTTGGAGTCAAAATTAAATTGACAGATCTTGGTGTTGAGAATGAATGTTGATAATCGGTTGAATGAAAAGTGAAGTCTTGGGTTTCACAGTCGATGATTAGGAGTCGATAATTGATTTTGAAGGATTGATATCGAATCTGTTTTGGTTTGATAGCAATTGGCAGGATTATTGATTTCAACGGGTGAGGTCGTGATAACGAAATCGGTTTTGAGGATTAGTTCACGAGTTTTTGATGACGAACAGATGGTTTGGGTTGTATGTCGACTAGGATGTTTAGGAATCGATAATTCGATGGCTTCAGTTGAAGTTTACTGGAAATCGACGATTTAGGAAGTCGATGGTTACCGAAGTATTGTACTCGATGTTTTGGATATCGATTTTGGTTTCAATCAAAAAGCGAAGGCTTGGAATTGCGATTTTGATTTTGAAGGGTCGATGTGGATTGTTGATTTGGGTTGATGACTGAAAAACGAAGAAGTCGATTATGATAGTCAATGTTTCGAATTTCTGGAAATGTCGATGAAATGGTATGTTGTATTTTGATGAAAGCAAGTAACGAAGATTCGAAATAACAAAGATTTTTTATCGGAATAGTCGAAAATTTTTATCAAAGCATCGAAGGTTTTGGTGACTTTCGCCACTGGGTAACGAATTGGGAAGAAAGCAATCAAGTTTCAAAATTAGTCCCTGAAATTTTGAAAGTTTGACACTTAAAATCCATTTCGAAATAATGAGATACTTTCAAAAGTTTGAGGGAAATGACTTACAAGCCCAACGAAGTTTCCAAAACGTTCAAAAAACCTCAATCATGTTTTGTCTGTTCAAGAAAACCCAATAAACGTAACATTTTGTCTAAAAAAGCCCAACGAAGTTTCCAAACCATTCAAAAAACCACAATCATGTTTTGTATGTTCAAAAGATTAAGTTTGTTGGGTTTTTTGAACAGACAAAACATAACTGGGGTTTTTTGAACGGTTTGGAAACTTCGTTGGTCTGACAAGTCATTTTTCCGATATGGTAATAAGTCATGTCATCTGTTTCTCTTCTTTGACTTCTATAGAATTTAACAAAAGTGTAACTTAGTTGGCCTTTTTTAGACAAAATTTCAAGTTCGTTGGGTTTTCTTGAACAAACAAAACAT
The DNA here is from genome assembly GCF_052849685.1 of Lactuca virosa. NCBI lineage: Eukaryota > Viridiplantae > Streptophyta > Magnoliopsida > Asterales > Asteraceae > Lactuca > Lactuca virosa. Next base: position 274,666,182 of record NC_136434.1, on the reverse strand, counting down.
AATTGGGGTTTTTTGAACAGTTTGAAAACTTCGTTGGGCTCGTAAGTCATTTTCCCAAAGTTTGAAGCCTTGTGAAGAAGTTTCGAAATTAATACCTGCAGTTTCGAAAGTTTGAAATTCCTTACCCACCTTCGACATTTGGGGTAATTTTCGACAGTTGAAAGAAATAAGGCAGAACTTTCGAATTGGTCCCTACAACTTTCGAAAGTTTGACAGTTTATACCATATTCGACATTAGGACCTCATTTTCGAAAGTTTGAAAAAAAGTGGAAGAAATTTCGAAAGTAGTCCCTGAAGTTTCGAAAATTTGGCAGACCATACCCAAATTCGAAAATGGACTAATTTTCTGAGAAATTGAAGAATATTCATTTTTGGTCCTACAGTAAATGCGAATTGACGCTTTCTATCTAGTTTCGCAAATGGGGGAGGGTTTTCGCATTTTTGGCTATTTTGGGCGCACCGGGTCACTACAGAATTTTGAAATTGACAATTTCTACCCATTTTTGAGAAATTTTGTCAAAGGCGGTCCCTGAACGAAGCTAAAAATTGAAGTTTTTTTTTTTTGGATTTTCCGTCTTGAAGCAAAAAGTTTATGCCACATGTTAAGGAGGAGTTTTGGCTAGAAAAATTCCGAATAGATCACATTCTCTTTCCTTGTTGGTTTTATAATCAAATTTCGATTATAAACAGGGGGAGAAATTTATATGGAAATTCAAAAGTTGAATTTTTCATATTACGCGGACTTGAAGACCGAAGTGACCTTGAGTATTTGAAGCTTATGAAATGATTTGATTGGAAATTCGGAAGTGATTTCGGTTCATGATGGGTTTTGACTTATTGAAGATTTTTGGGGTGTGTTTTTATGCTCAACTTTAGGGTGATTATTTAGGCGTTTAAGAAGCTCTTGATCATTCGTTGACGCTCGGTTCGTATGGTATCACATCCTAGAACCCAAATTGAAGAATCATGGAAGAATTTAAGATTTGTAGTTCATCTCTACATGTGTCACACTTGAGGCTCGGATCGCGTAGTTGCTCGATTTTGGAAGATTTGAAGTGGGTCATCCATTCCTAACTTTGAGGGGGCAAATGTTGGGTAAAAATTTATCCATGTATGACTTTGTAAATGGTTTGACTTTTGTAGACCCACTTGGATGTGGTGCTTTAGCCTTGTGACATGAGAGAGAGAGAGAGAGAGAGAGAGATGTAAACACCTCTATATAAGGTGGGTTCATTCCACATGTAGAGGTGTGCTTGAGAGATGTAACATTAAGAGTGTTAGTGTGTGTTAATTATGTAGATTTAGATCTAGATCATTTTTTTTAACACCTTTCATAATTGAATGCATCTCTTAAACACCGAAATCACCGTGTTCTTTGTGTGTTCTTTAATTCCGCATGCCAAACCAATGTTCATAATTCACATCAAAGGGAACTCAAGTAATTGTTTCTGAGCAAGTTATCAGTGAAGTACTTGAATTTGATGATGCATCTGCATTTCCAATTGAGTATTTTGTTGATCAAGTAAAGGAAGTCCTTGAGAAGATGTGCTATGAAGGAACCTATCCTCCCACCATCAAAAAGTTGATGCCATCTTACTGGGGGTTTCTGGCACATTACTTTATGAGTTGCATTTCTGGATGGAAGGGAGGATCTGATGAAATCAGTCAGACTGCAACCTCAGCTATTGTCGCTTTAGCAATGAACTGGGATTACAATTTTTCAGAGTTTGTTTTTGAAGACCTTTAGGGGAAGAAGGACATGTTCTTGATGTATCCCAGGTCGCTTCAAATGATCCTGAATGAAAAATACCCTCAAATTGAGAGGTCGTCTAATACTTTGGATATGAAAGCTTTGGGTCCCAACACCTTTGGACTCATGAAGTAATCAAGAAAAGCTTCCAAAGTCGCCTATCAAGGATTGAAAGAGTTGGTTAAGTTTGGAAAGTTTGATGAAGTTGAAAACACTCCTGCTTCTAGTTCCATTAATGTTGAGGTTGCCGAGGAACACGTGGCACCTAAATCAAAATTCCGATTTGCATTTGAAGAGGTTGAATTATCCGACGATGAAGAAGAAGAGGATCAAGAAAAGCATTTGATAGAGAATGAGTTTGAAGATTTTCTACAAAGTATCTCAATCTCTAAAGAAGATGTGGTTGTCACACCTTCTGCTGTGACTGAAAGAGATTGTGACTCAACTGTGCAATTGTATTCACCTACCCCTGAACAGATGGATGCTCTTATTGCTGATCTTCAGCGAACTGCGAGGAAGCCTCCCCAAACAGTTCCTGTTACAACTGAACCTCCATCTGAGAGTGATCAAGATGATTCAGCTCACGTTCTACTCCTGAGGAAAAGAAAAAGAATAGATTCAAGACCTGGAGTGCTTATCACAGACTCTGTTCAAAATTTATCTACTCCGATTGAATCTAGTTTTGTGGCCCAAAACACTGAAAACACATTCTCTGAGTCCTATCCAGTGATGCAAGAGATTTCAAGCCCGTTACCTGAATCCACACTTGTGCATTAGGATTTTGAAAGCCCTATTGTTGAACAAGAAGTCTTACCTTCAGAAGGGGCTCAAGCTTATGGAAGCTCCTTTGAAGCCCCTGAGCTGGATATTTCAAAAGGAAAAAGCAAGTTGCCTGAGTCTGAATTTGTGGATGTTGCTCTGCTTTAGAACATAGTTTTTGATTTGGAACATAGCTCAGCTGAAAAGGATTTGATTATTGGAAAGCAGGAAATTAGAATCAATGATCTTGAAAAGGAGAACTCCATTAAAGATGCAAAGATTTCAGAACTTCAAGCAAATCTTGGTGGTCTAACTGCTTTATTCTTTGACCTGAAACAATGCTTACATCAAAAGTTTGGCGATGATTTTAAACCTTTAAGCGCTGAAGGAGAAAAGACTTCTGCTTCTAGTTCTGGTCCAACCAATTCAACTTCTCAACCTACAAGTGAAAGAGTTGTAAGACCTTCTTCAGACGCTAATCTTGACACATTTTTATCTTCTGGTCCCTCTCCTTCTCAAGAAAGAAGAGAGAATAAAATCAGGATTGAGTAGCTAAAAGGGAGGATGTTACGCTCCTTTCCACAATCCAACCAATGATCCCATGGCCTGGTCTTTTAATAACTTTCTTGAGGATAAAGCTAAAAATAACTTTGAAGGCATGAAGACTGCTTCATCGTTTACGAAAAAGGCCAAAAATGTCATTGATCCTCGCACCAATAAAACCATGGTGAATGTTATGTGGCCGCCTACAAATCAATCTAAAACGATTCCGCTTCCTAAACGTTTACCAGAAGGTACTTTAGATTCAGTGCAATTATGGGTTTATGATGAGGCTACTGCATCAGCAGTGATCAAGCTAAAGAAGAACCAGTGTCGCATTGTTGATCCAAAAGACTTGTTGAAGTTTAGTGAACGTGATATCCGAACTTTGTCAAACTTTCAAATAATTGTTGAGAATGAATTGTTTGAAGTTGCCGCAAAATCCTTCACCGGAATGGTTGCTACCATTATTGAACAGAAGTTGTGGGCAGGGGTATTTGATCAGGCGGACGTGCATCTCGTGGAGAAGCTTTGAAGAGCACTAAAATCAATAAACAAAGGGGGAGATTGTTGGGCTATACTTTGTGGCTTATGCTTTGTTTTTGTATGTAATATGTGTTCTCGGTTTGGACCGAAATCATTGGTGGGCTTAGTGTTTTCGGTGGGCTTGTTATGTTTGGGTTTGTTATGTTTGGGCTTTAGGTTAATTGGTATAGTATAAATATGGTCTATGTATATCTATTCTATGTGAATGCGTTTTTGGAGTATTCAAGTGATTCACAGTTGAATAGCTATTAGATGTACCTAATAATGATCAATACAATTGTGTGCATTCATTAAAACGTGTTCATTGTTTTTTCACCTAATTGTTTTGTTTCGTATAGTTGTCTTATTAAGATTCTGCATTAACTCAAACAATTGCATTGATACCTTGAGTAGATCCAAGTTTTGGGACTTACAAATACTATGTTTGGCACTTTTAAGTTACACACTTTTATGAATACATAAAAATTGTTTCATTCTCAACTCCAGTTTATGCCCACTGTGTAACAGATATAATGAAACAGAAATGCATATGTTCTTGGAGTGCTCTACTTCTCTTGATATTATTGATATTCGAGAAAATCTTCATAGCTTGTGGAACATTATCCCAACTTCTGGAGGTTTGATCAATAATTTGCTCCATCTCGATTAATCAACAACGGACTTCAATAGAAAATTAGAGGGGCTGCCTTTGTTACCCTTTTGGCTTTTACTTGGGTTCTATGGAATTTTATAAACGAGTGTTCCTTTAATGGTGAGTTTAAAAACTATAATGGCATAGCTAATCAAGTAAAAGTCATTGCTTTTAACTAGTTGAAAGTTAGATCGAGATTAATCAACAATGGGCTATAGTAGAAAATTAGAGGGGCTTTCTTTGTTACCCTTTTGGCTTTTACTTGGGTTCTATGGAATTTCATAAACGAGTGTGCCTTTAATGGTGAGTTTAAAAACTATAATGGCATAGCTAATCGAGTAAAAGTCATTGCTTTTAACTAGTTGAAAGTTAGATCGAGAAAATAAGCAATTCTTAATTGAATCGATTGACGTGTAGACCCGACAATGTAAAATAAAAAAAATAAAGATAATAAAAATAAAATAAAAAACTTATGTAACTCTAGCTCCTTGCTAAAGCTTTTTTGATGATTTTTTTGTTGTTAAAATAACACAATTGTTCTCCCTCACAAAATTGCTTTTTAATTGCTAAAAATAATCATTGTTCTCTGAGAAAATGACTTATAAGGGTAAGAATGTTTCAAAATCGTTCCAAAATAACAATCGAAGTTTTCCATGTTCAAAAAAATATTATTTAAGTAAAGTCTTTGTATAAAAAACACCAATGAAATATATATTTTGTTCACATCCCACCTAGTGGTAACCGGTTCCTGTGGGTTAATTGATGCCTAGGATTAAAAAAATTCAATATAAGAAAAATGACTTACAGTCACACCAAAAAAGTGTGACCATATGCGTATAGTGACATTTTATTTTTTCACTGAAAGTGTGACGGAAGGTGACGCCATCGTATGAGTCTTATGATCACTTTAAAATGTAGTGTCCGTATGATATGAAAACATGTGGTCGTATTATAAAAGTGTGGCAAATGTGTACGGAATTTTGTTCCTTAAATATCCAATATTGTAGCGTTAAACCGTCAGTAGACACATTTATTTAGTAAATGTGGTGACTGTATATCACCAACTTGCGACATTTATGATGTTTTAGTGTGGTTGTGTTCTTTTATATTGTCACACAGTTTAAATTTTATTAAGACTATTGTGTATCTTTTGTAAACATGTAATTACGGTGAGCATGACCATGTTTTCTAAATGGCCACATGTAATTAATTCCATAAGTGGCGAATTGCTAATAATTAGTCACAAAAACAATCAACTTTTGTGACTATAGCCTATCGTATAGAGACACACAATTAAGTGAAATACAATCATAAGTATTATAAAGACACACATTTTGTTATAATTAAGGTCTATTCGGTATCATATTAAGACTATTGGGTATATTTTAGACACATATAATTACGATGAACATGTCCATGTTCGGTAAATGGACACATATAATTAATGAGGTAAGTGACGATTTGCTAGTATTTAGTCACAACAACAATCAATTATGGTATTTATTTGCCACATAAATTGTTTTTCATGTTGTTATTGTTTAACTTAGTCACAAAAATTTTAGAATAAAAATCATTTTAAAACAACTATAGACTCATAATTCTTGTATATTATGGCTATTGTTAACTATTTAGCCACACGTTAAAAAATGATGTAAAGTAACCATTGTATAATTTTAGAGACATTGAAAACCTATAAAACATAGCCAAATTTATATTAAAGTCACTTTAATTTAATATTTATTGTTACTTTTTCTACATTGTAGACACATCAAAATAATTTAAATTAAAGTAACCAAACCCAACAATATGAAACAAAAGCAAAATTCATAATTTGATATTAGTAATAATTGAAATCCAAATCCATACATTAAATTCCTAATTAAAATACCAAAAAAAAAATTGTCCTAATTTCAAGAATTTAATAATGGTAGAAAAAATCAAATACATCATAAACCAAAACCTAAACATAACTAGGCATTCATCTTATTTGTATTGCTCCTTGTCTTCTTGAGAAGGGCATCAGATGATATGTAAGTTGGTTTCTTTTTCTTTGAGTTTTGATGTTGATGTTCTTGATGTGATATAATTTCTGGTACCTATAACAACATTGAAACAAAAAAAATGAGTTCATCAAAAACTTAGCATACTACTTTATGAAAAAAATAAAGTGTAATGCACAAAGTAGTGAACATAATTAAACAAACCTTTGACTCGGTTTCCACAAGGTATTTTGGCCATGAAACAAAACTTTTATATGCATCATCAACTAATGTGAATTCTCCAGTTTTATGGGGTAAAAATGTATGTTTTATTACCACTTCATCAATGGAAACTTTATAGCAATCATCTTGTAGAGGAACTCCATGAATGAATTGTCTTTTTGATGATAAGTGAACGGTACCACGAGCAACGATGTTCCTTTATACGAATATGATAGACTACACTTGATTGGCTACAATGACAAGTAATATTAGAATCAGAAAAAAAAAGACATAAATGTAAATTCAACATGTAAAAAAACACTAACCTGGTGAAGGGGTTTATTTGGTAAAACTGTTGGTATGTCAGGATAGATAGAGGCAGTCTTAGACTCAACAGCTTTTCTGGTGGGTTTTGTATTTGCCTAATATAAAGATTTAAGATGTAAAATTATATTTTAATATAAAAGATAAATTAAAAGTATTGAAAACTTTAAAAGTTAGTATATACTACTGATTAAAATTTAATTATAATGTGTTTATAATATAGAGCAAAGTCTCAAACAACAAAGACGTTATTCCTATTATCACATTTGAATGTACAACCATGGCAAAACTGAAAAATCAAGTTTATATTCAAATCCTATTTTCAAAATTCTAACCATGGAAAATTTGAATAGTCAATTTTATAATAAAAATCAAGCAAAATCTTTATCTTTAATCAAACAGATTCAATCTATTTAAATTGTAGTCTCTTGTAACAAAACTTCTCTTAGGAATTTAATCAAACACATCACATACACAATTAGAAACATAACCATATACATGGAAGAAATTAGAAGGGATCACAAATTGTCTCTTAGAAATAAAATAGAACGAATTTGAAACTTCAAATAGAAATACAAACATATACATACCTGTGTAGGGTTAGCTCAGAATATTCACAATTTGTGCATCTTTGACACCGAGACCTTTGAATTTTTTCCAAATAAATAAAATTGTCGGAGATATGCATGAGGTTAACTCCAAATCTTCCAAATACATGCATCTTTGACAACAAGACCTTCTATTTCTTCTAAATATGTTAATGGTTGGCAATACTACCTTCCAAACGCGTCGTGCTTCATAGCAACGCTTTCAAAAAAAACGTGATTTTTTGGTTGTAGATGGAGGCAATGGCCGGAACTGGAGGAAATTAAGATAAATGAAAGAGATGAGTTTGCGATCTGGGTGCAGAAATTGATGAAAACAGAGGAAAGCAATAAGAAATGGTTGCAATGATCATCTTCCAAACCCGCAGTAAATGAACTATTTATTTGAAATGGCGTTAAGAACAGGAAGTAGCGAAGCAGCGGATAGAGAGCAAACCATCGGGCGGTGGTCGGCGTCGAAGTAGTGAAGAAGCGTAATAGTGAATGGAACAGGAGACGGCCGCTTCAGGTTTAGGAGTATTAGGTTTTTTAGTTGTAGGAGATGGTGAAATATTTTGGAGGGATAGTAAATTTGGGGCGGCTCTTTTAAAATGGTTATAAAAATATTTTCTAAATTATACTTATATATAAAATAATATATAAAAAATATTTTTTATTGTTATTTTTTATATTAATAATTTTTTATCAAATAACTTATAGATGCAATTGTTTTAAACTTATATAAAAAAATAATATAAATATTATAAAATGATTGTGATTCTTCTTATTTATAAAAGGTATGTTTATTTATATATTTTTAAAACACAATATTCAGTTTTTAATTATATATAAAATAGAACTTATATATTTTGTGGTGGTGTGAAAGTAGGGTGTGTGTTGTGGAAGCGGGGATGTGGTGGGATAAACGTGTTAGAATTAGGTAGGTGGGTGGGTGTAGGGTGTGGGGTGTAGAGGTGGGTGGGTAGGCATATGTGTGAGCTTGTGGGAATGGGCTTTAAGCTCTATGTTATAAGCTCTAAGCCATCATTCATAAGTTATAAGCCTTAAGCCTAAGCTTAAGCCATATGCCTTAATCCATAAGCACCAACGCCTTAAACTATAAATCATAAGTCATAATCCCCTAGGTAATAGGTATGTGTGTATATACTTAGGGTTTAAAGCTTGTGGATTGAAAGTTAAGGCTTATGGCTTATGGCTTATGACTTATAGCTAATGGCTTATTGCTTATGATTATGATTTATGGCTTATGGTTTATGGCTTAAGGCTTGAAGCTTATAAATTAAGGCTTATGTCTTAAGGTTTATGGCTTTTGACTTAAATCTTATGACGTATGCTATATCCCCTAATACCTTGAAAATAAGCATTAAAGCATAATACATAAACTATAACCCTTAATCCCCAAGCTATACACCTTAATCCCCAAGCCATATGCCTTAATCCATAGGCTATAAGCCATAAACCAAAAGATATAAGCAATAGCCTATACACAATAAGCCACAAGCTATAAGACCTAAGTCGTAAGCCCAAAGCCTTGAGACTTAAGCCCTAAGCCAATGGTCCTAATCCATAATCTCAATGCCTTAATACATAAGCCTAGTGCCTTAATCCATAAACCAAAACCCAATTATATAATCCATGAGTCATAAATCCTTAAGCCCCAAGCCCTAAACCATATGCCTTATGGCTTATGGTTTATGGCTTATGCCATATAACTTATGGATTATAGCTTAGGGCTTGGGGATTGTGGATTAAATGTTATGGCTTAGGGTTTAGCTCTTATGGATTATGCCTTATGCCTTATGGAATATATATATATATATATATATATATATATATATATATATATATATATATATATATATATATATATATATATATATATATATATATATAGAGAGAGAGAGAGAGAGAGAGAGCTAGGTTCAAATGTTTCTAGCAACTATTGTGTGCCTAAATGCACCAATGAGAATTCAAGAAAGAATAAATAATTAAATAAATCATTAAAGGGTATTTTAGACTTTTTGTACTTTTAATTAAGGAAATAATTTAATTGGAATCCTATAATTAAGGAAATAATAGAATATCACGTATTTGATCCCTTAAATCATGGTTCTTTCATCTTCATAACCCTAATTCTATATCAGAGTATTCATCAAACTCTAATACGATTATTTTCTTCACCCACCATAGCCGAAATGTACAACCACGAGATAGCCACCTCCTCAACTATCGTCTTCACCAACTGTCCTTCACCACCCGTTTATGTTTCTGCTCACCCTCGTTGAGAAGAAGGTGCTCCATCAATTCATAGTGGACAAGAGGCTGTCGAACTCCCTGCAAATTGAAGCTAAAAATTAGGGCTTTTTTTGTTTTTCATTCATCTGTATACCCTGTTCCCCCATCCTCCATCGAAGCATTTTTTTAAAGAGGATGGCATACGAGTACTTATCTGCTTCCAAGCTTCAATTTGGAGATAGTCGGCTTCCAGGTATGCACTCTATTATTTGTTTTGTCTCATCAGCCCTATCTCATCTCTCGCTCCCCTTCCATTTCCATTTTTTGAAACACAATCCAAGAAACAGACCCACCATGGAAAACAATGCTGACATATGCTTTCAAGAAGTGATTTTGACTTTGCTTATGATTAGTTATTCCATAAACATGATGATTTAATTTGATTTCTTTGAAGTAATTTCATACTCTTGATAATACGAATTACTTGTTAGTATTTGAAGGTATACACTCTTTTATTATAAATTTAGTCACATTCATGTATTTATTAATTACATATGTTGTATGTTTCATCAAATGGAGTATAAAGATTTGTGCATCTGATTTTGCCCGCCAAATGTTTGTTAAAATGCTTGAATCAAATATTTCAGCCAATTTTTTTTGTAATATTTGAACTATCATATCTCTCTCATACTAGCTTGGAATGATCTGAAATTTGTTTATGCATATTCTCCTTTGTGTTGGCTACAAGTTAGGTTCAGACATCATTTAAATTTGATTAATATTGGTTGAGTTATAGTCCTTCGAACATGCGATGTTACAGCTGTATTTTTAGCACTCTTTGTTCAGAAACATTACTGATCTTTGAACTGTCATATTTACCACATTCTAGCTTGTAATAAGCTGACCTTTTTCCAAAGTATTGTCCTCTGTGTTAGCTACAATGTAGTCATTGTAATTAGATTAAGTCGATAATTTGGATCAGGTGACTCGGGGAATACTTGATCAAGTGACTCGAGTACATTCTGTTAGAATAAATTAAAAGTCTTTAATGTCTAACACATTCTGTTAGAATTATAGTTTTATTCTGTTAGAATATACTGAAAGTTATACTATTTTAAAGTTGATTATGTTTTTTTTTGGATTTAGGTTTTGAAGGGGCTGCCATTGATGTGGAAAATGAAGAAAACATGGAGAACGAGAGTATTCTAGCAGAATGTTGTTATTTTTTAAGAATGTTATTCATTTTTGTTGATATTCTTTTAGAATATTTATAACTATATTAAAATGTATAAGACTTTTAGTCTGTAAGAATATGTATGAATTTGTATTTAAGTCCAGATGTAAAAGAATATATTAGAATGTTGTTATTTTTCAACCTCGGATTCAAGAATTTTGTTATTCTTCAATAATATTCTAATAGAATAAAATTATGAAAGAACATCATTCTAACAAAAAAATATTCTGACAGAATAAAATCGTTTATTTTACAAATTACGTTAGAATTAAAATTAAATTAATTTAAAAAAATCATATTTTTTAAATTAGGACAATTAATTATTCCTAAAAATCCGAAAATTTCCTTTTATAAATGTAGTTAAATGTCCAAAATACCCTTTTGCTAAAATTTGTGTGATTATATGGTACATGCTATCCCATTGTAATAGAATACACTCTCAAATCATGTTCATTGATTAATTTCATCCGTTGGTCCAGATCTGTGCATTCTAGTACACAATAGTTAGTAAAAACAAAATAACCTAAGCCTATATATATATATATATATATATATATATATATATATATATATATATATATATATATATATATAGACACACACACGCATCACTTGCACACATATATACATTTTTCCATACACATACGCATATATACACACATACACATCATTTATGTTCTTTCACTTTAGTTTATTTTATGTTCATATATATTCAATTGTGTTTGATTACTTTACTATATTATATGTTTGTTTACGTTTGTTCATTTATGTTCGTTCGTTTAGCATATTCACAAACAAAAATGAACGAACATGAACAATATAATTTGTTAAATAAATAAACATGAACAAGAAATCTTGTTCGTTTGTTTGGCTAACTCAAATGAACAAACATGAACAATCCTCGTCCGCGTTAAGTCGGTTCGTTTACAACCCTACACACATATACATATACATACAAATAGAATTTTTTTAATAAATAATTATATATAAGATTTAAATATCATAATAGCGATAAAAACATATATATATATATATATATATATATATATATATATATATATATATATATATTAATTTTAAAATAGAAAAATGATAAATAATAATACTAATGGATATAAATTACAAAACTTTTATTAAAAACTTTATTTAAAAAAAATCATTTGTAATTCATTGCCTCCTCAATTTAAAAAATAAATCATATCTTTTTCCCACGTATCCAAAATAAATTAGATCGAGATTCTCAAAATTTTGGATTCCGCGAAAACCTAATCCCTAAAACTCAAAATCTAAAATATCATCTTCGATTAGAGTCTTTAGGTCAGAATTGCAGATGAGCGAATGTATTTTGCAATTGCGATGTGAACAAGAGTAAGGTGAGAATTCATGGTATAATTGCATAGGTGTGTGCACGCTTTAGAAGGTGGTTGATGAATATTTTTGTAGATACGAGTGGATCACCGATACAGGTAACACAATTTTTTTCATTATTTACATTTACATTAATAGCTTTGAATTTGATCTTTCCCTCTATATACATTCACATTATAGATTAGTTTCTAATGATCTCTAATAGCATACTAGAGTATGTTTTAATTACAAACTCTACAACTCATTAGATCTCATTCCCCTGTTTCTTATGTTATACGTTAATTCACTATCAATTGATCATATTTCTTAATTTTTACCTTATGTGAATTCACATACATGTTCTTGTGATACACATATGGATACATGTACAAAGATGATTTTTTCCATGGAAAGTGACGTGTCATAGCATCTTCACTATTTTTTCCCTTTATTGACCATTTTGCCCCTAGTGATGATTTTCTAAAATTTTATATTTTCTGGTGCTGTAATGGTTCTTTAGTTTTTTTTGTTACATATATATGTTGTGTGAACACCTCAAAGACATTTACTTTTCTATTATTTATGTTTTCTCCTGGTTATTGACTTGTGTAATAGAGCTAGGTGTTATCATTGGCGGTGTTTTGTACTATGTTTATGTTGGCTCTTGATAGTTAGAATTTTTTTTTATAGTTCTTCTGTACAAACTTTTTGTACCAATCCAGCTTCCCGTTAGTCAATATTACTTTGTATGCAAAAGACATTGCTATTTTGGGTAAAAATAATATAAGTATGTTGCTAACATGATGTTTAAAGGGCTAAATGTTTTTCTTTTGTTATTTAATGTGTGCTTATTGGTGAACACTGAACATAGACACACGGGTGTTGAACCATCAATCTATTGGGTATGAGTAGCTAATGTCAACTGGTGCAAGGTGATGAACAAGCGAACAAATATATGATTTAAAGTTGTCAATTAGAATGGTTCATTTTGTAGTAGTTATTAGATTGAACAAGTGCCAAGTGTACTATTTCCAACACATTGCTACCAATTCATATTTAATACAATTTATCTACCTATTCATTGATTTTTTCATTGTTTCTTTCAATTGTGTGATCAGAAGTCAAAAATATGCCCTTTAAAGTTAAATGTTATTATTGGTATTCTCTATAGGAAACTCTTTTGGTTTGAATTTTCAGGTAAAAAAGGAATATAAGAAAAATAGGATAGTTTTACTACAAAAGGGAAACACAGTCTTTTACTTTTTCTAGGGTTCTGATCCAGAAATTTGTACAGACCCTAGTAAAGATTTATGTCCCTTTCTAAAGGGTATTTTGGTGGACTTAAAGGATCCCTTCAGATGCAACTTTAACCATTTGTTTTGTACATGTTGACATCACTCCAACTGTTATATGACCAAAATAGGTCCTAAAAGTCAAACTGGTACATGATCAAAACTCATTTGATGTAGGAAATTTTAACAGTCTTCAAATGAAAAATATGACATTTTTTTGTAAAAACTATCCCAAAGTCTAATAATACGTTATGCAGTTTGGGTGGGACTCAATGGCTCTATATAAGTAAAACGGTTGACTAATCAACAAAGGATATTTTGGCGATGACTATTCTTTAACGTTACAAATACAATAGTACAACCAGAATGAACATTACATAATTATAGTAACATATTCAATGAACGACCCATAATTATACCGATAAGACATTATTGTTCTTTTATAACTATATTTACATATAGACACATATAATAGCTGTAATCATAACTAAATGCTACCTACACACACAATATTTGTTTCTTTTCAAAGCCAAATCATCATATTTTGACACACATAATAAAAGGTACATGACCAAAAATAACCAATACTAACTTTTTTCTTTTCTTGCGTTAACTAAGTACAACTAGTACAAAACCGCCCTATGGACACACAAATATTTAGTGTGACCATATGTATCACCTTTTAGCTACTTTTTCTGTTATGTGGCTAAAAAGGCATCAGGTTATAGACACACATACAACTGACTCATATCACAATACGTTTATCTACTGTCTCTCATAAAAAAAAGTATGACAATCTTAATCGATACCTGTGGCTGATTGTGACCTATGGCCTCAGTGTTCTAGTGTGACTAATATTTGTCACATTTGGTATAATTAAGTGTAGTTAAAGTTTTGATTATCTATATAATCGTCACACAAACTAATTTAAATGTATCCAAAAACAATCTCTAAATTTTTTTAGTGACCTTTGGACACACTTTTAATAAAAAGTGTCACAGGCCGTTTTTCGGAAAGTGTGACCGTAGGTCGTTTTTGTACTAGTGATTTTTGAGTTGGCCTAATATTAATAATATGAGAGAAATAGTGGATGACATGGCATTTATATCTGCATTTCTTTCTTTAAATCCAATAATTTTCCCATGTCCACAAGTAGCACCCAAATCCACTTAGTAATTGCAGATGAATAATGCACTATACCAAAGACTCAAAACATTTGCTTAAGCGGTTGAATCTACTATAATAAATGAAGATATTTTTGTCACATGTCAATCTCTAATTAGTTTTGACACTTGTCATGTTGTGATATTTTTAAATAAATAATATTCACATGTCAATTTATGGTTTTTTTCAATTTTTAAAATTAAAAAGCCACATAAACTTATACTTATATATGTAAACTATCAAATGTAATAAATATTATAATAAATTGCAATTAATATATTTCTTTATTCCTTACTTCAAAATTTTATTTTAAAAAATACTTATTATTTACATTTTAATATTTTATTTTTCTTTAATCGACCCGTATAATACACGGGTTTTATACCTAGTCTATAATAAAGGAATGTCTTTTTTTTTTGTCATTTGTCACTTTCTCAAAGCTTTTGCCACATGTCATTATATGAGATTTTACAATTATTTAAATTTCATGTGGTATCTTTATTTTTTTATTAATCAGTAATCAATTCCACTAATTAATGAATCTATTATTATATATGTAAAGTATTTATTCTATTTAAATGTTTATTAATTTACAAATATATTTGAATTCAAATAGATGCTCTAATGACACAATTAATATCGTGTATTTGATGATATATTTGAATTCAAAACATACCTTTAATTTTTTGGACTTTTAATTTGAATTCTAACAAATTTATTATTTATTCAAATTTTACAAATAAATATGTGTATATAATACATCTCTATCTCTACCCTAATAAATGAAAAAGAAGCCATCTTCAAAAGAGTATTTGAAATTTTGATTTATAACAACTATTTACAATATGTTAGCTCTTTTTATTAGTATAGATTCAATAACTACTTATTCATCATTTCATTTGTATTTATTTCGAAAGTTAATTTAAAAAATATTTAATGTTTACACTTTAATTTTCAAAATCATTATTTAAAATATGTCAATAGTTTTTTATTAGTATATATTGAATTACTTACTTATTCATTATATCGTTCGCATTTATGTAAAAGTATTTTTTTTAAATATTTAATATTTATAAATTGATATTAAACTTTTATTTTTAATAAACTCGTGTAGTACATGGGTCTAAAAGATACAAATGGAGTAAATAAGCCTCTACGACAAAGCAAAATAAACTTAAACATCAAGTTCGGAAACAAGTACAACAACAATACATAAAAACGCAACTAGAAAGGGTAAAATGTTTCAACGTGTTCTATAAGGCTAAAGGGAGTGGCTCGCCACTCCCCCTCGCTAAGCCTTCGTAAAATAATCGCTATGACTCCCTATTTGCTCGCTAAGGCATGCGCTAGTTTTGGCTGTCATTTGTTTGGCGAGAGTAAATGGAAGAAGAAAGTAAGGCAGGTGGTCCCCATTTGATTACTTCAGCTTTATATGTTTGTAACTCCAACTTTAACCATTTGTACATTTTTTATAATTTATTTTATTTAAATATTTAAATAAAAATTTATTTGATTTAAGAAAAAAAAAATATTTACATTTTAACCAAATCACCACTCCATATCATCATATTATGCTTACGTGTCTATAAAAACATGACGTGACAATATTTTAGCACATGCTACCGCATGATATCACTCCCTCTAGCCTAAATTGTATTGTTGCTTTACTCATAACATTTTCATAAAATTTAGTGTAAATAAGTGGAGACACATGGTTTGTATGTGGTTACGTAAGTTTCGATTTCATATATATTTTAGGTGTCATGGTGACTATAGTATTTCAAAAGGATACAATCCGTATTTGATGAAATATTAGAATGGAATAGTTCAAAGCAAATAGTATGCTAACGGTAAGAATATATATTACAAATAAATGAACAAATTGATTTTAAATGCTTCTCCTAATCATAGGTCAAACTTTAATACGTTGACCATCGTTATCTTTTTCTCGAATATTAATAACTATTCAATCTTTATGGGTAGAAACTTCCTCCTTTTTCACAACTTGTATGGAAACCGTTTCCTCGTTTGCTTGGGAAAGAAGCAAGGACTCGAGTTTATCTT
Organism: Lactuca virosa; assembly: GCF_052849685.1. Classification (NCBI taxonomy): domain Eukaryota; kingdom Viridiplantae; phylum Streptophyta; class Magnoliopsida; order Asterales; family Asteraceae; genus Lactuca; species Lactuca virosa. The sequence continues at coordinate 274,649,490 of NC_136434.1, read as the reverse complement.
CAGCTTCTTCCACCTGCGCCATTGACATTTTCAATATTTAATCTTTCTAATTTCAATATATAAATTCTACGTATATTAACAGTTACCCAACTTTGACCCCTTCAACATCAAATAACTAACGTTCTAATTTTCCAGTAAATTTAAATGGGCTTCTACGTGAGTGGACCCCGGTTGGAGTTTGGTCAAGATACGCTACTGTTCATATGTAAGAGCCTGAAAAAGGTGATCAGTATTCAAACCTTGTCGATGATATCATTGGCGATATGAGCACTCTTTGCTACTCCTTCAATCAGCTCATCAACGGCTTCCAACTTTTTTCTAAGTTTGCTATCTTCAGGAAGATCATCAGTAATGTTATCGATCACCTTATCAACTTTTCCAGCCACATCTTCCATAACTTCCGCTATATGCTCCGCCATGTCTACCGCTGTGTCCACTCTATCTGCAGATTCAGTATATATAAGTTTTGTTGTATTAAAAAGATAGTTATACATCTATACACAATAACCTCAAGAAGAAACTCATAAATAATTAGAAGCAAAACAAAATATGAAAGCCTCGTTTTCACATTATAATTATGAGCAATATCTTCTTACTTTTTAGTGCAATCAATGGCCCCCATTTACGCGTGATAAAGGGTAATACAAATGTCAACACGATACACAGCACCCAACCATTCCTGAAAAGTTACACAAAAATTAAAACACGTTAGCTACAAATAGATAGACAGAAGAACATAAAAGGTCTATTTTTTCTCTGTTTTCGGTTGGTAGAAAATCTTGTTTAGATCACAAGAGAAGACATTAGTTAAATTCAAGACATACTTGAAAATAACTGGAAAAATTGGTCATTTTAGAAGCTTACAAAGAATCCGAAGGTGGTCCTGAAGGAAGAGGAACTCCGGGAGGTGGAGTAATATTGCTGCATACAACAAAGTTTCGTCGTGCAAACGTAAACATGGGGTGATACTGCAAGTTTCTACTATGGAAGCCATGAACGTTGCATGAGGCAAGATACTTGCTTTTTGAGATTGCTGCATGAGAAGTTGAATTAACTATAGAAGATGATGTAATGAGACTTTGGCTTGTTGATATCAATGGAGCACCATTTAATGTCGACATGCACAATGACATTTCTTGGCTTTCGGTACTTCTGGTTGGAATTAATGTTGCTGTTGCTCGGAAAGTCGGAATCAAAGTCTTGATAGATCTGAATTAGCGAATACTGCTGAAATATATTTATGAGTAAAATTTGCGACTGAAGAAGAAAAATGGGATGACAATGGAGTAGTTGAAGGGTTCTATGTGTACTTATAGATATTAACGAAGATATAGCGTACGATTCAAGGGTCGTATAAGTAGAGCTACCACACGCTGTTTGCTTATGGTCAATGGTATAGAGCCGTAGAGGTTTCTTGTCAATTTCATTCGTTATTATCTTAAATTAGCATGTTAATATCTTGATTACTTGGACGTATTTATTTGACAACTAGTTAATACAATAAATATATTTTTCTCTCTGGTTTATTAATTTCTCGATGATTAATGAAATGTTTTATAAAACATAAATAATAAACAATCTTAACATCTATAAATCTCTACTAAAAGTTATAAAAATAGCCAAAAATGTTAATGCATTAGCCATTTTTAGCAAAAAAAAAAAGTTTATTAAATATAGTCACAAAATCGCAGATGAATAAACAACCTACGATTTCAGCATTATCACCCTGGGTTTCATACTATTGGTTATGAACATAAGCTAATTAAGGCATCTGTGATTTCAGCATTATCCCCACGATTTCATATTAATGGGCTATGAAAATCAGCCCATTTGGACGTCCCGTATTGATCCGGGATATATTAATTCTTCATGCAATGTTCCTCCATCAGATCTATCCTAGTGAAGTGAATTAGTGAAGTATTAGAATTGGACAGAATAAAATGATTAACTTTTCTAGTATCCAAATACAATATGTCATATGGAGTGGACGAGTTATGTTTGATCATGGGACTTAATTTTGGATGGTATTCAAAAACAACAAGATCCATTGAAAACCTTTCGTTTTGCAAAAAAATAAAAATAAATAAATAAATAAAAATAAAAATAAAAATTCCTAAGCTTCGACAACGCATATTCCCATATACCCTGAACAAACAGAGAGGTTGTTAAGAATAGGATATATGGAAAGTTTAAGACTAAACGGAGTGGCTCGCCACCCTCCCTCACTAACTACTCGCTAAAGCATCGCTACCACTCTCTATCCATATGCTAAGTTGGGTCGCTAGTTGGCTGGCGAGAGGAAAGAGAAGATAGGTGGTCCCCATTTGAGTATTTCAGCGTCAAATGTTTGTAATTCTAGCTATAGCAACTTGTATCATTTTCATAATTTATTTTATTTAAATACTTAAATAAAATATATTTGATTTAAAAAAATATATATTTACCTTCTAAAGACATCACCATTCCATATCATTATATTATGCTTAGATGTCTATAAAAATATAAGATGAAAATGTTTTAACACATGTTACCACATACTACCATTCCTTCCAAGCTAATAATAAACAATAAATATTTTCCGAGAATGTCCTTAGAGCATGTCCACTTTACATTTGTGATAGGGCTTTGGGAAAAATAATGAAAAACAAGTATAATTAAATAATATACATTAATGAAAATCAAGTATAATTAAAGAATGAATCTACTTTCTTAATAATCAGGATGCATTCACTATAAGTGTATTAAGTTATTTAAATATAGGAATATCTCCAGAAAAGTCCCAATATTTTGGACAAATTTTTAATAAAGTCCTATTTTTATTTTTTTTTGAATAAAAAAGTCCCGACTTTTTCACCGTTTGAATAAAAAAGCCCAAGAAACCGGCCAATTTATTCACTTTATCCCTTTTTGACCAAATTGTTAATTTTTCGAAAATAATGAGATTTTTTTGCAGATTTCGTCAAAATTTTTATGTAATGTATAAACATATTTTTTACATATCTACATCTATTTTTACGTATTTTTTGTAATTTTTATGTTTTTATATGTATATATTTACGTATTTTTATCTATTTTAAATGTACAAACGTATATTTTTACTTATTTATATGTATTTTTAACCATTTTACTTATTAATATGTATTTTTAACCATTGAGGTGACTCTTCATAAAGTCCCCGCAACTAATGCATCTAGAGCTGATAAGAATAAGTATGATACTTGAGTCACTAAATCAAGTGTCGTGGCTTACCTCATGCTTGTAACCATGGTTCTAGTACTATAAAAAAGCTTTGAAAATCTTGGGCCATTTGATATGATAACATGACTTACTGACATGTTCCAAAAGCATACATGAAAAGAGTGATTTGAAAATGTGAAAGCTCTCATGGGTTTCCAGTTACAGGAAGGCAGGAGTTCTAGTATCCAAGTCTAAAAATAAAGGAATGCGATATCTAGTTGGAGTGATTAGGCTTTTAATCATCCAGGACTTGGCTATAGACTTAATCTTCAATTCGGTGCCAAGTTCATTATGAAATTTAATATGAACAATGTGGAAAGGTCTATTATAGAGCTTCAGGAAATGATGAATACCTCCGAGGTTAACATGCTCAATACAAAGAACTCTATCTTAACCATTCCCGTACTAGCAATAAAGGAGGGAGGTATTAAAAGGAAAACATTAAACTGCTACAAGGGAAAACGAATGGGAAAAGTTGGTTCGAACATCTCCAAAACTAAGTAAAAGAAGGGCAAGGATCATCACAAGATACTTTCATCAAAGAAATCTCAAGAACTTGTATATTTCCAATGTAATGATACAAGACACTCGATGTATAAGTGTCCATAATCCATACATGAGCTAAAGAAGCTCAAAGCTAAATAGTTGGGAAACTCTTTGATTTTAGACACATGATGTGGTACTGACATTTATATCGATGTATAGGGAATAAAAGGAAGTCGAAATACATGGAGTTCAACATAATCATGGGCACCAAACAAAAAACGTTATTAGGATTATGAACATTAAACGTTGGATTTTTAGTATTTTTTCTATGGTCTTGTTAGATTGTTGCTACTCACCTAATATGACATTAAACATTATTTTGTTTTATGTTTTATACCGAGATGGCTTTGATTTTGGTTTTGAAAATTGTTTAATTTTAGCTTATAAAAATGGTATTCTTGATTTTATTGGAAATCTTGGTGATGACATCTATGAAATTAGTATTAGCATAAGGAAAAACAAGAATTCAATGTTAAGCATTTATTCAACTAAAGATGTTTTGGATAATACATACTTGTGGCATTGTTGTCTTGGCCATGTGAACAAGAAACATATCGCTAAACTATTAAGGTGGTGTTGTAGAATGACTCGATCAAAAGTCATATCATGAATGTAAGTCTTGTTTTTTAGGAAAAATGTAAAAAGTACCAATACAGGAAATTATGAAATGAGAAAGATTAGTTGGAGCTTATACACACTAATGTATGTGGATCATTCATATTAAACAAATGTCTATAATCTTTGTTGGGTTTAGCGCTTTGCAAAATGAAGTAGATAATAAACGAGATGAAAGGATTAAGATTCTTAGATCCAATAGGGATGTTGATTATCTTAGTAAATCATTCAACGATCATCTAGGAATTGTAGAATTATGTCAGAATAAACTCCTCATGGAATACCACAACTTCATTGTGTACTTGAAAGCAAAAAACCAAACATTACTGGACATGGTTAGGTTTATGATGAGTTGTACTACAGTTCCAATTACTTTATGGGGATATGACTTAGTGGTTATTGAAAGATTCTTAAACTTGTAGCAATAAGAAGGTTTAAAACACACCATTTAAAATATGGAGTTGTAGTAAACTATCACTAGCATATATAAAAATATGGGGATCTAAAGCTTAAATTTTCTATGAAGCTCAAGAAAAAATAGAGCCCATATTCGAGGAGTGTTATTTTGTTGGATACCCAAATAGATCTTATGGATATTATTCCTACAAACCGTCTGTGAACATTTTTTGTTTCTCTAACCGTAGCCTCCCTTGAAAGGGAGTCGATGTCAAAGAGGCTAGTAGAAGCCATATTCACCTTTAAGAAATTGAAGATTCAACAAACAGAGAATCAAATGTTTTCACTAGCACTTAACATGAGGTTGAGGAACCTAATGAGCCTTAATAAATAATTACGGAGGAATCTTGCAAATTACCCCCTCCCCCCATGTCTATCGGTCTGGTAGACAACATCACAAACTAAAAGGCTATGGTTTACTCATATCTAATGTTAATGAGTTAATGGTGGATGATGATTAATCTACAAGCTATTAATATTCCATCGAAAACACAAAGTCTTCTAAATGAAAATAGTTATAGAAAGTGAGATGCAATGTATATATGATAATTAAGTATAGGACTAGTTTGATCGAACACCTAATTATAAACTAGTATTGTGTAAACAAGTCTTCAAGAAAAAGAGGAACATCGATGGAAATGTATATATATATATATATATATATATATATATATATATATATATATATATATATATATATATATATATATAAGGCTTGATTAGTAGAAAAGTTATATACTCAAACTCAAAGAATTGATTTTGAATAAACATTTTCCCCATTAATAATGATAAAGTTAATCAGGATACTAACTGGCATAACAACATTTCATGATTATGAAATATGGAAAATGGGTATAAATACTAGTTTCCTAAATGGAAACATAACAGAGGATATGTTTATGACTAATACTGAGGGTTTTATAAATTCCAAGTGTCCATATAAAGTGTATAAGATTCAAAGGGACATCTATGCACTGAAGCAAGCATCTCAAAGTTGGAATCGCTGATTTGATGAGAAAATCAAAGAGTTTCGTTTTATCAAGAATGAAAATGAAGTTTATGTATATGTAAAAACTAGTAATAGTAATGTAGTCTTCATTATAAGGTAATTTGATTACATACTACTTATGGGAAACGATGTTTCGACTTTGCATAGTTTAAAAGCATGACATAGGAAATGCTTTTGAATAAAGGCATGGGAGATGAATCTTAGAAATAGATATTTATGCTCAAGGATCATTATGAAATGATATTTTCCATGAACATATGATCCTATAGAGTCACGCCTTATAATATGTGACATCCCCTAATTTCTCGGCCAGAAAAGACCGATTTAATTTATGATTTTTAAAATAAAGTCAGAGAAATCATTTTAAAAGATGTTGCGGAATTGGTCCCCAAAACAAAACATGATAAATGTTAATCAAAACCTTTCTTTAAGAAATATATATTTTCATTTCATATCAAAACCTCGGAATGTCATGTTCCGATACAGATCAAAAGCATAAACAAGACATTATAAGCGTTACAACAGTTATTTACAACTACTGGCCTATAATCCAAAAATCTCTCATCATCATCCGACTATGCTCGAGGTCCACTACCTGTAACATAAAAGCTGAGTGGGTCAGGCTTGGGAGCCTGGTGAGCATATAGGGTTTTCAACCCACAATAATAATAAACTTATTAAATTCACCAATCAACAATAACCATGATTACCCATTCCCGTTATCCTCACTTTACGTCCCTAAACACCTATCACAAGGGACCTAGCCTAAGGATTATCATCGGGGTGGACACCACCGCTAAGGGGACTCCTCGGCCATACATGTCCTAAAGGCAACCATGAGGGGGATGGAGTACGCCAATGAACATTTAGTTCACCAACACCTACAAGTTGCGAACCTGCTAGTGTTCCACTGTACTGTCTAGAAAAGTCTGTGGTCGTCATCTATACTCCGCTAGACGACTACAACAACAATAACAACAACAACAACATCGAGGCCTCTCACCATTTTAACACACATCGACTATTTCATCTACCCATGTTTTACCCAACATATTTGTAGATAAAATACATATACAGTTTAAAACTTGTATAAAACATCTATTCAACAGTCACCTCAAATAAACACTTAATATAATTACACATAACACGTATTTTATAGAAAATACTTCATATCTAGGTGTAAGATGAATGTGACTACACACTCACATGATTTAATGATAATCGGGCAGCACTTTGTTTCCTAAAACGATCGTTTCTAATAAAACCGGGAATTTTATTGAGAAACCGGACTCTGCGAGGATCGGGCTTCAAAACCGAAAAGATAAATTTCTCGGGCTTCTCGGGCACTTCGGGACGTGTTTCGGGTGTTTGGTATGATACCGGGGCTTTGGGGGAGGTTGGAATGAAAGAAATATTGTTTAAGTGGTGTAAAATGACATATTTCCAAATTACCACCGGGGGGTCTCGCACCCTTCTATTTATAGGGGCGAGGCTTCTGATCCAACGGCTGAGAAGCGACCAGGTGTCCGCAGATCCAAAGGGAAGTCTGATGGCTCGCACGTACGAGGGTCCATGTGGCTGCTTCTGATTGGACCGAGGTCTAGGTCCGAGGTTCGGATCCGAAGCAAGAGGGAAGGGGCACAGGTGGTGCGAAGGTCGGACACGCGGCAGGGAGAGCGAGGCTCGGATGAGGCTGCACACGCGTCACTCCTCGGATGCGCCACGGCTTCGGATGACTCAACAATTTCGGACACGTGGCGCGCATAGAGCGAAGGTGACGTGGCCGTGACTATGCGAATTTTCCCGATTTTTGTGCAAAATCTTAAAAAATCCATAACTTTCGCATACGGGCTCCGTTTTTTACGTTCTTTATATGCACGTGTAGGTAAAATTACGCTCTACAACTTTCGTTTAGACTTCGTCGGATAATTTTGATTTTAATTTTAATATTATTATTTTTAACAGACCGGGACAGGAAATCCGTTAAAAATTCATAACTTCTTCAACTGACGTTCGTTTTTGTCTGTCTTTTTACCGTTGTGCTACTATTGACGAGACCTTCGATTCTCGTTTAGGTTGTATCGGCTAAAAATCACTCGATCTAAAATTCGAGTTTTTAGCTGTCTACTGCTAAGCTAAAACTTAGAAAAATCATAACTTCCTCATACGAAGTCAGATTTGGGCGTTCTTTTTATGCATACTCTCGGTTTAACGAACACTACGACTTTCGTTTAGATCACTAAGGCTAAAAAGTAGTTTATCAAAGACTCACGTTTTACGTCATTCGGCATCGTGCCGGGTTTGTCGCGAAACTTCAACAGGTCATAACTTCTTCGTTATAACTCGGATTTCGGTATTCTTTATATATCCGTAATCCTTGTCACGACCACTACAACTTTCTTAATAGATATCGGCTTGATCTAACATTTATTTTCGACGCTCATTTTTATTCTTAATTAATTAAATCCTAGTAATTAAGCATAAAACACATAATATTCACATAATTCATTTTCATTTCTTCAAAATGAGTTACAAAGGTTAACCTAGACTATCACATCAATATTAATGCCTAGCCTAAAAACACGGCCGTTACAATTCTCTCCCCCTTAGGATGATTCCGTCCCCGGAATCACACATCAGCAAACAAATGTGGGTAGCGACTCATCATATCACTCTCCGTTTCCCAGGTGAGATTTGGCCCATTCGTATGTTTCCAACGCACAAGCACTAAATCGACCATCTTGCATCGCAACTTCTTAGTCTTACGGTCAACGATTGCCTCAGGTTCTTCAATTAACCTCTTGTTTTCATCCAACCTTAATTCAGAAATTGGAATTATGTCGGGCACATCTCCCGTGAACTTTCTCAAATAACACACATGAAAGGTATTATGAATACCCTCTAGTTCTTCTGGTAATTCTAGCTTGTAAGCTTGATTCTCAATCCTCTGAAGAACTTTAAATGGTCCAATAAACCTTGGACGCGATTTTCCACGGCGAGACTTTAAGTAAAACCGAATCTCCAACTTCAAATGATATCGGTTGTCTTTTCTTGTCAGCATAGCTCTTTTGTCGATCTTGAGCTGCTAACATCCTTTCCCTAATCACTTTCAACTTTTCGGCAGTCTGATGGACTATTTCAGGTCTCATAAACTGCTTTTCCCCAGCTTCCAGCCAACATGACGGCGTTCGACACTTTTCTCCATACAAAGCGTGATAAGGTGCCATCTTGATGCTCGAGTGGAAACTATTATTATAGGAAAACACTACTAGAGGTAATTGTTCATCCCAGTTACCTTGGAATTCCAGGGTACATGCTCTCAGCATATCCTCCAACGTTTTAATTGTTCGTTCGCTATGACCATCGGTTTGCGGATGGTAAGCTGTACTCAAATACAACTTGGTACCCAATTCCTCTTGTAGACTCCTCCAAAACCTTGAGGTAAAACGGCTGTCACAATCGGATACAATCGTTAACGGAACACCGTGAAGCCTCACAATTTCCTTCATGTAAGAATTCGCAAGTTTATCCACAGACCATTTCTCGTTGGCTGCTATGAAATGCACACTCTTAGTGAAGCGATCAACGACCACCCAAATCATGTCGTGACCGTTCCTTGTTCTGGGCAGTTTAGTCACAAAATCCATGGTGATGGCTTCCCATTTACCCATGGGTACAGGTAAAGGTTCTAAACTCCCATACGGTTTCTGATGTTGTGCCTTAACCCTAGCACATGTTACACACTCGGCCACATACTTAGCAACATCGAGCTTCATCGTCGGCCACCAGTAATAGGGTTTTAGATCCCTATACATTTTTGTACTGCCGGGATGAATCGAGTACATGGTCTTGTGAGCTTCTTCCATCAGAAGATCTCTTACTCCTCCCGTCTTAGGTACCCAAATCCTATCTTTGAATACCTTCAGTCCTTGACCGTTTGTGTCAAACACTAATGTTTTGCCCAAACGTTCTTCCTTTCGGTCATTTTTCTCTAAAGCTTCCTCTTGAGCTTTCTTTATACTTTCCACAATTGTCGAGACAACTTCAATTCTCAACGCTCTTGGCCTTTTCTTTTCAAGATTTACATTCCGACTGAGAGCATCAGCAACAACATTTGCTTTACCAGGGTGGTAAAGTATCTCACAGTCGTAGTCCTTGAGTAACTCTAGCCAGCGTCGTTGCCTCATGTTCAATTCCTTCTGATTAAAGAAATATTTAAGACTCTTATGTTCAGTGAAAAGTTTGCATTTAGTACCATAAAGATAGTGCCTCCATATCTTTAAGGCGAATACTACCGTTGCCAACTCCAGATCATGAGTGGGGTAGTTCTTTTCATGCTCTTTTAATTGCCTCGATGCATACGCTATCACTTTATCCCTTTGGGTCAGAACACAACCTAACCCAACTCCAGAGGCATCACTATAAACTGCGAAGTCATCAACTCCTTCAGGTAACGAAAGAATCGGTGCTTCACACAATTTCTTCTTTAACTTCTTAAAAGCTTCCTTATGCTTCTTATTCCAAGTATAAGTAGCTCCTTTGTGGGTCAAAGCTGTTAATAGAGTTGCGATCGAAGAAAAGCCTTGGATAAATCAGCGATAATATCCAGCTAATCCTAAAAAACTTCGAATCTCTGTAGGACTTTTTGGTTGTTCCCACTTCATCACAGCTTCAATATTTGCTGGGTCAACCATTATTCCTTCTTGGTTAACCACATGACCTAAAAATTGGACTTCTTGAATCCAAAATTCACATCTGGAGAACTTTGCATACAACTTCTCCTTTTTCAGAACTTCTAGCACTTCACGCAGATGCTTGTCATGCTCCTGCTCGCTTTTTGAGTAAATCAAGATATCATCTATGAACACTATCACGGATTTATCAAGGTATGGTTGACAAACCTTGTTCATCAAATCCATGAAAGCTGCTGGAGCATTGGTTAGTCCGAACGACATAACCAAGAACTCATAGTGTCCATATCTTGTTCTGAACGCAGTCTTCTCAATATCATGCTCTCTTACCTTTAGTTGATGATATCCTGACCTAAGATCGATCTTCGAGAAATAGCTCGAACCTTGCAACTGATCGAACAGGTCATCAATCCTTGGCAACGGGTACTTGTTCTTTATTGTTGCTTTATTCAGCTCTCTGTAATCGATGCACATTCTCATGCTCCCGTCCTTTTTCTTTACAAATAACACCGGGGCTCCCCAGGGTGATGAACTAGGTCGTAATAAAACCTTTTTCCAATAACTCCTGAAGTTGTGTCATAAGTTCTTTCATCTCTGTTGGTGCTAATCGATACGATGCTTTTGCTATTGGCGTCGTCCCTGGTAACAAGTCGATACGGAATTCTACTTGTCGATCAGGGGGCAATCCGGGAAGATCTTCGGGAAAGACTTCCGGATAGTCACATACCACCGGAATATTCTGCACCTCCTTCTTAGCATCGATCACGAACGCTAGATATGATGCACATCCCTTGGCCAAACACTTTCTGGCTTTCATTAGGGAAATGATTCTAGAGTTTACTCTGCATTTGTCTCCATACACCATAAACGACTCTTTCCCTGGCGGGTTTACTTTTACTATCTTCTTCCTACACAATATTTCGGCATCATTGGCGTTAAGCCAATCCGTTCCTAGAACTATGTCGAAACCATTTAACTCGATAGGCAATAATTCCTCGTGGTACTTATTCCCATTCAAGTCAATGAGGATGTTTTTCATACGATGGCTAACAGGTATAAACTTGCCACTAACAATCTCGATCATTAAAGCATTAACTAGTCTATCAACAGGCAAAGCTAGTTTTCTACCAAATTCATGCGAAATAAAGGAGTAATTGGCTCCAGAATCAAACAAAATTTGGGCAGGCAATTCGTTTACGAGAAAGGTACCTGAAGCGACATCGACTTCTTCTTTCGCAACTTCAAGTGTCATCTGAAAGGCTCTCGCCTTCGGCTTTGGTGGAAGATTGGGCTTTGCTGCATCCTTCTTCTTCGGGCAATCCCTCAAAATATGTCCTTCTTCATTGCACCCAAAACAGACGTTCTTATTGAAGGTGCATTCATTGGCATAATGCCCAGGCTTTCCACATTTGTAACAAGTGACTTCCACACTGCATTTCCCAGCATGTTTCTTCTTACACTTGTCACACCACTTGGCTTCGGCTCCTCCTCCGAATTTCCTCGAACCAGCCTTCGAGAATTTGTTCTTTTTATTGGAACCTGAAGTTCCTTCAAACTTTCTCTTTTCGCCAACTTCAACCTTGCTGGCGGCTCTCCCCTTAATCATATCTTCCACAGACTTGGCAGCCCAGATAGCTGCGTCCAAAGTAAGTGCCAGACGTACTGGCACCGCATACTCCCATGGAAGTCCCTTTGCGTACCTGTCAATTTTTGCCAGCTCATCTGGGACAATACGCAAAGCAAACTCCATTTTGTCTGTGAAGTTATTTGTATATTCATCAACGGTCATATTTCCTTTCTTCAACATTAGAAATTGGTTTTCTAGCTCAAGCACATTTTGGGCCGAGCAGTACTTGCGCTTAAAGTGCATCAAGAACTCTGTCCAAGTCAGTTGTAGTGGCTCATTAGGGCTTAGGGTTTTCCCCATAGTGCTCCACCATCGAGAAGCGCTACCTCTGAACTGTCGCACTGCAAATGTGGTTTGTAACTTGCCTTGGCAACTACAAGTCATGAAAGCCAATTCCATTTCCGAGATCCAATCCAATACTCCGACGGGATATTCTTTTCCAGTGAAGGTTGATGGCTTGCAAGTCATAAAGTCTTTATACTTGCACCCATTTCTCTCCACTCTATCCTCGTGGTTATTTCTCCCAACCACAAGCGGTTCACTATGACCAACAGATCTACTGTTGTTTCCTTCTTCAGATTGATCGTCATTTAATTCACGTTGTTCAGCAGGAATTGAAGGTTCATTCCTGTTGTTTAGCAATATTTGCCTCATTTCCTCCCTTTGTTCAGCCATCATTGACTGAATCATGGCTCGTACTCCAGCCATGGTGATGGGTTCTGGTGCAGCTCCTGCTATAGGCACCTGTTCCACCATTTGGGGTTGAGGTTGTTGGTTTCTGTTTGCATTTCCAGCTCCACTTCGAGTTCTTGCCATTATAATCTATATACCGAATAAGGCAAATTTAGGTCTTTATCCTCGATAGTTATTTAAATTCTCCTTATCACTCCGAAACGTTTACATGTTAGTTCTAATATCGTAATTGTACGCTTAGAATCCTACACACATAAGGTTTCCAGATCCGGTCGGCAACAGACCATAGATCCGAACAATTAATGGCATATATGGCAAACATATAGCATTTAGCACATAAAAGCATTTTAGGCCTCTTTCCTAAAATAAACTAGTGCTCGTGTCTAAAATATGGTAGACACTCATCTCACAATCATCACTTAGCATTGTAAGTTAATGTCTAGAAATCCTACAAATTCCTAGTTCGCTTAAACTAATGCTCTGATACCAACTGTGACATCCCCTAATTTCTCGACCAGAAAAGACCGATTTAATTTATGCTTTTTAAAATAACATCAGAGAAATTCTTTTAAAAGATGTTGCGGAATTGGTCCCCAAAACAAAACATGATAAATGTTTATCAAAACCTTTCTTTAAGAAATATATATATTTTCATTTCATATCAAAACCTCGGGATGTCATCTTCCGATACAGATCAAAAGCATAAACAAGACATTATAAGCCTTACAACAATTATTTACAACTACTGGCCTATAATCCAAAAATCTCTCATCATCATCCGACTATGCTCGGGGTCCACTACCTGTAACATAAAAGCTGAGTGGGTCAGGCTTGGGAGCGTGGTGAGCATATAGGGTTTTCAACCCACAATAATAATAAACTTATTAAATTCACCAATCAACAATAACCCTGATTACCCATTCCCGTTATCCTCACTTTACGTCCGTAAACACCTATCACAAGGGACCTAGCCTAAGGATTATCATCGGGGTGGACACCACCGCTAAGGGGACTCCTCAGCCATACATGTCCTAAAGGAAACCATGAGGGGGATGGAGTACGCCAATGAACATTTAGTTCACCAACACCTACAAGTTGCGAACCTACTAGTGTTCCACTGGACTGTCTAGAAAAGTCTGTGGTCGTCATCTATACTCCGCTAGACGACTACAACAACAACAACAAGAACAACAACATCGAGGCCTCTCATCATTTTAACACACATCGACTATTTCGTCTACCCATGTTTTACCCAACATATTTGTAGATAAAATACATATACAGTTTAAAACTTGTATAAAACATCTATTCAACAGTCACCTCAAATAAACACTTAATATAATTACACATAGCACGTATTTTATAGAAAATACTTCATATGTAGGTGTAAGATGAATGTGACTACACACTCACATGATTTAATGATAATCAGGCAGCTAAAACGATCGTTTCTAATAAAACCGGGAGTTTTATTGAGAAACCGTGCTCTGCGAGGGTCGGGCTTCAAAACCGAAAAGATAAATTTCTCAGGCTTCTCGGGTACTTCGGGACGTGTTTCGGGTGTTTGGTATGATACCGAGGCTTTGGGGGAAGTTGGAATGAAAGAAATATTGTTTAAGGGGTGTAAAATGACAAATTTCCAAATTACCACCGGAAGGTCTCTCACCCTTCTATTTATAGGGGCGAGGCTTCTGATCCAACGGCTGAGAAGCGACCAGGTGTCCGCAGATCCGAAGGGAAGGCTGATGGCTCGCACGTACGAGGGTCCATGTGGCTGCTTCTGATTGGACCGAGGTCTAGGTCCGAGGTTCGGATCCGAAGCAAGAGGGAAGGGGGATAGGTGGTGCGAAGGTCGGACACGCGGCAGGGAGAGCGAGGCTCGGACGAGGCTGCACACGCGTCGCTCCTCGGATCCGTCACGACTTCGGATGACTCAGCAATTTCGGAGACGTGGCGCGCATGGAGCGAAGGTGACGTGGCCGAAGCATGACTATGCGAATTTTCTCGATTTTTGTGCAAAAACTTAAAAAATCCATAACTTTCGCATACGGGCTCCGTTTTTTACGTTCTTTATATGCACGCGTAGGTAAAATTACGCTCTACAACTTTCGTTTAGACTTCGTTGGCTAATTTTGAATTTAATTTTAATACTATTATTTTTAACAGACCGGGACAGGAAATCCGTTAAAAATTCATAACTTCTTCATCCGACGTCCGTTTTCGTCTGTCTTTTTACCGTTGTGCTAATATTGACGAGACATTCGATTCTCGTTTAGGTTGTATCGGCTAAAAATCACTTGATCTAAAATTCGAGTTTTTAGCTGTCTACTGCTAAGCTAAAACTTAGAAAAATCATAACTTCCTCATACGAAGTCAGATTTGGGCGTTCTTTTTTTGCATACTCTCGGTTTAACGAACACTACGACTTTCGTTTAGATCACTAAGGCTAAAAAGTAGTTTATCAAAAACTCACTTTTCACGTCATTCGGCACCGTGCCGGTTTTGTCGCGAAACTTCAACATGTCATAACTTCTTCGTTATAACTCGGATTTCGGTATTCTTTATATATCTGTAATCCTTGTCACGACCAATACAACTTTCTTAATAGATATCAGCTTTATCTAATATTTATTTTCGACGCTCATTTTTATTCTTAATTAATTAAATCCTAGTAATTAAGCATAAAACACATAATATTCACATAATTCCTTTTCATTTCTTCAAAATGAGTTACAAAGGTTAACCTAGACTATCACATCAATATTAATGTCTAGCCTAGAAACACGGGCGTTACATAATAAGTAAACACTAATTGATTATTTATTAAGTAATATGATTATTAATAAATATAATCAACACTTGATTTAATTGGAGAATTATTGTTTTCTAAAAAATAATAATAAAAGAGAGTATAAATAGTTATACATAATCATATAGTATGATTAAAAGGTTATGTACATTATATTGGACCTATAGAAGTCCATTAGACATATAAGTGTACATTTAAATAATAGTGTAGAGTATGTAACTCTTCTTCTCGCCTCTCTCTCTCTCTCATGCAATCGTCCATACTAGTACATGTGTGGATAAATTACTTGCTTTGACATGTTTTTACACCACTTAGATTACGTGTAAGTCATGAAGACATTTAATGAAATCATGTGTTGCAACATGTGTTTGTAAGTATAAAATAAGTGCGAGAACTAAAACTAGTTACTTTTATCTAATTCTTTTTTATGAAAAAGTCGAAAGCCTTCTCTCCCCTTTCCTCTATCTAGCAATCTTGTTGTCTAGTTTCCGGTGATCTAGTTGATTCTCCTTTGAAGAGTTATTTAGTATAAGTCTTTGAGGCTCATGAAAAACTATATATATATATATATATATATATATATATATATATATATATATATATATATATATATATATATATATATATATAAGTGATAGACTAGCATCTATTGCTAGTTTGGTGACTTGTTGTTGGATACACATAGAGAGATTCTATTTTGCATCTTTGCCATCTTCATCAACTTTAAAGCCTTCCCTTGAGGACTAAAATGACTCCAAAGGTTTTTATCTTTTCCCGCCTCTATGGTTGTTGTTTTCTTTCCAAAATTTGTAAGTAGATCCTTTGGTGGGTATAAAACATGTTTATGTTGTTCAAATTAGAAATGCTTTTTTTGTTGCAAATTTTTTAGAAACAAACTTTTTAATAAAAACTCAACAATCGGTATCAAAGTCATCTTAGAAGTTTGGATGAAATTTATGATTATTTGGATAATATTGGCTTGTGGAAAATATGGATAGCTTGTTTATTTTAAAACAAGTTCATGCATATTTTCTATGATAACTTTATAATTGTTATTTTATGCGACAAACGTTTATATGCATAATTTGTCATTTAAAGTTGTATTATAAAAACAAAGGTTTTTTTGTATCCATCTCTTGGCTACAATCAGGTCCTTGACCATGTCAAAGTCTGTTGGCTTCATGTTTCTAAACACGTAGTACTGCATCATTTCTCCTACCTAAAGTCATGCAGTAGCGACGACTATAGTGGATGCAACGGTGACAACCTTAGTGATGGAAACATATTACTTGTCAAACATCTAAATCAGCATGGTCTTGACAGACACAAACACCTCTGGAATCGCCTCTCTAACTGCCAAAGTGAACTGAGTAATGATTAACTCTTGGATCTCGTTATCAATCAATTATGGCGTCTCTAGACCGTCAACACCCGAACAGCAACCTCTTGTAACCACCATACTAAAAATAAACTGGGAACATGTCAGAAAATCACATTATACCATAACACACTGCTACTCAACTATTCACCCTTGGAACCTGTGATTTCCTTGACATGCTTACAGGTCCTGCTCTTCTACTAGGCCCAATACAATTAGGGTACACATACACACTGCACACATACTTTCTGAAGAGTAACTACTAATTTCCCAATTTTCTATCAACCACGCTCCCAACTCATGAAATCTCCATTAACACTACGGTCGCCTCACGTATGGTGATCATACATAGCGTCAGATTTGATAGACAGTCAAATAAATAATTCTACCCTTACCCATAACCAAATAAGGAACATGAAGTAAACCTAAATCAAGCATTCTAAGTCTAGAAAATTTTAGTAATGTACAATCTTGATGCATACACTTAGCAACTACAACAATAGTGTCTGTTTCATAAAACATAAACAAGTAATCCCCTAGGCTATCATGCATTACCAATCAGGCAATTCTATCATATAGTACCTGAAGATCCTTAGCCTATGCACTAGCATGTAGTTCTAACACTTAATGCATCACAAATATACATAAAACAAGTGTATGTTCTCTTGGGGTATGACTTTTTATTGAGCTTCAGATGACTATGCACATCACCTCCTTCCTTTTTAAATTTAGTTTTAGAAAAAAATTGTGAAAAATCTTTTGCATATCCATAGTTTAAGTGTTGAATCACATGAGTGTTCATCCATATCCCTCAAACCGAGGCTCTGATACCAAATTGTAATATCCAAAAAGCCATAGTAAATTTTTTTCACTTTTAAAAAGGAATAAACCATATGCAAACAATCAAACAATAACCAGTAAACTCAGGTAATCATAACAAATCTACCAGAATGACAGATCACAACAACATAACAACATCCTACACACAACGATACATATCGCAATACAAAGTATAGAGAGAAAACTCACCTTGTAGACTAGCAGACACTCAACAGAACTCCCACAAAAGAGAGACTGGTGCTATGAGCCACCTATATGAGAATCAAATGCACATTCTCAATCTATAGCTTAAAAAACTTCTTGGTCTAAAGTCGACGATCAAAATAAATGGTCAAAGTCAACCTCACCTGACCACCATGTCATGGCCAAGAATAGGCCATGTTGTAGTACCCTCACGACAAAACGGTCACAATACTGCCTATCGGCACGTGGTGGGGATGAAACCACCATGTCGTGACACATGCGCTGGCTAACTAAAATGATTAATCTATTAATATATTAGGCCACTCACCCATACTTTCCAGAAGGCTTTCTTACACCCAAATACATCATAAAAATATTTGCTTTATGGACATGCATGTCCAATACATGTCTTTTCCAAGATAGGTCAAAATTGAAAGAAATGAACTTAAAACTCATGCTTGAGACCAAGGACTCCATAAGATACTAGATCTGGAACATATGACCATAAAAGGACCTCAAGGATCCATAAAGTTGCCAACTTTATGGAATCCATCCACCCAAATCATCAAGAACATGAAGAACAAGCTTCTAAGCTTAGATATGGAAGAATAACACACAAAAGATAGAAACTTGAGGACTTACAAAAGTCCACAAAGCGTGCAAGAAATGATGAGGAAGTTTTCTTACTGGATCTATGCTCCGAGAGCACCTTCTTCTTCTTCTTCAAGGTTACCAAAGCACCTCAAAACACCACAAAAGCTTCAAAATGTCAACAATGGAGGCTAGTGCTTTCTTTTGGTCGAAGGGAGGTGATGGAGGCCGAGGGTGAGAAAACCCTAGCTGTTATATCCCTTAAATAAGGCTTAAAAGGCCGAAATTTTAAGGTTTACATGATGGCCGCCTCCACGTTGTGGCATGGACCTTTCCACACCATGATGTCCAAAAAGATTCTCGCTCTCAGCGGGTAGTCTCACGTCATTGTGTCTTTCCCACCACGTCTTGGCTATCCAAAACCTCAAAATTTAAAGTATCAAATGCCATGAACTCAAAGGAAGCATATACCTAGAATTTATGTTAGAAAAAAGTGTGTATGCTCAATAGATGGATTTATGGGTTAAATCAAGCATCTTGAAATTGGAATCATCTTTTAGATAATGAAATACGAAAGTATGGTTTTATCATAAATGAAGATGAATCTTGTGTTTATAATAAAACTAGTGGAAGCTCGGTGAGCTTCCTAGTTTTATATGTGGACGACATACTTATCGAGGGAAATTACATTTCGAATTTGCAAGGTTTAAGGTCTTGGCTTGGAGAGTGTTTTTCAACGAAGGATACAAGTGAGGAAGCATACATAATTGGTATAAAAATCTATGCATATATGTGAAAACGATTAATTGGGTTGAGCCAAAGTACATACATTGACAAAGTCTTGAAGAGGTTCAAAACGAAAAAATATAAGAGAGGCTATATACCAATGATGCATAGCACAATATTAAGTTCATCTCAATTTCCTAGCACAAAGGTCGAGATAGAAAAGATAAAAGATGTTCCATATGCTTCAATAGTTGGATCTATAATGTATGCCATAAATTATACTACACCTGGTCTTGCCTCTGCTATGAGCATGACAAGTAAGTACCAAAAAAATCCAGGAGAAAGTCATTGGATGAATGTGAGGACCATCCTTAAATACTTAAGAAGAACTAAGGATATGTTCCATGTCTATGGAGGTGTGTAAGAAGACCTAAGTGTAAGTTACTACACTTATGCTTCTCTCACAATAGATCAAGTTGATTGTAAGTCACCATCATGATTGTATTTATTATCAGTAGGGATGCATTGTCTTAGAAATGATCAAAGAAAGTGTTGTAGCACAGTCTACTACATAGTCAAAATATATTGTTGTTTCAGAAGTTGCAACGGAAGCTTTTCAGATGAAGAAATTCATTGAAGATCTCGGGGTCTCTCTCTTTATTCCAAATCCCTTAAAAATATTTTGTGGCAATGAGGGTGCTACTTCCTTAGCCAAAGATCCTAAATTACATTAGAAAACTAGGAACATTAATTGAAGGTTCAACTACATTCAAGATAAAATTGGAAATGGTGAAATAAGTATCTGTAAAGTACACACTGATCAAAATTTGGCAGATCCATTCATGAAGCCCCTTCCTTAAGAAAAGTTTAAAGGTCATTGTAACATCCAAATCCTAGAGTTATGAATAAATTAAGTAAAATATGGATTTGAAGGGTCCACGACGTGAATGAAGCACCCTCACATCGTGACAAGGCCTTGTTATGGAGGTTGAGTCATTGAATTGTCACGACGTGAATCTATACGGGTCACGATGTGACACTTGATTAATGTAAAACCTATTTTTTGGACTTTGGACCTTATTTAAATGAGGTGATGAGATATAGTTTCTTTCACCCTCAACCTACATGAACTCCAAACTAGAAAAGGAAACCCTATTCCATCTCCTCCATTTTAGGCTCATTTTGGTGCTTGTGCTTGCTTTTGAAGGATGAAGGAGCCATTGGAATAGTTGTGAATGCATTGGCCAATTTAAAGCTTCATTTTGAGCAAGTTTAGATCTTTGTAAGTGTCCAAGATCTAATTTTTTTATTCTAGGTTGCTACATATATAGTTTTGGCCCATTTTCTTCATGAAAGAGTTAGCAAGAATGGTGGGATTCCATAAAGTTGGCAACTTCTAGATCCCTAAGGTCCTATGTTTCTCATATGGTTCAGATCTAGAAATTGAATGTGTTTTGGACCCTAGCATGTGAGATTTGGTGATTTTTCTTCATTTTGACCCAAAATGACATCTAGAAATGCGTTGGACATGAATGTCCATAAAGCATTGATTTTTTGGTTCATTTTAGAATTATAAGACCCTGTGGAAAGTTAGAATGCATGGGTCAAAGGATTAAGGCTGAATGCACTAAGATGTCCATTTTGCGTGAGTCACGACGTAACCATTTGGTGGTCAAGACGTGATGAAGAGAATTTACCCTACTGTTTCAGACTGGCTCTGTCACGACATGAGTAGTTGGTCATCATGAGGTGACGATGGCATAGATCAATTATATGTGGAGCTGAGTTGAGTTGAATCGTGACCGAGTTGGGTTCGGGTGGGATCTATTTTTTCGACGTGATCATGAGCTAGTCATGACGTGAGGACCAGCTGATGGAAATACTGACCATTGACTTTGATTGTGACCATTGACTTGTTGATCTGGTATGACTTTTGGTCAAAATGACAAGTTTTTGGAAGTTACACTTAGGTGATACCTCGTTTAATTCAATAGGTGTGTTTTAGTGCCGTTCGTGATGGGTTTTATAAGTTATAGTTAAAACGTGCGGCGGAAAAACTTAACCATTAAGTTCACATGCAACCTATTTGGATCAAAGTTATCTTTATTGATAGCAATAACCTATGAACATCAAGTACCCTAAGGGAACTTTATAATAATAAAAAATTACATTCATTTAGGGTTAACATACCTCTTGATTATTGTAGCAAATAATCACACTAACATCCTTCTTGAAAACCTTGGAAAGCAAGCACCAAAAATCTAATGCCTCTCATGGCTGACACCTAAAACCCTAGAGACCCTAGAATGAAGAGGAGAGAGAGGAGAGAGGAATAAATTTTATTCCTTTGCTTCTTAGGAAGGTCATGAATGAAAATTGATATCCTTGGGGTCCTCTTTATAGTTTAGGTAACTTGTAAGCAAAGCATAATCTGAATTGATTAAATATTAGATTCAATCCTAATTAAAATCCTTTCTTTTTTGCAACCAGGAGGCTTCTAGAAACCCTATAGGGGTCTCCAAAACCGTCCATGCCATGGAGGTTTCTAGAATTTTTTCTTTTGTTAAACTATTGAATAATTACAGTTCACCCATTGCACCTTCAACTAATTCCAATTAATTCCAAATTATCTTCAGATTAATTCTGATTAATAATTAATTACTTCTAATTGATTTCTTATTGATTTATTAACCATACAAATTGACAAATCAATTATTTAAATATTGATATCATGTCAATTTATTAATCACATAACAAATTAACATATCAATTACCTATTCCCAATTAATATATTAATCACATAATATATTAAAAAAATATTTCTCTCTCTCTCTCTCTCTCTCTCTCTCTCTCCTAATATCATTTCTAGCTATTTATGGTGATGAGGGAAACCCAAAAGGACTTTGCTTATATTTTTCAAGTTTGTACCAATTTAGTTATGAGCTTATACACCTTAATCAAACAGTCTCTACCATGGATAAGTCTATAACTACAATTGCAAGTATAACCAAACAGCAAAGAGTGCTTTCCACAGTGATTTTCGAACTTTGATCTAATCAGACATTGACCCTAAGATAAGCGATAAAATATTCCTTCATTCTGAAAGATATCGTATGGAAATGAGACATGGATTAGAATCAATCTCATGGTCCAAAATTCTGTTTCTTGATTTCCTGATTCATGACGACTAAATTCAAACTACAAATTGAACAAATTTGTTCAGTTCGGGCTCAGCCAAGCGCTTCAGATGTCGACATCAAATCATTGAGGGGCCCAATGATATCGCTTTTCTCAATAGGGCAAAAGGAACGAATAAACTTCGACTTATACGTTTGTATCTTTTACTCACCAAATCATGTGTGGCACTACATTTTATAGCATCATGTTACTGATGCGTTTTGGCAACGCCAATGCACAACTGTTTTGTAAATTACAACTCATATAAATCTGTTTTAAGAACAAAAGATATTATCGTCTCATAATTACTCGTGATAGAATCCATGAAGTAATTTTCCGAACGTAGGTTTATCCAATACTCAAAATCCCATTTTTCTAAGTACTCATGGACATTCTACAATCTTATTGCAATGTGTAATTATCATAGACAATCAACAATTCAATTCATGACAGTCTTAATTCAGTACTTACTTTCAAAAGTATGAGTGACTGTGGAGTTTCGAATAATCAAATCATTCATAAAATAAAACATGCAAATTGAAACACAATAATAAACTAATTAACTATGGTCTCAAAACTATTGAATATATAAATAATCTCTATTATTTATTCACCATATTAATTACGGATTTATTCATTGTATAATGTTTCGAGTAATCAACTAACCACTTGAATTGAATATCAGTCATGCGATGTTATAACAATGCATACTATGCCTCTATATGGTCCTTCTTTTGTGAACAGATCACCTGGCATTATTCCAATGACGCTTATTTCATAATTCCAAATTCTTATCACTATCCAAGATGTGATTGAGTTCCAACTCAACATGCATTAATCTCCTATGATATCAAGATTCCAAAGTCTCAAAGATTGAGCCTTCGATGTTACAAATTATCTTATTTGAACTTTGTTACTAGAAACAATTCCATGGTAATGAAGGTTCAAATTTAAGGTACACTCCTTAAACACTTCTCTTGCATTAAAGTTTCCAACTCACATGAAGACTTTTCAAGTATCTCCCATTATGGAAACATTTCCATATTTCCATATAATCATCAATTCTGATCAAGAACCATCTTAATCCAAAATCATGTCACTATGGTCCGTCCAAATTAATATCATACTTCTAACTGTCCACAACAACCAGTCTTTTCGTATAACCTTAGAATGTTATTTACAATTGTTTAACAAATTTAGTCACACAAAATTCTAGTCTTTTTTCTCACAATTCTCTGAGCATTTGAAAAATTAGAATAAGTGAATATTATTGCATATGTAATTGATCCTATATCCGAAGCATATGGGACTCGACTCATTATATCATATATAAGGATTTGATATTTGTTCAATCTCTTGCTATAATATTTACATATATTAAATTTCCTGTGTTGAACCATTTCAACATGATATTCATATATGTCTATGACTAAGTTCTATTAAACTATACAATCTAAACCCTTAGATTTAAAAAGAAGTATGAGTTCCCTCTCCATTAAGTCTACTATAGTGAAACAATTCCCAATATTTATAATTTGCAAGTTGGAAACATTGTTCCCTGTGAACAGTATTGTCAACATGCAATACTAGCATAACAATTATGCTCCTACTAGCTTTGACATGTAACCAGAAATCAACTGGACTTCTAGAAATCAATACTCTTGACTTTCTTACTGAAGTACAAATTTTTGTTACACGATGCTTCGATAAGTCTCCAACTAGACTTCTTAAGCTTATACACATTGATTGGATAGCATATGTGTGTGTGTTTAAACCCTTTCCGAACTTGTAGACATATGTCATTAAAGCTCAGAAAAATCCTTGCCATTCCTCACAATTCGAAATATGAAGAGGGATGTCGTAATCATGTTGTGATTTAAGAATGCAATTACAACAACCAATATATATATATTGATCTTTATCAGATCTTTAAAATCAACTAGCGAAAGTATTTCCTCATAATCATTCTCATGAATTAGAGCAAAAACTTTGCCACCTATATTTCATGGTGCATACTGTGACAACCCGAAATTTTCATTTGTATAAACTCTACAGTCAAGCACTACAAATAATAGTCAAATTCATTTCAGTACATTTTTGGCCGGATTAAAGTCCGTTTGGGTGTTTTTAAAATAAATTCATGAAACGATCAAATAAACAGAAGTGTTTTCTAGGAGTAATGTGTAACAAGTAAACAACTTACACCACAACAAGGTGTTTACGGCCAAACATGAGGAGTTTGGGCCATAAACTCCTCTTCACCTTGAACTCATGCATATAGCATGAGTTTACTCCCCACTCTCTCACTTTACACTTCCAACCTCAAGAACACCACCTTTTCTCTCTCAAGTATCATATCACATCTCTTCAAATCCTCCAAAAATGTAAGTATTTCCTTCCTTGATTCGTTCATACAACACTTTATATAGTGTTTATACATCATTTCATCCATGAATTCTTCATTTCTACTTAGATCTTCAAGTGTTCTTCAAAACACCAAGAACACCAAGAACACACACTAGTGTTCTTGGGTCCTAAACACTCTTACAAGCTTCCTATAAGTAAGTACACTCCTCCTATCTAGTTATTTGCTTAGGATACTTGTTAATCCATTGGAAGAACATCAAAATCCCCAAGAACATATGTGTTTACGGTCAAGGGATCTCTGTAAACCGTAAACACCATCAAGTGGTGTTTTGGTGCCCCTAACACCTTCTATGGCTTGGATAAAAGACTAGAACCTTGCATGCATGAACTAGAAACCCCAAAACACGAAATGTTTGGAGTAACCATGAGTTTACGTCCGTAAACTCATGGGTTTACGACCGTAAACCCAAGGGTTTATGACCTTAAACTCCCAAGGGTGGTCTAAGGACCGTAAACTCCAAAGGTGAGCCATTTTGAGCCCTAACCACTTCCTAAGCCTTTGATTTAAATCTAGAACACTTTCTTGTGAGGTATAAGACCTTAAAACACACAAATGCACCAACTACCATGAGTTTATGGCCGTAAACTCATGGGGGAATTGGTCCAAGAACCGTAAACTCATATGGTGTTACCATATGAGGAGTAAACTCCAATGTGAGGCCATACTCTCCTTAGATGCAAACCTTTAGCACTCCTAGAACTTAAAACAAAGTGTTTCCATGTATTAGGAGGCATTTACTTGATTAATTAGTTGTTAAATGACTAATTATATACATTTATGTATCACTACATGTTACATAGGATCCGTGTGTGTGTTCAAGTCCTCACTTGACACCTAGCATCCTACCCGACACTTCCATCCAATCCACTCACTGCAGGTGAGTTCATACCCCTTAATTAACCTTTTAAATGATTTTAAATGCTTTTATGGGGGGATACAAGTTGAACAATTTCTAGTTATGATTTTAATCACATGTGATTAATAACTAGAATAAACAGAAAGATTTACTACTACGTTCAAATTGCTATCAAACTTAGGGATTTTCAAGCTTTCAAACCTTTTATTAAACTCTTATGATGCTAAAACAGTTTCCATACTCTTTTATACTTGTAATACTTTCAAATCCATATCTACACCAGTATATTTATATAAGTAAGACTTGAAGGACTTAGGACTGATAGCTCACCTTATTTCCTGTTCCTTGTTTGGTTGTGGACTTAGGGTATCCTGTTATTTGTCCGAGTGTCGTTGAATTCTTAGTTATATATCATATATATGTGTTGGATATAAAAGCTTTCATTTCAGTTCAGTACCTTTGTGTAACAAAGGCATCCAAACAACCTTACTATTTAACTATAATAGGTATAGTTAAGGGATTACTACTCACTACTACTATTACAACGACCCATACAAGAGTCAGTACATTTATGAGTCACTACATAAGTACTACATTGAGTAACAGAACATATTATACACTATACAAGAGAACATACTATACACTATACAAGAGAACGTACCATACACTATACAGACATTAAATACTAAAACAGAATGTGACATACTACTTCTCGATACGACACTTCATTGTGCTATCACCGTGTAACCAGAGTCTCCTGGAGGGAGAGCGGGCATTATGTGTATAGATCTATACAGGACAGACACTCCCACATCCCGACTGCTAGCTACAGTCCGAGCCGACCAGGCCCAGGGGTGACAAAATGTCACCATACTACGTGTGACCTGGAGGGTCATCAGTTATTCAGCCGTCGATCAGCATGGTTACATACGAGTTCGCATTCAAACCTTAAATTAATTAAATAAGGATTTAAGGCAAAAATGTACTTTTCGAGGCGTACCGCCTGGAGTCTACATATTTCTACTTGGGACTTTTCGAGGCGTACCGCCTGGAGTCTACATATTTCTACTTTGGACTTTTCGAGGCGTACCGCCTGGAGTCTACATATTTCTACTTTGGACTTTTCGAGGCGTACCGCCTGGAGTCTACATATTTCTACTTTAGACTTTTCGAGGCGTATTGTTAATTCAGTACCACCTGGAGTCTGTATTTTCATTACCTTGTGACTTTGTCACATACTCATTTCAGTAAACTATATTTTTTTATACTAATAGCTTTCACTGGGGAAAAACCCTTACATTTACGAAAGAACAAACATACAAGCAATCGGGTCTTGGTAGAAGACTACTTTTTACTAGGAAACATAGGGTTTTCTAGGGAGCATACTATATCCAAAACACTTGAAATCAATTACTACATTACATTGTTACTAACATTTTTATACAAGCAATGACACTAAATACTTATGAACTCACCAGCTTTATGCTGATACTCGCTTTCAAAATAACTTGTATTCTCAGGTCATCAGTAGACAGGTACAGATGAAGCTTTTGAGAAGATGGAGCACATACAAGACTCGTCTTTTATTTTGATTATACTTTTGGTGTCTTACAAACTGTATAGAACACGCTTGTATTACAATTATTATATTAATGCAATGGATGTTGTTGCTTGTTTTTACTATTATGCATTGTTATGATACTATACATGACGTCCTCCACCCCAGAACGTTTCCGCCATTCTTGGTTTTGGGGTGTGACACATACATTCCTATCTATGTGAATCTGTCATTTCCAACCTACAATTATAAGACAAAGTTAAGGACAAAAACAAATTCAAATTTAGCTTTCCTTCATGGACTGAACTTCAATATTCTAAATTTCTTGCCCTATGGTAGTACAAGGGCCTACCAGTGCTTCCATGTTGTCAGCATCTCACACATATTAATCAATGTACTTTCACTAACCAACGTACTTTGCTTTTGTAGTTAAATGAAAAACATAGATCTCATAAGCATTTCCAACTCAACTAGAATTTCACAAAAGTTAGAATATGTCAACTAAACACTATAGGTTATCAACTTAGGTCACGTGCTAGTGACAACTAAAAGGTTTATTGTCGGTTGACCCTTAAAACTCTCACGATTAATACGACTCCCACTGACTTCTTGACATATGAGTTTTCTCTCAAAGAACATTGCTTTGACGAGCTAAAGCAAATATTCTAAAGTTTGTGAGAATGCTCAACAACAAAACACATCATAGAATAGGTCCCAATTTTTCTTTTGTTTCTCAATTAATGAAAACATCACAACTCCAATACTATATGTGCTAGAGTAAGAACACATTTTTATTCCACATATTTCGAGGTGTTTTCAACCTTCTTAGTTTGAAATGAGTTTCCATATATGATTCATAGTTACTAGAGCATGGCTTTAAAACTTGATTTGGGAAGAAGTATGACTCATCTATTGATCGAACTATTTCCAACAATATCTGATTCCTCTTCTTAGTCATACAATTTTACTAAGATGTTCTTCGTGGATCAATTGTGATATAAATCCACAATCACTAAAATGATCATAAAACATGATACTAAACTACTCTCCTTTCATTTCAGATTGGAGAAACTTTTTTCTTTCTGCCTAATAGATTCTTCTATTCGTTCTACTACTCTTTGAATCTTTTCAAAGTATTAGAATTATGCTTCATCTCATAAACACAAACATATTTAT
This sequence comes from Lactuca virosa, assembly GCF_052849685.1. Taxonomy (NCBI): domain Eukaryota; kingdom Viridiplantae; phylum Streptophyta; class Magnoliopsida; order Asterales; family Asteraceae; genus Lactuca; species Lactuca virosa. The sequence continues at coordinate 274,620,894 of NC_136434.1, read as the reverse complement.
TGAAGCATCAGTAAATCATGACGAATAGAATTATCGTCCGTTTGTGGTGGATCTGAATAGTTTATATCAACATGTACTAGATCTATTAGTCCTTCACCTACCTCACATAAAAATGTGAACAATGAATTAGTCTTAATTTTCCAATGACCAAGATTCTCATGAATCACACAATTCGAATTAGATGACTCCATGTTTTCGTCTAATTGAACCTTGGTGATGAGAATTCTTTTCACTTAGTCAGTTATGACAATACCACAAGCAATATCATAAGAATTAAATCCACAATTAATATTGTTATTATTAGAAATGTAATCAACACTTTCATAAATGCCATTGAAAGGAAATACAAAATAAGGTAACTAGATAAACCTAAATTTTGCTTTTAATAAAAATAAATGAAATTTGGAACTTGTCCTTACAATGCATAAAATTGAAAAATATGTTTCTAGACATATCCTAAGAGTAATATCAATCTATTAAATTATCCTAACTCCTTAATAGTAGCTCCAAACTCTGATCTTCGAACCATGTGACTAAAGTCTATTTGTCACGATCAGATTTAGCTTAGCTTTACTCAATCTTCCTTTTTCTCTTAGCTCATTTAATACTATCAAAATGTGATCATCAAATCATGTATTAAGAGTCTATGAATAGGAACTTATGAAACAATGGCGTCAAAAAATGGATGTACCTGAAGCAGAGTCACACGACTTGACTTTACTATCTCTAAGATCTTTTAGGTATTTTGGATAGCTTCATTTCCAATATCCCGTCAATTAGTAGTAGAAACAAATGGACTCTATGGGTTAACACATGGAATGATCCCAGAACTAGATTTTCCTTTTACCATACGATCAAATGATTTGATGTTGGATGACCCTTTCCATTGGGAATATAAATATATTCTGGACCACCATCGTCACCGTTGTCAAAGTAAATGGAAACCTTGGAATTATACCCAATAAGCATCTCTGCTTCAGATGTGATCTTAAGCATTTCTGCTTCAGCAACTATCAACCTTTCGTTCAGATCAATTAGGGTCACGTCGATATTCATCATATAAAAGTTCTTAATGAACTAATCATATGACTTTGGAATCGAAAGAAGAACCAAATCAATGTCTTGCTCCCTTAGGAAACGACATCGATTCTTTTCAACTTGTCAATATACGATTTCATTTATAGTGTAGAGTGTTAAAAATAGTGTTTGAATCAATCAATCATGTTTATATAAAAAGAACACAAAGATGTAAATATAATTTGTTTGGCTCAAATTGATATCTGGAAGAGTACAAAGGTTTTTGAGTATAAGTGAACAAGTGAAGTGTAAGATCGATATTCTAAACCTAAGTACTTACCCTATTCATTGGGTACATTATATATACAAAAAACTGCAAGGACCCGACATCATATATCAAAATTATAAGTTGCCTTGTAAATAGCTTAGGTAATGAAAGTACATAACTTTTGTTACTTACAGAAACCAAACTAAAGATATAGCTTTCGACTCTCATTACAACTTTCGACTCTACAATCTCCCCCTTAGTGAGAATAGTCGAATCTTCAAGCTATCATCTTTATTGTCTATAAAAACTTCCTTCGAATCTCCATATACCAAAGAATGATTTATCTGATCTCTACTTTATCTTCATTATCATTCTCTTTTGCAGTTATTGATATGGATTAGCAGATTCGTAAAATGAGAATTTGTGTATCTCTAAATATCATTCACTTGGACAAAAATTTGGCCAACTTTCCCTTCTTGTTCTTTCCTCAAAAAACTATGCCAAATGGATTATAAATAATTTCACCATCTTTTAACTTATCAATATTCATCTTTCCCTTCAACAATGCTTGGGGCACTTTTGAAGTCTTATTAATAGCCAAGGCAATATCTATATCTGTAATAGCCAACTACTCATAATAGCTATCAAGAAATGCCTTTATGTGACCAAATCCAATAACAAATGTGTTTATGTTGCCTCTGCCACTTTCGATACATCAACGTTGCTCAAAATCTCTGATACAATGACAATATCATTTAAATTCTTCAGAGGAAAGTCTGCAATTATGAATTCAAACACCATGTTATTTTCCCTTACGACAACATAACGATAGTTTTGCAACAATCCTTCGAACAACACATTAGACACTATCGTCATTACTTTCACTATCTTCATCAATGACAATACTTCATCTTTTCTTTTTCCCAAAACTACATGAAAACAAATCTTCAATCTTTTATATTCTTCTTTATCATTTAAGTTGCCATCAATCTTGAACTGATAAGATACAAACAACATATGATTGATTGGGAAATCATGTTGATTTAATTATGAGTTCTCTACGCCATAGCTTTTCTTGGGCTTTTTCATAAATTCATCGTTCTTACCAAGAACAGCAATTTCAATCGTTTTGTAACACCATTTCTTGTTAGGATCACCTTTGTTTACACCTGGTGGATCATTCTCTCTTTGTCTCAAAATGTTGTTAATTTGCCTTTGTCTTTTAATCTCGATTGCTTGTAATCTTTTCTTCTCCTCTTCAGTTTGATCAACATGAATGTTTTCCCTTTATCCTTGGGATCAACATTTGAGGTTTTTCAACTAGGGAAGAACTCGAACCTCCATCTCCTTCATTGGTCAAAATCCCTTTTGTTTGAACTTTCGACTGATCAAAATTCCATGTTATGGTGGTTGTTATTTATAATGTCATAATTGGCTTTGACGAGATTGTCGTTGGAATTTGCATATACATGACATTCCCCATAACTACTCCTAAATCTTCACCAGATCCCTTTGACGAACCACTACCAACACCTCTATCTCCCCCTTATGAAATTTTTGGGTTTTGAGCATTCTAACACTCCTATGGTGTACATGCAACTCTATAAACCTTGGATCTATGTTTTCTCTATTATACATGCCAATATTAACTATTCCAAGGTTTCATCCTAACTAGCATATTATGAAGCACCTATACTACAAAGTTCTAGTTAGATGACATACATTTTGATGTAGCTTGATGTCTTCAAGCTTTAAGAGCTTAGCCCCAATAGTGTGGAAGCCTCAAGTGGAATCACAAATCACCAAAACACCTTGGAAAACCTTTAGAGAATATGGATACTTGGCTCACACTATGAAGTTGGTTATTGCCCTCTTTAGTGTATCCACACTAGCCACTAGCATAATTTCATGAACCATAAGACCCTTTATATAGTGTGGAGGATTAGGGTTAAACCCTAATACCCATGACCTTTCATTTCCTAGGATCCATGGGTTAAAGCTCCATGGACTATCCATGAAGACTTAGCCCAACCTAAATGAACTTGGCCCACTACACATATATATATCTAAGAGTCCATATTTAATTAGTTCCTTTTGATCACTTAATTAATTATAAATTAATTCTTGATCAATACTAATTAAATAATATGATTATATATTAATATATTAGAACTTATAATATATTAATATAAATCATAAATATACTATTCTCAAAAGACTATCCATATAAATTGTGTCGGTGAAGTGCAACCCAAATGGACCATGCCGGGTCGGGTCAAGTACATACCAAATATAGTTATGGACTTAGACATTAATCCAACAGTCTCCCACTTGGATAAGTCTAAAACTATTATTGAGTATGACTTCAAAAACCAACTAGCATTCGTAGCTCTTAAAGCTGTTGTCGAACTCTGACCTTGTCAATGACTTGTCCATTAGATAAGGGATCACATATTCCTCCATTCTAGATATCATATGGACTGAGACATGGATTATAATCATTCTCTCTGTCCATTTGTTGTTTCCCGATTTTCGATTTATGATGACTGACTGATTGAACAAATCAAATCAGTCCTGGCTTGGCCAAGCACTCACATGTGTCATCGCTAAATCATCGAGGGGCCCATAGATATCGCTTTTATCCTGAAGGTAAAAGGAATGGATAAACTTCGACTCATATGGCTTGTTCTACTACTTGTTGAATCATACACAAAGGCACGTTTTATAACATCGAGTTACCAAATGCGTTTTCGTGCAATCAATGTATAACCAACTCATAGTAACAACTCATATCTCTAGGTTTGAAGAATATAAGATATTATCGTCTCATGATCACTCGTGATAAAATCCATGAAGTGATTCAAATGAGCGCGGGTTGAATCCAATACTCAGAACTTATGAGCACTCATGAGTGTTGTAGCACCACTTTGTCCACCAACATGGACCTCTACAAACCAACCCATGACAGTCTTGATTCATATCAACTTCCAACATATGACCGACTGTGGATGGTTTGAATAACTTAATCATTCAGGAAGAGCGACTTAGTTATTCTGGAAGTCAAAACATGCAAAGTGAAACACAAGAATAAATGAATCAAATATGGTATCAAACCCTATGAATATAAATAAACACTTTTATTTATCACCATACTGATTACTCATTATTCATTGTTTCGGTTTTATCAACTTTATACTTGAATTAAAAACACTAGTTGTCCCATGCTCCAAGCATGTACACTATGTTTTTCTTAAACAATAGCTTTGCCATACACCAAGTATGCACTCTATGTTTGTCTATGATCCTTACTTTGTGAAATAAACCAATTGAACATAATTTCAATGATTCTAATTTCACACTCCCAAATCCTTATCGAAAAATGTGAGAATTTCAAATTCCTATCATTTATCGAAATCTGTTTAGATTTTAAACTTATATGCACTGACCCTCCTGTAATGAATATGTACAAAGTCACAAAGACTTGTCAACAGTCATTATAAGGTATTCCAATGGAGATCAACTCCATTGAAACTAAGTCTCATATTCAAAGTACATTGCTTTGGACATGCTTCTTGCATTAAGTTTTCTAATCTTACACAAATAACTTCCACCTATGGAGACAACTCCATATTCTCATTTTGACTATCACTTCTGAATAAGAGATGCCTCTTTTCAGAATATGTCAATATGGTCCTTCCAAAATTAGCACTATACTTCCAACTGTCCCTGAGCAACCAATCTTTGGTAAACCTCAGATTGTCCTCAACAATTGCTTAATCATTTTAGTCATATCAAATTCTAGACCTTTTCCCTTCTTAATGCCTCTGGGCATTTGGAAAAATTTAGAAATGACAAATATTATAGCACATGCAATCGATCCTGTACCCAAAGCAAATGGTACACGATTCATGATGTCTCACATAAAGACATGATTCTAGACCAGTCTTTTGCTACAATATTTTTATTTGCCATGTTTTCAAAATTTGACTATGAAGAGGGATGTCGTAATCATAATCGAATTTTAAGAACGCAATATATAGAATTTCCTTAAGTTGAACCAATCCAACATGAAATTCATATATATATTCTTGACTAAAGATGATTAAGGTCTCAATCTAAGCCTTTAGAACTGAAATGAAGTATATCCTCTCCCTTAATTATAGCAAAACAACTTTTTCAATCCCTGCAGCCTCACGAATTGAAACTTTTGTTTTCTATAATTAACATTGCTAACTTGCAACACTAACAATAATTATCATGCTCCCACTAACATGATGATTATTAGCATAACACTTATGCTCCCACTAGCTTTGACATGTACTCAGAAATCAGCTGGACTTCTAGAAATCAATACTTTATTGACTTTCTTACCAAAGTTCAGATTTCTGATACGAGATGCTTTGATAAAACTTTATCAAAATCATACACCTTTCCTTAGATAGCATGCATGTGTGTCTAAACAATTTCAGAACTATGAAAAGGGATGCCGTAATCATAGTCTCAATTGTTTAGACCTTTTGCCATCTGCTTCAAATCTACTTGGTGGAAGTGTTTCCTCACCATCATTTTCATGAATCGAAGAGAAACCTTATGACCCTTAGATTTTATGGTGTATGTGTTCTTATCCATGTGAATCGTCAAAACCATAGTCACAAGACAAGGATAATGACAAATCCAAACTCATATGGACTGAACTTATGCAATCTTAACTTCTTGCCACCTGGCAGTACAGGGCCTGCCATTGCTTCCAAGTTTTTATGCAACCAATTGAGAACTTTCAGAACTCCTATGCAAAGCCAACTTTAACTGGAATGGGCACAGAATATGTCAACACGATAGGTTATAAACCTCAAGTCGTGTGCTAGTGAAGAACCTCAGGTTTTATTCTTGATTAGTTCTTGAAATTCTTTTTAGGATCTTTAAGACTCCCACGATCCTCTTGACATATAAGACTATCTTGCCAAATATTCAAGAGATAGTGTGGATTCTTTATCAAGACAAACACTTCACACAATTGGCCTTAGTTGGTCTTTGTTTTATCCAAAACATCACAACTTACCAATTTCAAATGTACAAGAGTAGGACACTTTTACTCTTACATTTGACAAGTGTTTTAAACCTTTCTTTAAGATATGTCACTCAAGTTACAATCTTGGAGTATGACTCTAAGAATTGTTTTGGAACGAAGTATGACTCATCTTCCTGATCTAACCATTTCAACAATTCATGACTCCTCTTCTTAGTCATAAGAATGCACTAAGATGACCTTTAGAGGACTAATTGTGATATGATTTCTAAATCATTAAGATGATCACAAACATGATACTAAAGTACTCTCCCATCTTTTTAAGATTTGAGAAACTTTTATCTTTCTGCCTAATTTGATTCTTCCCATTCGTTCTGCCATACATTGAGACTTTTCCAATGTTTCAGAATTATACTTAAACTTGTAAGTATAACCATATTTACTAAACTTTCGTAAATCAAATAGTCTTAACGAGCTTTGTGGTGGACATGACCAGTGCACAAGAATATGTACTCGATCCCTTTAGTCCTTCACTTGACTCACACATCCATGTGAACAAGTAATTAGTCTTGATTTTCCAATGCTTGAAAGTTCTCATTCATCATACTATTCAACTTGCATGATTCCAAGTTTCGGTCCAATTGAAACTTGGGTGATGAGGAACTTTCCTGATTTGGTAAATTTAGACACTACCACAAATGAAAGAATCAAATCCATTTTCCAATATTGCTGTTAGTGGAATCATATAAGCAACAATTTTCCACAAATGCCATTGTAAGGATACTTCAAATAAATAAAATTAAACAATTTTCTTTTATTTTAAAACTTTGCGGAAAAACTTATCCTTACAATCCACATGGAAAATTGTTGTTATCTATTCCTTAGCAATATATCATAACTTCTTAAGCAACTGCTCAAAATTCTGATGCGATCGAAATCCACCTTCGCGATCAGAATCAGCATATACTTCCTTTAAGATTTCTCTCTATTCTTTGATTCTTAAAACATCAACATGTGACCCAGTCACATCATGTAATGAGGATCTCAGAATAGAACTTAACAGAGTTAGATAATGGGCTCTACCTGATGTAGAGTCAAACTTATTGACTTTAACATCCTTAGGTAAATTTGGCAGCTTTGCAATCAACGCCCTTTCCTTTGGCAAAATAAACATATGGACCCTTTGGTAATGGGACTATCTCAGACTTAGCCTTTCTCTTTACCATTTGGTCAACCGGGTTGACTATGGCCAATCCCTTTCCATTGGGAAGAGAATGCTTTTTCTGGATTTCCAGTGTCACCATTGTCACTGTCCATAAAGTTTTTGGGAAGTTGATCTTCTAATCAAATTTGCTTTACTATCGTTCCAAATCATTGCTGATTCAGCAGCACCAAGCAAATAGATATGATCATTAAGGTTCATGTCATAGTCTGTTTCATAGTAGTCCCAAAGGAACTCACTATGTGACTTAGAAAGTGATTGAACATCCAACTTTCTCAAGACTTTGACACCCAAATCTCCCGGCTTGTCAATATGTGACTTCATCTCTAAGATGTGATCACACATAGACCTTGCTTGCCATTAGGGCTTGAGTGACCTTGAACTTGTGGGTTAGGGAGAATAATTGGAGGAGGTGGAGGAAGAGAAGTATGACTTCCATGAGCCAAACTCGGGAAGTCATATTCATTAGGAAAGCTTGGTTTGGGAAGATCATTGTTGTCTAAACCAGACATCAACAATGGGAGAAATTCACGTAAAGTTGATTTAAGTCCTTAATATAACACCCAATATGATATATTAAGGCTAGTACCCAACAAACTATTTTATAACTTGGAAGAGGGATGTCGTAATCCAAGCTATAAAATATTTGAAGGTAGGTGAATGACGATTCACCAATTTCCACCAAGATAAACGAAATGTATTATTAGGTTTTAATTGGTTTTGAAACTCCTAGATTCTTTTGAGATTCATTGAACTTTTCAATGGCATGTTTCAATCTCGAGTGTGCCCTTCAGGTTTTGTGACTGGGATGCCGAGGATTACAAAACAAGGTGTGAAGTAACCATGCAAATATACTTGGTACCCTTAATATTTACCCCTCAATCGATGTGTCGGTTAACCACACACGCTCCAACGATACTATGATAAACATTAAGTTACCCTTTGCCTACCTTGTTAAGTCCAGGTTAGTGTTCCGGTTAACTACACACGCTCCACTAACAGCTTAAACAAAGTGCAAAGTGTAATTTCATGGATTAGCACCTTATTCACATTTTCCTAAGTAACTAAGATTGGGAATTTATAAGTGTTTAGTTACTTAGTATTTATCATTATACTTATAATGAAGGGAGAATTATAGTCCTTGTCCTACCTGTTCGGCTAACGACCCTCTACCGGTCAAGGAAGCGGTGAGTGAGAGTGGACACCCATTAAACTGCCATTTTATAGGCAGTAACCTTATACCCCCCTTATAGACCGGCTTCGTGAATGAGGCCTACTAATGGTAAGACGACTTTACTCTTATACATATATATAAATATTATTAACTTATAATATTATAAAGTATAAGGGTTGAATTTTAACTTTTAAAATTCTAAGGGCTTAACTTGGAATTAAAGTATTCATAAGTGAAAACTTTACAAATTCCAAAACTTGAGGGCAAGTTTTTGAAACTATTCAAAACTTTTCATTTCATAACTTATGAGTTTAATGGTTCATTAAAATGAAGACTCTTCATTTTTTTATGTAACCTCTTATTCTTTAATAACACTTTTAAAGAAGTGACTCTTACATAATACTATTTAATGAAAAAGACTCTTCATTTTTTATGTAACCTATGGCACTTTTATGAGTTTTAAGATTCATAAATGTAACCTTTTATGTAACTTGAGGACAAGTTACAAAAACACATTTTATGAATTACCTCTAGATTAATTAGGATTGAAAAAACCTAAAACACAATTTTTTTTTTCATTAATCTAAACTAACTCATAAATCAAGGAAACATAAAACTTTTGGTAATCCATAACTTATGGAGTTAAATGCTTGTTTTATGATGAAACATTTCATGTTCCATAACTTAAGAATAAGTTATGAAATTCTTTAAAACATTAACACCAAATTTTGTAACTCCATAAAAACTTTGAATCAAATTTTTTTTTAAAACCTTTCATGTCCATAACTTATGGAGGTTTCAAAACACTTAAGATCACAACTTAAAAAAAACTTTTGAGCTCCAAAATTTTATGACAAAATTTGTAACTCCTTAAAATATTTAGATCAAACTTTTAAAACTAATAAAATAATCATATCATTTTATCTTTTACTAAATTTGACCTAATTCAACTCATATAACAAATGATTCAAATTTTACAAATAATTCGTTTTTCACAAAACAAGTAATTATCTTAAAATTTGACAAACGTCATGTTTTTTTTCCTTTTTTTTTCAACTTGAAAATAAAACATTTGCATCAATATAACAGAAAACAACCCATGTCTCTGATACCATTGTTGGGTTTTGAGCATTCTAACACTCATATGGTGTACATGCAACCCTATAAACCTTGGATCTATGTTTTCTCTATTATACATGCAAATATTAACTATTCCAAGGTTTCATCCTAACTAGCATATTATGAAGCACCTATACTACAAAGTTCTAGTTAGATGACATACCTTTTGATGTAGCTTGATGTCTTCAAGCTTTAAGAGCTTAGCCCCAATAGTGTGGAAGCCTCAAGTGGAATCACAAATCACCAAAACACCTTGGAAAACCTTTAGAGAATATGGATACTTGGCTCACACTATGAAATTGGTTATTGCCCTCTTTAGTGTATCCACACTAGCTACTAGCATAATTTCATGAACCATAAGACCCTTTGTATAGTGTGGAGGATTAGGGTTAAACCCTAATACCCATGAGCTTTCATTTCCTAGGATCCATGGGTTAAAGCTCCATGGACTATCCATGAAGACTTAGCCCAACCTAAATGAACTTGGCCCACTACACATATATATATCTAAGAGTCCATATTTAATTAGTTCCTTTTGATCACTTAATTAATTATAAATTAATTCTTGATCAATACTAATTAAATAATATGATTATATATTAATATATTAGAACTTATAATATATTAATATAAATCATAAATATACTATTCTCAAAAGACTATCCATATAAATTGTGTCGGTGAAGTGCAACCCAAATGGACCATGCCGGGTCGGGTCAAGTACATACCAAATATAGTTATGGACTTAGACATTAATCCAACAAAAATGTGCGTAGAAAGTTGAGCGTTGGTGGGTAGTCGAAGTACCAAATTCAGGATCGGAGCCAACTCAGCCTTGATACTTGCCTCAATATTCGAAACCATTATAGAAATGGATCCTTGAGAAATTGAAGATTGCTTAAAAGATCAACTTTCAATAATGTTTCTTTAAAGTCAGATAAAAATTCTTCAACTTTCTCAAACACCTTGTCAACCTTTTCAGACTTAACTTTTAGATCCTACAAATAAACTTTGTTGAAAGCAGTGATATCTTCGATCAGACGAGTTGTTGCTTCATCCATAACATCAACCTTTTTAGGTAGAAAATTGTAATTATCATCTAACTTCTTATCCTCTTTAGCCATAAAGGTTCGAAGCTCATTAACTTGATGCTCAAGAGAAGCCTTTGTATCAAACACTTGTTTCTCAAAAATTTCATGACGTTCTTTGGCCACATCACGATGTTTCAAAAGTTCATGATCAAAATTTCTTGATTTAGTGTCCATCCTGTCTTCATATTTTTTATCAACATTGTCAATAAAGTTTTTGTTGAGATAAAAACTTGAGTAACACACTTGAACAAACGTTAGAACAAGTAATAATGCGGAATGAAGTTTAACTCAGTGGATCATAAAGCTCAACAATAATAATAAGTTAGAGTTAGATAGTTAGATAATTAGGTGCGGAAATATAAGGAAATATAAATGACAACAAGTATTATATCAAGAAGACACTATAAGATGATTCTTAACAAGGATTGCAGACAATCCAGGTCAGTAAATGAGATCAAGCTTAGTGATTAAGTCAAGCTGACTTGCTCCGAAGAGATAACGATCTTAATATTAGAATCTAAAGATCTTTTAAGACGAGAGTATGAGAGAGAATGCGATATTTCAAGATAGAGATAGAATAATCGATTCACTTTTCATTAAGAATGAGAGAACTCTATTTATAGAGTCTCAAGGATTACAAAGTTGAATCTGTCTAAAGGTTGTCATGCAAAGCACACTGAACAAAGAAGTGTAAAGACATAAAATAGATAAAACTAAAACTAAGGTTGATGACTTCAAATGCGGATGTAGTTCTTGATTGTGGTGTGGAACTTGACTGCGGATCTAGTTGATAGCTTCGGATCTCTTCATGTTTAAGAGGGTCACTTTTATGTTTCAACAATTTCCCCCTAAGTGGCCTCTTCAACTTTCCTTTCATTTTTCGAGGCTAAGGAATTTGATGAGAATCCACCAAAACTTCCTGACTTCCCTGAGCCTAACAATTCTCCTGGAGATTTCAAACTTTACTTCAGCAGTTGTGTGTTTTGACCTGTTGACTGCAGTTTGAGCGATCTCTAATTGCTTCCGGGTCATGCGGTTCATGGCAGTCATTGGAATGAAGTATTTTGTATCATCATTTAAACGTTTGAAAATGACTCCAAGATATGGGAAGTTAGTTGCTCCAAGGAATCTTTCATGAAAACCTTCGGTCAGGATCGGAGCTGGTTCAAGAGGAGGGAGGTTGAACTTCTGAGCAAGTATTGGGTGGATGTCCGCGTCAATTCTTGCAAAGTCACACACAGTCTCTTTTAGAAAATTACAGGCCCTTTCATACACAGTCTTCATCTTTGGGTGCTTCTCACATTTGTTCTGAAATACCTTTGCAATCAGGAAGATTTCCTTCGGGTTCATGCAAGGAAAATCAGCTTGGGTTCGGATGTAGTGAATTTCTTCTGGTGAGAGTATACTGGATGAATTCTGCTTTCATAAATTTTCTGGGCTTGTAGTTCTTGACTGCAGTGGGTCTGTTATTCGATCAGATTTTCTCGTTTGCAGAACCATGCTTCGCATGGAATCTGTTAAGTCTTTCAAATTCCAGTGGCAACCTCTGATCATCTGGGAGGTTGCGGTCAAACGATTCAAAAACGGTAAAGAACTTTGTGTTGGGAGAGATGGGAATGTCCCAATAACCGTCTGATGGAGGTTCCGCAAAGGTTAGATAGGGCTTGTAGTCATCATCGAGTAATCTTCAGATGGGATTAACCCAGGAATTGATGAGGGATTCATCCAGAGTGATGTCGAATCTGTGATCTCTCCATATTAATTCTGCAAATTTAGCTGCTCTCCAGTCAGCTTTCTTCTGTTTGGTTTTGGGAGAGTCGTAGGAGTTTTCGGATGACATTTCTGGAGCTAAGTTTCTGAGATGAGGGGGAGTCTCCGGATGCTGGAAAGAAAGATGTTGAACATCTTGGACTTGTTGAACTGGAGACTGATGAGGAGATTGAATTGGACTTTTCTAAGGAGAGGGCACAGGAGTTTTCTTTTGTGGAGATGGTTGCGGGGAAGGTTGTGGGGTAGGAACCTTTTGTTGAGTGATAAGTGTTGATAAGATTGGATGCTTACCGAAATGGATGGGAGTTTGTAAGTGTTGATGCGGATGTGAGTATGAGTGTTGATGAGAAATTCGGTCTGAATTGCGGTCCTCACTTCCCCCTCTTGAGGAAGGAACACTAGGTTCCTCCTTAAGCCATTGCCTAAGACCGTCAATTTTGGCGCAGACTTCATTAAACTGAGCTCTGATAGCCTCACTAAGTTGCTGATTGGTGGGGATTGCGTTGTTGGATAGCAGTTTTTGGATCTCCTTGGTAAATTTAAGAATCTCCTGGTCATGGAAGTTGGAGGATAGAGTGCGTCTGAGGTTGTTGATGGTTGATTGCAAGACTGAAATAGCGGACTCATAAGCATTGTGAGTTTCCTCAACAAGCTTCTTTGAATGAGCATCATGACCCGCAATGAAAGATTGAAGCTCAGTTTTGATTGCAGTCACTTCTGTGATGAGTCGCTCCGCAGTGGTGATAAATTGTTGATGATTTGCCTTCCGGCTTGTATCCAGGGCTCGGATATCCATTTCAACCTTGAGAGAGATTCTCTCAGCAGCCAGTCTTTCTGTCACAACTAGGAATTCTAAGGTTTTTGTAAACTTTAACAAGAGTAACATTTGTGGCTAAAACTTGAAAGTATGCATGATGTTTATTCAATGACAACAAAATTCCATCAAACACTCTATACAAACACTTTAAATGGTCAACAAAAGATTGGAAACCCTAAAAAATCCCGGTTTAAGTCCATTATGGACTAGGATTTCCTTACTGGGCCTAATGGACCAATAAGCTTCCAATTTGACTATTTTGGGCTTAGGACCCTTAAATGGGCCCTAATTGGACCCACTTCCATGAAACTTAACATTTTGGGCCATAATGGATCCAAAATGAATTGGTTTACCTTAATGGGCCTTATTGGGCCATAACAAACCTAATAAACTTCAATGGGCCGTGAAACCCATTCTTTCATTCTATTTGGGTCGTAAACCCTCCTAAGGGCCCAATGGGCCGATATTTGGGCCGTAAACCCTTCTAAGGGCCCAAGGAAATTGTGAGACTCCATGGAGTGCCAATATCTATCATCTCAGATCGAGATAGTAGATTCACTTCACGTTGTTGGCAATCGCTTCTGAAAGCTATGGGAACACAACTCGACATGAGCACTGCCTACCACCCACAAACGGATGGTCAAAGTGAGCGAACCATTCAAACGCTTGAAGATATGCTTCGAGCATGTGTGATAGACTTTGGAAGGTCGTGGGATACCTACTTGCCTTTAATTGAGTTTTTGTACAACAACAGTTATCACACAAGCATCAAAGTTGCTCCTTTCGAAGCATTATATGGGCGTAAATGTAGATCACCGTTGTGTTGGGCTGAGGTAGGTGACACTCAGCTAGCAAGAGGACAGACACCAAACAATGCATTAACAGGACCATAAATCATACGCGAAACGACAGAGAAGATAGTTCAAATCAGAGCTCGACTTCAAGCATCACGAGACCGACAGAAGAGCTACGCTGATAAACGGCGAAAGCCCTTGGAATTTCAAGTCGGGGATCGGGTTTTGTTAAAAGTCTCTCCCTGGAAAGGGGTGATTCGTTTCGGGAAACGGGGAAAACTAAACCCACGTACACTGGACCATTCGAGATTCTTTCCCGAATCCGTCCAGTGGCTTATAGACTGCAGCTACCTGCCGAGCTCAGCAGTGTACACCCCGTGTTCCATGTTTCCAATTTGAAGAAGTGCTTATCCGACGAAACTCTCGTCATCCCATTGCAAGAAATCGAAATCAACGAGAATCTCCTGTTCATCGAGGAACCAGTTGAAATCATGGACAGGGAAGTGAAGCGTACTAAGCAAAGTCGCATTCCGATTGTGAAAGTTCGGTGGAACGCAAAACGTGGACCGGAATTCACATGGGAACGCGAAGACCAGATGAAGCAAAAGTACCCTCACCTATTCTCGAATTCTCAAATCTAGCTTCAAAAAGAATTTCGGGACGAAATTCCCTCTAACGGGGGGATGATGTCACAACTAGGAATTCTAAGGTTTTTGTAAACATTAACAAGAGTAACATTTGTGCCTAAAAATTGAAAGTATGCATGATGTTTATTCAATGACAACAAAATTCCATCAAAAACTCTATACAAACACTTCAAATGGTCAACAAAAGATTGGAAACCCTAAAAAATCCCGGTTTAAGTCCATTATGGACTAAGATTTCCTTACTGGGCCTAATGGACCAATAAGCTTCCAATTTGACTATTTTAGGCTTAGGACCCTTAAATGGGCCCTAATTGGACCCACTTCCATGAAACTTAACATTTTGGGCCATAATGGATCCAAAATGAATTGGTTTACCTTAATGGGCCTTATTGGACCATAACAAACCTAATAAACTTCAATGGGCCGTGAAACCCATTCTTTCATTCTATTTGGGCCGTAAACCCTCCTAAGGGCCCAATGGGCCGAAAACCATCAAAATAGGCCTCCTATTATTAGAACCAAGCATTAAAGGCCCATTCCATCTCTCTTCTTTCTCCCTCTCGACCCAACATATATATAAAAAAGAGAATAATGGAGATAATAATGCCTTGACACCTCATTTTTGTTTAAGGGATAATTAGGAGATTACACACCATGTATCCATACAATCTCACATTCCCATGCATCCATCACTTTGCTTATTTCTCTCCTCTCTCCTCTCTTATTCACGGCCGAAGGAAGGAACACACACACACACACACAAACCATTTCAAAACTCTCTCTAAGTATAACACATTCAAGAACACCTCTCCCCTCTCATCAAGAATTTTTGAGAACTAGAAGCATTTCAAGGAGGTTTCAACCAAAAATCACATCAAGTTGCACTCTAGTGGTAAGATCTCACAAATCTAAGTAGCATACTTTCTTTTGAACTCATTCATCCTCCTTACCACCCTAATTTCGTGATCATGCCCTCTAGTGAACCCATCCAAGTTCGAAATCCACTCAAGGTGTTGCTAGGACCAAAAGTCTTCTTCACATCTTCTTCAAAACCGAAACAACTAAGCAAGGTGAGTTCATACCCCCTTGTTTTCGGTTTTTACTTGTTTTTGGGGGAGAATACAAGTATTATGTGATGATCTATGTGTGTTTGCATGTTATGTGTGTTTTCTTTAGTTTTTGGTTGTGATAATATGTAATACTTGTGATATTTCGAGATCAATAGCAAAAAGGGTGAAAGAATCATAAACAAAAACATAATAAACAACATACATCATAGATCTAAGGGTCCTTAAGTTTAAAAAGTGAAAAACAAAGCCAAAGAACTTTACAAGTGTCATTTTTGCAAAAATAACAAAGATTGGGTGTAAATTGATAATTATCGGTTTTATGAGGGCTATAAGGTATTTATTTGTATAAAATCTGATTTTTATGAAAATAAGACTTCTCAAAGGGTCAAAAACATAAATTTTAGCTTATTGGGCTTTAAATTGGGCCTCACGACTTTTTGGGCCCAAGGTTGCGAAAAAAATGAAGTTTTGAGGGGCTGAAATGTAAAACTTAACAAACTACGAGTCTAAAACGTAAATAAACTATTTCAGGGGTTGAAAATGATTTTATTACCAAATTGGACTAAAAATGCAAAGTTTTTAATTTTGGGGTCAAAATTGTAAAACTTACGGAAATTGGGCCAAAAATGTAAACTTTTTACAAATAAAGGCGGGAAATGACAAATGCAATAGTTTTGGATTGAAATTACTATTCAAATAAAGTTTGGGTGGAAAATGTCAAGAAAAATGGTTTAAGGACCAAAAATGTCAATTTTCATAAAAAGGGACTAAAAGTGTCATTTTTAAAGAAAAAGGGGCCAAAATGGTCAATTTAAAATGATTTTGGGCCAAATAAAGAATTATGAATGTTTGGGTTAGAAATATCGACGCATGATATATATATATATATATATATATATATATATATATATATATATATATATATATATATATATATATATATATATATATATATATATATATATATATATATAACTAAAGCTTCGTTATAATTCAAACGTTAAGATATTTTTGTAGAAACATTGTGAATAAACATTTACATACAACAAATACCAACAATACGAACTTAAACTCGATAAAACATAAGTGATTCAATGGTTAGGCCCAAATACCTTCTATTCGTGATATTGGGCCTTTGTGGCCCAATATCATGATTATTCGGCCCAATATAATTTTACATGTTTATTGGGCCTTAGGTGACCCAATTACATGTCTAATGGACCCTCAATGGCTTTTACACGCTATTAGGCCGTAGTGGCCCATTTGCATTGCTAGTAAGGTCCAAATCAATCATATGCGTGATGGGCTAACGTGTCTGTCGCATACTCGACAACCTATTATAACATACGTGATTAGTGGGCCCCCGTAGTCCTCTTCTCTTCGTCTGTTAGGCTTACCTTTTATCCAAGTAAACATAAATCAGGTTGTTAAACAATGTTATTCAATTTCATTTGGATTTAGTGAGTAATAACGGGTGACACCAATAAGTGTCGGTCGTAGTCTGTAGTTATAATCAAAGTCTCCTGGAGGGAGAGCGAGAGTTTGTGTATAGATCTATACGGGGGTGACTCCCCCACACCTGAGCTGTTCGCTACAGTTAGACTCGGCCAGTCTAGGGTGACAAAATCTTAATTCAATACCGGCTTTCACTAGAATGCCAAGACAGACGAAATAGTCATTATTATGCATGGTTATAACGACTCACATACAGATCCAATACCATCTAAGTAATCATGGGAAATCATATTTATTCGTTGTGACGATACAATAATACAAGACGATCATACTATTTAAATCGGGAAACATCGGGTTTTCCGGGGGAACAACATTATTCACTTTTACTTTCGATAACTATAATACAAGAATTCATTATGAGAAACATACTACTTTTACACGTCTTGAAATCATTCACGCATATACTTATGTATCATCACACCTATTTCGTAAACCATTGCCGTTTCAAAAAATATCGGATTTTCTGGGTTTTACAAACTACACAAAACATTTTCATATCAAACTTGCTTATGAACTCACCAACATTATATGTGTTGACCGTATTCAAAATAACTTGTATTCTCAGGTAACAGATAAGCTGAAGAAAATTACCAAGTGGGTTAGGATGTTATGTTTTGTGACTCTCAAAAAATTTATGCTATGGATATGTAATCTTTAGACAATGTACTTGATGTAAACAAGGTCAGTTGTAATGTATTAATGCATGGTGATGTTTATGTTATGTTTCATGTATATTCATTGTGATGATATTTCAATTTAAGTCATGCGAGCCCTCGGACGTTTCCGTCGTCTGGTTAGGGGGTATGACATTTTCTCTTGTTTCCAGACATTCTATTATGTCAATCAGGGATTGTGTTCTAGGCACATCTTCCGGTTGCGGTTGGATGGATTTCATTGCGGCTAAGATCTAATCGATTTTGTTTTCCAGGCTTAGGAACTCTTTCCTGGAAACACCCATTTTCTTCTTCTTCTTCTTTTCCTTGGGCTTTGAAGTAGAATGTTGGGATCCGCTTGATTCTTCTTCTTTTTCGTCAAAGATCATCATCACATCATCTGATCGTTCCGGTTGGGTGACTTCATTCATATCAAAGTCATCAAGACCAAATGTAGGCCCGGAACCGACTTCGATTGCGGTTCCGTCATCTTGAGAGTCATGAACAGCTTGAGTTGGAGGGGGTTGGGATGGACCTGCACCATCTAAAGTGGACTGAGCTTTGCGGTTGGTCTCTGCCATTGCGGTCATCCATTCTTGAACCTTGAGAATATTGGTTACGGTGTTGGCATTGTTGATTGCATCTGCCCAGTACTTAGCCACCATGTGAATTTCTTTTTCTTTTTTTTGAAGCCGCTGTGTTTGCCTATCTTTTCGAGCCTGAAAAGCCCTGTGAAAAGCTTCATATTTCTTGATACCAGACTCGGTAGTGGGACGATCCCGAGTGAAGGTATCATCATATTCATAACCGTCAAAACCTTGATTTCGCACCGAGGTGACCCTCAGGTTCACAGATCCTTGCATATTTTTACTCACCGTGCCTAAACCACCTATATGAAAGGTAAGCAGAGTATGATTTCCTGAGCTTCCTCGGTCTCCTTGACCCGTAGTCAAGTTTGGCCTCGGCTCAGTTCTGGCAAGGACTGAAGAATTGTACTGTGGTTGGGAAGGTGTATCAAGTGTTTGGAGTACAAGGTCAAGTATGGAGTGTAACTCCTGTTCCTGAAAGAAATGAAGTTTGGAAGCCCTGGAGACCTTAGGGCAAGAAGAGCCAATTAAATCCTCTTGGGATTTAGCTGGGGGAGAGTCTCCACGTTTTGATGAAGCAAACACGCTTACTGTGTCTGAGTGGCTAGGAAGGGTTGAAGCAAGTGGGCCTGCAGGGACCCCAAGGATTACTGGAGTCTTTTGAGAGACTTCAGTATTAGTCCAATCACGCATTTGGCTAGAACTTTGGTTGGTTTTGTGTTTCTTGAAAACAAGGATGGGGACTGAGTCATCATCAGACTCATCTTCAACATTGACCGTAGGGGTCTGAACTGGATCAGAGTCTTCATCTGAAGTGACAACGTGTCTGAGTTTACGTTTCTTGGATGGTTTGACTTCTTTGGATGGAGTGTTTTTCTTTTACTTCCCTCGTGAGGTTTTTCTTGAAGAAATCTTCTTGAGTCTTTGGGCTAAAGGAAGGTTAGAGAGTAGTAGAAGATGGAGTTGCGGTATGTTCAGGATCACGGGGTGCTGTAGAGGCAAGTATATTATGATTGGGTAGAGGCGGGGTAGAAAGGTATGGGTCAGTACCTTCCGTAGCCTCAATGTGATCAGTGACTATTTTTGTCTCAAGGCCAACAGTAGTCAAGATATGTATGGGTAAACGTCTTATAGGTCTAACAACAGATTGATCTTTGGAGGTAGGATACATTTTGAGATCACGAGTGACGAAGAAATTGATGTTGCTGCCCATGTTGATCTTCGCATCGCGGTGGAGGTCTGAAATGCATAAGGACCAAAACCTTGTAAAAGTGAGCTCGGTAGGATTTGCCCTCGGATTCTCCTTAGGGATGTACTGAAGGAAGTCATCCCATAAGATCTAACCGTAGTTGACGTCGTGGCCTGTGAAGATACTCCAGACGAGCTTCAGCAGTTTGAGGCCCATGTTATCAGTGCCTCCGGTTCTTCCTGACAAACTACGGATCACATAGTGACAGACGAACTGCCAGACCGCAGGGAGTTGGTTTTTCTTAAACTCTCCTATTCCCCTTTAGCTTCTTCTGGTAGCCCATTTGGTAGAGTGAGGAGATGATGTTTGTCACGTTGGGAGAGATGAACTTGGTAGAGGGATGAACCATTAGATTGATTGCATTCAGAAACTTGTCTTTGGTCAAGATGACCAGGGAATCATCCATTAAGTTCAAATGAACTTCTTGCAGATTGTTGAGGGGACGGTACGCCGAGAATGCACATTTGAAAAGTGTGGAAATTGGAACCACATCAGTGAAGGAATCAAAGGGTCCAAACAGTGGGTGATTGGTGATGAACTTGATCATGAGTCGAATAGACTCATTGTAGGAGGAATGATCTTCAAAGATTGCCCTAAAGTTGCTTGAGGCAATGGATGACGATTGGTTCCTTGTGGCGAAAACAGAACCAGCGGGTTGAACGGAACCAGAAGCTTTGGATTGCTTCTTTGAGATGCCAGACTTCACCATTTTTGAAAAACAGTTTGTAGAACTTGCAGAAAACTTGAGTGCAAGAAGATGAAGAAGATGAAGATCGTCTAAGAGGGTTCAGAAAGCGTAAAGCTTTCTTGGATGAGAGAAAAAGGTTTTATAGGGGTGGATTCCAAAGGTTTATTGTTTTTACTTTATATGTGGTGGTTAAAGATAAAAACCCTTGAGTTTTTATTTTTGCGAAAAGGTTAATTTCAGCCACAAAAGCGATTGAAAACAAAAAAGGTTAAATGTTTTTGATTTTCCAAAAATGTAGCATTTAATGAAGTGTCAGGCCCATTATCACACATTTGAGGATTGTGTGGTGAGGGGCTTAAGTCCGTTGAATAAAGGTGGAATTTGAACGGATTTGACAGCTTGGGGCAAGATGGATAAGACAATTTACTTAAAAAGATTTCTTAAAGATTTCTTTTATTGGGAAATTGTTTTATTTGATTTCAAACCCAAAATAGGTCTGACAAAAGGACCATTTGAAAAGGAGAACTGATCGGTGATGTGCTATACAAAGAATGTTTTTGAGAATGTTTTTCTAATTTAATGAAGGATCATTAAATAGAACACAACGTCCTTTGAAATTTATGAAGTAGTTGAGAGTTCATTCAATGTGACTGCGGATTGGTCAGTCATTGCGGATTGATACATCAATGCTGAGAGATTTGTCATTGCTGAGAGATTGGGAAAACCCGACATCTCGGTTAAGCCAGGACTGTTTACAGTTGTATTAGGGATGAATGTAGCCTGATCAACTACATTTCTTCAGAATACAGCTATCACAAGCCCTGGGGCGATCGCGATGGTCAGTAAACCTAAGGCATACCCTCTTGTTAAACAAGAGGAGAACGTCAAACCCATTTCAATAATAACAAAAATATCTTAGGATTAATGATGGTTTAATTATATACCCTCTTGCAGACAGTATGGCTGGTTTCCATCTTCCTGGAGACCCGTATTTCCCTAATCAGGGGAATAACTGATGGCCTGAGGAGGAACCTAAGGAGGAACCTGAAGAGGAGCCTGATGAGGAACCTGAAGAGGAGTCTGAGGAGGAACAAGAGGTTGGGATCAAAGACGGGCCTGCAGACCCTGTGGCCGACTCTAGAGGGGGAGTGATAACCCTGAAAAGATGGATTGAAAATGTGGAATCGGTGTTCGAGATATGTGGGTGCCCGGATGAAGTCAAGGTGAAGTTTGCAGCGTGTACATTTGTTGATCAAGCTCTCACCTGGTGAAATGGACATGTGGAGGCTATGACTCTTCCAGTGGCTAATGCCATGCCATGGACGGAATTGAAGGAAATGCTAATGGCTGAGTACTGCCCACGTGGTGAAGTTCAGAAAATGGAGCAAGAGTTATGGGACCTCACAGTCCGAAACTCTGACATCGATGCCTACATATCAAGGTTCAGTGAACTGTCTCTGTTGTGCCCTGGCATGATTTCCTCAGAAGGAAAGAATATCGAATGATTTATCTGGGGATTAAGCCCCCCGATTCAAGGAAACGTGATATCTGCAAACCCTGAAACCTTCGACAGTGCCAAGAGGTTGGCCAAGAAGTTATACGACCACAACAACAAGAAGGGCGAGAAGGCAGGGGAAACTGAAAGCAAGAAGGAGAGTGACAACAAGAAAGGAAAGAATAACAAGAGGAAGGGACGACAAGGCTCAGAGTCGTCAAAGAAACAACAAACAGTGACAGTTCATGCTGCAACCACCCAAGTTCCCTCCACACCACATGCTCCAGCCTCATCCACCCCAAGTGCTCCTAAGCAGTATTCCGGAAATCTCCCAAAGTGCAACAAGTGCAATCTCCATCACAATGGCGAATGCAGGGAGATGCATTGTACCAGTTGCAACCGAAAGGTCACACGGCAAAATACTGTAGGACCTATCCTCCCCAGAACCAGCAGCAGGGAAACAACAACAACAACACTAACAACAACGACAACAACACTGGGGCTAGCCACACCTGTTATGGATGTGGAAGGACTGGGCATTTCCGTCGAAACTGCCTCAATATCAACAACCAAGGGAATGGAGGAGCAGGGAGAGTGTTGACCATGGGTCAAGGAGAAGCGGTTCAGGATCCCGCTATTGTCACTGGTACGTTTCTCCTTAACAACACATATGCATGCATCATGTTTGATACCGGGGCAGAGCGAAGTTTTGTGAGTAATAAATTCAAACATTTGCTAAAACAACAACCCCAGAAGCTTAATGAAACCTTTACGGTGGAAATGGCTAATGGGAAAACATAATCAACTGGGGAAATCTACGTAGGATGTACCCTAACCTTAAATCACCACGCATTTCAAGCAAACTTGATGCATGTAACTATTAGGAGTTTTGATGTGATTATCGGCATGGATTGGTTGACCCCCCATCATGCCGAAATTATGTGTCGCGAGAAGGCCGTTCGCCTTCATCTCCCAAACCACGAATCCCTAATTATATACGAAGACAAACCCAATACGAACCTTCGTCTTATCTCGTGCATTAAGGCACAGAAGTATCTACAAAAGAAGGACATGGCGTTTCTGGCTCACATAGTGGATAAGTCCAAGGAAGAGGTCAATATTCGAGACATCCCAGTGGCTTGCGATTTCTCGGATGTCTTTCCTGAAGATCTTCCGGGGATACCCCCAGAAAGACAAGTCGAGTTCCGAATTGACCTTGTGCCAGGAGCTACACCCATTGCCAAATCACCCTATAGGTTGGCTCCTGCGGAGATGCAAGAACTGTCAAGCCAACTCAGCGAACTCTTGAGCAAAGGATTCATCCGACCTAGCTTCTCACCCTGGGGAGCTCCGGTCCTCTTTGTTAAGAAAAAGGACGGATCCTTTAGGATGTGTATCTATTATAGAGAACTGAATAAGCTCACTATCAAAAATCGCTACCCACTTCCGCGAATCGACGATCTATTCGACCAGCTTCAAGGAGCGAACTACTTTTCTAAGATAGATCTGCGATCCGGCTACCACCAACTCAAGGTCCGGGAAGAGGATATCCCCAAGACCGCTTTCCGAACTCGCTATGGACATTATGAATTTGTTGTAATGCCCTTCAGTCTAATGAATGCCCCTGCCGCATTCATGGACCTGATGAATCGAGTCTGCCGACCATTCCTCGACAACTTTGTCATCGTTTTCATCGACGATATCCTGGTCTATTCTCGAAGAAAAGAGGAGCATAGTCGACATCTCCGGAAAATCTTGGAAACCCTGCGAACTAAAAAGTTATACGCAAAACTCTCTAAGTGTGAGTTCTGGCTCCGTAGCGTAAACTTTTTAGGTCATGTTGTCAGTCAAGAAGGGATATATGTGGACCCTTCTAAGATCAAAGCCATTGAAGGATGGGCAGTCCCAACGACACCCACAAAAATTCGTCAATTTTTGGGTCTCGCACGCTATTACAGAAGATTCATTCAGAACTTCTCCAAAACAGCCAAGCCACTTACCATGCTTACACAAAAGGGCGTACCATTTGAATGGACCGAAAAGCAGGAGGTTGCCTTCCGAACTCATTAAACGAGCTCTCTGTAGTGCACCGGTACTATCATTACCAGAGGGAACTGAGGACTTCGTAGTTTACTGCGATGCTTCGAATCAGGCTTTAGGCTGTGTACTCATGCAGCGTGGGAAGGTGATAGCTTATGCATCCCGGCAACTAAAGAGACATGAGGTGAATTATACCACCCATGATCTCGAATTGGGAGCTGTGGTCTTTGCTTTGAAGATTTTGAGGCACTACCTTTATGGTACAAAGTGCACCATTTTCACTGACCACAAGAGCCTCCAACACATTTTAAATCAAAAGGAGTTAAACATGAGGCAGCGAAGATAGGTTGAGCTGCTAAACGATTATGAGTGCGAAATCAAGTACCACCCACGCAAGGCTAACGTGGTAGTTGATGCCTTGAGTCGGAAAGAATACTCAAATCGTCGTGTGAAGACTCTTTCAATAACCATTCAATCCCATCTGTCCTCGCAAATCAAAGCAGCCCAGTCTGATGCCATGAAGACAGAAAACAGAATCAGCGAAGCGTTACGTGGAATGGAAAAGAACTTCGAAGTCAAGGAGGAAGGAACATATTATTTCATGAACCGAATTTGGGTCCCTAAACTTGGGGGATTCAGAGAAGTAGTCATGAATGAGGCTCATAAGACACGATACTCCATCCATCCGGGTTCAGATAAGATATACCTGGATATCAAGCAATATTATTGGTGGCCTAACATGAAGGCAGAGATTGCCACTTACGTTAGCAAGTGCCTCACTTGTGCTAAAGTGAAGGTAGAGTATGAAAAGCCCTCGGGACTATTACAATAGCCGGTAATACCCGAGTGGAAATGGGAATGGATTACCATGGACTTTGTGACCACATTACCCAAGACAACTGATGGATTGGATGCCATATGGGTAATAGTGGATAGGTTAACAAAATCCGCCCATTTCCTGCCAATAAAGGAATCATAAAAGATGGAACGATTGACGAGGATCTACATCAAGGAAATTGTGAGACTCCATGGAGTGCCAATATCTATCATCTTAGATCGAGATAGTAGATTCACTTCACGCTGTTGGCAATCGCTTCAGAAAGCTATGGGAACACAACTCGACATGAGCACTGCCTACCACCCACAAACGGATGGTCAAAGTGAGCGAACCATTCAAACGCTTGAAGATATGCTTCGAGCATGTGTGATAGACTTTGGAAGGTCGTGGGATACCCACTTTCCTTTAATTGAGTTTTTGTACAACAACAGTTATCACACAAGCATCAAAGTTGCTCCTTTCGAAGCATTATATGGGCGTAAATGTAGATCACCGTTGTGTTGGGCTGAGGTAGGTGACACTCAGCTAGCAAGAGGACAGACACCAAACAATGCATTAACAGGACCATAAATCATACGCGAAACGACAGAGAAGATAGTTCAAATCAGAGCTCGACTTCAAGCATCACGAGACCGACAGAAGAGCTACACTGATAAATGGCGAAAGCCCTTGGAATTTCAAGTCGGGGATCGGGTGTTGTTAAAAGTCTCTCCCTGGAAAGGGGTGATTCGTTTCGGGAAACGGGGAAAACTAAACCCACGGTACATTGGACCATTCGAGATTCTTTCCCGAATCGGTCCAGTGGCATATAGACTGCAGCTACCTGCCGAGCTCAGCAGTGTACACCCCGTGTTCCATGTTTCCAATTTGAAGAAGTGCTTATCCGACGAAACTCTCGTCATCCCATTGCAAGAAATCGAAATCAACGAGAATCTCATGTTCATCGAGGAACCAGTTGAAATCATGGACAGGGAAGTGAAGCGTACTAAGCAAAGTCGCATTCCGATTGTGAAAGTTCGGTGGAACGCAAAACGTGGACCGGAATTCACATGGGAACGCGAAGACCAGATGAAGCAAAAGTACCCTCACCTATTCTCGAATTCTCAAATCTAGCTTCAAAAAGAATTTCGGGACGAAATTCCCTCTAACGGGGGGATGATGTCACAACTAAGAATTCTAAGGTTTTTGTAAACATTAACAAGAGTAACATTTGTGCCTAAAAATTGAAAGTATGCATGATGTTTATTCAATGACAACAAAATTCCATCAAAAACTCTATACAAACACTTCAAATGGTCAACAAAAGATTGGAAACCCTAAAAAATCCCGGTTTAAGTCCATTATGGACTAAGATTTCCTTACTGGGCCTAATGGACCAATAAGCTTCCAATTTGACTATTTTGGGCTTAGGACCCTTAAATGGGCCCTAATTGGACCCACTTCCATGAAACTTAACATTTTGGGCCATAATGGATCCAAAATGAATTGGTTTACCTTAATGGGCCTTATTGGGCCATAACAAACCTAATAAACTTCAATGGGCCGTGAAACCCATTCTTTCATTCTATTTGGGACGTAAACCCTCCTAAGGGCCCAATGGGCCGAAAACCATCAAAATAGGCCTCCTATTATTAGAACCAAGCATTAAAGGCCCATTCCATCTCTCTTCTTTCTCCCTCTCGACCCACCATATATATAAAAAAGAGAATAATGGAGATAATAATGCCTTGACACCTCATTTTTGTTTAAGGGATAATTAGGAGATTACACACCATGTATCCATACAATCTCACATTCCCATGCATCCATCACTTTGCTTCTTTCTCTCCTCTCTCCTCTCTTATTTACGGCCGAAGGAAGGAACACACACACACACAAACCATTTCAAAACTCTCTCTAAGTATAACACATTCAAGAACACCTCTCCCCTCTCATCAAGAATTTTCGAGAACTAGAAGCATTTCAAGGAGGTTTCAACCAAAAATCACATCAAGTTGCACTCTAGTGGTAAGATCTCACAAATCTAAGTAGCATACTTTCTTTTGAACTCATTCATCCTCCTTACCACCCTAATTTCGTGATCATGCCCTCTAGTGGACCCATCCAAGTTCGAAATCCACTCAAGGTCTTCTTCAAAACCGAAACAACTAAGAAAGGTGAGTTCATAACCCCTTGTTTTCGGTTTTTACTTGTTTTTGGGGGAGAATACAAGTATTATGTGATGATCTATGTGTGTTTGCATGTTATGTGTGTTTTCTTTATTTTTTGGTTGTGATAATATGTAATACTTGTGATATTTCGAGATCTATAGCAAAAAGGGTGAAAGAATCATAAACAAAAACATAATAAACAACATACATCATAGATCTAAGGGTCCTTAAGACTTCTCAAAGGGTCAAAAAATAAGACTACAAGTGTCATTTTTGCAAAAATAACAAAGATTGGGTGTAAATTGATAATTATCGGTTTTATGAGGGCAATAAGGTATTTATTTGTATAAAAGCTGATTTTTATGAAAATAAGACTTCTCAAAGGGTCAAAAACATAAATTTTAGCTTATTGGGCTTTAAATTGGGCCTCACGAGTTTTTGGGCCCAAGGTTGCGAAAAAAATGAAGTTTTGAGGGGCTGAAATGTAAAACTTAACAAACTACGAGTCTAAAACGTAAATAAACTATTTCAGGGGTTGAAAATGATTTTATTACCAAATTGGACTAAAAATGCAAAGTTTTTAATTTTGGGGTCAAAACTGTAAAACTTATGGAAATTGGGCCAAAAATGTAAACTTTTTACAAATAAAGGCGGGAAATAACAAATGCAATAGCTTTGGATTGAAATTACTATTCAAATAAAGTTTGGGTGGAAAATGTCAAGAAAAATGGTTTAAGGACCAAAAATGTCAATTTTCATAAAAAGGGACTAAAAGTGCCATTTTTTAAAAAAAAGGGGCCACAATGGTCAATTTAAAATGATTTTGGGCCAAATAAACAATTATGAATGTTTGGGTTAGAAATATCGAGCTTATAACGCATGATTCTATATATATATATATATATATATATATATATATATATATATATATATATATATATATATATATATATATATATATATATATATATATATATATATATATATATATATATATATATATATATATATATAACTAAAGCTTCGTTATAATTCAAACGTTAAGATATTTTTTAAAAACATTGTGAATAAACATTTAGCAAACAACAAATACCAACAATACGAACTTAAACTCGATAAAACATAAGCGATTCAATGGTTGGGACCAAATACCTTCTATTCGTGCTATTGGGCCTTTGTGGCCCAATATCATGATTATTGGGTCCAATATAATTATACATGTTTATTGGGCCTCAGGTGACCCAATTATATGTCTAATGGACCCTCAATGGCTTTTACATGCTATTGGGTCGTGTGGCCCATTTGCATTGCTAGTAAGGTCCAAATCAATCATATGCGTGATGGGCTAACGTGTCCGTCGGATACTCGACAGCCTATAATAACATACGTGATTAGTGGGCCCCCGTAGTCCTCTTCTCTTCCTCTGTTAGGCTTACCTTTTATCCAAGTAAACATAAATCAGGTTGTTAAACAATGTTATTCAATTTCATTTGGATTTAGTGAGTAATAACGGGTGACACCAATAAGTGTCGGTCGTAGTCTGTAGTTATAATCAAAGTCTCCTGGAGGGAGAGCGAGAGTTTGTGTATAGATCTATACGGGGGTGACTCCCCCACACCTGAGCTGTTCGCTACAGTTAGACTCGGCCAGTCTAGGGTGACAAAATCTTAATTCAATACCGGCTTTCACTAGAATGCCAAGACAGACGAAATAGTCATTATTATGCATGGTTATAACGACTCACATACAGATCCAATACCATCTAAGTAATCATGGGAAATCATATTTATTCGTTGTGACGATACAATAATACAAGACGATCATACTATTTAAATCGGGAAACATCGGGTTTTCCGGGGGAACAACATTATTCACTTTTACTTTCGATAACTATAGTACAAGAATTCATTATGAGAAACATACTACTTTTACACGTCTTGAAATCATTCACGCATATACTTATGTATCATCACACCTATTTCGTAAACCATTGCCGTTTCAAAAAATATCGGATTTTCTGGGTTTTACAAACTACACAAAACATTTTCATATCAAACTTGCTTATGAACTCACCAACATTATATGTGTTGACCGTATTCAAAATAACTTGTATTCTCAGGTAACAGATAAGCTGAAGAAAATTACCAAGTGGGTTAGGATGTTATGTTTTGTGACTCTCAAAAAATTTATGCTATGGATATGTAATCTTTAGACAATGTACTTGATGTAAACAAGGTCAGTTGTAATGTATTAATGCATGGTGATGTTTATGTTATGTTTCATGTATATTCATTGTGATGATATTTTAATTTAAGTCACGCGAGCCCTCGAACGTTTCCGCCGTCTGGTTCGGGGGTATGACACTTTCTCTTGCTTCCAGACGTTCTATTATGTCAATCAGGGATTGCGGTCCAGGCACATCTTCCGGTTGCGGTTGGCTGGATTTCACTGCGGCTAAGATCTAATCGATTTTGTTTTCCAGGCTTAGAAACTCTTTCCTGGAAACACCCATTTTCTTCTTCTTCTTCTTTTTCGTGGGCTTTGAAGTAGAATGTTGGGATCCGCTTGATTCTTCTTCTTTTTCATCAAAGATCATCATCACATCATCTGATCGTTCTGGTTGGGTGACTTCATTCATATCAAAGTCATCAAGACCAAATGTAGGTCCGGAACCGACTTCGATTGCGGTTCCGTCATCTTGAGAGTCATGAACAGCTTGAGTTGGAGGGGGTTGGGATGGACCTGCACCATCTGAAGTGGACTGAGCTTTGCGGATGGTCTCTGCCATTGCGGTCATCCATTCTTGAACCTTGAGAATATTGGTTACGGTGTTGGCATTGTTGATTGCATCTGCCCAGTACTTAGCCACCATTTGAATTTCTTTTTCTTTTTGCTGAAGCTGCTGTGTTTGCCTATCTTTTCGAGCCTGAAAAGCCCTGTGAAAAGCTTCATATTTCTTGATACCAGACTCGGTAGTGGGAAGATCCCGAGTGAAGGTATCATCAGATTCATAACCGTCAAAACCTTGATTTCGCACCGAGGTGTCCCTCGGGTTCACAAATCCTTGCACATTTGTACTCATCGTGCCTAAACCACCTATATGAAAGGTAAGCAGAGTAGGATTTCTTGAGCTTCCTCGGTCTCCTTGACCCGTAGTCAAGTTTGGCCTCGGCTCAGTTCTGGCAAGGACTGAAGAATTGTAATGTGGTTGGGAAGGTGTATCAAGTGTTTGGAGTACAAGGTCAAGTATGGAGTGTAACTCCTATTCCTGAAAGAAATGAAGTTTGGAAGCCCTGGAGACCTTAGGGCGAGAAGAGCCAATTAAATCCTCTTGGGATATAGCTGGGGGAGAGTCTCCACGTTTTGATGAAGCAGTCACGCTTACTGTGTCTGAATGGCTAGGAAGGGTTGAAGCAAGTGGGCCTGCGGGGACCCCAAGGATTACTGGAGTCTTTTGAGAGACTTCAGTATTAGTCCAATCATGCATTTGGCTAGAACTTTGGTTGGTTTTGTGTTTCTTGAAAACAAGGATGGGGACTGAGTCATCATCAGACTCATCTTCAACATTGACCGTAGGGGTCTGAACTGGATCAGAATCTTCATCTGAAGTGACAACGTGTCTGAGTTTACGTTTCTTGGATGGTTTGACTTCTTTGGATGGAGTGTTTTTCTTTTACTTCCCTCTTGAGGTTTTTCTTGAAGAAATCTTCTTGAGTCTTTGGGCTAAAGGAATGTTAGAGAGTAGTAGAAGATGGAGCTGCGGTATGTTCAGGATCACGGGGTGCTGTAGAGGCAAGTATATTCTGATTGGGTAGAGGCGGGGTAGAAAGGTATGGGTCAGTACCTTCTGTAGCCTCAATGTGATCAGTGACTATTTTTGTCTCAAGGCCAACAGTAGTCAAGATATGTATGGGTAAACGTCTTATAGGTCTAACAACAGATTGATCTTTGGAGGTAGGATACATTTTGAGATCACGAGTGACGAAGAAATTGATGTTGCTACCCATGTTGATCTTCGCATCGCGGTGGAGGTCTGAAATGCATAAGGACCAAAACCTTGCAAAAGTGAGCTCGGTAGGATTTGCCCTCGAATTCTCCTTAGGGATGTACTGAAGGAAGTCATCCCATAAGATCTGACCGTAGTTGACGTCGTGGCCTGTGAAGATACTCCAGACGAGCTTCAGCAGTTTGAGGCCCATGTTATCAGTGCCTCCGGTTCTTCCTGACAAACTACGGATCACATAGTGACAGACGAACTGCCAGACCGCAGGGAGTTGGTTTTTCTTGAACTCTCCTATTCCCCTTTAGCTTCTTCTGGTAGCCCATTTGGTAGAGTGAGGAGATGATGTCTGTCACGTTGGGAGAGATGAACTTGGTAGAGGGATGAACCATTAGATTGATTGCATTCAGAAACTTGTCTTTGGTCAAGATGACCAGGGAATCATCCATTAAGTTCAAATGAACTTCTTGCAGATTGTTGAGGGGACGGTACGCCGAGAATGCACATTTGAAAAGTGTGGAAATTGGAACCACATCAGTGAAGGAATCAAAGGGTCCAAACAGTGGGTGATTGGTGATGAACTTGATCATGAGTCGAATAGACTCATTGTAGGAGGAATGATCTTCAAAGATTGCCCTAAAGTTGCTTGAGGCAATGGATGGCGATTGGTTACTTGTGGTGGAATCAGAACAAGCGGTTTGAATGGAACCAGAAGGTTTGGATTGCTTCTTTGAGATGCCATACTTCACCATTTTTGAAAAACAGTTTGTAGAACTTGCAGAAAACTTGAGTGCAAGAAGATGAAGAAGATGTAGATCGTCTAAGAGGGTTCAAAAAGCGTAAAGCTTTCTTGGATGAGAGAAAAAGGTTTTATATGGGCGGATTCCAAAGGTTTATTGTTTTTACTTTATATGTGGTGGTTAAAGATAAAAACCCTTGAGTTTTTATTTTTGCGAAAAGGTTAATTTCAGCCACAAAAACGATTGAAAACAGAAAAGGTTAAATGTTTTTGATTTTCCAAAAATGTAGCATTTAATGAAGTGTCAGGCCCATTATCACACATTTGAGGATCGTGTGGTGAGGGGCTTAAATCCGTTGAATAAAGGTGGAATTTGAACGGATTTGACAGCTTGGGGCAAGATGGATAAGACAGTTTACTTAAAAAGATTTCTTTTATTGGGAAACTGTTTTATTTGATTTCAAACCCAAAATAGGTCTGACAAAAGGATCATTTGAAAAGGAGAACTGATCGGTGATGTGCTATACAAAGAATGTTTTTGAGAATGTTTTTCTAATTTAATGAAGGATCATTAAATAGCACACAACGTCCTTTGGAATTTATGAAGTAGTTGAGAGTTCATTCAATGTGACTGCGGATTGGTCAGTCATTGCGGATTGATAAATCAATGTTGAGAGATTTGTCATTGCGGTGGATGGTTCTCAGACTGCGGTAGAATGAATTGAGATAAACATTTGAACAAGATCAGAAATAACAAACAATATGGACCGAAGAAATATAGGTATGATATATGGTTGCGGTACACAAAGTATACTGAAACCATGTATGATAGATATATTTTATTAGGACCGCATCGGGGACCAGTGATGGTCTGCGGTAACTATCAATTTAAAAAGAATTGCGGGTCCGGATTCATCATTCCTAACATTTGTAAGAAACTGATGAGCTTTGTAGAATCAAGTGCTTTTGTGAATACATCAGCAATATCTTCATTAGTGTTAACAAAAATTAGTTCAATGTTACCTTTCAGAATGTGGTATTTGATGAAATGATACCGTAATTCAATATGCTTCGTCTTAGAGTGATGAATTGGATTGTGGGAAATT
This sequence comes from Lactuca virosa, assembly GCF_052849685.1. Taxonomy (NCBI): domain Eukaryota; kingdom Viridiplantae; phylum Streptophyta; class Magnoliopsida; order Asterales; family Asteraceae; genus Lactuca; species Lactuca virosa. The sequence goes on along the minus strand of NC_136434.1, from coordinate 274,587,819 downwards.
GCTATCGCACTCTCTAAGTCACAGTAAATTGGTATCCTCAGCATCATGTATCCGTAGTCCATAAGTTGTGTTTTCATCCACAAGACTTGTGAACAACAACTGGCTGCGGCCACATATTCAGCTTCTGCGGTAGACAATGAGACACAATTTTGTTTCCTTGATAACCAGCTGACGAGTCTTCCACCAAGAAATTGACAGCCACCTGAAGTGCCTTTTCTATCCAATCTACATCCAGCATGATCCACATCTGTGAATGCTTGTAGGCTGAAGTCATTCCCTGCGGGATACCAGAGGCCTAGAGTCTTGCAGCCCTTTAAATATCTGAGAATCTGCTTAACTGCGGTCATGTGAGATACTTTCGAATCGGATTGGTATCTTTCGCATACACCTATTGCGAAGACAATGTCTGGTCGGCTTGCGGTGAGGTACATCAGAGAGCCAATTATTCCTCTATAAGTTTTGTGGTCTACTGATTCTCCGAAAGGATCAGCAGAAATCTTATATTCGAAGGCCATAGGGACCTTGGCAGAGGAACAGTTGTCCATTGAATATTTCTTCAGTAGTTCAGAGGTGTATTTCTCTTGATGGATGAATATCCCTTGAGGGACTTGTTTCACTTGAAGTCCTGGAAATAAATTAATCTCTCTATTCATGCTCATTTGGAACTTTGCAAATTCATCCACCATCCCCTGATCAGTTGATCCGAAGATGATATCATCCACATATATTTCTACAAGCATAAGGTGATTACCATTTGCCTTTCTAAATAAAGTAGGATCAATTACTCCTCTTTTGTACCTGGACGAGACAAGAAATTCGAAGAGAGTCTCGTACCACGCTCTTGGTGCTTGCTTTAGACCATAAACTGCTTTCTCAAGCTTGTAACAGTGATCTGGGAATTCAAGACATTCGAAGCCCGAAGGTTGCTGAAGATAAACATCCTCTTTCAATTCACCATTCAGGAAGGCACTTTTACATCCATTTGATGTACATTGATATTCTTGTGAGCAACATACACTAAGAAGATGCGTATGGCCTCCATCCTGGCTACTGGGGCGTATGTTTCATCATAATCAACACCTTCAAGTTGACCATACCCCTTAGCAACTAGCCTCGCTTTGTTTCGGATGACCGCACCGGATTCATCCAATTTATTCTTGTACACCCATCTGGTACCAACAACAGTGTGAACTTTTGGCTTTGGAACGAGTTGCCACACTTTGTTTCTTTAACTCTTCCAGTTCCTCTTGCATCGCAGTTATCCAGTCGGGCTCCATTAATGCTTCTATGATGGTTCTGGGCTCGACCGAAGACATAAATGCTGCATAGTGACAATGATCAGATAAATCTCTTGAGGATCGAGTTTGAATACCTTTGGATAGGTTGCCGATGATTTGACATGGTGGGTGGTCCTTCATCCATACATGTAGACGCGGTTAAAGATGATCAGCAGCTGTGGTGGATGGAATGTCTTCAATATCTGAAGACTCTGCGGCAGAAGACGGCAGTTCCCCCTGGACTTGTGAGCAACCCGATGAATTGTCTAGGTCTGGGAAAGTGGGATTACAATTTTCTTGAGCAAGTGAGAGAGGTTCCCCCTGGATTGCGGATGGGAGTTTCCCTAGAACCTGAGAAGGTTCCCCCTGGATGGTTGAGAGAGTGATAACCCTTGGATCGGTTTCTGTGTCAATGTTTTTTATATCTTCGTCGTCTGAATCTGAGGAGACATTTGATGGAAGAGTAATTCTACGGATAGCGACCGGAGTTGTTTCCTCAGGTACTGGAACCTCGATGGTTGTCACTTGATCCAGAGTGGAGCTTTCCCCCTCAACCGGCAATGTGGAAGTATTGAGTGACACATCATTTGATAGAGTAGGACCAGAAACTTCGGCATGCTTCTGTTGAGCTTCTAGAGACACAAGAACTTCGGAGGGTTGAGCAGTCTCTACGGGGTCAAAGAGATCATCATAGTTTATTTCTACTATGTTTAGGGTACCGAGGAGGCTGGGATATCACTTTCCAGGATTGCTTTCGTTTCATCTGAAGGAGCAGTGTTGCGGACGTAATAGACATCGAATTTGACGTCAAAGCTTTCCACTATTAGTCTCGTGCGTCTGATGAGAACCCTATAGGCTACTTTGTTTGTTGAGTAGCCAAGGAAAATGCCTTCATCCGACTTCGGTGCAAATTTGTTTAGATGATCCTTGTTGTTGATCACAAAACATCTACACCCAAAGATGTGAAAGAATCTGACATTTGGCTTGCGGTTGTTATGGCCCTCATATGGAGCTTTGTTGAGACGCTTGCAGACAATGTTTTGAACAAAGCATGCTGTGGCCACTGCTTCGGCCCAGAAGTAGAGAGGAAGATGTGCGAAGTTGAGCATAGATCTGGTTGCTTCTACCAGAGTTCGGTTTCTTCGCTCTACTACTCCATTCTGCTGCGGTGTGTAAGGAGCTGAGAAATTGTGACTGATACCTTTTGAAACCAAGAAACTGTTAAGAAGATGATTAGTGAACTCGGTTCCATTATCACTTCGGATGCGGCGCACTGGTAATTTGATTTGAAGTTCTATTTATTTGATAAAATTGATCAGCATCATAGGATGGCTTGCTTTTGATTGTTTGCTATATTCACAGGCTGAGCAGAGGGTGTCGTTATTGAATTTGAGAATGGGAAGACCTCAGACGCGTTCTCCGGTGACCAAATTGTTTATATACCTGAAGTTAAGATGGGCTAGCTTACGGTGCCATAGCCAGCTGACTTCGGATACTGCTTTGGACAGAAAGCACAGTTGCGGTTTCCCAATGATCAGAGAAACGTCCAAAGGATACATGGTCCCTTCGGACTTGGATTTGATCAAGCAGGTGCTTCTATCACTTGTCATTATGTAGCATAATTCATTATCAAATTCAAACCTGTGGCATGCTTTACACAATTGGCCTACACTGATGAGATTGTGTTTGAGGCTTTCTATGTAAGCAACCTTTTGAATAGAGAAGTTTCTTGTAGTAAGTACACCGTAACCTCGGATTATTCCATTCGCATTGTTGCCGAATGTGACGTTTCCACCATTGCAAATAGGGCTGAAATCTTGAAGGTACTCTAAACTTCTGGTCATGTGCAAGGAGCAGGCATTATCTATTAACCACTCCTCTTCTTGATCCTCCTTGCACATTGCCTAAAAATTACACGGTTAGTTTGGGCACCCAAACAAGTTTGGAGCCTGAGGCGACTGGTGGGTTTTTCAAAGATGCATGAGTTGAGGCTGCAGGGACAGGTTTTATGTCAGTCTTGAGACCTAAACCTGGGTGTTTGTGAACTTTTGAAGTGTTGTGAGATTTAGAAAAGTTACGAGGTTTTTGAAAAGTGCGAGATTTGACTTGAGATGATCCCTTTTGATAATGACATTTACATGAAAAATTTTTGTCATTTACCCTGACAATCTGCTTGGTCAGCAGTCTGAAGGGTGTGGGAACAGTTTTGTGACTAGTCCGAGAAGAGTGAGATCTGACAGAGGTGCTCTTGGAATTTGAAAAAGTACGATTTGAGAGTGTGTGAGCACGTGTAGATTTCCTAGGATGTGATTTCTTAAAAGTTTGAGGTGACTTTAAAAGTGTTGGAGTTGGTAAAATCCCCTTCCATTTTGGATCATCTGAGGAATAGATCTTAAAACCATTGGTTCGAAAAGACTTTACTTTCTTTTGGATTGTGTCAGAAGAGTTTGAAAAGGTTTTAGGAACTGTACATCCCTTTTTTTTGGTTTTCTTGACTGTAGAGTTTTTAGAAAAGTAATTTGAGAAACAAGTTTTTCTGGACTCTTGGGTTTTGAAACTTTGATTTGTCTTTTGTTTTTTGAAAAAATTTCCCTCTTTTTACCACGAGATTAAAGTTCCTCTTTGAAGGCCATTTTTGCCTAAGTGTTTGGTGAACCACAATCAGGGAGATTCAACTGTGGTTTCTTAGATCCATTAGATTGCTTTTGAACACGAGGACTTCATTCATCTGAACTAGAATGTTGTAACATCTCGTTTAAAATAAAATGATTAAATAATAAACCCTGAACCCCGAGAAGTAATCTTATTATTATTTTATATTATTATCGTTCAAAAATTTAAATAATAATTAGTGGGTTGTTGGTTTCGGGAAGCCAAATGACAAGACTTGGAGTTCCGGAGGTTAAAGTGTAATTTCAGGATATATTTTAAAAAGGATTTTAGAAGGCACGGTGAAATTGGTAACTTTTGGAGTTAAGCTAGAAAGAATTTGTCATGGAGGGGCCATTTGGTAAATATTGGATCAAAGTTGAAAGGATTTTAAGGAGTTAGGGGCTAAATAGTAATTTTAGGACCTAATATGAAAGGAAAAGGGGAGGAGGGATCGTTTTTGTCATTATGGATGTTAGTTTTGAAGGGAGCGGGTATAAAACTGTTGCCACGTCCAAAACCCTAACCCTAATAGAAAACTCTCCAGCCGTCACCCCTTATACCTCCCATCTTGCAGACGTCATCCTTACAAACCCTATCTCCGGCCGACACTGCTACCCCTACTGTCGGAGTCACAACCACCACTGAGTTCCCGCTGCCGGCGACAGCGAGGGCCATCGGGAAAGACCGCCGACAGAGCTTCAAACAACCGCTTCCACCCCTCCGCCGTCATCGTTTTCCTCCTCCTTTTGTCGCCGCTGCTGCTATCGTCCGCTTCATCCTCTCTTCTCTATCAATTTGGTGTTGCACCACAGCTATGTCCGCCGCTGCCTTTAAGCGCTCGTTACCGCCGTTGGATGCTGCTGTGGCAGCTTTCCGGTGTCGCTGTCTTCTCCATGCACCACCGTGAGGTGGGTGGTTGTATTTACCCCCGAGCAAGGACGTGTAGGTGTGGGAGGCGTAGTCATTCCTTCGTTGGTGTGGCTGCTTGACCGGGAACCAAAGAAAAACCACCGCCACCACCGTAAGGTGGTGGCTGCCATCGCAACCGTCGCCTGCCACCGATGTGGCTGAGTTCGTAGTTCGCAAGCGGGTGTGTAAGTTGATGTATGGCGTTAATCTTCATGGGTGTATTCTGTTTCGAGTATGTGTTGGGTGTGGGGTTATTTGGCCGGAAAAAGCCACCGCCACCACTTACCACCACCGGCCACCACAAGGTGGCTGTGTGTGTGTGTTCATTTCCCTTTTAGTGTGTTTATTTCTGGGTTGTAAATGTAATTTGAAAATGGAATAATAAAAGAAATTGAAAACCACCACCTTAGGGTGGTGGCTGCCGCCTCCTGCTGCCATTGGCCGCCGTGTCGGGTGGCGGTGTGCCTTGCCTCGTTGAGTTTGATTCGTTTGAGGTGCTTGAAACCCTAATGGGCCATGTAAGCCCTAATGGGCCCAATGAAGCCTAATGGGCTTAGTAAAAACCCTAATGGGTCTAATGGACCATAATTGACCCAATAAAACCCTAATGGGCTTAATGATATTCTAGTGGGTCTAATAGGCCCAATAAAGCCCTAATTGACCTAAAAGCCCAACAAACTGATAAATGGGCCAGTATTTGGGTTGGAAACCTTAATTAGGGTTTCGAAAACCCTAATGCCAATAAAACCCTAATTTTGAGAATTAATCGGGACACACACACGAGAATTATTTAATAGTTTGAAATATTAAATAATAATCATTGCAAAGATTATTCTAACCAATATTGGACTTAATGGATTAAGTCCTTAATGGATTAAGTCCTTAATGGATTAAGTCCTTAATGGGTTAAGTTGGAAACTTAACCTAATCATCATGTTATGTGAAACCCTAATTTCACTTGGGCCTTAAGTTGGGCCTTTCTATTGGGCCTTGATGATTGAGATAATAATGGGTCATCCAAGAACAAGCAAATGGGCTAAAATAATTTAATGGGCCTACGGTAAGACCATGTAAGGGGTTATGGCCAAATTTAGAAAATTGGGCTATAGATGGGCCATAGTTTGGGCCTTTATGATTATGAGATATTGGGCCCAATTGGGAAAATTGGGCCATGTGTCGGGCTTTGGTTCCCGGGGCACTTAGGTGTAAGACCTTGGATGGTTTCCTCGGCATCCTAGGTCAAGACCTCGGGGTGTTCCCGAGGCACTTAGGTGTAAGACCTTGGAGGGTTTCCTTGGTATCCTAGGTCAAAGACCTTGGGGGGTTCCCGAGGCATTGGGTTAAGACCATGTGGGGGTTCCAATGGCACCCGGTGTAAGACCCTGGAGGGTTTCCAAGGCTTCCCTATATGTTTATATGCATAGCTTGTGAAGTTGATATGATTTACATGAGTATGTGAATAAGACCTTGTAGGGTTTCCATGGCATCTTTACATGTGTATATGCATGCTTATGCGATTGTTACGGTTTATGTAGCTGTTATAGTTGATATGGATTATGTAGTTATTTGGATTGTATGGGGTATGCTTTGGGGAACTCACTAAGCTTCGTGCTTACAGTTTTGTTTATGGTTTCAGGTATCATCGATTTGGAAAAGAAGGGCTCGGATTGATCGCAGTGCACATACCTATGATTTCCGCAATGAATGATTTTGGGATAAACTCTGATAAATATTTTACTTAATGATGATTTGAAATGTTTGAAATAAATGGTATCAATGTTTTAGCTACATTTAAAAATGAAAATTTTACTCTTGATTTTTGGGTCGTTACAAATCTTCAGGATTTTGGGAGCATTGACCATACTCGAAATTTTCTATAGGCAAATCTTGATGAATTGGCTGAATGATCACTGAACTCTTAACTGTGGGTTGCGGTAAGGAAGAATGGACTACCGCAACATAAGTCTGAGTTGTGTTCTTTGTGGGACATTTGATCAGAGGCAATTTGTCTGACTGCGGTTCAGAATTGTAGTAGGTGGTACTGCAGTCTGAAGGCAGTGATGGGAAGTTCATGAGAACTTCGGGTTCCATAAGAATTTCTTCATCAGCAGCTGATGAAGTTTGAGAGTTGGGATAAATTGTGCCAGAGATACGAATTTGATCATTTGAGTGACCCGAATTTTCAGGAAGAATTTCCTCAATAACACAATTATTAATCAGATTATGAAGTCGACCAAAATGAGTTTTGATGTCCTCATGAAAGGTTTTGTCATTGACTGGGAAATGGAACTCTCAGTCAGGAGGGACATAAAGTCGGTCTTTGTTAAACCGGGGTGAGGAATCCTTTGCGGTAGGATACCCATTGGACCAACCCCAATTATAGGTGTTATATACGGTTCCATTGTTCACAAGATTTTCAATAGCTTCACTTTCATTGAACAGTTTTTCTATTAAAAGATTTAAACGTACAATTTCAGTTTGAGCTAAATCTCTCTGATCTAATGCTATGCCTAATTGAGTTTCACATAACATTCTTGCATCCTTTTCTAATTCTAAGTCCTTTTCTAGCATGGAAACTTTGAGTCTTTTGTCTTCTAATCGTCCTCTAACAAAATTTTCCTTTTCCCTTGATGTCATTGATATCTTCATCCTTATCTCCGGATGACCACACTTGATGGTCTCTCTTGACTTGGGCTACGTATGCCCTTGCTTTCTCTTTTTCTTCCATTTCTTGAGCCATTCTGAGATAGAATGCTCTGTCTTTCACTACATTTCATGTGCAATCTTTGGGGAAGTGATTTTCCTTGTTGCACTTGTGACAAATTACAACATCAGATTTTTCTTCTGCTGAGGTACCGGAGTCAGTTGTCTTGACAGGCTGCGGTGCCTCTTTGGGTTGAGTGTTTTGAGATTGCGGTGCTGGGTGAGGATTTTTGGGATATCGTGACTGAGTGTTCTGAGGATTAAATTTGCGGTTGAAGGGAGGTTTAGTAAACTGCTGATTTTTGCGAAAAGATGAGGGTGGTAGTCTCTTGAATTGTTGACTAACTAGAACAATAGCGTTTTGAAATTCTTCTTCATCATCGTGTTTTGAGTCTGCTTCGTATGACTGCAGAGGGTTGTCATACGAGGGTGAATAAGATTGAGTGTGAGGTGCTTGTGCTACAAGAGCAAGTGGTCCTCCGAAGTCAGCACAGTCTTTGAGTACGGTTGATTCTTGTGCTTGCAGTTCACCATATAGTTTGTAAAGAGATAAAGAATGAATTTTCCTATCTCCTTGGACTATCATCTTAGTCGTAGTCCAATGTCTACCCAAACCATTGAGAAACTGAAGATTTGTCTCATGGTTACTTCGGATGGTGCCCGCAATAGATAACTTTGTGACAATTAAGTTGAACCTCTTGAAGGAATCTTCCAGACTTTCACCAGCACGAGCTTTGAAGTTGTTGAATTCGTTGAGTACAGTTGTAAGCTTCTTATCTTGAGCTTGTTCTGTACCTTCATATAAGTTCTTGAGAACATCCTAGATTTCTTTGGCTGACTTGCAATTTATGATGATGTTGAAGTTGTCAGGAGCAACTCCACAAGATATCTCATAAAAAGCAACAACATCGTTTTCCATCTTATCAAGATCACCTTTGGTGGGACGATTCATGGCTGGTTGACCTCCTCCCAGTCTAGCTTGAGTGCCATCGTTCTGAACTGGAGTAAGAACAGGGACATGAGGTCCTTCTTCTACAGATCTCCATACATCTCTCCCAAGTCTTCGTAGATACCTCTCCATTCTTTGAGACCAGTGATGATATTCGTTTGCCACCAGTATTGGAGCTCTATTCGAACCTCCAACACTGTTAGAAACATTGAGAGATAATGCTTGTGCCATATTTCCTTGTTTTTGAAAAGATTTTTTTTGTTTTTTTTAATAAATGAGCTCCAGTGGTATAGAAGGCCTTTTAAAATCAGAGTTCTTGTTTAAATAGCAACCACTTTGGCTCTGATACCAATTGTTGAGAGAAAAACTTGAGTAACACATTTGAACAAACGTTAGAACAAGTAATAATGTGGAATGAAGTTTAACTCAGTGGATCATAAAGCTCAACAATAATAATAAGTTAGAGTTAGATAGTTAGATAATTAGGTGCAGAAATATAAGGAAATATAAATGAAAACAAGTATTATATCAAGAAGACACTATAAGCTGATTCTTAACAAGGATTGCAGACAATCCAGGTTAGTAAATGAGATCAAGCTTAGCGATTAAGTCAAGCTAACTTTCTCCGAAGAGATAACGATCTTAATATTAGAATCTGAAGATCTTTTAAGACAAGAGTATGAGAGAGAATGCGATATTTCAAGATAGAGATAGAATAATCGATTCACTTTTCATTAAGAACGAGAGAACTCTATTTATAGAGTCTCAAGGATTACAAAGTTGAATCTATCTAAAGGTTGCCATGCAAGGCACACTAGACAAAGAAGTGTAAAGACATAAAACAGATAAAACTAAAACTAAGGTTGATGACTTCAACTGCGGATGCAGTTCTTGATTGTGGTGTGGAACTTGACTGCGGATCTAGTTGATAGCTTCAAATCTCTTCAAGTTTAAGAGGTTCACTTTTATGTTTCAACAGTTTTCAATCGAGACTCTTGAGACTTCAAAACATATTCCACTTTAACACCACTAATTGAATTCTTTCTTCCAGTATCAGCCAAAAATTGAACTATCCAATTCATCTTAGAGTTCAGATTCTTGAATAGCTTACCTAACATGATCAAATCATCATGTATATCTTCCTCATGAGGATTGAATTGCAACTCAACAAAGGAAACCATGAGATCATATTCATCTGCTTCAGCTTCAGTAATGGTTTTCTCATGGTTTGTTGATTGAGAAGAGAAAAGTTTAGCAATAGGTTCTTTCATTACACCAACAAAAGTTAGAGAAATTGCAGTAGTACACGAAGGTAGAGTAACTGATGTAGGTGGTAGAGAAATTGGTTGTGGGGGAGGAACAAGAGAAGTTTGGATTGTTGTTATTTCTATTGTTGTTGTTTCGATAGTATGTATTCCTTCATCCATGTTGACATTTGTGTCCTTATCAAATAAGTTTACAGTGATGTCTGGAATTTCAACCTCCTCCATAAAGGACTCAGTATTCTAAACCCCGGATGGTATAACTTTCATTTGCTCAAAGATTGTTGTGGTCTGTTGTGAACCAGAATTGATGTTTACATCCGTATTAGATAAGTTTTCAATGACATCAAGATTACTTGTCTCCTTGAAAGTTGACTTGACAAAGATATCTCTTCATGGTGACACATTAAATGAACCTCCCATTCATGTATCTGTAACATCAATATCATGATCTGATTCGAAAACTACATCTGATTTCTTATTCTCAACAGGAGTTTGCTTTCGCTTCTTCAATTTATGAACCACATCCAAAGTACTTCTCTTTCTTGATGCAGGAGAATTAGGAGACAAAATCTCTCAAATCACAACTCCTCTTCGTGTAAACTGTAGCTTTTTAACTCTTTTTGAACCACTCTTTTTTGCAGCTGGTTCACCTTCTTATGTAATTGTATCTGTATTAGGAAGAAGATTCTCCATGGGAATCGTCTCAGCTATTGGCTCAACAGTTTCGACAAATGGCTCTTGAGTAGGTTTAGTGCTTTTAAAATCAGAAGGTTTCCTAGAAGATTTCTTAGTTCTTTTGAGTTACCAGACTTCGTAGGTACAATCTCTTTAGCCATTTCTTAGTGTACTTCTTTTGCCTTTTCTTCATGTTTCTTTTTCTTTTGACCCTTAGATGCTTTCGATGTACTTTCAGCACCCTTAGATTTAGCCTTTTGTGGAAGAATAGCAGATGAAGTAGTTGTTGGATTATTGTCTAAGTCCATAACTATTTTGGTATGTACTTGACCCGATGGTGCATGGTCCTTTTGGGTTGCCTTCACCAAAGCAACTTGATAGGATGAATTATGGAGAGAAAGGATTAATTATGATTTATTAATATATTATATGAATAATATATTAAAGGAGAAATCATATTGTTTAATTAATATTAGTCAAGAATTAATCAGAATTAATTTTGTGGCTAATAGACATTAATTAAATAAAGGGGACTAGAACTGTCAATTGTGTGATAGTTGAATATTGGGCTAATGGACTCCATATTAAAGGAGTGCATTAAATCTATGGGGAAACCCATTAGAAATCGTCAAAGGCCTCTAAAGGAGGAGTCCATGGGTTGCTTAGGGCCTAAGCAGTCAAATTAGGGTTTCCTTGTTAGATAACCCTAATAGCCTCACTATTTAAGCACCCCTAGGGCACCAAAAACGTGGGGATCTTATTCCTTAGGGTTTCTAGATGTTTTTGAGTGCCTCTCCTCTTCTCCTTCTTCATCCTCTTGTTCTTGGTGTTTGTGAGCCATTAGAGGAGTGACATTTGTGACTCTAAGCTTTTCAGAAGCCAATTACAACAAGGAATAGATTGTTATTGCTACATAACAATCAAGGTAAAATCTAAACCCTATTCTTATGTTTATATTGATTATTACATGCTAGATCTAGGGTTTATGGCTTTGGATGATTATTTCATGTTCATTAGACAAACTAGATCCAAAGCTTTAGGGTTTGCATGTACACCATAGGAATGTTGTAGTGCTCAAAACCGATCAGTGGTATCAGAGCCTAGGCTGTTTGTATGATGAATTGATGCTTAATTGTTCATTGCTTGCTTGAAAAATCGAATTTTTTGGGTTCTGACTAGCAGAATCGCCGAGTCCATGAATGGACTCGACGAGTAGGTCCTACTCGACGAGTTCCATTGTGGACTCGACGAGTCCAAGGGTCTGTTGCCGGATTTTTCGATTTTTTCACCAGTTTTTGTTGAGGATAATTGCCAAAACTCGTTTTTCTTGCCAAAATCCGAATTTTTAATTTTGGAATGATTATCCTCATCAAAATTGATGGATTTGGTTATAAATGGATAATATATGATTATTATTAGTCAAATATTTGACCTAGTAAATTTTAAAAAGTTTCAATTTACACCCCTTAGGTTTTATAGTTTAAATTGAACTTTAAAAGTTTTAGTTTTGAAATTTAAATAGTTAAACCCTAATATTTTGAAAGGTTTCAAAATTTGTCCTCAAGTTTTGGAATTAAAATTTTTTGATTAAAAAGTTAATTTGGAAATATTTAAATTCTAAACCCTAATGTTTTTTGAAATGTTTCAAAACTTGCCCTCAAGTTTTGAAATTTAAATTTTGCTTAAAAGTTTGATTTTAAAATGTTAAATTCTAAAACCCTAGTTTTGAAAAAGTTCAAATTACACCCTTATGGTTTTATTAAGTTAACTAAAGGTATAATTAAAAGAAAGTTAATAAATCCATTTTGATATGGTTTATATTTAATTTAAATTAAAAGTGTAATTTATAAAATTAAACCACCTAGTATTTTAAAAGTGTAAAATACACCCTATACTATATATAACATTAAAAGTCTAATATTATATATGTATAACTTAAACTGCTAGTCTTACCGTTAGTAGGCCTCATTCACGAAGCTGGTCTATATGGGGTGTTTAAGGAAATTGCCTATAAAATGGCGATTAAATGGGTATCCACTCTTACCCACCGCACTCTTGACTAGTTGAGGGTCGTTAGCCGAACGGGTAGGATAGGGCAAACCCCTCTCCTCATTAAAAGTATAATGAATAAAGTAACTAAATGTTTTTACTAAATTCCCAAATCTTAGTTACTTTAGGAAAAAGTGAAATCGATGCAATTCCATGGAATAACACTTTGTACCCTTGTCAAGACAATTAGTGGAGCGTGTGTGGTTAACCGGCAACACTAAGTTGGGTTTGGCATTGGTAGCGAAGGATAACTCGATGTTTGTCATAGATTGATGGAGCGTGTGTGGTTAACCGGCACATCGATTAGGTGATTGTAACATTGAGGGCACCACGTACATTCGCATGATTATTCACACCTTATTTGTGATCCTCGGCATCCCAGTCACAAATGAAGGGCATAATAGAGATTAAACATGACATTGAAAAGTTCAATGAATCTCAAAAGATCTAGGAGTTTCAATTCATTTAAAACTTAACCTTCCTTTCGTTTTTCATGGTGGAAATTGGTAAATCGTCATTTACCTACCTTCAAATGTTCTGCGAGTTGGATTACGACATCCTTTTTCCAATTTGTAGGATATTATGTTGGGTCCTAGCCTTAATATCTCATTTGGGTGTTTTATTAAGGACTCAATCAACTAAACTTGAATTTTCTCCCGTTTCATAGATGTCAAAGTATGACAACTATGGTCTTCCTAAATCCGTTGGAAAAAAGTTTTCTATGTGAAGATGATGTTCCACGATTGTATTGTGGAAATGGAAATCATGCTTCATTTCCTCTACCTCCTCCAATAATTCTCCCTGACCCACGTGTTCGAAGACTTGAAAAGTTCAAGGTCATTCAAGCCCTATTGGCAAAAGACATGAAAATGGAAAGTCTATATGTGCTCATGTCTTAGATAAAAGATTACATATTGATAGATTGGGATTGTTAGGTGTCGATGTTTAAAGTAAGTTGGCTGTTGACTTGGTTCTTAAGTCACTTCCAGAATCATATGGTAAGAGATTACTATATGATGGACCGCGACATGACCCTTATTGATTTGACTTATTTGCTTATTGCTGCTAAATCAGAAATGATTTGGCGCACCGGTCAACAAATTTGTCTGGTAAATCAATATCCCAACCTTCTATGGGCAATGGTAACATTGGAAGTCTAGAAAAGTTTTCTCTACGCAAGAGAAAAGCTGAGTCTGAGATAGTCTCGTGTACCATTCCATAAGAATCCATGTGTTTCTACTGCCAAAAGAGGGGGCATTGGTTACGAAGTTGCCCTGACTACCTGAGAGATCTAAGAGATGGGAGAGTCAAGATGTATGACTCTGCTTTAGGTAAAATACACTATCTAACTCTATTAAGTTCCTATTTGGAGATTCTTAATACATGATGTGATAAGATTATATTTCGATGTTTTGAAGGATCGAAGAAAGGAAAGGAAGCTTAAAGGAAGGAGCAAGCTGAGTCTGATCGCGAAGAAATGGATTTCGATCGCATGATTCAAGGATCAGATATTTAAGCTACTACTTTAGAGTTAGGATAAATTGCTAAGTAATATTTACATAGTTTTCATTTGTAATCGCATTGTAAGGACAATATTTTTCCGCAATAAAATAAGTTTTGATTTATCTTATTTATGTTTCCTTGCGATGGATTTTATGAAAATTGGTGTTTGAATGGTTCTATTGTTAGCAATATTGTGAATGGATTTGATTCTTGGTTATGTTATTTGTGGAAATGTCATAAATTTACCAAATGAGGAAAGTTTCTCATCACCCAAGTTTCAATTGGACAGAAACTTGGAATCATGCAACTGGTATTGTGTGATGAATGAAAACCTTCGTATTTGGGGAATTGAAACTAATTCTTTGTTCACATAAGTATGTGAGTCAAGTGAAGGACTAGGAGATCTGGTACACAATTTTGTGCATTGGTCAAGTCCACCACAAAGAACGATGAGTTTATTCGTCATGATTTACTAAAAGTCTAGTAAACGTGATTATGCTTACAAGATTAAGTGTAATTCTAAATTATTGAAAAGCTTCAATGAATGGGAGAACGAATAAGAAGAATCAATGAAGGCAGAAAGATAAAAGGTTCTACAATCTAAGAAGAAGGGAGAGTACTTTTGTATCGTGTTTTATGATCGTCTTGGTTATTGTAGGAACCATATTACAATTCATCCTCTGAGGATACCTTAGTGCACTAGTTTGGCTAAGAAGAGGAATGGTGAATTGTAGAAATGGTTAAGTCAATAAGATGTATCGTACTTCGTTCCAATATCAAGTCTTAGAGTCATACTCCAAGATTGTGAATTGAGTGAGATAATCTTAAGTGGGAATGTTCTTACACTAAGCACATTTTGGTAAGTTGTGATGTCTTGGATAAGACAAAGACCAACTAGTACCAAATTGTGTGTAGGTTTGTCTTGACATAGACACACACTGACTCTTGAATATTTGTTTTGTCAAGAAATGTTTCTTGATAAGAGAATCTTATATGTCAAGAGGTCAGTGGGAGTCTAAAGATCTTGAAAAGGTTCAAGAACAAATCAAGAAGTAAAACTCTTAAACACTAGCACACGACGTGAGGATTGTAACCTATCGTGTTGACATAATTTTATTTCTGTGCCAATCCAGTTGAGTGATTATGCATATGAGTTCTACGAGTTCTCAATTGAATGCATAAGGGCAAACACCTTGATCAATGAAAGTACATTGACTGGCATAAGTGAGTTGCTAAATAACTTGGAAGCAATGGTGGGACCCTTGATGGCAAGAAATTAAGAATGAACAAGTTCTGTCCATAAGAAGTTGAATTTGTCACAAACATTATCTTACGATTATGCTTATGACAAATTTGCATGGATAGGAACACATGCACCATAAAATCTAAGTGTCATAAGGTTTCTCTCCTACATGAAAATGATTGTGAGGAAACGCTTTCACTAAGAGAGATTTTAAGGAGATAGCGATTATGTAAATTGCATTCTCAAATTTGATTATGATTACGACATCCCTTTTCATAGTTCGAATTGTGAGATTTGGCAATTAGTTTGAACAATCGAGACTTACTGCTATAAGTTCTGGAATTGTTTAGATGCACATGTGAGCTGTCTAAAGTAAGGTGTATGAGTTTGAGATGCTTAGATAAAAGCTTATCAAAGCATATCGTATTAGAAACAATGAACTTTGGAAAGTCAATAAGTATTGTCTTTTAAAAGTCCAACTGTTTTCTGAATACGTGTCAAAGTTAGTGGGAGCATAAATGTTATGCTGGTATAATCATCATGTTAGTGGGAGCACGATTATTATTGCAAGTTAGCAATGTTAATTATAGAAAACAAAAGTTTCACTTTGCAAAGTTGCATAGGTTGAAAAGTTGTTTTGCTATAATGAAGGGAGAGAATAGTATACTTCGTTTCAAATCTAAAGGTTTAGATTGAGAAATTTTAATCAAATTTAGTCAAAAAGATATATGAATGATATGTTGAAAGGATTCAACATAAGAGAATTCTATATATATGGAAATATTTGTTGCGTTCTCACACTCGATTATGATTATGGCATCCCTTTTCATAGTTCGAATCGTGAGAACATGGCAAATATAAATATTATAGCAAAAGACTGGTAAAGTATCATGTCATTGTAATATTCGACCGTTCTAAAATTTTCCGTATGCCTAGGGCATTAAAAGGGAAAGAGGACTAGAATCGGATTTGACTGAATTAGTTAAACAACTGTCAAGGATAATCTAAAGTTCGCCAAGGATTGGTCGCTTGTGAACAATTGGAAGTATAGTAATGGAAGGACCATATTGACATTATTATTATTAGATTTGATTCTATTAATAATGAGTTGTCATATGGCAAATATGGAAATGTTTCCTTATTGGGAGTTGGACGTTAAGGATCTATGTATAGATTAGAAAACTTTTATGCAAGAAAGATGTTCAAAGGAATGTACTTTGAATGTGAGACTTCACATCTATGGAATTGTCTTGTAACAATATCCATTAGAGCATTTTGTAATTTCATTGGCCGAGTCTTGGTGACTTTTGTGTCGTGACATTACGAAAGGACTGTTGCATAAAGTGTTAGAATCTAACATATTCTATAAGTGGCAAGAATTTGGTATTATTACACTTATGGTAAGGATTGGGAATTGTAAAAATGAGGGTGATTGAAAATGTTATTAAATTATACTATTTCACAGAGTAAGGACCATAAGTAAACATAGTGTGCATGCTAAGAGCATAGAACAATTGCCGTTATAATTCAAGTAAGAAGTTGATTACCCGAAACAACAAATAATGAGTAATCAATATGGTGATTAAATAAAAGTGTTTTATTTATACTCAAAAGTTTGGGGCCATATAAGATTAGTATTATTCTTGTGTTTCAATTTGCATGTTTTGACTTCCTAAATAATTGAGTTATTTGAGAATAATCGAATTATTTGAACGTTCCACAGTCGCTCATAGTTTGGGAGTAAGTATGAAAGAAGATTGTCATGAATTGGTGTGTAGATTGTCTAAAGTGTATTAGACATAACAAAAGTTTGCTACAACGTTCATGGGTGCTTACGAATATGATTTGAGCATTGGATTAAACCCATGCTCACTTGGATCGCTTCATGGATTTTATCACGAGTGATTGGTGAGACGATAATATCTTATATTCTTGAAACCGAGATGTGTGAGTTGTATCTTGCGAGTCGGTTACACATTGATAATATGTAAACGCACCAGTAACTTGGTGTTATAAAACGTATTGTTGTGTGTGATTCGGTGAGTGAGTACAAGCGAGCATTGAATCGAAGTTTATCCGTTCCTTTTACCCAAAGTGGGATAAAAGTGATATCTGTGGGCCCCTCGATGATTTAGTGATGACAAAGGAAAGTGCTCGGCCGGGCCAGGACTAATTTGATTTGTTCAATTAGTCAGTTGTCATAAATCAGAAATCGGGAAACGACACATAGACTGAGAGAATGATTTCAATCCATGTCTCACGTCTATACGATATCTAGAATGGAGGAATATATGATCCCTTATCTAAAGGACGCGTATCTGATAAGATCAGAGTTGACAGCGGCTTTTGAAAGCTACGATTGCGGATCAGGATCTGAAGTCATACGCAGAATAGTTATTAGACTTATCCAAGTGGGAGACTATTGGATTAGTGTCTAAGTCCATAACTATTTTGGTATGTACTTGACCCGATGGTGCATGGTCCTTTTGGGTTGCCTTCACCAAAGCAACTTGATAGGATGAATTATGGAGAGAAAGGATTAATTATGATTTATTAATATATTATATGAATAATATATTAAAGGAGAAATTATATTGTTTAATTAATATTAGTCAAGAATTAATCAGAATTAATTTTGTGGCTAAAAGACATTAATTAAATAAAGGGGACTAGAACTGTCAATTGTGTGATAGTTGAATATTGGGCTAATGGACTCCATATTAAAGGAGTGCATGAAATCTATGGGGAAACCCATTAGAAATCGTCCAAGGCCTCTAAAGGAGGAGTCCATGGGTTGCTTAGGGCCTAAGCAGTCAAATTAGGGTTTCCTTGTTAGATAACCCTAATAGCCTCACTATTTAAGCACCCCTAGGGCACCAAAAACGTGGGGATCTTATTCCTTAGGGTTTCTAGATGTTTTTGAGTGCCTCTCTTCTTCTCCTTCTTCATCCTCTTGTTCTTGGTATTTGTGAGCCATTAGAGGAGTGACATTTGTGACTCTAAGCTTTTCAGAAGCCAATTACAACAAGGAATAGATTGTTATTGCTACATAACAATCAAGGTAAAATCTAAACCCTATTCTTATGTTTATATTGATTATTACATGCTAGATCTAGGGTTTATGGCTTTGGATGATTATTTCATGTTCATTAGACAAACTAGATCCAAAGCTTTAGGGTTTGCATGTACACCATAGGAATGTTGTAATGCTCAAAACCCATCAGTAGTAACCATTAAAGCTTGGTATTGAATTAGTAACTAATACGTATGATTAATTAATTTGAGCATCGAATCAAAAATCCTTACAACATATCGAAATATTGTAACATCATTCACCAGGACCTTTGGAACCGACATTCATGGAAACTCTATTGTATCAACATCATTAGGAAATAATATATTTTCCTGAATATATAATTCCCTTAGAATCAACCCCCAAAACCTAGCACTCAAAACACCTGATGCTACTTTGGAGTGTGAAATAGAAGTCCCAAATTATTCCCATAATAATGATGCATAATCAACATCAAGTCCATAATATATCCCAACCATATTCAAATAAACTTCAAGTTTCGCCTTGTCTAACCCTGAACTTTGTCCTGTTAAGAATCGAAGAATAATGTCAAACAATAAACTCCAAATACATGGGAAAATGGACTTCTTGAATTGACGGATAACTGATAAAGTGGGTTGATGACCCATCTTATTGAACATGTGAATGGCTTGTTCAACAGTAACATCATAAAATGTACTTGTAGATGGTAACTTCAAGATTTGGGCAAATTACATCTCGGTTAACTTCTTTGTTTTATTGGACATTAACTGAAACATAACAATCTTCATCGTTTTGTTATACACAGCAGTAGAAGCCGCCAAAGAGAGCCATTGCATTAGAATTGCAAGAGTGGATGATAAAGCATAATGAAGAACATAATTTTTCAAAACCTATACAATCATCCAGAGTTCTTCAGGATAAGCATTAAGCAACGGATTAAGCCACAAATTAGTGTGTTGAATCTTCATCATCGGTTGTGAAACCTTTTCCTCATTAGTGTTAAATTGATCAACAACGTGTTGCTCAACAGCCATTGAGATCATTTTGGAGAGAAAATTTTGCGATTAGAAATTAGGGTTCTTGAGAGAATTCTGAGAGCATAAACTTGAAATTGAAATGAACAGTTTCCTTAAGTAACTGACATGAAGTTTGAATTCAAATCATTGCCCAATCAGATAACTCCATGTGGAATATGAGTTACTTAACCCTCACTGAAAAAACTGCCACGTATAAAAGTAATAATCACTTTTTGCCTCGGGTCTCGTAAAAATCTTGAACCGTTAAATCCACCAGATCTTTCGCATCTCCCAACCAAAATTGAACCGCCATTACTTCCCATACTAGTAGAGAACTATCCTTCGTTATGAAGGCTAGGCTCATTCACTCATTTACAGTGTTAAATTTTATTAGAATATTTCACGAATTTTTCAAAAAAAAAAAAACCGGAAATTTTATTTTATTTTGTTTAGGTAAATAAAATGACGAAAATAATAATTAAAAAAAGATTTTTCATATTTTTCCTTTTATTTTGCATTTTAAAATTATTTTTAGATTGCGTCTCACGGTCTCACAAAATTAACATAGTCTCAAATGAAGCTGAAAATATATATATATATATATATATATATATATATATATATATATATATATATATATATATATATATATATTCTGAACAATCCTAATCAGGGGACCTACTCATTAGTTATAGAGCATAGCAATTCCCTCCATGATTTCAAGAAGGAAATCTCACTATTAAACTGGTTATGAGAGTTCAGATAGCCCACTTTCCATATAACATGTTTGCAATACCAACCAATGTATATTTTATTAAGTGACCTGTACGTACACTTTTTTTAGTTTAGTGCTGATTGGGATATGACCATGTTTTTGTGCAAGTGTTCTCTTCCACTAACATACAAACCTTAAAAATCATTGATTCTCATACAGTATACCCGTGATACACCATTAACAATCTTTAGCATGGAAAAGTACTTCAAGCTTGTTTTTCGCTTATTTCGTGATTCTAATATGATATCTCTCTTGAACATATTTCATTTCCAATGCTATCTTCATATCTTCTTTATTTTGGAAAACTAAAATTGTTTGACGGTTATTTAGAGTTAAAACAATGGTAATGAATGATGTAATCCCCATAGAGTAGTTTTAGTTTATTTAAAATCTGAAAAATAAAAACCGGATTATCCTTCTCAATTTTCTGGTCCCTTGTATTATGGTTATTAGATTGAGTTTCACCATAATCCAACATACATTCATATTTTCTAATGGTTTCCATTGTGGATGTACGTTTGCATTATCTATCAACATAAACAAATTTTCTTAAAATTTGGCCAATTCATCTGCGTCATTTGGAGGCCCATTGTAAGCAACTTCTTTGCATTTACGCTGCCCATGAACATCTTAAATTTTCACATTGTAACTTGTGATTTGTATCCCGTGTCTAGTAGATTTACAAATAGTCGCACCGTATGGGAGCCATATTTGTAACGACAATAAAAACCGAAATTTATCAAACTCTCACGGAAATGGGCTTGAGTAGTAAAAGAAAAGAAAGAAAATTCACCTCTATTATTAAGCTTGAACTATTAAAATAAGAAATTAATAACAATCTGAAACTAAATCTCAAATTCTACCAACGATGAGGTAAAACATAAAAGAAGAAAAATAAATTATATTATTGTTGGTCATTTACGGTTCACAAAATAATACAATAAATGAGCTATTCACGATTGACTTCTGGGTAAGTAGACCGGGTCTTGGTCTTACTATCCTGATCCTACCATCATTTTTATGAACTTACATACAAAACGATTCTATTGCAATCCGATAAAGTTTTCATAGATAGGATCTTAGAATTTTACAATCCTACTCAATCATGATGATCTTGTGTATTTGTAATTTAAAAATTTTAATTATTATATATGTTAAACCATTGCACGGATAATGTCTATTTTTGTAAATTTAAGCAGCGATTAAGTTACATGAAATTAATTCCATTTAGACAAAAGATGTTGAAATCCTTGAGTTGCTTTGTGAATTCTAACGGTATTCATGGATTACAAAACAAATATGGGAGTTGAAAGAAATTGAACTTCAATTTGTATAGAATCATGTGATTGTGTTACACTTGAAAAGTCAACACTCCAAAAAGATGTTTTTCAATTTCCAATAATTCAAAAACACATGTTTAACAAGTAAAGATTAAACATAACAATTACATGTCCAATATATTTTTTGTTCACCTGAAATATTTTGAAAACAATAATAATTAATTAAAACAAAATAATCAAATGTTCAAAAGCCATTATCATATTGATTTTAATAATTTATAAACAACCTAGTATCACAATATATCGTTTATATAATAAACTTTCTCTTATTAATTTCAATATTCAACTAACAAAATAAACATTCTATCTGGTGCAATCGGATATCCAAGCGAATAGTCAAATGACATTAACACTTCACCAAAAATATTCCAAATTGACGTGCCTTCCTCACCAATTACCCACCTAAAATCCATTCACAAAGAAAAATAAATGCATTAGGCAATACCTTCAACGCCTCTACAATGGCAATTTATCACCGGAAACTGTTATCGGAACCAGATTCCAACCAAACTATAGACTGTTCCGCCTGTGGTCTAACCTGCCCATACGACTGCGACTACGTAACAATCTACTGGCCACCACAGCCACCACAATTACCACCATCATCAACCACCACTGACGACAGCTCCACCACCCATATCTCACCTTATGTGGTCGTCATAGTCGCCGTGATTGCCAGTGCAGTTCTGTTTATCAGCTACTACCTTATCATGAAAAGATATTGTATTCGATTTCGTCAACCCTTTGCCACTCAAATCAACCAAGAATCACGGGACTTTATGAACGAAGATCATCAGCCGGAAATTGATCACCCCATCTGGTACATCAACACCATCGGCCTCCAACCGGCGGTGATAAGATCGATTGCGGTGGTGAAGTTTAAAAAAGGTGAGAGTTTGATTGACGTCACGGATTGCTCTGTTTGTTTGAGTGAGTTTGAAGATGATGAATCTTTAAGGTTGTTGCCGAAATGTAACCATGCGTTTCATATACCTTGTATTGATACCTGGTTAAGATCGCACACAAACTGTCCTCTTTGTCGAGCGGCTGTCTTGGCCAACAACTCAAGTACTAATTCGCAATCAAATGATCAAAATGGAAATCATATTCATGGGTTTGGTTTGAATCAAAATACCCAGATGGAAAATGGTGAAAACAATGGTGAATTGGGTTCAATCGGTGTCGAAGAGATTGGGATTCGTGAAAACATGAGAGAAACAGGGAATAGGGTTGAGGTTGAAGATGGAAACAAGGAAATTCAAGATTCTAAAATAGAAATTGAGACTATGAGTATACTAAGAAGAGCGTTTTCTATGGATTCAACTGCAGAAATTGTACATATGGAATTGAATTCGAGTAATTCGAGTAATTCAAGTAACGAGATGCAGAGTTCAAACCATATAAGAGATTCAAGAACAAGAAGCATGATGACGATGAGATCATTTTCATATGGCGGGAGATCGATCATGTAATTCGTAAATTTATAACAAGGAGCATGATGATGATGAGATCATTTTACAGCCAAAGTTAGGCTTTTGATTTTTATGAGCAATATCCTTCAAGGATACCGAGAAAATGCTCAAAAGAATAAAGTTTCGTGATGTTTCTAGATGGAAATATGATAATGTGTATAAATATTTTTCAAGAAATATATACTTCAAAACTTTTAACTTTGTTTCTCTAGTAAAATATTTATTTATGCAACGACATGTCATATCTTAGTCGGTTTATGCAAAGATGTTGGTTTTTACTTCCAATCTTTATATCCACATATTATTCATATTTGTTGGACTGCTAATAAAGTGCTAATAAATGAACGTTCATATATATATATATATATATATATATATATATATATATATATATATATATATATATATATATATATATATATATATATATATATATGGGAAAAGTGAATATACCCTAGAGGGTATATAACATTAGGTACCCTATATCCAAAACGGTGTCGTTTGCTTACTGATTTCGTGTGAAAAATTGTTACGTGAATAATTCTTAAAATAAACCACCGTATCCTTCCTAAATACTTTCGTTTGTTGATTTTTGTTGACTCCCAATTGATTAACCCTTATATGAATTGCTTGTAGTTTTTGGTTTGGATGTTCGATTAAGAATTCTGATTTCGCATGGAATGTGTGTATAGCATCTATCACTAGCCTAATTTCCTGTCCTAGTTCGTTGGTTGCACTCTTGTATTCGACTCCTTTTGTGATCATCACCGTTTTTTGAAAAAAAAAATAGCCATATGTATTCTTCTTGGTTACGATTTCGAATTAGAACACATAAAATCAGATTTTTCAAGTGAATTCTGATTTCACATAATTCACTAAAATCCAATTAAGCATGGAGATTAATTTTATATGATTCAAGAATTCCGATTTCACTTAAATCAATAAAAAAAGTTCAAGAAGATGAAGTTTTATGTAGATGTTGTTTGTGTATTTTTAGATCCAGATGAAAAGATTTTGGATACAAATAAAGATGTGTGTGTGTGGGGGATCAATAAAAAGGGTTTGTTAAATTTCCCCTGTTACTGTCATCTTGTTACATAAAATAAAATCAAGATGATGATGTTTGAGATTGGTCCCAACAAAGTTTATGATGATTGTGTGGGTTTGATAATGAAATCTGATGCAGATGATTATAGTATGAATCAGCTGATATAAATGATGATGAGAATGAAACTTCAAAAGAAGAAGATTTTGAAGATGAAAATTGATCTTGATGTGGAAATAAAAAGTTGGATAATTTTTTGTGATAAGAGATTAAAGATGTATGAAGGATTCGATGTAGTTTTGATTGGTGGCTATAAAGGTCCTCTCCAAAAATGAAGGTCTACATGGGGCTATTCGGGTCAGACGGACTGCATCAAATTATGACATGATGCCAAACATCAACAGTAAAGATGTATTTCATTATACTATTGTGGGTAAAGATGTGTGTCGTTATACTACTGCAGTCAAATAAGGTTATAAAGCAAAATGTTTTTTGTTTAGGAACAAAGTCACTAGTCATGCTTTGTGGGTAACCTCATGGACTGATGGTTTCTTAAAATATGTCAACATTGCATTAAGATTTTGCTGCAAAATGTGTAGTAATTTCATGGGTCTTTGGTAAAAAAAAGGAAAAGGTTGCAATAAAAGACAAAGGAGTACATGGTTGCCTTAATTCAAAACAAGGGTATTATGGTCTTTTGAACAAAAAGCATGGTTGAGAATTTTCTAAGCTTAAATGAAGCAATCGTAAAAGGAGTATAATGGTGAAAAGATTACTCTCATCAAAAGTACATGGTGATATATCCTTTTATAAGATGCATGTGTCGTGGTTTGCAAAGGTGATGATGACTTTTTTTTCTTGAAAAAAGCTTAATTTGAGGAAGTTATACAGGTTGAGAAGTTAGTGATATCCAAAATGAGTTTAATGAAGATGAAGACAAAAGTTTAAGTGGTAATGTATGTAATTACTTGTGGAGTTTTTCATTGTTAATTTGTTTTTCTTGAACAAAGTAATCACCTTTCTTCCTCCTATCTTCGTGTTTTTTTCTCCAACAATTTTGATTAACTCTCAAATCCATCTTTTCCTTGAATCTTAATAAGTTTCAGTAAAAATTAAAGAATGTCTAGTATATATATGGAACAACTGAAGTTTATTAGAACAAAAATAGGTGGCATCCATATGATCAATTCTGTTGTATGATAGGCCTTTTTTTTTGGGAATGGAGATACATGTTTATTTAGAAAACATATCCAACCCACTATTGGATAAATTTTGATCAAGCACATTTGCAATAAAGGTAATAGAACTACACCAACATCCAAATTTATATATAAGTAGACTTTGGTTAAAACTTCAAACTAATACAATTGATAATTCCTAATAAAGAACATGGTTATTAATTTCTCAATTAGATGATAAATGTCACATTTCACTCACCATTCAGATGAGCAATAGACAAAAGACATGAATAGGCTAAAAAAGAAACAAGTGCCAAGTTTATATTATGATATGAAATAATAATCATATCTATGCATAAGCAGCAACACCCAAAGAAGAAAGTGTTTGTAGGTCTTCACATAGAAGAGTTTCAAGAGGTATGCCAGGTGGCGCAGAGCCTACATGATGATGTGGTGGTCCTTGGAATGCACCATGCTGACTAGGACTAAACGGGCCCACCGGAGATGCCCGCCAAGAATTACGTGGTGGTCAGAATAAGTAGTTGGACTACCCTACATCTCAGGGCCAGATAGGGTACCAATACTAGAAGAAGTGTCAAATTTGGAATCAAGAAAAGATGATGTGTTATGATCAGAGGAAGATCTTGAATTTGATTGTTGATCTTTACCGATTAGTGAAATTTCCATGGGATTTGATATAAGTTGTGGAATTATGGATGCAAGACCATGTAAAGGGGTGGTGTTAGCAGGTCTAATGATTCCAAAACCTGATGACCAACTACCTGCTAGGTGGCATTGGCAAATGGAAAAAATCAAAAATCAAATTAATAAAAATAAGGTCTTAATGATAAAGTATAAATTTTTTATAATACTAACCCGGTGGAGAGTTGATTATAGGTAAACCAACATGGTGTCATAAAGCTGGAGCTTATGGTGTCTCTTGTTTGGTGTTTCCCTGATCTGTTTGTTTTTTTGTTTTTTTTTTTACAAAAAAGTCAAAAATTTTATTACTTTGTATAGTAATAAGAAAAACGGGTTGATTAATACTACTTGTGAGTTGTGACACCATTGATTATGGGATTCCCTTATATTGAGACTCTCAGGCATTTCAATGCGCACCTTATGTGCACAACTTATCTTCTTCCCCTACTAGCCCATTTAAATTAGTAAAGTACCATAGCTGAGCAACATACACAATCAAAATTGTTTAGCCATTTGAATATCGATGCAGGTTTGGGAATACTTGTAGCCAAAATGATATGCAATCAACTAACTTTAGTGAGTTTATAGTTGTTCTTGTTGTGATTTTGGATCGATTTCAACTACTGAAGTAAAGAGACAACAATTGTTTTCTAATTTAGAGAAAACGCCATTTAAACAGTGGAGAGGGGATTAAAACAATAATAATCGGATAGGTCAGAAACAATAGGTGGAGACCGTCAACACTTGATTCTAATTCACGTTTGATAAGGCTAATTGGTCGTATAATCAATTGATTAGTAAAATCTTGTAGCAGGAAGTACAATCAACAAGGCCAAGGACTAATCAGTGGAGATTTAAGATTGAAGGAATAGGTTCGATAGAGTGCTTCAGTTTGATCGAATAGGAAGGCACCCGTACTTGTCGATAGATTTTATTTCCACCGGTATGAATTCCTGTAAAACGACATAGTTTTAACTATATGGGTACCCAATCTTATATACCCTTAAGGGTATATTCACTTTTCCCTATATATATATATATATATATATATATATATATATATATATATATATATATATATATATATATATATATATATATATATATATATATATATATATATATATATATATATATATATATATATATATAGAGAGAGAGAGAGAGAGAGAGAGGAGGGTTCAATTGAGAAAAAAAAAGGTTGAGAATGGAGGAATCATTCTCAGCCACACATTTATTTTGCCGCAAAACATTTAGGCGTACCGTCGGAAATGGATAACGGATAAACATGTGTTTTCCAACCAAACATGTTTCCTTAAACTATGCTAATCATTACCTTAATATACATAAAAACATATTTTTTTTTTGTTTTTTTTTTATTTTTAGAAAGCCATTTTTATCGAAAAAATATTTTAAATATATCAAAATTCATAATTTTTTATTCTCTATAAATAGACATACATATTGATATAATTTTAAGATAAAATAAAAAATTTATTTTTTTTAGAGTTTCAGCTCTCGTTATTCATAAGTGAATAAAAATCTATCAGATTTTTATTACAGTACATTCGTTATTCACTTATGAATAAAACGTATGTTTAAATTTTTTTTTTATATAATTTAAGTGTCGTTCATATATGAATATGACACGTAATAAAGTTTTTCTTACTTCAAATATATTTTTTTACATCATCTTTCGTCATATATTATATTTATATATGAATAAAATGTGTATTAGTTGTCGTCATATTTTATATTCATATATGAATAAAACATTTATTAGATTTTTGTTACAGTTAATTTGTTATTCATATATGAATAAGTAGTATAAATGATACTTAAACTGTAAAAAAATTAATTATATATTTTTATTCATAAGTGAATAACGAATGTACTGTAGCAAAAATCTGATGCATTTTTATTCACTTGTGAATAACGATAGCTGAAAATATAAAAGAAAATTATTTTATCTTAAAAATATATCAATATGGATGTCTATTTGTAGAGAATAAAAAATCATGAATTTTGGTATATTTAAAATCATTTTTCGATAAAAATAGCTTCTTAAAAATTAAAAAAACGAAAAAAACTATGTTTTTGTATATATTAAGGTAATGATTAGCATAGTTTAAGGAAACATGTTTTGTTGGAAACACATGTGTATTCTTTATCCATTTCCGTTGGTACAACGAAGGCTTTTGCGGCACAAATAAATGAGTGGCTGAGAATGATTCCCCAATTCTCAACTTTTTTTATTTTCTCAATTGAACTTACCTCTATATATATATATATATATATATATATATATATATATATATATATATATATATATATATATATATATATATATATATATATATATATATATATATATATATATATATATATATATATATATATGGGAAGGTTATTGCAAAAATACAAAAAAGATGCGAAAACGCGAGAACCAATCAGAAGATGACACATCATTAATCTTTATTATTTATACTAAATTATAAAGGGTATATATGTCAATTAAATAACTTTGCAATCCACGTTTTTCAATATCTGCATACTAATAACTACATATTTAAAAATTGCAAACTTTTTAACAGTTACGATGGCTAATAACCAACATCTTCATGATTAGAATATTCAATTAATCAAAAACTTGATGAATCGATAATTTCCGCTTACAAATTTATTAGTGAAAGTAAAAAGATGAATATGCAAGAACAAAATCTTACATCGACAACAACTGATTATCATAATTATGGAATTGGAAAACCAGGATGTACATTAAACGATGATGATGCAGGCAGGTATTCAATGTATTATATGATTAAATTTCACATATTTATAAAGTGTATCGATGTCAATTAAAAACTTTTCCATCCGAATGTATTATATTTGATAACCGATAATTTATTTAAATTAAATTCAACTTTCATGAATCAAAATCAAGCGTTAATAGGTTGTTTTAATGCAAAAAAACTGTATACTTATATGAATTGAATGTTCAATTAAAGAACATATTCATGAATCGATACTTTATAATTGGAAAAACAGAGGTTAAAAAAATAATACGTTCCAAAAATACAGTTTGAAATAAGTCTGATTACAATTATTCTGAAATTGGATAAACAGGAAATACATGAATCGATTATGATGAATGCAAGAATTCAATGTTTGTATTATTATATGTTTCAAACAATTCAAAACATATGCACACCAATCTTTTTTATCCAACTTAGATGTCCGAGACAAGTAAGGAAGAACTTTGAAATTACAAGCTCCTTGTTTGTTACGTGATCCTAAACATGTACACACCAGAATTATAAAATTCACAATGAAAACCATATCTGCTTCACTTCGCTCTATTATCTTCATCACCAAATCAGAAGGAGCTACTAATGACAATGGCTTCTTAAATTGGTCTTTCCAAATTTCAAACCAATCTTCATTGCCTCGAACACCTAAACAACGAATTTGCTCAAAACCCAAAGGCAAACCTAGAACCCTATTCACATCTTCTCTTGTTACTGGAATATTTCCACATTCACTCTTAATAACCATCTCCTCATGATCAAAAGAATCCACAACATAATAACATAATTTTGTTGGAATACTTTGAGTCTTCATATCAAGCAATGATCCAAAACCAATTCTTCTTACACAATCTTTTTGGATATCATTCATAGATTTCACAGCCCCATAAATAGAATTAACAGAAACACGAGCATACAAAGCTTTCACATTACCAACTTTACCATCATTTTTTTCTTTTTTATCAGATTTTACTACAAACTTCTTATACTCGCCTCTTCATAATCAGAATCACTAGAAACAGAATTAGAACCTACAAAAATTAACCAAAAATTACATTACTAAATAGATAACAAAATCCTGATTATGTTATTGAATGTATATTACCATATAGTCTTTTTTTCTTAAGCTTCAAAGAATTACTCGAATGAATCTCAATTGGATTCTTCACATCTGATTAAAAAAAACACACACACACACACAACAATTGAATTATTTACAGGAAAAAAAGGAAAAAAACACTTACCTTCATTGATTTTTTCCCCTTGCTAAGTACATCATCAATTCTATCTTTCTTAAGCTTCAAAGAATTACTGGCATGAAACTCAATTGACTTCTTCACATCTAAAAAAATTGCAAAAAAAACAACAATTGAATTATTAACTGAAAAAACGAGAATGAAAAAAATACATACCTTCATTGATTTTTTTCCCATTACTAAGTACATCATCACTTAAATTAACGTCATCTACCAATTCTTCTGGATCTTTTTTAATCTTCCAAGATTTACTGGAATGTATCTCAATCGGATTGTTCATATCTGGAACAAAATAAAAATATAAAACAAAATAAATTTACTAAAAAAACATCTTAATCAATATGGATAAACATATGAACCTCCATCAATTTTTTGTTCCTGTATAAAAACTTCAACTGCACAATCTTCATCATCTTCAATTTCAATCGGATTATCAGCACAGTTCCAATTCGGATTCATGTTTCCTTTTACTTTCATACGCAATATCTTCTTTTTTTTCCTTTGCGAATTAACCTTTTTTCAACTTGAACGAGCATCCAAAATCGCTTTAAACGCAAACATCGACTTTGCAGAAAAATGCAAAAATGCAAAAAAAAAAAAAAAAAAAAAAAACTGAATTCTCGTTCGGTTCTGTCCAATACATATTAACTCATGAAAAACTAATTTGATCCACTACCTTGGGTAAGGAAGTTACCATTTGAATTCAAAATTCAAATTCTATTAACCTTAATTAACTGATGCATAATATCCAAAATATAAAATTACAATATTGCCCTTATATTAACATTTAAACAATTTATTTATTAGAAAATAATATTATTAACTGTACCCACGTGTGCAATTCTGATTGGTTCTCGCATTTTCGCAATATATATACATTTTCCATGAAACTATATATATATATATATATATATATATATATATATATATATATATATATATATATATATATATATATATATATATATATATATACTGGTTCAAATGAGAACCAAAAAAGATTAAGAAGCTAAGAACCAATTAATTAAGGAAAATGATTGTTAAAACACGGAATGGCATAAATTGTAATTATCACGAAATAGAAGGTCTGCTCTGTATCATATTAACAAAAAAACACAGTGGCAATTTCGTAAATATAAAAAACATATTACCGGATTCATTAATTTGCCAGAATAATTCAAAACCCTAATTCAATTCACGACTTTTTCAAAACAACAAAGCCTCCCTAATTCAATTCATTGCAACGCGATCAACAATCATTCAGACAAAATTCAAAACAACAGAAATCTATTCAATACGATGATAAAAAGATGGAAAACAAGAGAATTTGGAGAAAAATCGACCGAGAAGTCAACTGATGAAGAAATGACTCAAACACACAAAAAAAAAAACAACAAACTACGAACATTTCAGCTAAAGAAACTCAATTCACACCGATCAAAACTACGACAGAAAAAGAAGAAACATCGAAGAGGATGATTTCAACAGAAGAATTTCAAGTTACAAACAAAACAACACTCATCAAAAAAGGTAAAACCCTAAATACAGTATAAAACGTAATAAACTCAAAAAAGTTGAAAAAAGAACAAATATTAGATGATTTCTATGTAAAATCTTCGTATTTACTTATAACATAATTTTTTTTAAAAGTATGCATTTCTTAAACTGTGAATAGAGATTTTATAGATTTTAATATAAAAACAGTTTTAAGTTAACATTGTAATAATGATTTTAAACTTGCAAGGTCCCAATTACAAGATCCAAACCGGTGATCAAAACAAACAAGAACAAGAATGAGTAGAAGAAGAAGATTATCAAGCAACGCACACGTCTATTAGAAAAGAACGTCTGGTACACCTTGAGAAACACACACAGTTGACCGTAAACACTATAGATATGTCACTAGTGACAAACTCTGACACATACTATTTATAGGGACAAACTGGCCGTGAATGGGGTTCACGGCCGAACACTCGTTTACGGCCGAACACCCGTTTACGGCCGTAAACACCAACCCAGCCGTAAACACACATTACAAACACATCCAACATGACCAAGACCCTACCAAGACATATACAGATGATTGCCTATCCCAAACCACAAATCTATGACCTATCAATCTCCCCCTTGGTTTGCGGCTAGCATGAGCTCGGTCTTCTTTTATCATGGGTTCTCTAGTAGCCTCACATCCGATCTTTCAATAGCCCCCATCCAAATCATGTTAGCAATGATCTTTACAACCATTCATGTGTACCCTTTAGCACCTGCCTCACAAATGTCTGATTTGCAAATTATTTGATGATTTTCCAAGGTGTGAATATCTCTCTCCCTAAACCTCAGAAGATCCTTAGCTTCAACAAGTCGAAGGATAGTGTCACTGTCTGAAAACTTGATTGCTACAGTGGGTGTGACCTCATCAAAAGCCCAAAATTCCATCCGGTCCAGATATCCATCTTGAAAGTGTTGAGGGATTGGAATTTCTTTTAACTGTTTAGTAGCAAGCCACAACACTATCTTCATTGGCTCGTTTGTTTTGGGATCGAGCACCTCAGAATCTCTTCTAATCATAGAGTTAGCTGTCTTCATTCCAGAAAATTTTTCTTTGACCTGTTGCTCCAAGAAAAACTTGAAATCGAAAGCCTGAGGGTCTTTGGAGGGATTGTGGAATGGAGCATTTGAGAGTTCCGTAAGATCGACTTTTGTCCAAGAACAAAAGTCGTGAGTACTCTTGTAGTATTCAGGAGTGCCAACGTTCCTCTTCACCAACCATAGTTTTAAGTCAGCATGATATCCCCACATCTTAATTCCTGAACGATTTCCAAACTTGTCGCCAAATCTTCGTTTTTCAAGATTAGTTACTGTGAGTTAATGCTGGTCCCCACTTCGATTCTCATCAGAGTTCTTCATAAACATCCATCCTCCTTTCTTTTCAGCAGTAACTTTTCTCTTAGCATGCTTGATAGTAATTCGAGGATTGGCATTGATAGGCTCAGTTTCGAATCGATCGACAATTCGTGTGGTTCTGGGAGGTGGAGGATCCACAGGGTTGTCATTTTGAGAGGGCTGGACAGAGACATTAGAAAGACCTTCAGTGGCTGCAGGCAAATCCTCTGATGACTTGAATTTGTCACCAAGTTCTTCATAAAGTTTATTCTTCAAGTCATAGTAGCATCCAGTCAAATCTCCAAGGTGAGTTTGGAGATCAGTTATTTCCTTTGATTTGGCCCTGTTGTCAGCTTCAACATCTGAAAGACGAATGTCAATATTACCTATTAAAACATCTTTTCAATGATCGTCTGTTTCAACACACCAATCTCAACCTTGAGCTCTGTGTTGGAAGGCTCAACTCCCCCTGATCTACCTTCCTCAATAGATATGCCTTTTCCATGAGGAGGAAGGCCTATTGCTTCTTGTGCTGCCAAGGTCTGTGCAAGTCTTTCAGAAGCGATGTCATAATCAGGCCATGGGGGGAGGAACCTCCAGGAGCTGAAGAACTCCCTGCTTCATAAAAGGTTCTTGGTCCTTCTTGAGTCTGAATGATTGGCGTAGAATCTTGTGTTGTGATTACAGGCTGAATCGGTGAGGTTTGTTCCCCAATTAGCACCCCCGACCTCGGATCTTGTCTTCTTCTCTTTAAAGGAGGCTGGGAGGTTTGTGTCACAGGCGGATCACTCACAAATGGCGTAAAAGATGGAACATCAACATTAAGGGGAGGAATCCTTGATGTTGTATCCGTATCAATTGGAGTATTGGCAATCTGTGCAGAGGAAAGAGGCGTAGCTTCTTGAACATTATTCACTTCCCATGTCTCCGTTGCCGGTTGTGCAACTTCATGGACATTGTAAAAGAAGGAGTCAAAGTTCTCATTTGTGGGGCAATAGTCATCCGCAAACCCAAAACTCATTTCCACATCATCATATCTAGCCAAGTTACCACCAAAAATTGAGTCATCATCACTGAAACCCTCATCATCATCACCATCATCACCATCACCACCCGCTTCTTGACTCTTGTTGACGTCACTCTGTACCTCCACATTGATCAAGGTGTCATGTTCCTCCGCTACAATTGCAACAGGATGAATCCTTTCTTCTTCATGATCTGAGACGGTAATGACATCGTCTTCAGATTCCAAGTGATCAGAGGAATCACTGGACTCAGATGTATCATTCAATTCAACAAACGCCCCAAACTCCACCAAAGGGTATTTTCCTTGGAACATAAATTTACCCTTACGGTTCTGTTTAATTAACCCAATGGTGATTGACCTAAGGGATTTCATATCTAAAGTTTCTCCTTCCTTCTCAATCTCCGGGAATTGGTTGTTGATGAGCAGCTGAATGAACCTTAGGTACATGAGAAATTTATCTCTTGTCTTTCTTTTAATATTCCCAATAATTTCGTCCAAGATGAACTTGGAGAAGTTGAAATCAAGTCTCGCAGCAAGAGCGGCGATTGCACCTGTGTTCCGTAAAGAGATTTCATCTGCTCCAGATTTCCTTCCCGGGATGCAGCTCACAAAGACATGAGCTAGAAACCTCCAGTATCGTGGTAACATCTTCTTTAGGGTTGGAGGAAATTATCCTTCATGTCCCATTTTACCAAGGAGTTCTTGAGCTTGATCCATTTCAATCTCGGTCAGGAAACTTAGTTGGTCTTCAATTTTTAGAACATCCCGGATCATCTGCTCTGCTGCAATGACCTTGCTTCCTTTAACAATAGCTTCAACAGACATTGAGTCATCATTCCCCTTTTTCACTACTGCAGTCTTCCAACTCTTTAATCAGGCTTTGGTAGATCGCTGGATTTAGAGTCAAAGCAGTAGCTAAGCAGCATTTCCTCAAACCATAGATCATGGACTTGAATTCACCATGTGCTTCAGGAAGGTCAACCAAAAAGATCGCCAAATTGTGACTATCAGCAAACTTGAGTCCATCCATTTTGATCTGCACTTAACCAAGCCAAGTGAGAAAAGAATTTATTTAATCATTTAAGACTAAGGTTTTACTCATGTAACAATTTAATTAGGCTTTAATGGTGATTAAGTGTTAAAAACATATTTTAATGTCCAAAAATTGAGTGTACGGTCAGTAAGGGAGTTTACGGCCGTAAACGGGTGTACGACCGTAAGCCCTTCAATGGTCGTAAGCCCTTCAATGGCCGTAAACAGCTCAAGAGCCGTAAACGACGACAGTTTCAATTTCGTCGATTAATCCTTCGATTCAAGGTCATTTCACTGATAAAATGACTTTCTGATGATCGCAATGGGCATACCTACAAACGTAAACAATCAATTTCGAGTTATAAACACAAAGATGGATGAATCGATGAACAGCCTTTGAGAGGATTTGAGGGAGTTTACGGCCATAGAAGGAAAAATGAGAGTAAAGGAGTGTACAGCCGGACTCAGCACCTTCTATACCCGGACCCAAGACCCGGTCCAAAACCCATGGACTACAACCCAAGAAGATTCAAAAATTAAGCTCAATACCCAAAAACAATTAAAAATAATGTATTTTGAGGACTAAAAATAAAAATAAAATAAAACAAATTCTAAAAATTAAACTAAACTAATTTTTTTTAATTTTTTTGATTTTTTTTAAGATAAAAATAAAAATAAAATAAAACAAAAATAAAATTTGAAATTAAAATGAATTAACATTAATTTCACCTCAACTAACGCTAATAATATTTTTATGAGATTGGGATCAAAGTTTTTTTGACAGTCCAAATCTATTTATCGGTACCTCTACCTTTATGTCTAGATCTAGTCGATCGCCAGTATTGTGGTCCACTTAAACAAGAAAGATTGTGACAAATTGTTGACATACTATAAATGACAAGGCATTGTGACCTTACGTTTCTAGATAAAATTCCTAAGGACCATTCATTTGACGACGACCAAGGATATTGTTGTCCACCTAAATTGAGCACCGACATCCACAGACAACCAAGTGCTTTGTTCAATTTTAAATGTACTAGAACATGTTTCCTGCTTCCTGACATATCCCAATAATCAGGGACTTCCAAAGTACTCCTTACTTTAGGTGAGCAGACAATTATTATGGGAGAAGTCAGATTTAGAATGCATATGCTATACACCCAGGTCGGATCTCTTCCAATCTCGCAGAGGGTGAAACATATGACTAACCAGATTTAGAGGGATTGAGAAGTAGAATGGTGCATATGCTGTGTATCAGGTCAGATGTATTTCAATCACGCAAAGGAGACATCATATGGCTAACAGATAGGAAGAATTGCATAGATAGAAGATGCAGAGAAATAGAATTGCATATGTTGCAGTCCAGGGCGGATGTATTTCAATCACGCAGAGGAAGCAACATATGACTAACAGAAGGAAAGCAAGAAAATAATTTCCTACAGACCTACTTTATCGGAATTCCCCGGTCGCACCGTCAATACCGGAATTAAGGACAGAGTCCGTACATCAAGGAAGAGTTAAACCACGGTTCTAGATACGGATTGCTTTAGTGTGACCGGTGGATTCTCATTTATATCTCCCTGCTCAATCTATCCGAGCGTCGTTTTGTCAGGCTAAACGGAACTATCTAGGTTAAGGTTTGTCAAGACTCTATATTCCTTAAGTTCATCTATACCTAGTCAAGTCCATTTAAATCTTTCGTGCCTACCAGCGTATCGAACACAGAGCCTAGAAAATTCCACTTTTGTACATTACACAGATTCAAATTGCCTGTTATCACATGAATATATCACTTCCCATAACAACACCTACAGAAATGCAACTGTTTTTGAATTTTTTTTTAATTTTTTAATTTTTGTTTGGTTTTTGTTTAATTTCTCCCCCTAAATTTGTGCATGGGTGAGAATGAAAAATAAATGTGCAAATTTAAACTAACCTAAAACAAAAATTAGTCCTCAAAGCGTATCATTTTCAAAAATCCCACAAGCACATCGAATCGTGCTTTATTAAATGGTTTTGTGAACAAATCTGCCACATTATTAGCAGTGGGAACCTGTTCCAACCGAATGAGCGAATGCTCATAACAGTCTCTGATAAAGTGCACTTTGATGTCGATGTGCTTGGTTTTCGAGTGTTGGAACGGATTTTTAGCAATTTGAATTGCAGCTTCATTATCACAAAAAATAGGGATTTCCAGAAAATTCAAACTGTAATCCAGTAATTGATGGTGTATCCAGATAACTTGAGAACAACAGGCAGAAGCAGCTATGTATTCCGCCTCTGCCGTTGAGGTTGAGACTGTATGCTGTTTCTTGCACTGCCATGACACTAGCCTGTCTCCAAGAAATTGACATCCGCCATACGTTGATTTCCTGTCAAGCTCACAGCCTCCATAATTACTGTCAGCAAAAGCATATAAATCAAATTCAGAATTTTTCGGATACCAAAGACCCAATTTTGGGCTGCCTTTGAGATACCGAAAAATTCTTTTGACAGCAATAAGATGTGAAAGTTTAGGATTAGCATGATATCGTGCGCATTGACAAACCGCGAACATAATGTCTGGTCTGCTCGCGGTAAGATACGTCAACGATCCGATCATTGATCTGTAGTCAGTCTGATCTATGGATTCGCCTTCAATATCTGGAGTCAACAAAGGCCGCTCGGCCATTGGCGCCAAGGCAGGTTTTGCATCTCGAAACCCGAACTACTCCAGCATATCTTCAACATACTTGGATTGATGTATCAGGATTCCGGTTGAGTTTTGTTTAACCTGAAGCCCCAAAAACATGGTCATTTTCCCCAGAGAACTCATCTCGAACCTCTTCTTCATCACGCTTTCGAACTCCTTGCACAGCTATGGACATGTTGACCCAAAAATGATGTCATCGACGTAGATTTGAACAAGAATCTGATCGGCACCAACATTCTTAATGAACAAGGTTTGATCGATCGTCCCCCGTGAATAACCATGATTGAGCAAGTGCTTCGTAAGAGTTGCATACCATGACCTTGGAGCATGATGTAACCCGTATAAAGCCTTGTCCAACTTGTAGACATGATTCGGAAGCTTCGAATTGACAAATCCAGGAGGTTGATCAACATAGATTTCTTCCTTCACAGCGTCGTACAGGAAGGCAGTCTTGACGTCCATCTAGTAACCCGTGAAGTTCATGTAGGAAGCATACACGAGGAAAATGTGAATAGCCTCCAAGCGAGTTACCGGAGCATAAACTTCGGTGTAGTCAAGACCCTCAATTTGGTGCAATCCACGTACAACCAATCGGGCCTTATTTCGTACAATAACCCCTGAATCATCTTGCTTGTTTCTATAAACCCAGCGCGTGTCGAGTGACTTCTTGCCCTTAGGTAATTCAACCAACTTACAAACCCCAAGATTTTCAAACTGATTCAACTCCTCATGCATAACATCCACCCATCTGGGCTCATTCAAAGCCATTTCAACATTCTTTGGCTCTATTTGAGATATGAAGCAAGAATAGAGACATATATTTACATCTCCACTCTGTCTTCGCGTTTTAACACCGTCGCCCAGCCGACCAATAACGTTTTCGATCGGGTGATCGCGTTGAATTATGGAAGGTAGCTCCTGTCTGATGTCATTGAGCATTACGGCAAGGTTGTGAATATTGACCAATCCATCATCTGCTGACGGTCTGGAATCGTGAGAGGGGCTTGCCACGAACTCATTAGCAATTGGTTCGGGAAAGAGAAGTTCCATAAATGTTTGAGTAGCAGCGAAGGCATCTCTGTACATGAACTCTCTTTCATCAAGAGTAAGAGGAGTGACATTAGCACCTAGATTGTTTTCTTGACTTGGAGAATCGGACAAATTCCTTGGGACAGATGCATCCACTATAGGAGTCGTAGAAGACACCACTGGTGGTCTGTAGACAACTTCTTCATCTCCATCTTCAATCACAGCCTTCGAACCAGAACTGGAACCAGACAAATCAACTGAAAAAACATTGAACGACTTAAATAGTGATGTATAATCAAACAACCAATCTGGACCAACTCTGGCATCCGTTTCGTTCTCCTCCAACCAGCGCACGTCGAAGGATTCTATGATTTGCTTCGTCTTCTTATTATAGACCCTGTACGTCGTACGAGCAGCATACCCCACAAAGTAACAATCATCGGCTTTGGCGTTGAATTTAGGGTTGGATTCCAGATGAAGGAGGGTGCAAGGACAGCCAAAAATACGGAAGTGACTAACAGATGGTTTGTGACCGTAGAGAATTTCGTATGGAGTCTTCATCTGAGCTTTGTTGATCAGAACACGATTTTGAACATAACACGCCGTGTTGATCGCCTCGGCCCAAAAGAAAACCGGAAGTTTGGAGTCACATAACATCGTCCTTGCGGCATCTTGTAGAGTTCAGTTTTGCCGCTCAACAACACCATTTTGTTGCGGTGTGCGAATGGCACTGTATTGACGCACTATCCTTTTTTCCGCACAAAAGTGATCGAGAACAGCATTCTTGAATTTTGTCCCGTTGTCAGTTCTGAGCGCCTTCACCCCGTGGTTGGTATGGTTCTCTATCATCACAAGAAACTTATTAATCAAGTCAGAAACCCCAGCTTTGTTGGACAAAAAGAAGACCCACGTGAACTACGAGAAATCATCAATCACAACCAGACAATATGAATTTTTGTTGATGCTGAGGATGTTAACTGGACCAAATAAGTCCATATGTAACAATTGGAGCACCTGGTTGATTGAATTGACTTGTTTTGGCAGCTGCGGCTTTCTGTAATATTTTCCTTGGGCGCATGCCACACACTTTTCAAACGAGATGAAATCCTTGACAGGAAGCTTGCGCACTATTTCATTCTTAGCAAGTCAATTCAGGTTCTTTGCGTTAGCATGTCCGAGTCTTCGATGCCACAACATAGCATTGTGCTCGGAAACCTTTGAGAAAAGACAAGTGACTTGTTCAGGATGATTGTTGTTCATGTCAATAATATATGCATTTCCATCCCGTTTTGATTTCAAAAGAATCCATTCATCTGGAATGAAAATTCCTGGCTTCAAAATTAGACATTCTTTA
This sequence comes from Lactuca virosa, assembly GCF_052849685.1. NCBI lineage: Eukaryota > Viridiplantae > Streptophyta > Magnoliopsida > Asterales > Asteraceae > Lactuca > Lactuca virosa. Next base: position 274,547,931 of record NC_136434.1, on the reverse strand, counting down.
TCGGTGAAATGCGTCGAATAGCCCTTGTCACAAATTTGAGATACAGTCAAAAAACTGTGCTTTAACTCAGGCGCATAGTTAACATTCTCGAAGCTCAGCACTCCATTGGAAATTGTTCCTTTTTGAGTGATTTTTCTGCCATCTCCTCCCGCAAAGGAAACGTATCCCCCATTAAAATTCTGAATGTTGTGCAGTTGGGAGATGTCTCCTGTCATGTGCCTGGAACAACCGCTGTCGACATACCATGGTATAGCGACATTCCTTCGCAGCAGTTCCTGCACAATGAGCGGGATCATTTAGATTTGGGGACCTAGGTCATTACATCCCTGGGTTTACTCTTGACATCCAAAGATTTATCATTTTGATTTTTCAATTTTGAATTTGAATCAGATGCACCGTCAGAAGATGATGATGATTGGACAAGTGTAGGTTTGGTGACCCACTGATAGTTAGGTTTTGAAGAAATTACATGTGATTTAGAAATATTTTTCTTTTGCTTTGAGCGTTTAGATCTTCGGCTAGGATTAGTCGAAGATTCAGACGCACCCTTTGACGAAATTGACCTTGGCTTAGCCTCATTCGATTTCGGCAAAGTACCTATGGCTGGTTTAGTGAAAACTTGTTTGTTCTTTTAAGATCAACCCTTTTCTTATCAATATGAACTTTCTGATCATCATCACGAAGACGAGATCTTGAGGACTTTCTCGTTAGAGACCTTCCTCGAGACTCCTTTTCTCTTCTCGGTGCAGAAAAATGCACAAATCCCCTGTTGGGACAATTTCGAGCAATGTGGCCGACAGTACCACATTTGAAACAAATTTGCTTATTATCATTAGACCTGGTACCGCCTTTGTTAGATTTTGTGCTCTTGTTGACTTTTCGAACTTTTCCACACGTGCATGTACATGATTCAGATTGTGTGACAGGTGTAGAAGATGTGGATGTGATAGTTTCAGATTTAGTAGATTTCACAAAACCAACACCACAATTATCAAAAACATTAGAGTTTGACACCAAATCATCACAAATTAAAACATCAGTCTTAACATCAAAAACAGACTCATCAACTTTTGAAATAGGAACACCAAATTTTGACACAAACTTATTATCAGACTCAATCTTTCCATCCTCCTGCTTTTCTTGGCTTACTGATGAATCTGCATCGGAAGTAGAAACGTTAGTATCTAAATTCCTAGCACTACATTCAATTGCCTGTTTAGCAGTTGGTTTACCATAAACCATAAATGGTTCACGATCTATCTCAGCTTGAGTCAATGGAATAGCGGTATAATTGTGATTAAATGGGGAAGGGACACTCTCATAACCTATTCCTACTTGCTTCTGATCCTTCCATTTCATTTGTTTTTCAATTATTGTTGCAACTCGTTCACTTGACACATCGAATTTTTTGAAGTTAAAGTTGGCATTTGCAAAACGAGTCTTCAATGTGTCAAATTTCGCAGTTACAACATCAAAATCCTTTTAAAGATATTTATAATGAACACACTTATCACTATATGTTGCCTGTAACTTCTTATAGTCATTTGTCTTGGCCTCTAATTGATCTTTCAATGGTTTCTGGCCTTTCCTAAGTTAATATCCTTCATACTTTAGTTCCTCTATCTCTCTATGCATCAAATCAACTTGTTCACGTAAGAATTTGATAGTTTTAATGCAAGATGGAGAGAAAGTGATTTCACTGACCTCTGGATTTGCAGGCTCTGGCGTAGTTTGAACCATGAAAGCAAATTGTAGATCCATCATTTCCGCCTCTGGATCCACGTTAGCTTCTTCTTCTGCAATGTCGTTGATCTGGGGAAGATGCGCATTTTCAGGTCCCGAGATATTCAGGGCCTGAATTTGGTCGTCCCAGTTAAAAAAATGAGCTACCAAAGCAAGATCTGCGATCTGATTGTTGATGGTAGCTCCTCTGCCGCTACTCACTGGCACCATAGTTCTTTCGTTGTTTTCCCTCCTGTCAGGCTTCGGGCAGTCTCTGGAAAATGGTCAGGCTCATGGCAGTTGAAGCAGCAAAGTTTGCCTTTGTTGAAGCCCACCTTTTTCTCAGCATTCATTCCCCAATTATTTTTTCCTTTCTTCTTGGAGAACTGTTTGGCCCTGAACATCACCATAGCAATTTGCCATGTGATGTCCATCTCCTCAACATCTTCGGGATGAATTTGATCTAAATCAGCAAAAGATAGTTGAGGAGGTAGCTCGCCAGCCACAAAAGCATTGTAGCAATTTACAAGACCGGTAGCAAGAGCCAAATTTTCATCATTTTCCTTGGGAGCAGGAGCTGGAGCTTTTGAAGAAGAAGCAACTTCTGGATAATTTGCTGGAGGTTGAACACTGTGCATGGATGAAGTGACATTTGATGATGGTTGAGGCGCAACGAACAGTTGAACTTGAGGAATGGTGAATGATGAGAACGCATTTTTAGATTGAATCCCAATATTAGCATTGGAGTACGAGTTTGCATGATTGATCTCCCGTTGTTTGTCATCAAGATCGCATGCTTTGATGATGGCCATGGTTTCAGCCAAACTAATCCGGTTAAGATCTTTTGTTTTCTTGATGACAACAACATTCATATCTCATGCCTTTGGAAGAGAAATCAATAGTTTTTTGTTAATTTCAGATCTTAGCACCGAGATCCCGGCTGAACTCATTTCAGTAGTCAAAGTGATGAATCGTTGAAGTTGAGCTTCCAGGGTTTCTCCAAGAACATTGTTAAACATATTGAACTTTTGTCTCAGCATATCTTGGCGACTCTGTTTCATATCCTCATTTCCTTCATAAACTTCGATCAATGCCTCCCATAGTGCCTTTGCAGACGTGTATTCATGAAAACCCTGAGCAATTTCCGGTGACAAAGCCATAGTGAGTGTAGCAAGTGCCTTTTCTTGTTGTTCAACTTTATCAAATTCTTCATCGGTATAGTCTTCGACATCCTTGTCAACAATTGTTCCATCCGGGAGTATTGTGGTGATTATGATCGGTCCTTTCAAAATGCATCTCCAAATTTTAAAATCTTTCATCTTAATATATTTTTCCATACGATATTTCCATTCCGGGAACCCCTCAGCCGATAACAAACGGGGGATGCGAGTGGTAGTGTCCATAACGGAATCAAGTTCATGGTGAGAGTTTTGTGAATCCATTTTTTTTAGTTTTGTTTTGTTTTTTTAATTTTCTTGATTAAATGAAAAGATACTTGGAAACAAAAATTAGAACAATATAAGTGTTTACGGCCGGAAATTGATTACGGTCGTACACTCAATTCACGGTCCACAGATTACGGCCAAGTGAAACGTTTATGGTCCAAGATAGTTTACGTTCAAGCAAGAGTTTGCGGCCTTTGAAGATGAACTGATTACGGATTTTGAAGATCAACTATTTACGGCTTTTGAAGATCAACAATTTACGGCTGTATCAAGTGTTTACGGTCGTACTCCCTTCAACACTATTAACCGTAAACCCCCAAAAATGATGAGAACAAGTGTTTTTCGTGTAGATTTTGATTCCCTTAGCTGTGAAACCTCAAATAGATGCAGAACCAAGCTTGAACAATGAAGAAACTGAAGATTCTTTCAACCGTAAACACAACTGAAGTTGTTTTGACACCATATTTGCTCTGATACCAATTGTAAGGTTCCAATTACAAGATCCAAACCAGTGATCAAAACAAACAAGAACAAGAATGAGTAGAAGAAGAAGATTATCAAGCAATGCACACGTCTATTAGAAAAGAACGTCTGGTACACCTTGAGAAACACACACAGTTGACCGTAAACACTATGGATACGTCACTACTGACAGACTCTGACACATACTATTTATAGGGACAGACTGGCCGTGAATGGGGTTCATGGCCGAACACTCGTTTACGGCCGAACACCCGTTTACGGCCGTAAACACTAACCCATCCATAAACACACATAAACAAGTTACAAACACATCCAACATGACCAAGACCCTACCAATATATACAGATGATTGCCTAGCCCAAACCACAAATCTATGACCTATCAAAACTATGAATGTTTAATTTTATAATGTGAATATATATTAATGATTTTATAGATATATAAATTTAAAATAATGATTTTAAACTGTGAATGATGATAATGATTTAAAATTGTGATTATAGAATATTATATATATATATATATATATATATATATATATATATATATATATATATATATAATGATTTAAACGGTGATACATGATAAATGATAAATGTTGAGATTATAAAATATAAAATTAAAATTTGAACTTTATGTATGTATCACATATGAAGAAATGACAATAGAACAAACAAATGTATTTAAAAAAGAAAAATTAAACTATGAATTTACCTTTAGTGTATATAAAATATCAAATATTTAATACTAACACATGATTTAGTGTTAAAATGTGCAGGTGAAAACAAAAGAAAATAAGATAAGGGAAAAAGCATTTTGATGAAAAAATCAAAACAAAAAAGTAAATATGTTCAAGGGACAACAAGACAAACAAGAGCACAAACACCTAACAACATACATCAACAAAATCAAGGTACAATATAAAAGTTTCTTAATTATATTTTATTAATTAAACTGTGAATTATCTGTTAACTTGTGAATTTTGAAAAAAAATAAAGTTGTTGACAAGAAGAAAAAGCAGAAAATGAAGAAAAAGGAAAAAGAACAAGAACTTCAAGGTGCATTTTAAAACTATATATAAATAATTGAGTACTTTTTTTAATTTCTCATATAATAGTTCCTTATCATTACATAATGAAATTTTTTATAGGGAAAAAAGGAAAGAAACGGAAACAAAAGAAAACAATAAAAAGCAAAAACAAAAAAGTTAAAACAAAGCATCGAGAAGATGATGACAAGTTTCAACCATTAAGAACAAGGGTTGCAACACAAAGCTTATGGAAAGTTGTAAAGATATTGAGCAGTGAACAAAGAGATTGTGTAGAAAGATTAGGTTTAAGATCACTCTTAAAGATGACATTGGATGTGATTCCTTCAAAAATAGCCTTCTTTTCTGTGTTTAGCTACAACCATACAACAAACTCCATTGATGTAGGAAATGGAAGAATAACAATAACAGAAGAAACAATAAGAGAAATTCTTGGGTTAAAAAATGAAGGCATGGATCTTGAAACAGTTGATGACTGTCAACAAGATAACAACACATTGATTAAATGGAAAGAACAACATCCAAAATTACAAAGTCTGCTCAAGCACTGGTAGATCTTATAGAACAATCGCAAATTGCAGATGAGATGTTTGTGTTAAACTTCATTGTACGTTTTGTCAACTCAATCATAGAGAAAACAACATATGGAGCCATAGAAACAAGATCTTTGCTAAAGTTGATTAAAGTTAAGAATAAATAAAATATCAATTGGTGCAAGTATATCAATCACACATTGGTTAAAAGTAAAAAAATTTGGAAGCCAAATTGTAAAAACAACTATTATGCTGGCCCATTACCATTTCTAATTGTAAGAATACTTTAAACTAATTTAATTTCTCATAAAATAAAAATATTTAATACTAATGTTAATCAAACTTATGTTGTTTTCATGTATCTTGTAGCTTCTGTATGTGCATAGAACTCAATGTGTTCAACAACAGTTCATTAACAGAAGAATAATACCACTTCACTTCTGGAACTATGGGAGATTGAAAACAAGACAAACAAATTAAATTGCAAATGGAAAATTTTGAATGGTACAAATTTTGGACAATATGGACATGATTGAAGATGATGAAGAATAATATGTTGATTTGGATAAGGAAGAGAATGAAAAGAATGAGGAGGAATTTTCAGATTCAGATGACAATGAGGATATTGGTGCAGAGGTAATACAACTTATACATAAATCCTAAATAATAAAAATACAAAAGTTATATAAAATTCATATAAAAACAATAATCATGATACTATGAAAATATTCTTACTATATGAATACAAAAAGTAATGATTAAGTTGCGAATTTTAGTATTGAAAATGAATTGATTGTTGATATTAATATTAATAAACTATGAATAGAATTTTAACATTTAGATATAAAACATAACACATGGTTAATTAAATTGTGAATTAGTTGTTAAGTTGTGAATATCATAAAATAAAATATTCCTTTTTTTATTGTAACCTTGTTTATTATGAAATAACAAAATACATACACCACATGTATTTTGCTTGATGATAGAAAAAGTTTAAAAATAATAAAATAGAAAAATTAATCATTGTACTATGAAATTATTGTTACTATATGAATACACAAAATAATGGTTAAGTTGTTACTTTAAGAAATAAAAATGAATTCATTGTTGATTTTAATATTACTAAACTGTGAATAGATTTTTAATATGTGAATATAAAACATAACACATGTTTAATTAAACTGTGAATCAGTTGTGAATTTCATAAAATAAAATATAACACATTATTAGTTTGTTTTATTGAAATCTTATTTATAATAAACTAACAAAAAATATATAATACAGGGATTTTGCTTAATGATAGAAAAATATTACAAAATGGTATTAGCTTACAAAACGAGAATGGAAGACACATTAGTGAAGGCAAAAGAAAAACATGCAGATGACATAACAATTAAAAGATGGTTTATGAAATATGAGAGTTTATTCAAGAAGCATATTGGTGAAACATCAAAAGTGAATGAAGATGAAGTTCAAGTTGAAAAGAAAATAGAAGAATCAGAAGATGAAAATCCGACAAACGGTATTGCATTTCAAAAAGCAATAGTTTTATATCCACCGAAAGAGAATCAAGTACAACACACTGAAGTTGAAAACACAGTGAATGCAGAACAAGCTGAAGGAATGGTTGTGTACCAAACAACAAACACACATCAAGAAATTCAAGAAGAAGCAGGAGGAGGAATTAAAAGAAAAGGAAAAGAAAAAAAAAATTGAAAAAACAATGTATGTAGAACAACATCAAGAAATGGTTATGTATCAAACAACAGCCACACAAGAAGAAACTGAAGAAGAAGATAGAGTCAATACAACTCAAAAAACACCATCACTTACTGATTCTCAATCTATTCCAAAATCATCAGCTTTCACACCAACATTAGAGTCACCAACAATTTATGCTTTGGTTGACAAAGTTGTTGAAGAAAGCCTAAACAAAAATTCTTTATCTACAACTCCGAAACAAAAACAAGATGAAATAACTTGCACACCATCCGTTCAAAAACCATCTTTTTCACTTGGACTAACCCCAGATATCAAATATGATGTAAACTCTCCAAAGCCTGCTACAAGATCAAGCAAAGATCAAGAACAGAAAAACAGAGAACAAAAAAGAGATGAAGAACAAGTTCAAACAAAAAAAGAAGGAGTAAACAAAGGGAAAGGAAAATAAATTTTTATTGAAGAGAAACATGAAGAAAAAAGGATCAGAAAAGAAAAATGAGAGATCATTCCAACAAAAAGTTACTTGACTCATTATAGCGGTTGAACAGTGGAAGCAAAAGACATGCTATTTAATGAAGAGATACTAACTGCAAACTCAATATTTTCAATGCATAGGAACCAAAGTAAGTATATGTTTTTAATTAAAAGTTAATTAAAATTAATTTGTGACACAAAAATTAATTTTTTAGAAAAATTCACAACTTTATATATATATATATATATATATATATATATATATATATATATATATATATATATATATAATATATTAACAGGGAAATCATATTCAGAACAAGAAATGGGGATGCACTAGAAATAATTTTCTTTGAAACATTAATCCCATGTGCCTACATCTACCACAAAGTCATTGATTGTTGGTCGATTATGTTAAATGATGAGGAGAGCAGAAAACAAAAGGGATCTCCATTAAGATTCTATTTTCCAACAAGAATCATAGTAAGTAGCATTTATATTATGTATAAATATGTTAATAGATTAACAAAATTCTAACAAAAAATATATTTAATATATGTAATTAGACTGAAGACATGAAAAATGAGGAGATACCAATGGAGGACAGATGTAAAATGTTTGATCAAAAAGCAACAGAAGCAATGAAATTCCATCCATATGCACATGATTTTGATAAACTAGGATTTGTAAGTTACAACAATCTTTTATATTATATTATATTATATTATATTATATTACATATATATATATATATATATATATATATATATATATATATACTGACAGTTTAGAATTTAATATAAATGCAGTTATTCTTTCCAATCAAGAAGAAAATGCATTACTATTTGTTATGTATAAATCTCAAAAAGATATCAGTAGTTTTGATTGATAGTCATAAAGGAATGCCGAATGTTAATGTTGAATATGGGCTATTACCACAATCTTTGGTAAGAATTAATATTTTAGATTTATTCCAAATTAAATTGTGAATTATCAAAATGACTGAATTTATTTTCTTTGTAATACAAGTAGAATTGATGGCAAATTTTATGATGGAAAGAGGATTCGAAAAAGCATTTCATTTGCTTACAAAAGAAATTTCAGTACTTAAAATCAATTGGCGGTTAAAAAACAATTTTGAGGAAATGGAGTGGCATTAATGAGACATATGGAATGTTTTCAAGGACAGGCTGAGAGCAGATGGGATTGTGACATTGAGAAGGATAAAAAGGAACAAAAAGAAAAGTAAACTAAACTAAGATTAAAGTATCTCACAAAACTGCTACTGACTGACATCAACTTAAATAAAAAAAATAGTTGATGAAGGAATGCAATTTGATAAAAAAACAGAAGAAGAGAAAAAAAACATTGGCGAAGAATGTCGTGCAGAAGTATAAGGAAAGATTAAAGCTCATGGAAGATGTTTAGAAATTTCAAAAAAAGGAACAAATAAGATAAAAATGATTTATATACCTTTTATTTTGAGAACAATTTGACTTTTTTTTTATCATGGGGTACTGATGAATCTAATGCTTAGATATAAGAGAATTTCAACATTATATTACTATGAATGTTAAAAATTTATTGAAGACTTCTATCTAGTTGAACAAATATGGTGTTTATGATGTTTTTATTTTCGGTAATATTTTCACACATGGTGAACATGTTGGAATGATATATTTTCTTAGCTAAATATCAACTACTAGTTAATTGTTCATGTTGATAAAAAATTTATTAAAAAATTACTCCCTCCGTCCCATATTAATAGTCCATGTTTCCTTTTTGGTTTGTCCCAAAATAATTGCCTACTTCTAAAAATAAATATGTCTTTTACCATAATACCCCTCATTATTAGTTAAATTACCATAAAATTAAATGCAACTACCATAGAATTAAATGCAAAAGAAGGGTAAGACTATCATTTCACTTAATAAAGTTAATGGTAATTAATGTTTTCTTAAACTGTGTGTTTTTTGTCTGTGGACTATTATTTTGGGACGGAGGGAGTAATATTTATCATAACTTTGACAATTGTGAATGTTTAAATTAAAACAAAATGACTAAATAATTAAGTTGTGAATTGAATTTTTGAAATTAAAAAAAAAGATAATTTTTTTAAAAACATTTGTATTAGTACTGATAAATCTACTATTTATATATGAGAATTTCAACATTATATTACTATTAATGTTAAAAATTTATAATGAAATATCAATGTTTTATATAAAAAATTAAACTTTATATAAACGAATCTACAATACATATTTCTTTAAAATGTGACTTTTTTTAAATATATGTTATAGAATTTAAAATAATTTTAATGAACAATGTATATACTATAATTTTTACTGTAATCGTTTACATGATATATAAATTTTATTTTTTTAAATATTAAACTTTGAACAAATTATTTACTAATAATACTTAAAATATTTGAAACAAATACTTAAAAAAATTAATTGAAATGATATAATCAGGAAAAATTCAAAAATGGAACAAAATTTACAAAGACCAAAGTTGAAGAAATAATTGTTAAAATACAAAAATATCAGTATTGTAGTTATGTTAAAACAAAAAGAATCCAAATTATTATATTAATAAATGACATGTGCCACTTTTATAAATAAAACTAATTTATTAGGGTTTTATAGATTTGGGTAAATAACAAATAATAAAATACTCTCATTAAAAGCTAATACCTATATTTATATAATATATTTTGTACTTTTCAAAAAGCACAGGGGCTATTCATGTAATACTATAAAAATAGGAAAAGACGGTTGCAGCATAGTAGTAATAAAGAACTCGTCAGAAAACATCTCGTCAAAAACCGACTAGTCTCATTCATTTCTTATCATAGCCCTGATTTACTTTTTTTCAAAAAAAAAACTCACATTCACAAACCTCCATTTCAAACACTCGATCTAAACAACATCGACCGATTCTTCAAAAAGCAAGCAAAAGATTTCTTCAAAATCTAAAGGAACTACATCAACCACAGATTCTTCAGAAAAAACAATATCCGAAGAAGAAAAAGAGAAGAAAACCATGGAGAAACAATAACTAGAAGCAAAAAAAGTTTCAAGTCTCAAATCGAAGATTTCGACAACAAAATCACAACATCTAACAATCAAAAATGTCGAAACGGAAAAGGAAAGTGCTTCCGAAAGAATTTCTCCAAAAGCAAAACCTACATGGAAGATAAGAGTCAAAACGAACGAAGTAACACAAGGTATTTTATTTCAAAACTTCTAACAATGTTTAACAAAGCATGCATTCTGTTTTATAATGTTTAAATAAATATAAAATACATTGTTACAAAAACATTTAAAACAAACGTCATCTTAATCTATGTTATTTTGTAAATATATGATATGTTAAACAGTGGACATATCATTACAAACTCGGATTTGATTTAATACAAATGAAAATGTTAAATTATTAGAAAAATATGTATATAAATGATTTTATTACAGGTTTAATGTTAAATGTTACATATCATTCTAATATATTTTAAGATGATAGTATTAGGTTGACTATAAATAATTTAATTAAACTTTGAATATAAAAATATAAATGTTATTTTCATATTTTAGAGAATGAAAATGTGTATATATGTTTTTTTAGAATGCGAATGTAAAAATTATATGTTATTTAAATATATTTGAGAAAGATAAATATGAATGATGACTCATATTAGTATTTGACTGTATACATCAAATTATTAAACTGTGAATTGGAAAAAAAAAATGTATTCTATTATACTAAAAAATGAATTCAAATAATCAAAATGTATATTAATATTTAATAATTGCAAAATTATGTAATTAAAATATATTAAACAATTAATATATGACTTGATGAAAGATATGCCATTTGCAGGAGAGAATACAAGACCTGTAATGACAAAGAGGACAATCAAAAAGCTTAAAGGATTGCCTATTCATTAGTCAGAAGAAAAGAAACATTCTACAGTGGAAGGTAAAACATGATTATAAAAAAAATATTTGAGTTATAATAATATTCTACTACATATGCTTTTTGGTTTTGATTTTAAATTGAATAACAGAAACAGATGTAAATAAACAAATTCAAAACATATTATTTGATCTTCAAAGAACAGAAGAAATGGAAAAAAAAAGGTAAAATAAAAATTAAACTATGAGACTATAACTAATAACTTACACTGTGAATGCACAATATGTACGTGCATTTAAGGTGTGAATATACTTATGTATATGTACATATGTATCTATGTACAAATTTATGTATGTACACACATACATATATACATATGTATATTCACACTTTAAATTTATGTATCTACATACATACATATATACATATGTATATTCACTGTTTAAGTATATGTACATATGCATGTATGCATATATCTATGTATATATACACATATATGTATATTTACAATTTATATTTATATACAAATGTATACACATACATATATAGATATGTATATATACATATGTAGGCATGTATGTATAAACTATTTATATTCACAATCTGAATTTATGTACATACATATGTAAATACATACATATGTATATTCACAATCTAAATTTATATACATACATATTTACATACATACATATGTATATTCACAGTTTAAATGTATGTATGTACATATGTACATACATTCATATGTACAGTCACAGTTTAAAAGTATGTATATACGTACGTATGTACATATTTACATATGTATATCTATGTATGTACAAACATACATATGTACGTACATGGATATGTATGTACAATGTAATTACATATATTTAAATATCTTAAACATTCTATTAAAAAATGTTTCATTTTTTTTAATAACCACTTAAATTGTGAATATACTTAAAATTCTTTTAAATTTATTTCGATTATACATATATAAAAATTGCAGATTCAGACAATGGATCATCAAACAACGATAATCACATGTCAAAGGCAATGGTTGTTGTGGAAAACAAAGAAGAAGGAGATACATATAATGACAAAATTCATGCAAAAATACCAACAAGGAAAATAAAACAAATAGCAAGAAAGAAGAGTGGAAAAGAGATGCAAAAAACAAGAAGAAGAACAAGGTTGAACCATCTACCAAGAAAGATGAAGAAACACAAGGTATAACAAAATTCATCAAAAAAATATTTTTTGATAAAATATCTTATTAAATATTGCTAAAATTTAAATATGTTTTATAGATCAAAAATATACAAGGAAAAGAAACACAAGCACAAAGCAAGAAGATAGCACAGAAAAAGATAACGCAGGCGATGAAATTGAAGGTATTAACATATATATATATATATATATATATATATATATATATATATATAATATATATATATATATATAGGGTGAGGTTCAATAGAGAACCATAATTAACAATGAACCAAGGAACCAATCGTGAACGTCGGAAATCATAATGATCAATGGCCAATGAAATAGAGGTACATTTTTATATTAGATGCACACACACCGGATTATACCAAAACATTCACATCCTTACCAAAAAACTCACCTCTTTTTTTCGTTTAAAAAATATTTTAGGCCACATCTTTATAAAAAAAAAAACCCGAATATACCGTTGTTCTCGATTTTTCGTCTTCTTTCCATAGAGATCCATGTTGATATATAAAAAACGATTTTCCGAAAAAAAACTCACTTCATTTTGTTAGTTTTTTCAATATTTAAGTTTATTTTTATAAAAAAAAACTAATTATACCAAAAATATTAATTTTTTGTACTCTATTAATAAACATCAACACCGACTAAAAAAAAATTAAAAAAAAAAATTAAAAAAAAAAATTAAAAAAAAAAATTAAAAAAAAAAACCTCGAACAGTGGAGATTCATACTGTGAATCTAAATTGTAAATATTTCAATTTTCAACATTCACAATGTGAAAAAGCTCGATCAGTTCAGATTCACATTGTGAATCTGACTTACTATTATGTACACTGTGAATCTGAGAAGGTTCAAAAAAAAACATTGATAAGTGTAGATTCACACTGTGAATCTAAACTGTAAATATTTCAATTTTTAACATTCATAATGTGAAAAGGCTCGATCAGTTCAGATTCACACTATGAATCTGACTTACTATTATGCACACTGTGAATCTGAGAAAGTTCACAATGTGAATCTGAACAGGTTTCACAATATGAATACGAACAGGTTCACAATGTGAATCAGAACTGAAATATCGTTTTTTACATGAATATGAATCTATGTTTAAAAAGTACAAAAAAAACATGAATTTTGATATATTTATTAAATTTTTTCTATAAAAAAAATAGACCCTAACTTTTCAACAAAGAAAAATGAAGCGAGTTTTTTTCGAAAAAAAAAAGTTTGTTTTTTATATATCATTATGGATCTCTTTGGAAAGATGACGAAAAATCGTGAACAAAGGTATACTCGATTTTTTTTCGATAAAAAACAAGGCCTAAAAAAATTTTAAACGGAAAAAAGGAAGTGAGTTTTGTTATAATCCGGTGCATGTGCGTCCATTGTAAAAGTCTACAACCATTCTTTTTGCCATTGATCGCTTTAAATTTCGACATTTTGGATTGGTTCCTTGGTTACTAGATTAATAATGGTTCTCTATTGAATTATATATATATATATATATATATATATATATATATATATATATATATATATATATAGAGCTAGGTTCAAATGTTTTTAGCAACTATTGTGTTCCTAAATGCACCAATCACAAATTAGCAAATAATTAAATAATTAATTAAATAAAAAAAGATATTTTGGGTTTTTTGCACCTTGCAATTAATGTGATCATTTAATTAAATCCCTACAATTAAGGAAACAAAATAAATAAGTTTTATAAACCCTAACGACGGCTTCCTCCAAATCGCATGTACCTCTTTTCCGTCTTCAAAATCCATCATCCACAACCATCATCATCTTGGCTGCCGACCAACACCGTCATCATCTCCATCGGCGAATCTTCGTGCTCCCTTGCCGCCACCGCCGGAAACCCGACAAGTCTTTTCCTTGTTTCGACTGCAGCATCTGCTCGACTTCGTTAAAGATTCGGTGGTCACTCTTTGCGGCCACCTCTATTGTTGGTCGTGTATCTACAAATGGTTATCTTTCCCCACCGATTTCGCCGCCAAGAAACAAAAGGTCGCATCTTCAAATATTGGTTTTCCTTCAACAATCAAATCGATGTAACGTAAAAATCCTCTATTCTTAATTGTCGATCAACAGGAAATTCAATTGAATTATTAAAGATATATATTTAATTTTATGGTTTTGTTGATTTTTTCTCAAAACTAATGAACGCATAAAAATAAAAGTAATATTTTATCTTCATCATCGAAAACGATTATTGTTTCAAACTTATCTCAGTAAGTTAAGGAAGAGAACCATAAATTATAATAAAATGGAATTAACATAATAGTCGATTTGCTTTAATTTGCTTTCAGTGGGGCTCAATTTCAAACAAACATTAAAATTGTTTTTGTTTGACGATAAGTGGATTTCCGTAATTTGTTTTTGATAGTATGTATACGGTAGTATTTTATAGGTTCAATTTGGTATTATGTGTCTATTTTTTATATATATTTTTGTTGTAGCCTTGTAGCTTATTTACTTTTTCTACTGTTTGAATTCATTTGCTGAACACAATAGATACAAACATAAAGATGATTTTTTTATGTGGTGATGGTTATGAAACTCATGGGGTATTTTGGCTTGAATGGGTTCAGTAAGTTCTTTTGGTATTACCATTGTCTTCAAGAAAAATGTTATTGAAAAGGATAGAAATAGAATACAGTAGATACAAACATAAAGATGATTTTTTTTAACTGTCAATTCTCCTCTTCCCTTAAATGCAAACATAAAG
This sequence comes from Lactuca virosa, assembly GCF_052849685.1. Lineage (NCBI taxonomy): Eukaryota > Viridiplantae > Streptophyta > Magnoliopsida > Asterales > Asteraceae > Lactuca > Lactuca virosa. The sequence continues at coordinate 274,532,623 of NC_136434.1, read as the reverse complement.
ATGGTTTTGTTTTTAAATTGACGATTCTCATCTTCCATTAACCATTACATTATATTTGCTCTGTGCAGGTACCGATCACATGATTGTTCTTCTTCTTCATCCAATTTAACATTCTAAATTTTCATTTTGTATTGATATATAATATTGGTGAGGGGTCATTCTGCCAGAATTGAATCCAGTTCTGTCGGAATGGAATCAAGAATTCCAATTCTATTGGAATGGAATCATGATATTTCATCACTAATTTGTGCATTTTCTACAATTATTGGTTATGGATTTTGGAGCAATTCACAGGTCTTCATATTTGTACAAAAGACTTTAGTTTTTTATTTTTCATTTGCTAATTTGTTATTGGGTTCTAAACCACAATTAGATTTCGTTTCACAGATGCTTGAAGAACAGACTGCAAAATTGAAAGTGATTCTCATCAACAATATTCTTTTAGAATGTATTAGTGTCTTTTGTTAGATTTTGATGTTTTTTTTTCAATTTTTAACCGTTCTTAGTTTTATTTTTTAACAATAAATGTAATTCTTAGCAATTGTTACCCATATTCGTTAAGAATTAGTGTAATTTTTTGTTTTTATTCTTCAATTGATGGTTCAAGAATTTGTTATTTTTCAATAAGTTCATTCCATCAAAATATGTATTCTGTCAGAATACTTATTCTTTTATGGTTCAAGAATGTTTCAGGATACTCATAAACGTATTCTGTTAGAATGACCTGAATTAAAAAAATGTTTCAAGATATGAATTGATATTCATTCTATAGGAATATGTATTCTAGCATTCAATATGTATTCTGGCATTCTCATAGAATTTATCATTTTAACACAAATGTCATTCTGACAGAATGCATTCGGTTATTATAAAAAATACATTAGAATTAAATCAATTAATATTTAATTACTTTAAAAAATTCAGATTTTTAAAATTAGAAGAATTAATTATCCCTAAATTCCCGAAAATTTCATTTTTTAAATATAGTTAATTGTCCAAAATACCCTTATGCTGAAAATTATGTGATTATATGGTACACGCTACCTTACTATAATATCATAGACTCTCAGATCAGGACCATTGATTATATTTCTCCAATGGTCCAGATCTGTGCATTCTGGCACACAATAGTTAACAAAAACAAAATAACCTAAGCATATATATATATATATATATATATATATATATATATATATAGGGCTAGGTTATTTTGTTTCTTACATTTATTTTGTGCTAGAATGCACCAATAGGATTTTAGTAAATTAAATAATTATTTAATTAAATAAATATAGATATTAAATGTGTTGGGTATTATTATGTTGCGTCATGGGCTTATTTTGTATATCCGGATTGGGTCTGTCCATCCGTGATTATCTAGTAGGGTTAAACTATAAATAGTGCATGCATGTATGCATTAGATACGTTCTTGATTATCATTAATACTATTTTGTAACCCTAAACACCTCTACAGTCGAAGTTCTTAATCGAGCTCTTCTGAGGTGTTAAAGTTTAATCATACGACATCTTTAAAGCCATTCTTGTGTTCATAATTACGTCTTTAATTGTTTATCTGCATAGAATCTATCGATCCAACTAGAACGTTGTTCTATCAATTGGTATCAGAGCGGGAGACTGTGTGATCTATACACATTCCTTCTGTATTAAGAATTCTTTAGGTTTTCCGCTTTTATCGTATATAAAGAAGCCGTCTTCTTCCTGTCGACGGTAACTCTTGTTTTTGATAAAACCCTAATCTCAAGTTTACAGGTCAGATTCTAGCGGTTCTAAGAAAAGGCTTACCATGTTTCACGACGATTCTCAAACTAATCCCATCAACATCTCTAACAACATTGGATCCACTACAAGGGTTCCTATTCTTTACACTCAAGACTATGAAGTATGGGCACATCACTTTAAAGATTACGTGGTTGGATCTGAAGATAATGGCTATCTCATCTGGGAAGCAATCACGCTTGGACTGTTTGTTCACTCTGGAACGAACACGACTGTTAAGACTCAAAAAGAATATAATAAGCTGGTGGCGGACGTAGATAAGATGCCATATGATGAGAAGGACAAGTTGCTTTGTAATGTGAAGGCCATGAGAATGATCAGATTCGCTTTGCAATCTGACACTTTTCGGTTAGTTGGTTCATACACGACGGCTAAAGAAATCTGGGATAGGTTGAAGGAACTTTACTCAACCGATGAAGATCTAGAACACTCTATTCAAACCTTGCTGCTCTCAGAATTTGGAGTTTTCGAACAGAAACCAGAAGAAAAACTGATACAAACCTTCGATCGCTTCAATCATCTCCTAAGCAAGATGATCAAGCATGGTATAGAGAGAAAGTTGATCGAGCAAAAGGTAACCTTCATGAATGGTTTGAGACCAGAATGGATGGCAGTGGTTTCAACAGTGAAAGCTCATGAACAGTTTAAATCTTACTCACTAGCGAAACTTGTGGGAATACTTAAGTCCCATGAGAGTGTGGTAACCAAGGAGGCGAAGGTAGTTTCGGGTGTGGGATCGTTGGCCCTTGTTTCAAAAGGAAAAAGTGTTGCAGAAAAAGAGGAGTTAGATATGTCTGAGTGTGACCTTACAAGCGAAGAATATGCTATGATGGTCACCAATCCAAAGAAGTTTGCTCGACGGAAATTTCTTTTCAATAAGAACCGAAACTGGCAGGGAAGTTACAGTTCTGAGAAGGTGAAAGATGAAGCGAAAAATACTTCTTAAAATGATGACGACAAGAAGGAGAGCAAGCTTGCAGGAGACTCTGGATTCGACTGCAATTACTGTCACGACAAGAATCACTTTGCCAAAGATTGCATGCCGAGGAAGATGGCTGAGAAAAGAGATGGTGAAGATGATGAGGCGTACTACATGCGGAAGTTGGAAGAGATCAAGAAAAAGAAGGCAACTAACAGTTCAATGAATGCCTTGATTGTGCAGGAAAATGCAGATGAGGATGAATTCGGTGGCGTTGAAGTCTGGTCAACCGATTCTGAGGATGAAGAGGTAAGAAAGCCCACTCATGGAAGAGCTTACGTGGCGAGGGATGCAGGTTCGGCTGGAAGATGTTTGATGGTCACAGCTGGTAGATCAACCGAAAGTGAAAGTAAGGAGCCGAACCTAACTGAGGACAAGTGCTTTGCAGCCAAACCCGTGAGCGAGAAGATCAACGACTGTGATCGGCTGATCAAAAAGGTACAATTCATCCTTGAATCACTTAAAGTTCCAGTAACAAACTATGAAGAAGAATTAAATGAATTAAAATTAAAATTTTCTAACTTAAGTGGTAGTCTCATGCAAACTCGCTTAGCGAACTCTAACCTAACTGACCAACTCAGCAGGGTGTCTTCAAAGAGTGAGGAGAGAAGGATGTGGATTGAGCTGAAAGAGAAGGAGTTAAATAGGGCTAGGGATGAAAGTATTTATTTGCAACGAGACAATTTAAAATTTTTGAAACAAAGGAATGTTTTTTGTTTAATTGCTAAGCGCTTATATACTAATATTGCTCAATTGCATTTAAGTTGTGAAATAGGGAAAAAGATTCATAAGATGATTTTACCCTTCCTTGAATTTAAGGAGGATGAAGTCATCGCTGAATGTGAATCAATTATGTCCTCAGAAGAGACATCCATTGCTTACAAAATCGGACTGGACAAAATAGAAACCTTCATCGACTCTAAGGAACATAAATGTATGCTCAAAAATCTTTTAGATGAAAATGATAGGTTAAAAATTAAGTCCGAAACTATTCAATCGTTTGACTCGTCTAACGCCAAATTAATTTCATAAAATAAAATGAACATAGAAAATACGTCTGAATTTGATGAGGAAAGTGAGATGAGCGAAATCTCAGTAGAAGACGTGGTTGATTGCTCAGAGTTTATGAAGAGTGAAACCGAGAATGAGAAACCCCTCATATCTGAAAATTCGGTTGAATATGCTCGCCTGTCAAAGGACAAGCCACAGAAACTCAAAGAAAAAGCAACGGTTTATCAAAAAGTTCAAACTGTATCGAATCGGGTATATGCTGTTACAGGAGTCACTGCAAAACAAACGGCAAAATTGAAGATCTTGGTCGATGAAGACAATGCTGAAGGGTGCGACGATTACTTCTGCTCAGCCCCTATTGATAACGCAGACGAAACAATCGGCTTATCTGAGCAAACATCATGGAGGGTAAAAGGAAGATATGTTGCTGAACCCATCAACAAACCCTCGAGTTTCGACAAATCAAGTACAAGTGGAACAAAAGAGATTCCTGAAGAACCAAAGAGAAAACCGAATGTTCCAACTAAGACAACCGAAACTCAAAAGGAGAAGCCAAAATCAAGCTTCAATATTCCCAAATCTCAGAAGGAGTTAGCTGAACAAAAACGCCAAAGAAATCAAAGATATATGAAAAATCTGAATGAGCGAAAACGGTATTGGCAATCTCAAAACCCTAACTATGTTCCTTCAAAGAAAGAGTCAATTGCCAAAGAAAAGGAAAAGCTGAAAGGAAAAGAAAATTTTAGTCCAAGCTCCTACTATTCAAAGGCTCAGAACCAAAAGTCTAGTTTCGGTTCCAACACCAGCGCTCAGAACCGAGCGTCAGGTTTCAGTCCCAACGTCAAGACTTATAACCGAAAGTCAGGTTTCGGTCCCAACGTCAAGACTTATAACCAAAAGTCAAGTTTCAGTCCTTCATACTCCCAAAAGAAACCAAATTCAGTAAAGGACATCAAAGGAAAGGGAAAGCTTGATTCAAATTCTGATTTCAATAATAAGAAAAAGTCAGCTAACCCTAGGATACAAAAGAAAACACCAAAACCATCTAACAACACACCATCATATACACCAAAAATTAAACAAGATAAAACTAAAATCAAGGTGTACACCATCAAAAGAAAAGATCAATCCACTCTAATAAAAAGAACTTATTTGGTTGATATTTCTACTGCAATTTCTTTTTCTGTGAAAGACTCACCAGGACCCAAGAAACTTTGGGTTCCTAAATCTGCTTAAATTTGCAGGTGATTAGTGACGAGCAGTTCGATGACGAATGGTATATAGACAGTGGCTGCTCGCGTCACATGACAGGAAGGAAGGAAGAGATGAGGGAGTTTCGGTCCCTAAAGGATGGTGGATGTGTGAAGTATGGTAATAACTCGTATGGCACAATCAAAGGATATGGTATGATAACCAACGGAGACTTCTCGATTCGAAAAGTAGCTTATGTGGAAGGGTTGCAGCATAACCTCATAAGTGTATCGCAATTAGTTGTGGGAACAAGTTTGAAGGTTTCCTTTGATGATGAAGGATCATAAATAATTGAGAAGCAAACTAAAAAGGTTATGTTGAAGTCTGAACGCAAGGGAGAGATGTATCCTTTAAATCTCAACCCAATTCGAGGAAAACCAGCAATATGCATGCTATCAAAGGCGAACACTGATGAACGCTGGCTGTGGCATCGACGCCTATCGCACCTGAACTTCAAAGACATTAATAAGTTGGTGCTTGGGGATCATGTTCGAGGCCTTCCTCTTCTCAAGTTTGATAAGGAAAATCTGTGTGCAGCATGTGAGATGGGCAAACAAAGTAGAAAGAGCCATCCTACACGTATCAATACAAAGATTGTTGAAGCTCTTGAACTTTTGCATATTGACTTATGTGGACCTTCGGCTATCGAAAGCATCGGTGGTAGTAAGTTCATTCTTGTCATAGTAGATGATTTTCACGCTTCACCTGGGTTTTCTTTCTTAAACAGAAATCAGACGCAACTCCCAAGTTGAAGACGTTCATCAAACAAGTGGAAGTGCATCTGCGAAAGCTAGTGAGGAATATCAGAAGCGACAATGGGCTAGAATTCAAGAATAAAGATTTTGAGGACTTTCTGGCTGACAAGGGGATATCTCACAACTTCTCGGCCCCTTATACACCACAACAGAATGGTATTGTTGAAAGACGAAACCGTTCTCTATGTGAGGCAGCCCGAACCATGCTAAGCTTCGCTTCTCTTCCGCTATACTTCTGGGCTGATGCTTTTGCAACCGCGTGTTATACTCAGAACCGATCCTTGCTCAACAAACGATTCTCAATCACTCAATATGAGATTCTGAACAATCGAACGCCTAACGTCAAATTTTTCCACGTGTTCGGCTCAAGGTGTTTCATCTTCAATTCCAAAGAGAACCGAAACAAGTTTGACGTCAAAGTTGATGAGGGAATTTTTCTTGGTTATTCACTCACTTCAAAGGCATACAGAGTTTTGAACAAACGCTCTAAACGAATCGAAGAAACATACTATGTGACCTTTGATGGCAATTACATGAAGAAAGTTCAAAGGAGCGAAAGTGCCTTAGGGGAAATATTTCCTGAATCCGGACAAGTCTCGGTTCCAATCTCTAACCTATTTTAAGAGTACATAAGGCTATTTGATGAGCCTGAGAAAGTTGCACACTCGGAGGCAAAAGCAGCAGACAACAAAATCGACAATCTCAAAAAGATCATAGATGAAGCTGTCAAAGAAATGGAAAGTGAACCTCCTAAACCGACTGGTGGTCAACCCTCAACTGACCCTCCAAACAACAGCTCAATGTTCAAGGGGAGGGTTCATCTGCACCAAAGATAACCAATATGTCTTTCGAGGGGGAGAATCAAAATCCAAACCCACCCAATAATGGTCCAATCGAGGGGGAGAATCCAACTCCCACAGAGGAGGACAACTCTGAACAAGACAAAGGTTACACTTCGCCATTTGAGGGGGAGAAAGAGAATACAACTGACGAAGGTGATCAATCAGAACTTAAAGAAGAAGTAAACGCAGAGTTGGATCCAGCTTATGACCCAAATTACCCTCCTCTAACGAAATGGACTAAGGATCATCCCAAAGCACAAATAATTGGTGAATCATCTGAGCGAGTTCTCACTCATTCTCAATTGAAAGCGAAACAAACTGCATTATTCTCTAAAGTCGAATTCTGTATGTTTAATTCGTTTGTCTCCAAAGTCGAACCAAAGACAGTTAATGCTGCACTTGATCATTCTGATTGGGTACAAGCAATGCAAGATGAATTCCATGAGTTCGAACGAAATCGCGTTTGGAGGCTGATTCCCACTCTAAAGGATGCTTCAGTGGTTGGCTTAAAATGGGTCTTCAGAAATAAATTGGTCAAAGAAGGGAACGTCATTAGAAATAAGGCCCGGTTGGTGGTGAAAGGATATTTCCAAGAAGAAGGTATAGATTATGAGGAGACCTTCGCTCCAATAGCAAGGTTGGAATTAGTTAGAATCTTTCTGTCATATGCTGCTCATAAAAACTTCGAAGTTTTCCAAATGGATGTCAAATGTGCCTTTTTGAATGGAGAACTAGAAGAAACGGTGTATGTTGAGCAACCACCTGGGTTCGAGAACGAAAAATACCCTGATCATTGCTATGTGTTAGATAAAGCTGTATATGGCCTGAAGCAAGCACCGAGAGCCTGGTATGAAACTTTAACTCGCTTTCTGAAAATGTCGAAATTTAAGCAAGTTTCGGTTGACCCAACCTTCTTCTGAAAGAAAGAAGGCGAACATCTAATGATAGTTCAAATTTATGTCGATGACATCATCTTCGGCTCCACGAATCCTAGCTTCACAGCTGAATTCAGGAAGTTGATGGAGACTAAATTTGAAATGAGCGCAATGGGTCCGATTAATTTTTTCCTTGGTTTGAATATTAGACAGGGACCAGAAGGTATATTTATCAACCAGGAGGCCTACACAAAGAACTTGCTGGCAAAGTTCGGTATGACAGGGACCAGAAGGTTCCAGAAGGTTCCTATGGCATTTGGAACTAAGTTAACACCATCTCTGGAAAAACCTGTTGTTCACATAACACTATATCGTCAAATGATAGGGTCCCTTATGTATCTAACAGCTAGTAGACCGGACATTATGTTTTCTGTTTGTTATTGTGCCAGGTTTCAAGCAAATCCAAGAGAACCTTACATGGTGGCAGTGAAAAATATTTTCTGTTATCTAAAGCGAACCTCTTCTCTCGGTCTTTGGTACCCTGCTAGATCTGGATTTTTTGTTCAAGCCTTTTCTGATGCCGATCTTGGAGGATGTGGTCTGGATCGAAAGAGCACAACTGGTGGATGCCAATTCCTTGACGGTAAACTTGTTAGCTGGCAGTCCAAGAAGCAAACCTGTGTGTCACTTTCAACAGCCGAAGCTGAGTACATAGCTGCAGCATCCTGTACCTCTCAAGTAATATGGATACAAAGCCAACTAAGATACTATAGGCTAAGTATGAAGAAAATATCTCTATATTGTGACTCAGAAAGTGCAATAAGAATATGCCACAATCCAGTGCAACACTCAAAGACAAAGCATATTGCACTGAGATACCATTTCATCAAGGACCATGTAGAAGATGGGAACGTGGAAGTACATTTCGTTCGGTCCTCTGATCAACTGGCTGACATATTCACTAAAGCCTTACCAGAAGCAAGCTTCAATAAAATTTTACAAGGCTTGAGAATGATGGAAGCAGAGTCGGTACCGAATCCTCAAATCTCACTCTAAAAATTAGACAAGCGAAATAGAGCGAACGCTCGGTCTATTTCGGTTCCGGATTTTTCGGGAACCGAAATGAGCCGAACGCTCGGTCTATTTCGGCTCCATAATTTTCGGGAACCGAAATGAACCGAACGCTCGGTCTATTTCGGCTCCGGAATTTTGAGGAACCGAAATGAACCGAACGCTCGGCTTATTTCGCTTCATTCTTTTAAAGTTTGGTTTCGGTTGTACATTTTCGTTATTCTTTTAAAGCCTATTTTCTTACTCTAGTTTATTTTTTTTAAGAGTGTTTTGTGTTAATTTTTTTTTCTTTTCCGTTTTTATTATTTTTCAGAAAACTTTAAAAATCCAAAAATATTTTCTTTTTCTGTTTTTATTTCTTTTCAGAAAATTTCAAAACTCCAAAAATATTTTTTTAAAAGTTTTTTTTTGTTTGTTTTGGTTGTGTGGTTTGTTTGTTTGCTTGTTCTTTTTAATTAGGTCCCAAGTATATCAGTGCAACCGAATTTGTAGCTAAGACAGGTATGATTCTTTTATCTGAACTAGTTAAGAGTCCCTAGAAGCATGCTGTTGCATGTCAACCGAAGCCTCTAAGACTAAGAGCAAGGCCTTAATGATTCGATCTATACCTATCGTTTCTTCCCAATCAGGCTGTTGAAATCAACTCAAGTCAAGAGCTACCTTACTCTTCTCAAATGAGTTAAGAGTTTTCTGCTTTGTCATGTTTATATAGCAGAGGTACTTTCGGTTCTTTATACCACCCTCCTTACATTCTCCATCAACTTTCGGTTCACCACTGTAACCCTTGAGACTCTCGGTCTTTGCCACTGAGGTTTATGGTTGCATAAAATCTGTGTTTGTGATCTTAGATACGTACACCACGTGCTGAGTGAAACCCACAATCCAACACCAACAATGAATTGACGGTGAATCATTATATTCAAGATCTTACTTGTTACCTAATGAAATCTCATTTTTTTTAGTGGTCTTTTATGAAATTGTTTAACACCAAGGCATTTCTACCCAAAAAGATCCAGTTTATTTTTTTTTTTGAGATTTTTATAATATCTTTAGTCACTATAAATTATATCCAACCTACTTGTTCAACAGACCACATTGGTCTCACAAGTACTTCTTCCAACGTTCGGTCTTATGTAAAGAATCGACGTTCGGTTGAAGCTAAGCCACCCTTAGACTATTATTTAAAAGAAGCCTTTCGGTGTTTCTTTACAAGCACTCGATCGTATTTTCTCAGGAAACCAAGCAAGCACTTTAAGTCTCTCTTGACTTTGAAGGAAGAGATTTATGCCCGAAATCATCTGCTTTATGTCTTCTAACAGACATCACTCACATCCAATACACTTTTTGCTTTATTTCTTTATTATTTGTCACACTATTGCACGAAAATTCTTTGTGATTTTCCCACATTCTGATTGTTGTTGGTTCGTTTATAGTTTAACTTCTGGAACAACAGGGGTTATCCTAATTTTTGGAGCGAAGCTGAATTTCAAACGACGACTTTTGGATAAGATTTTGGGCGCGTGAATTTGAACGGTTCCTAAACCCACGCGTGCTGACGTATACCTGGGTGCAACCAACCTGTCACATCACGCTTTTTCAGGCGACGTTTCAGTGACCGCGTCCTTATCATGATGATTTTTTCTCTCTCCTGGCAACGGTATATAAAGAGTTTCTAATGTTATTTGTCTCTTTTACCAGCATCGAATTCTCTCAATAGTTAAGGCACTTTGTAACTGTTCATCTTCTTCCTTCTCTCAACAATGGCGCATTCCTCATCTGTTCAAGATCAAATTGCATCGTCCTCATTGCTCTCGATCAAGCCAAACCAGAACATGATCATTCAACTCAACCCTTTTCTGTACGATTCATACATGCTACAAGTGGTTGAATGCTTGAAGTATTCTCCTCTGGTTCTCGCCCTAACCCAGGTGGAATCCGTTCCAATGTCACTCCTATCACAAGTTTACACTACTGCTTCATATGACAAGAACAAGGAGAGGATCTACTTCCAAATCTTCTCTCACAAGGCTTCGATTTCAAAAGGGAGATTTTGTTCACTGTTACAGCTTGCTGTGGATTCGTCTGTGATTTCACCTGAATTCATCACCACAACTCAACTATTCTTGATGCTCTACGAGATGGGCTACACTGATGTGCTTACCACTGTCACGAAGGTAAAGAAGTCCTGCTTACCACCGCAATGGAATGGGTTGCTAACTCTTCTCAACAAGGGTTTAGCGGAGAGGAGTGTTGGGTCAGACGGTACCAGCAAGGGTTTTCTGACTATTCTATACGATCTCTACAATGGACTTAATCTCGACTATGGGTCGATTATTTGGTCACAGGTGGTGCAAAGTCTCAATACTTCAACGAGACATTCTGAAATTTCTTGTGGTCGCTTCTGGACCATTATCACGCGAAGGGCAATTGATTCCTTGCAGATTCCAGTAATGAAGGATGCCCTGCTCTCATCTGTGGTTACTTTTCACACCAAGAAAATCATTTTCTCTGATCCCACAAAGTTCCCTCACAATGGTTCCATACCTGAGACGACGTACAGGTGTGTCTCAGCTGAAAGTAAGGTGATGGCTGATTATCGCAAGCGTCCTCCCACCGGACCAAGAATACTGTCTCCTGAACAGCAAGCTGCTTTGGATGCTGTGGAGAAGCCTGCAAACCGAGGAAAAAGGGCTAATACAAAGAAAGGAACAACCGAGGATGCTTCTTCCAAGCCTGCCAAGTCTAGGAAGCGCAAGTCTGAAAAGGGTGATTCTTCTAAGTCAAAGAAGATTAATAAGATGGCGAAGAAATCAAAGAGTCCCTCTCCTTCCAGCTCAGACGAAGATGCGGAGGATGAAGAAGAGGAAATTCAGCATCATGAATCACCGAGAGTTAACACACCTCCTCGATCACCAACTCCAAATGAACCTCATAATGACAACATTCCCACACCCCCTCCATCACCAAAAACAAATGTTCCGATTTCGGTTGCTCCTATTACACCACCTACCACATCTCAACCAACAACTTCTACTCCACCTCCACCACCAGTAAGTACCATCCCACTTTCTACCACTCCTTTACCCACTCCTATTATTTCCCAATCAACTACCACCACTACCCCAGAACCGACAGTAAACGTCAACGTATCTAATACGGGGGAGAATACTGAAACCGAACCTCCTGTTACTTCTAAACCTATTTCACCCACACCTTCAACCGATTCTGGTGCAACTCTCGGAGGTGATGATGTTGAGTTCGACTCAACTTACTACAGTCCCTATCGGCTTCCTACAGACGATGATGAAGAGGCTCCTGCCACTCGCCAACAACTGCAGAGTATTGATGAGAAGCTTGATCAACTGCTTACTGCTTCCAAGTCCTACAATGATGTGGTGCTCAAGGCCTTTCTTGACACTGATCTTGAGCAGTATACCGGTGCCATAGAGTCCTCTACATAGGCAGTTGATGCATCCACTTCTTCCTGCAAGAAGGCTATTACTGAAGTTTCCGAACTTGTTCATAGTTCCCAAATTTTTCTTGAATCACTCAAAGGGCATGCTGATTCCAATGCAGCCAAAGTGAATGCTTCAGTGGATTCCTTATCCAAATCACTTCAAGAGGAGCAAACTAAGTTTGAAGCTGTTCGTTCGTCTATTCAAGCTGAGAATACTTCTCTGCTTAGTTCAGTAACTTCTCATCTTTCAACACTCCAAGCTGATTTAGCAAAGGAGAGTGCTTTAAAAGAAGATCTTGCACGCCAAGCCTCGACTATTTAAGTTCAGAAAGTGCAGTTGGCTCAAGCTGAAAAGGAAATCTCCCTGTTAAATACTGAGCGCGCAGTATTCAGAAGCTGTGCTGGGGATGTCAAGGATATGCTTACCAATCTTCTTGGTGCTTATGATCCTATCCTTACTCTCACTATCAGAAATCATCTGACTTCAAAACTTCTTCCTGCCCTTGCAATGTTACATGAAATGAAGGGTGTTTCGGAGAGATTCGTCCCTCCAAAACAAGGGGGAGAAGGTGCTCAACCAAAGGTTACTGTGAAAACCGAATCTTCTCAACCGAAGGTCACAGTTAAAACCGAACCGAAGGGTAATGAAGCTTCGGGTTCAGGGAACAAAGATAAGAAGAAGGGAATTGATGATGACAGTGATGAAGAAGAAGAAGAGACAATTGCTGAGGCCCTAAAAAGAAAGAAAAGGGACAGAGAACTGGATGAAACCCTTCGGGTTGCGAAGGAGGCTGAAGAAAGGGAAAGAAGGAACAAGGAAGAACAAGATGCTATAAACTGCAAAAAGGCCTTGTTTCCTCTCTGGACAAGAGAAACGCTCGTCAAAGAGGCAATAGAGTTTCCAAGCATCTACTGGCTGGAACCTGTCGCTTCTTTTGATTGTGACAATTCAAAGGATTCACAGTTCGATATGCCTATAACACGAAAGGCATTTACATTTCATTGCTTTGATTCGACTGTTGAAGTTCCTTTTCCTCATCCTAAAGTTGATCGCGAACTGATTGATTTCTATTTGAAGTTCGGTCAGCCTCAGTACTTGACATGGAGTGCACAGAAGATTGTTACTGTTAAGGTACTAAAACCTTCGCCTGCTGGGAAATTTGTAAATGTTAGTTTCAAGATGACCCAAGGATCAGCAAACTCGGTTTCGGTTATTTCCCTGGCAGATCTTCCAAATTTGAATCCTCATGATTGGATCCCGTTGTTTAACATTTTGCTCTCCAATGCGAAAGAATATGAGCCGATCCTGGATCATTTGAAGAGGATGTTGGCCTCCTACATTCATGAAGTAGCTGTAATGGATTAGGAGATAGCTAAAGTTATGAATAAGAAACCGACAGTTAAGCCAACAGAAAAACCTGGAGATGTGAATAGAATGAGGATGGTCCAAATTGACTCTACACATCTTACAGTAATGTTCACAAGAGGCGAAGCCAATCGTTTTCTGTTCGCTCTTGTTGATAAACATCTGTTTTCAACATACTGCTTAGAGCACATTATCAGTATCATCCATCGGTACAAGCAGAATTCTGAAGCAGATAAGAAGAACTTCACGGACATGCTTCGGTGGTACATTACTTTTCGTCATCATCTATTGGCCATCATACCGATGGTGTTCAAGACTGTCAAGAAGTCTTCAGTAGCTCAACAGAACTGAGCTTTCGGCTCCATTGACGCAAAGGGGGAGATTGTTGGGTATTATTGTATTGCGTCATGGGCTTATTTTGTATATCCGGATTGGGCCTGTCCATCCGTGATTATCTAGTAGGGTTAAACTATAAATAGTGCATGCATGTATGCATTAGATACATTCTTGATTATCATTATTACTATTTTGTAACCCTAAACACCTCTACAGTCGAAGTTCTTAATCGAGCTCTTCTGAGGTGTTAAAGTTTAATCATACGACATCTTTAAAGCCATTCCTGTGTTCATAATTACGTCTTTAATTGTTTATCTGTATAGAATCTATCGATCCTACTAGAACGTTGTTCTATCAAAATGATTTCCATAATTATATGTATATTAAATGATATCCATAATTATAATTATCTTTTTATGGAAACTAATTAAATGCATCATTAATGTCAGCAATAACATTCTTTCAGAATGAGTTCGTATCTAGGTTTTTATATATGAGTTCGTATTTTGTTTTAGGACTCACTCACTTAAAATACAATAAAGTTGCATGGAATATGAAGAACGAGAGTGTATTCTACTAGAATACACCTTCATTCTGCTGGAATACACTCTCATTCTTCTAGATATGAATTCATTCTGAAAGAATATTATTGTTGACATTAATGACAAATTTAATTAGTTTCCATAAAAATGAGTTATAAGTATGGATAGCATTTAATATACCTATAATTAATACTAAATTCCTATTGGTGCATTCTAGCACACAATAGATGTGAGAAACATTTGAACCTACCTACCTATATATATATATATATATATATATATATATATATATATATATATATATATATATATAGGGTGAGGTTCAATAGAGAACCATAATGATCAACGACCAATGAAATAAATGTACACTTTTATATTGGATGCACACATACCGGATTATACCAAAAAATTCACCTCATTACCAAAAAACTCACCTCTTTTTTTTGTTTAAAAATTTTTTAGTCCACATTTTTTATCAAAAAAAAAAACGAATATACCGTTGTTCTCGATTTTTCGTCATCTTTCCATAGGGATCCATGTTTATATATAAAAAACGATTTTTTTTTTCGAAAAAAAACTCACTTCATTTTGTTAGTTTTTTCAATATTAAAGTTTATTTTTATTAAAAAAAACTAATTATACAAAAAATATTAATTTTTTGTACTCTATTAAAATACATGAACACCGACTAAAAAAAACCCCTCGAACAGTGTAGATTCACACTGTGAATCTAAACTATAAATATTTCAATTTTCAACATTCACAATGTGAAAAAGCTCGATCAGTTCAGATTCACATTGTGAATCTGACTTACTATTATGCACACTGTAAATCTGAGAAGGTTAAAAAAATCTCGATCAGTGTAGATTCACACTGTGAATCTAAGTTGTAAATATTTCAATTTTTAACATTCATAATGTGAAAAAGCTCGATCAGTTCAGATTCACACTGTGAATCTGAATTACTATTATGCAAACTGTGAATTTGAGAAGGTTCACAATGTGAATCTGAGCAGGTTCACAATATGAATATGAACAGGTTCACAATGTGAATCTGAACTGAAATATAGTTTTTTTTTACATTAATATGAATATATGTTTAAAAAGTACAAAAAAACATAAATTTTGATATATTTATTAATTTTTTTTCTATAAAAAAATAGACCTTTAACTTTTTTTTTTGAAAGAGAGATAGACCTTAACTTTTCAACAAAGAAAATGAAGTGAGTTTTTTTCGAAAAAAAAAGTTCGTTTTTTATATATTATCATGGATCTCTTTGGAAAGAGGACGAAAAATCGTGAACAACGGTATACTCGTTTTTTTTCGATAAAAAGCATGACCTAAAAAAAACTTTAAACGAAAAAAAAGGAAGTGAGTTTTGTTATAATCCGGTGCATGTGCGTCCATTGTAAAAGTCTACAACCATTACTTTTGTCATTGATCGCTTTAAATTTTGACTCTTTGGAATTGTTCCTTGGTTCCTTGATTAATAACTAGTAAAGAACCCGCGGCTATGCCGCTTTTGGGGTAATATGGAAAAAATCGGCAAACTTTAAAAGATATGTGCTGAAATTGTAAATCACCATAAATAGGTAAGAAAGTCGACAACTCCTAAAATTAGATGTCAAAAGTGTACAATGAAAAAAAGGGACACTGGTGGAGAAAATCCAAAATGTTGTGGCAATAATATTAAAGTTGTTAACGTTGGGAAAATATGTTGACAAAATTTTAAAGGAGGTTTTTTTGTGTTTTTTATGTCAAAATGTAAAACTTTTGACTACAAGGACAAAAAGTGTCAAATTCATTAAAGAATTGTGGCAAAAACACCAAAATGTAATACCTTTGAATATAAGGACTAAAAGTGTCAAAGTCATTATAGATTTGTGGCAAAAACCTTAAGGCACAAAAACTTAATCAAAAGGCAAAAATGTAAAATTTTTGACTTTAGGGACTAAAAGTGTCAAGTTCAGCAAACTTATGTGACAAAATCCTAAAGGCTAAAAGAATACTATTCCTAAGCTCCTTTGGATTTAATATATATATATATATATATATATATATATATATATATATATATATATATATATATATATATATATATATATATATATATATATATATATATATATATATATATATAGGTGGGTTCAATTAAGAAAATAAAAAATGTTGAGAATGGGGGAATCATTCTCAGCCACTCATTTAATCTAAGCATAAAAAGACACGGTGGCAAACTTGTAAATATGATAACAACCTTCAATCTCAAATACGTATCTGTAGAGAATTAGATTACAGTTCAAACCCATTCATCGTTCATCATCCAAATTTCTTCTCCAACCTTCAACAATCATCCAGATTTCTTCAATTAAACCATCATCAACATCATCCAGTGCTAATCAATCATCGATCTTCGTCAATAACATGTTTATCAACACGCTTCAACAGTTAACAACAAAAATTCATTTTTGGTTCTTTTAATCCAACCTTCAATTCTACTTGAATACGATCAGATCTTCAACATCTACGATTAATTATCCTCCCAGCGTCATTAGATCAACATCATCGATAATCAACAAAAAATCCACTTCATATCATTCATTCAACATCGATTATCAAATAAAACTTCAAAATCGATGTTAGAAAAAGATCAAATCGTTTTTTTTGAAAAATTTCATATAATTCTCTATCAATCTACTATTTTGTAAGATTTAAATAGTCAAAGTATCATGTTTTTAACATTTTTAAAAAAATTAAATTGTATGCACTCCAACTGTTTGATGAAATGCATAAACTAAATTACCACGTTATATTCATATATGAATATGTTTTCTCACCTGAATCAGTATATGATTATTAAAACAAAAAAACAAATATGCAAGTCTGTATGTTATTCATATGTGAATAATATATAAAAATTATATATATTTGTGAAAATACCTTGTAATATTCATATGTGAATATACTGTGTAATATTCATAAGTGAATATATCATCTAATATTCACAAGTGAATATACTATGTAATATTCACATGTGATATACCATGTAATACTACGTAATATTCAGATATGAAAATATTATCTAATATTCATAAGTGAATATATCATTTAATATTCACAAGTGAATAAACTATGTAATATTCACAAGTGAATGCATCGTCTAATATTTAAATATGAATATACTATGTTTATTATATGCTATATTCATATATGAATGATACTTAAATTGTAAAAAAAATTAATCATAGTTTTTATTCATAAATGAATAACGAATGTACTATAGTAAAAATCTGATTCATTTTTATTCACTTATGAATAACGATAACTGAAAATATAAAAAAAAAATTATTTTATCTTAAAACTATATCAATATGGATGTCTATTTGTAGAGAATAAAAAAATCATGAATTTTGGTATATTTAAAATCATTTTTCGATAAAATTAGCTTCTTAAAAATTAAAAAAAACAAAAAAACTATGTTTTTGTATATATTAAGGTAATGTTTAGCATAGTTTAAGGAAACATGTTTTGTTGGAAAACACATGTCTATTCATTTCCCATTTCCGCTGGTACGACGGAGGCTTTTGCGGCAAAAATAAATGAGTGGCTGAGAATGATTCCCCCATTCTCAACATTTTTTTTTCTCAATTGAACCCTCCTATATATATATATATATATATATATATATATATATATATATAAAAGTAGGTTCATGTAAAAATACAAATATATTGTGAAAACAACCTATTAGAAAATAACACGTGTAGATTAGAATTATAATATTATATATTATATAAATTAATAGGGTTATACGGAAGGGCAATATGGTAATTGAGATGTAGAGTTAGCTTAGAACAGTTCACGATCATCTTCCATTTTATATTAATACTAATTCACACACTATATCTCTTTCTATAAACCCTTTTCCGACTCTTTAGAAACCTAATAGAATAGGCTACTGGACGCCACCACATCTCCCGCTGTATTTGCCGCCACGGTCATCGAAGTCGCCAAGCGGTTAACTACCAGCGTTGAATCAACACCGTCGCTGATCATTTCCTCATCCCACCACCGGTGACAGCATCATCTGTGTACATTAACGCGCGTCACCGCCACTCAGACAATCGCCCCACCATAGATTCTCCTCGACTCCAACTAGACCGCACCACCACCACACAAAATCTGTAGTGTAGGTCATCATCTATCCTTGATCAAGTTTCTCCGCTTAAAACCATTATCGACGCTCTATTTCTTCGTCTCTCCCTATATGTATTTTTTTCTATATGTTATCTACACATTTACCAACCGGCCTTCAAGTGACCGCCGCTCGCCACCTTCGTCCTAGCCATCTCCACCCACCACCGCCGTCCAAGCCACAACCGGTGAGAAATTGACGACAAATGGGTCTGTTTTTTTGGCTTAATATCCATGTAGGGTTCATATAAAGATCAATTTTATTTGCGGGTTTGAATTTGTGAACCGATATCTATTGCTGAAATATTAGTT
Source organism: Lactuca virosa (assembly GCF_052849685.1). Classification (NCBI taxonomy): domain Eukaryota; kingdom Viridiplantae; phylum Streptophyta; class Magnoliopsida; order Asterales; family Asteraceae; genus Lactuca; species Lactuca virosa. The sequence continues at coordinate 274,513,841 of NC_136434.1, read as the reverse complement.
TTTTTTTGCTTAATCTCCATCTCCCTTTAGACATCTATTTCTCACTAGCGATTGGATCTTCTAACTTTCCCAATTCACCGATCTTGATCCCTTCAACACAACCTCTTCAGTCAAATGAATATGGTTTGTTCCCTAATGAAGTTATCAAAAGTTTTGGTTCTTGGCTATCAACTACAACCTCAGGTAAGGTCTTTTTCTCAATGTATTTTTGTTTATTTTTCTTAAATGGTTTTACTGATTATCTCTTTGTGGCTTTGATTTTAGGGTTCTTTTGGTTCTTGTATTGACTACATTTGTTGATTTCTTCAATGATATTCATATCAATAAGTATTTCGTTTGTAGTGTTTTGAATTTAATGGTTCATTAATAACTAACTTTTGATGAATTTCTTAATGTTTTTAGTTGTGCGACTACTTAATCATGAGAGCTTATCAATAATGCTTGAGAGAATGTCTTTTTATGTGGGTGATTTTGATGCATATAAACTAAAGCATTAAAAAGTTTGCATCTATTTTTACGTATTTACCCATAGTTTTTTTTTTCCCACTTTTGAAGATCCAAGTTTGCTACCGACTCAAACATTGTTGATGTTACGTACCACCTTGAAGATTACTAGTTAGTCATTGAAGATCCAAAGTTGGTTGTGTTGTCTCATTGTTTGTGTAAGAGGGATATGTTGTTCGTTGCTATTATCTAGTCAACTTGCCATTTTTTTCCAGAGGAGTTGCACATTGTAACATTAAGGTTATGAAGGCTGCTATGGAGAATGCTGTTAATCAATGTATACTCATTATATAAATACACCCTCAAACTAATGTGAGAAATATTAACGTATTTTTATTGATTTATTACCTCTAACTGCAGAAATGGATGTTGAAAATGGTCATGAACAATAATCAAAGAAAAGCAAGAAAAATAAGTTGAAATACAATGGTGGAACAAAGCCAAATAACAAAGAGAACAACATTGTTACAAATGGAGATGTTGCTCCTGAAACCAAATCAAGAAAGAAGAAAAAGAAGACGATATGAAGTGGCACGCATGCTGGATGCAAAGCTTGTGAACTTAACAAACATGTCAACAAGAGGATATAAAATGGCACATAGGGCTTGGGTTGCTTGACGACCCCATATTTTGTTATATTTTATTATTACACCATTGTATTTCTAAGTTTGTTTATTTATTAAATCAATTCCAGTAGAATACATATATAAGTATTTGGATATGTAATAGTAAACACAAATCTACATATATGCATTTCATTAATTTTTCAAACATCCAATTTTTTTTTGGAAGATCGAATGTTTTAGAAAAAACTGCACAAATGGTCCCTGTGGTATGTCGAAAATTACCACTTTGGTCCAAAAAGGTTTGGACTAGCACCAGAGGTCCAAAGTTTTCATTTTATTGTAAGTTTGGTCCAATTTGATTTGAATTTTTTTAAAATACCGATTTTGCCCTTTGTATTTCCTTTTTTTTTCATTTATTTATTATAGAAAAAAAAATATTCATCTCTCTCTAACAAATTCAAAACACTTTATGAAAAATACTTGCTACCACCATTATCCGCCATCACCACCACCTGTCCACCACCAGATTCTGCCACCACCACCTGTCGGAATATCAGAATGCCACCAACACCACCGTTGGCCACCAGTCTCAAGAACTACCACTAACATTTGATGAATTCAAATATAATTTTTCCAGATCTAAAGAACAAAACATTCCATTTTTTTAATATGCAAATTCAAACTCAAGAACAATCAGTTTACTCTAATTTGCAAACTCAAACTCAAGAACAACCTGTAAACCCACAAGAACAATCAGATTTGTAACAACAAAGCATTACTAGATTTGTAAACCTCAAGCACAACCCGATTTGTAAAAGCACAAAAACTATTTATAGAAAATCGTTCAAACCCTAACCACACCAAAACCTCTTTATCTATCTATTTGGAAAGCTTGATTCCTGATTTGGAAAGACAAATAATTCGTCACAGCTCCGATAACGAACGGATCTGTAGCTCCAAAAACGAAAACCTTTTCTAAGCTCTTTAATGGTGCTGAAAACCTTTCGATGGAGCCACCAGTGTTCAGATCTTGAAAGAATAAGTTGGGGGTTTTTCAAACTTCGTCACAACAAACCTTAGCGACACCATGACGTGATAAACATATATGGATTCCACCTGGCTGAAACTCAACATAGATGGTAGTTTTAGGTTTCTAGAGGTATTCATATCTGAGACCTCCATGGAAGCAGCTGTAACTCGATGATGGCGATAAAAATCGCCTTTCTCAGTTAGGGTTTCGAAAATTCTAATCTAAATGGGATAAGTGGTGATGCTAAATGATTTATAGAAAACCTAGATCACTGGCGGCTCGCTGGATAAAGAGAAAGACAAAGGTGATGGAGAGAAGGGCGGCGATTTGAGAGAGATGAGAGAAGGGTGGCGATTCGAGAAGGTGAAGTTGGGTAGGCTGGGTTGTTAGTGCATCCGAATTCGTAGTCATCGGTTTGCGGGGGAAAGAAGGTGAAATTGGGTGAGTTGTGTGAGTGTGTGAGAAATCGGTGCCGGAAAAAAACAAGGGTGTGGTTTATATTTTTCCGGCAGTAGAGAGAAAGGGTGTTGGGGGAGGGAGTATGGGTGGGATAGGGTTATATTTGTTTTCTTTTTCTTTATATGTTAATCAAAAAAATTCAAAATTAATAAAAAGAAAAAGGAAAAACCAAATAAAGAGGGCAAAAAGGTCATTTTACATACTTCTAATTATGAAATGGACTAAACTTGCAACAAAATAAAAATTTTGGACCTCTGGTGTTAGTCCAAACGTTTTTGGATCAAAGTGACAATTTTGGACATACCACGGGGATCATTTATGCAGTTTTGTCAATGTATTAATAAATTTCAATTATTTTCTTTTTGAAAAACATGTTTTTTTTAATAAATTCATAAATTTGCAATTTTATTTTGAAACATTTAAGTTAAAAAAAAACACATTTCTTTTAGAAAAAAAATTCAAATTGTTAAAGCTTATTTTTAATATTTTTTTGGAGTGGTTATTTAATGTATATATATACGTGGAAGTTGTCTATTTAGGCAGTTTTGCATGCATTGAGAAATGGATTGTGAACCTGAAACAAAACAGTTAAGCTTGCTTAAATTACATATATATAACCTTATAGCATATAGTAATGTTTAATAATTAAAAGAAAATAAGAATGATGAGTAAAATTGTAATTGGTTCTTTACATTTTTGCAAGATATATGCATTTTCGTATGAGACTTTCCATATATATATATATATATATATATATATATATATATATATATATATATATATATATATATATATATATATATATAATATTTTTAGTAACACTCTCTTTTTAAACTTTATTAGCAAAATCAAGAAAGAAAAGAGGGAGAAGAAGAAAATTAAAGAAGATGGTGATACCACAAAAGATGAAATATATATATACTAGTTATGTTTTAAGGCCCATGTTAAGCATGGGCCATAGAGGGCGATTTGGGTATTTCATAATTTAAGATACAATCTTATAAATAGTGTACTCTTCAAAGTACAAGGTCTTCATAAACAAAAATGAAATGGCAGAATATTATAATTAGAGAAAACAATGATGAAACTACAATGATATGAATGTAGTGATCTATCAAAATACATCTGATAAGAAAAAAAATTAAATGACTAATTGTATACTTTGACATAACATATTTAATTAATACATTTAATACCACTATTAACCATGATGTCATCGAAATTTGATTTACATGTGGTCCAAAGTTTGTTGCAAAATTTTGAGCCCAATGAAGTTGATAATAGTCCGAACACAGTCTAAAGCGAAAATTAAAGGAACGTATGGCTAAGTTTACCGTTTATTGAAAATGAAGGTAATGATTAACGCCTAAGGAAGCTTAGGCCTAATTTAACTACCCATATCTGATCAAAGAGTTTATCTTCTTGTCCCAAGTTGAGCTTCCCAAACATCACTACGAATATTTTAAGCATATTTTCTTCTGATTCTTTTGGCGCTGCCTTCTCCCTTGTAGGATGTATGTTAGGTCAATCGTTTGTTGCCCCGTGGATGAAGACTCTGCACATATAGCAGAGGTTATATTAATCTGTTAAAAACAAAACTAAAAAATCAAAAAAAGGCACATTGTAGAACCATTTCAATTCGATAAGTAGTAATCTTCATCAAGTAAAAGCTTGGATTGAAGATCATAATCCAATGCATGCAACTCGCATTTCACCCCATTCAAAATTCACCCTAATTTTATGGAGCAAAAATATGATGCACGCCAAAGATAGTCAAAGAATATCTTCTTCATTCATGTCTAGTTAGAAATGGGGCCTTAAAGACTATGATTTGCAGAAACTGTGAGTCATACATTGGTTTTGATAATGTTGATTCGCTATCATCTTGAAGCTCAGATGTAAGATCAGAAATCTTATTTAAGGCCCCTGGTCCACCTATTCTTTTGGCTTTTCCTCATAAACCATTCAGAAGACATGAAAATGACACAACTCAAGAAAAGAAAACTTTACCCTCTTATTGTGCCAAGAAATTATATCTTATTTCTGTAGTATAAAACTACGAAATGTCATTCTACTTTGTTAAAGTTTTTATTAACAAAGTTCTCATATGTAATCTTTTTTAGTCATAAAATAGAATTGATTATTACCTCACAATAGATATGAATGCAAACACAGGCAGCCACTTTATGTTAACCACTTTTTTTAACATTAAACCCAACAAAGACCACACCTAGGGAAATTTTCGTCCCTGATATCCAAATTCATTAAATGAAATTACACTTTGTTAAATAAACGTCTTTAATAATAGTCTTTTCTCATTACCAAATATATCTCCAGACAAACAATGACATTAAAAGTTGAGAAAATTAAAGGTAATAGTCATGGACATAGAACTTGCTTTGATTTCAGATAGAATGCATTGGTCTAATTAAGAATTTAGTGAGTCAAACTGAAAAATCCATTGTTGAACAAAACCCAAAATCTTACCATTCCAATGAGATATATAGGTTTTGAATCTATTTGTATGCCATGTATTCCTTATTTGATATGGAGCCTATCTAACCGACTTGCAAACAATCCAAAATCAAATTCAACCAAAGTAATAAGGATTTGAAAATGAAAAGCTCACAATTATGCTTTATTTGTGCACAAAGATCACTAAATGATTTTGCTAAATATACAACTAACACTTACATTGAAATGTTTAAATAAATTTCATGAAATTTTTTGATTTTATTCTATATGACATTTTGTCGAACACATACTGTGCAACATTAGGATTGCCAATAATGAACTACAAAATAAGGAAACAATCAATTGTGAACAATTATTACTTTATGCTAGTTGATTTGATTTTTCCATTTATTCTACTTAGATACACCTTGGAAGTCATCGCAGGGATGAAGAATGTTGAATCTATTTCAGAATTGGGTAACAAATCAAACAAGTGGGGTTATTTGAAAATCGAGACACGTCGGTAGTTTTAGATATGGAGACCAAAAAAATGGAATCCCATTTCCTATTTTCCGTGTGAATGATAGATTCTCTAGCACAGGAAAATCATGGAAAACCATGGGAGACCACAAATTGAAATGAAGGAAGTCACAGAAACACCGATTGAGATATGGAGATGATCAACAGATGCCTTGCGGTCAGAAGAGTAGGAGAATGATAATAGTAAACATAAATAAGATTGAAATCAAAAGCAAGTAAATTTTGACCTGTGTTGAATTAGCGAAGACCAATCAATCCATAAGACACATAGTTGAATAGGCAAATTATTTCACCGTAAAATCAAGATTTTTTTTCAAATGGATGGTATGGCCTACGTTTAGAAGAGAAAATAATCGACATTAATGTGCAGAAGATAAGCATGAGACATGCGGATCGACGCTATGATACATTGTGTCGGTTACAGAAGGTAGGTGATGTGGCCACATTAGAAGGGTGCGATTTTCTTGTAGGAGGCACGAGAAAAAAAGGGTGTTTATATATATATATATATATATATATATATATATATATATATATATATATATATATATATATATATATATATATATATATATATATATATAGAGAGAGAGAGAGAGAGAGAGAGAGAGAAAGAGAGAAAGAGAGAGAGGTTCATGTATTCTAACTATGTATTGTATGGATGTAGGGATGATTGTGGACCAATCATTTCAAAAATGTGATTAGGGTTATAATAGTAATCTTAACACACTTAATTATGATAAATATTTAAAAATTTTAATATCCTTTAATTTTAATTTAGGGGAATTAGTTTCTAAACCCTACAAAAATCACTTATCGCCGTGATTATAACAATCTGACACCCTAATCACAAACGATTTGTATTTGTGCTCGTCAAATAAAACTGGGGAAAAGCGGCAAAAATTAAGAAACACAAAGATGTGTCGATGATGTATATGTGTTAGTCCGGATCGACAGAGAGATTAATACATATGAAGATCGTGAAAGAAGATAAATAGAAGGTGAACGTCGACGACAAAATATGTTAGGAGGGACACAATCGGAAAACGAAAATTCGTTCTTTTCTTCAATGGTGTTGTGCATCTTGGTCTGCATATTTTTTTGAAGTAGTAAAACAAAAATGAACTCCAAAATTAAACTAGTATTATTTTGAGTGAAAAAAGTTGAAATGTATTTTAAATTGGGAGTCTCGTTCACGGAGGTATTGGTTGTAGGCATGTGGATTAATGAAGGTAATTAACTCCAATTCAATATAAAATATTACTTTTCTACATTATTTTTATATTAGTTTACTATTTGATGCAAATAATATGTTTGTTGTTGGGTATGATTAACGCGACTTGATTGCATAACTAAAATAGGTTTTCGTCTGCTTCTCTTTTTATCCTTGATATTTACATGTTCTTTTAATTAATTTGGTATTTGGTGGATTTAAAATATATGGTGTTTTCAATGTATTGTAATGACTCATTCAACATATGTTATCACTTGTGGCTTGCGAAGGGTTCATTCATTCTATTGTTCATTCTTAATGTTTATTAATGTGAAATACTGAAGGGTCCAGTTAATGGTTTGGTCTAGGCTTTCATTGTATTTTGTTCAGTAGGAGTCTGTAATACAGTTTGTGAGTTGTTTATGTGTTTTTGGTCAGAAAATGTGTTTGCGACCGTAAACAGAGTTTACGGCCATAAACATGTTTACAGCCTTAAACCCAGTTTACGGTCGTAAACCCTGTTTGCGGTCCTGTCTAGTATAAATAGTAGAGGTGTAGGTCATTGTGAAGTGGTTGATGCCATTGCGTTTACAGAGTGTTCCATCGAGTTGTACCTGACGTTTTTCTGAATATAAACATGTGCAAGCTCGATTTCTTTTCTTCTTCCTCTTCTATTGTGATTGTTTGTTGCTTGATCATTGGTAAAGATCCTTTTCAGCACCTTACAATTGGTATCAGAGCAAAAACCGGTGTCAAAGCTTCATTCAATCGAGATTTGGGGTGCTTAAACTGATATTCTTATTGTTCGAAGATTGGTTTTAGTGTTTTAGTGGTTAAAGGAACTGAATCTACTGCAAAAACGTGTTTTTGAAGGCTTTCTGGGAGTTTACTGCCAACCGTAAACCCTTTTTACGGTTGTAAACTCAAGATCTTCAACAACCGTAAACTGTGAATCTTCAAAAACCGTAAACCAAGCTTCATTAACCGTAAACGCTTAAACCGTAAACGTACAAACCGTAAACTCATCAACCGTAAACGTAGTTTACGGTCGTAAACAGCTCAACCGTAAACCCAGTTTACGGTCGTAATCACTTAAACCGTAAACCAAGTTTACGGTCGTAAACTCTTCAACCGTAAACCCAGTTTACGGTCGTAATCATCATCAACCTTAAACTCTTTTGTGACTTCAATCTGCTTTAATTTTAAATGGAATCTCAAAGTCAAAATCATTTTCACGAACTTGATACTGCCATGGGCACTACTACGCGTATTCCAAGATTAATGTATGCAGATGGTTTTCCTGAGTGGAAGTACAGAATTGAAAAATACATTAAAATGAAGGATTTCAAAGTCGGGAGAAGCATTCTTAGAGGCCCTGTTAGAATCACTATGACAGTCAGAGGCCAAGTGATTGACAAGGCTGTTGAAAACTACACTGATGAGGAGTTTGAGAAAGTTGAAGAGCAGGAAAGGGCTTTAGCCACTCTAACCATGGCATTTCTCCTGATATTGCTCAAGGGTTCCGAGAGTACACTTCAGCTAAAGATTTGTGGGAAGCCCTAATTGAGGTATATGAGGGCAATGAAGATATGAAGGAGAGTTGCCAGGACATGTTGAGACAAAAGTTCAATATGTTCAACTACATTCCAGGAGAGACTCTTGAGGCTCAGCTGCAGCGGTTCACAACTCTCACCACTGACATGAACATATCTGGGATTTTCTTGAACAAGTCAGAGATTAACAAGAAGCTTCTAAATGCTCTTCCTAGATCATGGGATATGAATGTTGTTGTGATTAAGAAGACCAAGGATCTAAACCGCCTTACTCTTGCTGAAATCATGGCGATCATCAAAGCTTGTGATATTGATGACAAATAGAGAGAAATTAACCATGTGAACTCGTACTCTACTGCGAATCTTGGAATCTCATCCAACAATGCTCTCTCATCAATCATGACTTCCTCAGGCCAAGTGTTTGCTGCTCAACAACCTCAGATTCAAACCTTTGCTGCTGCATCATCCATTCCACAAAGTCAGCCATTTATCACTCCACAAGTTGTTCCCTCTCCAAATGTGCCTGTTGTAGCCTCTTCCTCAAACACTAAAGACACTGATGAAAATCTGGCTCTAGCCACTGGGCTTGTTAACTGCTACAATGCCTTTGTAGCTGGAGAGCTTCCACCTCAGCTGTCATTTGCCAACCTGGATCAGATTCATCCTGAAGATGTGGAAGAGATGGACATTACATGGCAGATTGCTATGGCTGTTTTCAGGGCCAAGCAGTTTGCTAAGAAGACAGGGAAGAGCAACTGGGGCATGAATGCTGACAAGAAGGTGGGATTCAACAAGGGCATGCTGCGATGTTTCAACTGCCACGAGCCGGGTCACTTTGCTCGTGAATGTCCAAAACCAGATCGTAGGACGAACAACAACATGACGATGGTTGCAGTGGGAAACAACCGTGCAGGTGGTGCAGTTAATGGTGAAACTGCTATGGTCGCTCAGTCTTTTGACTGGGAGGACCAGATTCAGGCTTTGAATATCTCAGGGCCAGAAAATGCTCACCTAGCTCAGATTGATGATTCTTCCTTGAAGAATGATGCAGCTGATCCCGAAGCTGAAATGATGGAGCTGTAGTTTGCTCTAATGGTGTCTTCTACTTCCGAGCCCAGGAAAAGTGAGGTAAATCTACCGTCTTGTTCTCAGGCTTGTAATGAATATGTTAAACTTCTTCATGATGAAATTCAATTATTACGTAGAGAAGTAGAGGACCTTAGATATGAGGGTTATCAGCTTAGGAAAGGACAGAAACCCCTTAAGGCCCAGTTAGAGACAAAAATAAAGGACTTTAAGAGAATTCAAACAGAATATGGTGAAAAGTGTGAGCTTTATGATTATGTTACAAGAAAAAATGATGTGCTAATTACCGAGCTTGATACTTTAAAAAGACAATTTGAAACTGAAAATTTTGATTTTAGAAAATTTGATGGATCAAGCGAGGTAGTTGCCAACATGATCGATCACTGCATGCAGTTCAAATGAAATCAGTCAAAGGGTTTAGGATCTGATAGTATACCTCCTCTTTATAATCATACATATCAGTATCAACCCCTATCCAAGGATGAGATTGCCAATGAACCGTTTATGGTTTATGGTAAGCCATCTGGCTTCGTTTCAGGAGGATTTATTAATGTTGAAAGTACTGACATTTCTACTTCCCCTGCAGATCAACCATTAGATCAGGCAAAGCTTGCAGCTGGAGAATCTGTTTCTGTTTCTAATTCTGATATTTCTGTTTCAAATGAAAATGTTTGTGGTTCTGATGTTAAGACTGATAATGTTTCATGTGATGTTTCCACATCTGCTACTGTTGAACTTAATTTCTTTGATATATTTGATGAATTGTTTGGTAATTCTGATGCTTGTGATTCTCATGAAAACCCGTCAATTCCACAAGTCACACCATCTGAGCCACCCTCACTTATCTCACAACCTATTTCTCATGCATGTTCTTCTGAGAAGAGTAAGAGTGTCTGTCAAGAAAATAAATCTGAGAAATGTAGTACAAGTTCAAATAATAAACAGATTTGTTTTAATTGTGTTGTTGGTGGTCATATAGCTAGGAATTGTCAAAATAGGATCTTTGTGAACTATTTGTCACCAAGAGGAGAGAACGAATCTCGAGGAAGGTCTTTAATTAGAAAATCCTCAAGAACTCGTTCTCGAAATGATGATTGGAAAGATGATCGAAGCAGAAAAGGGATATTTTTCAAAAGAATAAAAAGGTTTTTACTAACAAAGCTCAAAATAGTTTGCCAAAACCGAACAAGGCTCCGCCAAGATCGGTTTCGTCAAAAAGCAATTCTGGATCTTCAACCACTTCGAGTAGAACATCCAGAGGCTCTGTGCAAACTCATAAGAAACCTATTTCAAAACCACCTGAGAATGTTGTAAAACCTAAATATCATTGGATGCCCAAATCAATTTCCAATCCATCATCTCCATCCTCTGAAGTGATTAGGAACGAGGATCCTAATTTGAAATCTTTAAAAGATAAATCAGAGAAAGCGAAAAGGAAACCCAGGACAGTGATGACCTAGGTTCCCAAATCTAAATGATCCCGCTCATTTTGCAGGGACAGTTGCGGAGGAATGTCGTCCGTCCTTGGTACGTCGACAGCGGCTGCTCCCGGCATATGACTGGAGACATCTCCCAATTGAGCGACATTCAATCTTTTAATGGGGGTTATGTTTCCTTCGCGGGCGGAGATGGTGGCAAGATCACTCAAAGAGGAACTGTTACAAATGGAGTGCTAAGCTTTGAGAATGTTAACTTTGCTCCCGAGTTAAAGCACAGCTTGTTGAGTGTTTCCCAAATTTACGACAAAGGCTATTCTACCCATTTTACCGATAAAGAATGCATGATTCTCAAGCCAGGCATTGTCATCCCGGAAGAGTGGATTCTCGTCAAATCTAAGCGGGATGGGAATGCTTACATTATTGACATGAACAACAACATCCCTGAACAAGTCACTTGCCTATTTTCAAAAGTCTCCGAACAAAACGCAATGCTGTGGCACCGACGACTCGATCATGCTAACGCGAAAAACCTGAATCGCCTTGCTAAGAATGAGATGGTCCGAGGCTTACCTGTCAGAGACTTTATTACATTTGAGAAGTATGTGTCCTGTGCCCAAGGAAAGCATCATAGAAAACCACACCTGCCTAAGCAAGTCAACTCAATTAGTCAGGTGCTCCAATTATTGCATATGGACTTATTTGGTCCGGTCAACGTCCTGAGCATCAACAGAAGCTCGTACTGTCTAGTTGTGATCGATGATTTCTCTCGTTTTACGTGGGTCTTTTTCTTATCCAACAAAGCGGGGGTTGCTGATCTGATAAAGAAGTTCATTGTGATGATTGAGAAACAAACCAACAACCAGGTGAAGGCGCTTCGTACTGACAATGGAACTGAGTTCAAGAATGCAGTTCTTGACCATTTTTGCACAGAAAAGGGGATCGTGAGTCAATACAGCTCTGCTCACACGCCTTAACAAAATGGCGTTGCTGAAAGGAGAAATAAAACTTTAAAAGACGCTGCAAGGACAATGCTTTGTGATTCAAAATTACCTGTTTTCTTTTGGGCCGAGGCGATTAACACTGCTTGCTATGTGCAGAATCGTGTTCTAATCAACAAAGCACAGATGAAGACACCGTACGAGATTCTCTATGGACACAAGCCTTCAGTCAGCCATTTCCGTGTATTTGGCTGCCCTTGCACCCTTCTTCACTTGGAATCCAACCCTAAATTCAATGCCAAAGCCGATGATTGTTACTTTATAGGATATGTTGCGCGCACCGCATATAGGGTTTACAACAAGAAGACTAAGCAAATTGTTGAATCCTATGACGTGCGCTGGTTGGAGGAGAATGAAACAGACGCTTGAGTGGGTCCTGACTGGTTATTTGATTACACATCGCTTTTCAAATCCTTAAATGTGTCTTCAGATGGCTCAAATGGATCCTCTTCTGGTTCGAAGATTGTTACTGAAGACGAAGACGAAGAAGTTGTTTACAGACCTCCAACGGTTGAGGGGGAGTTCTATGCTCCATCTGAGGGGGAGTCATCTGACCAACCTGATAGTCCAGAGTCTAAAGTTCAAGATGGAACTCCTGATGCTGATGCTACACCTCTTACCCCTATTGAAAGAGAGTTCATGTCTAGAGATGCTTCCGCTGTCAATCCAACTTTTATGGAACTACTCGTTCCTGAAGAAATTGCTAATGAGTTTGTAGCAGATCCATCCAATGTGGATCAATCAGCAAATGATGGAGGTTTCAACATTCACACTCTTCCTGTTTCACTCAATGATATCAGCCAAGACATTCCTTCAAGAATTCAACGCGATCATCCGATCGATAACGTCATTGGCCAGCTGGGTGACGAAGTTAAAACCAGAAGTCAGAGTGGAGATGTCAATGCATGTCTCTATTCTTGCTTTATATCTCAAATAGAGCCCAAGAACGTTAACATGGCTTTGAATGAGCCCAGCTGGGTAGATGCGATGCATGAAGAGCTAAATCAGTTTGAAAAGCTCGGGGTTTGGAAGTTGGTTGAGTTACCGAAGGGCAAAAGGTCTCTTGACACGCGTTGGGTCTATCGTAACACGCAAGACGATTCTGGTGTAATAGTGCGCAATAAAGCAAGGTTGGTGGTTCGCGGGTTTCGACATGTTGAGGGTCTTGACTATACTGAGGTTTATGCTCCCGTGGCTCGATTGGAGGCTATTCGTATCTTTCTCGCATATGCTTCCTACATGAACTTCACGGTCTACCAAATGGATGTCAAGACTGCCTTCTTGTATGGCAAGGTGAAGGAATAAATTTATGTTGATCAACCCCCTGGGTTCGTTAACTCCAAGTTTCCTAATCATGTCTACAAGTTGGACAAGGCATTGTATGGGTTACATCAAGCTCCTCGAGCATGGTATGCGACTCTAACAAAGCATTTGCTCGAGCATGGATACTCTCGCGGCACTATTGATCAAACTTTATTCATCAAGCATGTTGGTAATGATCAGATACTAGTCCAGATCTACGTTGACGACATTATCTTCGGGTCTACCTGTCCACAACTTTGCAAAGAGTTTGAAGGCGTGATGAAAAAGCGGTTTGAGATGAGTTCACTGGGTGAAATGACCATGTTTCTGGGGCTTCAGGTCAAACAAAATTCAACCGGAATCCTGCTACATCAAGCTAAGTATGTGGAGGATATTCTTGAGAAGTTCGGGTTTCAAGATGCAAAACCTGCATCGACACCAATGGCTGAAAGACCCCTGCTGAATCCAGATATTGATGGCGAATCCGTAGATAAGACACACTACAGATCGATGATCGGATCGTTGATGTATCTTACTGCAAGTCGTCCCGACATCATGTTTGCAGTTTGTCAATGTGCTCGCTATCATGCTAATCCTAAACTCTCTCATCTTATTGTTGTCAAAAGAATTTTTCGGTATATCAAAGGCAGCCCAAAATTTGGTCTTTGGTATCCGAAAAATTCTGAATTTGATTTATATGCTTTTGCTGACAGTAATTATGGAGGCTGTGAGCTTGATAGGAAATCAACATCAGGAGGGTGCCAATTCCTTGGCGATAGGCTGGTGTCGTGGCAGTGCAAGAAACAACATACCGTCTCTACCTCAACAGCAGAAGCGGAATACGTTGCTGCATCTGCCTGCTGTTCTCAAGTTATCTGGATCCAACATCAGCTGTTGGACTACGGTTTGAATTATCTAGAAACCCCAATTCACTGTGATAATGAGGCTGCAATTCAAATAACTAAAAATCTTGTCCAACACTCCAAAACCAAGCACATTGATATCAAAATTCACTTTATCAGAGATTGTTATGAGCGCTCGCTCATTAGGCTAGAACAGGTTCCCACTGCCAATAATGTGGCGGATCTGTTCACCAAGCCTTTTAACAAAGCTCGATTCGATGTACTTGTGGGATTTTTTAAAATGATTCATTTTGACGATTAAATTTTTGTTATTCATTAGGTTAGTTTAAATTTGCGCATTTTAGTGTTTTCATTCTCACCCATGCACAAATTTAGGGGGAGAAATAAACAAAAACCAAACAAAAATTGAAAAATAAAAAAAAAATCCAAAAACATCTTGTTTATGTTTTATTTTTTTTTCAGAAAACATTCAAAAATCCAAAAACATTAAAAATTCAGAAAAATCAAAAATATTGTCGCTTTCAGTTTTGCTTGTTGATATAGTACTGGGAAGTGATATTATCAAGTGATAACAGGCAATCTGAGTCTGCGTAACGTACCCAAAGTTGAAGGGTCTATGCTCTGGGTTTGATGCGTTGGTAGGCACGAAAGATTCTAAATGGACATGACTAGGCAGAGTTGAACTTAAGGAATTCATAGACTTGACAAATCTTGACCTAGTTAGATCCGTTTAGCCTGACAATACGACGCTTGGATAGGTTGAGCAGGGAGATATATATGGGAATCTACTGGTCACATTAAAGAACCTGTACTTAGAACCGTGGATTAACTTTTCCTCGATATGCGAATTCTGTCCTTAATTCCGGTATTGATGGGGTGACTGGTGAATTCCGATGAATTAGGTCTGTAGAAAATTGTTTTCTTTCTCTATCTGTCTGTTAGTCATATGTTACCTCCTCTGCGTGACTCAAAATCCGACCTGGACTGTAACATATGCAATTCTATTTCTCTGCATCTTCTATCTATGCAATTCTTTCTATCTGTTAGCCATATACTGTCTCCTTTGCGTGACTCACAATCCGACCTGGTACACAGTATATGCACCATTCTACTTCTCAATCCCTCTAAAACTTCAGTTGGTCATATGTTCCACCCTCTGCGTGATTGGAAGAGATCCGACATGGGTGTATAGCATATGCATTCTAAATCTATATTCTCTCTTAATGATTGTCTGCTCACCCGATGTAAGGAGTATTCTGGAAGTCCTTGATTACTGGAGCATATCAGGAAGCGGGAAACATGTTCCAGTACAATTAAAATTGAACACTCACAAATTGTCTATAGATCTCGCTGCTACATTTAGGTGGACAACAATATCCCTGGTCGTCGTCAGCTGAATGGTCCTTAAGATATAGTATCTAGGAACTTAGGATCACTTTGTCTTATAATTAATAGTATGTCCTAATTTTGTCACAATTTTTCGTGTTTAAGTGGACCACAATACCGGCGATCAACCAGACAAAGACGTGAAGATAGACGGTACCGACAAGTGGAGTAAGGCTGTCTAACAACTTTGATCCCAGTGTCACAAGATAATTTTCAGTGAATTTTGAGATAAATTTTGTCTGTGTTTATTCTAATTTTATTTTTATTTTTATTTTATTTTAATTTTATTTTTATAATTGTCAAAAATTTAATTTTTAAATCTTTTAATTCTTAAATTTTAGAAATCAGTTTATTTTATTTTTAGTTTAATTTTAATTTTACTTTTATTTTAATATCCTCAAAAAGTTTTATTTTTGAAAATTTAATCAGGATTTGGACTGTGCATAATACTGTGTGGGAGACAGATAAACTCTAACGAGGTATAAAAGATTGGGTTTACTGTTGTAAACCCTTTTCACCTTCCTTTTCTCCTTGCGGCCGCAAACTCTTTCTCTCTCTACTCTCTCTCATCCTCGAAATTTTCTGTGAGATTTTGCGAAATCAGTTAGTTCACTTCGAAGGTATGCTAAAACCGACTGGGGAAAAGTTATTGGTTCATCGATTCGACTGAAACTGGAGGATTAATCGTTGTTTATGTGTTCGTCGGCGTTTACGGTTTGGGGAGATTCAAGAACCGTAAACTCCTTCTGGGCTTACGACCGTAAACTCCTCTGAGTTTACGACCGTAAACTCAATTTACGGTCAGGTGACCATTGCAATGGGTTTACGGCCGTAAACCCACTTTGGACCGTAAACTCTTGTTTGACCAATATTGACCGTAAACTCAATTTTTTTTTATCAAAATAATTTTTTTTAAGGCCAAAATAAAATTGTTTAATTAAGAAAACTTAAAGCTTTAATTGTTTAAATACTTTGTTTTCTTACTTGGCCTGGTTTAGTGCAGATCAATGGCGAGTCTTAAGTTTGCTGACATGCATAACCTGGCAATTGTGTTGGATGAACCTCCTGTTGCTCATGGAGATTTCAGATCAATGATCTACAGACTAAGAGAATGCTGCCTGGCTTGTGCCATCACTGTGAATCCAACCATTTATCAGAACATTGTCAGGGAGTTCTGGCAAACGGCCAAGATTTCGAAAGACGATGGTGTGTTCGCTGTTAAAGCTGTGGTTAAAGGATGCAAGATCATAATCACTGAGCAGTATATCAGAGAAACATTGATGATCAATGATCAACCCGATTTTCCTACTGAAATTGGGATTGATGATGTTCAAAAGATTCTCAAAAGGATGGGATATGAGGGCATCTACCCTCCAACGGTGAAGAAGCTTTTGCCTCCCTACTGGAGATTTTTGGCGCATGTGTTCGTGAGCTGTGTCTCGGGAAGGAGATCAGGAGCTGATGAAATCTCTCTCAGGAACACAGGGGCAATCGATTCACTGGCTGCTGGCATCAAATTCAACTTCTCGAAGTTCATTTTGGATGAGTTCTTGGTAAATATCAACGCTATAAGCCGGCAGACCAGAGATGCATTCTTGCTATATCCTTGATTTATTCAGATGTTCATCGACAACCAATTCCCAGAGATGATCAAAGATGGTGACAAGCTGGATATAAAGTCATTAGGTCCACACACGATTGGTCTCATTAAGCAGAATCGAAAGGGCAAAGTCGTCTTCCAAGGCTTACATCCTCTCGTGAAATTCGGAAAATTTGCTGAAATAGATGAATCTTCCGAATCTCATGGAACGTCTGACAAGATGTCTTCTGAGCCCACTTCCTCCGAGAGTTGTTTCTGAAGATGTCATCACAGTTTCAGATCATGATGAAGAAGAAACTCCAACTGCTAATGCTCAAGTAGCTGAGGAACACGAATTGACATCTGTTTAGGTACAAGGAGATTACAATGAGGGGTCTGGAACGGAGACTGATTTGTACGAAGGCCTCGACCTCATAGGATTCGATAACGATGAAATTCCTCTCAACTTCGGTAGCAATGAAGATTTCATGACCGGCGTAAACCTCAACACACTGCTTGAAAATATCAATGAAGTTGCTCATCTAGCAACGGAGATAAGGGAAAAAGAAGACGTTCTCGAAGCCACGCCTCCTCCTTCCAATCCAACGGCGGAAATAGCAATTCCTATGGTGACAGTATCAGGGATTCCTCCCCTTGATGTTGTTTTACCTACATATGAGCCATTGGAAAGTGATCACCCAACTACACAGGCCTCTCAACCTCCAACAAAAAGACGAAGACTTGACCCTAGACAGGAAATTCTTGACTCGGGTACACTTCGAAGTTTTACAGCTCCACCAACAACAACTCCTGTTATCGTTTCATCTGAACCTTTCAGTGAAGGTCCTAGTACCTTCTATGAAGCTGGTGGCTCTTCCTTCCCCACGGATTTCTCTCTTCCCAGGCCAGAGCATGATGCTGCCTCGGTTAAGTTAGCCAGGCTTTAGGCCAGAGAACAACTCACAACGCCTCCCTCACATGGCAAAGGAATTTCTATTGTGGGGGGCAGCTCAGGAGAAGAGAATCCTTCACTTCTTGGACTCCAGAAAGAGATCGATGCTCTGAATCAGAAAAATGTTGATTTAGATCAGAGAAATATTGAGCTGGATATCAAGGTCGCAGACCTTCAGACTGAGAATACAAAGCTCAATATTCAAGTGGCCGAACTTATCGAAGACAAAGCTCTGAAGTCGAAGCAAATTACTGACCTTCAGACGCATTTCGGCCTGTTGACCGCCAGCTACTACGATCTTAAGAAGAAGCTGGAAGAAAACTTTGGTGACAAATTCAAGTCATCTGTTGACGAGCCAAAGATCTATCTTCCAGATCAAGATACTCCCATAGTTCCACAACCTACAAGGACGACCACCGTCGTTAATCATTTTGAGAAAGAACCGGCTCAGGCTCCAAGTGTAATGGCATTAAAACGCGCTAAATTGGCCAAGTCAGCTGAAAAGGGTCAACTTCTATTCAAAAGGAGCGCAGATCATAATGCCCCCTGGGATCAACCACAGATCACCGTTACGGATCTGGGCGAACATCGTTTCAGAGACGTTTATGGTGATAGGTCAGGAATCATCTCGTGGGGATTCCATGACACTATGAATATGTTTATGGTGAGAAGAAAGAACGGCAATACTGAATTATACAAAGATGCTCACGATTTTCATTCCTTTACTAGGATTGATCCTACCGAGCTGTCTAAAGCTCATTTCTCAAATCCATCAAACAATCCCAGGGCGACTCAGTTCAAATCCTTTTTGGAAGATCAAGTAGCTAAGGGCTTCCCTTTGATGAAGACTGTTGAGTCTATAATCAAGGTTTACTCTAACGTCATTGATCCCAAAACAAGTCAGCCCCTTCGGTCAGTGATGTGGCCCGCTACTGCTCAAGTTAAGCAGATTCCCGTTCTTCAAAATTATCCAGATGGATCTCTCGCATCTATGCTATATTGGGTGTATGATGAATCCACAGCTGCTGTTGTCATCAAGCTTAAAGACGATTGTATCCGCTTGTATGACAAGAGGGATTTGCTTCAATTTGGTAAGTGGGATATATATCAGCTCTCCGTTCATCAGATCGTGGTAGCTGAAGAACTTTTTGAGTCCGCTGCAAAGGAATACACTTCGATGGTTGCTAAGATTATCGAGAAAGAGATGTGGAACGGAGCCATGGGAAAATCTGATGTGCTGTTGGTCGACAAAAGCTGAGTCCAAGCTAGCACCAAACCAAGGGGGAGATTGAAGGGTCCAGTTAATGGTTTGGTCTAGGCTTTCATTGTATTTTGTTCAGTAGGAGTCTGTAATACAGTTTGTGAGTTGTTTATGTGTCCTTGGTCAGAAAATGTGTTTGCGACCGTAAACAGAGTTTACGGCCGTAAACACGTTTACAGTCGTAAACCCAGTTTACGGTCGTAAACCCTGTTTGCGGTCGTAAACCCTGTTTGCGGTCCTGTCTAGTATAAATAGCATAGGTGTAGGTCATTGTGAAGTGGTTGATGCCATTGCGTTTACAGAGTGTTCCATCGAGTTGTACCTGACGTTTTTCTGAATATAAACGTGTGCAAGCTCGATTTCTTTTCTTCTTCCTCTTCTATTGTGATTGTTTGTGCTTGATCATTGGTAAAGATCCTTTTCAGGACCTTACAAATACTGTGATTAAGTAGACAATAATTGTTTCATTTTGACATATTTTTTGTTTTAATAATGAAGTTCATCTTGGGTTGTGAGTTATAGTTGTCCCCTGGATTTGATTCAAAATTGGCTAGTAATGCATACCAAGTTTTCGATCATTGGTTAAGAGTTACAAATGGACCGAGTTAGTTCTTATCAGCCATTTCATGAATCAGTGCCCATGTAATTGATTTCGAATTTAAAATTAAGATGCAAACCAATTTTTTTTATTGTAGAATATATTTTATATATTCTGCCAGAAGGTATAATACGATTCGTAGCAATAATATTCTTTAGTTTGGATTAGTATATTTGTTATCTTGTGATATATATATATATATATATATATATATATATATATATATATATATATATATATATATATATATATATATATATATATTCTTTTTAGGTTTTGAAGAGATTGCAATTATATTTTTCTCAAACAAAACCAAGTCAAAAGAATGCTGGAAAAAAATCTTTGCATCATTCACATCGAATGGAAAAAAAACATAGTGTCGGCATATGAGGAGTAGCAACAATAAAATTTCATATATATTCTGTCAGAATAAATGGTAATTGCACTTTAGATTTAATAATTCTTTTAGAATCTTTATCTATTTGTTTGTTTTTTTTTGTTTTTTTGTTTTTTTGTTTTTTTTTTTTGTAGTAGTAGATGTTTATCTAGAAATGTAATTTATTATTGATAGAATATGATTTCATCAATATGTATTTAACAACATGAATTAATAATTTGTATTTCATATGATAACTAGTAATACTAACGAGTAATGTATTTGTTATTATTTCAGAATGGCTTGAAGAAGAAATTAAAGATTAGAATCAAGTCGATTATTTGGACCGTTGCAGAAGATTAAATGTATTCGTTCAAAAATTGTATATTAAAGAATGCTATTTTCTAAGAATTTTATTCATTTTTTTATGAAATTCTGTTAGAATATGTATAATTATGTTAAAATGTATTAAACTATTATTCTGTAAAAATATGTATGAATTTGTATTTAAGTTCGAATGTCTACGAATATATATAAGAATGTTGTTACTATCCAATTGGGGGTTCAATTTTTTTATTCTTCAAAAATATTCTAATAAAATAACATTCTAACAGAATCACAGAACAACAATCTAACAAAATAACATTCTGACAGAACAAAATCGGGTATAATTAAAAATTATGTTAGAATTAAAAATGAATTAATTAAAAAATCAGAATTTTTAAATCAAGAGAATTAATTATCCCCAAAAATATAGAATTTTCCTTTTTTTAAATTTATCTTAATGGACTAAAATACCCTTATAGTGAAATTATATGGTATTTTTCAATTATCTTTAATTTAATAATATGTATTATTCACTTTCTTAAAATAAATAAAATGATTGGCTCACAATGATTCCTACATCCACACAATAATTAGTTAGAATAGAATAACCTAAGCCTATATATATATATATATATATATATATATATATATATATATATATAGAGAGAGAGAGAGAGAGAGAGAGAGAGTTAGGTTCAAATGTTTCCTATAAGTATTGTATGCATGTATGAACCAATGAGAATTTAGTAATAATTTAATCATTAAATTTAATAATAAGGGTTGCTTAGTCATTTTACCTTTATAAACCAAAAATAAATCTTGTATATTGGGAAAATCATTAAATGAATATCACATACATCCGTTTTAAATCATTGCTTCGCCTCACTAACCCTAATGCCCTGCTCTTTTCTTTTTTCGATCGGCAGGCACAATCACCATAGCAAACACTAGCCTCATCGCCATCTTGATCCAAGTAACACATGTCGAATTACTAATCACTACTCAGT
Source organism: Lactuca virosa (assembly GCF_052849685.1). Classification (NCBI taxonomy): domain Eukaryota; kingdom Viridiplantae; phylum Streptophyta; class Magnoliopsida; order Asterales; family Asteraceae; genus Lactuca; species Lactuca virosa. Next base: position 274,492,348 of record NC_136434.1, on the reverse strand, counting down.
TGTCGCTAATTTTGGTTCTGGCATAAATACAAACCTTGTATTGTGCATCGACTATATCACATGCAAAATCCTTACCAGCACCTTACCTGATGTCGATGTCTGATGTGGACGAGTACAACGGAACTGAAGGGTCGTCAACGATAGCGTTGATGGAGATCAAAATTGTATTCGACATCCATTGAGAAAGGGTTCATTGAGAGATCGACAAGGGGGAGCCATTAGAAATTAAGCAATGTAGATTGAATGTAAAAAAAAATTAGGGTTTGTGCCTTTTTCTGATGGAGACGTCCAGTGGCACTGGTGAACAGAAAAGTTTATCATCTCTTCTCTCAATTGCAATAGTTAGAAGTTTGATCCAGGCTCCAAATATGAAAATCGTTAGGTAACTCTTATCATCTGTTTTCTTGAATTGTTATTTTGATTCAAGCAAGTTTTGTACTTTTTTCTCCATTAGATTTTGATTCAGTATACCTGGAACTCGAATGACTGGATAAATTTCTGATTCATTTTCCATTGTGTTTGTTTTATAAAGTCCTTAATGTGTTGGAGCACTGGAAAACGAAACGAAACTAACATTTTGATGCCACACAAAACCATGGTTAGAAATATGTTATTCATTTGATTGTTAATAAATTGAGAGGATAAAAATCTATTAATTTTTTTTCTTCATGTCTTCCGATCATGGTTTTGGTTAATTATTTATATGTTGATAATAAATTCTGCTAGAATATTATTGTTTTATTATGATAAAATTTTAGTATTTATATGTTGATAATGCATTCTAATATAATTGTACTGTTGCATTCTAATAGAATACTACTGTTGCATTATAATAGAATTTTACTATTTATATGTTGGAAGAATTATTAGTTGATAAGTTAGCATTCTAATAGAATTTTACTGTTGCATTCTAATAGATGTATTCTGCCAGAATCTATTTTATGTATTCTGTCATATTCTATATATTCTACCAGAATATATAAAGTGATAGTTAATTGCAAGTAACATGTTTTTAAACATTATTAGTTTTTTTTGTATTTATGATAGGAATAGCTGGAAGAATGCGTTGAAGGCCTAATAGGAATTACTTTGAAGAATGAATAAAGTTTGATCATACTCACATTTTAAGAATGTTGTTATTTTTTAAGAATTTTATTTATTTTTATTGATATTCTTTAAGAATATGTATAATTATATTAAAATTTATAAGACTTTTAGTCTATAAGAATATGTATGAATTTGTATTTAAGTTCGGATGTATAAGAAATATATTAGAATGTTGTTATTTTTGAACCTCGGATTCATGAATTTTGTTATTCTTCAATAATATTCTAATACAATAAACTTCTGAAAGAACATCATTCTGACAAAAAAAATATTCTGGCAGAATAAAATCGGTTATGTTTACAAATTACGTTAGAATTAAAATTAATTTAATTTAAAAAAATCGTATTTTTAAAATTAGGAGAATTAATTATTCATAAAAATCCGAAAATTTCTTTTTATAAATGTAGTTAATTGTCCAAAATATCATTTTGCTAAAATTTGTGAGATTATATGATACATGTTATCTCACTGTAATATCATACACTCTCAAATCATGTCCATTGATTAGTTCCATCCGTTGGTCTAGATCTGTGCATTCTGTCACACAATAGTTAGTAAAAACAAAATAACCTAAGCCTATATATATATATATATATATATATATATATATATATATATATATATATATAAATGATTTTTAATAACACTTTTTTTTTAATCTTATTAGCAAAACCAACAAAGAAAAGAAGGAGAAAGAGAAATTAAAGAAGATGTTGATAGTACAGAAGATGAAATTGAAGGTATTAATATATATATATATATATATATATATATATATATATATATATATATATATATATATATATATGTATAAATGATTTTTAATAACACTTTTTTTAATCTTATTAGCAAAACCAACAAAGAAAAGAGAGAGAAAGAAGAAAATTAAAGAAGATGTTGATAGTACAGAAGATGAAATTGAAGGTATATATATATATATATATATATATATATATATATATATATATATATATATATATATATAATATTATGTAAAATATTTTTGTTAATACTTTTTTTTAATCTTATTAGCAAAACTAAGAAAAAAAAGAGGTAGAAAGAAGAAAGATAAACAAGATGATGATAATGATGATGAAAACTTCTCACCATTGAGAACAAGAGTGACAACAAAAGCATTGTACACTACTGTTAAATCTCTAAGCAGGAACAGAAAGAATGTTTAGAAAGATTAGGTTTAAAGGCAATATCAGAAACATCACTTGATACAATTCCATCAGTTCTAGCACATTTTGTTGTTGAAAGATATAACCCTACTTCAAACTGCATTGATTTAGGGGACATACAACTGATGATAAATGAAGAAAAAATTCATCAGACCCTTGGAATACCAAAAAACAGGAATAGATTTATCTAGTGTGAATGAGTGTGAGGAAGACAATGAGATTTTTGTCCAATGGAAAGAACAACATCCTGATGTAACAAAATCACAACAAACTCTTTGTGAACTTATAGAAGCCTTGGAAGTTGCAGATGAAATGTTTATGTTAAATTTCATCACATTGTTTGTGAATACAATGATAGAGAAAAAAAATCATGTGGAGGTTTACAAACAAGCATTACAATGAAGATTGCAGCAATTTAAGACTGGAAAAACATAAACTGATGCAAATATCTTAGTGATGCAGTGCCTCGTAGTAGGAATTCATGGAAACCAAGAAACAAAGGCGTCTACTATGCTGGGCCACTTCCATTCTTGCTTGTAAGTAAAATTTAAACTAAATTGCATTGGATATCATCAAATTGATTAAAATAAATAAAATTTTAATTTATTACAAAATAATTCACAGCTTCTGTATCTATATTCAACTGATTGTCAAAACCAATATGTCAACCGAAAAATAAGACCAATATGCTACTGGAATTACGGAAAAATTAAATCAAGGCAAAATATTGAAAAAGCTCAAGGTCAGTTAGGATTGGTCACATTGGTTGAGGATATTGATTTGATATAATGCAAAGGTGAAGAAGATGTTGAATTTGTTAAAGAAAAAGGCAAAGGAAAACAAGTTGAAAAAGATGCAGGTACAAAAGAAAATGATGACATTGGTGCAGAGGTCATAATGGAACTTACTCTATTAAGCTGTGAACTGAATATTAAGTTGTGAATTGATTTTTACAAAAATGTACCTATAAACTAACAATAATTTAATACTTATTGCAGAACTATTGTCTTTTGATAGAAAGTGAGTTTAAAACCATTTTGGAGTGTAGAAACAGAATTCAAAAAACATTGCAGCATGCACTTCAAAAATATCCAAATGATAAAGAACTATGTGGATGGTTTGAAAGATTTGTGAACATTGAAAAAATGTTTAACAAAAACATTGGTGAATCATCAAGAACAAGAGAAAAAGAAGATGAAAATGAGACAGGTGAAAAAGAGTTTGAACATCACTTAGAAACACAAGAAGGTGAAGAAAATGCTACAACAGAAACAAAATACGATAATCCAAACTTTGAAGATAATATGCCAAACACACCAAATATGGAGGCTGAACAAAAGGAGTTTTTTTTTACCAATGAATCTTAAGGAGAAGGTAATATGAAAAACAAAAATATCACTTAAAAACAAACTTAGATTTTCAATTAAAATGACTACTATACAATACATCTTACAGGAGCAACAAACAACAAAGAAGAAAAGGGAAATGAAAAAAACATACTTGAAGAAAAGAATGATCAAGGAAAAGGAAAAGAAAAAGAAGTTTATAAAAGATCAAAGAGGACAACAACTAAAACAGAGCCTCGACAATCACCTTACATGAGGCGGACAGTTGAAGTGAGTAAAAAGTTAGAAGCTGTTGAGACAAGGATTTCAAAATCCATATTCTCACTACAAAAGTATCACAAGTAAGTGAATGCTTTTAATATAAATAATATTTAAAATCTTAATTAAATTTAATTGTATTAAGTTGTGAATAAAAATGTAAATATGAACAAAACTAAAATAAAAACAAGTTTTTTTAAACTATTTTTATTTTTTTCTTCATAAAATCAAAAACTCATATCAGTATTCACAACTTAATATTCACAACTTAATAAAATTAAATTTAATAATTTTATATTAGTCAAACAGGTAAATAATATTTGAAACAAAGAATGGGCATAAAGTAGAAAGGATATTTTTTGAAACATTTATACCAAGTGCATGGATCCACCCAAAAGTAATCGACTGTTGGTCGTTGTTATTGAATGATGAAGAGAAGCGTAAAGCAAATACAACACCATTATGCTTCTATTTCCCAACATGAATGGTGGTAAGAAATATTTTAAAATATAAGTATATAATTTTAATATCGATATAAAATAAATAATGATAATTTAATAAAATAACATTTTCATTTTTTCCAAGAACAATGAAATGTTGGATATGGATACAACATATGATAAGAGATTGGAAAAGTTTGAAGAAAAAATGAATAAAGCCATGAAGAACTACACACATCTGAAGGATTTTAAAAAAGTTGGAATTGTAAGAAAAAACCATTTATTACTTTTTATTATAATTATATTGTATATATACAAATATTTATATTAAGGCATTAACAATTTCAACTATATCATTAATGCAGATATTCTTCCCAATATTGCACAGAAAGCACTACTACATCATTTGTTTCAATTTGCAAAAATGTAGTGTACATCTGATTGAGAATGACAAAACCACAAAAGATATTGTGCATACTTATGGAGTGTTGCCATATTATTTGGTGAGTATTAAATAGTAACTTAGCAAAAAAAGCAAATGTTTTCTATTAAATCTTAAACTGTGAATTTTATATCTTATTATCTTTACTGATATATTTTTTTAATACAATTCAATCTCATGATGTTGTACTTGATTGATAAAAAACACCCAAAAGCAGAAGATTTAATGAAGAAAGAAGTTGTGATTTTTAAACTGAAGTGGTGGACAGAAAACAACATGAACGACAGTGGAATTATGTTGATGAGACATATGGAAACTTTCAAGGGACAAGAGTGTTTTTTTATGACAAAAAGGAATCAAGTTTTGAAAGTTGTTTATAACTGGGATTCTGAGATTGAAAAAGATCAAAAGCAGCAGAAAACACAATTGACAAAGCTTCGTCAAAATATGTTACAAAGATCTTGGTGAATGATATCAATATCCACAACAACAAGATAATAGAAGAAGGTTTTGAGTTTGAAAAGTTGACAACAGAAGAACAAAAACAAGTTGTGAATCATGGAATGCATAACTATGAGGAAAAGTTTCACTTGATTGGTGAAGACTAAAAAATAAATATCTACTGTTTTTATTTTTATAAATGCTTAGCTACTATTGAAGACTTCTATCTAGTTGAACAAATATGGTGTTTATGATGTTTTTATTTTGGGTAATGTTTGCACACATGGTGAACATGTTGGAATGATATATTTTCTTACCTAAATATGAATTTCTAGTTAATTGTTGATGTTGATATAAAATTTATTAAGAAAATGAATGTTTATCATAACTTTGACAATTATGAATGTTTAAATCAAAACAAAATGACTAAAGTGTTAAGTTGTGAATTGAATTTTTGAAAAAATTTTAAAGAAAGATAAAATTTTTTAAAAACATTTGAATGCAATTGATATATATATATATATATATATATATATATATATATAAGACAGTAGTATGCAATAAAATAAAAATTAAGAAACATAACTACTATGTTTGAATAAAATAATATAGATGATATATAATAATTAAGTTGTGAATAACATAGACAAAAATTTTAGAAACACAATTAAAAAATTCACAGTTGTTAAATACAATATATTTATATAATATCAATAATCATAGATTTAAGAATATCAAACTTAACAATTATTATTAAGAAAAATTCATTATATTTAAACAAATAAAATTGTGAGTACAAAACAAATACTATTCAATTCAAAAAAGATAAAAATCTTATATATAAAGAAACTATTATTAAGTAAAAACTAAATGATAAAAATCCTCAAAGTCTCTCAAATAGATCCTGCATCCATATTTTTGCCATTTGTACACATTTTTTTTTCTTTTGCTTGTCTTTCCAAACGCTCAAATGACCTACTATTGTGACTGTTAAGATTTATGGAATCTTGAACAAATTGACAAGTTCCTAAGAGTTCAAGGGCCATAAATGTAACTTGAAAAATATTAAACAAGTCAATTGTTTAATATTGAATGGAGGTACGGCAAATCAATTGTTTATTATTGGACGCATTTTTTGCATGGTCGGTAATGGACGGCCGCAATATTATATTCACAATATGTGAATTGAAGGAAAATTTTGGACGGCAATTTGTGTAAACAAAAGAAAGTACGGCTCTCTCTCCTATATATATATATATGTGCGATGTAACCCTTTGTATGTGTGCATCAAATATAACTTGTAGAGTTATAAATTGTAATCTTATTAAGTTAATAAGAAAATCTAGTTGCAGCCCGTGGACGTAGGATTTACACCGAATCCGAACCACGTAAAATCCTTGTGTTCTTTATTGCTTTATTTTTCGTGAGTTTGTGAGTGTGTGACAGTGTGTTTCCGCTGCGTGTACCCGGTCCGATTCCTACCAACTGGTATCAGAGCCTGGTTAGCAAGGTTTGGAGGGTACGATCGTTTTTTTTTATCACGCACGAGTGTACTTGATTTGTCTCTTGTTTGTCATAATGGCTGAAGACAAGGTTGTAATCGAAAAGTTCAACGGTTCTGATTTTAGCTGGTGGAAAATGCAATTAGAAGCATTGCTATGTCAGAAAGACTTGGACATGGTACTCGGAGACAAACCGGAGAAAATGGAAAAAGCTTTTGAAGATGCGTGGAACTCAAAGGACAAGAAAGCCAAGGCGGTTATTACATTGTCATTGACAAAGAGCGTTGCTTTCAACATCATGAATGAAACCACGGCGCGTGGTATGATGGAGGCTCTGTCAAATATGTATGAGAAACCATCGGCGGCTAACAATGTGTTCTTGATGAAGGAGTTGTTCACTACAAGGATGAATGAGGAAGGCTCAGTTACGGTTCACATTAATAATCTAAATTCAATTCTGTCCAGATTATCATTTGTGGGAATTATATTTGATAATGAGACTCAAGCTTCGCTGCTACTAGCTTCTCTACCTGATAGCTGGTCCGGAACAGTTACTGCTGTTACGAGTTCCGTGGGGACCAGTGGTATGACTTTTGAAGGGGTTAGAGATTTGGTTCTAGGCGAGGATATCAGACTCAAGAATCAAGGTGGATCTTCCTCTTCTGATTTATTAAATGTCGGAAGAGGTAGAGGGAATAGCAGGAGCAGTGGGAGTCGGGGAAAAAGTTCTTCTAGAACTTTGAAGAATGTGAAATGCTGGAACTGTCAAGAAGTGGGACATGTTAAGAGTCAATGTCCAAAGAAAGAATTGAACATTGCTGGTGCTGAGAGTGTGTCTGAGGATGATGCATTGATACTCAGTATGGAAAGTTCTGTAGACTCTTGGGTCATGGATTCAGGGGCTTCGTTTCACGCCATGGACAACGGGGAAACGATGGTGAATCTAAAAGAAGGAGATTTTGGAAAGGTACGTTTGGCAAATGACGAGATGCTTCAGGTAACGGGCATGGGAGATATTGATTTGTTTACTTCATTAGGAACTACATGGAGCCTGAAGGATGTCAGGGTGATTCCGGAGCTGAAGAAGAAATTGATTTCTGTTGGTCAGCTGGATAAACAAGGACTGGAAGTAAGGTTTGGTAGTGGTAAATGGAGGGTGGTCAATGGTGATCTGGTGATTGCTCGTGGTATGAAGTGTGGGTCATTGTATATGGTTGAGGTACCTGCTGAGTATGACCGTCCCTGTTAAGCAAGACAAAATCTGGTTCGCTAAATCTAGTGCTAAGAGACTTCATTTTGCAAACATGAAGTCTGAAGCCAAAGGGATGTTAGCTGAACGAGTTCGAAAGTCGAAACCATTCAGGGGATTCTGTGACAGTGGGAGCACGGGACGTGTTTCGGGTACAGTTACAAAGAGCCGTTGGGTTTTGAAGACTAAGACTGAAAATTTCTCTCCTGTTGGATGTTTGCTATGTTTGGAGAGTGTTAGTGGTCCTCGGTGTATCTCTGGATCCAGTAGAGTGTCCAAACCAGTTGAGACAGAGGATGAGTCGGTGGTGGGATTAGCCACGGCTGAGTTGGAGCTAGTGGGAGCTTCAACTGGCCCTTCTAGTAATTGATGATGAGGGGCGGCTGCAACTAGAGAAATCAGACTAAGTTTTAGCTTGTTCATTGGAACTGGAAGCCTAAAAGGACTTGGTTGTTTTTTAAGATTACTGGAATAATTGAGAGTTGAATGGCGGAGAAAAGCTAAAGTTGTTCAAGCCTCCAAGTGGGAGATTGTTAAGATTTATGGAGTCTTGAACAAATTGACAAGTTCCTAAGAGTTCAAGGGCCATAAATGTAACTTGAAAAATATTAAACAATTCAATTGTTTAATATTGAATGGAGGTACGGCAAATCAATTGTTTATTATTGGACGCATTTTTTGCATGGTCGGTAATGGACGGCCGCAATATTATATTTACAATATGTGAATTGAAGGAAAATTTTGGACGGCAATTTGTGTAAACAAAAGAAAGTACGGCTCTCTCTCCTATATATATATGTGCGATGTAACCCTTTGTATGTGTGCATCAAATATAACTTGTAGAGTTATAAATTGTAATCTTATTAAGTTAATAAGAAAATCTAGTTGCAGCCCGTGGACGTAGGATTTACACCGAATCCGAACCACGTAAAATCCTTGTGTTCTTTATTGCTTTATTTTTCGTGAGTTTGTGAGTGTGTGACAGTGTGTTTCCGCTGCGTGTACCCGGTCCGATTCCTAACAGTGACCAATAACATATTGTTTGCGTCTAGAACAAAACCTTTTTTGTTTAATTGATTCAGTAATGGCTTTTTCTCTAGCTCCTTTCAACCTCTTACCTGTACCACATCCTTTATTACTTATGTCATCTGAAGGGTTTCCAATATCAGAAATAAATGGCTTCTTCACTCCATAGGATGACTCAACAAACTCAGAAATATCTTTTCTTGTCGACAATAAATCTGAACAAATTGACGTAGAACAAACACCATGAACTTTCAACTTTTTTCTTTAATGAGCTCAAAAAACTAATTAAGCTTATCCGCATCTTTACTCAAAATAGACACACTTTCTTCCACAAAACTCAAAACCTGACGAGAAAGAGGATCATATAAAAATGATGATGATGATGAGGCCTCGTCACTTGAACATTGTTTCATAAAAACCTCAGATGGAATTACACCTTTGCACCAACGCCTAAGTATGTACTTTGAAGGGATCTTGTTTATTTGGTAAGTCCTAAAAATGCAAAATATATGTCTGCACAATATACCATGCTGAAAGAACAATGAAGAAGAGAATTCAAAACTTGATTCTTTTTTGTCATAAACAACTTGTGCATAATAAACACAAACAAAAATATTAATAATTCACAACTTAAAATTTGAAAAAAAATTAAAAAAAATATAATTTACCTTGAAAAAAAAGTCTTTTCTGGAACAACAAACTCACACTCACTTTCTGAATCTTCTTCATTAACAACTTTTGGAATAGACCCCATAATATCTTTACATTGCATAACAACAAATCTATCATAAAATTCTTCATTTGTAACACTGTGTTGTGAACATGAAAATACAGATTGTTCAATTTCTTTCTTCACTTTTATGAAAACTTCATTAGTATATATATCAGCAGCATGTTCCATAATTTTTAGTGAAATTTTACTTTTAATCTTGGAAATATTGCTAAGATGGTCTAAGAAACACTGATTATGTCTTTGCTTGTCCATAGCTGAATCAAAACAAGCAAAGAACTTAACCAATGAATTACCCCAGTCAGCAACTTTGTTGAATGCAGAATTCATGCTCTCTGACCTAGAAGTGGTCCTCATCAAACCAGACAATGGCATGTCTCTAAAATATGTTGGAATCCAACTTTCTCTCATATCAAACATTTTCGAAAACCATGAAACCTCTTGGAGCTCATAATCTTCAATAAAACTTCTCCATCTAATATCAAACTCAGAAGCATCTATCCTAGAATTCCAAATTAGCTTATTGAAATGTAACATCCCAAAAACACAGTCAGAAAACTTCGTTATAAATCAATAATAAAACCATAGTCATCATACGTCATAGAAAAATCATACCAATGTATCTCAAAATAATATAACAATTGTCATGTGTATCAGAGTATAAACATCTCAGGCTGGACAAATGGTGTGTGCACTGCAATCTTCCAGAGCTCCTCTTTTGAAAACTAGAGTACCTGAAACCAAAACTGAAAACTGTAAGCACGAAGCTTAGTGAGTCTCCCCAAACTACCACATACCATACAATAACACATAGCACATATTGGGCCTTGCCCACTGCATCGGGCCCCGCCCGGCATCGGACCGAAGTGCGGACAAACTTGGGCCCCGCTCACTGCATCGGGCACCGCCCGACATCAGACCAAAGTTCGGAATAACTTGGGCCCCGCCCACTGCATCGGGCACCGCCCGGCATCAGACCGAAGTCCGGAATAACTTGGGCCCCGCCCGGCATCGGACCGAAGTCCGGAATAAACTGAACATAGCATAACATCTTACATAATCACATATATTGCATCGGGCCGAAACCTGGAACATATAACACATAACATAAACATGCCTGAATCACAAAGACATCAAGCATATATAACTACTTTTCGGGATTACCCCGACATCGGACCGAAATCCGAAACACATAACATATAACATGTAAACTAAGCCACTTCATCGGGCCCCGCCCGACATCGGACCAAAGTCCGGTAATACTAATGTGCAAACTAAATCACTGCATCGGGCCTTGCCCGGCATCAGACCGAAGTCCGGTACTACTAACATCTAAACGGGCCGACGTTGTGGCCTTAGACCCGTTCCTACTGGAAGAGGACTCACCTCATACTGCTGAAGTCCCACTAACAAAACCATAGCTGCTCGATGACAGATTCCCGATCTGTCAATATCAAAATAACACCCAATTAATAATTGGGTTCCAACTCATAACCATAAGTCCATACTTGGGGTAAAAGACTACTCCACCCCTAACTTGGCTTGATTCAAGCCCAAGGCCTAACTCAAAGGCCCAAAAGTCCAACTATGGCTTAAAGCCCAACATATGGCCCAATTTTCCAAATTGGGCCTAACCTCTACATGGACTTCCCTTAAGGCCCAATTGTTCAGTCCAGTCCAACATGTCTCATTCTAAGTGCCCAATATCATACAACCATCTAGGCCCAAACTATGGCCCATCTATGGCCCAATTTTCCAAATTGGGCCCAATACTTCATATGGGCCTTACCCCAAAGCCCAACTAATTACTCTAGTCCATTTGATTATTCTTGGATGGCCCATTACTAAACCAATTACCAAAACCCAATCGAAAGGCCCAACTCAAGGCCCAAGTGAAACTAGGGTTTCAGATAAAATGACGATTAGGGTTAAGTGTTTCTTACTTAACCCATTAAGGACTTAATCCATTAAGTACTTTACTCTACTAGATCAATGTTATGGAGAAATTTGGCTTAATACACAATCCAATCTCAATAGCCCAAAAATGGGTCCAATAAGTCCAAGGCCCAATTACTCACAATTAGGGTTTTCTAAACCCTAATTAGGGTTTCTACTCAAACATGGCCCAATAGGCCCAAAATTAATCTTGAAGCCCATTAGAGTTTTGGCTAGGTCCATTAGGTTTTTGCTTGTGGGGCACCACCCACTACCACCTCGGGTAGTGGTAATCAACGGCGGCACATGGCGGCGGCCACCACCTTACGGTGGTGGTTACTATTATTTTTATTATTCATTGATAATTACAATTACAAGGTTTAATCCAAAAATAAACACACACACTAACTAACACACACACACACACACAGCCACCCTAGCGGTGGCCGGCAGTGGCATGTGGTGGCGATGACTTATTTTCCGATTCCGACCAAGGGTTTATCATGCACACGCTACATCACACACACACACTAAGATAGACACCCATCGAGTAGCTCTTCATCGATCTTAAGGGGGGGGGGGTTGACGGCGGCACAGCCACAATGGCCAGCTGCCATGGTGGTTCGTCACATACCAACTCGACAGGATTTAAACCCACGCGAACACGACAGCCCCTTCGGGGTAGCAACGGTGACCGGAGCAAACAAGAGTGAGCCAGCGGCGGCGGATGGAGCTGGGGGGGGGGGTTTATTCGTCACCGGAAACAACCGCGATTGCCAACTGACTCGATTTCTCACCGCCCATCGGACGAACGTCGGCCTAGCAATCTTTGATTTCGCCGGCAGCAACCAGCGTCACTCGAAAGGTAGTTCCCGCTCCGACAGCGGTGACGAGCAACACGCCGATATCTAGTTCGCTGCCCTTCATTTGTTGCGACGTCCCCGTAATCCGGCAGACTTCAACTTGTCGACAACGTGAGTCACTGGTGGTCATTCGGAGTCTTGGAGCTTCGACTGATCGGGAAGGCAAGAGGGAGTCGGGTGGTGACGGCGACTGGAGGAGTGGAGGGATAAGGGTGGCAGATGCTTCCATCATTTAGGGTTAGGGTTTGGACTAAGAAGCCATCGGCTATATACCCCATCCATTTCACAACTTTTCCATAATTACAATTCTGGTCCCTCCTCATGGGATTTTTTCAAATCTAATCCAATATTTACAATTTAAACCCTGAATATTAGAATCCATTACAACTTAGGTACGGGAATTACCAAACATCCCCCTATCTTCCATAATCTCTTCAAATGAAGTCCCATAAATTACCATTTACTCCCTGCCTTCATAAATACTTACAAAACTAATCTGGAATTTACACTTTTAACCCTCTACATCTAAAATTCTTCGCAAATCAGTCCAGGACTTACATTTATTAATTTATTTAAATAAACGGGGTGTTACAACTCTCCCCCACTTAAATTAGATTTCGTCCTCGAAATCATTTCTTACCATTCCTTATACACCCAATCACTATAGTGAGATGGTCACCATCCTGGGCACACCCTAGCCTTCTCAGGGTAGCCATGACCAATCTTTGCAAAGCCTTAAATTCCACTGGTGAACGAATTTCTCGCAACAGTCCATATCTACTCTGTCTGAAATCTGCTGTCTTGAGATGGTCTGATTCCCTGACAGACCACTCATACTAAATCATCATCGATGAAACCAACCTGCTTATCTCTCAACTGAACCCTCAACATCCTGCTAGCTCGAAATTCCCACTACAAAACAGGTTCACAAACCTAATTATCCCTGTAGATCACTTATACTTGGCCAATGCTCAGCCATTTCCACTGTGAGTGACTTGTCACTTCCCAATAAACCAGATATCCTGTCTGTACTTGCAACTTAGGGCACAATTACTAACATTACCCAAACATTGAAACTGACCGAACACTGAACTGCCTGAAGCAGTATGTTGCCACATGGATGCTCACCAAAATCTAACGAGACCTCCCTGGTCTTAGTTCGTTCACCAATTATCTGAAATACTAGGTTCCGGCCCGGTTGCGGAGCCAAAGGGCCCCCTACTTAGTCGACTCGCACGATTTCTGAACAAATCCTTCTCTCGAACTAGTTGCCACTAGTTATCATGTCATTAAGGCTCTAACAACCTCCTGATCCAACCGATCGGGTCCGTACGTCGAATCCTGATATTACCAAACCACGGCTAAACGCGATTGCTACATGACCAATGGTAGCCTTATATCACAACGACCTTAATTGGTCCATTGCTTCCTTGATCCCATGACTGCAGTGACGCTTCTATAGTCTTATCATCGGATCAACCAAATCTAAACCATCTGGGTAATTCTGAAATCCAATCCGTGGATTTCCATATCCTTACTGTTTCCCCCGAACTGGTGGGTACTACTGATCATTCTGCATCCTAACAATGCACTCATGCCATCTACCAACCTAGTGAATGCTACGGCTATACCCGCTAACTTACAACACTCTATCACTATCTGGCTGCTAGTGAATGCTACGGCTACACCCGCAGACTTACAACACTCTAACACTATCCTCAAACCATACAGCCGTTTGGGCTGTCTTCCTTCCTGACAAGGATGCGAAACTTAACCCAGTTTCAAAACTGCTCCTACTTCTGAATCCTTGGATGATTCTCCCCCACTTTGATTCCACTAACGTCTTACATCACACAATACTGGAAGGATTCTCAATCCTTCTTACTATTCTATACCCAATCTGCTGAAACCACGCTTACCATTGCTAGTGTTTCAATACTAGCCAGTCCAAAAGATTACACTAACTCCAAGAACCCGAATAAATCTCCGGTAATAATCCACTAAACCTAGGAAGCTTCGAATCTCAATTGGAGACCTCGGAATCTCCCACTGCATCACGGCCTCTATCTTGGCTGGATCGACTAGAATATCCTTCTGATTGACAAGGTGCCCAAGAAATTGCACCCCGCGCAACCAGAACTCACAAATGAAGAACCTTACAAAAATTATCTCCCTCCTCAAAGTCTCTAGCACCTCCCTCAGGTGCTTCTCGGTATAAAATTGGCATATGACATCTCTTGAAAATATAATTCAAACACAAACAGAGTATAACCCAGAGTCACACTTACTCAAACCCTTGGAACGAAAGGCTCCCTTGTGCAGTTTCCCGCACGTGCTGTACTGAATCTGACCCTGTTGGCCTCTCAAAAGCTGATCTGAAATCTATAGTCTCCTCTCGAGACCCCTCAATATAAGCAACTGATCTGATTCCCTCTTACCAATGTGCTCCAAGTTAACATCCCGTTCTCGAGCTCTAGAAGTCATATCATTCAGGGTCTTGCACCCCGAGATACTCACGATCTCCCTACTATCATTCTACGGTATATTCAGATACCTTACCTTCCTCATTTCCTCATCTGCTGCATACCGTGATACCGTATAAGCTCTTTCCCGAGACTTGGCAGTGATCTCTGCCACAGTCTTATTCGTCTGGTGGAGATCTAACAACTCTTGCGCCAACTATTGCGCCTCAATCGCCTAGGTACACTCTGCCCAGAATCTGGTCTAAATGTCATCCCATGACATAGCATCAACCGCATCATCACTCAACCTTCTACCAACCTCTTCCTATCAATCTCGTGCTCTGTCCCTCAGGAAACAGGAAATAAGTCGGATCTTGTCTCCTTTCGAGACAATGTCTGGTATGAAAAGTGTTGGTGACATCTGCCAACCATCTGCTGCTAACAATGGGGTCCCTAACCCCCATGACAATCTGAAGCCTCACAAACTCTGAATTCCCGAAACATCAACGTACGGGTCTTTATCATGACTGTTATCTCAGTGCAGAATGCACTCGGCCTCTCATCATAAATCTCTATAATGCCCTCCTTGATCACACTAAGGATCATAGGAGTCTGGTCAATGATACTGCGCGTAACTCTCAGATGGAATGAACTCTCTCATCTGATCACCAATATGCCCGGCTCCAGAGTCCGCGCCTGATCCCTCGCCGACACCAAAACTACCATCTGGTCTACCACGTAGCGTCACTATACTCAGAAACATACCATCACTAACATCACAATACTCATCCAAACTCGAGGGATCTCACTCACTACAAGTTCCCTGGGTTCATCTCAACCTTCGTTGATTCGAGTACGGATCCTCTGCTTTCAGTAGTACAGGCCCATACTACTTTCCACATCTATCCGTACTTTCCTCAAGTACTGCCTCGACTCCACCAAGTCTCTTCTACTACTACTGCTGATCTTATGCTAATGCCATTCTAGGCTTGCCCTAGGGTAATCACCAACCCACTCTCCGCCATCAGCTGCATAAGAAGTCCCTGCTTTATTCCCTTAACTAGCTCGCGAATACTATTACATATTACTCAGACTAGATAATTATTCGAATGAGAGATCCTACCCTACAACGGTTGGACTCAAACAAGAGCTGCGAAATAGAGCTAGACCTAACCTTCTGAAATAATTTAGTCCTTGCAATATGTAACTTAACATATTCGTTTACTAGTTAGTGGTAGACACCTAGAACTCCTAAAAGCACAAAGCAAGCAGCATTCGGGCGTTGAGTACACATAATCAAGCATATACTACTCTGGCTATCATATTGACTAATCTGTACTAGCATGCAGTTTTCAATAAGTTGGGACACATATAACATGCACATAAGGCATCCTTCCTAGATCCTTAGCACTAAACTAGCATGCAGTTCTCATAAAGCTGATACACATACAATAGGCACATAAGGCATCATTCCTAGATCCTTAGTCCTAATCTAGCATGAAATTCTCATAAAGCTGATACTCATATCATAACATGAACTTGTATGGGTAATTTGGGAGTACTTACTTGAACTCGGCTGATTGCATGCACCACACCCTTTTCTATTTTCAAAGTTCCTTTCTTCATACTTTTCTAAAAGTGTTTTCTTTTCTCAAAATCCTTTTATAAACATGGTTTTTTTTCTTTTGAAAACTTTATACAATTTCCTTAGTTTGAGTTCAGACATACTCGAAAATGTGCCCGAATCCCTCAAACCAAGGCTCTGATACCAACTTGTAACATCCCTAAAACACAGTCTGAAAATTTCGTTATAAATCAGTAATAAAACTATAGTCATCATACGTCATAGAAAAATCATAACAATGTATCTCAAAATAATATAACAACTGTCATGTGTATCAGAGTATAAACATCCCAGGCTGGACAAATGGTGTGTGCACTGCAATCTTCCAGAGCTCCTCTTTTGAAAACTGGAGCACCTGAAACCAAAACTGAAAACTGTAAGCACGAAGCTTAGTGAGTCTCCCCAAACTACCACATACCATACAATAACACATAGCACATACTGGGCCTTGCCCACTGCATCGGGCCCCGCCCGACATCGGACCGAAGTCCGGACTAACTTGGGCCCCGCCCACTGCATCGGGCCCCGCCCGGCATCAGACCGAAGACCGGAATAACTTGGGCCCCGCCCATTGCATCGGGCCCCGCCCGGCATCAGACCGAAGTCCGGAATAACTTGGGCCCCGCCCACTGCATCGGGCCCCGCCCGGCATCGGACCGAAGTCCGGAATAAACTGAACATAGCATAACATCTGACATAATCACCTATACTGCATCGGGCCGAAACCTGGAACATATAACACATAACATAAACATGCCTGAATCACAAAGACATCAAGCATATATAACTACTTCTCAGGATTACCCCGGCATCGGACCGAAAGCCGGAACACATAACATATAACATTTAAACTAAGCCACTGTATCGGGCCCCGCCCGACATCGGACCAAAGTCCGGTAATACTAATGTGCAAACTAAATCACTGCATCGGGCCCCGCCCGACATCGGACCGAAGTCCGGTACTACTAACATCTAAACGAGCCGACATTGTGGCCTTAGACTCGTTCCTACTGGAAGAGGACTCACCTCATACTGCTGAAGTCCCGCTGTGTGACATCCCCATTTTTACGGCCAGAAAAGACCGATTTTGTTTATGCTTTAGAAAAATCAGAGTACCTTTTTTAATAAAAATGTTGCGGAATTTATTCCTAGAAAAAAACATGATAAATACATTATCAAAGCATTTCCGAAAAAATGTATTTTTATTCATTTTAAAATATTGGGATGTCATCGTCAATACAGAAACATAAGCATAAACAGAACTTACATTCATTATCACTAGTGATTTATATCTCCTTAATCCATCAGTGTAATGTAACCTCATATCGACACCTGTGATACAAATAAACTAAGTGGGTCAGGTTGGGAAACCAGGTGAGTACATAGGGTTTTCAACCCACAATAATATAATTATTATGTTAAACATCAAACAATCAACCCAATTACCCATCCCCATTATCTTCTTTACTCTTAAGGATCTACCCTAAGAATTAGCTATTCCTCATTCATTCATTCCTAAGGATCATCCTAAGGAATCGACACGAAATTCATCGTTGTCAGGGTTTACTCAACAGGCACTAAGTCGCCTAGTCGCCAGGGTTTATACAACAGGGTACATCTGGTGAACACTTAGTTCAAAACATCTGGTGAACACGTAGTTCAAAACATCTGGTGAACACGTAGTTCAAAACGTATGGTGAACACTTAGTTCAAAACATATGGTGAACACTTAGTTCAAAAATACCTAGTGAATACGTAGTTCAAAAACACCTACAAGTTACGAGTCTGCTAGTGTTCCACTGGACCGTCTAGAATAGTCCGTGGTCGTCATCTATACTCCGCTAAATGACTAGATCATCAATAACATCAAGGCCTCTCATTATTTTATTTTATCACACAACAAACTATTACATCTACCCATGTTTTACCCAACACATTTTGTAGATATAAAATACATATACAGTTTAAATCATTTAAAACATGTATAAAATCGTTCATCCAACATAGATAGCAAGTATACAGATAATATGCACACATAGCACGTAATTTATATAAAATACTTCATATCTATGTGTAAGATGAAAGTAACTATGCACTCACTTGATAAGGTGGTGACTCGGTACTCGGACAACGCTTCGTTTACTTTAAAATAATTTCCTTCGACGAAACCTAGTATTATTACCACTAGATTTTAGTCTAATATTTACCGTGACTAATTATTAGTCTTATTATTATTATTATTATTATTATTATTATTATTATTATATAAGCATTTAAACAATACTTTCCAACCACTATGTACAGACAGGGGCCAGACATAAAACACCGGAGGGCAGGACCATTTTGACATATAGCACTTCTGAAATCCAACAACCCTATGCGACCCTTTAAACCAGATTCCCCGTACCGCGAGTAGTTAAAAAGATATTAGAATGACACTTATATAAGTCATAATAATAGCTCAAATATTTATTATAAGTTCATAATAACAATACTAATTTTAAATATAAGCTATATTAAAATAGGTAAACATAACTTACTTACAAGGGGTTTTAGCTAGGAGTCGGGCTCTGCAGGGGCAGAACTTCATCGCTGAATCTTTCTAAGAAAGATTCGTGCAGCGCTTCAGCGCTCACCTTACTATACTAAAACTACAGAAAGAGAAGTCGAATCACGAGGGACCGAAATGATCGGGGGATAAGAAGAGAAAGACTCTTGAATCAAGAGAATGGTGCAAGAAATATGAGAGCCCAAGCCTCTTATTTATAGTAATTGAATTTACAAAAACTACCCTCCATAATTACTTAATGACCTTATAGTTATATAAACGACTAAACACCCTTCATAATACTATTTTAAATAGATTTAACGATATTTGTACTAAACTAATGTCGAAAGTACTCAACACTAGTCTTATAATAACCGCATCGTCGATACCTTTCTAATGATATATACATTTGTATATATATGTGTACGTATATATGATTTATACTTTATTTTAATACGTAAATATGCTATTATAATTTGTAACTCGTTCATACGAACTCCATTTTTGACGTTATTTATATCCACACGTTGGTATTTACGAGTACTACAACTTTCATTTAGATACCGTCAGCTAATTCTCATTCTATCTCAGATTTACAAAACTGTATCGAATTTATCGCGCTCGAAGAGTAGGGACCAAGTTTCGTCCATATCTTTAACATACGAGCTCTACTCTCGACATTCTTTATATCCACGCGTAGGTAAAAACAAGATCTAAAACTTTCATTTAGACTCCGTCGGCTAATTCTCGACCGATCTTAAATTTAACAGTAGGAGGAGATTATACTGTTAAATGTCCGCGTAAAATTCATAACTTCTACATACGGACTCCGTTTTCGTCTGTCTTTTTACCGTTGAGTTCCTATTAATGAGATCTTCAACTCTCAATTAGGTTGCGTAGGCCAAAAACAGCTCGAACTAAAATTCGAGTTTCGGATCGTGCACTGCTATGCCAAATCTTATAAAAATCATAACTTTCTCATACGAAGTCAGATTTGGGCGTTCTTTTTTTGTATGTTCTCGGTTTAACGTATACTACAAATTTTGTTTAGATCACTAAGGCTAAAAAGTATTCTACCGTAAATTCACTATTTACGTCTCCCGGTGTCGTGCCGGTTTTGCCGTAAAACTTCGACGGGCCATAACTTCTTCGTTATAACTCGGATTTCGGCGTTCTTTATATGTACGGAACCCTTGTAACATATACTACAACTTGGTTAAGATTAATCCTTATAAATAATCTTCCATCAAAAACTCATTTTTGATGTTCATCGTCTCTAAATTGACTATCCCGGATCTGCGGGCGTTACAATTATCTCCCCCTTAGGATGATTACGTCCCGGAATCATCAACAAAATAGGGCTTGTATAATGACTCCATACGTTATCTCTTCATCGTAGGTAATAATCGTAACTTCTATGTTTCTTTGAATGAATATCTAACTCTTGGTCCTCTTTACTGCAAGTGGTGCTCGATCTTGCGCTTGCTCCCTATCTCACGTTAGACTCCAAATTATGACCTTCAAGTCACTATATCGATCCTCACTGGATACGAACTTAAGACAAGTTTTTTTATTACTACAATGGAATTATGTGTCATATTCTAGTGACATATCATCGTATGTTGCAACGCTTAGACTCAGGTCTCTTAGAGTCTTCCAGAACAGCCTATACTTTCGTTCATGTTCTAATTTCATCTTAAAAGGTAGCATTTCTAGCTACAAGCAACTTTTCGCGATACCTCTACTGATCGCTTTTTATCTTCCGTCTTAAATCAGATGCTACATCGAACTTTGATTCTCTGAACCACATAACATACTCAGCGTAGTCGGACTCAATTTGATATGACCACTAGGGTCGGAATAACAATCATCTTCTTAGTCATTACCGAAACGATGGTAACGACATACTTGAATAAAACGAAATCAATTACTAGCTCCTTGGTAACCTTATGACTTTCCCTGATCCAAGCGTGAGTTATGTGCTTCCGGTAGTATAGGCCTCTACTACCATTCACACCTACTCATACTCGTCCCAAGTATTGTCTCGCAGCTTTCCAAGTTACTATCACAAAAACAATTTTAACACAGAATAATGTGTCCAAACAATCATAAAATTTCTCATAGACTCTACTAGGACTTCTTCCATGCGTATCTTCAATCATCAATTCTGCTTCAACTCGGTTGGTGATGGAAATGTCAGACGATGGGATAACTTCATGGATTATACAAAAAATCTTTCTTTCTGCTAATCGAAAGTGTACTTCTCCCGTACTAGACGTATTATTTCTTAGACGCGCTCTAAAGGCAAGATATCACTCTTACGATATCTTCTTATAGGTACCACTCAGTATCGTAAGCCTTCTCATTTCCTCCATTTAGGACAGTCACTAATATGCAATTAATTTACTTTTCGCGGCTTGGTCCCTTTAGGTTCGAGTATTCGATTTTTTGGTAATTAGTTCATGTGCAATTAATTCTTGTACATATTGCAGTATTGAAATGACGACTAAGACCGGTTTCATATGTGGTCTCAATTTCGTATGCGATCCATATGTAGTGTATTTGAGGGAGGATAGGGTGCAATTAAGTTTTATACATATTGCGATATTATTTGTACGACTTCATTTTAAGAAAGGAATCATTTATAAAAATTTTAAAAACTTGTTTTTAACCTAGGAATTTATTTTACTAAAAATATTATCAATGAAAGGGATGTGAAATCACTTGTAAAAAAGATTTTTCAGTAATATTTTAGTCGAACTCTTAAACTGTATAATAAAAAATATATATATTTTTTAAATTATTTATAATCTTTATATTTATATTAAAATTTGAAATTATTAAAAAAAGGAGCTTTGTGATTTACACTAATTTGTCTCTTTTTATAATTAGACGTTGTAAAAAAGATATATTTATATGTAATTACTTGAATATTAATTATAAGTAAGACAACGATTATTTAAAGCTCAAACTCATCATTTCACCAACACATTCCAATATTGCAGCAACACTTTAACCAACATTAAACAATTAAACATAATAGAAAACCATCAAATGTTCCTTCCACACGCATTTGCAACAAAACCAATACTTCATTTTAACACATCTCAGTTTCTATTTTTTGAAGAACATAAGACCATAAAACTTGAAACACAACAGGAATCATGGAAACTATAGAATTGTAGAACAGAAGAAATAAGAAACCATTTGAGGTAAGAAGTGTCACATTTGGATTAGGTCAACAAATAAAGAAGCAGAGAAAAAGCAACATACTTAGTATTTGGGACAAAAAATACAACAGAGAAAAACACCATACTCAATGTTCGAGTAAAAAATGCAGAAACAGGAATGTGTTTGAGTAAAAAAAATTCAAAAACCTCAGAAATCGCCACATACTTATAGTTTAGATCCAAAAAAGGTTGACATGAAAGTGTTTTGGGTAAAATAGATGAAACAACAAAGGCTTGTCTTGTTCTTTCCCCATTACGTAGATAATGGTTTCTTTTTTTTATAAAGTATAAAATTCAGACATGTTTATTTTTTTTTCATCCATCAAAACCTAAGTGCCTTCTTTTAGACTATTTTACACACATGTAGCCATAAAGAAATATCAATGTACTTTCATTGAGTTGATTATTATAGCACCCTAGTTTTTATTTAATCATGTTACAGCATAATACCTTGTAAAATCTAGCCAACTAAACCTATCCAAATCAAAATCAATTTCCATTGCTATGAAGTATACCGTCTTAATAGGAAAAAAAATCAAGAATGCTATCATACAAAGAAGTTCAATGTTATAATAGGTAAGGTTTTTCATGAAACTGAAAAAAATGGTACCTGATAGAATCAAAACAACCACAAATCCCCAATCTAGCTTATTGCCACCAACTACAACAATCCCACATCCAAATTGAACCTTGAAAACAAAACAAACTAAAATCTTTAAAATAATGTGAACTCATAAAATGTTGAAGTATGAAACAATGAAAGTATAACTTATAAAGAGGCACCTGAAGTTACCAGCAACAGCGTCTAAGCTAATGAAATCAATTATAATTAACCAAGATGGATAGCTTGAGTATTAAACATGATCATCCTCAACTACACTCACAAATCAATAAACTGCAAAACCACAAAAAACATAACAAAACAATGAACAGTTTCGAAAAGCAGGAAAAGTTTTGCTAATTAGAAAAAGCAAATTTTTAGATTTTGTTTTGTTTTTATATATATGTTTAAAGGATTTAAAATACAATTAAATATATCTTTTTCACACAATTGCCTCATAAACCTAATTAAATGTCATGCTTAATGAAGAAAAGTAATTTTCTCCTAACTATAGTTGTCTTGTTAAGACCCTCCAACAAATTATCAATAGTGGCCCTCTAGTGATATGGGTTCACTTAACACCAGAAAAATATTTCCTAGTAAGACATAACTATCACACGAAAGATAAAAATTTAAAGCAAATGACATAATTGGGTCTCTTACATTCAACTTCAGTAAGAGATGATGTCAAAGAAGGAAGCCGTTTAGCCTTAACTCGTCCTTCCAAAACAATTAGTTCACACCAAAGACTCGAGCTTTATCTGAATATGTAGATGGCCAGATCTTATATATATATATATATATATATATATATATATATATATATATATATATATATATATATATATATATATATATATATATATATATATAGGTGGCATTGGCAAGATCCACAAAAAGAAAAGGTGTGAATGGAGAGAAACGATTGTCAGATCTAAAATAATCAACATAAAATAATCAACATATCATCACAATTATGATATTAAACTGAAGAAACACACAAAAATCATTCCTGTTCATACTGGAAAATCCAGATTTAGATATAAAACCCAAAAAAATGTTCATACTTTGGAAAACACAACTTTTTTTTAAAAAAAAAAACCCAAAAGTTGTTCCAGCACTTGTTGGAATAACCCGAAATTTGGAATAGAGAGCCAGAGGTAGGACGCGATTTTTATGTACATATACAGAGAGAGGGTTTATTACCAATTTGAGTAGAGGCGGTGATAGTGTTACTCTTCATCCAAAATCTGATTCACGAAAAAAAGAAACAATTAAACGAAAAATGCATATAAATAAAATAAAGCTAAACTCGAGAATATTACCTTCATTTTTGTCGGAGATGGAGATAGTGTTATTGTTTTTTGTCACCTGAGACAATGGTGGATTTCGCTTCAAGAAGAAAGATAGAGAAAGGGAAGTATGAGGAAAGAATGATTTTCTTCCAGAATTTCATTAACCTCCTATGTACGGATACACCAAAGAAAATAACCCTTCGATTACTGGAACACATATGTATAGACACCAAAGTAAACCATAAAATTAAAATCTACACAACATATGGAAGGGTAAGAGCGATGTTGTGATGGTGGTGACCGGTGAATGGGGGTGGCAGTAGTAAATGGGTTTTTCGTTAGGGCTTCTACTTTTCAGTGAGAGAAGGAAGATGGCGGTGAGTGAATGATCCGACGATGGTGGTTATTGGTTTCCGGTGAATGTGTGTGCGAGTTCTGACCTAACACTGAGAGAGGATGTGAGAGATGAGATGTTAAGGCTACCAGAGGGACCTCCACGCGTGAAATGCTTACGTGGAGGCTCCTCTCCACGTGTGAACACCGCCCTTGGATTCAGTGGGTTGGTGGTGACATGGCTCCCCGGACGAAGACGCGGACATTCATTGGTCCTTTAATTTTGACCGTTGGCTGGGTTATTAAATAAAAAAAACTTTTTTCCTTTAATTTCTTTTCTTTATCTATATATACATCCACTTATACACAATTTTTTTTAAAACAATCATACAAATTCTCTCAAATCAAACATACAAATTCAACAAAAAAAAATGGATAGCGGTTCTGATGATGATTTGGTTTTGCACACACTATTGTCTGCAGCACAAGACGTGATTCGTCAGAGAGGCGAAACTTCACACTGCGAGAAGAAACATAGAAAATATATCAATCGGGATCGAGAGGCGGCACATGAACTTTTGATACGTGATTATTTTGCCCCTGATAGTCTTTATGACCTTTCGAAATTCGAAGACCGTTTTCGTATTAGTAGAAATTTATTTTTACGTATAGCTTCAGATTTGGAACGTAATTATGAGTTTTTCCAATTACGATGGGATGCTAGAGGTAAACGTGGTTTTACCACAATACAAAAATGTACAGCCGCTCTTAGACAATTGGGATATGGTATAACCGCAGACGCATCAGATGAGTATCTGAAAATGTCTGAGAGGATGGGTCGAGATTGTACATATCTTTTCTGTGAGTATGTTATAGAGTTTTACCGTGATATATACCTGCGACATGCGACTAAAAGTGATGTCGAACAGTTGTATGCCGCGCATGAAGCTAAACATGGTTTTCCAGAGATGCTTGGTAGTATTGATTGTACACATTGGGAGTGGGCAAATTGTCCCAATGCGTGGCGTGGTCAATTCACACG
This sequence comes from Lactuca virosa, assembly GCF_052849685.1. NCBI lineage: Eukaryota > Viridiplantae > Streptophyta > Magnoliopsida > Asterales > Asteraceae > Lactuca > Lactuca virosa. Next base: position 274,466,690 of record NC_136434.1, on the reverse strand, counting down.
AGGAGATCATGGGGTCCCGACTGTTATACTGGAGGCGGTTGTTTCAAACGACCTATGGTTTTGGCATGCATTCTTTGGTATGGCGGGGTCAAACAATGACCTGAATGTGCTTCACGCGTCTCCGTTATTTAACGATATTTTGCAGGGTAAAGCACCAGATATGTCATACGTTGTGAATGGAAATGAATACAAGTATGGATATTACCTAGGTGATGGGATATATCCAGAGTATGCTACATTTGTTAAGTCTTTTTCGTTTCCAGCCGGTGAGAAACGAAAATTGTTCAAGTTAGCACAGGAATCTGCACGGAAGGACGTTGAAAGAGCGTTTGGAGTCCTAAAACAAAGGTGGCACATAATCAAGCATCCAGCACGAACATGGGATAGGGCAAAACTAACGACGGTGTTGACTGCCTGTGTGATTTTACATAACATGATAATAGAAGAAGATGGCAGAGCTATTTGTTCATATACCGGGAACGATGTACTTAACCCACCTGCAGTAATACAAGTTGGCAGCCCGTCATACTTCTCTAGGGTTTTGGAAATACAAAATCGTGAAACACATCACAATCTACGGCACGATTTGACCGAGCACATATGGGGGAGACAACTCCAATGGGGAAATGACGATGGAGACGAAGAGGATGAGGGCGATGATTACAACGAGAATGCAGACGGTGACGACGAGGTGGATGAGGATGAGGAGGATGATGACGACGAGTAGTATTTTTCTACGGTTTTTATGTTTTACTTTTTTTTTTAAATTAAGTAGTGTAGTATTTGATTTGTTAGGTTTTATGTGTGTTTTAGTAATTTTAGGGCAGTTGGTGTTGACCGATTCATGTGGAATACTAATTCAAAGGCTGACCGATTCACGTGGAATACCAATTCAAAGGCCCGTCTGACGTTTTCTTTAATTTGACTGCATAAGATTTTGATGCATAAAATTATTGTACATATTGCATAAACCTTTGTACCTTTTAAAATTCAGCAAAACATGGTAAATGCTTTTTAAGGTGTATATATATATATATATATATATATATATATATATATATATATATATATATATATATATATATATATATATATATATAAGTATGATTTTTTTTTTAATTTAAATCCTCTATATTGGGTAAGATAAAAACGTAGGTTTGAATGTTTCAATATTAGTTTTACATTTGTACTTAATGCATTGTATTTTGTAATTTGTTGATAAATGTTTGTACATTCAGCTTAAAGGTTTGGATGTCTTAAATCTATTTTTAGAAATAGTAAGGTTTGTATAAATCTATATATATATATATATATATATATATATATATATATATATATATATATATATATATATATATCTTTACTATATTATTAAGGATATTGCCCATTTCTTGAAAATTAAGAGGTACAATACATATTACCTCATGTACAATAATATTAAGCTATAATCACGTAGTATTGTATTAGATGGTACCCTAATCTTCTCTTTACACTCAACAGCCGCCATCACAAAATTGAAACCCTATTATTTCTGTTTCCTTCCTACACACAACACTACTCACCAAATCAAAGCCACCTGAGACGGACCCTAAAACTTCAATCAAGATTATGGGCTCTTGCAATGGATTAGTATGTTTAATCGATGGCACACGTGACATAATCATCTACAACCATCAACCAGAAGACATTTCAAGCCATTTCAATCACCTCAACAAGTTCTTTATTGCTCAAACCGGATCGAATTTGTGTATGGATTTGGGTGTGCATCAAAAAACCCTAATCGACCGAGCATATGGTGGCGAGCGTCCACCACTACCTCCTTTGCGCAAATACTTGATCCACATCACCTGCCAAGCTTCCGCCAATGTCGTCGGCAGCGACTCCGTCGGAATCTCCGCTCCAATCTGTAACTCCATCGGAATCTCCGTCGGCAGCGACTACGAACCATTCTGGTATGCAAAAATCGATCACATAGGTATTAAAAATAGGCAAATGTTTGTAGAAAACTTTTATACACAAATGAACTTTTCATGTATTAAATCTATTGGTTCGGATGATGGTCAGATCTGAGTTTTAGAAGGTATTAAAACCTACAAACTTAAAATTTGTCCAAATTGCTTCTACAGGCTTCTTCTGGAAAAAAGAAGATTGTAGGTGTTTTCTACAAGGCACATGAGTATGTTGAGATGAACCCCAATTTCTTGGGTTGTGCAGAAAATGCATTAGGCATTCGCAACTGGTTGGAATCACAGGGCCATGAGTACATAGTCATTGATGACAAAGAAGGACCAGATTGTGGTAAGCTCTTAATTTGACTCTATTTTTAAATTCCTGACATTACATTTATTTTAAGTCTATATGTAATTATGTATACACACTCAGTTTTTGTTATCATTTCTCATTACAGAACTTGAAAAACACATCCCCGATTTACACGCCCTCATTACCACCCCATTCCATCCAGCCTATGTGACTGCTGAAAGGATAAAAAAGGCAAAGAATTTACAACTCTTGCTTACAGCTGGAATCGGATCCGATCATGTTGACCTCAAGGCTGCTGTTGCTGCTGGATTAACTGTTGCAGATGTTACTGGAAGCAATACTGTTTCTTGACAAGATGCTTCCTAAATGTGACATTATTATCATCAATACCCCTTTCAAGAAGAGAAAACAAAGTGAGTAATAGTATTTCTTTTGTCAAAGTTGCGATGTTTTTGAAATGTCTTCTATATTAATTTGGAGTATTAATGTGTATGTTTCTGAGAAATGTTTGATAAAGAAAGGATTGGTAAATTGAAGAAGGGGGTTTTGATTGTTAACAATGCCGAGGTGCTATTATGGATACACAAGCTGTTGTTGATGGGTGTAATAGTGGACACATTAGAGGTATGTCTTAACATGAATTCATGTCCCATGAATTCATGACCCTCAACTGATGATTCATTTTTTCTGTAATTTTTACAGATTCTGGGATATCTCATGGTTAAAAGGTATGAAGTTTTAATTTCCATTTTTTTGTCTTTTTTTTGGAATCTTTGAATGATTTTTATACATAGAAGTTGTAGGTAAAATGTTTATAGAGAGATAAAAGTGTTTGTGGTTGTTGACAAAATGGTTTTAGACAAAAAAATTAGCTTCTAGAGAAAGATGATCGTGGGTTGCATAAAGGTACTCACAAGAGAAAGAAGAATTGGACGCAAAATATTGGGTTATTATTATTTGAAAACATCATTGAATAAGGTGCAGTTGCAAAAAAGAAGCAATTCATTTGAAGATGGTAATTTAAAGAACTTTTTTTCTCTGTTTCATCCATTTTTACTATTTAATGCATTTTGTATGTGTTTGTGTGTATTTCTTCTAATTTTGTTAAATCGCTTATATGAAAAAAGAAATTATAATCAAATATACTGTCAGTTTCTCAAATATATATTTTATAAATCATTCCTTTGATTTCATTGTTTTAGGACGAAACTACCCTCAAGAATCGAGATGTGTGTCAATTTAAGCTTTCTAATTGCTAAATAAAGCAAAATGATTAATTTAATGTAGGTATCGACATTTCATGCATTTAGTTGAGTCAAGGGATAAATGTAGTTATCGGCATTTCTTGAACACCTATAATTATGTGTATCTGTGTGAGTATGTTAGTTTATGTATCTGAGTATGTATATGTTTATGTAATGTATATTGTTATTTCTTGCACTTAAGTCAAGTCATGGGATATATATAAGAAATAGAAATTTAAACCTTTATGAAGGTTTAATGAAAAAATTAAGATATAAAGTTCTTTTTTCAAATTGTTTACACCATAATTACATAATTGTTTATGCATTTAGCTTATAAAATAAAGCAAAATATGTGTGTATGTTATTGTTGGTGTGTATATGATGTATGTGTGTGAAATTATTAATAGTTTTTTTCCTGAGAATGGAATTCTCATTAACTACAGAAACAATGGAAAGTCTAAGCAATTAGGATGTCATTGTTATAAACCAAGGTAATCTAAAGTTTTTGGATGAATTTTTTTTTATTAAAGTTGATTTTGAAGCAAAGATAGGGGATTTTGGTGTTATTTCAGGTGCAAAAGGTTGAAACGTCTGGAGTAACATAGGCTCTTGATGTAGTAATTTAGCCAAATGATACAAAGATCACGGAAAGGGTCTCAAGATTAAAAGTTTGATCTTTCAACAAATTATTTGTTTTTTTACACTTTGAATGATTTTTCATATGGAGCGAGGAATGAACAAGAGAAACGAAATAGAAGATACTTGGAGACTCATCTTGCCATGCAATTGACTATGCTGAATGCATCAAAGGTACCACCTCGACCTCTTGGAATGAATTCTTAATTTTCTTGGCGGTTGTATTTTGGGTATTTGATAGTTCACACTTGAGAGATGGCCATTGCAAAAGGCATAATAGGTTGTGGCCGACTTGGTGTAAACCGAATGATCCATGAAAAATACTAAAGGTAATTTATTCCTTTATTTTAGTCTAAGACATTTTAGGAAATTAATAGCCGATATCACAGTTCCACTTTATAAATGTACAAAAAGTCAATAGCTAATATAATCTAACAATCGGTGATTTGAAATCGTATGTTTAAAATGACTATCTTCAATAAGATTAATAATCTGAACATCATAATAAATATAATTTTTTGTATTAGTTTTTGGTTAACCTACATGAATTATATTTTATTTTTTCCTAAGATATCAATCCATTTTATTTTTAACATAAAATATGTTTTAATTCGAAAACTTTATAGTACATTATTTTGATTTAAGTAAACATAAAAATCACTCTTGATATGTTTAAAATAGATCATTTCTTTTATAGTCATTTATTGTCATTGTGAGATGTTTTGTTATAAATTTGGTTTTACAAACAATGCTAAAATATCTCGGTTAATTTAACATCAAACTATCAGTTTGCTCTTATTGTCATTATTAATCTTACTATCATCGTTGTTCGTCTAAAGAAACTATATGCTACTTGATAATCAGAAATTTATCGACGAAAGAAAACTATTAACCACCTCCTCCGAATTTGCCACCCAAAGAAACCAAATAACAACTAATGCAAATTATTCTTTATTTTAGTCTGATTTTAAACGATCATGCATTCTTTGAAATTTATTAATATAATAATAAAATATGTTCTTTTAACTAATTAATGATGAAAATTAGCCAAAAAACGGTTCAAGTATCACATTTATTTCGTTATAAAAACAACCGATGTTTGCAAAAATTAGGGATGAGCATATGGACCGGGGAACCGGCCGGAACCGGTACCGGAACCGGCACCGGAACCGGAACCCGATGGAACCGGTCGGGCCGGGACCGAGACGTTATTTTTGTGGATTTTTGGAACCGGGAACCGGTAGTAACCGGAACCGATATAACCGGAACCGGTAGAACCGGCAAAAACCGGAACCGTATGATGCTATTTTTCGAGGACCGGTTCCAACATTTGAAGACACGACAAGAACCGGTAGGAACCGGAACCGGTAGAACCGCCGAGCCGGTTCGGTTCTTGATTTTGGCCGAAGTCGGTTCCGGGTCGGGTCCGATTCGGGCCGGTTCGGTCCTTTTGCTCATCCCTAGCAAAAATAATCGACATGACAATGATAACCTCATACTCATGGTTAAATAAATTATCGTTAATTAGATACCATATTTTTCTACATTAAAGTCATCCACTTATTCACACCCGTCGCTTGGCGCGGGTAAACGGCTAGTATATATATATATCGCGATTTCATTTTTCACAACACCGCCCCTTAAAACTTTTGCTCTTTCTCTCGATATGTGATTCAACCACTTTGGAGCCAATGACCATTCCGTTGTGGCAACCGCCTTCATCGTCGGCCATGGATAAACATTTAGGTCCCTCTTCTTTCATACAATTACAACCTCTGGTCAACATTTTCCTTTTTTTTTCCCCGGTAGCCACCGTCCACCAGACCACCACAGAGACGACACCGACGTTTAGCTGCTACCAACAGGTAAGGCTTGTTATCTTATTATTATTATTATTATTTTTTCTAATTACCAGTGGCGGATCCAGACCTAAAGTTAACCGGGGGCCCACTATATCGTTTCCAGCCGGTGGGAGCGGCTTCGGGTGACTGGCCGATGGTGTCTTAGGCTAATTTTTTTGGTGTGCAAGCCGGTAGTTGTGGATCAAGTAGCTAGGATATCATAAAAAGAGAAGAAATTTGTTTTTTTTATGGTATAGGAGAAAAAATAAGAGATGTCATTCTTTTATCAAGTGGGGACATTGAAGATATATGAGTATAAAATAGAAAAAAAAATTATATATATATATATATATATATATATATGAGCCAATATCAAGTGGTGTCATTCCAACAAACACCAGATTCCAACCACCAAAATAGGACCACCAGGTAAGGTTTTATTTTTATTTTTATTTTTTTTATTTTTTGTTTTTTACTTTTGTCATTGATTGGGTTAATTATAGATGTTCACTAATGCCCATAAAATAGGGTAGACGTTTAAGCGATTTAGAAATAATTATTCATTTTATTGAATAATAAAATTCTCGAAAAGGATAATTATTCGTTATACGTGTTACGAAACGCACGTTATAAAGATTATAAGTATATAATATTTTTATAAAATCTTATTATTAAATTTATTATTGAAGCGATAAAATAAAGTATAAAAATAAAAGATTATTTGAGGTAAATAATCTAATAAAAGTTATAGTAGTCGTGATGGCGGTATCATGGATATAAACAACACTTAAATCTAACTTCGTTTGAGGAAATTATAATTTTTTGAATTTTTGCATTCAACCCTACACATCGATGTGTGTCATGAATGCCCATAAGTTAGGGCAGACGTTTAAGCGATTTAGAAATAATTATTCATTTTATTGAATAATAAAATTCTCGAAAAGGATAATTATTCGTTATACGTGTTACGAAACGCACGTTATAAAGATTATAAGTATATAATATTTTTATAAAATCTTATTATAAAATTTATTATTGAAGCGATAAAATAAAGTATAAAAATAAAAGATTATTTGAGGTAAATAATCTAATAAAAGTTATAGTAGTCGTGATGACGGTATCATGGATATAAACAACACTTAAATCTAACTTCGTTTGAGGAAATTATAATTTTTTGAATTTTTTCATTCAACCCTACACATCGATGGGTGTCATGAAAAGTGAAATGGAGGTTGGTTGTTTTTTAGACAAAAACGAAAGTTAGAGTTCTCAACATCGAGAACGGAGTTCATATGAAAAAGTTATTAATTTTACACAGTGTTTTAGAGTGTAATGTTTATAGACTGTAAAATTAAAAATATAATGTAAATTACCTGACAGAGTCTAAATGAAAGTTATAGTACTCTTCCATATGAAACCGAGAATATAAAGAACGTCGAAAACGGAGCTCGTATGCGAAAGATTTGATTTTTAGAAGATTTGAGATTTTACTTGATAATTACGACGCAACGCCACTCATCGCATGTCGTGTGTCAGCACCGGAGAATAGAACGTGTTGCCTATAACTGCAGCGCGACACACTATTAACGACGGCATGACACGTCAGAACACAACCTATAAATAAGATACGAGTTTTCTTCATTTCTTCACCATTTCAAACAAAAACTTCTCTAAACCTTCCCACCCTTTGAGTCCGAATTTCCTAGCTATTTAGAGTGTTTAAGCGGAGCTTTGAGTTGCCAGAGATTCGACAAAAAAAGCCTTCGGTGTCAAAATTCTGCCTACAAACTTCCCGAACTTTTTCAGAAAACTGTCTAAGTTAATCTGCACTTGCTACACTTTAAGTGTAACTTATATTTATATTCATAGTCATTATTATGTACATATAAATAAGATTTATCAGTGATTCCAATCATAATACTGATTTATCTACTTATGGGAGTGATATCTAGGTTATATCTAGTGAGTTGTTTAAAGTGGATTTTCTAAATAGTATACTCTATATACCAAACACATCCTACTTCTGATATGATCTTTCTTGGTTATTCCTTATCAGCTACAACTTGAAGTATTCGTTGGGATTATTGAGGAATTTGTAAATATTTAATATATCCGTATAAATTACAAACGAATATAATGACATAGTAATATTCGTATTTAGGTTGTTTAAAAGGGATAAACCGAAGTATTAGCCGATGAGCTAGCTTTCCTCTAGATCTTCCACCCCAATCAAGTGAGTACATAGTTACTTTAATGAGCAGGATTTAATATAAGTATTGAATACATAAATAATTAAATATATACTAAAAGTTCGTCGTTTGTGTTCTATGATAATTTATTTTATATGTAAATTAAATTTTCATTATCTGGAATACATGTTAATACTACATAACACTCATATTCTTGTCTAGTGATAAGTAAGACATATAAAAGATGCTTAACTCAAAGTAAGTTGAATGAATGGGCAATATTCATAAAGGGGATGTACGAGAGACTGGAATGGGGAGGAGAGCTTTGTTCCATGACACTATCATGTGCCGGTGTATGGGTTAAATACTAGAGATATTTGATAAGTTGGATATTGGGTGTGTGTGAGATTGGAACGAAGTGGAGAGTTTTTTTTTCTTCATCGTTATCACGAGCCCGGGTGCGGGTTCCATATAAGTCATCTTTCGAAGTAAAATGACGACCACTAACCATTCTAGACAGTCTGCTGGAACACCAATAGACTCATTACCTGTAGGTGTAAATGAATCATGAATCATACTCTATGGGAGTAAGGATTGTGTGTTCATTCGAGTACTCCATTCTCTTGATGGTTTCCTTTTATAACTTACAGCGGCCAAAGAAATCCCTAGATGTGTAGTTGAACAATTGCATAAAAAAAATCGTTAGGAAAGGTGGTTCTTTCAGATAATCGTTGATTAGGATTCGTGAGCATCTATTGGGCGGGGTATGTATGGGTACATTGTTTTATAGATTTCGTCGTTGGATTATATTTCCATACTTGTAACACCCGCGAATTCGGGGTAAACATTTTGAGGATTATAGATTATAAATATTCGTCTTATCAAATAGTTAAATCTTCGAATAGGATAATCATAAACAATTAAGAATCATGCATACGTGATGCGAGTTATATAAATGATATTTATGAATGATCTAGTATGCTTAAGAATTATATGAAAGTGATATTGTTAATTAATATATGATCCTAAGGGTCACACTAACAACAACTTGATACAATTGATTATTTATTAGAATTTGATTTTAATAAATATTCAATAAACTCTTATAATTAATAGGAAATTATTTATGTCATTGAAATAATAATTTTCATTAACAATATGATTTAAAATTGGGCATTCCCTGATACCTATAATCGTTAATCTTGCGAGAGCCATAAATATATGTATAGATCTATACGGGGTTTGACAACCCCACCTGCGATTGCTAACTATAATCGTGACAGGATAACTTTCTTATTATTCACTATTCGACGTCCGATGAAGCGTCTTGGCGGGGAAAAATTATTAGTCAAACAACATCGATTATGGAGGCTCAAGGTAATACATTAGATCACCTTAGAGGTCAGATTATCATTAGGGACGCCTTAGAATGGTAGATAAAATATGTTAGGATTAGATTAATATCCGATGAAGCGTCTTGCTTTTTTTTTTTCGTGTCTTTGGTTAGCAATAGTATTTTCGTTGGTTGTTGATGGTTATTTTATGGGTTATTCTTTTGTGAAAACGGTGTTTCTAATCTACTTTGTTTGCCCTGTTGTTAATTATGTGAAGCAAGGTATTACTTTAAATGCTTTTTACTGCTTTTGTGATTGCAATATATTATCAATAATGTAGCCAGTTCTATGCAGCATATTAGTCAACCGTATTGCTCATGATTGATAATTTATAAATAAGTTACTCAAATTTAATTGGTTATGATTTTCTTAAATGGTTTTTGCAATGGATGTGATGTGCATTGATACATAGATGGCGATGGGATGCTAAGGAAGAATTAGATGGGATGGGTTATGCTTATAGGAGGGGTGTTATAAAAATCCGAATCTGAAATTATCCGAAATTCATATATCGGGTTTTTTGGATTCGGATATGAATAGTGATTTTCCAAAATCTCGGATATTTCGGATATCCGATTTCCGTAATCATATTTCCTTAATATTTTATTTTATATTTAAAATTTTAAAAGTCCATTAATGGGAAATACTTACCGTCAAATTTATATGTATACATATACTATATTTATTAATATATCTAGATGTCGACGTTAGGTGTCATTTTACTTATATTTTTCATTTGTTTTACACAAGATTAACACGAAGAATCTAGACTATGGAGACTCTAAACTACCGATTTACAAAATTGATCAAAGTTGAGTACTATAAAGCTCCTACATATAATCGTTGATTGTTTATATGGTTAATTTACAATGGCAGAGCCGGCCCAATAGGGCGGCCAAGCTGGGCGACGGCCACGGGCCTCGTTACGGTTTGAGGCCCAAAATTTATATCTGTCTTTTACTTTATATATATATATGAATTGTGTTTAAAATTTATGCAATATTTCCTTAGGCTAGATGGTTAGTAATGTGCCAAGTAACACCTAGGTTTGAATCTTTTGGAGTCTTTTTTTTTATTTGTTTTTCAATACCTTTAAAAATTTACAGTATAGTATTTTATTGAGTTTTGAATCCAAATTACAGAAATAGTCCCTCCATTCTTCTTTCTAATTCAAAAATCATCCAAGTTATAGAAATGATTCCTAGACTCTTTGGTTTTTTTACAAACCACCCAAACATTTATTTCATTTAAAATTTTGGTCTTTTTCTAGCCATTATCATGGATAATTTTTCTATTTATATATGGGATTTTCTACCTTGCATCATCTTTTAATATATAATAACTATTATTTATAGTTATGTTACCAAAAATCATGCTAACCTACCTGTTTTTCACCAAACTATAATTTTTTTTTTACAAACACTTATCTTTTTCGTTTTTTTTTAAACACCAAAGTGGCAGTTTTTCAAAATGGTTCGATTATGTGTTTTTTTCTTTGTCATTAGTTTTTTTGTGCTAACCTAGTGGTATATTGGTTTAATATTTAACTCATATCTTTTAAACCCATATATATATATATATATATATATATATATATATATATGTTTTGAAGACATACATGATTATAAGTTTATTTTTATTTGCACAAAAAGATTAATCGCATCTAGAAATTAATTTTTGAAAAAAAAAATTCACACACGACGCTTGGTGCGGGTAAACGGCTAATATATATATATATATATATATATATATATATATATATATATATATGGCAAAAGTGAATATAAAGTTGTTAGGTATGTAAGCATACATATAGAACACATCAAAACTATGTAGTTTTGATTAAATCTTACATAATAATAGAAGATTATTCATTTTCTACATTTTCTCCTAATTTTTCTCCAAGTCATTCGTCTCTTTCCTGCATTCACTCCACCTAATTGCGTCAGTTTTTTTTACTATATTTTTGTTAAATGTTTTCAAATGACCAAATACAACATAAATAAACATCTTCACGAAGTTAAACTATATGCATCTTCTCTCGTTTGAAATATTCTATTCATGAATAAATAACAAAACTATATTAACAATTTTTGAATATAAAATTGTTTTCAGACTTCATCATATTATTGTTTAAAATTGTTTTCAGACTTCATCATATTATTGTTTCTTTATTGCTTTTTGTTGTGCTGCAAAGCAACTGTTTGTAGATATGAAAAATCATGATTCACAAAAAGTTGTTATAACTTCGATATACCCAGTTACATATGAAGACATATATATTACAAAATAAAGATGGTTGAAATAGATTTTGAGGTCGTGGACAATACGTTCGCAAATGAAAAAAAATAGATGAGGTTTTTACCATTTGGTTGTAAAATTAAGGAAAAACTAAATAATAAATATATGAATTTCACATAATATGAAGGTAATTTAAATGATTTTAATCGAAACTACGTAGTTTTATCAAGTTCTATATCTAAACTTCTATACATGACAGCCATATATATATATATATATATATATATATATATATATATATGATGGTTCGTTTGAAGACACTAATTAAAATGAAGATAACGAGGACAATTCTATGCCAATCATTTTCTTTAATTAAGTTATTTTTGTAACTAAGAAAAAAATATTTTTAAAAATAAATAAATTGATATATAAGGGCAATATGGTAAAAGTGAAAGAGATAACAAGGAAAGTAGATTTTCCGAGGAATTTTAGGGATTATTAATAAATAATTAAATATTTTATTTTTTAATAAATTAGAATTTTAATGTTTGAATTTTTTTAAAATGAAATTTTTATCTTGATTTTTATAAAAAATAATACATATTTTACAAAGACAATGCATATTCATGTTAGAATGTCTCTTGACAACATGTTACTTGGAATATCATATAAAATTGTTATATTAAAAAAATCAATTAACGAATACAGATTCATACTAGAATGTATGAACTCAATTCAGAATTTAACATTAAGTTAATATTCATACTTGAAGAGAATGCATGTTCACATGTGAATATCCAAAAATAAATTTTGATTAACAAGATAAGTCATACGATTTCCATTACGAATATACAAATACTAGGTTTAAATCCGTGGAAACCACAGTTGGAAAAGAAAAAAACACTATGCATAACTGATATATTAAAATGATTTTTTGTATATATAACATCATATTTTGACTTTATTTGTTGATTACAAAAATACTAATTAAGGAGTAAACATTAATTTACAGGTTAATACAACAAATAGCAATGTACAATCATTTATTTGTGTATATAAAAAATATAAAAGTATCATACTATTAGAAAACAAAAAATAAAGTTCATTGCTGTTTCACCAAAAACAAATGCAATATACTTAAAATAGATAACAAATGCAATGGACTTAAAATAAATAAAAATACAACATAAAAAAATGAAGTCCAATAAATAAAAATGTACTGCCATTTTTTATTTAAGCATCATCTTCTAAAAAATGCTCTTTGTCACCACATTCTTGATTTACTTGTCAACAGATTTAATCGGTCCAGGAAACTATAGATGTCGTCATTACTCCATTGACCAAGTCGATCACCCTCTTTAATTCATGATACAAATTTTTTTTGAACTAAACAAAAAAAACATTCCATTTGAAAAATGGTTTCAAATTTATAAAATAAGATAATTATATTAGCCATATAATCTTCCTTTATGAATTCCATGAAAACTTAAGAGCTTGTTTTCATGGTGAAAGAACGACGACCCTTGGTCACTAGTGAAGAACCATAATAGTATATCTAACGAACAAAAATATCATCAAGAGTATAAGATTATTATTTTTCCATTTCTTATGAAATAAATAGAGAAGAAATTAAGTTATATCACTACTTTAAAGGGTGAAAGACATACATGCTCAACACCCCGTAAAGCGCTTACTATCAACTATTTTAGTTTTACCACGTGTTGGAACTACCCCCAACAAACACCCCAGAAGTGAATTGAAGTTGATTGAGCTCTTAATTTCTTGATAAATATCAAATGAGTTACCTAGGAAAAAAAATCACTTTTACATCATCTCTCTCATAGCATCTCAATCAAAATTTGGTTAATAATAATTAAAGCATTGATATGATCATAAAGAAATTGATGATGTAGGTTATAGAAATAAAAAAAAAACAAACAAGTTATGGCAGCAAAGAACAAATTTACTATTAGGTAGGGGCTGTTGAATGTCTTTGGATCCAAGTTCAAAATTGGTATAACTTCCTAATAAGATGGAAACATAGATTAAATGAATGTAATTATGAAGAACACTAATCAAACTTTATCTAGATTATCCTAAGATATTAAATTCATAGAAATTAACTGCAAGTAAATTCCATCGTTTTCTTTGTCATCCCACACACCATTAGACACACTTGAAGAGGCTAAACATTAAACTTCCTCTGGGTTTGCAATTAATCGCCAATAAGCTCAACATCCTACTTCTATTCTACCTGAAACACAACGGACATCTCTCAAACATAATACACACAATCAGAATCATATCAATTGAAAAAAAAACAAACATGAAGGGAGAAAGAGGAAGAGAGGCGTATGAGTATGGATAATAGATTCTTCAGTTAAAATGACCTAACTTCAGGAGTCATGTAAAGAGTTGAAGAGATATCAGTTAGGTGTAGTTTAGGGTTTACGTTAGTGTTTAGAATCGAGAAAAAATGAGAAAAATTAGTAATGCTATAAGCGTTTAATCAGAAAATTATTTTGTACCCATTAAAGAAATTGGATGCCCAGAATTGTAATTTGATTCAATAAACACAAATTAACGGAAACATGGAGAGAAAGAAATGGAAACAATGAGTGAGAGAGAGAGAGAGAGAAAGAGAGAGAGAGAGGGAGTCCGAGCTAGGGTTATGAGGAGAGGCATGTAGAGATTGGGAAGCGAGAAAAATAGATGGTAGCACACTTGGACTGAAAAGAGATACATAAAACTATCCCATATTTATCTCTGGTTGATCGATATGTACACAAATGCTTTTTTGGTGGTGGTTGCTTGATCCGCATGTGGTATTGTTTCGATGGTTTTTAAATTTGAATCTCCACTCAGTGAAGAAAGGTTTGGGTGACATACGTGAAATTGAAGGTAATTAAGGAGATATTTCAAAAATATCGGTGCTGATTTCATGGGTTTCCGGTAAAGAACTACACAGTGGATCTATATAAAGGAGATATTCAAAGTGTGAATGATGCTCGTGGAAGAGATTGCTCTCGGTGATTACTGATTTCTTGGAATGGATAAATGCTTGCTGATTTCTTCAGATTATACATTATATGATAACGAGGATTCAAAATTAAGTATAAAGTGTTGGGTTTTTATTAAAAAAAAGGTTCAAAAACATAAAACTTAGGAACGGAAGACTTGATAATTTGAATAACATAAAACAAGTTTATAACCCACCAATGATCTTCTTGTAAAGTTTGGAAAGAAAACAAGACAAACCAAAGAAGGGATGAAAAAAAGACAATGTTTGTAGTTATTTGGGTCCTCTTGAGAGGCTTGGAAGTTGATGAATAATGATGAACTTATGAGACACCAACAATGACTCAACTTGATGTAGAATGCTATTTCTTTTGTATAAAACTCTTAAGACTCTTAAGCTTTATGCTCTTATCAAAATAAGACTGTAACATCCCGATTCCCAGGCATAAGATTTATTCCTTTAAGCATGGTTTTCTTTTGGAACATGGCGTGGTGGAAGCCTCACCACGACGTGTTGAAGGACTTTTGGGTCGCGTGCTTTTATGGACCAACACGGCGTGTTGGTGTGGCAAACACGGCATGTTGGCAAATGGATGAGAAAACCTAAATTTTAGGGTTTTGCACCCTATATATTCTCCTTAAGTCCCTAGGGCTGATCTTTTATCAGCCTCCAAACCCCTATATCCGCCCTTGTGAACCCTAATCATCCTTCCCTCTCATTTGTGAGCTAGTGTTAGGCCTGGCAATCGTGTCGTGTTTGGGTTGGCGTGTTGCGGGTGGCAGGTCAAAATATGTCAACCTAAACACGACCCATTTAAATATACAAGTCACGGGTTGGCGGGTTTGGAACATAAACCCACATATGACCCGCCAACACATTTATTTGTATGGGTTCACATGTTGGCGGGTTCGTGAGTCAAATTTGGGTCCGTGGAACATAAACAATATATGACCCATTTATTTATATATATGAACTAAGGAAGTGCATCTTGTAATCGGAAAACTGAGATAAAAGAATAACTTAAGAAACATACCAGAAGATTGTATTGGCGACTCACGTTCAACGCTTCACCGCTTCAGCCTTCAGGCGTCAACTTCGTTTGTGATTTCGATACACGATTTGATTTCAATACCTGTTTTCGATCACAGGGGAGAGAAGGACTGTGGGAGATCGGGAGACTAGAAGTCTGGAAGATGGAGATATGCTCATACGCGATTTGATTTTGAGATTATTATTTAGGGAAAATGGGCGAAATGGTTACAGACTTAGCATTACAGGTTATGACTTACAACCTTAGGCTATCCACCACGAGTCAAAATGTCAAAACAGTCAAATAGTCTATGAATCAATGGTATATATTATATAATACTTATTAAATATTAATACTTGATACATAAATACATTTAAAAATAAAATAATTTTTTTTATTAAAAATATAAACGGGTTGGCGGGTCAACCCGTTTATTTTTTGAGAAACCCATATATGACCCGTTTAATAAACGAGTTGGCGGTTTGGCGGGTTAGCGGGTTGAAAAACTCAACCCAAACCCATTTATTTCGGGTCGTGTCGCGGGTCGTGTCGAGAATTTCCAGCCCTAGCTAGTGTGGTATTTTTGGAGCAAAAGAAGAAGAAAGTTGGAAAAAGGAAGCAAGGATCTAGCAAGCAAAGCCCTCATCTTCAGTTTGTCACTCTTCTGGACCTTTTTAAGTGTCCAAGATTTGATGTTTATTCCACTATATAGCTAGATCATGAGTTTTGTCCCTTTTCTCCCTATTCTTGGATGTTGCTATGGATGGATCTCATAAAGTTTTCAAATATATGAATCTCCAGGTCAAGGTGACCTTGTAGTGGCTTGGATCTGGTCTTTAGCCAAGTTTTGATGCCATGCATGGAGTTTAGGTCATAATTTCCCCTTTTGACCCATCTTGGGTTCAAGACATGCATTGGACATGCATGTATATAAAGCACCAACCTTTGGGTTGATTTTGATGCTAGAATCTCTCCTGGAAGGGATGGGTTCCAGATTTCAAGGATTTTGTGCTTAATGGTTAAGCTCTTGGATCTTCAAGCCTTGTAGTTGGGTTTTTGAACACTTGGAGTAGCCCCAATGGATAAAGTTGGAAACTTTATCCTTTTAGATAGCATTTGAGTTTATATCTGAGCCTTGGAGTCCCTTGAATCGAAGGAACAGCTGAATGTATTAAGTTGGGGCAACCACGACGTGTTTTCCTGCCAACACAGCATGTTGGCTAGGGTTTTCCCGACCATCTGATTTCTATCGAAACACGACGTGTTTGTTAGTGCACACGATGTGTTGGGTCAACATGGACTGTTGACCTTGACTGTTAACTTTGACTTTGACCATGGTTGACCAAGTTTGACTTTTGAGGGCATTTCGGGTATTTCCGGATTTTGATGGAAATGATCACTTGGTGGATGTAGGTTTTGAGTAGAGAGCTGAGATTCGGAGTCGGGCCTTATCAATTCTGTCCAGCTTGTGAGGTGAGTCTTCCTCGCTATACTTTCGGGTCGAATGCACCAAGGCTGGCCCATTGGTTTGATAACTTGATATTGTGTATGATGAGTATGGAGTAGATGTGCATGGTAGTTTTGATATGCTAGTTTGGTAGATCTGTAGGACTACCTGTGATACTGCTTGTTTATCTATTATATGTTATATGTTGACATATGGTGTGGGTTGGGTTGAGGTTATACTGCTCCGTGCTATAGCCAACAAACCCTGGAGCATACCAGATATGAGCTGAGGGTTAGGAAGGGCTTGCTAGACTCATACTGAGGGCTCATGGTCATTCCAGATACGAGATGAGGGTCGGGTAAGGCATGCCAGACTCGTACTGAGGGCCGGGGAGCAAGCCAGACATAAGCTGCGGGCTTAAGGGGTAAGCCAGACTTATGCTGTGGGCTCAGGGGAAATCCATTCTGTTAGCTATGGACCGATTGCATGATGTTATTATATTTGTGATGTTTGCTATGTATTGGTATTTTGGGGAAACTCACTAAGCTTTGGGCTTACAGTTTTGGATTATGTTTCAGGACCTCAGAGGATCGCGGGAAGGCGAATGCGTGATCGTGCACATCCTCATGTTTTGTTTCATGATTTTGGGATTTCTTTGATGTTTAAACTCGTTTTGAAAACTACAATGTAAACAATTATGATTTTTGGTTGGTTGAAAAAGTTTAAATTTTCATGAATTTTATGAGTGTTACAAGTTGGTATCAGAGCCTTGGTTTGAGTGAATTAGAGGAACACTCGTGTGAATCCAATCTTAAACTAAGGAAAAAGATCTTTAAAATGATTTTCAAATGGTTTTAAAAATAATCAAGGAGGATGCGATGTGTACGATCAGCCGAAGCTAGTAAGTTGACCCCAAAATACCTTACTTTTATTGGTATTATTATATGTTAGAAGAACATGCTAGTGATTGGCTAGGGATCTTCAGGATGTTTGCATGATAGAATTGCCTGATTATATGATGCTTGATAACCTAGGGTTCTTCTCTAATTGAATTGACATCATTACTGTAGTCGCTTAGTGTATGCATTAAAGCTATGCATAACTAAGATTTTATAGCCTGAGAATTTTTGGTCTGGCCTCATTTCCTGTTCTTTTCTGATGAAGGGATTAGGGTAGGATCAAATATTCGACTGTCTATAGGGTCCAGTGTTATGTATGGCTAGCATACACGAGTGCTGCAAGGTTGGTGGAAGTTTCATGGATGAGTGGTGTGGGGTCCGCCGACCAGTTTTGATATATATATATATATATATATATATATATATATATATATATGTATATACACCTAGTTATCCTTTAGGGTGTGAGGATTGAGGGTTTGAGTATGCTAGAAAGTATTGTTAGGGTTGTTGTGGTGATCCTATGGGACAACTACGGGTAAGTGTGGAAGGTAGTATAGGCCCGTACTACTGAAAGCACAAGACCCGTACACGTAATAGAGAAGTCACAACCCCCAAAGCTTGTTAGGTGTATTTTCAGTATGGTGACTATGAGGCGAGTTGATATCGGATTTGGATCGGGATCAGGCGCCGGCAGGCAGATTGGGGCAGAGGAGTTGGATGCCCGGATTAGGGAGATTCTTCATGAAGAGGTTGTAGTCATTGTTCGGGATCAGCTACCGGAGATGTTTGGATCTATTAAGATCGCGATGATGGAGTTATTTGATGACAGATACGTAGCCGTTGCTGAGACTGCTGCTGCTGCAACCGTGGCTGCTGCGGGTTTTGGAACGGGTCAGGTTTTTCAGTATCGAGACTTCGAGAATACGAAGCCCATGACTTTCGATGAGGTGCAGGACCCGATCATTGCCATGAGGTGGATATCTGATGTGGAGGGAAGTTTCTTCACTTGTTTATGCCCTGCTGAACAGAAGGTCAGGTGCGCTCTGAACCTTATGAGGTCCGGAGCGAAGGATTGGTAGAGGCTCGCTACCAGTTCCTGTTCTGCTGAGTAGAGAGCTGCCGTGTCTTGGGAGCAGTTTTCTGAGATATTCCGCTCTAGATATGTTCTGCTGGTGGAGCGAGAGAGGTTGGCCCAGGAGTATCTAGACTTGAGGCAGGGTACTGAGTGTTGGATTAGGTGTCTAAGTTCATAACTATTTCTGGGATGTACTTGACCCGGTTGGCATGGTCCATTTGGGTTGCATGGCATCATGCCTTTGGATAGACTAAAATGAGAGAAATAACACTTAAGGTTTATTAATATATTATAAGTTTTAATATATTAATAATATTATTTAATTAGTATTGATCAAGAATTAATTTGAAATTAATTAAGTGATCAAAAGAAGACTAACTAAATATGTGGGTTGATTGTGTAAATCACCCATTACTTGTATAGTGGGCTAATGCTCCATGGATTATCAAGTTGGGATAAAACCCATAGGATACTCCATGGATGCTCCATGGTGTCTTTGAACCCATGGATCATGGAAATGAAGAGCCATGTCAAGTTAGGGTTTACATGGTGTAACCCTACCTATGACACACTATAAAAGGAATATGTGAGCAACTAAAATCGGCACTAAGTAAGAAAAGTGAGGGCTTGCCGATTTCTAGAGTGTTTGAATTTCTCTCAAGGTTATTCCAAGTGTATTTGGTGTTGTGTGAGACACTTGAGGCATCACACTTGAGGTGCTAGGCTCACAAGGTTCTCAAGGAATCCAAGCAACTAAAGGTATGTATTTCTTACTATCTTTTATGTTTAAAAGTTCCCCATGTATGCTAGATAGGTTATGAACCTTGGAAAATCAATTTTGCATGTATCATAGTAAAACATAGATCCAAGGTTTCTAGGGTTGCATGTACACCATGGGAGTGTTAGAATGCTCAAAACCCTTCAGTGGTATCAGAGCCTAGGTTTGTTTTCTTGATACTTGATGCTACATGTTTTTCCAAAAGTTGAAATTCTACATTTTTTGCATCTGAATGACCACCACGACGTGACAGTTTTTACCACGACGTGGTGATGCCCCTGTATGCAGAATTTCGGGGTTTTGCTTGGTATTGGATGATGATCATTACCCAAAACTGTTTTTTGAACCTTAAAACCTTTTTTTTGATGTGGTAATGATTATGCTAATCCAATTTTAAAGGTTGATATCAAAATTTCATGTTTATATGTGTTCAAAAGTCACTTTTAAAGACCATTAAAGACACACATAGGTTACATAAAATGAAAAGTCTCTCCTTTTAATAAACCATTAACTCATAAGTTATGAAAGATGAAAAGTTTTGAAAGTTACAAAACTTTCTCTCAAGTTTTGGAACATGTAAAGTCACTCTAAAAACTTTAGTTCCAACCCCTAGAATTTTAAAAGTTAAAATTCAACCCTTATACTTTATAATATTATAAGTTTAATAATAATTATATATGTATAAGAAAAAGTCGTTTTACCGTTAGTAGGCCTCATTCATGAAGCCGGTCTATAAGGGGGGTATTGCTGGATAAGGTGTCTAAGTCCATAACTATTTCTGGTATGTACTTGACCCGACCCGGCATGGTCCATTTGGGTTGCATGACATCATGCATTTGGATAGACTAAATGAGAGAAATAACACTTGTGGTTTATTAATATGTTATAAGTTCTAATATATTAATAGTATTATTTAATTAGTATTGATCAAGAATTAATCTAGGATTAATTAAGTGATCAAAAGATGACTAATTAAATATATGGGTTGATTATGTAAATAATCCATAACTTGTATAGTGGGCTAAAAGGCTTCATGGATAATCAAGTTGGGTTAAACCCATTGGATGCTCCATGGAGGCTCCATGGGAGTTACAAACCCATGGGTCATGGAAATGAAGAGTCATGCCACATTAGGGTTTACATGGTGTAACCCTAGATGTGACACACTATATAAAGAACATATCATTCACCAAAATGGGCTACACTAAGTTACAAGAGGGCTTGACCGATTTTTAGAGTGTTACACATTCTCTCAAAGTTATTCCAAAGCATTTGGTGTTGTGTGAAGCATTTGAGGCATCACACTTGGGGTGCTAGGCTCTCAAGGTTTTCAAGGAATCAAATCAACTACAAGGTATGTAATTCTAGCCATCTTTTAGTTTAAAAGTTCCCCATGTATGCTAGATAGGATTATAAACCTTGTAAATCATATTTTGCGTGTATTTTAGACAAACATAGATCCAAGGTTTTCTAGGGTTGCATGTACACTTAAGAGTGTTAGAGTGCTCAAAACCCATCAGTGGTATCAGAGCCTAGGCTTGCTTGTCAATACTTGATGCAAAATAGTGTTAAAAATCGATTTTTGAGCTGTCTGCACAGGGGACTCGCCGAGTCCATGGGGGGACTCGACGAGTCCAAGCGAAATTCGAACCAACTCGGCGAGTCAGTTCATGCACTCGACGAGTTGATCATGCAGAGTGCTATTTTTCGATTTTTGCTGCTGGAAATGGACTAGAAACATTACCCTAAACTGTTTTGGTGTTTTAAAACTTGTTTTAGTTGGTGTAATGGTTGTTCTAATCCTTTTACAATGGCTAAATATCAAAAATTCATGATTTTATGTGTTCTTGAATTTTTGATGTTCATATTCATGTTCTTATGAGTTTAGATGATCATAAGAATTATGTGTAACTTCTTGCTAGTTTTAATTCTTGATCATTATGTGTGTTAATGGAATCCATAATTTGTCCTCAAGTTATGGATTACCAAAAGTTTATCTTTTAATGTCCATTAAAGAAACACATAAGTTACATAAAATGAAGAGTCACTCATTTTAATGAACCAATTAATCTCATAAGTTATGAATTGAAGAGTTTTGTAAAGTTACAAAACTTGCCCTCAAGTTTTGGAACTTGTAAAGTCATATAATTAACTTTAGTTCCAACCCCTAGAATTTTAAAAGTTAAAATTCAACCCTTATACTTTATAATATTATAAGTTTAATAATATATATATATATATATATATATATATATATATATATATATATATATATATATATATATATATATATATATATATATATAAGATCAAGTCGTTTTACCGTTAGTAGGCCTCATTCACGAAGCCGGTCTATAAGGGGGGTATAAGGTTGTTGCCTATAAAATGGCAGCTTAATGGGTGTCCACTCTCACCCACCGCTTCATTGACTGGTGGAGGGTCGTTAGCCGAACGGGTAGGACAGTGACTTACAATTCTCATTAAAAAGTATAATGATTATTATAAAGTAACTAAATGTTTTATAAATTCCCAATCTTAGTTACTTTAGGAAAATGTGAATAAGGTGCTAATCCATGAAATTACACTTTGCACTTTGATTAAGTCGTTGGTGGAGCGTGTGTGGTTAACCGACACACTAACATGGACTTAACAAGGTAGGCAAAGGTTGACTTAAGGTTTTTCATAAGGTCGATGGAGCGCGTGTGGTTTACCGGCACATCGATTAAGTGAAAAACATTAAGGGTACCAAGTAATTTGCATTGTTACTTCACACCTTGTTTTGTGATCCTCGGTATCCCAGTCACAAAACATGAAGGGCACACTCGAGATTGAAACATGCCATTGAAAAGTTCAATGAATCTCAAAAGAATCTAGGAGTTTCTAAAAAACCAAATAAAACCTAATAATTTATATTTCGTTTTCATGGTGGAAATTGGTGAATCGTCATTCACCTACCTTTCAAATATGTTATAGCTTGGATTACGGCATCCCTCTTCTAAGTTATAATATATTGTGATTGGATCCTAGCCTTAATATTACATTTGGGTGTTTTATTAAGGACTTTCTCTATATCTAAACTAAACTTGTTTTCTTCTTTTCAGATGTCTTCCAACAATGCTACTTCTGGCTCAAACCCTACTGGCACCTTCTCTCTCATGAACCTTTGTGGGAGAGTCATCTTTGATGGATCCAACTTTATTGACTGGATCAGAAACATCAGGATGGTCACTCGATACGAGAACAAGGAATATGTTCTTGACAAGGAGCTTAAGGTACCTGAGCCAACTGCTACTCCTGAGGAGTTTGCTGAATATGAGGCACATGAAAGAGATTCTACCAAAGTGGCATGCATCATGATGGCCACTATGATAGCCGAGCTCCAAAAGTCCTATGAGGACTACTATCCTTTTGAGATGCACCAGGATTTGATGGACAGCTACCATCAGAGTGCTCGTCAAGAGCGATATGAAATCATCTCCTCTATGATCACAACCCGAATGAAAGATGGTGAACCCATCACGGGCCACATGCAGAAAATGCAAAGGTTTGTGGACCGATTGATGAAGTTGAATGTGAACTTCCCAGAGGAGTTAGCAATATATATTATTTTGCACTCCTTACCTTCATGTTATGATCAATTCCGCATGACATACCACATGAACAAGGAGGAAGTTACACTTAGCAAACTTCAAGGACTCCTTAAGACCGTAGAATCAGGTCTCAAAGGTAAGTCGGTTGTGACCACTCCTACTACTACTCCAAACTCAGCACCTGTCCTGGCAATCGGGAAAGGTAGAGGGAAGAAGAGGAAGAACCCAACGAAGGGTACCAAGGGTAAGACTCTTGATGGATCCTCTTCTAGCGGAACCAAGAAAGGTTTCGTTACACCTTCTTCTGATCCCAAAGAGGCTGAATGCTTCTATTGCCATGAAAAGACGCACTGGAAGCGGAACTGCCCAAAGTACCAACAAGACTTGAAGGATGGGAAAGTGAAACCCAACCATGCAGGTATTTACACTATCTTATCTAATAACTCACCCTATTCTAACTCTTGGGTCCTTGATACCGGTTGTGGTATTCATATTTGTTCTAATTTGCAGGGACTAAGAAGAAGTGAGAATGTGGAGCATGGAAAGATAAACTTGATCATGGGGAATAGGAAAGTTTCACCTGTCACCAAGATTGGAGTTTATACTTTGTTGCTAAGTAGTGGGTTTACTTTAGATTTGAATAAATGTTGTTATTCGCCAGAAATGGCAAGAAATGTTATTTCCTTTTATGCTTTGTACAAACAAGGTTTTACCTTTTCTTTTGATAATGAAATTGGTGGAATAAATGCTTTCTTTAATAATGTGTTTTGTTTTAAAGCATTACCTTGTGATGGTGTGTATGAAGCTGTGTCTGTTGTAGATAATTTAGGAAATAATGTGTTGTGTGTTGATTCTACTAATGATAATAACTTGGATAAAGCATCATTATGGCATTGTCGTCTTGGACATATAAGCAAGAAACGCATAGGCCAACTCCAAAAATATGGAGTTTTGAAATCATTTGACCTAAAGTCAGATGATAGTTGTGAATCATGCTTACTTGGAAAAATGACAAAGTCACCCTTCACAGGTTCTTGTGCTAGGGGTGAAGGTTTGTTGGATCTAGTACACACGGATGTGTGTGGACCCTTCAAAACTGCCACAATGGATGCTAATCGTTATTATGTGACTTTTACAGATGATTATAGTAGGTATGGATATGTCTACTTAATCAAGCATAAGTCAGAGACTTTCGAAAGGTTTAAAGAGTTTAAACAGGAAGTCGAGAATCAATTGGGTAGGAACATTAAGATGCTTCGATCCGATCGCGGGGGTGAGTATCTTAGTACTGAGTTCCTTGACTATCTAATGGAATGTGGGGTTGTCTCACAATTGACACCTCCTAGGACACCACAGTTGAATGGTGTAGCTGAGAGGCGTAATCGAACCTTTTTAGACATGGTTCGTTCCATGATGAGTCAAGCTACGCTACCAATCTTATTTTGGGGGTATGCCTTAGAGACTGCCGCCCATATCCTTAATCTGGTCCCTACAAAGAAGGTTGCCAAAACACCTCACGAGATGTGGACTGGAAAAATTCCAATCTAAGCTCGAACCTCGAAGTGAGAGGTGTATTTTCATCGGCTACCCACATAAATCCTTTGGTTACCACTTCTACAGACCCAGTGAGAATGTGGTCTTTGTAGCAAGGAGGGGTGTCTTTCGAGAAAGAGAGTTCATAAGCCAAGGAAACAGTGGGAGGCAAATTGACCTTGAAGAAATTCAAGAGTCAAGTGGTGAAGGAACCTCAAACCCTAGCAGTCAACTTGAGGAGGAAACTCCTGTTGATCCAATTGTACCTCCAACTGTTCCTCTGAGGCATTCCACAAGGGTTAGGAATGTACTTGAGCATTACTATGGTTTCCATATTACTGCGGAAGGTGAGACACTTATCAGTGATGTGACATTGGTAAGTCTGGATGAACCTAACAGCTATGCGGAAGCCATGGCAGGCCCCGAGTCTGCTAAATGGAAATAGGCAATGGACAGCGAGATACAGTCCATGTATGACAATCAGGTCTGGGACTTGGTTGACAATGTACCAGGTCGTAAGACAGTAGGGTGCAAATGGATGTTCAAGTAGAAGACCGATATGGATGGTAATGTACACACTTATAAGGCACGATTGGTTGCAAAAGGTTTTTCTCAAACTCCAGGAGTTGATTATGATGAGACCTTTTCACCAGTGGCCAAGATTAAGTCTATTAGAGTATTGTTAGCCATAACTGCATTTCATGACTATGAAATATGGCAAATGGATGTCAAAACCACTTTCCTTAATGGAAAGTTGGCTGAGGATGTTTACATGAATCAGCCAGAGGGTTTTGTAAGTATAGAATACCCTAATAGAGTGTGTAAGCTTGAGAAATCCATTTATGGATTAAAGCAAGCACCTCGCAGATGGAATCTTTGCTTTGATGAGAAAGTCAAAGAGTTTGGATTTTCGAGGAATGAAGATGAATCTTGTGTATATGTCAAGGCTAGCGGGAGTATAGTTAGCTTTTCGGTACTGTATGTGGATGACATACTAGTCATAGGAAATGACATCCCGACCTTGCAGGAAGTGAAGTCCTGGCTCGGGAAGTGTTTCGCTGTGAAAGAACTAGGAGAAGCTGCATATATTCTAGGGATAAGGATTCTGAGAGATCGGAGTAAAAGACTAATTGGGCTTAGTCAGAGTACATACTTGGAGAAGGTGCTGAAGAGGTTCAGCGTGCAAGATTCCAAGAAAGCAGAGTTACCCATCCAGAGTAACGCTAGATTGAGTAAGACTCAGAGCCCGAGTACCGAGGTTGAGATAGCAGAAATGAGTCGAGTACCTTATGCTTCTGCAGTAGGCTCGATCATGTATGCTATGACCTGCACTCGCCCTGATGTAGCCTTTGCTTTGAGCATGGTTAGCAGGTATCAGGGGAACCCTGGTAAGGCTCACTGGACTGCGGTAAAGAACATTCTCAAGTACCTACGAAGGACTAAGGACCGGGTCCTTACCCTTGGTGGGAGTGATGACTTGAGAGTTATAGGGTATAGTGATGCTAGCTTCTAGACTGATAGGGATAATTTCCGCTCTCAGTCGGGCTGGATCTTTACCTTAAACGGAGGAGCTATCTCTTGGAAAAGTTCCAAGCAGGAGACAGTGGTTGATTTAACTTGTGAATCAGAGTATATAGTGGCAAGCGAGGCAGCAAAGGAGGCTATATGGCTAAAGAACTTCATTGGAGACCTTGGAGTTGTACCAGCTATAAAGGAGCCCATAGAGATTTTCTGTGATAGTGAAAGTGCAGTTACCTTAGCAAAGGAACCAAGAGATGACGGGAGATCTAGACACATTGACAGAAAATACCATTTCATCAGACATCGTATAGAAGAAGGACTCCTCGTGGCAAAGAGGGTATCATCGGATGAGAACCCGGCAGATCCCCTCACGAAGGGATTGGGTAGGGTTAAGCATCTCCAGCATGCAAGGAGCATAGGGCTGAAGGATGATATTAGTTTTAGTAGTTAGATAATTTTGAAATATGTAAATTGTAATTGACATTTGATGATGAATAAAAGTTGTGTTTATTTATGAGTAAAGTGTTGCTATCTTTTGTCAATCGTTTACTGTTATTTCTTTTGCATGTTTTGACTTCCAAAATATTTATGTTGTGTTTACATATTATTCAAATTATCCACAGTCAGTCATATGTTGGAAGTAGATATGAAGTAAGACTGTCATGGGTTGGTTGTAAAGGTCTAAGATGTTGGACATGGCCTCAACACTCATGAGTGCTCATAAGTTCTGAGTATTGAATTCAACCCACGCTCGCTGGTATCACTTCATGGAATTTATCTCGAGTGATCGTGAGACGGTAATATCAAATAAGTCTTCAAACCTAGAGATATGACTTGTTGACTATGAGTTAGTTATGCATTGATCGTGCGAAAACGCATTGGTAACTCGATGTTATAAAACGTGCGTTTGTGTGTGATTTAACAAGTAGTAGAACAAGCATATGAGTCGAAGTTTATCTGTTCCTTCTTGGATTAGAAGCGATATCTGGGCCCCTCGATGATTTTGTTTTGACCCATGTACCGGGCCCAGTCAGAACTAAGTTGATGTGTTCAATTAAGTTCTATGTCAAACAAATCGGAAATCGGGAAACAAACTGCTAGACAAAAGTAAGACATTGTTCCATGTATTTGTCCGACTGATATCTAGAACAGAGGATTATATGATCACTTATCTGAAATGGCGTACCATCATCTTCTCAGTTCTGAGAAACCTTAAAAAGAGCTACGATTGCTGATCGGTTCCTGAAGTCATACTTGCAGTTATAGTTATTAGACTTATCCAAGTGGGAGACTGTTAGATAAGGTGTCTAAGTCCATAACTATTTCTGGTATGTACTTGACCCGACCCGGCATGGTCCATTTGGGTTGCATGGCCTCATGCATTTGGATAGACTAAATGAGAGAAATAACACTTGTGGTTTATTAATATGTTATAAGTTCTAATATATTAATTGTATTATTTAATTAGTATTGATCAAGAATTAATCTAGGATTAATTAAGTGATCAAAAGATGACTAATTAAATATATGGGTTGATTATGTAAATCATCCATAACTTGTATAGTGGGCTAAAAGGCTTCATGGATAATCAAGTTGGGTTAAACCCATTGGATGCTCCATGGAGGCTCCATGGGAGTTACAAACCCATGGGTCATGGAAATGAAGAGTCATGCCACATTAGGGTTTACATGGTGTAACCCTAGATGTGACACACTATATAAAGAACACATCATTCACCAAAATGGGCTACACTAACTTACAAGAGGGCTTGGCCGATTTTTAGAGTGTTACACATTCTCTCAAAGTTATTCCAAAGTATTTGGTGTTGTGTGAAGCATTTGAGGCATCACACTTGGGGTGCTAGGCTCTCAAGGTTTTCAAGGAATCAAATCAACTACAAGGTATGTAATTCTAGCCATCTTTTAGTTTAAAAGTTCCCCATGTATGCTAGATAGGATTATAAACCTTGGAAATCATATTTTGCATGTATTTTAGACAAACATAGATCCAAGGTTTTCTAGGGTTGCATGTACACTTAGGAGTGTTAGAATGCCTATAAAATGGCAGCTTAATGGGTGTCCACTCTCACCCACCACTTCCTTGATCGGTGGAGGGTCGTTAGCCGAACGGGTAACACATGGACTTTAAATCTTCATTAAAAATATTAATGATGAATATAAAGTAACTAAATGTTTTTATAAATTCCCAATCTTAGTTACTTTAGGAAAAATGTGAATAAGGTGCTAACCCATGAAATTACACATTGCACTTTGCTTAAGTCGGTTAGTGGAGCGCGTGTGGTTAATTGGCACACTAGCCAGACTTAACAATGTAGGCAAAGGGTAACTTAATGTTTATGATAGAATTGATGGAGCGCGTGTGGTTAACCGGCACATCAATTGAGGGGTAAACATTAAGGGTACCAAGTAATTTGCATGGTTACTTCACACCTTGTTTTGTGATCCTCGGCATCCCCGTCACAAAACCTGAAGGGCACACTTGAGATTGAAACATGCCATTGAAAGTTCAATGAATCCCAAAAGATCTAGGAGTTTCAAATCCAATTAAAACCTAATAATTTATTTCGTTTTTCATGGTGGAAATTGGTGAATCGTCATTCACCTACCTTCAAATATTTTATAGCTTGGATTACGGCATCCCTCTTCCAAGTTATAAAATATTGTGTTGGGTCCTAGCCTTAATATTTCATATTGGGTGTTATATTAAGGACTTTAAATCAACTATCTTGAATATCTCCTAAAAGATGTCTAGTTCAGACAATTATGATCTTCCTAAAAACTCTTGAAGATGATGTCCCGAAAATCATTATTCACTCCCTCCACCTCCTCCAATTATTCTCCCTAACCCACAAGTTCTTGAATAGTTCAAAGTCACTCAAGCCCTATTGGCAAGCAATGTCTATATGTGCTCACATCTTGGAGATAAAGTTACATATTGACAAGCCGGGAGAGTTGGGTGTCAAAGTCTTGAGAAATTTGGTTGTTCAATCACTTCTAAGTCTCATAGTGAGTGTCCTTTTGGGACTACTATGTAGAAGACTGTGACATGACCCTTAATGATCTTATTTATATGCTTGGTGCTGCTGAATCAGCAATGATTTGGAGCACTGGTAGAGCAAATGTGATTAAGAAGATCAACTTCCCAGACTTCAATGGACATTGACAATTGGTAACATTGGATATCCAGAAAAGCTTTCTCTTCCCAATGGAAAGGGATCGGCCATAGTCAACTCGGTTGACCAATTGGTAAAGAGAAAGGCTAAGTCTGAGATAGTCCAATGCACCATTCCCAAAGGGTCCATATGTTTCTGTTGCCAAAGAAAGGGGCATTGGTTGCGAAGCTGCCTTTTTTACCTGAAAGATCATAAGGTTGGTAAAGTCAAAAGTTTGACTCTACTTCAGTTAAGTCCACTATCTAACTCTGTTAAGTTCCATTTGAAGATTCTTATTACTTGATGTGACTGGGTCACATGTTGAAGTTTTAAGAATCAAAGAAAAGAGAGGAAGCTTAAAGAAGAGTATGCTGATTCTGATCGCGAAGATGGATTTCGATCGCATGGTTCGGTGATAAGAATTTTTGAGCTGCTTCTTAAGAGTTGTGATAGATTGCTTAGGAATAGATAACAACATAGTTTTCATATGCATTTGCATTGTAAGGATAAGTTTTCCGCAAGTTTTAAACAAAAGAAAAGTTTTGTTTTTTATTTATTTTAAGTATCCTTACAATGGCATCTGTGGAAAATTGTTGTTTATATGATTCCAGTGATTGCAATAATGGAAATATGAATTTGATTCTTTCATTTGTGGTAGTGTCTAAATTTACCAAATAAGGAAAGACTCTCATCACCCAAGTTTTCAGTTGGATAGAAACTTGGAATCATACAAGTTGTATAGTATGATGAATGAGAATTTTCATCTTTGGAAAATTAAGACTAATTCCTTGTTCACATTTATATGTGAGTCAAGTGAAGGACTAAGGGATCGAGTACACATTCTTGTGCACTGGTCAAGTCCACTACAAAAGATCGATAAGACTTTTCGCCATGATTTACTAAAGTTTAGTAAATATGGTTATACTTACCAGTTTAAGTATAATTCTGAAACATTGGAAAAGTTTCAATGTATGACAGAACGAATGAGAAGAATCAAATTAGGCAGAAAGATAAAAGTTTCTCAAATCTGAAAAGATGGGAGAGTACTTTAGTATCATGTTTTGTGATATCACAATTGGTCCTCTAAGGACATCTTAGTGCATTCTGATGGCTAAGAAGAGGAATCATGAATTGTTGAAGTGGTTAAATCAAGAAGATGAGTCATACTTCGTTCCAAAACAAATCTTAGAGTCATACTCCAAGATTGTAACTTGAGTGACATATCTTAAAGAAAGGTTTATAACACTTGTCAAATGTAAGAGTAAAATCTGTCCTACTTTTGTACATTTGAAATTGGTAAGTTGTAATGTTTTGGATAAAACAAAGAACAACTAAGGCCAATTGTGTGAAGTGTTTGTCTTGATAAAGAATCCGCACTATCTCTTGAATATTTGGCAAGTGAGTCTTATATGTCAAGAGGACAGTGGGATACTTAAAGATCTTGGAAAAGCTTCCAGATCTAATCAAGAATAAAAACCTATAGTTTATCACTAGCACACAATGTGAGGTTTATAACCTATCATGTTGACATATTTCTATTTCTGTGCCCATTCCAGTCAAAGTTGGCTTTGCATATGAGTTCTGAGAGTTCTCAATTGGTTGCATAACAACTTGGAAGCAATGGCAGGCCCTTATGCTGCCAGGTGGCAAGAAGTTAAGACTGCACAAGTTCAATCCATAAAAGTTTGGATTGAATAATTGAGAAATGGACTTGTGAGAAATGGTAAAGGTCTAAATAATTGAGACTATGATTATGACATCCCTTTTCATAGTTCTGAAATTGTTTAGACAAACATGTGTGCTATCTAAGGAAAGGTGTATGATTTTGATAAAATTTTATCAAAGCATCTCATATCAGAAATATGAACTTTGGTAAGAAGATCAATAAAGTATTGATTTCTAGAAGTTCAGCAGATTTCTGAGTACATGTCAAAGCTAGTGGGAGCATAAGCTTCATGCTAATAATCATCATGCTAGTGGGAGCATGATAATTATAATAAGTGTTGCAAGTTAGCAATGTTAATTATAGAAAACAAAAGGTTTCAATTGGGAAAAAGTTGTTTTGCTATAATTAAGGGAGATGAAATTATACTTCACTTCAATTCTAAAAGCTTAGATTGAGGTTTTAATCATCTTTAGTCAAGGATAAATATATGAATTTCATGTTGGAATGGCTCAATACAAGGAAATTCTATATATGGGTCCATTATTTGCGCTCTAAAATTCGATTATGATTATGACATCCCTTTTCATAATCTGAATTATGAGAACTTGACAAATAGAAATAGAAATATTATAGCAAAAGACTGGTCTAGTATCATGTCTTTATGAATCGTGTCCCATATGCTTCAGATATAGGATCGATTGCATGTTCTATAATATTCACCTGTTCTAAATTTTTCCAAATGCCTAGTGCATTAAGAGGGAAAAAGTACTAGAACTAGATATGACTAATTTGATTAAGCAATTGTTGAGGACAATCTGAGGTTTACCAAAGATTGGTTGCTTAGGGACAGTTGGAAGTATAGAAGGACCATATTGACATATTTTGGAAATAGGCAAATCTTGTTCAGGAGTAATAGTCAAAAGGGGAATATGGAAATATTCATTCATTAAATCTGTGTAAGATTAGGAAACTTAATGCAAGAAGAATGTTCAAAGGCAATGAACTTTGAATATAAGACTTCGTTTCCATGGAGTTGATCTCCAGTGGAATACTCTGTAATGTCTGTTGACAAGTCTTTGTGACTCTG
Organism: Lactuca virosa; assembly: GCF_052849685.1. Taxonomy (NCBI): domain Eukaryota; kingdom Viridiplantae; phylum Streptophyta; class Magnoliopsida; order Asterales; family Asteraceae; genus Lactuca; species Lactuca virosa. The sequence continues at coordinate 274,434,063 of NC_136434.1, read as the reverse complement.
TGCATAATCATTACAAGAGGACCAATGCATAGAATCTAACAGATTTAGGTAAATGGCAGGAATTTGGAACTCTTGCATTTGCGGTAAGGATTTGGGATTGTGAAATGAGTATCATTGGAATTATGTTCAATCGATCTATTTCACAGAGTAAAGATCATAGACAAACTTAGTGTGCATACTTGGTGTATGGCATAACTAATGTTTGGAAAAACATAGTGGGCATACTTGGTGTATGGCATGACTAGTGTTTAGAAAAACATAGTGTACATGCTTGGAGCATGGGACAACTATTGTTTTTAAATTCAAGTATAAAGTTGATAGTTTGAAATAGTATACAATGAATAATGTGAAATTAATATGGTGATAAATAAAATTTGTTTTATTTATATTCATAAGTTCTGAGACCATAGTTGATTCGATTATTCTTATGTTTCACTTTGCATGTTTTGCTTCCAGAATAACTAAGTCGCTCTCCCTGAATGACTAAGTTATTCAAACCATCCACAGTCGGTCTTATGTTGGAAGTAGATATGAATCAAGACTGTCATGAGTTGGTTGTAGAGGTCCAAGATGGTGGACATGGCTACAACACTCATGAGTGCTCATAAGTTCTGAGTATTGGATTCAACCCACGCTCACTGGTATCACTTCATGGAATTTATCTCGAGTGATCGCGAGACGGTAATATCATATAAGTCTTCAAACCTAGAGATATGACTTGTTGCCTATGAGTTGGTTATGCATTGATTGTACGTAAACGCATTGGTAGCTCGATGTTATAAAACGTGCCTTTGTGTATGATTCAACAAGTAGTAGAACAAGCATATGAGTCGAAGTTTATCTGTTCCTTCTTGGATTAGAGGCGATATCTGGGACCCTCGATGATTTTGTGTTGACCCATGTATCGGGCCCGGTCAAAACTAAGTTGATCTGTTCAGTTAGGTTCTATGTCAAACAAATCGGAAATCGGGAAACAAACTGCTGGACAATAAGTAAGACATTGTTCCGTGTGTTTGTCCGGCTGATATCTAGAACAGAGGATTATATGATCACTTATCTTAAATGGAGTATCATCATCATCTCAGTTCCGCAAGACCTTGAAAGAGCTACGATTGCTGATCGGTTCCTGAAGTTATTCTTGCAGATATAGTTATTAGACTTATCCAAGTGGGAGACTATTGGATTAGGTGTCTAGGTTCATAACTATTTCTGGGATGTACTTGACACGGTTGGCATGGTCCATTTGGGTTGCATGGAATCATGCATTTGGATAGACTAAAATGAGAGAAATAACACTTAAGGTTTATTAATATATTATAAGTTCTAATATATTAATAATATTATTTAATTAGTATTGATCAAGAATTAATTTGAAATTAATTAAGTGATCAAAAGAAGACTAATTAAATATGTGGGTTGATTGTGTAAATCACCCATTACTTGTATAGTGGGCTAATGCTCCATGGATTATCAAGTTGGGCTAAAACCCATAGGATACTCCATGGATGCTCCATGGTGTCTTTGAACCCATGGATCATGGAAATGAAGATCCATGATAAGTTAGGGTTTACATGGTGTACCCCTACCTATAACACACTATAAAAGGAATATGTGAGCAACCAAAATCGGCACTAAGTAAGAAAAGTGAGGGCTAGCCGATTTCTAGAGTGTTTGTATTTCTCTCAAGGTTATTCCAAGTGTATTTGGTGTTGTGTGAGACATTTGAGGCATCACACTTGAGGTGCTAGGCTCACAAGGTTCTCAAGGAATCCAAGCAACTAAAGGTATGTATTTCTTACTATCTTTTATGTTTAAAAGTTCCCCTTGTATGCTAGATAGGTTATGAACCTTGGAAAATCAATTTTGCATGTATCATAGTAAAACATAGATCCAAGGTTTCTAGGGTTGCATGTACACCATAGGAGTGTTAGAATTCTCAAAACCCTTCACTGAGATGGTGATGGAGATCACAAAGATGTTCACGGATAGAGCTATGTTCTGTCCTGAGTTTGCAGCATCCAAGCTGGCTCAGATGAACCGTTACTTGAGCATGCTCAAGACGGAGATCAGGCAGTTTGTTTTTACTCAGCGCTATGGTACATTGTTGGAGATGAAGAAGGCCGCCAGGCGGCGTGAGATTGAGATTAATATGCAGACGAGGGAGCAGAGGCCGGCCCCGACAAAGTCGCAGCCTGGGCCAAAGCGGTTTAAGACTGCTGATGTCATATCTGGGGGCCGAAAGGGATGCACTTGTGGGAAGTGTGGCAAGGTGTATGAGGGTGCTTATCGATCATCGTCTAGGTGCCACAATTGTGGCCGGCAGGGCCACATAGCGAGGGATTGCCTCCAGCAGGCTCCAACACTCAGTTCTAGGATTTGTTATCATTGCGACCAGGTTGGCCATGTGAAGGCCAAATGTCCATCGCTCGCTGCCAGGCCGACGCAAGCTCCAACACCGGCTACTTTTAGGATCACTGACGGAAGTCAGGGCAGGGTGAAGCCCCCGAGGGCTCGAGGTCGCGCCTTCCAGCTTACCGCAGAGGAGGCTAGAGCTGCTGCAGATGTTGTGACGGGTATGTTTCTATCCCTTATTCTATCGATTATGTTTTATGTTATGCTTATGTTTGTACCTCTGTTAGGTACGTTCCTAGTGAACTCTTTTCCTGGTCTAGTCTTGTTTTACTCGGGAGTGATTCGGTCTTTTGTGTCGCGATCGTTAAATAGGGAGTTTGTTATGCCCATTGGGGAGTTAGAGTGTCCGTTGCGAGTCTCTATCACCAACGAACACGTGGTTTCTGTATCATGGGTATATCGAGGTTGTGTTCTGGAGATCTTCGGGGTGCCTTATCCGATCGATTTGATTCCTATTCCTATGGGGGATGTTTGTGTGATAGTAGGCATGGATTGGCTGATTCGATTCGGCGCTATGATCGACTGCGAGGGTCAGCGCGTGGTATTTCGAACCCCAAGTGGGGGAGAACTGGTTATCTATGGAGAGGGCACCAGGATAGGTTCCGGGTTTTGTTCTGCAGCTAGGGCTTGACAGTACATTCAACATGTATGCGCAGGCTATTTGGCTTATGTGGTGGATACGCGTGTTGCGGGATCAGGTTTCGGTTGCTGATTTTCCGGTCGTCGGGGAGTTCGCTGATGTATTTCCGGAGGAGTTTCCCGGGGTGCCTCCTGAGAGGAAGGTCGAGTTCAGGATTGACCTCGTGCCAGGTGCGACCCCGATTGCCAAGGCACCGTACTGTTTGGCACCGTCTGAGATGCATGAGTTATCATCTCAGTTGCAGGAGTTGCTAGGCAAGCAGTTCATCAGACCGAGTAGTTCTCCGTGGGGAGTGTCGATTTTATTCGTTAAGAAGAAGGATGGTTCACACTGGATGTGTATTGGTTATTGGGAGTTGAACAAGTTAACGGTGAAGAACCGTTATCCTCTTCCACGGATTGATTACCTCTTTTATCAGTTGCAGGTTGCATCTTGGTTCTCCAAGATTGGTCAGTGGTCTGGTTATCATTAGGTCAGGGTGAGGGAGGAGGACGTGGAGAAGACCGCGTTCTGTACTCGTATTGGGCATTACGAGTTCGTGGTGATGCCATTTAGGCTCACCAATGCGCTTGTAGTTTTTATGGATATGATGAATCGGGTATGCAGGCCGATGCTCGATCATTCAATGATCGTGTTTATTGATGATATCTTGGTATATTCCAAGACCAGAGAGCAGCATGAGGAGCATATTCGCAAGCTCCTGGGGGTTTTGAGGCGAGGACGACTTTATGCTAAGTTCTCGAAGTGCGAGTTCTGGTTACGAGAGGTTCAGTTCCTTAGACACCTCATTCACCAGGATGAGATTTTGGTCGATCCAGCCAAGATTGAGGCGGTGATGCAGTGGGAGGTTCTGAAATATCCCTCAGATATCAGGAGTTTGGCAGGCTACTACCAGAGATTCATTCAGGATTTATCCACGATTTCAATACCCCTCACTCGTCTGACGAGGAAAGGGGTGGATTTCCGGTGGGGCCCCGAGCAGCAGTCGGCATTCAAGACCCTTCGGCAGAGGCTATGCGAGGCCCCAGTTTTGACACTCCCGGAAGGAATTGAGGATTTTGTGGTATTCTGTGATGCATCCATCACTGTTTTGGGAGCAGTCCTCATGCAGAGAGGACATGTGATAGCTTATGCTTCGCGGCAGCTGAAGCCGCATGAGTCGAGATATCCCACACATGATCTTGAGTTGGGGGCTGTGGTTTTTGCCCTCAAGATTTGGAGGCATTATATTTATGGGGTCCGTTGTACTATATACACGGATCACAAGAGCTTGAGAAACATTATGGATCAGTCGAACCTAAACATGAGGCAGCGTAGGTGGCTGGACGTAGTCAAGGATTATGACTGCGAGATCCTTTACCATCCGGGTAAATCGAATGTGGTGGCGGATGCCTTGAGCCGCAAGTCGGCTGGGCCTTCTGATGGCGTGTCATGTATGAGGATATCAGTGGATTATCCACTTATGGGATTGATTAGAGAGGCTAAGGTCGAGGGTGCTCGGGAAGAGAATTGGAAGATTGAGAGGATCAGGGGTGAGATAACCAAATTTGTTCCGGATAGTCGTGGTTTGTTGACCCGTTGTGGTCAGGTTTGGGTGCCTATGTCTGGTGGGGTCAGACAGTTTGTACTAGAAGAGGCTCATAAGTCTCGTTTCTCTATTCATCTGAGGCCACCAAGATGTATCGGGATCTGAGATTGAGTTATTGGTGATCATACATGAAGAGGGAGATAGCCTGGTACGTGGAGAGGTGCATGGCCTACAGGATGGTCAAGGCCGAGCATCAGAGGCCGCATGGCAAGTTGCAACCTCTGGAGGTTCCCATATGGAAATGGGAGCAGATTTCGATGGACTTCATCACCAAGTTGCCGAAGACGGCAAAGGGTTTTGATGCTATTTGGGTCATCATGGATCAATTGACCACGAGTTCCCATTTTCTGGCAATTCGGGAGAGTTCTTCGGCTGAGAAGCTGGACGATGTGTATATTCGCGAGATCGTTGCTCGTCATGGGGTACTGGTCTCTATTGTTTCAGACCGTGATGTTCGGTTCACCTCCCGATTTTGGCAGAAGTTCCATGAGGACTTTAGGATCCTCCTGTACTGATTTCCAATAATGGAATATTCGCTATGATGAAGAGACTTGAAAGACAAGTCACTCAACAGCAGGAGGATAACAGGACAATACCCAAGGAAGTGGAGAGAATGAGGGCAGAAATCCACAAGCCTCAAGAAGCAGCACCCTTGATCTTGCAGCCCAAGATCCTGAACTTTGATAACATGGGATCCTCAACGAATCGCCGTGAGATAGGATCCTCAATACCGTCCTCTGTTTGCGATTGGGGCACAACTCCAATAGAGCAGCCCCATACAAACAAGGATCCCAACGAAACCTTCGTTGCTCCCAATAAGAAGGATCCTAGTAACTTCGTCAAGAATAATATCCTTACTACTAACTCTATGGATATTGATACAGGTTTAAGCCCGATCATGGCCAAGTTTCTTCAGCAATTAAGACAGATGATCTCAAGCGTGCCTGGAGTAGTTCAACCCATACCGAAAGTATCCCCTACAAGCCACAGGATCTCAAGGTTCGTTCCTGTAATCACTGACATCAAGGTCCCAAAGCGCTTCTAAACGCCCAACATGACGCCTTATGATGGGACCACAGATCCTGAGGAGCATGTTGCACAGTATAGGGAAAGAATGGATATCATCCCCATTCCCACACACTTGAAGGAAGCTTTCCAGTGCAAGCGTTTTGGTTCGACCCACACAGGATCAACCTTAAAATGGCATCTTAATGTTCCTCCTAACTCTATTACTTCAATTTCTCACTTAGTTAATTTGTTTCACAATCAATTTTCTTGTTGCAGAACATTTGATAAGATCACTAGTGATGTTTATCGAGTGGTCTAAGGAATCCCTTAGGAATTTTGTGAACAGGTTTAGTAGGGAAGCTCTGAGTATCTCCAACATCCATATGGAAACTGTGGTTGAAGCTTTTAAAATGGGTTTAAAAAAGGACTCTCCTTTCTACGAAGACCTTGTAATGACCCCATGCAAGAGAATGGATGAGGTCCGAAGCAGAGCATTAAGATTCATAAGGCTCGAAGAAGACAAGGAGATCCAAAAAAGAAGCAACCCATCAAGCTCATACAATCACCCTAATAGGAAGGTCGACTCATCGGCACAAAGATCCTACAAGTCAAAACCATATTCCAAACCTGATCATCATTGGGTTAATTCCCTTGAAGATGAAGGAGAGGAAGAAGAATTTCCTAAGATTACTGACTTGCTATTATGTGGATATTTCAGGTATAATATTCATTATGCAGAATCTTGGCAACAAAATAAGATGGCCAAGGAAGGGAGAAAAATCCACCACTTAGAAATACAAATCCAAATAGTGTGCATACCACGAAGACTTTGGTCATATCACATAGGATTTCATAGCTCTCAGGAAGGAGATCAGCTACATCTTAATAAAAGGATACCTCAAAGAAATCCTTGGAAAATGAAAGTAAAGATCCAAAGAGAAAGATCAGGATCCTTAGAATATCCTCGATAAACTAGGATCCCCTCCTGTTGACCCCAAGGTAATGAATGTGATCTATGGAGGATCTGATATTTGTGGTACCTCTTATTCTGTAGCAAAAAGGCATACCAAGGTGTCAAAAACAAAAAAGAAGAAGAAAGGACACAGAAGAATACATTGATCATAAACGAGAAGGAGATCACCTTCGACGAAGCAGATAGACAAGACATCCAGGATCCTCACCACGACAGATTGGTGACCAATTTTTACATCGCCAACCATTTCGTCAGAAGGATCCTTATCGATGGAGGATCCTCAGTCAACATTATAATCTTGGATGATTTAAAAAGAATGAACATCCCAGAGTCCGAAATAATCATAAGATCCTCACTATTAATAGGATTCAGTGGTGAAACAAAAGAAGCAGTCAGCAAAATAAAGCTACCTGGCTACATTGAGGGGGTAAACTCTATGCAATGTTTTTGTGTAATAGATACATTATCCTATTATAATGTTATACTAGGTAGACCCTAGATTCACGGCATGAAGGTAATCCCATCAACATATCATCAATGTGTGAAGATGCCAACCTCATGGGGGACGGTGGAGATCACAGGTGATCAATAAGAATCCAAAGAGTGCTACAGGACCTCGATGAAATCTTCAGCAATACCATGACATGCATAACAATTAATGCAGAGGGCACAAGACGTGCTAGGAATTAGAGAGCAAGGTGTAAATAAGTGCCCTTTAACCTTGAGGATCCCGATACCAAAGTTCTCATAGGATCCTCAATAGCAGAACCAATCGAACAAGAACTAATAAAGTTCCTCAGAGCTAGAAGCAAGATGTTTTCATGGAAGCACGAGGACATGATAGGTATAGACAAAAATATAATAACCCATAAACTTAATATTGATCCTTCTTTCAGACCAATACACCAAAAGAGAAGGAAGGTCGCACCAGAGAGAAACCAAATCATACAAGAAGAAGTAGAAAAACTTATTAAAGCAGGAATGATCCAGGAAGTGAAGTTCCCAAGATGGCTAGCCAATGTGGTCGTAGTACAAAAAAAGAATGGTAAATGGAGAGTATGTGTAGACTATATAGATCTCAACAAGGCTTGTCTCAAGGATCCTTTCCCTCTACCACACATAGACTCCATGAGAGACATCACAACTGGAACCATCTGACCAAGAGGATATAGCATTCATAAAGCCAACATGTATATATTGTTATAATGCTATGCCATTTGGTCTTAAAAATGTAGGTGCAACATATCAAAGGCAAGTCAATAGGATGTTCAAAGAGAAACTAGGGACACCATGGAAGTCTATATTGATGAGAGTTGCAAGAATCAAGAACACAAGGAGTAAATAATCATGTTTTAGCTCTATTAGAATAGTAAGAGTACAAGTGGGTTTGTTATTTCTCTCACTAAACTTGTTGGATAAGGTCTCTAAGTCCGTAACTATATTTGGTATGTAGTTGACCTGACCCGGCATGGTCCATTTGAGTTGCACTTCACCGAAACAATTTGTATGGATAATCTTTTGAGAATAGTATGTTTATGATTTATTAATATATTATAAGGTACAATATATTAATATGAAATCATATTATTTAATTAGTATTGATCAAGAATTAATTTGGAATTAATTTAGTGATAAAAAAACTAATTAAATATGGACTCTTATATATAGAATGGGCCAATGTTCATTTAGGATGGCCTAAGCTTGCATGGATAGTCCATGGAGTTTTTAACCCATGGATCCTATGGAAATGAAAGGTCATGGGTATTAGGGTTTACATGGATGTAACCCTAATCCACCATACTATATAAAGAGGTCTTTGGCACATGAAATGACACTAGGGTGTGTGAGAACAAAGGTGGGCCGATTTCTAGTGTGCATTACTATTCTCTCAAGTTTTCCCAAGTTGTGCGGTGATTTGTGATTCCACTTGAGGCATCCACATTATTGGTGCTAGGCTCTCAAAACTCCAAGCAATCAACCACAAGAAAAAGGTTTGTCATTCTACTAGATTTTATGTTACAAGTACCCCATAACATGCTAGTTAGGATGAGAACCTTGGAAAAATCAAATTTGCATGTATATTAGAGAAAACATAGATCCAAGGTTTCGAGGGTTGCATGTACACCATAGGAATGTTAGAATGCTCAAAACCCATCAGTGGTATCAGAGCCTAGGCTTGTTTTCATTATACTTGATGCAGATTGCTGAAAAAAGTCGAAATTGTGCTCACTGTTCAGTGGACTCGCCGAGTCCATGGGGGGACTCGACGAGTCCAAGTGAAAACTCATCATACTCGTCGAGTAGGTTCATGCACTTGGCGAGTAGGAGGCCATGTGTGCATATTTTCGAGTTTTGTTGCTGGAGTTGGACTACAATCATTACCCTAAACTGTTTTGGACTTGTAAAATCTGTTTTTGATGTGGTAATGATTATGCTAATCCAATTTCAATGATATTTATCAAAGTTTCAAGTCTTATATTATGTTTATATGATTCTTGAAAATTGTTGATATGAATGTTCATGCTTATGAGTTTTAGTAGATCATAGGAATTATTTGCTAATTGTTTGTTAGTGTAATTCTTGATCTAAATGCCAATTAATGGACTCCATAACTTGTCCTCAAGTTATGGAATTCCAAAAGTCTTTTCTTTAAAACCATTAAAACTCATAAGTTATAGAAATAAAAAGTTTTTGAATAGTTTCAAAACTTGCCCTCAAGTTTTGGAATTTGTAAAGTCTCACACACACTTTAATTCCAAACCCTAGAGCTTTAAAAGTTAAAATTCAATCCTTATACTTTATAGTATTATAAGATTATATATATATATATATATATATATATATATATATATATATATATATATATATATATATATATATATATATATATGTATAAGATCAAGTCAGTCTTACCGTTAGTAGGCCTCATTCACGAAGCCGGTCTATAAGGAGGGTATAAGGTTGTTGCCTATAAAATGGCAGCTTAATGGGTGTCCACTCTCACCCACCGCTTCCTCGACTGGTGGAGGGTCGTTAGCCGAACGAGTAGGACAAAGACTATAATTCTCATTAAAAGTATAATGATAATGATAAAGTAACTAAACCTTTTATAAATTCCCAATGTTAGTTACTTTAGGAAAATGTGAATTTGGTGCTAACCCATGAAATTACACTTTGTACCTTACCAACTCGTTAGTGGAGCGTGTGTGGTTAACCGGCACACTAACATGGACTAGTAAGAGTGGCAAAGGGTAACTTAATGTTTATCATAGATCGGTGGAGCACGTGTGGTTAACCGACACATCGATTAGGTGATAAAGTTAAGGGTACCAAGTTAATTTGCATGGTTATTCACACCTTGTTTGTGATCCTCGGCATCCCAGTCACAAACTTGAGAGGGCACAATCGAGATTTAAACATGCCATTGAAAAGTTCAATGAATCTCAAAAGAATCTAGGAGTTTCAATCCAATTAAAACCTAATGATTTATCTCGTTTTTCATGGTGGAAATTGGTGAATCGTCATTCGCCTACCTTCAAATATTTTATAGCTTGGATTACGACATCCCTCTTCCAAGTTATAAAGTATTGTGTTGGGTCCTAGCCTTAATATTACATTTGGGTGTCTTATTAAGGATTCTTTATCTAATCTAAACTTGTCTTTCTTCTTTTTCAGATGTCTTCCAACAATGCTTCTGGCTCAAACCCTACCGACTCCTTCTCTCTCATGAATCTTTATGGGAGAGTCATCTTTGATGGTTCAAACTTTAATGATTGGATCAGGAACATCAGGATGGTCACACGTTACGAGGACAAGGAATATGTCCTTGACAAGGAGCTGAAAGAAATTGATGAGTCTTCTGCTACTCCACAGGAGATCGCTGACTTTAGGACTCATGAGAGAGATGCCACCAAGGTGGCATGTATCATGTTGTCCACAATGACAGCTGAACTCCAAAAGTCCTATGAGGAGTTTTACCCTTTTGAGATGCACATGGACCTGAAGGAAAATACCATCAGAGTGCTCATCAAGAGAGGTATGGAATCATATCTTCCATGATAACAACTCGAATGAAGGATGTGAACCCATCACAGGCCACATGCAGAATATGCAAAGGTTTGTGGACCGTTTGCTGAAGTTGAATGTGAACTTCCCCGAGGAGTTGGCTATTGACATCATACTGCACTCCTTACCTACTTGTTATGATCTGTTCAGAATGACCTATCATATGAACAAGGAGGAGGTCACACTCAACAAGCTTCAAGGACTTTTGAAGACCGCTGAAAGTGGTCTCAAAGGTAAATCGGTTGTTACTACTCCTACTCCTAACACTCCCCTGTTCTGGAAATCAGGCAAGGTAAAGGGAAAAAGAGGAAGGCCCCTTCGAAGGTTACCAAGGGAAAGTCTCTTGATGGATCCTCTTCGAGTGGAACCAAAGTTGGTTCTGTCACTCCCTCTTCCAACCCAAAAGAAGCTGAATGCTTCTATTGTCATGATAAGGGGCACTGGAAACGAAACTGCCCCAAGTACCTGCAAGATGTTAAGGATGGGAAGGTTAAACCTACCCATGCAGCTATTTACACTATATTGTCTAATAACTCATCGCATAATAATTCTTAGGTCCTTGATACAGGTTGTGGTATTCACATATGTTCTGATTTGAAGGGCCTAAGAAGAAGTGAGGATGTGGAGCATAGGAAGATAAACTTGATCATTGGGAATAGGAAAGTTTCACTTGTCACCAAGATTGGAGTTTATTCTTTGTTGCTGAGTAGTGGGTTAATATTAGATTTGAATAAATGTTGTTACTCGTCTGAAATGGCGAGAAATATTATTTCTTGTCACGGTTTGTACAAACAAGGATTTACTTTTTCATTTGATAATGAATGTGGTGGTATTAATGCTTTTTATAATAATGTTCTTTATTTTAAAGCATTACCTTATGATGGTGTATATGAAACTGTGTCGGTTGTAGACAACCTCGGAAATAATGTGATGCATATTGATTCTTCCACTAGTTTGGACAAAGCATCCTTGTGGCATTGTCGTCTTGGACATGTTAACAAGAAGCGCATAGGCCAACTCCAAAAGGCTGGAGTGTTGGAATCATTTGACTTAAGGTCGGATGATAGTTGTGAGTCTTGTTTGCTTGAAAAATGACAAAGTCACCCTTCACTGGTACTTGTGCTAGGGGTGAAGGTTTGTTGGACCTCATACACACAGATGTGTGTGGACCCTTCAGAACCGCCACAAGGGATGCTAGCCGCTTCTATGTGACTTTTACTGATGATTACAGTAGTTATGGTTATGTCTACTTAATCAAGCATAAGCCAGAAACCTTTGAAAAGTTCAAAGAGTTTAAACAGGAAGTGGAGAATCAGCTGGGCAGGAACATTAAGATGCTTCGATCCGATCGAGGTGGAGAGTATCTTAGTACAGAGTTCCTTGACTATCTTAAGGAATGTGGAATTGTTTCACAATTGACATCTCCCAGAACACCACAGCTTAATGGTGTGGCTGAGAGGCGCAATCGAACCTTGTTGGACATGGTTCGTTCCACGATAAGTCAAGCTTCGTTACCAATCTCATTTTGGGGGTATGCCTTCGAGACTGCCGCCCATATCCTTAATCTAGTCCCTACCAAGAAGGTTGCCAAAACACCTCACGAGATGTGGACTGGGAAAGTTCCCAATTTAGACCACATCAAGATTTGGGGTTGCGAGGCTTTTGTGAGGAGCGAGACTCACGACAAGATCGAACCTCGAAGTGAGCGGTGTATTTTCATCGGCTACCCACAAAAATCTTTTGGTTACCTCTTCTACAAACCTAGTGAGAATGCGGTCTTTGTGGCAAGAAGAGGGTTCTTTTGCGAGAGAGAATTTATAAGCCAAGAAAACAGTGGGAGGCAAATTGACCTTGAAGAGCTTCAAGAGTCAAGTGGTGAAGGAACCTGAAAACCTAGCAATCAACCTGAGGAGGAAACTCCTGTTGAACCAACTGACGAGTCTGTACCTATGAGGCGTTCCACTAGAGTTAGGAATCCACCTGAGCATTACTATGGTTTCCATATTACTGCGAAAGGTGATACATTTATTAGTGATAGTACACTGGTAAATTTGGATGAACCCAACAGCTAGAGGGAAGCCATGGCAGGCCCTGAGTCTGCTAAATGGAAAGAGGCTATGGACAGCGACATTCAGTCCATGTATGATAATCATGTTTGGAACTTGGTTGACAATGTGTCGGGTCGTAAAATGGTCGGGTGCAAGTGGATCTTCAAGAAGAAGACCGACATGGATGGGAAAGTGCACACTTATAAGGCACGACTGGTTGCGAAGGGCTTTACCCAAACTCAGGGAGTTGACTATGATGAAACCTTTTCACCAGTAGTGAAGACTAAGTCTATTAGGGTTATGCTAGCCATTGTTGCATTTCATGATTATGAAATATGGCAAATGGATGTCAAAACCGCTTTCCTTAATGGAAAGTTGGCTGAGGATGTTTACATGAGTCAGCCAGAGGGTTTTTTCAATGCATAGTACCATGATAGAGTGTGTAAGCTTGAGAAATCCATTTATGGATTGAAACAAGCATCTCGCAGCTAGAATCTTTGTTTTGATGAGAAAGTCAAAGAGTTTGGTTTTTCGAGAAGCGAAGATGAGTCCTGTGTATATGTCAGAGCTAGTCGGAGTATAGTTAGCTTTTTGGTACTGTATGTGGATGACATACTACTCATAGGAAATAACATCCCAACTTTGCAGGAGATTAAATCCTGGCTTGGGAAGTGTTTCACTATGAAGGACCTTGGAGAAGCTGCCTATATCCTAGGGATAAGGATATTGATAGATAGGAGTAAAAGACTAATTGGACTTAATCAGAGAACCTACTTGGACAAGGTGTTGAAGAGGTTCAACATGCAGAATTCCAAGAAAGGTAATTTACCGATCCAAAGCAATGCTAAACTGAGTAAGGCTCAGAGTCCGAGTACAGAGGCTGAGATAGCTGAGATGAGTCGATTACCATATGCTTCTGCAGTTGGCTCGATCATGTATGTTATGAGTTGTACCCGCCCTGATGTGCTCTTTGCTTTGAGCATGGTCAGCAGATATCAGGGGAATCCTGGCAAGGCTCATTGGACTGCGGTGATGAACATTCTCAAGTACCTATGGAGGACTATGGACTGGGTCCTTACCCTTGGTGGGAGTGATGACTTGAGAGTAGTGGGGTATAGTGACTCTAGTTTTCAGATTGATATGGATAATTTCCGCTCTCAGTCGGGCTGGGTCTTTACCATGAATGGAGGAGCGATTACTTGGAAAAGTTCTAAGCAGGAGACAGTAGTTGATTCGACATGTGAATCAGAGTACATAGCAGCGAGTGAAGCGGCGAAGGAGGCGATATGGATGAGAAACTTCATCGGAGACCTTGGAGTTGTACCAGCTATAAAGGAGGCTATGGAGATTTTCTGTGACAACAATAGTGCGGTTGCCTTAGCCAAGGAACCGGGAGATCATGGCAGATCCAGACACATTGACAGAAAATATCACTTCATAAGAGACAAGATAGAAGAAAGACTCCTTGTGGGAAAGAGGGTATCATCAGAAGAAAACCCAGCAGATCCCCTCACGAAGGCACTGACGAGGGTTAGGCATTTGCAGCATGCGAGGGGCATCGGGCTGAAGGACGATATTAGTTTTACAGATTAGATAGCTATTTCTGAAACTTGTAAAATGTAATTGACATTTGATGATTAAATAAAAGTTATTGTTTATTTATAAGTAAGGTGTTGCTATCTTATGTCAATCATTTACTATTGTTTCAACTTTGAATGTTTTGACTTCCAAAATAATTACTTTATTCAAACTCTCCACAGTCAGTCATACTTTGGAAGTAGGTATGAATCAAGACTGTCATGAATTGGGCTTTTAGATGACTAAGGTGTTAGACATAGCAAAAGTTGCTACAACATTCATGAGTGCTCATAAGTTGTGAGTATTGGATTAAACCCACACTCACTTGTATCACTTCATGGAATTTATCTCGAGTGATCGTGAGACGGTAATATCATATAAGTCTTCAAACCTAGAGATATGAGTTGTTGACTATGAGTTGGTTGTGCATTGATTATACGAAAACGCATCAGTAACTTAATGTTATAAAATGTGCCTGTGTTTATGATTTAACTGTTGGATTAATGTCTAAGTCCATAACTATATTTGATATGTACTTGACCCGACCCGGCATGGTCCATTTGGGTTGCACTTCACCGACACAATTTCTATGGATTGTCTTTTGAGAATAGTATATTTATGATTTATATTAATATATTGTGAGTTATAATATATTAATATATAATCATATTATTTAATTAGTATTGATCAAGAATTAATTTATAATTAATTAATTAAGTGATCAAAAGGAACTAATTAAATATGGACTCTTAGATATATATATGTGTAGTGGGCCAAGTTCACTTAGGTTGGGCTAAGTCTTCATGGATAGTCCATGGAGCTTTAACCCATGGATCCTAGGAAATGAAAGGTCATGGGTATTAGGGTTTAACCCTGATCCTCCACACTATATAAAGGGTCTTATGGTTCATGAAATTTGTGCTAGTGGCTAGTGTGGATACACTAAAGAGGGCAGTAACCAATTTCATAAGTGTGAGCCAAGTATCCATATTCTCTAAAGTCTTCCAAAGTGTTTTGGTGATTTGTGATTCCACTTGAGGCTTCCACACTATTGGGGCTAAGCTTTTAAAGTTCAAGACTTCAAACTTCATTAAAAGGTATGTATTCTAACTTGTTATATTACCCAAGTATCAAGGATTGTATGCTAGATAGGGTAATACCTTGGAATATTCATATTTGCATGTATAATAGAGAAAACATAGATCCAAGGTATTTAGGGTTGCATGTACACTTCGGAGTGTTAGAATGCTCAAAACCCAACAGTGGTATCAGAGCCTAGGCTTGTTTTCTTGTTATACTTGCAAAAATGGCTGAAAAATCGAATTTTGTTGCTGTCTGAACAGCAGACTCGCCGAGTCCATGAAGGGACTCGACGAGTCCATGCCTTAAAAGTGTTCAAAACGATCCAACTCGTCGAGTTGGTTCATGCACTCGACGAGTTGGACCCCCTGACAGCATATCTTCGAGTTTTGGTGCTGGAATTGGTCTAGAATCATTATCTTAAACTGTTTTGGACTTATAAAAACTATTTTTTGATATGGTAATGATTATGGTAAACCAATTTCAGAGTTGTTATCAACATTTCAAGTTTTATATGGTTAATTTTATGATTCTTGAAATTGTTGATATGCATGTTCTTGAACTTATGAGCTTAGATGATCATAGGAATTATTTGTAACCTTCTAGGTAGTTTAATTTTTGATCATTATGTGTTTTAATGGAGTCCATAACTTGTCCTCAAGTTATGGATAACCAAAAGTCACAAGTCATTAAATCCATTAAAAGAATACAATGGTTACATAAGATGAAAAGTCACTCATTTTAATAAGCCATTAACTCATAAGTTATGAGAAATGAAAAGTTTTGAAAATTTACAAAACTTGCCCTCAAGTTTTGGAACATGTAAAGTCATAATTAAAACTTTAGTTCCAATCCCTAGAATTTTAAAAGTTAAAATTCAACTCTTATACTTTATAATATTATAAGTTTAATAATATTTATATATGTATAAGAACAAAAGTCGTCTTACCATTAGTAGGCCTCATTCATGAAGCCGGTCTATAAGGGGGGTATAAGGTTACTGCCTATAAAATGGCAGTTTAATGGGTGTCCACTCTCACCCACCGCTTCCTTGACCGGTGGAGGGTCGTTAGTCGAACGGGTAGGACAAGGACTATAATTCTCCCTTCATTAAAAGTATTAATGATAAATACTAAGTAACTAAACATTTATAAATTCCCAATCTTAGTTACTTAGGAAAATGTGAATAAGGTGCTAATCCATGAAATTACACTTTGCACTTTGTTTAAGCCGTTAGTGGAGCGTGTGTGGTTAACCGGCACACTAACCTGGATTTAACAAAGTAGGCAAAGGGTAACTTAATATTTATCATAGTATCGGTGTAGCGTGTGTGGTTAACCGGCACATCGATTGAGGGGTAAATATTAAGGGTACCAAGTATATTTGCATGGTTACTTCACACCTTGTTTTGTGATCCTCAGCATCCCAGTCACAAAACCTGAAGGGCACACTCGAGATTGAAACATGCCATTGAAAAGTTCAATGCATCTCAAAAGATCTAGGAGTTTCAAAACCAATTAAAACCTAATAATACATTTCGTTTATCTTGGTGGAAATTGGTGAATCGTCATTCACCTACCTTCAAATATTTTATAGCTTGGATTACGACATCCCTCTTCCAAGTTATAAAATAGTTTGTTGGGTCCTAGCCTTAATATTTCATATTGGGTGTTCTATTAAGGACTTAAATCAACTTACTTGAAGTTCTCCCATTGTGATGTCTAGTTTAGACAACAATGATCTTCTCAAATCAAGCTTTCCTAATAAATATGACTTCCCGAGTTTGTCTCATGGAAGTCATACTTCTCTTCCTCCACCTCCTCCAATCATTCTCCCTGACCCACAAGTTTAAAGACTTGAAAAGTTCAAGATCACTCAATCCCTACTCACAATAAAACATAAAATTGGAAGTCCTGTGTGCATTCGTGTCTTAGGACCGAAGTCACAGATAGACTGGTTGAGAATGTTGGGTTTCATTGTCCTAAGGAAGTTGGCTATTGACTGGGTCTTTCAGTCACTTCCTGAGTCATATAGAAAGACTACTATGTGACAGGTCACGACATGACCCTAATGGATCTTTCTTATTTGCTTATTGCTGCTGAATCAGAAATGATTTGGTACAATAGTCAAGCAAATATGGATGGAAGGTCTATTTCTCAAACTTCCATGGACATGGACAATGGTAACATTGGAAGTCCAGGAAAACTTTCTCTTCCCAATGGAAAGGGATCGGCCTTAGTCAACTCGGTTGACCGGAAGGTAAAGAGAAAGTCTAAGACTGGAATAGCCTTTTGTACCATTCCCAAAGAGTGTATATGTTTTCATTGTGAAGAAAAAGGGGCATTGGAATCGAAGCTGCCCTCCCTACCTGAAAGGAAGAAGAATAAAAAATTTGACTCTACTTCAGGAAACTATCTAACTCTATTAAGCTCCCAGTTGATGATTCTTAATACAAAATGTGACTCGGTTGCATTTTGATATTTAGTAGGATCAAGCAAAGGGAAGGAAACTTAAAGAAAGAGTATGCTGAATCTGATCGCGAAGATAGATTTCTATCGCTTGGTTGAAGATCGGATTCTTGAGCTACTTCTTAGGAGTTATGATAGATTGCTAGGAAACATGTAACATGATAGTTTTCATTTCAAGTTACATTGTAAGGAAAAAGTTTTTCCGCAATTTTGAAAAATAAATAAAAGGTTGTTTTACTTTATTTTATATCTCCTTACAGTGGAATTCATGAAAACTTGATGTTTGTATGTTTCTAGCAATATTGGAAATATGAGTTTGATTCTTTCGTTTGTGGTAGTGTCTAAATTTACCAAATAAGGAAAGATTCTCATCACCCAAGTCTCAAGTGGACCAAAACTTGGAATCATGCAAGTTGTTTAGTATGATGAATGAGAATTTTCATTTTTGGAAAATTAAGACTAGTTCTTTGTTCACATGTATATGTGACTAAAGTAAAGGACTAAGGGATCAAGTACACATTCGTGTGCACTAGCCAAAATCCACCACAAAAGTTGGATAAGACTATTCGTCATGATTTACTAAGGTTTAGTAAATATGATTATACTTACAAGCCTAAGTATAATTCTGAGACATTGGAAAAGTTCCAAATGTATGGCAGAGCGAATAAGAAGAATCAAATTAGGCAGAAGGATAAAAGTTTCTCAAATCTGAAAAGATGGGAGAGTACTTTAGTTACATGTATATATGATCATCTTAATGATTAAGAGACCTTATCACAATTCATCCTCTAAGTGCATTCTGATAGCTAAGAAGAGGAATCATGAATTGTTGAAGTGGTTAAATCAATAAGATGAGTCATACTTAGTTCCAAAACAATTCTTAGAGTTATACTCCAAGATTGTAACTTGAGTGACACGTCTTAAAGGAGGTTTAAAACACTTGTCAAATGTAAGAGTAAAAGTTTTCTACTCTTGTACATTTGAAATTGGTAAGATGTGATGTTTTGGATAAAACAAAGACCAACTAAGGCCAATTATGTGAAGTGTTTGTCTTGATTAGAATCCACACTATATCTTGAATATTTGACAAGAAAGTCTTATAGGTCAAGAAGACAGTGGGAGTCTAAAAGATCCTGATAGAGTTTCAAGAACTAATCAAGAATAAAACCTGTATTTCATCACTAGCACACAACTAGAGGTTTATAATTGTGTTGACATTTCTGTGCCCATTCCAGTTAAGTTGGCTAGAACATTTGAGTTCTACATGTTCTCAATTGTTTACATAACTACTTGGAATCAATGGAAGGCCCTTGTGCTGCCAGGTGGCAAGAAGTTAAGATTGCACAAGTTCGATCCATATGAGTTAGGATTTGTCACTAACCTAGTCTTGTGATTATGGTTTTGACAAATTCACGTGGATAAGAACACATACACCATAAAATCTAAGGGTCATAAGGTTTCTCTCCGATTCATGAAAAATGATGGTGAGGAAACACTTCCACCAAGTAGATTTTAAGTAGATAGCAATATTTGCATTCTCAAAGTCGTTAGTAGAGCACACTAACATGGACTTATGAGAAATAGCAAAGGTCTAAACAATTAAGAATATGATTACGGCATCCCTTTTCATAGTTCTGAAATTGTTTAGACACACATGTGAGCTATCTAAGATAAGGTGTATGTTTTTGATAAAGTCTTATCAAAGCAATCTAGTATCTGAAATCTGAACTTTGGTAAGAAAGTCAATAAAGTGTTGATTTATACAAGTCCAATAATTTCTGGATACATGTCAAAGCTAGTGGGAGCATAAGTGTTATGCTAATAATCATCATGTTAGTGGGAGCATGATAATTATGATAAGTATTGAAAGTTAGCAATGTTAGTTATAGAAAACAAAAGTTTCAATTCAGTAGGTTGCAGGGGTTGAAAAATTTGTTTTTCTATAATTAAGGGAGAGGAAATTATACTTCGTGTCAATTCTAAAAGGCTTCATTTTCAATTCTAAAAGGCTTAGATTGATATTTTAATCACCTTTAGTCAAGAATATATATATGAATTTCATGTTGGATTGATTTGACTTAAGGAAATTCTATATATTGCGTTCTCAAAATTCGATTATGATTACGACATCCCTTTTCATAGTCAAATTTTGAGAACATGGCAAACAAAAAATTATTATGGCAAAAGACTGGTCTAGAACCATGTCTTTATGTGAAACATCATGAATCGTGTCCCATTTAATTTAGGTACAAGGTCGATTACATGTGCTATAATATTTATTCTTTCTGAATTTTCCAAATGCCTTGGGGCATTAAGGAGGAAAATGTCTACAATTGGATATGAGTAAAGTGATTAAGCAATTGTCGAGGACAATCTAAGGTTTACCAAAGATTGGTTGCTCAAGGACAGTTGGAAGTATACAGTTAATATTGTATAGCTTGTGATGTCCGAGCCTACCATAGTAAGGCCCCACAGCTCCTGCTTGAGTTTCTGAATCTCGCCCCTTGGGCAGTACTCTCGCAGTAGCATCTGTTTCAGGTTCTCCCAACCCATGGAGTTCGCCACCACCAGAGTTAGTGACTTGACGTGGCCATTCCACCACGTTAGGGCTCGTTCGGAGAAAGTACAGGCGGCGATTTTTACCTTGCTCTCCTCGGGGCATGAGCATATCTCAAACACGGCTTCCGTTTTCTCTATCCATTGGGATAGGGCCATCACTCCCCCAGTTCCATTAAAGGGGATTGGTTTGCTATTGGAGAAGTCCTTATAGGTACATTCCCCGGAATGACCTTGGTTTTGGCCATTAGTGGAGCTATTTATTCCTCCTCCTGATCCGTTGTTACTCATTTGCGCCATTGCTACGGTTACGGCAGCTGTTACAGCAGCCTGAAAGGTATCAACATCCATCGATGGAGGGGGTGGTGGAGGTGGTGTTGGTGCTCCGTTTGCATTGAAGCGTTGGGGATTCCTCCTTGGTGGCATGATTCTGCCATAAGTTAAGAGACGAATTCTTGATAAGCCATTAGAAATGATTTTTAGTATTATAAGTTTTGGTTCAGAACATTTCTGGTTTTTGCATGTTAATGGGAACTTTCAAAAATAAGTGTATGATTCTTCTAAGAATTAAATGGAATACTCATGGAAATAATAAATGCGTGTCAATTTCATTGATATTAGTATATGATACAACGATCAGGAAAATTTGACCTTATATAGGTCTAGGGTACATCAATGAAAATGGGAAAATTTGACCGCATTCCGACCCCCGAACTGTGTCCTCACAATCCGCCGGGTTTACATTCTTAAAGGAAAGAGTAGCACCAACACTTATTTGATAGGTATATACATAGCGCCAGAAGTATGCGCTCTACTCCGAGCGGGTGGCACGCTGCGGACCATGGTATGTGGAATTCCGAGGTCGGGCTGCTTGACGTTCAGCCTCGATGATGCGCCTCTCCATTGCGGCTTGGCTTCTACGGAGCTCCCTCACTTCGGTTCTAGTAGCAGTGATGTCCTTCTGCAGGGAAAAGGTGTGCTCTATTGTTCGCTCATGCTCTTCATCCAGACGACGAAGGCGTACCGCAGTGACGGCAGTGGTGGATCCAATGCAATAGTTGGCTAGCATTCACTCTTGCTCGTTCGCCTTGGTTGGCGATGCGACGAACCATGACTGGGAGTGCTCTGTCAGCCGCACCCCCGTTACTGAGGTTATAAAAACCTCGCTCCATGCCGTATGGTGGTCGTTGTCCTTGTTCCTTGCTCCATCGTTTCAGGTCCACAACCCAGCGGGGCACCGGGCCCTGAAAGTTCCGTCGGGGAATTGCTGCTTCTCGGGGAGGGTTGTAGACCTCAGGCTCCGAGTCTGTGCTCCCACCATCTCCTTCCTCTTCTGAATCTCCGTCTGGGTCTTCCTCAGGATCCTCTTTGGATTCCTCTTCTGGTTCTTCCTCGGGAATTTCCTCTTCAGAATCCTCTTATGGGTCGTCCTTAATCCAACCTCCATTTCCCTGGTTGGGGTAGTAGGGATCCCCGGGAATGTGAAAACCTGCCATTTCGTCTGATCGAGAATAGAGGCAAGAGAATTATATATATAAAACTCGGGAGTAAGAAGGGAAATTTTTGATAAGGATAAATTTTATTCGACGATCTCTATCTCTAATTAAATACCGAGGTTCGCATGATTTTAACAGTTCTTTTAGTTTTTACAAAATACTCCTATAGTATTTTAAATTTGTAAGTTTGATTCTAGTGTTTCATTCGGTAAGTTCTTCACTTGTTGCTTTCTACGACCATTCCCCAACATATGTTGATCATATCTTGGGTAAATATAGTTGATCAGGCTATATTCACCCTTGATCTGATTACATATTCTGAGGCCTAGTCGTAGCGTCACAACTTGTCTTAATACTTTTGAAATTTTTTTTTTGGCTATGATACTAGACCGATGCATGCATGTATTTATGCTTTTATAAAACTAGTATTTTAAAAAGTATGTTTTGTGAAAACGTTTTTAAATCAGAGGGTTTTAGTCCCTTTGCATTTATAGTTGTATATCTTATGTGGTTCGATATACTTAGTTCACTATAAACAATGCTCTGATACCAATCTGTCACACCCCCAAACCAGAATGACGGAAACATTCGGGGGTGGATGACTTCACGTAGTATCATAACAGTTGAATATTGTAAAGAAAGTAAGCACAACCATCATAAATATAATAAAAATTACATTGTTGCGTGTAATACATGTTTCAAAAGAATATTACAAATATGATGATTTAAAAATGTTTTGATAACAGACACCTTAGCGTTCCTTCTCCAAAAGCTGATGGTTACCTGTATTATTGATTCCCTGGGAAATACAAGTAGTTTTGAAAAAGTGTCAACAATTAAGTTTGTGAGTTCATAAGAGTTTTGTACTGAAAATTTGTATGTCCTTTAGTAAAAATAACTGAACGTGTTTTCCAGAAAATCCAATATTTTCTATATGTAGTCTGAAAAAGTTCCAAAGGCTGGTATTGCAATAGTATCTTTCGTGCTAAAATGGTGAAAGTGTATTTATACTAAAATAATGTATTTACTGAATGCATCAAAAGTCTCGTAAATCAAACTTATTTTTAATACTTCCGTGTGGGTTTTATAACCATGCTATTGACCCAGACTGCCTGTAACAACGTTCTTCAGGCGTTGTAGTGTTATGACGTTTGTCACCCCAGACCTGCCGGTCTAACTGTAGCTAACAGTTTAGGTGCAGGATTTTCAATCCCGTATAGATCTATACACAAGTATCACGCTCTCCCTACAAGAAATTATGGTTTATGATACAGGACTTGAAATGCGTACTTGAGAGTACGTTGAAGCTGAATGTCTCACAACACTTAGTATTAATAGATTTACGAAAAGTAGAGTCCATATTTCTTGTAAATTAAAGTATTTCATTTTTACAATGTTTACGTAAAGATGTAGTGTATAACTTGTAAACTATACCCGTTATGGTTTTCCGAAAGTGTGTTCCATTTGGTGATAAAATTCGATGTAATACTAACATTGCATGTAAAGTGTAACGTTGATATCGATGTTATTTAACATTTATAAAAATGTAGATGAAGTATTTGAATTCGTATAAAACGATGTATATCTTGGCACATAAGTTTTTCTCGTAATGCACCTGTATTCCCCCCCTTAAAACATGAAAAGACGTGAAAATGTAGGGGTATGAACTCACTTGGAAAGTGTGGTGATTCGAAGAAAACAAGATTTTTCTCGGGCGACACTTCGACCGGAAAGTGGTGTATTTCTTGAGAATCTCGGAGCTTCGGACCTTTGTCGGGACTGAGATATGAAACCGGGGTGTCGGGGTCGTCTCGGGATGCTAAACGTGGAGTAAAAGTGAGAGAGAAGAGAGAAATGGGCAAGGAAAGTCGGAAGTCTCGCATGCTATTTATAGGAGGGGGAGCTGCCCTCGTACGCTGGGCGTACACCGAAGTACGCGGGGCGTACCTCGTACGCCGGGCGTACCCTCGTACGCGGGGCGTACGTCAGCGATGACGTCAGGGTCTGCGGTCTTCGGGTGGGAAGGCAGTAGAGGGGTAGGGGCGATGTGGCCGATCCGAGGCCCTCCATTCAGTACGTTGGGCGTACTCCGAAGTACGCTGGGCGTACTCCTTCGGATAAGCCTCGTAATGCGTGCCAAAAACTTCAAAAATGCGTTACTTTCGCATACGAGCTCCGTTTTTGACGTTCTTTATATCTACGCGTAGGTGAGAATATACTCTACAACTTTCATTTAGACTTCATCGGCTAGTTTTGATTTTATTTTTAATTATATTTTATTTAATAGGCCGGGACCGGATAATTCCGTTAAAAATCCATAACTTCTTCATCCGATGTCCGTTTTCGTCTGTCTTTTTACCGTTGTACTAATATTGTAGAGGCCTTCAATTCTCGTTTAGGTTGCGTCGGCTAAAAATTGCTCGATCTTTATTTCGAGTTTTTAGCTGTCTACTGCTGTTCTGAAACGTAGAAAAATCATAACTTCCTCATACAAAGTCAGATTTGGGCGTTCTTTTTATGTACGATCACGGTTTAACATAATCTATGACTTTCGTTTAGATACCTAATGCTAAAAAGTTTTTTTTATTGAAGTTTCACTTTTTACGTTTAACAGTGTTTTACCGGTTGTGTCGCGGATTTTCGATTGGTCATAACTTCTTCGTATAACTCGGATTTGAGTGTTCTTTATATTTTTGGAAATCTTGACACGATATCTAACACTTTATGCATCCCAATTAAGATTTTAGAACACTTCATTTTTGACGCTATTTTCATTGCTTACAAAAAGTTCGTTATATTTGACTTTTTGATTGATACATTGACTTTTTGAATGCTACTGGTGCTGGAGTGATTATTTGCTTGTATGTAGATGACATGTTGATTTTTGGTACCGACCAAGATCAAATAGATGAAACAAAACAATTGTTGTCATCTAAATTCTCCATCAAGGACATAGGAAAGGTTGATGTAATTCTTGGCATAAGGATTAAGAGGGTGAACAAGGGCTTAGTACCGACTCAGAGTCATTATATTGAGAAAATTCTCAAACGGTTCAAATTTAGTGATTCTTCTCATGTGAGCACTCCTATGGATTCATGTATGAACGTAATGCCTAACACTAGCAATCCTATTACACAATTAGAACACTCTAAGGCTATTGGTAGCTTGATGTATGTAATGACCAGTACCAAACCTGATATAGCTTATGCTGTGGAAAAACTGAGCAGGTACTCTAGTAATCGTAGTGCTCAACATTAGCAAACAGTTAATAGATTTTTAAGTATCTCAAGGGAACCATGGATTATGCGTTGAGTTACTTGGAAAGTTCTTCGGTCATAGAAGGTCATTCGGATGCAAGTTGGATAACCAACATGGATGACCATTCCTCAACAACTAGTAGGGTGTTCTTGCTTGGGGAAGGTGCTATTCCTGGGCTTCCAAGAAGAAATCTCGCATTAAAATATCAACAATGGAATTTGAGTGTGTTGTGTTAGCAGCTGCTGGTAAAGAACCAATATGCCTAAGGAATTTAGTGTATGAAATTCCTTTGTCGTCAAAACCAATAGAACCAAAATTTATCCTTTGTGATAATGCAGCCACCTTGGCTAAGGCATATAGCCAACTTTATAATGACAAGTCTAGACACTTAAGTGTTAGACATAATATGATTAGAGAACTAATCATGAATACAATGATTTCGGTTGAGATTCTGAAATCGCAACAAAATTTGACATATCATTTGAGTATAGGTATGACAAGAGCCTTAGTATAAAAGTCTGTTATTGGGATGTAATTAAAGTTCATTTAATTGTGTAGTGGTGAGACACCCAATTCCCTTCTAATATGACATTAGGAGTTGAATTTAATGTGCAAAGCTCATACTTATAGATTGGAGCACGTAAATTATACATCCCAGGTATATGTTCGGTTATGTAGTTGACCAGGTTGAAGTTTAACTTCTTAATAATTCCTTTGATAAAACGATATGTGCATATATATATATATATATATATATATATATATATATATATATATATATATATATATATATATATATATATATATATATATATATATATATCAAGGTTGTAAAAATCGTTCGACGGTAGCTCGACGGTCGACTGGTGTTAAAGGATTAATCAGTCTTGGCGGGGATTAATCGGGGACCATAGATTATTAATAAAATATTAAAATTAATTAAATATTAATATATCTTAAGAAAAACAAGTACTTCAAAATTAGAAAATAAGAAAAATTGTAATTTGCAAATTTGGGAGTAAAAAAAAAAGTTGGTTTTTTGAATTTTTTTAAAAATTTTTTAATTTTTTTTTTGACATTTTTTTGACATTTTTCGACTTTCTTGACTTTTGTTGACTTTTGTTGACCGATTAATCCCGCCAAGGCCGATTAATCCCGCCAAGGCCGATTAATTCTAAATTTCCGATTAATGCCCTAATCCTCGACGGTTGGAGAACGCCAAACGATTAATCGACGATTAATCCCGATTTCTACAACCATGATATATATATATATATATATATATATATATATATATATATATATATATATATATATATATATATATATATATATATATATATGACAAAACTTCAAAAATGGTCCTTGTGGTTTCCGAAAATCTGAAGTTTAGTCCTTAATTTACGAAAACCTCACGGAGCGTTCATGTGGTTTCAAAACTTTTAACATATGGTCATTTTCGCTAACTCCGTTAGTTTTTGGCCGTTAAGTAAAGTGCATTTCTGTCTTTTCACTACTACATGGACCATTTATGAAGTTTTGTCTAATTAAAAAAAACATTTATTATTTAATATTAAAGGTCCCTCCCCCTCTCTCTTATTTTCCTCTCTCTCTCTCTCTCTCTCTCTCTCTCTCTCTCTCTCTCTCTCTCTCTCTCTCCCCATAAGACATAATACACCATCATCTTCTTCAAAACCCACGTCTTCTTCAAAACCCAGCTCACCCCTCTACATTTTTCTGCCAACACCCACCTCTCCACCTACTCTAACTACCGTTGTTCTCGTCCCTGCTACATCATCACCGTAGAACATCCAAAATCACCACTGGCAATAGTAACCCATTCTTGCTATCGCCAAACCCCTCGGTATAACCGTGAAACACGAGCTTCTCCACTCTACCATCTTTCCACGTCGTCGTCATCCCGTTACAACCCAACACCATCACCTACAACACCACAGGAAGAACATCATCACTACAACTACCTCGACCCGCCATCTTCTCCCTACAACCATTGTCATCATCTTCATAACAACAAGAAATCAACCCCCACTCACAGTTTCTTTCACACACAGACCTGCAAATCTGGGTTTCATTTTTAGTGGACCTTGGTCGTGGATTTTGGAGATTGTTCTCTAGAGGTAACAACAAAGATGATTTCAGATCAACAAAGTAGGGTACCGGTGTTGAGGGGTCTGCTTGATAAACTATGCAACTGGGTTTCTGGAATTGCAGGTTTCCGGTAGATTGAACATAAGTGATTGCAGGTTTGGACGAGTTGCATTAGCAAGTATCCCTCCACTGTATTCGAAATCTCTGTACCAAAATGTTTTTGTTGGTGGTGTGTGGACGTCGTTGCGAACTTCACAGCTTATTCTTAGAGCATATGGTGTTGCATTCATGGAAAGTCAAATAGTAGAGATTAGAATCAAAGCTAATGTAATGTAATACAAAAGAAATTTATGTTTCTTTTGCTGTCTAACATAAAGCATTATCAAGGTTTTCAATGAAATGGAGAAGCACACCAATTGGATACAAGTTGAATCGAACTTAGCAAGAAGTTAGGAAGATGATCGTTAGGATTGTTGACAAACTATAGCTCTACCTGTTCTTTCTCTACCTTAAAGGAAATATGCATTCGATCATTTGAGTTTGACCTCACATTCTTTTGTTTTGGATTCTAATAAAAAGTTGAGCTCATCGACAACATTACTCATATGCCCTCCTATATACTTGTTTCTTTTGTTTACTAAATTGAATATTTGAAGACAAGGATGGATCCAAAACATGTGCATAAAACAGATAAAAAAAGGGAAAACGAGTCTTGCACAACATATGTTCGATGAAATGCTCGAAAGAAAAAACCCATCAACGCCCTATTGGGCTGCTCCGGTAGCGTGGACGGTTGTTTAACATCCCCTGACATATGATCGGAAACTACCACAACTGTCAGTGATATCAATTCCTGCAACCGGTTCAATAACTCTCCGGTAAAGATTCACTGATGGGATTTTATTTTAGGTGTAATAGAGTCTCGATGTCTTTATATATATATATATATATATATATATATATATATATATATATATATATATAGAGAGAGAGTGTGGGACCTTTAATATTAAATATATATTTTTAAATAAGGCAAAACTTTATATATGGTCCCTGTGGTAGTGAAAAGACAGAAATGCCCTTTACTTAACTGCCAAATGTTTTGAAACCACAGGGACGATCCATGAGGTTTTTGTAATCTAAGGACTAAACTTAAGATTTTCAAAAACCACAAGGACCATCTTTTGAAGTTTTGTATATATATATATATATATATATATATATATATATATATATATAGGGTTAGGTTAATATGTTTCTTACATTTATTGTGTCGTAGAATGCACCAATAAGAATTTAGTAAAATTAAATAATTATTTAATTAAATAAAGATAGATAATAAGTAATTTCCATAATTGTATGTATATTAAATGATATCTATAATTATAATTCTCTTTTTATTGAAACTAATTAAATTCGTCATTAATGTTAGTAATAACATTCTTTTAGAATAAATTCATATCTACGTTTTTATGTAAGAGTTCGTTTTTTGTTTCAGGAATTACTCACTTAAAATACAATAAAGTTGTTTGCAATATGAAGAACGAGAGTGTATTCTACTAGATTACACTCTCATTCTGTTAGAATACATTTTCATTCTTCTAGATACGAATTAATTCTGAAAGAATATTATCGTTGACATTAATAACGAATTTAATTATTTTCCATAAAAATGAATTATAAGTATGAATATCATTTAATATACATATAGCTTTTACTAAATTTTTATTAGTGAATTCTAGCACAGAATAAATATGGGAAACATTTGAACCTATCATATTTTCTCTCTCTATATATATATATATATATATTCAGCCTGGAAAATTGTCATTTTTCGATCAAACTAACGTGCAACCTGTGATAATCCTGAGTTATGTTCCCTGGGTAAAAGAGTTTGACTGTATAATGCCAAATTCTCTGTCACGAAACTTGAAATAAAAAAAAATGAAAATAAAAACAAAAAAGTAAATAATTCCTAATTTTTTAAATGACTTTCACATATTCATTTCATTTAGGGAAAGTGATCGTTAGAATAAAAAAACAAAAAATGGAAATTGAAGCTGTCAGTCAATGAAAGTTGGTAAGGGCAATTTGTATATCGAGGGCTACTGATTCATATATCGAAATATAATGTTATTAAAGATGTAATTTGGTCTTGTGTAAGAAAATTCAGTATGACTTCACCAAACGCCAACAAAACATTTTTGTAATTATATGGCTACACATAAATTTTGATTTCAAAATTATGTTATATGGACAAATGTACACTGACAATTTAAATTAAATAAATAGACGGAATGGGTTTCATATAATATGATTCGTATATAAATAGTAGGATCCAAACGGTGAATATAATAATGTCGGTCATGAGGGATTTTGTTAAAAAAACATTCATATATATCAATATACATTCATACACAATATATATTGATACAGACATATATGTCCAGACCATCCTTCTTTAAGTCAACTTCATTCTCCATTTTAATGTATATATGTATAACCAAATACAGTAACTAATTAAGACTTATTACTTTGAAAAAGTTTCAATATTAGCTTTAATTATGATTTTAAAATAGTGTATAGATTTCAGTGAATATCAACCCCGATTAACATACATAATAGAAAAAACAGCAAACGGAAGTTAATTGCCAGTCTCGTCAAACATCTCTTTCTCCTCTCATTCTTCTCACTCCTCAACAATGGCAAGTCTCTGGCAAAGTGAGCTGGAGGTGAAGAATTAAGATTGATCATGAGTACACTTTAGGGAAAGGTGGTTCTCAGCAATGACAGGAGAGAGAGAGAGAGAGAGAGTGAGAGAGAGAGAGAGAGAGAGAGAGAGAGAGAGAGAGAGAGAGAGAGATTATAATTATAAACCCCATAATTATTATAAAAACAGTAGGGGTATACATAGGTAAAATTAAAGAGCTTCTTCTTCAATTCTTCCCAACAAGCAATTAACAGCATCAGCAATCTCATCGACTGTATTGAGCTGGCATCCATCCTCAAGCTGTCCAAAAAATTATATTCAATTAAAAGTTATTCCAACAATTCTTGTAATAAACATGAAAAATAATCAAATATTATTGTAAAAAACGTCAAAACTAACCTTGACACTAATACTGTAGAGTGCCATCTGATCAACGGTAGTAACATTGAGGTGGAGGACAGTAAGCCACATGCACTGAAGCCCAGCGACCATCTTCAAGAGCTGTCTATTGCGTTTCTTAGATAGTATTTTGAGGTTAGCATGGCTCTCTACCATTGTTACTTCAATCTCCGCCATTGCTGGTGGCCGGATATTAACGAGGGTGGCAGAGCCACCACTTTCGTTAACTGATGATCTAGTCGAGTATTGTGGGAATGTGAAGAAGTCGCCAAATGGTGGTGGTGGAGTAGAGTAGCCACTTTTATCATTAGGGTGTGGTTGATGCATGGTTCTCTTTTGTACCTCTAGGGTTTGTAGTTGTTGTTCTAGTTCCTTCACAAAGTTTATTGCTCCTCCAATTATTGACGCTTGATCACCCTAAAATTTTGTTGATTAACTTTTATAATGTATTTCAATTCAACTTTTATGGTTAATTACGAAATTTAATATAATATGCTTTGCAATTAGAGTCCACATATAATTAACGTCCGATAATCGAACAGATGTGCGGTCAGCTAAGAAGAAAAAAATTGTTAAATATATGATATATTTTTAGATAAAATCTAAAACATTTGGAAGCTTTTAAAACTTATAAAATCATATAAAATTAATTGTCTAAAACATGTCATTGATATTAAAAAGTGGTATTTTAATCAATTTGAAAAATTAAAAAGGAACTTTTTGTTACATGCTAATTGAAGTGACTTTTGAATTGAATTTTTTGTTTTAGTTAAAAGCCAAAATGTTATGCTGAACAAAAAAAATTTGAATTTTTTTTTAAAAGCTAAAATAAAAGCTCACAAAAGGTATATGAACGAGTCTTTAAGAGTTTTCATCATCTACAATTCAACATTCATTCAGTAAATATTTTATTTTGCTTCTAAATTATATTCGAACTTCAAACCATTAATAATTTTGGAATAGCTATGAAGATATTTGTAATGGTTTTATATTATTTTTATTGTTTTTTTTTTCTTTATTACTATTTTAACAATAAACAAAGTAATTTTTAATCTTTTACTATATTTTTTTAACAAAGACCGAACATAAGTTTTGCTTTTGGTTTTATTTGTATCCCATTAGATGTTTTTATATCATGAAATATATTTAAAATTGTATATGATGTACGCTAAATATAACAAATTAGACGTACGTATATGCTTAATTTATTATATACTAGTCTTTAATTTTTAATAAAACTAATAGATATGTGCTGTGTGGCACAAAGATTGAGAAAAAGACTGAATGATAGTAGATGCAAAATTATGTAAAGGATATTGTGATTTACGTATCATTTTATGATTCGATTCATTTTTTTTCTATTATACTGTCTACATCTAATTCTTTTTTTATTCGAATATATTTTTAAATATCAAGCTTGTTTTTTTCCAATCATATATCGTCGACATCCAAGCAACTATTTCCTCTTACGAAAACAGATCTGTGATCTTTATAGATTCATTGTATACGTATTGTTTTGAATTTATGTTATGAATATATATTGGAAATGTATATAGTACGAGAAAAAAACAATTGTTTTACCCTGATGTGACTCTGTCTGCTGTGTATTTTAAAGTAACACATTATATTCTCTAAATTAATTTCGAAAGTTTGTGATGTAACATTCCTTTTCCTTTAAAATAAAAGAAAATCAAATGGAGAATATCTATCATTTCCTTTTGGTATTATCGGTGGAAAAAATTAAAAAGGTAATGGAATGTATAGAAAAGAAATTAAGAGCTTTACCCTTTGAACATAAGAAGATGGCATCAGAGATCGGATTACAGCCAGATACTCGTTCATCTGCTTTCTGCGGTTGCGCTCAACCGTGATATGAGTCATTCTTTGACTCTCCATTTCCTCTTTGTTCTTCCCACTCTTCGTGCGCCTCCGCTTTCTCCTACCCACAGCGGCCACGGTAGTGGTGGCAACGGCTGCCACGTGTGATTCCATCATTATGTTGCAGTGAGAGGATAGTTCACCGGAAATCAACAGATCACCTCCGGCACTGCAGCCTGTGCAATCTTCCGTTGAAGAAGTAGTACCCCAGTGTTCCTTAGCATTAAAACTGTTGTGATTGTGAATCACTGAAGAAGATGAACAGTAATCCCAATTATTTGCATGGACATTGGCTGCTTCTTCATGACATCGATAATGGTTGTTTCTCTCCAGGAATCCACAAAAACTTCTATCTTCTTGTAACAAATAATCGTATTCCAAAATGCCAATCGGATCTTGTGGGCAATTTATTGTGTCTAGCGCCATTAGTTCACATGCATATGAACCCTAATCTTGACCTTGATCTTTCGTTTCTCTTTATAGCTGAGACGTTGACCACCTCAGAATGAAGTGGAAAATGACCAAAGGGTATAATATATATAGACGGAAAAAGATTGTTTCTTTTTTGACGTATGTTGGTGGGGTTTTCTGGGATAGGCCCTAAAAGTCGATTGAAAAACCAATTGTTAGGAGAAAGAACTGAAGAGAAGCACAAAGGGTTAAAGTATATGAACAAGAACCAAGAATACTCAAAAGATCCAAACGAATATCATCTCTCTCTCTCTCTCTCTCTCTCTCTCTCTCTCTCTACTTTTTGATGGTGAATAATGGAGAGGACGAGTGTGGATGTGGGTGTGAGTCGAATGTCTCTCTGTCTCTATAAAGAAGAAAAGAATCTACAGTATATGACACGTGACAACATAAGTCGGACTACTACAATTTTTCTGCTACATAAAACGGGGGGTTAGGGTGGGATGGGGTGGCGGTGGGGGCGGAAGAGGTGTGTAGAGAGAAAGAAAGAGACAGGGGCTATATGGATGCTGGTTTGATCTTCTTTGTAAGTACTAGGCCACTAGCAGTGTTTGATTATATAAAAGTCTTACTATCAATGTTATGTTAAAAGCTTTCTCCATGGTATTTAAATCTGGGTTTATAAACTTTGGTTAAGGACTTTTTTTAATATCACTCCACACACACTAAATATTACATTCATTTTTGTGTCTAACACTACAAGAAAACAAGGCTTTACCAACGATAGTTTTAGTGGCGGCAACAACTTTTAGCACTCACACGCAAGCAATTGTCGCCGCTAAAAACTATTGTCGTCGCTAAAGGTGTCGCCAGTAATACCTAAAGAACCAAATCTGCGTCAAACCTTTTAGACCCTATCCATCCGATCGAGTATCAAATCCAACGGCTTGGACTCCGTTTCGACTAAACCCAATAATGACGACGCAATACCGACGATTTTTGTCGCCGCTAATGTGAGAACAAGAATCAATGTGCAAAGACAATGTTTGAAAACTGAAATCTTGAGTTAATCTTTAAGATCAACGTCTGCTCTTAATATGAAGTTGCAGTCGAATCTGGTAAACTAGTTAAGACTTGAAGATAAATAATCAACAAAGTATTCAAGTAATAAATGAAGTAAACTTGATGATAATCAATGCAAAGATAATTTAAGAACAAGAAGAATGTTATGAAAGAACTTTGACCGGAAGGAAAGTTGAAAGTGATGTGAAGATAATAATTGTTATTCTTGGATTAATACTTCGATATCAACTCTTGAAACATTCGCTCCTTAAATAGTGAAGGAGGAACATAGTACCAACCATTAAAACATTATGAGGACTAGATAATGATCAGTGTTTGACAAACTGACATCTAAAAGATACACACGTTTAAGTCCTATGAACTGTTACATCAAAGTAAAGACAAAATGCATTAAATACATGTACAGACTTCTGACTTCTGAACATCTTGATCTCAGAATTGATCTGGCTTCGAAACTTCATCATATCTCGGACACAATCTGACTTCGGAACTTGATTGCTTGGGATTGCTAGAGATTCACTTTTCATGTATCAACAGCTAAAGATCGAAAAAAGGACGCGACATAAATTCCCTCCATAGTTGTCGCCACAATTGATAAGAGTCGATGCTAAAGGTTTTGAAGTCGCCAGTATTAACTGTCGTCAATATTCCTTGAGGCAGATAAGCAAAAATCGACGCCTCTCTTTCCGCTTTCAGCTTCTGATCTTCCATTTTGCTTTCATTTCTTCTTCCCCATTTCTTCGGCGACTCACACCATTGACCGATCCGTGCCAACGAGGAGCACCATGCCACTAGCATATAGAAGTAATGTTATCCTGAACACATAAATGATTGAGAGACCAAGGTAATCTCAGATCAAATATAATATGTTCTTATGAAGTTCCAGTCGAATCGGGTAAACCGGTTATGACTTGAAGATAAATAATCAACAAAGTATTCAAGTAATAAATGATATAAACTTGAGTATAATCAATGCAAAGATAATTTAAGAACAAGAAGAATGTTATGAAAGAACTTTGACTGGAAGGAAAGTTGAAAGTGATGTGAAGAGAATAATTGCTATTCTTGGATTAATACTTCAATATCAACTCTTGAAACATTCACTCCTTAAATGGTGAGGGAGGAAAATAGTACAAACCATTAAAACATTCTAAGGACTGAATAATGATTAGTGTTTGACAAACTGACATCTAAAAGATATACACATTTTAGTCCTATGAACTGTTACATAAAGAAAAGACAAAATACATTAAATGCATGTACAGACTTCTGACTTCTAAACATCTTGATCTCGGAATTGATTTGGCTTCAAAACTTCATCATATCTCGGACACAAGCTGACTTCGGAATTTGATTGCTTGGGATTGTTAGAGGTTCACTTTTCATGTATTAACAATCTCCCCCTAAGTGAACTTAGCAATCTCGTCTGCTTAGTTGACTTCTTATGTTATGAAATGGTAAGCAATGTAGAGCCAACTACGGACTTCCACATACCAGGCGAGATGATTGATAAACTTATTCTGCACATGCTCCGGAGCATCACTTTTGGCAGCATTGGCGATGAACTTCTGCAAAATGGTTGTAGGAACGAGATTCTTGTCCATGACTTGGAAGAACTCTTTCTTGTTGGTCTTCTTTCTCATATAGATGCATCCGAGTTCTAGTTCTTCAATATGTCCTTCTGCTAGAATCTGGGCTTCAGGAAGTTCACATGAAATTTTGGCCAACACTTTTTTAGTTCCAAACAAGTGTGCAAGCTCAATGTCGGATCTACATAATTCGGCTACATAATCGTTCAAAAAGTTGATTGTAGTACTGTATGTTGCGATGCTCATTTGATCATTTTGACAACTTCGGAAATGAGCAGCAATACTGAGAATATAATTTTGGTTGCTGGTTGGGAAATCTACATACGTGATGGTGATGGTGGTTTCTTTGTTCCGATTGATGTAATATTTGTACAACATACAATTCAGGTCGAACTTGCTTTGAACCTTTCTTCCAAACCCATCAATTTTTGTTATTCTCTTTCGAGACCACACTTTTTTTTTGAGGACGTGCGTTGACCGAGTAGAATGGCTTGAATCTATCTCTCTCTTCTCCCCCTATTGCTTCGGAAGGCCCTGGATCCGAGGCAAGTCGAGCTGTAGCTTGGACTTCGGACAAACTTTCGAATACTCTCTGGAAGCTCATGTTGATTTTCTTGGAGATAGCATCGTAGGCTTCAGCAGTGGGAGCTTGGGTTATCAGATGATCAAACAAGGTACCCAAGATGGAAAACATTTCGTCGAACTTGTTAGGAACATCAACGATGTTCCAGTAAGCTCGGATTAACTTGATGAGGACCTGTTGCATGATGAGATTAAGTTCATCCTTCTTCTGGATTTCTTTCTCTAACCTCTGGATCTGGTTCTCATGACGGACATGTGTTTGCTGAATCTGCTCATTTTTTGCTTTTATCATGTCGTCATGGATTTTCAACATAATGGAAATGGTAGAGATGTGATGATCCAAGTTGTCATTGTATTTTTGTTCGACTTCTTCCAAGGTGTGCTTGAATTGTAATGAGATGAGCTGATGAAGTTGAGCTGCTCGTTCAGTTTCGGAGGGGCTAAGTTGTTAAATCTTGGAAAGGAATTGGAAGATTACATCGAGCTTGGATTCGAGGCTGGAAACCTTTTCATCAAGCTTGGAGTCTAGCCGCGCCACTGATTTATCGAGTGATTCAACCATGGAGACAGCTGTAGCTACGTTATCTTGGAGTTCCAGAAGGGCAAATGGATCAGTGATATTTTCATATGATGATCCAGTGTCCGAGGAGGAACTCTCAGACTTATCATCATCACAATCTTTGTTGACTTGAGGTTCCGAAGGAGTGGGATTATTTTCTATTTGATTTCCTTGGGGAGGATTTGTTTAAGTTTCACCTCCTAGAGTTGCTTGGACTTGGTCATCGATTTGTATTTCTTCATCAACATGTTCCGAGGAAGATGACGTCAGTCCAAAATCGTATACATGCCTTGATGAAGAAGGCTTTTGCAGTGATTTGAATGAGGAGAAGAGTGGAGGAGCGCCAATGGAACCTCTATCAACATAAAACATAAACTCCGTTGAGTGATCTTCATCTGAGGGTGGTTGAAAGGCATCATGATGAGGAGACTTCGGAGGATCATCCGAGATGATTGTGGTTTGATATTGTTGGCTCAAAAATATGGTTTATACTTTGCTTTTCTAGGAAAATGTATTTTTATATCTAAGACCGTAAACAACTTGGTGTTTACGGCTGTATATGAGTTTACAGTTGTGTTTACGGCCGTGAACAGGTTTACGACCGTAAACCCATTCACGGCCCATGTCTACTATATATAGGGTGAGGAGTGAATATTGTAAAGTAAGTGAGGCAGAGAAGAAGAGCATGTTCTAAAAATGAGAAACAAGAGAGGAGCTTTAGTGTGTGTTAGTGTGTGTGAATCTTGTTTCCGGATCTTAATTCATATCAATTCATACAAGATTCATCATCTTCTTCTCCTAATTCTTCTTCATTTGATCTGGCATCATCCGTTTGATTGGGATTCCGCACCATCAAACAGATCTGATTGATACACATGCAGATTTAGGGACTTACAATTGGTATCAGAGCTTGGATTGTATCAATCATTTTTGTCAGATCTGGAGCTTATTTGATATTATTTTTGAAGGATTCATGCGTTTTTGGATAGATCTTGGCAAAATAAGGGGGGTTTGTTCTTCGTGTTTTTGATAAAAACGAGTTTTTGATCGAGTTTTGGAGCAAAAGGGTGAAAACCGCTATTTTTGGTCGTAACCAGCGAGGGGGTGGCGACGTTTACGGCCAGCAGCTAGGGTTTCTCGGAGTTTACGGCCTCGGTGTACAGCCGGAGTTTACGGCCTCGGAGTTTACAGCCTCGCCTCAGATTCGTGGTCAGCATCGCATAAGGTCCGAAGTTCGCACCGCATACACTTAAAAAATAGGGAATCAATTTTGGGGGTGTCGGGGATCGAACCAGGGTCTCCTGCCAACTCAACCAAGCGCCTTACCAGCTCAACTACATTGCAAGATGATATCCTCCTTCCAATTTTAATTCAAAAGCACTCCCTTTCGCAACTATTTTCGCAAAATTGACACTTTTAGCCCAAAATTCAAATTTCTTTTATTTTTAAATTCCATTTTCAACACAAAAATTTTAATTTTTAATTTTTGACTTTTAATTTTGACTTTTTACTTAAAATTTTGACTTTGACTTTTAAAGTTTGACCTGTGACTTTAAACTTTGACTTTCTCGTTTAACCTTCAAATTTTCAAATTTAGCTTTTCAGTTTGACTTTTTAAGTTTGACTTTTAAGTTTGACTTTTTAAATTTGACTTTTAAGGTTGACTTTTGAGTTTTTAGTTAAAGGGCATTTTTGATAAACAATGAGTTCTTCAAACACTAAAGTCAATGAAATTTCTTGTTCTCAAACATGCATTGATAAAGTTAAAAATTACTTGAGTATGTAGAATTATTGCGTAGAGAGAACGAGGACCTAAAATATGAAGGATATCAACTTAGTTAAGGACAGAAACCTCTAAAAGCTCAATTAGAAGCAAAAACAAATGATTTTAGAAAACTTCAGGAAGATTATAGCAGTAAATGTGCCAATTATAGATTTGTGACTAAACAACTTGCTGAGTTAACTGCTGAACTTGACACATTGAAAAATAAGTTTGAAAATGCAGATTTTACTTTTAGAAAATTTGATGTGTCGAGTGAAGTAGTTGCGTCAATGATGGAAAATAGTTTGAGATTTAAAAATAATCAGTCAAAGGGTTTAGGGTATGATAATGTGCCTCCTCCTTTTAATCACAACTATCAGTATAACCCTTTGACAAAAGAGGAAATGGACAGAGAGCCACATTTCAAATATGAATTTGTGTCAGGAGGTACTATTAATGTTGAAAGTACTAATGTTTCTACTTCTTCTGCAGATCAACCACTAAGTGATTGCAAGCAAGCAGTTGAAGAGAGTGTGTCTGATAATGAAATTGTATCAAAGTCTGATGACTTAAATTTTTTCGATATATTTGATGGTATCTTTGATAATTCTGCCGTGGATGTGCCAGAAAGTGTTAAGCTGAACGATTCTAATCCTTCTACTTCTTGTGCAGGTAAAGTAACGGAAGATGAGAACAAGGAGAAAACTATTGAACAAACCAATGTCTCCTTGAACTCTGAATCTATCGCTTCAAACTCAGTTGCTTCTGATCAACGTGCTGTTGAGAAATACAGGCCACCAAAACAAGCAAATCAGAGTGCCTGTTCCAAGTGTGCTCGTGGGAACAATAAGAGACAAGGCAAGGATACACCACCACGGGCAGGAAGAAACAACTCCTACGTGAAGAAACAGACTTGCTTTCACTGTGGAACACTTGGACACATTGCCAGAAATTGTCCGAATCGCGCATACATTCCCTACTATGCACAAGGGTGGCAGAACGCGCCAAGAGGGAGATTTTTCAAAAGAAACCCTTTGAGGCCATGTTCAGATAATGACGACTGGAACGCGCAAAAGGCCAAGAATCAAAATCCCAAGGGCAAGAAGGGAATGTCGGCCAAGAAGTCCAATCCAAGAGATGCTCCAGCAAAATCAAGACCGGTTAGGTCAAAGTCATCTCGACGATCGGCTTCCAGTTCAAAATCAAGTACCGAGGCACCCATCGGATCGAAAAAGAAATGGGTTAAACCCAACTACAGATGGGTACCAAAGGTTCAATCTCCCAAATCACCCAATGACTCTAATATTTCTTCATCTTCTGTTTGTGATAAACAGGATATGTCATGGGAGAGAGTACCGTGCAAGGATGACAAATGTCAACCCAGTATCAAAATGGATTGGGTTCCAAAGACCAACTGATCCCGCTCTGTGCTGGAGCAGCTATAGAGGCATATCATCAGACTTCGGTTTGTTGATAGTGGCTGTTCCAGGCACATGATAGGAGCCATCTCTCAACTGTACAACATTCAGAACTTTGTTTGAGAGTATGTGTCCTTTGCGGGAAAGGAAGAAAGGAAGGGATCACACATGGGGTTAGTGCTTAACGATGTGAAGAATTTTCGGATCTGTTATGAGATTATGCATGTTGTTCTCAGACTTTCTGGATGGAAATTCAATCGATGACTTACGGTTTGAGTTTTCTTCTCTATACTCCCGAGTTTATCTTACATTGATTCATTTCAAAGACAATTTTCTTTAATTTCCTTATATGTCTTTCTTTAGTAGGATTTTTTGGGAAGTGATATGAAGTCTAGTGCTAAAGGGCAATATGCAATTCGTGTAATGCACTAAAGCCGAATTGTCTAGACTTTGTATTCAATGTGCTGGTAGGAACAAAGGATTCAAAAGGAGTAGACATTGATTGACCTTGAAACGACTTGACTAATATGAACTTAGATAGTTTCATTTGGACTGACCATACGACGCTCGTGTAGATTGAGCAGTGATATAAACATGGGAACCTGCGAGATACACTAAAAGTTAATTATCTAGAATTGTGGCTCAACATTTCCTTGATGTATGGACTCATGTCCTTAATTCCGGTATTGATAGGGCAACTGGAGGGGTTCTGATAAAGTAGGTCTGTAGGAAATTATTTTCTTGCTTTCTATCTGTCAGCCATATGTTTCCTCCTCTGCGTGATTGGAAGAGATCCGACCTGGATTGTAACATATGCAACTCTAATTCTACGCACCTCCTTATCTATGAAATTCTTTCTATCTGTTAGCCATATGCTGTCCCTTCTGTGTGATCGGAAGATCCGACCTGGGACACATCATATGCAGCATTCTACCTCTCAATCCCTCTATCTCTGTTAGTCATATGTTGTTCCCTCTATGTGATTGGAAGACATCCGACCTGGGATACAACATATACACTTCTATATCTGACTTCTTTCTTAATCACTGAATACTCACCTAAAGTAAGGAGTTCTTTGGAAGTTCTTGATTACCGGGGTATATCGGGAAGTGGGAAACACGTTCTAGTACATCTAAAATTGAACCATTTAATAGGTTGTCTATGGATCTTGCTGCTTAATTTAAGTGGACAACAATATCCTTGGTCGTCGTCAGCTAAATGTTCATTTAAGAATATAGACCACACTGTCTTGTCACTTATAACCTGTCCATATTGTCAACATCCTTTGTGTTTAAGTGGACCACAATACCGGTGATTGACCAGATCTAAACATGCAGGTGTGTGCAGATAAACGATATTGGATTGCCTGACAACTATGATCCTAAATTTTTTTGTTTTTGTTAAATTTGTTCATAGTTTTCCTCTATGCACAAATTTAGGGGGAGAATTTAAAAAAAAATTAAAAAATCAAACAAAAATCAGAAAATTAAAAATCCAAAAATAGTGTTATTTCTGTTTTATTTCTTGTTAAGAAAAATCAAAAATCCAAAAATAGTGTTATTTCCGTTTTATTTCTTGTGTGCTAAGTTTTATTTTAGTTTTGTTTCTATTTTTAGCTTTGTTTGTCTTGAAAAGTGAATTAAGATGTAGATGAGACTCGTGGAGACTGTATCAAAAATTTCTGAGCCAAGACTTCATCCGTGAGTGTCGAAGAATTTTAATTCAAAGGAGTAAGAAATGAAGATTATTCTTTCAACATTCAATCCTTCAACCCCAGAAGCAAGGTCAAGCTGTAATTGAAGATTTTGTGACAGATTTCATTGAAGCCTCCTCAATCAATTTTCTGCTATCTTGTAGCTGTTGAAGTGATCCATAAGTTTCGTTCTCTATTCTCTCTGAAGATTCTCATGCCGAAAGAGAAATTTTCAGGAATCTTTTCAAGAAGCCTCCTCACCCAACGTGCGTTCAATGCCAAATTCTGAAGAAAAGCCCAAGTGCTCAAGATGGAGTCATTTATTGAAGATTCATCGTGTTCATCTTGAAGCTGTGAAGAATTTGAAGATTAATGCTGTCACACCCCCAACCCAGAATGGCGGAAACATTCGGGGATGGGTGACTTCACGTAGTATCATAACAGTTGAATATTGTAAAGAAAGTAAACACAACCATCATAAATATAATAAAAACTTACATTGTTGCGTGTAATACATGTTTCAAAAGAATATTACAAATATGATGATTTAAAATGTTTTGATAATAGACGCCTTAGCGTTCCTTCTCCAAAAGCTGATGGTTACCTGTATTACTGATTCCCTGAGAAAGACAAGTAGTTTTGAAAAAGTGTCAACAATTAAGTTGGTGAGTTCATAAGCGTTTTTGTACTGAAATTTGTATGTCCTTTAGTAAACATAACTGAACGTGTTTTCCAGAAAATCAAATATTTTCTACATATAGTTTGAAAAAGTTCCAAAGGTTGGAGTGCTATAGTATCTTTCGTGCTTAAAATGGTGAAAGTGTATTTATACTCAAATATTGTATTTACTGAATGCATTCAAGAGTCTCGTAAATCAAACTTATTTTAATACTTCTGTGTGAGTTTTATAACCATGCTATTGACCCAGACTGCCTGTAACAACGTTCTTCAAGCGTTGTAGTGTTATGACGTTTGTCACCCCAGACCTGCCGGTCTAACTGTAGCTAACAGTTTAGGTTCGGGATTGTCAATCCCGTATAGATCTATACACAAGTATCACGCTCTCCCTCCAAGAGATTATGGCTTATAATACAGGACTTGAAATGCGTACTTGTGAGTACGTTGAAGTTGAATGTCTCACAACACTTAGTATTAATAGATTTACGAAAAGAAAAGTCTATATTTCATGTAGATGAAAGTATTTCATTTTCACAATGTTTACGTCAAGATGTAATGAATAACCTGTAAACTATACCCATTATAGTTTTTCCAAAAGTGTGTTCCATTCGGTGATAAAAACTTGGTGTAATATCAACTTTGCATGTGAAGTGTAACATTGATATTAATGTTGTTTAATCATCCATAAACAAAATCTAGATAAAGTATTTGAAAACATTTCTAACGACGTGTATTTTTAAGTGTGAGTTTATCTCGTGTTTCACTTGTATTCCCCCCCCCCCAAAACATGAAAAACACGTGAAAATGTAGGGGTATGAACTCACCTGGAAAGTGTGGTGATTTGAAGAAAACGAGTTTTTCTCGGGCAGCACTTCGACCGGGAAGTGGTAAGTTTCTCGGGATTCTCGGCGCTTTGGACCTTCGTCGGGGCTTGGATATGTAACCGGGGTGTCGGGGTCGTCTCGGGGTGCTAAATGTGGAGTAGAACTGAGAGAGAAAAGGGAAATGAGCAATGAGAGTCGGAACCCTCGCATGCTATTTATAAGGAGAATTCTCAGGATTCACGTCGTGAGCATGGGATGGCTCACGTCGTGAGTTTGGCCCGTAGACGCGACGACTGGTGGTCTAGCTCTGGCACACATCAGTCATAGACTCACGTCGTGAGTCTCTCTTGCTCACGTCGTGAGTTTCGGATAAGGTTGGTGTGCGTGCCTCGAACTTCCGAAATTCATATCTCTCGCATACGAGCTCCGATTTCGACGTTCTTTATATCCACGCGTAGGTGAGAATATACTCTACGACTTTCGTTTAGACTCCGTCGGCTAATTTTGAAT
The DNA here is from genome assembly GCF_052849685.1 of Lactuca virosa. Classification (NCBI taxonomy): domain Eukaryota; kingdom Viridiplantae; phylum Streptophyta; class Magnoliopsida; order Asterales; family Asteraceae; genus Lactuca; species Lactuca virosa. The sequence continues at coordinate 274,390,688 of NC_136434.1, read as the reverse complement.
TTAATTTTTAATATTATATTGTAAGTAGGCCGGGACAGGATAATTCCGTTAAAAATCCATAACTTCTTCATCCGATGTCCGTTTTCGTCTGTCTTTTCACCGTTGTACTACTATTGTCGAGACCTTCAATTCTCGTTTAGGTTGCGTCGGCTAAAAACTGCTTGATCTTTATTTCGAGTTTTTAGCTGTCTACTGCTGTTCTGAAACTTTAGAAAAATCATAACTTCCTCATACGAAGTCAGATTTGGGTGTTCTTTTTATGTATTCTCATGGTTTAACATAATCTACGACTTTCATTTAGATACCTAAGTCTAAAAAGTATTTTATTGAAGTTTCACTTTTACGCTTAACGGTGTTTTACTGGTTGTGTCGCGGATTTTCGATTGGTCATAACTTCTTCGTTATAACTCGGATTTGGGTGTTCTTTATATATTTGGAAACCTTGACAATATTATTAACATTTTATGCAACCCAAATGAGACTTTTGAACACTTCATTTTTGACGCCATTTTATTACATCAAAAATAGTTTAATATTATCTGACTTTTTGAACATTACATTGACTTGAAATATCGGGTTGTCACATCATCCCTCCGTTAGAGGGAATTTCATCCCGAAATTTAATCTAAGACAGGGTTTATGGAGTAGGAAAAAGATGTGGGTACTTTTGTTTCATCTGATCCTCGCGCTCCCAGGTGTATTCAGGTCCTTTCTTGGCATTCCAACGGACCTTCACAATGGATATGCGACTTTGTTTAGTTCTTTTAACTTCCTGATCCATGATTTCTACAGGCTCTTCCACGAAGTGGAGACTCTCGTTGATTTCAATTTCGTCCAGAGGGATGACGAGGGTCTCATCGGACAAGCACTTCTTTAGGTTCGACACGTGAAAGGTAGGGTGTACGTTATTGAGTTCCTGCGGTAATCGAAGTTTGTATGCCACCGGGCCGATCCTGGCAAGGATCTCGAATGGTCCGATATACCTAGGGTTGAGCTTCCCACGTTTTCCAAAACGTATCAAACCCTTCCAGGGGGAGACTTTCAATAGTACCCGGTCCCCAACCTGGAATTCCAAGGGTTTCCGTCTTTTATCCGCATAACTCTTTTGTCTGTCTCTTGAAGCTTTTAATCGTTCTCGGATTTGGACGATCTTCTCAGTAGTTTCTCTTATGATTTCCGGGCCAGTGAGAGTGCTGTCTGGTACTTGACTTCTTGCTAGTTGCGTGTCGCCCACTTCAGCCCAGCACATAGGTGATCTGCACTTACGGCCGTAGAGGGCTTCGAATGGAGCAACTTTGATGCTAGTGTGATAGCTGTTGTTGTACGAGAACTCGATCAATGGTAAATGGGTATCCCAAGCCTTACCAAAGTCTATCACACAAGCTCTTAGCATGTCCTCTAACGTTTGAATGGTCCTTTCACTCTGCCCGTCTGTCTGTGGGTGGTAGGTTGTACTTATGTCCAGCTTAGTTCCGATAGCTTTATGCAACGACTGCCAGAATCGTGATGTGAATCGGCTATCTCTATCGGAGATAATATATATCGGTACTCCGTGAAGGCACACTATCTCTTTAATGTAGGTCCTTGTCAGCTTCTCCAGTTTGTCTGTTTCTTTGATTGGTAGGAAGTGCGCGGATTTGGTTAACCTGTCGACGATCACCCAGATGGTGTCGAGTCCGCTTGTCGTCTTGGGTAACTTGGTTATGAAGTCCATGGTTATCCGCTCCCACTTCCACTCAGGTATCTCTGGCTGTTGAAGTAGTCCCGAGGGCTTTTGATATTCTACCTTAACCTTGGCGCAAGTCAGGCACTTGCGCACAAAGGTAGCTATTTCGGCTTTCATGTTCGGCCACCAATACAACCTCTTGAGGTCTAAGTACATCTTGTCTGAGCCGGGATGTACGGAGTAGCGAGTTTTATGAGCTTCGTTCATGACAACATCCCTGAATCCACCAAATTTCGGTGTCCAGATCCAGTTCATAAGGCAACGAACTCCGTCATCCCTGACTTCAAGGTTTTTGTCCATTCCTCTCAATGCTTCACCTGCCACGTTCTCTGGCCTCAAGGCTTCTTCCTGTGCTTCTTTGATTTGTGCGGACAGGTGTGAGTGGATGGTCATGGTTAATGCTCTTAATGGGCGACCCGAGTACTCCTTTCTACTCAAAGCGTCTGCAACCACGTTGGCTTTTCCGGGGTGATAACGAATTTCACATTCGTAATCATTTAGTAATTCCACCCACCGTCTTTGTCTCATGTTGAGTTCTTTCTGATTGAGGATATGCTGGAGGCTTTTGTGATCGGTGAAGATGGTGCACTTGGTACCGTAAAGGTAATGCCTCCAGATTTTTAGGGCGAACACTACTGCTCCCTATTCGAGGTCGTGCGTCGTGTAGTTTACCTCGTGCGTCTTCCGTTGTCTTGAGGCGTAGGCGATGACCTTCCCTCGTTGCATCAAGACACATCCAAGTCCCTAGTTTGACGCATCACAATAGACCACGAAGTCTTCTGTTCCTTCTGGCAAAGATAATATAGGTGCGCTGCATAGGGCTCACTTTAGTGTTTGGAATGCAACGTCTTGTTTTTCTCCCCAGCTGAAGGTTACACCCTTCTGAGTCAGGGTGGTAAGTGGCTTAGCAATCTTCAAAAAGTTTTGTATGAACCTTCGGTAATACCCAGCAAGGCCCAAGAATTGTCGGATTTCCGTTGGAGTCCTTGGAGTTGTCCAGTTCTCGATTGCCTTGATTTTGGAAGGGTCCACGTGTATCCCCTCCTTGCTAACCACGTGACCTAGGAAATCTACTTTCCGAATCCAAAATTCGCACTTTGAGAATTTTTCTTAAAGCTTCTCTGTCCTTAATGTTTCGAAGACCTGTCGGAGGTGTTGGCTATGTTCCTCCTTGCTCCTTGAATAGATGAGTATATCATCTATGAACACGATCACAAATTTGTCCAGGAAAGGACGACAAACTCGGTTCATCAAGTCCATGAACACTGCCGGTGCATTTGTCAATCCAAAGGGAATCACTACAAACTCGTAGTGACCATAGCGAGTCCGGAATGCCGTTTTGGGAATATCTCCTTCTAGAACTCGCAGCTGGTGGTACCCAGATCTTAGATCGATCTTTGAGAAGTAGCTCGCTCCTTGTAGTTGGTCGAATAGATCGTCTATGCGCGGTAAGGGATATCGGTTCTTGATCGTGAGTTTGTTCAACTCTTGGTAATCGATGCACATGCGAAAAGATCCGTCCTTCTTCTTTACGAACAGGACTGGCGCTCCCCAAGGTGAGAAGCTCGGTCTGATGAATCCCTTGCTTAGAAGTTCATTCAACTGGCTGGATAAGTCCTGCATTTCAGCCGGTGCTAGATGGTACGGCGATTTTGCTACTGGGGTAGCTCCGGGGATCAAGTCGATCCTGAACTCGACTTGACGTTCTGGTGGGACTCCTGGAAGATCTTCTGGGAAATCATCTGGGAAATTTCAGACTTCCGGAATGTCTTTAATGTCTTTCACTTCTCGTTTCTTGTCTACCACGTGGGCTAGAAAGGCATGATATTCTTTGCGAAGGTATTTTTGGGCTTTGACGCAAGAGATGATTTGTAAATTTGTACCAGGTTTGTCACCATAAATGATAAGAGTTTTGCCGCTTGGCAGATTGAGGCGAACGACCCTTTCGTGACAAAGTATATCGGCATGGTGAAGGCTTAACCAGTCCATACCGATGATGACATCAAAACTTCTTATAGTAATCAACATAAGATCGATTTGGAACGAGTGTTCATTTAAATTTAACGTACAGCCTATGTACATATCGTTTGCGCTTTCCGTTTTACCGTTTGCCATTTCTACTGTGAATATTTTATTGAGTGCTTGGGGTTTTTGATTAAGTAAGTGTTTGACTTTATGACTCACGAAACTTCTCTCCGCACCACAGTCAAAGAGTATGCATGCATAAATGTGGTTGAGGAGAAATGTACCCGTAACCACTGTGGGATCGGCTATTGCCTCGTTCTGCCCTATTGCCAGCACTCTTCCTACACCCCCAACATTCTTTGCCTTATGGCAATCCCTCTTGTAGTGCCCAGTTTCCCCACACCCATAACATGCCTGGCTCACTCCAGCACCAGGAACTTGGGTGATTGGTCGCGCCGGTGCCCTACAGAAACGGGTAATGTGCCCTTTCCTGTCGCAGTTTTTATAGTGCATCTCCCTGCAATTCCCGTTGTGATGGTAATTACATTTGTTGCACTTTGGTAGGTTCCCAGCATATTGTTTTACCGGCGTAGGGGTAACAGGGACAGCAGTGGGGGCAGTAGCAGCATGGACCACCACTATTTGTTTCTTTGAAGGTTCTTGTGAAGTTTGACCTTTCCTTTTGTTCCAAAACTTCTTATTCTTGTTGTTGTTGGCATTGCTGTTATTGTTGTTGCTTCCTTTGGTTGGTTCCGGGACGATGGTCGTGACATCTTGGCAGACCGCATGATCGATGAGGGACTGTGCCAGTTGTTTGGCACTGTCGAACGTCGTGGGTTTGGAAGCTAGCACACTTCCTCGAAGCTGGGGCGATAGCCCCCAAATATACCTTTCCACCTTCTTGCTTTCTAGGGCCATCATCCCTGGGCAAAGTATTGTCAAATCACTGAACCTATTCGTATAGGTTGTGATGTCCGAGCCTACCATAGTCAATTCCCAAAGTTCCTGTTCAAGTTTCTGAATCTCGCCCCTTGGGCAGTACTCTCGTAATAGCATTTGCTTGAGGTTCTCACAACCCATGGAGTTTGCAACCACCAGAGTTAGTGACTTGACGTGGCCATTCCACCACGTTAGGGCTCGTTCGGAGAAAGTACAGGCGGCAAATTTTACTTTGCTCTCTTCGGGGCATGAGCATATCTCGAACACAGCTTGCGTTTTCTCTATCCATTGGGATAGAGCCATCACTCCCCTGGTTCCATTAAAGGGGATGGGTTTGCTGTTGGAGAAGTCTTTGTAAGTACATTCCCCGGAACGACTCTGGCTTTGGCCATTTGTAGAGCTGTTTATTCCTCCTCCTGATCTGTTGTTACTCATTTGTGCCATTGCTGCGGTTACGGCAGCTGTTACAGCAGCCTGAATGGTAGCAGCATCCATCGACGGAGGGGGTGGTGGAGGTGGTGTTGGTGTTCCTGTATTATTGAAGCGTCGAGGATTTCTTCTTGGTGGCATGATTCTGCCAGAAGTTAAGAGATGAATCCTTGATAAGTCATTAGAATGATTATGGAAGGTTTTAGTATTATAAGTTTTGGTTCTGAACATTTCTGGTTTTTGCATGTTAATGGAAACTTTCAAAAATAAGTGTATGATTCTTTTAAGAATTAAATGGAATACTCAAGGAAATAATAAATGCATGTCAATTTCATTGATATTAGTATATGATACAACGATCAGGAAAATCTGACCTTTTTTATAGGTCTAGGATACATCAATGAAAATGGGAAAATTTGACAGCATTCCGGCCTCCGAATTGTGTACTCACAATCCGTCGGGTTTACATTTATACAAGAAAAGGTAACACCAACACTTAGCCGATATGTATAAATATAGCGCCAGTAGTACGCGCTCTACTCCGAGCGGGTAGCACGCTGCGGACCATGGTATGTGGTTGTGGATGCCTTAGCTCGGGCTACTTGACGTTCAGCCTCGATGACGCGCCTTTCCAATGCGACTTGGCTTCTACGGAATTCCCTTACCTCAGCTCTAGTAGCAGTGATGTCCTTCTGTAGGGAAAAGGTGTGCTCTATTGCCCGCTCATGTTCTTCGTCCAGACGACGAAGACGCACCGTAGTGACAGCAGCGGTGGCCCCAATGTCCAACAGTTGGCTGGCATTCACTCTTGCTTGCTTGCCTTGGTTGGAAATGCGACGAACCATGACAGGGAGTGCTCTGTCAGCTGAACCCCCGTTGCTGAGGTTATAAAAGCCTCGTGCCATGCCGTAGGGTGGGCGTTGCCCTTGTTCCCTGCTCCATCGCTTCAGATCCACAGCCCAGTGGGGCGTCGGGCCCTGAAAGTTCCTTTGGGGATTTGCTGCTCCTCAGGATGGATTGTAGATCTCGGGCTCCGTGTCAGTGCTCCCACCATCTCCTTCCTCTTTTGATTCTTCATTTGGGTCTTCCTCGGGATCCTCTTCGGTATCCTCTTCTGGCTCCTCTTCGGGAATCTCTTCGGGATCTTCCTCTGGGTCCTCTTCAATCCAGCCTCCGTTACCCTGGTTAGGGTAGTAGGGATCCCCGGGGATGTGAAATCCTGCCATTTTGTCTAGTCGAGAAATAGAGGCAAGAGAATTTTTATAAAAGCTCGGGAGTAAAAAGGAAATTTTTGATAAATAAAATTTTAATTTATTTGATGGTTTCCTAAATTTAACTAAATATCGAGGTTTGCACGATTACTATAGCTCTTATGGTTTTATAAAATACTCCTATAGTATTTCAAATTTGTAAGTTTGATTCAAGTATTTTCTTTGGTAAGTTTTCGACTTGTTGCTCATTACGACCATTCCTCGACATACGTTGGTCATATCCAGGATAAATATAGTTGATCAGACTATATTTATTCTCGATTTGATTACATACCCCGAGACCTAGTCGTAGTGTCGCAACTTGTCTTAATACTTTTATAAAATTGTTGCTATGATACGAGACCGATGCATGCGTGTATTTATACTTTTAATAAAAAAAAATATATATATCATTATAATTTATTAAAAGTATCGTTTATGAAAAACGTTTGGTCAGAGGGTTTTTGGTCCCTTTGCATTTATAGTTTGTATATCTTATGTGGTTTGATATACTTAGTTCACTATAAACAATGCTCTGATACCAATCTGTCACACCCCCAAACCAGAATGGCGGAAACATTCGGGGATGGGTGACTTAACGTAGTATCATAACAGTTGAATATTGTAAAGAAAGTAAACACAGCCATCATAAATATAATAAAAACTTACATTGTTGCGTGTAATACATGTTTCAAAAGAATATTACAAATATGCTGATTTAAAATGTTTTGATAATAGACGCCTTAGCGTTCCTTCTCCAAAAGCTGATGGTTACCTGTATTACTGATTCCCTGAGAAATACAAGTAGTTTTGAAAAAGTGTCAACATTTAAGTTGGTGAGTTCATAAGCGTTTTTGTACTGAAATTTGTATGATCTTTAGTAAAAATAACTGAACGTGTTTTCTAGAAAATCCAATATTTTCTACATATAGTTTGGAAAAGTTCCAAAGGTTGGAGTGCTATAGTATCTTTCGTGCTTAAAATGGTGAAAGTGTATTTATACTCAAATAATGTATTTACTGAATGCATTCAAGAGTCTCGTAAATCAAACTTATTTTAATACTTCCGTGTGAGTTTTATAACCATGCTATTGACCCAGACTGCCTGTAACAACGTTCTTCAGGCATTGTAGTGTTATGACGTTTGTCGCCCCAGACCTGCCGGTCTAACTGTAGCTAACAGTTTAGGTGCGGGATTGTCAATCCCGTATAGATCTATACACAAGTATCACGCTCTCCCTCCAAGAGATTATGGTTTATAATACAGGACTTGAAATGCGTACTTGTGAGTACGTTGAAGTTGAATGTCTCACAACACTTAGTATTAATAGATTTACGAAAAGAAAAGTCTATATTTCATGTAGATGAAAGTATTTCATTTTCACAATGTTTACGTAAAGATGTAATGAATAACCCGTAAACTATACCCATTATAGTTTTTCCAAAAGTGTGTTCCATTCGGTGATAAAAACTTGGTGTAATATCAACTTTGCATGTGAAGTGTAACATTGGTATTAATGTTGTTTAATCATCCATAAACAAAATCTAGATAAAGTATTTGAAAACATTTCTAACGACGTGTATTTTGAAGTGTGAGTTTATCTCGTGTTTCACTTGTATTCCCCCCCCCCCCCCTAAAACATGAAAAACACGTGAAAATGTAGGGGTATGAACTCACCTGGAAAGTGTGGTGATTTGAAGAAAACGAGTTTTTCTCAGGCAGCACTTCGACCGGGAAGTGGTAAGTTTCTCGGGATTCTTGGCGCTTCGGACCTTCGTCGGGGCTTGAATATGTAACCGGGGTGTCGGGGTCATCTCGGGGTGCTAAATGTGGAGTAGAACTGAGAGAGAAAAGGGAAATGAGCAATGAGAGTCGGAACCCTCACATGCTATTTATAGGGTGAATTCTCAGGATTCATGTCGTGAGCATGGGATGGCTCACGTCGTGAGTTTGGCCCGTAGACGCGATGACTGGTGGTCTAGCTCTGGCACACATCAGTCATAGACTCACGTCGTGAGTCTCTCTTGCTCACGTCGTGAGTTTCGGATAAGGTTGGTGTGCGTGCCTCGAACTTCCGAAATTCATATCTCTCGCATACAAGCTCCGATTTCGAAGTTCTTTATATCCACGCGTAGGTGAGAATATACTCTACGACTTTCATTTAGACTCCGTCGGCTAATTTTGAATTTAATTTTTAATATTATATTTTAAGTAGGCCGGGACAGGATAATTCCGTTAAAAATGCATAACTTCTTCATCCGATGTCCGTTTTCGTCTGTCTTTTCACCGTTGTACTACTATTGTCGAGACCTTCAATTCTCGTTTAGGTTGCGTCGGCTAAAAATCGCTCAATCTTTATTTCGAGTTTTTAGCTGTCTACTGCTGTTCTGAAACTTTAGAAAAATCATAACTTCCTCATACGAAGTTAGATTTGGGTGTTCTTTTTATGTATTCTCATGGTTTAACATAATCTACGACTTTCGTTTAGATACCTAAGGCTAAAAAGTATTTTATTGAAGTTTCACTTTTACGCTTAACGGTGTTTTACCGGTTGTGTCGCGGATTTTCGATTGGTCATAACTTCTTCGTTATAACTCGGATTTGGGTGTTCTTTATATATTTGGAAACCTTGACAATATATCTAACATTTTATGCAACCCAAATGAGACTTTAGAACACTTCATTTTTGACACCATTTTATTACATCAAAAATAGTTTAATATTATCTGACTTTTTGAACATTACATTGACTTGAAATATCGGGTTGTCACAAATGCTAAAGCCAAGCTCCCAATGAAGATTGACAAGAAAAGCCTGCCACTTTTTAGGGGGAGTTGGTTGGGTCAATTAGAAAAGAAAACTATAAACCAAGGGGGGGATTGTTGGGTCAAAAATATGGTTTATACTATGCTTTTCTAGGAAAATGTATTTTTATGTCTAGGACCGTAAACAACTTGGTGTTTACGACTGTATATGAGTTTACGGTTGTGTTTACAGTCGTGAACAGGTTTACGGCCGTAAACCCATTCACGACCCATGTCTACTATATATAGGGTGAGGAGTGAATATTGTAAAGTAAGTGAGGCAGAGAAGAGGAGCATGTTCTAGAGAGAGAAACAAGAGAGGAGCTTTAGTGTGTGTTAGTGTGTGTGAATCTTGTATCTGGATCTTAATTCATATCAATTCATACAAGATTCATCATCTTCTTCTCCTAATTCTTCTTCATTTGATCTGGCATTATCCGTTTGATTGGGATTCCGCACCATCAAACGGATCTGATGGATACACAAGCAGATTTAGGGACTTACAGATGAGCTTATCCTATTGTAAATTCTTGATTTGTGACTTCGTCTGTGGGAGCAACAAATGGCAGGTTGCTCTGAATTGCATGTTTTCTCGTGGAAATGAGAGTTGATTCAAGTTGAGCACGAGTTAGCTTAGGATCTCTAATGTGAGACCTATTAACCAAATCAATCCAATCTTCATCAGTAGAACCTGGTCGTCCATTACCAGAACTATGTATCAGACCAGTTGGGGCTATAGAAGTTGGAAGGACAACTCCAGCTTCCATGAGCTTAGGATCCGAGGTAGGCCCTTCTGATCGTGCTTGTGTTGACGAAAATGGGATTTCCGAGATGTCACGTTGGTTTGTTCCAGGGGGGGGGATCAAGGAACTTTGTTCAATATCTGCATCATCTTTTTAGGAAGATGAGGGTGGCTCATGTGGAGACTCCCCGTGAGTGTGTGAAAGTGGTATTGAAGCTCCGAAGGATACTTCAGAAGAGTGGCCTGGAAAGGTAATTGGATGACTAGAGTCAGTCAAAATGTTAGTATGTGATTCCTTCTGAGAAGAACCACTGACTTTGGCTCTCTTTTTGGTTTGAGCTTTGGTAGGAGAGGTTTCACATTTAGCTGCCTTTTTCTTTTTGCAACCAGTCGAAACTGGTTTGACCACATCCGAGGGCTGATCAACAGAGACTAGGGCAGACCGTGTTGGGTCATACACAGTCGAAGTCTCTAAGTGTTGTTTTAAGAAAAGAGAATCAGATGGAAGAATGACCAAGATGTGTTGTGGCAATATACGAGTGGGTCCGAAAGTCGATTGGTCCGAAAGTTGAATGGTTCGGAAGCCGATTGGTTCTGTGTTGATTGGGATTGGCTCTTTTCTCCCTCAGTATATTTGTTGAAGTATAAGAGCCCAGAACCTCAGACTTGAAATCTCGTGTGGCTTCCTCTTGATGGCAAACTTCCGAAAGTCTTGCCAGATGACCTCGGTTAGATCGACAACGTTGGTCCTTCCTGAGTAAATGCTATAAACAACATACAACCAGTCTTTGCTTATTGTATATGTGCCGCCATGTTTTACTGAAAGGCCTCGAAGAATAAGGTGCATCAACACGGTCCAAAGGCAGAGAACTACTGATTTCTTGAACTTCTTATCCTTAAACTCTTCAATGTACCCAATTTCGTTGAGGAACGTCTGGAACTCTTCAGACGTAGGTTCTTGCACTTGAAAACCCTTGGGGTTTTCTGGAATTCCAATGGCTTTGAGGAATGTTTTCTTTGTAACATGAACAATTCGATCGCCAATAATTTTTGTTTCCAAAACACCGTCTTGAATCGTGATTCTCTCGAAGGTAGTGAGAAGGGTGCGTAGAGGGATTTGAGGGTTTGGGGTTTTGGTGAGTGGAATGTCAATGGGGTGATGTGAGATGAACTCGATCATCACTCGAATGGATTCGTTATAATCCATAGGATCGAGTGAGAAAACTTGGGTTGCTTCGTGAAGGATTGGTTCTGTGGATAAAGATGAAGCGGAACTTTTCGAAGATTTCTTCTTGGAGACTGTTTTGGGAATTTCTGGGACATTTTGAGGTATCAGAGTATGCTTGTAGAAGGAAACTTTCATTTGCTGGATACCAAATTCCGAGACTCTTTATACCTTTGAGGTATGAGAATATTTGCTTGACTGCCAAAAGAGGAGACATCTTTGAATTGACCTGGAATTTTGCACATAGGCATGTGGAGAACATGATGTGTGAACGACTTGATGTAAGATAGAGTAGCGATCCAATCATTCCTATGTACTTATTTTGATCAACAGCAACACCTGATGGGTCCGAGAAGATCTTGTGTGTGTAACCCATAAGAACCTTTGTAGAGGTACATGTGTCCATTGAATACTTTTTGAGAAGCTTGGAAATGTATTTTTCTTGGTGAATAAATATTCCTCTGTTGTTTTTCTTGACTTGGAGTCCGAAGAAGAAACTTAATTCACGATTCATGCTCATTTGGAATCGACTAACCATTAACTCGGCAAAATCAACCACCATTGATGAATCTGTGGATCCAAAAATGATATCGTCAACGTAGATTTGGACTAACATGAGGTTGATTCCATTTGATCTTCGGAATAAGGTAGGATCGAGAATTCCTCTATGAAAACCGAAACACTTAAGGAAGTTGATGGGAGTATCGTACCAGGTGCGAGGAGCTAGCTTGAGGCCATAAACAGCTTTCCGGTGTTTGTAGCAATAGTTTGGATAAGAAATATTGAAAAAACCGGGAGGCTATTGGAGATACACTTTAGTATCCAATTCATCATTGATAAAAAGCATTTTTGACGTCCATTTGGTAAACCTTAAAGCCTTTCTGAGTTGCATAAGCAAGAAAGATTCTAATGGTTTCAAGACGAGAAACAGGAGCAAAGGTCTCGTCATAATCAAGTCCTTCAATCTGAGTGAATCCTTTGGCCACCAATCTTGCTTTGTTTCGGATAATAACTCCAACATCGTCTAGCTTGTTTCGGAAAACCCATCTCATACCAACAATAGGGTAATCCTGAGGAGGAAGGATGAGAGTCCACACTTCATTTTGGGAAATTGGAGTTGTAGTTGATGAGGACATTCTAGATCGATTCCGATTCAAGAGTTGTTTCTGACGGTCCGAACATGGTTTCAAAGTCAACTTCATGGAAAATTTGGGAATTCGGACATCCTAGAGATGGAGCATCGGACTCCATGATGTGGGTTGTGACATGGGTTGGGCCAGAATTCCGAACATAGTTGTCTTCAAAGGTGACATCAAATCTTTCTTCAAGAACAAGAGTTCGACAATTCAGAACTAGGTAGGATTTGGATTTTGTTGAGTATCCCAATAAGATTGCTTCATCGGCTTTGGGTTGAAACTTCGTGAGCCGATCATGATTGTTTCTGATAAAGTACATGCAACCAAAGATTTGTAGGAATGAGATACTCGGCTTGCGACCATTCATGGATTCATACGTTGTCATGTTGATGCGTCGATTGATGATGCTTTGATTTTGAGTGAAGTAGGCAGTGGACACAGCTTAAACCCAGAGATAAAATGGAAGATTTGCAAAGTTGAGCATCGATTGAGCAACTTCAAAGAGAGTTTTGTTTCTTCTTTCAACCACACTGTTTTGTTTAGGAGTGTAGGGAACATATAAATTGTGTTCAATGCCTTTATCAGAGAGGAATTTCTCAATGGTGACACGGGTGAAATCCAAGCCATTATCACATCCGGTCCATCTTACAGGAAGTTTGACGAGAACTTCAATTCCTTTGATAAAGTTGATAAGTTATGAGGCTGTCTTAGATTTCAGCCTAAGAAAAAAGACCCAGGTGAACCTTGTAAAATCATCAACAATAACAAAAATGTAGTTTTTATGATGCATACTTTCCACAGTGGAGGGTCCGCAAAGATTAATATGTAGAAGTTCTAATTGTTCCAAAATTCACTTTTCAATAATAACAGGATGGAATTTCTTGGATTGCTTCCCACATTCACATGCAACACATAAGTGATCATTTTCGAACTTGAGGAGTGGCAGACCTCTAACCATTTCATCGGAAACAAGATCATTCATATATCGGAAAGAAGCAAAACGCATGGTCTTTTCATTTATCCAGAAATCGTATTCAACAAAAGGTTGTTTGGGAGCAACTTTTGTCGGACCAACAGTTTTTGGAGTTGTAGGATTCATACTGTCACCTGAAGTTGCAGTTTCTTTTTCAACACTTATTTACTTTCCACTAAAATTTTGGCTTTGAATCATTTGAATTTTTTTTGAGTAACAATTGTTTGGGAGCAACTTTTTTTGGTTTTGAAAGCTATTGTGGTTTGAAAATCATACCATCAGATTTAACAATAAACACAGAAGAAACTGTCTGAGGAGATTTAGTTTTGGTAGGATGAGTATCAAGAGTAGTCTTTTTCAGAATGGGACTGACAATCTTGTTTTGAGCTACCGAACTAGGAGGATTGGATGGCCTTTTAAAAATCTTAAGAGACGCAAATGTGTTGTAGTTCCTAGTGGATAGGCTAACAGTTCGAGATACTTTCTTTTTGGAACTCTCAATGAATCTAGAATCATGCCTTGACCTAATTTACTTTTTGAGGGCATTTTTGGCTTCGATTTTAGGGTCGACAACATCTTTCTTGTTTAACCAAGGTTTCTTCCGAGAGTCAGATGATGGCTTGGAAGTTTGTCTAGCTGATGGATTGTCAAACTTAGGCTTGATTGGCACTAAGTTGTTTTTGAAATCACTTGAGAATTAGAAACACACGAGTCAGATGAATCCTCACCTACATCAACTTCACTATCCAAGGATGCCAAAACGAAATATGATCTATCAAAGTTAGGTCCAGTTGTCTCTAGAATTAATTCCTCAACAACACAATTGTTAGGAGGACCGAAGTTCGGAATTTGAACTCCAGCATGGGTAATGCTAGGGAATGATTCCAAGGTCGTATTCAGGTCCAGGTGTATCATAGACGGAAGAGGCATGGAATCAGGACATTTGACAACTATAGGTTGAAACTCAGGAATCGGAGATTGAAACTAGTCTGAGGTCTCAGGAAAGGGTGACAATGGTGAGACAGGGATTTCCGAATGTTTGCGGTTCATAATGTCTCCCATAAAAGTTAGATTTTGTAACACCTTTAAGGGACGAACAACAGGTTTTGGAAACTCGCTTCCGAGGCCTTGTGTTTTGGACCATGAATGACAAAAATTATGGGTCATTCGTTCATTTACTTAAAGAATATCTATTGCCTGATGTAAAGCATACATTTTGGCATTTAGAAGTTTGTTATCAGAAACTAAAACATTTGTTTTAGAATAAGTGATTTCGCATTTGTCTTTTAAAATGATAAATTCATCTTGAGACATTACAAGCTCTCTTTCTAGTGATTCTATCTTAAGCTTCCTATCTTCGAATCGTAATCTAAGGTGAGTCAATTCACTTTCCAGCTTCTCACTAACTTCTATGGAAGACTCATAGGCTTTATGGATGAAGGTCATATCTGATTGGATCTGGGTCAGATATGGTTCACAAAGAGATAAATCAAAATTATTTTTCAGTAACCATAAATTTTACCTGTTGAACGATGCTTCTTCCTGGTGGATCATTGGTTGCCATGTAGCAAAAGTTTGGTTCAACATCTTCATCATCTCCTTCTGAACCTGATGACCAATATCTTTCATCATATTCGATCGTTTGTCTAGTCATAAGACACATATTTCTTCCAATACTCACATCTTCCTCGTCTCCAGATGACCAATACCCTTCAACATCTCTTGACATGGTAGTGATGAAAGCTTTCTCACTTGCAGTCATCTCTTGAGCTCTGTGGGTATAGGATGCAGAATCCTTGATCTTTGGTTTCTAAGTGGTTTAAGCCATACAATCTTTGGCAAAGTGATTACCATGAACACACTTGTGAAAAACTATCTGTTTTTGTCAAAAAATGACCAAGCATGAATCGACCAAAGTGTATGAGAGGTTGTGATGTTCAGAATAATGCAAGTATAAAATGTTTATCAAATTGACACACGTTGTTTACAAGAATAGCCCTTGATCCTTGCTAGGATCTCTGGCATAAAACCTTGGGAGGTGATATGATCACCCGCCTTAATGATTTTATTGATTGAAAAGGTCGATTACCGAGAAAATGTAAAGAATATAAGTACAAGTGTTGTTGTTCTGCTATGTGTCATGTGTAGTGTGATGAATATAGGTGTTTTATATATTCTAAAGCTAATAACAAGAACTCCGACAATTCTGGGATCCTCCGAGATAAACTTATAGACGTTACTTGACTTTGTCTTCAAGGTCTTTTGCATGGTCACAAAGATTATTCATTTAGAATAAGTCTTTGGCTGATTATTTTTGCACATGTGAGAAAAAAACAAAGCATATTATTGGCATAAATGTTAGGAGAATACAGGATAATAGTCAAGATCCTGAAGTATCCTTGAGGATCCAAAGATTTGAGGATCCTGAATGTAATTCCGGGATCCTGGCCCTAACAATTGACCCCAAATTATTCCTGCAAAATATTTGAGGTTAGTCTATCAAATTTTAAAGGTATAATTTAGTAAAAAGAGATAATATTGTGAAATGTTAATCGGATAGCATAATTTTTTAAATCCTGACGGTTATAATTCTAGTCGTTGGAGTAGGTCACATCAACCTTTTACCTCTTCGTGATTCTTATATAAATATAAGATCCAACAATTAAGTTTCTCCTTACTTTTTTACACCCAACTTCTTGACGTCTATCGAATATCGCTCGAAGGTACTTTTCTCTTTTCTTTTTCTTTTTTGTTCCTATTTGGTTTCGATCATGGGCAGAAGAACAATTCGATCTCGTGGAAACATCATTGCCATACCCGATGATGATTTCACAGATCAAAGGATTTTATCTTATGAGGAAACCTGAACCTTCATTGATTACGATATTGAGATGTTGAAGTCTTCCGGAACCTTCCCTATTGGTACGGTCTTTAGGGCTTTTGAGGCTAGAATTCAACCTGATTTCGTTTATTCTACTTGGGTTTGTCTCCCTGAGTATCCCTTCACCATAGGGCTTTCTTATCCTTTCTCTAGAATTGTTTCAGAATGTTTTGAGATCACAAAGATCTCGTACATCCAAGCTATGCCAATGATCTAAAGGATCCTCTATTGGAGTGATCTCTTGAATCGTTGTAAGGATCTTCCCATCGGTCTAAATGAGCTAGCCTATGTTTACGATCTTACAACTTTCGGGAATTCCCGCTTGTCTATTGAAGGTCAAAGCAGATAGGTTTCACCTTGTGTTGAAATCCAAGCACAATGATGGTGCTTAGAAAGGGAAGTATTTCTTCGTAAGACGTGACTCCAATTCTGATGAGAATCTCTTACCTCAATCTTGGGTTGGAAAGGGTAGGACTTCATGTTTCTATATTGAGAATCTCGATATTCACTTTACTTATCTATTCCGATGTTTTGCAGCTTTCAAGTTCGACATCTTGGTTCCTCCTGCTGAAGACACAAAGAACAGGATTCAACTTTTTTCCACTCCGTCTGAATCAGAGAGGTCATTCAAGCTTATCTAATCCAATCTTCAAGAGAGCTCATTTACCACTGCCTCCATGTCGAATGGTATAGATCCAAAAATCTTTTTCTATATCGCATGAGGGGTCCTGACTTCTTATTGTTTTGTCTAGGATCCAAAAGTACCCATTCCGATGCTCATTTTACCCTTGCTGACTTGGATACAACGATGTCCAATGGTCAGTTGACGATGAAGAAAGAGAAGCCTTTTCCCCCTATCATGAGAGCCCCTCAGATTTGGCCATGAAAGCTTTGGGATTTAAGAAAAGAAATAATACGAGTTCCATTGAATTGAGCTTGGAGAATCTTGGGGTGGAAGATGCGTTTCAAAAATTGGCTTCCTTTTCTCAGGCTGTAGGAATAAATATCCTCCCCTTTTTATTTTTATTATTTTCTACCTCTTACACCTTTCTTGCTTCAAGTTTTGGATCGTGTTTCTGCTGAGTTGAGGGTCTGTGCTGAAAGAGCTGAGAAAGCCCTCAAAGAGAAAGATAAAATGTGGAGAGCAATCAACGAGGATCTCCTGATAAGGGTGGAGCTCTTGAGCAAGGAGAAGGCCGAAAAGGAAGAGGAGCGTATCATGGAGATGGAGGATGTGATCGTCGAAGCAAAGGCCAGTGACGATGTAGACATCTGGGAAGCCAAGTTCGAATTAGCCAAAGACGTGGCTAACGTTGGATGCTGGGACCCGACAGGGTGGCGCGCCGCTCTTGCCCAATTGATTGGTGAGCCGGATAGGACTGGTCAGGATCCCGAAAGGGAGCAGCTAAATGTGGGCGAGGACGAAATGCCAGGCGATGATGACCAGTCTAAGGTCTAGGCCAACAAAGGACTGGATTAAGTAATTTTTGGTTTCAAAGTATGTAAAACAATTTAACATTTTCTTCTTTTATGGGGTTGATAGATAACCCTTTTAATGCTACGGTTGTTTAATATTTCTTCGCATGCTTGATTGTGTCGTTGTAGTAGTAGGATTTTCAAGGAATTTTACAGTTAGGATCCTAAGTAGTCCAGGGTTTACAAGAACTCTCAGGATCTTAATAACCTGCAAAATAGCTAGTACCCCGTTAAGGATAACAAAATAGTTGAGATCTACTTAGGATAAATCTTCGGTAAGAAATACTAATAAGAATAAGGATATATAGAACCTGATTATCTTTGGATTTTGTAACCTTGGGGACCTACTTTCAGGAGAAGCGTAAAGTTACAATTCCTTTCACTCCACATGATCCTAGGGTTCGTTCATCCTTTGCCGTCAAGGAGGATCCTTATTTTAGTGAACTTTAAGGAGTTAACTTGTAATGATTCTAACTTGGAAAATGACTGAAAGGACTTTTGTAACATTATAATGCTACAGATTTTACATATTTTCTGGGGAGTATCCCATCTCCAAGCAATACAATGGTATCGTAACTCTTGAAAAACCTTAGGAAAATTCTAAACTTAGTAAATTTATGGGGAGAATCCCAAATCATATGAAAATATATAAATTTTCTGAGGAAGATCCCAACTTGAGATAACATGAAAATGTTATAAACCTTGTGTTTTATCTAGGGAAGATTCCAACTTGAGATAACATGAAAATGCTATGAACCTTGTGTATTATCTGGGGAGGATCCCAACTTGAGATAACATAAAAATGTTATCAACCTTGTGTATTATCTGGGGAGGATCCCAACTTGAGATAACATGAAAATATTATTAACCTTGGATTTTAACTTTAGGATCTTAACTTATGTTTAGAAATAAGAGGGTTGCCATGTCACGGCAACGTGAAATGATACCCTTATTCACATCCCATAGTTAGATAACGTGCGTCCAAGCGAGGTGTAGAAACCTTATCTCATATGAAAGAGGTAATTAACTCTTTAAACCTTAGAGAGGATTAAGTACCCTTACTCGTAAGAGAGATGATCAGTCTCTATTCTTGGGAAATTCATATTATAAATCATAGGATGTTTGTAGTCATGGAAATATTTTATGCCAGTGGTGTTTTAAACGTCAGGATCCTTGTTAATCAAGATCCTTGGATATTCATCTGTCAAGATCCTTATAGGTCAGGATCCTTAAATATCAGGATCCTTGAATATTCATCTGTCAATATCGTTATAGGTCAGGATCCTTAAATGTCAGAATCCTTGAATATTCATCTGTCAAGATCCTTATAGCTCAGGATCCTTAAGTGTCAGGATCCTTGAGTCTCTGCGCAACAAACATTAGCTAGGGGTGGGTGTTAGCCTAGCTAACGCCCCTCTAACGCTTAAGTTAGTAATGGTAGTTGAAGAGAATAAATAATAAAAAATAGAGGGTAAAGGCGTACCTTGAGCGTGTTTGAAAATGACTAGTCTTACTTACATAAAATAAGCTTTATGATGTATGGTGTTCCAGGATCTTGGCAGAACATTTCCATCGACGGTAGCTAGCCAATATGCCCCCTTTCATGCTTCAGCATGTATGAGATATGGTCCTTCCCATTTAGGTTCCAGTTCACCTGCATTAGGATCCTTGGTATTTTGGAAAGTTTTCCATAGTACCAAGTGTCCTGTTTGGAACCTTCTGACTCATATATTTTTGTTGTATGCCTTGGTGATCTTCTATTGATGAGCAGCGATGCAGATCTTGTCGTTGTTCTCTTAGTTTTGAAGTAGGTATCTTGTTGTTGGGATCACCACTTCAGTGGGAATCATTGCTTCCGTTCCAAACACTAAGGAGTATGGGTTTTGGCCCGTAGCTACCTTGGAAGTGGTCCTATCTGCCCACAATATGAAAGGAAGTTCTTTTGCCCATCTTCCTTTCTTCTCATCCAGCCTTTTCTTCAAGTTATTGACTATGATTTAGTTGCTGAAATTTGCTTCACCATTGGCTTGAGGGTGGAAAGGAGTGGAAATTACCATCTTGATTCCCCAAATTCTGCAAAAGTCTCTTGTCCTTTTGCTTATGAATTGGGATCCATTTTCGCATATAATTTCAGTAGGGATCCTGGCCCTTGTCAAAATATTACATTTGATGAAGGAAACTACCTCTTTTATCTCTTACCGGGACGAAAGCTCCGACTTCTATCCATTTTGAGAAGTATTCAGTCATCACTAGCATGAAGACCTTTCCTCCAGGGGATACTGACAATTTACCTACTATATCCATTCCCCATTTCATGAATGACCAAGGGGAAATGATAGGATGTAGAGGTTTTGTTGGTTGATGCAGGATGTTGCTATGTCTTTGACAAGCATCACACTTCTGACCATGAAGGAATGAATCTTTCTTGATGGTTGGTCAGTACTATCCTGTCCTCAACACTTTGGAGCATAAGGATACGCCCCCAGTGTGGTTGCCGCAGTCTCCTTCGTGTACGTCTTTTAGGACTTCTGTGGCTTCATGATCTTCTAAACATCTGATGTATGGACTTACCATAGATTTTTTGTATAACTTACCTTGGATTATATCAAACCTTAAGATCCTTGTTCTGAATGCCTTTCACTTTTTTCTTCTTTAGGGATCGTGCCATTCTAAAGGTATTCCATAATGAGTTGGATCCAGGATCCTGAGGTTGGAGAGGGATCCTTGATGTCAAGATCCTGATATGGAAGTGTTGAAACGAGATCTTTGATTGTAGCAACGTTAGTAGCTCCCACATGATCTTCGGGATCTTTTAGTCTCTTGGCAGGATCCTCGATCGCTGGGGTTAACAGGTGGGTGATCGGGATCCTGGTTTCTGGTGGGATCCTTAGAGAGGATCCTAGATTAGCTAAAGCATCTACTTCAACATTGTCTTCTCTAGGAACCTAGTTTAGGCTAAATGTTTTGAATTCTGAGGCCAGATTTTTGATGATCTGGAGATATAATGCTAACTTCTCTCATTTTACTACATAGGATCCATTAAAATGGTCAGTTAATAATAAAGAATCGACGAATACCTGAAGATCCTTGATTTGAAGATCTTTGTCCTACTGTAATCCCATGATTAGTGACTCATATTCTGCTTCGTTGTTGGTTGCATTGAATTCACAACTGAATTCACAACTGATTCTCATTTTACTACATCACCAAGCTAGTTCCTCTTTGGTTTGATGCTTCATCCGTGAATAGCGTCCATCTTCCCATGTTCTCTTCTTCTAGAAATTGTTTGGCTTCTATTTCAATTTCAGCTTTTAGGGTGTGTTTCAAAATAATGTCTTAATTTAGTAGAAGCAGTTACTAATGTGAGTATAATTTTTTCAAGGTGGGAGTACCTAGTCTCAGGATACATGAAGCTTTTACTTACATAGTAGATGGAATGTTGGTCCCCATTAAGATCCTTAGCTAATATCGCAGTCACCGCGTTTGAGGATACTGAGAGGTATAGAAGGAGTGGTTCCCCGTCTAATGGTTTTGCCAATAGGGGTGGTGAACCTAAATATCTTTTAAGTTCCTGAAAAGCATCTTCATGTTCCTGGGTCCAGCCAAATCTTTTGTTTTTCCTCAAAATATCAAAGAAAGGCTTGCATCTTTCTGAGGATCTTGAGATGAACCTATTTAGGGCTACCACTCTTCCCGTTAGTCTATGAACATCCTTTGTCAAGGATGGTCATCTTAGATCAAGGATAGCCTTGATTTATTTCGGGCTAGCTTCGATTCCTCTTTTGGTTACCATGTATCCTAGGAACTTACCTGATCTCATTCCAAAGTGGCATTTGGAGGGATTCAGCATCATGTTATATTGATCCAGGGTGTCGAAGGCATCTTCGAGATCTTTGAGGTGATCCTCAGCTTTTTTGGACTTGACCACCATGTCATCGTTGTAGACTTCCATGGTGTCCCCCAGTTTGTATTTGAACATCTTGTTGACCAGTCTTGGGTATGTCGCACTTGTATTTTTAAGACCAAATGGTATGGCAGTATAACAATAGATACCTTTTGGAGTTATAAACACTGTGTCCTCTTAGTCAGAGGGTTCCATCTGGATCTATTGGAATCTTGTTGATGCATCAATGAATGTTAGTAATTCATGACCCGCTGTTGTGTCTATCTTGGAGCCTATGTGTTGTAGAGGGAAAGGATCCTTAGAACATTCCTTGTTAAGATCCATGTAATGTACACACACTCTCCATTTACCATTCTTCTTTTGTACCACGACCACATTAACTATCCATCTTGGGAATTTTACCTCCTTGATCATCCCAATTTTGAGAAGCTTTTCTACTTCTTCTTGTATAACTTGGTTACTTTCTAGCTCAAACTTCTTTTTCTTTTGGTGTACCGGTCTGAAATATGTGTTAGGGCCAGGATCCTTACAATATTCAGGATCCTCAAATATCCAGGATCCTCGGCTACCTCAGGATCCCAACTAATTAGCGTTAATATTTTTGTTAATATTTATAATGGTCATATTTTGTCTATAACTATCACGTGTGCAAAAGTAGTCAAGGGAAGACCAATTCTCAGCGAAGAAACATCTCAATTATGCTAAAGACCCGAAATACTTGGTCAACTAACGTTCGTGAAGCTGGACATAGAGGATCTCGGAAATATCGGACATCTTGTTAGCTAGCTTAGACTATAAATTGACACTTGTATTCTGCACACAACACACGGTTCTGAAACCTAAGCTTACACTGTGAAATTGCTTACTTATTTTTACTAAGAACTTCTGGTAATCACCATTTTTACATCAATAAAATCATCAAGGCAGGTGATCATTATAACCTCCCAAGGTTTTGTGCCGGAGATCCTAGCAAGGATCAAGGGCTTTCCTTGTAAACCATTGTGTCACTTTCCTTTATCATATGCAATTACATATTCTGAACATCACAACCTCTCATTCAATTTGGTTGATTAACACTTAGGCAGTTTTTGACCAAAACAATATGGATTAATGTTAAGTTTATGGGTTATTATGCTTTTATCAATGCCTTCCATGTCCTCATGATTTCATGCAAACGTCTTGCTTCTAGCTTTGAGGAACTATATAAGATCATGTTTGACTTGTTCAGGCATTGAGGATCCTATGAGAACTTTGGCTTCAGGATCCTGAAGGTTCAGGGGAACTTATTTTACATCTTGCTTTCTTGCTTTTATCACGTCTCGTGCCCCCTGCTTTAATTGTTATGCTTGTCGTCGTATTGTTAAAGATTTGATCGAATTCTTGTAGCATTCCTTGGATTCTTATTGGTCTCCTACGATCTTCACTCACCCCCATAGGGTGGCATCTTTACATGTTGATGATATGTCGATGGAACGATCTTCATTTCATGGATCCATGGTCTACCTAGTATGATATCATAAGAGGATAACGTATCAATTATGGAAAAACATTGTACAGAGTTTACCCCATCTATGTAGATAGGTAGCTTTATTTCGCCGACGGTGTGCTTGGTTTCACCGCCGAATCCAATTAGCACTGAGGATCTTGCAACTATCTCAGACTCCGAGTTGTTCATTGTTTTCAATGCGTCTAGGAGTATGATGTTGATTAAGGACCCTCCATCAACGAGGATCCTTATGACGAAATGGTTGGTGATGTAGAGAGTAATCACCAATCTGTCATGGTGAGGATCTTAGACGTCCTGTCTATCTGCTTCGTAGAAGGTGATCTCTTTTTTGTTCTTGATCGATATGTTATTCTGTGGTCCTTTTTCCTTCTTCGTTTTGGACACCTTGGCGTGCCTCTTCACTGCAGAATAAGAGGTACAACAAATGTCAGATCCTCCGGAGATGACATTGGCAGGGGGGATCCTGGTCTGTCAAGGATCTTCTGAGGATCCTGATCTTTTTATTTGGATCTCTCCTTTCTTCTTCTAAGGATTTCTTTGAGGTATCCTTTGCCTAGGAGGTAGCTGATATCCTTCATAAGAGTTATGCAATCCTCTGTGATGTGATCGAAGTCTTTGTGGTATGCACACCATTTGGACTTGTCTTTCTAAGCGGTGGGTTTTTCTCCTTTTCTAGGCCATCTTGCTTTGTCTCTAAGATCCTGCATAGCAAATATTGCACCTGAAATATCCACAAAAAACTATAGTCAGTAATCTTTGGAAAATGTTTTTCCTCTCCCTCATCTTGAAGGGAATTAACCCTATGATGGTCAGGTTTGGAATATGGTTTTGATTTATAGGATCTTTGGGCCGGGGAATCGATCATTCTATTGGGGTGATCATACGAGCTTGGTGGGTTGCTCCTTTTTTTGGAACTCCTTGTCTTCTTCGAGCCTGATGAATCTTAGTGCTCTGCTTCTGACTTCGTCCATTCTCCTGCATGGATTCATTACAAGGTCTTCATAGAAGGGTGAATCTTTCTTTAATCCCATCTTAAAGGCTTCGACTGCAGTTTCCATGTCGATGTTGGGAATACTTAGGGCTTCCCTTCCGAACTTGTTCACAAAAGACCTAAGGGATACCTTAGGATCCTAGACCACCTGATAGAGATCACTAGTGATCTTTTTAAATGTTCTACTATAAGAAAATTGGTTGTTAAAGAAATTAATTAAATGAGCAAATGATGTAATAGAATAAGGAGGAACATTAAGAAGCCTTTTTGAAGCAGATCCTGTGAGGGTTGAACCAAAACCCTTGCACAGGAAATATTCTTTCAAGTGAGTGGGGATGGGAATGATCTCCATCCTTTCCCTGTATCGTGCCACGTGCTCCTCCAGATCCGTAGTCCCATTGCAAGGCTTAATGTTGGGGGTCTGAAAGCGCTTTGGGACTTTAGTATCAGCTATCGTTGGAACGAATCTGGAGATCCTCTGGCTTGGGGGGATACTTCCGGTACAGGCTGAACTACTCCGGGTACGCTTGAGATCATTTTCTTAATTTTTGGAGTTCCTTAGCCATGATTGGGCTTAAACCTATATGAAGATCCATTGAGTTTGTAGTAAAGATATTATTATTGATGGGGTTACTAGGACCCTTGTTATTGGGAGTAACAAAGGTTTTGGTGGGATCATGGGTCGTATAGGCTTGTTCTCTCAGTGTCACTCCCAATGCGAGAACAAAGGCTGGTGTTGAGGATCCTATCTCGTAGAAAATTGCTGAGGATCCCGTATTGTCGAAGTTTAGGATCTTGGGCTGCAAGATCGAGGGAACTACTTCTTGGGGTTTGTGGATTTTTGTCCTCATTCTCTTCACTTCCTTGAGAATTGTCCCGTATATTCCTGCTTCTGGGTGACTTGTCGTTCCAGTCTCTTCATCATAGCGAAGATTTCACTATTGGAAATCAACACCAGAGGATCCTGGAGTCCTGGGGTAACGACCAGAGAAGTGTTTTTCTTCGGTGCTTCCGAGGCTTTCTTGGGAGCTTCGGAAGGAGGAGGAGGAAGGTTTTTTGACGTAATGGGAGGAATTGAGCAAGAGGACAGAGATGATTGAGTAGACATGATTTTTCGAAGCATTTTGAACACCATGACCCCAAGGTAGGCGCCAAATTTTTTTGGTAAAAAGAATGAACAAACAAAATCCGACCAAAGTGTATGAGAGGCCGTGATGTTGAGAATAATGCAAGTATAAAATGTTGATCAAAGTGACACAAGTTGTTTACATGGAAAGCCCTTGATCCTTGCTACGATCTGCAACAGAAAACCGTGGGAGGTGATAATGATCACCTGCCTTGATAATTTTGTTGATTGAAAAGGTCGATTACAGAGAAAATGTAAAGAATATAAGTACAAGTGTTTTTGTTCTTCTATGTGTCGTGTGTAGCTAGTGTGATGAATACATGTTTTTTATATAGTCTAAAGCTAATAAAAAGAACTCCGACAATTCTGGGATCCTCTGAGATCAACTTATAGACGTTACTTGAATCGATCTTTTGGGTTATTTGCATGGTCACAATGATTATTTGTTGATAAGAAGTCTTTGGTTGATTATTTCTGAACATGTGAGAAAAATAACAAAGCATATTACTGACATAAATGTTAGGAGAATACACGATAATTGTCAGGATTATGAAGTATCCTTGAGGATCCTGGGATTTGAGGACCCTGAATGTAATACCGGGATCCTGGCCCTAACACTAACTTGGGTTTGTCTGACTTCGGATTATCGTGGGATTTTGAGGGATGACTATATGATGATATGTTGGGTTTGTAAGTAGGTGGGTTCTCTGAAAGTTTAGGAAATAGTTGAGGATTATTTTGGTGAGGGGCTTGGAAACAGTTATGATATGGTTTGTGAGAGGGATTACATGGAAGCTTGTATTTCATGGACAATAATGAAAACTCTTGTTGAAAGCGAAGTTTGGACTCAGTTGCATCGGCATCGAAATTCTATGGATGGTTCGGAACAGGTGGAGTTGGTGGAGTGGGAAAGGTTGGTTGAATTGGCATAACTGGTGGGATAGTTCCGAAGGGATTTGACACAAATGGGGTTGGAATGAGTGGGTTAACATCACTAACCAAGACAAGAGGACCTCCTAACAGTTCTCTTAACGTTTGTGCAACGTTTGATTCATGGCCTTGTAGTTCATCAAAGAGTTGGTAAAGCTTCAGCTTCTTCAGAGATCCATTACTCTGAAGACACGATTTGACATTCCCCCATCCTTTTCCGAGGCTATTGATGAACTTCAGGTTGTAATCTAGAGGAGTTCTGGTTATTCCGTGTGCAGTCATGTTGTTTAC
Organism: Lactuca virosa; assembly: GCF_052849685.1. Lineage (NCBI taxonomy): Eukaryota > Viridiplantae > Streptophyta > Magnoliopsida > Asterales > Asteraceae > Lactuca > Lactuca virosa. The sequence continues at coordinate 274,364,393 of NC_136434.1, read as the reverse complement.
AAAAATTCGATACCTATATGAAGTCGAGGTTAAGGATTCACCTGGATTAGTCTTGAAGGTATCAAAATCATTAACAACCGAAGTCAAACACTTGTATTTCATATTTTCGAACCCTTCAAACAGATCCTGAAGAGTGTCCCAAATCTAATTTTCAGATTTGCACAACTTAATGTGCTCAAAGAGAGATGGAGGAACATTGAACACCATCTCGGAAAGTGCAACCTAATCTGTATGCGGTTTCTCGATGTCTGTAGCAGTGAGAGGTGTTGGGCGTTGTTCTTCCTGGCCCATGAGAGTTGTAGTGGCGTCTCTCACCGTTTGTATGACCGAAACATGTGGACCATCTTTCACGGATCTCCATATTTCTTCACCTTTTCCTTACCATGTAAAAAGCTTTCTATTCTAACTTTACAGTGATCATACTCTTCAAGAACTAGCAATGGGGCTCGAAAAGGGCAACCCATGCTCTTTGCTATTTGCATTGAATACATTTGTTGAGATGAATTAGGAGCAGCCATTGAAGTTAAGATATTAGAGGAGAAGCGATATATAGAAGTACTGTTATCCTGAACATATAAATGATTGAGATACCAAGGTAATCTCAGATCAAATATAATATGTTCTTATGGATTGAAAGGACAATCACTCAAGCTCTGATACCAATGCTGAAAAAAAGAATCAATGCGCAAGGACAAGGTCTAAAAACTCAAACCTTGAGTTAATCTTTAAGATCAACGTCTGCTCTTAATATGAAGTTCCAATCGAATCTGGTAAACCAGTTAAGACTTGAAGATAAATAATCAACAAAGTATTCAAGTAATAAATGAAGTAAACTTGAGTATAATCAATGCAAATATAATTTAAGAACAAGAAGAATGTTATGAAAGAACTTTGACTGGAAGGAAAGTTGAAAGTTATGTGAAGAGAATAATTGCTATTCTTGGATTAATACTTCGATATCTAATCTTGAAACATTCACTCTTAAATAGTGAAGTAGGAACATAGTACCAACGAATAAAACATTCTAAGGACTATATAATTATTAGTGTTTGACAATCTGACATCTAAAAGATACACACGTTTTAGTCCTATGAACTGTTACATCAAAGTAAAGACAACATGCATTAAATCCATGTACAGACTTCTGACTTCTGAACATCTTGATCTTGGAATGGATCTGGCTTCAGAACTTCATCATATCTCAGACATAAGCTGACTTCAGAACTTAATTGCTTGGGATTGCTAGAGGTTCAGTTTTCATGTATCAACATCTAAAGATCGAAAAAAATATGCGACATAAATTCCCTCCATAGTTTTCGCCACAATTGATAAGAGTCGATGCTAAAGGTTTTTAAGTCGCCGATATTAACTTTCGCCAATATTCCTTGAGCCAAATAAGCAAAAATCGACGCCTCTCTATTTGCTTTCAGCTTCTGATCTTCCATTTTGCTCTCATTTTTTCTTCCGTATTTCTTCGGCGACTCACACCATCGATCGATTCGTGCCAACGAGGAGCACTATGCCACTAGTAACTCCCCTCTGTGAGATTCCGACGAAGGTGAAAAGGAGAAACCGATAACTATATGGCATCTTCGGCGACTATAGGGCATCTCTGGCGACGGTAGGGAATCTCTCCCTCATTTCTCTTTCTCTTTCTCTTGTAACGTCGATTTCCAGCTTATAATAGTGATTAATTGTAAGAAAAAAGATCAATTTCAGTTTTCGATTTGCAGCTTATACTGACGACTACCACCACCACTACACCGTCTGTTGATTTCCGACCACCCCATGTTCTATATACTGTGGATTTCGAGATTAATTGAAAAATGTGTATTTGTATATATTGTGTGAAATTTGGCATATATGTGTATATTTGATATATGTATGTTAATATATGTGTGTTTGGTGTTTGTGAATGTATGTGTATTTAGTATAACTAGGATGATATTATGTATGTATGTGAAAGTATGTGTATTTGGTGTAAATGTTGTTTATGTATGTGAAAGTATGTGTATTTAGTGTATATGTGGTATATATATGTGAAAGTATGTGTATTTGGTATAAGTAGGATGCTATTATATATATATATATATATAGATGTTATTGTGTATTTGATATATGTATGTGAGGGTATGTGTATTTGGTGTATATGTGATATATGTATGTGTATTTGGTATAAGTAGGATGTTATTATTGACATTGGTATTTAAAGTAAAGTACTATGATGGAAAAAACACAAATAAAGTTGGATGATATTATTGACAATGATATTTATATTAAAACCACTATAATGGAAAAAAGAAAAAAAAAGGTGGGATGCTATTATTGATAATGTTACTTAAAATAAAGCGCTACAATAGAAAACAACAATATAATATAATTATGTAAAATATATTGCTATAATTGAAAAAAATTTAATAATAAAATGTTATAAATAACTAAAATATGAAAAATTACAATGCTCAAATAGATAAAAAAAACAATGTAGTATTTAAAGTACAAATTTGTTATAGAAAAATTAAAACAAAATCAAATACCGTAAATAACAAAAATATACAAAAGTAAGATGCTATAAACAACAATTTTTTTGTTATCTAAATTCTATTCGTTTGTGTGTCTTCTTTGTAATCATCATGAGCATTGAAATACCCGCTTGGAATTTATTTAGAAATTAATTTAAGGGTGTCCCCTTTTTTCTTAAACATACAATCATGTAATGCACATTTACATATGAGATAAGGTATTCAAAAAGTGGGTTTAGAAGCCTACATTTTGAATATTCTATCTGTTTCTGAATTGTTGTCCACGTTTCAGGGGATACTTTTTGAATCGTCTACTTTATGAATACTTTATCTGGTTTTTGTTTTTCGTAGAGTAAACTCTAAACCTGAAATTATATTTTAGTAACATAATGTCTATTGATAAAAGCTAGATTGCTATTCCACATCGAAACTATCCCGTGTTCCAACTAGGGATCATGCTTTTATCAAGATATCCAATTCACACGTTGATAGTAATGGTAAATCAGATATGCATGTCAAAAATGTGATAACCATTACTTCAAGGTACTAGCGATAGTGAAACGTCATATATTCATAAATAGTTTCAGTAAGTCGTACACAACTTTGATCTATCATGGAGAACCTTTAATTCCTATAGTTTTAGATGTCATAACGCCAAGTAACAAAATGGATGATGTCATTGTAACACCAGTGTTCCAGGTATTTTCATTTGCGGCTCATTTCCTTAAAAAATTACAAAATTTTGTCCCTACATTGGGCGTCTGAGATAGGTACGTCGGGCGTATGCGTTTAAGTGATGATCACCGATTCCTTGCATATATTATGCGTACGCATAGGTACACTGCGTATACTACTTTAGAGGGAAAACCCTAATTTTTAGATTTTAGACTCTATTTAAAGAACATTATGGCTCTAAACCTTCTTACCCCTCAGCCTCCATCTCTCTTAGCCTCCATTTCGAACCCTAATCCTTGTGTGAAGTTTTGAAGCTTTAGAGTAACTTTTGGTGTTCTTGGTGGAGAAGATTGGTTGAAATTGAAACCATTTAGGTTGAAAGCCATAGTGATGATACCAAAAGCAGTGAAGACCCTAGTAGTTGTTGTATTGCTCTCAAGCTGGTTGGATCCAGAATCTCCTCATCTTTGTGCATCTTCTGAAGGTGTAAAGTTAGTAGCTTGGAGCCTTCCATGCTAGATCTTGGTTAAGCTTAGTTTTTTGTCCTTTTGGTCCCAATACCTTGATCTTTGTGAGCATGGAATACTTTAGAGCTTTTAAGTTGTCCTTTCAGACGTTTTAGGGTGTGTTTGGTCATAAAAATACAAGCTTGGACCTTGGTATTCTTCCATGCAAGCGTTATGGAGTCTTCGATGGAAAAAGGAGTTAGGGTTTTGGTGTTGGGATCATTATAGCCATGCAAAAGCATAGAGGTTGCAACTTTATGGTTTCAAAATTCTTAAAAGAAATGGATCTGAAATTTGGACGTTAGATCTTAAGGCATTAAGTCATCAAGAGAGGGTTTGGGTTTCAGGTCAGTACGCGGGGTGTACTCCGGAATACATTGAGCGTAGTAGGCCAAGAACCCATAAAAACCCTTCACAAGTTCATGTAGTATGATGGGCGTAAGGTGGGAATGTCGGGTGTACTCCCAAGAACCTGTTGGGCTATTTTTGGGCCTTGGGCCTTTAGGAATTTTGGGTGTGGATTAGATGGGTGATGTATGGAATGGAAAAATGGTCTTTTGCACTTGATATTTTAAAGGATGATTAGACCTCTGATTTTAGACTAAAATCCTAATTATTAATTAGGATTGTAATTGGGTTATGTTTAGTGTGAGGAGCCGTGTTAGCGGCAACTGTAGTGTGCGATTATGTTATCTTTAGTTAGAGGTCAGTCTTCTTACCACATTAGTGCATCGAAAGCACCAAGGCCGACTTACTGATGTGTATGTGTAGGATGTGTACCATTATGTGATTATTGTTTATGTGATTGTATGATATTTGCATGGAGCCAATTTGGGCTCGGAGTGATATGGACTCGGGGTTGATACGGACCTGGGGGTTGATACAGACTCGACATAGCATTTGTTGTTACATAGGGTTGATACAGAACCGGGGGTTGTTACAGAACTGACATATCCACACGTTGTTATATTTATATGTATTTCGTATGTGGTATTTTGGGGAAGCTCACTAAGCATTATGCTTGTTGATATGTTTTTGGTTTTCAGGTACTTCTGGTACAAAAAGGAAGAGAGCGACTTGATGGCACAACATCCTCCCCTCATGATTTCCACATTTTATAAATTTTGGGTCGTTACAAGTTGGATAATTTCGAGAAATATGTTGTTTGGATTGATGTATTGAAAAATGAAATTTTTACTTATAAATTTTTGGTCGTTACAAGTTGGTATAAGAGCCTTGATTTGAGGGATTCGGGCACACTTTCGGGTGTGTCAGAACTCAAAATGAGGAAATGATAATTTTTTTTAAAAGAAAAAGAAATTTAATTTCTAAAAGAAAAGATTTTGCTAACTAAAACGGGTATAATGCGTGCAATCAGCCGAGCTCAAGTAAGTGGTTCCCAAATTACCCATACCTATGTAATATGATTAGTATTCTTGATCTGTGAAATGCATGCTAGATTAGGGATAAGGATACCTTTGGGGATCATATGATAGGATTCCCTGATTTTTGTGATGCCTTATAGTTAGGGGATTCAGATGCTATCTATTGCTTGGAATTGATATCAACTCAGTTAATTGCTAAGTGTATGCTTTAAAAGTTGTATGGGATTAGGGTCATATAATGCTAGAATGCTTGATTTAGCATTATTTCATGTTCCTTGTTTGGTTGTGGACATAGGGTAGAATCATTATTTGACAGTCTATGTGATCCCATTTTGTGTATAACTTGCGTGCATAAGGCAACCGACAATGTTGATTGAAATTCATTGTATGGTAGAGGTTGTCAAATAAGAACTCCTAGGAGAGCCGAGGTAATACCATAGAAGATTTTGTATGTTGTTTATCATAGGTTTGGTATATCGATTTAGTGTGGTGACTTAGAGGAATCAGGTCGCTCTTGTGGAAGGTACAGTAGGTGGAATGTAGTATTGGGCTCGTATTACTGGAAGCACATGATATGTACTCGAGACAAGGATGAACCTGGAGAATCTAAGGATACCTGTAGAGTGAGAGTTCCCTTGACTTTATGTTAATCGTTTATATGTTGTAGTTCAGTTTGAGTATGGTAGTGATCACTCGAGGAGGAGGTTCTAGATCTGGTTCTGGTTCTGGTTCTGGTTCTGGCTCAGGCACTTAACCGAATGATGATATGCTACACACATTTATTGCGGCCGAGGTCACTTGTGGTATTGTGGATGCTACTCCTGCGGTGTTTTGTACCATCAAAGAGGGGATTATGGAGTTTATGGATGAGTGGCGTCGGGCCTTTCGAGCCGACATTGTTGCGGTCTAGTTAGGAGACCGAACTGTCTCATTTTGGGAGTTCAAGGCTTGTGGAGCTCCTGAGTTCTTTGGTGCTAAGGACCCCATCGCTAGCCGACACTGGATCACTGACATGCAGAATGCTCAGCGTACGAATTTTTTCCCGAAGGGGTAAAAGGTAGGGTTTGCGTCCTGCTTACTGAGGGATCGAGTTCATGACTGGTGGGATGAAGTCGGACGAGTTCTGGGTACTGCGGCAGTAGCAGCCATGACATGGGAGGAGTTTGTTACGAGATTCCAGAGGGAGTTTTCACCGACGATGAGGTGCAACAGCTGGCGAGGGAGTTTCAGGAACTTCGCTAGACTATTGAGACTGTGTCTGAGATTGCCGAAACTACTGAGACTGTGGCAGAGGAACTTCGCTCTTTTGGTTCTATAGTATGCTGCAGATGAGGATATGAGGAAGACAAGATATCATGACATGTTGAGGGATGAAATCAGGGAGTTCGTGAGCTTTTCAAGGTGTAATAACCTAAATGACATGATTTAGAGAGCCCGCGAGCAGGAGAAGGAGTTGGAGCTTTGGACGAAGCACAATACAGAGCAGATGAAGACTATCGTAGGCTAGGGTAAGAGATTTAAGACTTCTGAGTCGCATTTAGGGGCCAGTAGGGCCAGGGTCGCTGTACCATGTGCAACAAGCAACACAGTGGGGCATGTCAATCAGTGGGTTCGGGTTATTACAGATGTGGTCAGTCGGGTCATATGAGCAGGGATTGCCCCCATAGTGCATTGGTATGTTTTCACTACAACCAGATAGGCCAAAAAAGATTGATTGTACGACATTGTCTGGAGAGGTAGTGGCAGCGCCTGCACCAGCCACCTAGAGGACTACTGATGGCCACTAGGGCAAGACAGACACACCTGTGGTAAAGAGCAGGGCATTTTAGCTAACTACCAATGAGGCTCGAGAAGCATCGGATGTGGTTACCGGTATATAATTTCATTTTCTTATTTGCTTTCCGTACTTATTCTTATATTGTATACGATCATGAATAAGGACTTTCTTAGTTAATGGTATGTATGCTCATGTTCTATTTGATTCTGGAGCTACCTGATCCGTTGTATCTCTTGCGCTTAGCAAGAAGTCTTGTGTTGCTTATGGGATTCTGGATTCCATTAGAGGTCGAGATTGTTGATGATCGTTCTGTGAGTGCTTCGAGGATTCATTTTGGTTTTTTCCTGAATCTGTTCAATAAGAGGTACTATACTGATTTGGTGTCGATTCCTCTGTGGGGGATCAAAGGTTATCATTGGGACTGGCTGGTTGGGTTGGAATGGGGTCATGATTGATAGTGAGTGCCAGCTAGTGAAAGTTAGAACCCCAAGTAGGGGAGAAATGATTATTCTTGGCGAGGGAGCTTCACATGGGCTAGCTCTATGTTCAGCTACGAGGGCCAGGAGATATCTTCAGGATGGTTGTTTTTGGTTTGTGGCTTATGTGGTGGATACTCGGGTTGATGGCACAATGGCGTTGAGTGAACTGTCCATCGTTCAGGAATTCCGTGATGTGTTTCCTAAGGATTTGCCAGGAGTGCCTCCCGAGAGGTTGGTCGAGTTCCAAATTGATCTGGTTCTGAATACGACCCTAATAGCCAAAGCTTCATATTGCTTGGCACCACCAGAGATGCATGAGTTGTCAATGCAGCTTCAAGGAGCTGCTAGAAGAGGGATTTATTTTTCCGAGTAGTTCACCTTGGGTAGCATCGATCCTGTTTGTGAACAAGAAGGACGGTTCACAGGGTGGGCATTGACTACCGGGACCTAAATAAGCTAATGGTGAAGAATCGTTAACCACTCCCGAGGATGGACGATTTATTTGAGCAGCTTCATGGTGAATCTTGGTTTTCCAAGATTGATTTGCGATTAGGTTACCATCAGATGAAGGTCATAGATGTGGATGTGCAGAAGATGGCCTTCAGGACTGGTTATCATCATTACGAGTTCATGGTGATTCCACTCAGACTCACCAATGCACCAACAACGTTCATGGATCTCATGAACCGGGTTTGCAGGCCGATGTTGGAATGGACAGTGATAGTATTCATAAATGATATTCTGGTCTACTCCAAGACCAAGGAGTATCACAAGGAACACTTGCGATAGGTATTGGAGACACTGAGGAGAAACAAAATGTATGCCAAATTCTCCAAATGTGAGTTCTGGTTAGGCGAGGTGCAGTTTTTGGGGCACATCGTCAATCATAAGGGTATATTGATCGATCTGGCCAAGCTCAAGTCGGTGATGCGATGGGAGGTTCCAAGGACCCCATCTGAGATTCAGAGCTTTATAGGTCTCGCAGGGTATTATCGGAGATTTATCCAGGATTTCTCCAAGATTGCAGTGCCGTTGACCCGCATGATGAAGAAGAATGTTACCTTTCGGTGGGGGCCTGATCAACATGTTGCTTTTTAGATGCTGAGACAGAGATTGTGCGAGGCCCTGATTCTTATGCTTCCCGGGGATATGTATGATTTTGTGATTTATTGTGACACTTTTGTATCGGGTTTGGGAGCTGTTCTTATGCAGAGTGGTCATGTGATTGCTTACTCTTTAGGTAGCAGAAGCCTCATGAGGCGAATTACCCTACACATTACTTGGAGTTGGGGGTTATGGTTTTTGCCCTCAATATTCACTATCTATATGATGTTAGGTGTACTATCTACATTGACCATAAGTGTTTGAGGTACCTGATGAATCATCTGAATTTGAATATTCGATAGTGGAGGTGGTTGGATGTGGTAAAGGATTATGATTATGAGATCCTATACCACCATGGGAAGATCAATGTGATGGCCGATGCCTTGAGCCGCAAGGCAGTAAGTACACCTATTGGGGATATATGTATGAGGATGGTTATCATTTCTCCTATGTTTGATTTGATCAAGCAGATTCATATGGAGGGGTTAAAAAAAGAGAATTGAAAAGTGGAGAGAATTAGGGGACATGTTTCTTTATTTTTCAGAGACAGCCGAGGATTGTTGACTCAGTCTGGCAGAGTTTGGGTTTCGACGACTGGTAGGGTGAGGCAATTAGTTCTAGAAGTGGCTCATAAGTCAAAGTTTTTGATCCATCAGGGGGCCACAAATATGTATAGGGATCTGAAGTTGAACTATTGGTGGCACCCTGTATGAAAATGGAGATAACATTGTTTGTGGAGCGGTGTTTGACTTGTCGGAAAGTCAAGGCCGAACATCAGAGACCTCATGACAAGATACAACCATTACCCATTCCCATGTGGAGTTGCTTCCATCTAGGTCATTGTTGATTGATTGAGCAAGAGCACACACTTCATACCTATTACCGAGAGTATATCTACTGAAAAGTGATGGGTTTTGAGCATTCTAACACTTCCTAAGTGTACATGCAACCCTAATAACCTTGGATCTATGTTTGTCTAATTATCATGCAAAGTTGAATTCCAAGGTTATATTCCTATCTAGCATACATGGGGAACAAATTTTAACTTGCATGAAAGATAGAATAACTTACCTTGTTGTTGCTTATGATCCTTGAAACCTTGTGAGTCTAGCACCCCAAGTGTGATGCCTCAAATGCTTCACACAACACCAAATGCTTTTGGAGTAAACTTTTGAGAGAATATTACACTTGCAAAATCGTCTCTAGCCCTCTTGATTCTTGTGTGCACCCGATTTTGGTGGAGCATGGGTTCTTTATATAGTGTTGACACATCTAGGGTTACACCATGTAAACCCTAATGTGTCATGACTCTTCATTTCCATGACCCATGGGTTTGTAACTCCCATGGAGCATCCTATGGGTTTAACCCAACTTGATAATCCATGGAGCCTCTTAGCTCACTATACAAGTTATGCATAATTTACATAATCAACCCATATATTTAATTAGTTATCTTTTGATTACTTAATTAATTCTAAATTAATTCTTGATCAAACTAATTAAATAATATTATTAATATATTAGAACTTATAATATATTAATAAACCATAAGTGTTATTTCTCTCATTTTAGTTTATCCAATTGCATGGTGCCATGCAACCCAAATGGATCATGCCGGGTCGGGTCAAGTACATACCAGAAATAGTTATGGACTTAGACACCTTATCCAACAGTCTCCCACTTGGATAAGTCTAATAACTATAACTGTAATACTTCAGGAACCGATCGGCAATCGTAGCTCTTTCAAGGTCTCTCGGAACTGAGAAGATGATGATACGCCATTTAAGATAAGTGATCATATAATCCTCTGTTCTAGATATCAGCCGGACAAATACATGGAACCGTGTCTTACTTTGTGTCCAGCAGTTTGTTTCCCGATTTCCGATTTGTTTGACATAGAACTCAATTGAACACATCAACTTAGTTCTGACCGGGCCCGGTACATAGGTCAAAACAAAATCATCGAGGGGCCCAAATATCAGCTTCTAATCCAAGAAGGAACAGATAAACTTCGACTCATATGTTTGTTCTACCACTCATTGAATTATACACAAAAGCACGTTTTATGACATCGAGTTACCAATGCGTTAACGTACAATCAATGCATAACCAACTCATAAGTAACAAATCATATCTCTAGGTTTGAAGACTTATATGATATTACCGTCTCACGATCACTCGAGATAAATTCCATGAAGTGATTCCAGTGAGCGTGGGTTGAGTCCAATGCTCAGAACTTATGAGCACTCATGAGTGTTGTAGCCATGTCCAACAACTTAAACCTCTGCAACCAATCATGACAGTCTTGATTCATACCTACTTCCGACATATGACCGACTGTGGAGGTTCGAATAATATGATATACCAAACATAATTATTCTGGAACTCAAAACATGCAAAAGAAATATAGTAAACGATCGACAAGAGATAGCAACACTTTACTCATAAATAAAACACCTTTTATTCATCATCTAATGTCAATTACACTTTACAAATTTCAAGGTTATCTAACTACTAAATCTAATATCATCCTTCAGCCGTATGCTCCGAGCATGCTGGAGATGCTTAACCCGAGTCAGTCCCTTCGTGAGGGGATCTGCTGGATTCTCATCCGATGATACCCTCTTTGCCACGAGGAGTCCTTCTTCTATTCGATGTCTGATGAAATGGTATTTTTTGTCGATGTGTCTGGATCTCCCGTGATCCCTTGGTTCCTTGGCTAAGGCAACTGCACTTTCACTATCACAGAAAATTTCCATTGGCTCTTTAATAGCTGGTACAACTCCAAGGTCTCCAATGAAGTTCTTCAGCCATATCGCCTCCTTTGCTGCCTCGCTAGCTGCTATATACTCTGATTCGCAAGTTGAATCATCCACTGTGTCTTGCTTGGAACTCTTCCAAGAAATTGCTCCTCCATTTAAGGTAAAGACCCAGCCTGACTGAGAGCGGAAATTATCCCTATAAGTCTGAAAGCTAGCATCACTATACCCTACAACTCTCAAGTCTTCACTCCCACCGAGGGTAAGGACCCAGTCCTTAGTCCTCCGTAGGTACTTGAGGATATTCTTTACCGCAGTCTAGTGTGCCTTGGTAGGGTTCCCCTGATACCTACTAACCATGCTCAAATAAAGGCTACATCAGGTCGAGTACACGTGATAGCATACATGATCGATCCTACAGCCGAAGCATAAGGTATTCGACTCATTTCTGCTATCTCAGCCTCAGTACTAGGGCTTTGTGTCTTACTCAATCTGGCGTTACTCTGGATGGGTAACTCTCCTTTCTTGGAGTCCTGCATGCCGAATCTCTTCAACACCTTATCCAAGTAAGTACTCTGACTAAGTCCAATTAGTCTTTTACTCCGGTCTCTCAAGATCCTTATCCCTAGAATATAGGCAGCTTCTCCTAGGTCCTTCATAGAGAAACACTTCCCAAGCCAGGACTTAACTTCCTGCAGAGTTGGGATGTCATTTCCTATGAGTAGTATGTCATCCACATACAATACCAAAAAGCTAACTATACTCCCACTAGCCTTGACATATACACAAGATTCATCTTCACTCCTAGAAAAGCCAAATTCCTTGACTTTCTCATCAAAGCAAAGATTCCATCTGCGAGGTGCTTGCTTTAACCCATAAATGGATTTCTCAAGCTTACACACTCTATTAGGGTACTCTGTGTTGACAAAACCCTCTGGTTGACTCATGTAAACATCCTCAGCCAACTTTCCATTAAGGAAAGCGGTTTTGACATCCATTTGCCATATTTCATAGTCATGAAATGCGGCTATGGCTAACAGAACCCTAATAGACTTCATCTTGGCCACTGGAGAAAAGGTCTCATCATAATCAACTCCCGGAGTTTGTGAGAAACCCCAAATCTTAATGTGGTCTAGTTTGGGTACTTTACCAGTCCACATCTCATGAGGAGTTTTGGCAACTTTCTTTGTGGGAACTAGATTAAGGATATGGGCGGCAGTCTCTAAGGCATACCCCCAAAATGAGATTGGTAGCAAAGCTCGACTCATCATGGAACGAACCATATCCAACAAGGTTCAATTACGCCTCTCAGCTACACCATTCAACTGCGGTGTCCTGGGAGGTGTCAGTTGTGAGACAATCCCACATTCCCTAAGATAGTCGAGGAACTCTGAACTAAGATACTCACCACCTCGATCGGATCGAAGCATCTTAATGTTCCTGCCCAATTGATTCTCGACTTCCTGTTTAAATTCTTTAAACCTTTCAAAAGTCTCTGACTTATGCTTGATTAAGTAGACATATCCATATCTACTGTAATCATCAGTAAAAGTAAAATAATAACGATTAGCATCCCTTGTGGCATGTTTGAAGGGTCCACACACATCCGTGTGTATAAGATCCAACAAACCTTCACCCCTCTCACAAGAACCTGTGAAGGGTGACTTTGTTATTTTTCCAAGTAACCATGATTCGCAACTATCATCTGACTTTAGGTCAAATGACTCCAAGACTCCATCCTTTTGGAGTTGGCCTATGCGTTTCTTGCTTATATGTCCAAGACGAAAATGCCATAATGATGCTTTATCCAAGTTATTATTATTAATATAATCAATACATAATACATTATTTCCTAAGTTATCAACCACAGATACAGTTTCATACACGCCATCACAAGGTAATGCTTTAAAATAAAGAACATTATTAAAGAAAGCATTAATCGAACCAACTTCATTATCAAATGAAAAGGTGAAAGCTTGTTTATACAATGCATGAAAGGAAATAATGTTTCTTGTCATTTCTGGCGAATAACAACACTTATTCAAATCTAAACTAAACCCACTACTTAGCGATAAAGTATAAACTCCAATCTTGGTGACAGGTAAAGCTTTCCTATTCCCCATGATTAAGTTTATTCTTCCATGCTCCACATTCTCACTTCTTCTTAGTCCCTACAAATCAGAACATATATGAATACAACAACCGGTATCAAGGACCCAAGAGTTAGAATAGGGTGAGTTATTAGATAAGATAGTGTAAATACCTACATGGTTGGGTTTAACTTTCCCATCCTTCACATCTTGCTGGTACTTTGGGCAGTTCCGCTTCCAATGTGATTTTTCATGGCAATAGAAGCATTCAGCCTCTTTTGGGTCAGAAGAAGGAGTGACGAAACCTTTCTTGGTTCCACTTGAAGAAGAGCCATCAAGGGTCCTAGGCTTGGTACCCTTCGAAGAGCCCTTCCTCTTCTTCCATCGACTTTTCCCGATTGCCAAAACCGGGGCGGAGTTTGGAGTAGGAGTGTTAACAACCGACCTACCCTTAAGACCTGTTTCTGCGGTCTTGAGGAGTCCCTGAAGTTTGCTGAGTGTGACCTCTTCCTTATTCATGTGATATGTCATGCGGAATTGATCATAGCATGATGGTAAGGAGTGCAAAATGATATCTATTGCAAGCTCCTCAGGGAAGTTCACATTAAGCTTCAACAACCGATCCACATACCTTTGCATTTTCTGCATGTGGCTCGTGACGGATTCCCCGTCCTTCATCATGGTTGTTATGATAGAGCATATGATTTCATACCTCTCTTGTCGTGCACTTTGATGGTATCTTTCCATCAGATCTTGGTGCATTTCAAAAGGGTAGAAGTCCTCATAGGACTTTTGGAGTTCCGCTGTCATGGTGGCCAACATGATGCATGCCACTTTTGTAGCATCCCTTTCATGTGCCCGAAAGTCAGCGATCTCCTGGGGAGTTGTAGTGGTCTCATCAATCTCCTTAAGCTCCTTGTCAAGGACATATTCTTTGTCCTCGTAGCGGGTAATCATCCTGATGTTTCTGATCCATTCATTGAAGTTGGATCCATCAAAAATGACTTTCCCACACAAGTTCATAAGGGTAAAGGAGCCATTAGGATTAGAGCCAGAAGCAGCATTGTTTGAAGACATCTGAAAGAAGAGAACAAGATGAGTTTAGATATTAAGAGAGTCCTTAATAAAACACCCAAATGAAATATTAAGGCTAGGATCCAATCACAATATATTATAACTTAGAAGAGGTATGCCGTAATCCAAGCTATAACATATTTGAAAGGTAGGTGAATGACGATTCACCAATTTCCACCATGAAAAACGAAATATAGATATTAGGTTTTGTAATTGGTTCTTAGAAATTCCTAGATTCTTTTGAGATTCAATGAATTTTTTTTTCAAAGGCATGTTTCAATCTCGAGTGTGCCCTCCAAGTTTTGTGACTGGGATACCGAGGATCACAAAACGAGGTGTGAAGTAACCATGCAAATCACTTGGTACCCTTAAAGTTTATCAGTCAATCGATGTGCCGGTAAACCACACACGCCCCTCCGATACTATGATAAACCTTAAGTCACCCTTTACCTACCTTGTTATGTCCAAGTTAGTGTGCCGGTTAACCACACACGCTCCACCAACGACTTAAACAAAGTGTAAAGTGTAATTTCATGGATTAGCACCTTATTCACAATTTCTTAAAGTAACTAAGATTGGGAATTTAATAAAAGCATTTAGTTACTTTATAATATTCATCATACTTTTAATGAGAATTTATAAGTCCTTGTCTTACCCGTTCGGCTAACGACCCTCCACCGATCAAGGAAGCGGTGGGTGAGAGTGGACACCCATTAAGTTGCCATTTTATAGGCAACAACCTTATACCCCCCTTATAGACCGGCTTCGTGAATGAGGCGTACTAGCGGTAAGACGACTTGATCTTATACATATATATATATTAGTAACTTATAATATTATAAAGTATAAGGGTTGAATTTTAACTTTTAAAATTCTAAGGGTTGGAACTAAAGTTTTAATCAAGACTTTACTTGTTCCAAAACTTGAGGGCAAGTTTTGTAAACTTCAAAAACTTTTTCATTTCTTATAACTTATGAATTAATTGAGTAATAAAAATGAAGACTCTTCATTTTTATAACTCTTGTGTTCTTTTAATGGCTTTAATAAAAGTGAGACTTTTGGTTTTCCATAACTTGAGAACAAGTTATGGACTCCATTAAAACACATTATGATCATGAATTAAACTACCATGAAGGTTACAAACAATTCCTATGATCATCTAATCTTCATAAGTTCAAGAACATGAATATGAACACTTTCAAGAATCAAAAATTACACTTAAAAAAAAACTTGTAATTTTAATAATTGCCATTGTAAATGGATTAGCATAAACATTACACCATCTAAAACAAGCTTTAAACATCAAAACAGTTTAGGGTAATGTTTCTAGTCCATTTCCAGCAACAAAAGTGCAAACTTTCATACGAGCAGAAAACAGAAAAACTATTTTTTTTTCAAGCTGTTTGCACACAAAAAAAATAAAACAACAAACAAACCTAGGCTCTGATACCACTGATGGGTTTTGAGCATTCTAACACTTCCTAGGTGTACATGCAACCCTAATAACCTTGGATCTATGTTTGTCTAATTATCATGCAAAGTTGAATTCCAAGGTTATATTCCTATCTAGCATACATGGGGAACAAATTTTAACTTGCATGAAAGATAGAATAACTTACCTTGTTGTTGCTTATGATCCTTGAAACCTTGTGAGCCTAGCACCCCAAGTGTGATGCCTCAAATGCTTCACACAACACCAAATGCTTTTGGAGTAAACTTTTGAGAGAATATTACACTTGCAAAATCGGCTCTAGCCCTTTTGATTCTTGTGTGCACCCGATTTTGGTGGAGCATGGGTTCTTTATATAGTGGTGACACATCTAGGGTTACACCATGTAAACCCTAATGTGTCATGACTATTCATTTCCATGACCCATGGGTTTGTAACTCCCATGGAGCATCCTATGGGTTTAACCCAACTTGATAATCCATGGAGCCTCTTAGCTCACTATACAAGTTATGCATAATTTACATAATCAACCCATATATTTAATTAGTTATCTTTTGATCACTTAATTAATTCTAAATTAATTCTTGATCAAACTAATTAAATAATATTATTAATATATTAGAACTTATAATATATTAATAAACCATAAGTGTTATTTCTCTCATTTTAGTTTATCCAATTGCATGGTGCCATGCAACCCAAATGGACCATGCCGGGTCGGGTCAAGTACATACCAGAAATAGTTATGGACTTAGACACCTTATCCAACAAAAAGTTGGCTGACATTTACGTTCGAGAGATGGTGGTTCGGCACGGGGTGCCAGTCTCGGTAGTTTCGGACAGAGATGTTCGTTTCACCTTTAGGTTTTGGAGGAAGTTCCATGAGGAGTTATGTACTCAACAACATATCAGTATAGCATATCATCCCCATACTGATGGTCATAGTGAGCGGACGATTCAGACACTCGAAGATATGTTGTGGGTGTGCGTGGTAGACTTTGGAGGGAGTTGGGTTACTTACCTCCCATATTGTTGGGGCGAGGTTGGGCATCAGGTCATGGGAAGTACTTAGGTGGTAGTCAAGACCATTGAATTGATTTAGTAGGTGCGTGAAAGGTTGCGAGTGGCACAAAGTCGGAAAAGAATTATGCAGACGGTCGTCCTTCGAACCTCGAGTTTCAGGTTGGGGAATTGGTGCTTATCAAGGTGTCACCTTGGAAAGGTTTCATCCGATTTAAGAAGCGGGTCAAGCTGGGAACTCAATTTATAGGTTCCTTCAGGATTACCACCCGGGTGGGCAAGGTTGCATACTTGTTGGATTTTCCTGATGAGCTCAGTCAAATCCACAACACCTTCCATGTCTATCAATTACGGAAGTGTAGCTGATGATTTGGGTGGTGACTCCTTTGGATGAGATTCAGGTCAGTGAGAACCTGAGCTTGGTGGAGAGACCGATTGTGATTCTTGACTAGAAAACCAAGGCTTTGCGAAACAAAGTGGTGAACCTAGTGAAGGTACAATGGCAGCACCAGAAAGGCTCAGAATGGATGTCGGAGCCTAAGATGAGGTGAGGGAGCACTACCCAGACTTGTTTGTATCAACGGATTTCCAGGACAAAGTCTGATTCAAGTGGGGGAGATTCGTAAAACTAGTATTCCATGTATATTCATTTGTGGTGCATTTCCTTAAAAATTTTCAAACTTGCACCCGACATTAGGCGTACGAGATAAGTACGCCGGGCGTAGGAATTTAACTGATGATCGCGGATAACCTACATACGTTGGGCGTAGACATAGGTACGTTGGGCATAATACTTCGGAGGGAAACCCCTAATTTTTAGGGTTTGGACCCTATTTAAAGAACATTATGGCCTCTAACCCTTCTTACTCCTCAATCGTCATCTCTATTAGCCTCCATTTCGACCCTACTCCCTGTGTGTGAAGTTTTGAAGATTTAGAGTAACTCTTGGTGTTCTTGGTGGTGAAAGAAGACCCTAGGAGTTGTGGTATATCTTTCAAGTTGGTTGGATCCGAAATCTCCTCATCTTGGTGCATCTTCTTAAGGTATAAAGTTCATACCATGGAGCCTTCCTTGCTAGATCTTGTTTAAGCTCAGTTTTGTGTCCATTTGGTCCCAAGACCTTGATCTTTGTGAGTATTGAATAGTCCGTAGCTTCTAAGTTTTCATTTCAGACGTTTTAGGGTGTGTTAGGTCATAAAAATGCAAGATTGGACCTTGTTATTCCTCCATGCAAAAGTTATGGAGTCTTAGATCGCTAATAGAGTTATGGCTTTATAGCCATGAAAAAGCATAAAGGTTGCAACTTGATGGAGTCTTAGATCGCTAATAGAGTTATGGCTTTGGTGTTGGGCTCATTGTAGCCATGAAAAAGCATAAAGGTTGCAAATTTATGGCTTTAGACGTCTTAAAAGTCTTGGATCTGAAATTTGGACGTTAGATCTTAAGGCATTAAGTCGTCAAGAGAGGGTTTGGATTTCAGGTGAGTACGTGGGGCGTACTCTGGCGTACGCTAAGCATAGTGGGTTGAGACCCCTTAAATCCCTTCTCAAGGTCATGCAGTACGCTGGGCGTAAGATGGGAACACTGGACCTAAGGTGGGAACGCTAGGTGTACTCGTAGAAACTTGTTGGGCGGTTTTTGGGCCTTAGGCCATTAGGGGTTTTGGGCTTGGATTAGATGGGTGGTGTGTGGAATGGAAAAAATGGTCTTTTTCCCTTTATATGATAAAGGATTATTAGACCTATGATTTTGGATTAAAACCCTGATTATTAATTAGGATTGTAATTGGGTTATGTTTAGAGTGAGGAGCCGTGTTAGAAGTAGCTCGAGTGTGCGATTCTGTTGTCTTTAGTTAGAGGTGAGTCTTCTTACCACACTAGTGGGTCGAAGGCCCCAAGGCCGGCCCACTAATTTGTATGTGTAGGATGTGTACCATTATGTGATTATTGTTTACATGATTGTATGATTTCTGCATGGAGCCAATTTGGGCTCGGAGTCATACAGACTCGGGGTTGATACAAACCCTATATTTTCTGTTGGATAGGGTTGATACAGACCCGAGAGTTGTTATGGACCTACCACATTCACTTGTTGTTATATTTATGTGTAGTGCGTAAGTAGTATTTTGTGGAAGCTCACTAAGCGTTATGCTAGCGAATGTGATTTCAGTTTTCAGGTACCTCCGGTACAAAAGGGAAGAGCCCGACTTGATGGCCCAACATCTTCCCCCTCATCATTTTCCACATTTTCTGATCACTGTTACTCTGATATTTGTGATAAGTTGTATTTCGGATATTTTCGAGAAATGTGTTGTTTGGATTGATGAACTGAAAAATGAAATTTTTACTTATAAATTTTGGTTCCTTACAGTTACCGACGATGTGATGTGGGAGTCAAGAAAAAATTATACCAACCTGGATGAAGGAACCTAGAATACATGGGGTAGTAGTGTGGATGATGATTTTGTACAGTTGTTTGAAGAAGTGGAAACTAAATTGGATATTGGCTGCACTTTTTCTCCCATTTATTTGTTAGCAAAATTAATGCGTATGAAGACGAAAAACAAATAGACTGATAGTTCATTTGATCAACTCCTTGTGTTGTTGCAATTAATATTTCGCAAAGACAACAAGGTTCCCCTTTCACATTATCTACGCAAAAGGAAACTAAAGAATATTGGATTGGGGTACGGATCAATACATGTGTGCAAAAATGATTGTTTTCTATTTTGGAAAGAACACGAGTCATTGTAGATTTGTCCTGTTGGTCAAGAGAGCTGATAGATTGATAAAAACACCAATGCTAAGAAAGTATCTCATAAGGTGTTACAATAATTTGATGTGACCCCTAGACTACGACGTTCATATTGCTCAAGGTATACTACCAAACATATGATTTGGCATAGTACCAGACGATCAGAAGAGGGTACGATGTATCATCCTGTTGATGGGGAACACTGGCAAGATTTTGATAAAAAAATACCCCAACTTCTTGATTGAACCCCATAACATATGCCTAGGTGTTTCAGTTAATGGTTTGAATCCATTTGGTAACATGTGTAATCCAAATAACACATGGCCAGTCATACCCACAACATACAATCTGCCACCGTGGCTTTGTAGGAAAGAGTCATCATTCATGTTGACTTTGTTGATTCTTGGCCCTAAAGCATCTCGTAAGGATATGTATATTTTCTTTATGTCGTTGGTGGAAGAGCTTAAATTTTGTACATCTGAGGCGTACGTACTAAACATGCGGCAACAAACACATTCTTCATGATGGGAGATACGCTCTTGTGGACTGTAAGTGACTTTCAAGCTCATAGAAGTCTATTGTGTTGGAGCAGGAAAGGGTACATAACATTTCCTACTTGAAATGAAGACACTCCTTCGTACCGTGTAACAAATAAATTTGTACATCTTGGTCATCGTTGTTTCCTAGATGCTAATGACCTATTAAGAAAGAGGTTGGACTTTAATGGGATATAGGGGACAAGATCCGCTCCGATACACTTTAGTAATGAAGACATATAAGAGTTACTAGTTTGTATACTAACTCGTCAATAGGGTACCCATCCTAAGTATGGAGGCGGGGAGAGAGGGCGACAAGAATTCAAATTAAACTAGTAAAAAAGAAGTATTTTCTTTGAACTCGAGTATTAGTCTACACTACACCTGAAACACAACATATTTATCTTGCATGTCTAGAAAATGTGGACGAGAGTGTTTTAGGTACTCTTCTAATGAATGATAAGAGTAAAGACACATCAAATGCACGATGGGACTTGAGAATTCTAAATATTCAGAGAATTTAATGGTTGCAAAGAAAGGGTGACAAGTTTTATAGACCCCATGCAAGATACTCTTTCATGAAATCTAATCGAAAACTCTTTTTTTTTTCAATTTATATAAGATGTTAAACTGCCAGATGGGTTTGGTTCTAACATCTGTAAGAAAATGAACGATAACAATACCCACATTATTGGGTTGAAAGCTCATGACCATCACATTCTTATGCAACGTTTGATACCAATTTGAGTTAGAGGGTTGGCAGAAAATGACACTTATACATCTATCGTAGACCCTTCTACGTTTGTAAAGAAACTTTTCTGAAGAACACTAATGGTGGAGGACACGAGGAAAGGAAAAGTAGACATTATTGCAATATTATGCAAGTTAGAATTGATTTATCCTCCAACGTTTTTTTGACATTATGGTTCATCTAGTTTTCCATTTATCTGATGAAGTGATTGTCAGAGGCTCCGTATGTATGAGATGGATATATCCGTTCGAAAGGTATATAAAAAATTGATAAACTATGTTAGAAATAAAGTGATACTGGAAGGTTATATAGCTGAAGGTTATGTTGTTGAAGAAGGTTTATCATTTTTTTCGATGTACCTTCGATATGTGCATACTCAATTCAATCGACCTGAAAGAAATGAAGATGTCTTTATTGAAAAAACAAAGATTTGGATGTTTAAGTCTAAATTTCAACCGACCAGTACAACTCAAATCAAAACTCTTAATCTAACGGAAATGTGTAACGAGGAGTGATTTGTACTGAATAATTGTGAAGAGGTCAGACAGTATATCAAGTAGCTGTTCCTATCTCTAACTTTAATTATCTAATTTTTTTTATTTTTTTACATTTATGAATTCTATATCTCTTTTCATGAATGTTGGAAAATTTCAAATCTAAACATCCCCAAATTGACGACAAGAGTGAATTTCCCAACTGGTTTCGTGAAAAGGTAAAACACATTAACAAACATATTTGTTTCATCGATCTAAAGAATACATAATGCATATTACTTTATTTTTGTTAGGTTCATCAAATGAAAATAAAAAACTCTCTAGAATTCCACAAAGAGTTCTCGGCTCTTGCAATGGGTTTGCAAATGAGTGCTTATACTTACAATGCATCTGTATTCAACGATGTTAGGTTTATGGTACTTAGTCTTGACGCATAGCACACAACACAAAACTCTAGGGTTCTAGCGTTGGATGAGAAAAGGGAGAAATATTATGGCCAGTTAGAAGAGATTATAGAATTGTAGTATACACATGAATATTCAATTGTACTATTTCGGTGCAAGTGGTTTGATAATCGAATTATAGTTATTTCTGGTAATAATTTCACCAATATAAACACATGACACTAAGTGTACAAATATGATCAACTCATGTATGCTTCACAAGCCAAACAAATATTCTACATATGAGAGCCTTCCCGAACAATCCAAAATAATAACCATCGGTGTCTCGTCGAGCCTGTTAATCATCGAAATATTTAGGATCTACCATGGGACGATGATTGTTTCAAACTTTATTACATTGACCTTATCCAAAATGTTGACAGTGCTTCAGACGAAAATGTTGACAATGTTGAAGTAGTTCAAAATATCTCTTCGTCCAATGCTTCACTTTTTATAGATTTCAACATGTACTTTCAAAATATAACTATAGTCGATGATGATGAGGTAGAGAGTGCAATTGTGTTGGGTTTTAGTTCAAAATTAGTTTCATAAACTAGAAAAATATGGAAAACGAAAGAATTTAATTTTTGAAATAACATAAACAATTTATACCCACCAAGGATCTTCTTGCAAGTTGTAGAAAGATTTAAACACCAACCAAAGAAGAGGTGAAGAAATGACGACCTTTGTAGTTCTTTGGGTCCTCTTGGGAGGCTTGGAAGTTGATGAAGAATGTGGAACCTTTGAGACACCAACAATGACTCAACTTGATGTAGATGCTAGTCCATAAACTCTTAATCCATTAATCTTTAAGTTCATAACCAATATGAACTTAAAGAAGGCATGAAAATGCAAGTAATCTTCAAGAAGAGATGAAGAAAAGAGAGAGAGAGAGTAACCTCCTCTAAGGAGGTTACGTTTTTGGGAAGCTAGAATGAAGCTCCCAATTCAAGAGTGGAAGCCTCATATTTATATTGTCTTAAAGTGAAGTCTTTAACCATTAGGTCCTTCCACATTAGACAAGCATGAACCTAAAGCTTACATGTCTCCCATGCTTCTTATTACTTTTAATTAAACAAACATGAAAGCCATACTCTTGTCTTTTGACTCTTATTTTATAAAAATAATAAAAGGAAGAATACAAAAGCTTTATATTTTATAAACCAAGTTTATAAATTATAAACTTTAACTCTTTGGTAAAAGACAAAAGAATTTATCTAGTCCAAAATGTTGTGCATGACTTATTAATTCATATCATATGAATTATATATACTGTTACTTGCTAATGAAAATTATTATTTCCAAGAAATAAATAATTTCCAATTTAATTATAAGAGTTTATTGAATATTTATTAAAACCAATTTCTAATAAATAATCAATTGTATCAAGTTGTTGTTAGTTGACCCATTAGTATCATATGTTAATTAGCAATATGACTTTAATATGACTCTTGAGCATACTAGACCTTTCAATCTCCCACTTGCGTAAGATTCATATTAGACTAAAATTGAAAGTGGTGAACATCTAGCAACATTTCACTGCCCCTAACAACATACGACTTTGTGCCATTTTATCAACTCTCAATTCCCAAAAAGCTCAAAGCTACAATTGGTGTATAAGGTAAGTTTATCAGTTATCCCTTTGTTACAGACATCATGTTGAACATGAGATACGGATCGCGATCAATCTCATTAGTTGTTCAACTTTTGGTAAGGTGACTTAGATGTCTAACTCTCAACACATAAGAGGAACAAATCCCATCTTGACTACATAAGCCCCTTGCATAGTTCACACCATACCTGAAAATGGCTTTTATAACTGCCCGATTAAGGAACAACATTTGACCATATCAAAGCATAGTACTGCCTACACTTATGTACCACTATGTATATCTGGTGTTAAGGATACAAAGATAGTACCTTTTTAATCAAGTATCATTCATGATAGCGATCCATGATATGATCTTGATGCGGGTCGGTTCAATACTAGTTCTCTGAAAAGTACCTATGAAACTTGGTTACAACCGCTTGCCTATTTTCATCTAGCGGGAGTCAACCAATCCAATTCATATTAGTCTTAATTTATAACTGCTCCCATAATTATAACCGACTATGAACCTTTAGAATAATAACATTATTCATGGATTTAACATGTTAATATAGAAAACAACAAGTATTAATGTGATGACTATATCCCAATATATCATAACAATATCTAATAGTTGTTGTTATAATATTCTGATATCCAAATACTAAATCCAAATCAAAAACCCATTTCTAGAATAATAAATTCTTATAGCTCAAGTGTGACCATTCATACTTAGCTCAAAAGAATGACTTTATCAATGGATCTAACAAAAATTAATCTATGTGAATTCTGTGAACACTATCATCTCCGTACTTAACTTTACTCTATGTATAGTTGAATATCTTGGAGAATATGATTGGTGTTCTTTCGTGAGATAGATTCCCTTAGCATGATTAAATATACTCTCGAAGTCACAAAGATTTCTATGTGATCCTTGAATGGCAGAAATCAACATAGTTTTTCAATGATCCCATTCATCCAATCATATTTGAATTCAACTTCTAAAGTAGTGTATTCTTATTTTGTAGTAGATTGTGTCATTATGTTTTTCTTGGACCTCATTCCAACAAGACTTACTCTTCATTCCATAATGAAGTCAAAATCCAATTACAATTCACAATTGCTTATATCTGTTTAGAAATTAACATCTTGTGTAGCTCTTTCCATAAAGAACCTTTCTAAACTGATGTCTCATATACATTCTCTTAGTTCTCCTAAAGTACTCTTAGAATGCTCTATCTGAGTCATCCAGGAACTTAACCATGTATTCAATTAGTGTCGTATGACATGCTTACAACATGATCAAATACCATTTCCTATTCATAATATGACATAAATGATGAATTCATTTGCCAATAAAATAGAATATTGTCACACCCCATAACCGGAACGGCGGAATACGTTCTGGGGTGGAGGACGTCATGTACAGTATCATAACAATGCATAATAGTAAAGACAAGCAACAACATCCATTTCATTAATATATAATTGTAATACAAGCGTGTTCTGTACAGTTTGTAAGACACCAAAAGTATAATCAAAATAAAAGATGAGTCTTGTATGTGCTCCATCTTCTCAAAAGCTTCATCTGTACCTGTCTACTGATGACCTGAGAATACAAGTTATTTTGAAAGAGTTTATCAGCATAAAGCTGGTGAGTTCATAAGTATTTAGTGTCATTTCTTGTATAAAAATGTTTACAACAATGTAGTATAATAGCTGATATCAATGCTTGAAAACAGTATACTCCTTAGAAAATCCTATATTTTCCAGTAAAAGTAGTCTTCTACCAAGACCCGTTTGTTTGCATGTTTGATCCTTTGAAAATGTAAAAGTTTTCCCCAGTGAAACTATCAGTAAGAAAATATAGTTTTAGACTTTATTCATCTAAAGTAATTGGGAAAATAAGGTTTTACCCCAGTAGTGGCACTGCCAGCTAAATGTAATAAGATGCAGACTCCAGGTAGTATTAAATATACAATACACCTCGGGGAGCCTGTTTGGCCTTTAATTCTTAATGTGTAATTAAAGGTTTGAATGTGAACTCGTATGTAACCATGCTGATTGACGATCGAATAACTGATGACCCTCCGAGTCATATGTAGTGATG
Source organism: Lactuca virosa (assembly GCF_052849685.1). Lineage (NCBI taxonomy): Eukaryota > Viridiplantae > Streptophyta > Magnoliopsida > Asterales > Asteraceae > Lactuca > Lactuca virosa. The sequence continues at coordinate 274,338,876 of NC_136434.1, read as the reverse complement.
TGACATTTTGTCACCCCTTGGCCTTTCGACTGGGACTGTAGCTAGCAGTCGGGATGTGGGGGTGTCTGTCCCATATAGACCTATACACACAATGCCCGCTCTCCCTCCAGGAGACTCTGGTTACACGGTGATACCACTGTGAAGTGTCGTATCGAGAAGTAGTATGTCACATTCTAATTATAGTATATTCTCTTGTATATTGTATAATGTATTTTCTGGTATAATGTATAGAGTTTTCTCTTGTATAGTATATAGTATTCTCTTTGTATAGTATTTAGCATGTATTGACTCATAACTGTACTGACTCTGGTAGGTGTCATTGTAATAGTAGTAATGAGTAGTAATCCTTAACTATACCTATTATAGTTAAATAGTAAGGTTGGTTGCATGCCTTTGATACACAAAGGTACTGAACTGAAGTGAAGACTTTTACATCCAACACAAATATATATGATATATAACTAAGAATTCAACGACAATCGGACAAATAACAGAATACCCTAAGTCCACAACCAAACAAGGAATAGGAAATAAGGTGAGCTATCAGTCCTAAGTCCTCAAGTCTTACTTATATAAATATATTAGTATAGATATGGGTTTGAAAATAAAGCAAGTTTAAAAGAGTTTGAAAACAGTTTTGGCATTTAAAGAGTTTGATAAAAGGTTTGAAACACTTGAAAATCCAAAGTTTGATGGTATTTTGAAAGCAGTAGCAAATCTTGTAGTTTGTTCTAGTTATTAATCACATGTGATTGATACAATAACTATAACAGTTCAACTCGTATTCCCCCCCCCCCCATAAAAGCATTTAAAATCACTTAAAAGGTTTATTTAGGGGTATGAACTCACCTGCAGTGAGTAGAGTGGATGGAAGTGTCGGGTAGGATGCTAGGTGTCAAGTGAGGACTTGAACACACACACTGATCATATGTAACATGTAGTGATACATAAATGTATCTAATTAGTTATTTAATAAATAAATAATCAAGTAAAGACACTCTAATACATGGAAACACTTAGTTTCAAGTGCTAGGAGTGCTAAAGGGTTGTATCTAAGGAGAGTATGGCCTCATATTGGAGTTTACTCCTCAAATGGTAACCTTATATGTGTTTACGGTTTCTGGATCATTTCCCCCATGAGTTTACGGCCGTAAACTCATGGTAATGGTGCATTTGTGTGGTTTAAGGTCTTATACCTCACAAAGAAGTGTTCTAGGTTTTCATCAAAGGCTTGGGAAGTGATTAGGGCTCGAAATGGCTCACTTTTGGAGTTTACGGTCCTTGGATCACCCTTGAGAGTTTACGGTCGTAAACACTTGGGTTTATGGTCGTAAACCCATTAGTTTATGGCCGTAAACTCATGGTTACTCCAACCATTTCGTGTTTTGGTGTTTCTAGTTCAGGCATGCAAGGTTCTAGTCTTTTATCCAAGCTATAGAAGGTGTTAGGGGCATCTAAACACCACTTGGTGGTGTTTACGGTTCAAGGATATCCCTTGACCGTAAATGTTAGATGCCGTTTTATGCATCTTATAGGGTTGTTTTCATTAGCATTTAGGATCACATTTTGTACATTTGCATGTCATTTGTTTAAACAAGCTTCAGCTCATGTCTTTCGTTAGAATTCCCGTACTGCTCATGTTTTTATGTCAATTTCAGATAGTGCGAGTGGAGCAGTGCTTTGGGAGCAGTTGGATGCGCGTTTGGAGCTTAAAATGGAGCTTGGGACTTATGAAGGATTATGAGGAATGTTTGGAAGATGCTTTGGTCAAGAAACATTCGATTGAATTGATCACACGAAGATAGAATATGCAATCGAAAGTTAAAGGATGTTGCTGCCAGCTTTGACCCACTGTCAGTATTTTGACCATATCTCGAGAACCGTAACTCCGATTGACGCGATTCAGAATGATCTGAAAATTAGACGAAATTTTGGACGTTATAGACACAACCTGCGATCGCAGGTTGTCTCCTTGCAATCGCAGGTGACCCTTTGCGATCGCAGGTTTGGTCGCAAGTTGCCTTCGAGGTTCTTTTGTGCCCAAAATTCATCCGGGAGTGAAAACTCAATACCTGCGATCGCAGGTTGTGTACATGCGATCACAGGTTGGCCAAAAAGTGTCAAAATAGCATCCTACTTCATTAAAAAGGCACGAGACGTGTTTATTTCAAAACCTGCGATCACAGGTTGTGTACATGCGATCGCAGGTGCGCCGTTTTTGCTGCTGGACGTATAAATAGACCCTGATAGCATTCCTGTAACCTAAGTTGGCGATTCCAGAGGTTCCAGAGGATGAAAATACGATTTTGGAGGCGTTTCTTCTCCGATTTTAGCGATTTCTGAAGATCTGAAGACTGTGGATCATCTCCTACGTTTAGTTTAGTAAGATTTAATAGTTTAATGTTTCTTTTTATTGTTTTAGATCAGATTTTAGCCATGTCTGGCTAAACCCTAGTTTTCAGTTCTGCAAAGACAATTACTTTTCATGTGATTGATCATTAGATCTGGTTTTTTGATTTGTGTTTCTATCTAGATCCTTCAGTTTTGTTCTTAATGAATGTTTGATTTTGATTCTTGTTAGTTTGATCACCTAGCTAGGGTTTTATCATTCCAGTTAATCAGTTATAGAATTTGTAATTGTTCTAATAAATTGGTAAAAGTAACAAGTAATAAATCGGTTCCGTGTTTGGGATTTGACTTTATTATAAACTGAAAAATCATATCTTTACGCTTCCAAGCTTGTGAGAAGTATTAGGTATTGCTGGGAATTTTACAAAGAACTTAATGCAATTTTTCTGATGTTAATTAAAAGCTTGTTTGATTAGACAGTAAAAAGTTAGGGTTAATTGAAGAGCTTGTTTTGGTTAACTAAATAAGGAAAAAGAGAAATTACTAGAGCTTGTTAGTTTTTCTCAGTACCAGCTTAGATAGAACGGGTCTTAAATAATCAGATCTGGATCAGTTGCATGATTAGGAAAGTCACAGCAGAGCTGAAACCATTTTTATTATTGATTTTCGTTTACTTTATTATCACTGCATTTCTAGTTATTAGTTTTAATCAAAAACCCCCTTTTTATATTCTGTTTCTTGACTAGATGTGCCTGATGCAAAAAGGCCTTGACTTTTAGGCTGTGTCCCTGAGGATTCGACCCTCCTTCCCTGTGCTATATTTTTAGTGCAACCAGCAGTGATAAATTTATTTGTTTAATACGTGCGCGACAGCGTGTTAACAAATTGGCGCCGTTGCCGGGGACACGGTACTGCTAATTGTTTTGTGCCAAAATCTTTACATACAAGTAATCTAGTCTTCAGGAATGGTCGAGCTAACGACCTTAAAAAAGGGCGGCTTTCCGGGAGGTATCCCGATGAGTAGTTTTTAGTTTTTATGCTTTCAATAAAGAGATGGTCGCAGTTCCAAGCAAGCTTGGGGGAATCAGAGGATCTTCAAAGTCGCTGAAATTCAGATTTTTCGTCAACATTCATCGTCAAAATCAGAATTTCAGCAATCTATCAGGTACATTCATTCCTAGCTGCATATTTTTGCTTTTATATTCTTTATTAGGCTGTTCATTTCTCTCTAAGCATTGAGGACAATGCATCATTTTAAGCTTGGGGAGGGTGTTAGTGTAAAATTTTGCATTTTTGTTTAAAATTTTAATTTTTCAATATTTTTAGTTAAATTTTTCAAAAATTTCTTTTTGCATTTTATTTTCTACATTGCATTTGCATATAAAAAAATTCAAAATTTTGAAAAATCCAAAAAATATTATATTTTCCTTCTAGTTATTTTTATTTTTATTTTCTGCATATAAAAATTTTAAAAAAATCAAAAAAAAAAATCTTAAAAAAATTAAAAAATTTACATGAGATGAGGATATATTTTTACAATCGATAGCTCTTTTAAGATGAAGTGTGATAGTTACCAAAAATAACAGTCTCATTATACTCAATTTTAAGAATTATCTTTTCAAGTGCTTTAAATGTTTTCAATATGAACCAACATATGAGCCAGATAATTTTTACAATGGAAGTGTGGGATGGAAAACGAATAGTGTTTTGAAAATAATTTCCTTGAATTCCTTAAAAAGAACCTAGATTGGATAACTCTTATCATTCCTTGAAGTACTGAACTCTATAGTTTCTGCGCCTTTTGAGGTTGGGAGGGAACTCTCGTTATACCCACAAAATAGTTATCATTTTTGAAGTACTGAAGATATGGTGGGTCTCAAAGTAAAATTCGCGCCCGATCTATAGATGTTAGAAATGGTATATCAAGCAACTTGAAGAAATATGCAATTCAAAGTTAAATCCAAGTCAAGTTCAAGTCAAAATCAAGAAGCAAGCAAGTTAAATCTAAAGAGTTGATCGAGACAAAGAAGATGTGTGGTATAATGAGATTGATCCCTCGATAGTGGAATCATAGGGGTAAGCTTGGATTTTCTATCCATAATGGAGCTTACCGCGTTTACTGGACGAGTTCGGAAAAAAAGGAGGGGTTGGACAAGCTAAGTTTTTATAAACGAATTTTCGTGAAATTATTTTTAAAAATACACTGTTTTCACAAATTTAATTCGACGTAAAAATTATTTGCTCAAGCTTGGTTTGACTTATTAAATATGAAATACGAATCGTTAATATAAAGTATTGAGACTGTTATCTAGGTAGTGATTTCATTGGAGCTTCCTCGTTGTGAAATCTGATCATGTGAACAAAAAAAAAGAGTGAAGTGTTTTGATAAAGTTTAAATTTTTAGTTTCATTAATCTTGTTTTAGTATTTATTCTAAGTTCCTTTTTATGTCATCTACATATGTCCATTTGTTTATAATGTTTTATCTTCTTCTTACTTGAGGACAAGTAAGGTTTAAGCTTGGGGAGATTTGTTAGATGCCGTTTTATGCATCTTATAGGGTAGTTTTCATTAGCATTTAGGATCATATTTTGTACATTTGCATGTCATTTGTTTAAACAATGTTCAGCTCATGTCTTTAGTTAGAATTCCCGTACTGCTCATGTTTTTATGTCAATTTCAGATAGTGCGAGTGGAGCGGTGCTTTGGGAGCAGTTGGATGCGCGTTTGGAGCTTAATATGGAGCTTGGGACTTATGAAGGATTATGAGGAATGTTTGGAAGATGCTTTGGTCAAGAAACATTCGATTGAATTGATCACACGAAGATAGAATATGCAATCGAAAGTTAAAGGATGTTGGTGGCAGCTTTGACCCCCTGTCAGTATTTTGACCATATCTCGTGAACCGTAACTCCGATTGACGCGATTCAAAATGATATGAAAAGTAGACCAAATTTCGGACGTCATAGAGACAACCTGCGATCGCAGGTTGTCTCCTTGCGATCGCAGGTGACCCTTTTTGCGATCGCAGGTTTGGTGGCAGGTTGCCTTCGAGGTTCTTTTGTGCCCAAAATTCATCCGGGAGTGAAAACTCAATACTTGTGATCGCAGGTTGTGTACATGCGATCGCAGGTTGGCCAAAAAGTGTCAAAATAGCATCCTACTTCATTAAAAAGGCACGTGACGCGTTTATTTCAAAACCTGCGATCGCAGGTTGTGTACATGCGATCGCAGGTGCGCTGTTTTTGCTGCTGGACGTATAAATAGACCCTGATCACATTCCTGTAACCTAAGTTGGCGATTCCAGAGGTTCCAGAGGACGAAAATACGATTTTGGAGGGGTTTCTTCTCCGATTTTAGCGATTTCTGAAGATCTGAAGACTGTGGATCATCTCCTACGTTTAGTTTAGTAAGATTTAATAGTTTAATGTTTCTTTTTATTGTTTTAGATCAGATTTTAGCCATGTCTGGCTAAACCCTAGTTTTCAGTTCTGCAAAGACAATTACTTTTCATGTGATTGATCATTAGATCTGGTTTTTTGATTTGTGTTTCTATCTAGATCCTTCAGTTTTGTTCTTAATGAATGTTTGATTTTGATTCTTGTTAGTTTGATCACCTAGCTAGGGTTTTATCATTCCAGTTAATCAGTTATAGAATCTGTAATTGTTCTAATAAATTGGTAAAAGTAACAAGTAATAAATCGGTTCCGTGTTTGGGATTTGACTTTATTATAAACTAAAAAAATCATATCTTTACGCTTCCGAGCTTGTGAGAAGTATTGGGTATTGCTGGGAATTTTACAAAGAACTTAATGTAACTTTTCTGATCTTAATTAAGAGCTTCTTTGATTAGACAGTAAAAAGTTAGGGTTAATTGAAGAGCTTAGTTTGGTTAACAAAATAAGGTAAAAGAGAAATAACTAGAGCTTGTTAGTTTTTCTCAGTACCAGCTTAGATAGAACGCGTCTCAAATAATCAGATCTGGATCAGTTGCATGATTAGGAAAGTCACAGCAGAGTTGAAACCATTTTTATTATTGATTTTCGTTTACTTTATTATCATTGCATTTCTAGTTATTAGTTTTAATCAAAAACCCCCTTTTTATATTCTGTTTCTTGACTAGATGTGCCTGATGCAAAAAGGCATTGACTTTTAGGCTGTGTCCCTGAGGATTCGACCCTGCTTCCCTGTGCTATATTTTTAGTGCAACCAGCAGTGATAAATTTATTTGTTTAATACGTGCGCGACAGCGTGTTAACAGTAAACACATATGATCTTGGGGATTTTGATGTTCATTCCATGGGTTAGCAAGTATACTAAGCAAATAACTAGTTAGGGGGAGTATACTTACTTATATGAAGCTTGTAAGAGTGTTTAGGGCCCAAGAACACTAGTGTGTGTTCTTGGTGTTTTCAAGAACACTTGAAGATCTAAGTAAAAATCAAGAATCCATGGATGAAATGATGTATAAACACTAGATTAAGTGTTGTATGAACGAATCTACGAAGGAAACACTTACGTTTTGGCGGATTTGAAGAAATGATCCTATGATAGTTGAGAGAAAAACTTGGGTGTTCTTGAGGTTGGAAGTGTAAAGTGAGGGAATAGTGGGTAAACTCATGCTATATGCATGAGTTCTTGGAAAAATGGTGTTTGCGGCCCAAACTCCTCTTGTTTGGCCGTAAACACCTAGCTAAGGTGTTGTTTGTTTTGTTTGCTTCACATCACTCATAACGACACTTCCTTTTATTTATTCGTTTGACGATTTTTAGAATTAAACACCCAAACGGACTTAAATCCGGCCAAAAATATACTGAAATGTATTTGACTATTATTTGAAGTATTTGACTGTAGAGATTATACAAATGAAAATTTCGGGTTGTCACGTCATCCCCCGTTAGAGGGAATTTCGTCCCGAAATTAGAGTTCAAGCAACTAAGTTATTACAAAAGAACTAAGTAAAAAGATGAGGATATTTAAGTTTCATTTGATCCTCGCGCTCCCATGTGAATTCAGGTCCTCGCTTGGCGTTCCAGCGAATCTTCACTATCGGGATACGGCTTTGTGTCGTTCGTTTGACCTCTCGGTCCATAATCTCTACAGGTTCTTCCATGAAGTTGAGGTTCTAGTTGATCTCGATCTCGTCGAGTGGGATTACAAGAGTCTCGTTGGATAGGCACTTTTTCAAGTTCGAAACGTGGAAGGTAGGATGTACGTTACTGAGTTCGCAAGGTAGATTGAGTTTGTAAGCTACGGGGCCGATTCTAGCGAGAATTTTGAAAGGCCCTATGTATCTTGGATTCAGCTTTCCACGCTTTCCGAAGCGTATCAAGCCTTTCCAGGGTGAGACTTTCAAAAGGACTCGATCTCCCACCTGGAACTCCAAAGGTTTCCTTCGTTTGTCTGCATAGCTTTTCTGTCGGACTCTAGAGGCTTTCAATCGTTCACGAATCTGAACAATCTTCTCTGTCGTTTCCCGAATGATCTCCGGACCCGTGAGAGTGCTGTCAGGAACTCGTCCTTTTGCTAATCGAGTGTCAACCACCTCAGGCCAGCACAGAGGGGATCTGCACTTTCGGCCACAGATGGCTTCAAATGGAGCAGCCTTGATGGTCGTGTGATAACTGTTGTTGTATGAGAATTCAACAAGGGGTAAGTGGGTATCCCATGCCTTACCAAAGTCGATCACACAGGCTCGCAGCATATCTTCCAAAGTTTGGATAGTCCTCTCACTTTGTCCGTTGGTCTGTGGATAGTAGGTTGTACTCATGTCCAGCCTCGTTCCTAAGGAGCTTTGTAATGACTGCCAGAACCTCGAAGTGAATCTACTATCTCTATCTGAGATAATAGATATAGGAACACCATGCAGCCGTACGATCTCCCTAATGTATGTTCGTGTGAGCTTCTCCATCTTGTCGGTTTCTTTGATGGGTAGGAAGTGTGCGGACTTGGTCAATCTCTCGACGATGACCCATATGGTATCAAGTCCACCCGCTGTCTTAGGTAACTTGGTTATGAAGTCCATAGTGATCCGCTCCCACTTCCACTCAGGTATCTCCGGTTGTTGGAGTAGACCTGACGGTTTCTGGTATTCGACCTTGACCTTCGCGCAAGTAAGGCATTTACTTACGAAGGTAGCAATCTCTGCTTTCATGTTAGGCCACCAGTATGACTTCTTGAGATCCAGATACATCTTATCTGAACCTGGGTGGACGGAATATCGATTATTGTGCGCTTCCTTCATGACCAAGTCTCTGAAGCCACCATGCTTCGGTGTCCAGATCCGGTCCATGAGATATAAGGCTCCGTCACCCTTGGCTTCCAGGTTCTTATCCATTCCTTGCAGGGATTCTCCCGCTACATTTTCAGGTTTCAAAGCTTCGAGCTGAGCCTCCTTAATTTGTGCGGATAGATGCGAATGGATAGTCATTGTTAGTGACTTGACTCTTCGGCCAGAATATTCTTTCCGAATTAGGGCGTCTGCTACTACGTTGGCTTTACCCGGATGATAACAAATTTCGCATTCGTAGTCATTGAGTAGCTCGACCTATCGTCGTTGTCTCCTGTTGAGCTCTTTCTGTTTGAAGATGTGTTGGAGGCTTTTGTGGTCGGTATAGATGGTGCTCTTCGTACCATACAGATAGTGTCTCCAGATTTTTAGGGCGAACACAACCGCTCCTAATTCGAGGTCGTGTGTGGTGTAGTTGACCTCACGTGTCTTCAGTTGTCTTGAGGCGTAGGCGATGAGCTTACCTCGTTGCATCAAAACACAGTCGAGCCCTTGGTTGGATGCATCGCAGTATACCACGAAGTCTTCTATCCCTTCGGGGAGGGACAGTATCGATGCGGTGCATAAGGCTCGCTTCAGGGTTTGGAATGCCTTCTCTTGTTTCTCTTCCCAGTCAAAGGCCACGCCTTTCTGGGTCAATGTAGTAAGGGGTTTCGCGATTCGAGAGAAGTTTTGAATGAACCTGCGGTAGTAGCCAGTGAGGCCTAGAAATTGACGAATTTCCGTAGGCGTCTTCGGTGCTGACTAGTTCTCAATAGCCTTAATTTTGGATGGGTCCACGTGGATTCCCTCCTTGCTAACCACGTGTCCTAAGAATTCGACTCTTCGGATCCAAAATTCGCATTTAGAGAACTTCGCATATAGCTTCTCCGATCGTAAAGTTTCCAGGACTTGTCGCAGATGACCGTTATATTCTTCCTCACTTCGAGAGTAGATAAGTATATCATCAATGAAGACGATGACGAACTGATCTAAGTAAGGACGGCATACTCTATTCATCAAGTCCATGAATACTGTGGGCGCATTGGTCAGTCCTAATGGCATCACTACGAACTCGTAGTGTCCGTAACGAGTTCGGAAGGCTGTCTTCGGGACATCCTCCTCAAGTACTCGTAACTGGTGATACCCGGATCTTAGATCAATCTTGGAAAAGTAGCTCGCCCCTTGCAGTTGGTCAAATAAATCGTCTATGCGAGGAAGAGGGTAACGATTCTTGACCGTCAGCTTGTTGAGTTCCCTATAATCGATGCACATACGGAACGATCTGTCTTTCTTCTTTACGAACAAGACCGGTGCTCCCCAGGGTGAGAAGCTTGGTCTTATAAACCCTTGCTGAGCAGTTCGTTAAGTTGACCAGACAGTTCTTGCATCTCAGCAGGCGCTAGACGATAGGGCGATTTGGCTACGAGGGTAGCTCCTGGGATTAAGTCGATTCGGAACTCGACTTGTCGTTGCGGAGGTAAACCTGGTAGCTCTTCCGGAAAGATGTCGGGGAAATCGCGTACTATGGGGATGTCTTTTAGGTCTTTTGTTTTGTGGCTCGTATCGACGACGTGTGCAAGGAATGCACGATGTTCCTTACGCAATTACTTCTGGGCTTGAATACTTGAGATGATACGGAGGCTCGTACTGGGTTTGTCTCCGTAGATCAACAAGGTTTCGTTATTTGGTAGGTTTAGACGGATTGCTTTGTCGAAACACAGAATCGGTACGATGGAGACTCAACCAGTCCATGCCCACAATGACATCGAAGCTCTTGATTGCTACTGGTATGAGGTCGATTGGAAACGAATGGTTATCTAGTGTGAGGGTACAACCTATGTAGATCTCGTTAGAACTTTCTGTTTTTCCATTAGCCATTTCTACGACAGAGGTTTCTTTTAGTGGTTGCGGTGATTGTTTAAGTAAGTGTTTAAAGTTTTGGTTTACGAAACTGCTCTCTGCCCCACTATCAAATAGGATACAAGCATAAGAGTTGTCGAGAAGGAACGTACCCGTGACTACTGTGGGGTCTGCTACTGCTTCATTGTGGCCAATAGCAAGTAGTCTCCCTGTTCCTCCCGCATTCCCAGCCTTCGGACAGTTTCTTTTGAAATGCCCTATCTCGCCACAGCCGTAGCAGTCCTGGCTTACTCCCGAACTGGGGACCTGGGAAATGGGTTTGGGTGGTGTTCGGCAAAACCGGGCGGTATGGCCCTTCCGGTCACAGTTAGTGCAGTGCATTTCCCGGCAGGGGCCGTTGTGATGGAAAGAGCACTTGGTGCACTTGGGTAGACTTCCTGCATATGTTTTGGCTGGTACAGGGACATCAGGAGTAGTGGCAGCATGGACAGCCACCGTTTGTTGGTTCTTTGAAGAGGATTTGGCTGATTTACCCTTCTTTCGGTCCCACCGCTTCCTTTTGTTGTCGGATGTCTTGGTCGGTGCAGTGGCAACCGTTGTGGTTGCTGATGGAGTGTAAGGAACTTCATGATCAATCAACCTTTGGGCCAATTCCTTGGCACTGTCAAAGGTCGTAGGGTGTGATGCTAGAACGTTCCCTCAATACGGGGGCACTAAACCCCAGATGTATCTTTCAATTTTCTTGCCTTCGGTGGGGACCATGTTAGGACACAGAGTCACCAGGTCGCAGAACCTGGCTGTATAAGCCACTATGTCGGTCCCCTTCATCTTGAGGCCCTACAGTTCCTCCTCCAGCTTCTGAATTTCGCCCCTTGGGCAGTACTCCCTCGTCAACAGGTCCTTTAGTGTATCCCAGCCCATGACGTTGGCTGTCACCAAGGAGAGTGATTTGACATGGCCATTCCACCACGTCAAGGCCCTTTCGGTGAAGGTGCAAGCTGCGAGCTTTATCTTGCTCTCTTCAGGGCATAAGCACATATCGAAGATTGCCTCAGTTCTTTCGACCCATTGGGACAGTGCAATTATCCCTCCGGTCCCATTGAAGTATGTTGGCTTGCAGCTCATGAAATCCTTATAGGTACACCCCTGTGTACGTGGGTGGATTTCACCATGTCTAGAGTTGGTGCCCATTCTGGCTCCACTTGCATCACCAGAATTTATTTGGGCCATAGCTGCGGTCACAGCTGCGGTTACAGCTGACTGAAACATCACCGCATCGAACTGCGGAGGAGGTGGTGGTGGTGGAGTTTGACTTGCAGGCATGTTTCTGGTCGGACGCTTGCGAGGAGGCATCTTTTACTGAAAATTTATAAAGATGATGACAATAGTGAGAAACAATTGTAAGCATGATGGGAGTGTTTTATGGACTAAATCGCCATATTCCAACTACCAGATAGAAATGTACTAATAGATTAGAGAAACACAAGAGTACAAACTTTCCCATAGATTAGATAACTGTCAATATTACTGGTATTACTGATCTAAAATGAGTTCAGAAAGTTGACCTAACAGTAGGTCTTACATCAAACCATAAGGAAATTGTTGGCAGCTTAGAAGTCTAATCAGAGTACTTTTTAAAAAATTAGGAATATTTTACAGACAAGTGCTTCCTAAAGCACGGAAAGAAAGGCTATTCCCTAATTCAAAAGTAAAGATGAGTTGACATCTTCTACCAGCGACGGGTATCCCTCGGACGAACCCTTAGGTCTGCCAGTTGACGTACAACTTCCTGAAGATGTCGTTCATGCGCTCTCTGACGCACTCGGAGTTCCATGACTTCGGCTCGGGATGCAGCTAGTTGCTGCTACAGAGTCTCATTGGTCCTCCTAGTCCTATCCACCGTCTCTTCGAGTTGACGAATACGGACTGTGTTAAGGCCAGAGTTGGCATCAATTTCTACTACTCGCTCGATGGCCGCATGACCTTGCTTGACGTTCCTAGCAATCCTTCGGACCATGATGGGCAGGACTCGGTCAGCTGATCCTCCCTCGCTTATATTGTAAAAGCTTCGGTCTCCGTTGAAGGGTAAGGGCTGACCCTGCTCATCACTCCATTGGTTCAAGGTTGTTGCCCACATGGGAGTGGGACCTTGAAATGCCGGACGGGGGTTGGGGTTTGGAGCTACTGGGGGTAGGTTGTTGACTTCTGGTTCGGAGTCGGAGCCATCTGAAAAGCCTTCTGCGAGGTGATCATCCAAAGGGATTGGGTGATCATCTTCCGGCTCATCATCAAGCCATCCTCCAATGCCTTGGTTTGGATAGTACGGATCGCCAGGGAGATGAAAGCCAGCCATGCTATCTACATGAGAATGGGGAAAGAATAGTTAATAGACGTACTAATCTAAGATACTTATAAGATGATCATTATTAGTTGATTCAATACTTGCATAGTGCATACCAATTACATGCAACCCAAACAGGATAGACCTTCGAATAAGTGACCCTAACTCTAAATCCATAACCAAACTAGGAACAGGAAGTAAAGCAAAGATCACATATTCTAAGTCTATAGCGCCTTAGTCACATGTAACCTTGGTGTATCCACTTAGCCACTATTGTCCTACTAGTAACGACCTTTTTAGTTCTCACATATGTAATTCATAGTAATGCAGAATACTCCTATAATATTCTTGTTCTAATGCTATTGTAGCAGTGTGGGTAAGTTTTTAGACTTGTTGTAACACCACAATCATTCTTAGGCACATGCTAGTCACTCCTCAGAAAATATAGTTGATCAGGCTATATCCCCTTAGGTTTGACCATATGTCTCTAAGCCTAATTGTGCTGTTCAACAATCGTAATACTTTTGTTCTGTTCTAGTATGATACTGACACTGGTATGGGTAAATGTATATATATACTTAGTTAAATATTTTATTATTTAAAAGTATATTTTCTTGGTCAGAGTGTTTTAATCCCGATGTGTTTATAGTTCGTATATCTTTTATGGGTTGATATACTTGATTCACTATAAACAAAGCTCTGATACCAATCTGTCACACCACAAAACCGGAACGGCGGAATACATTCTGGGGTGGAGGACGTCATGTACAGTATCATAACAATGCATAATAGTAAAGACAAGCAACAACATCCATTCAATTAATATAATAATTGTAATACAAGCGTGTTCTGTACAGTTTGTAAGACACCAAAAGTATAATCAAAATAAAAGATGAGTCTTGTATGTGCTCCATCTTCTCAAAAGCTTCATCTGTACCTGTCTACTGATGACCTGAGAATACAAGTTATTTTGAAAGAGTTTATCAGCATAAAGCTGGTGAGTTCATAAGTATGTAGTGTCATTGCTTGTATAAAAATGTTTACAACAATGTAGTATAATAGCTGATATCAATGTTTGAAAATAGTATACTCCCTAGAAAATCCTATATTTTCCAGTAAAAGTAGTCTTCTACCAAGACCCGTTTGTTTGCATGTTTGATCCTTTGAAAATGTAAAAGTTTTCCCCAGTGAAACTATCAGTAAGAAAATATAGTTTTAGACTTTATTCATGTAAAGTAAATGGGAAAAAAAGGTTTTACCCCAGCAGTGGCACTGCCGGCTAAATGTAATAAAATGCAGACTCCAGGTAGTATTAAATGTACAATACACCTCGGGGAGCCTGTTTGGCCTTTAATTCTTAATGTGTAATTAAAGGTTTGAATGTGAACTCGTATGTTTCCATGCTGATTGACGATCGAATAACTGATGACCCTCCGAGTCATATGTAGTGATGTGACATTTTGTCACCCCTTGGCCTTTCGGCTGGGACTGTAGCTAGCAGTCGGGGATGTGGGAGTGTCTGTCCCGTATAGATCTATACACACAATGCCCGCTCTCCCTCCAGGAGACTCTGGTTACACGGTGATACCACTGTGAAGTGTCGTATCGAGAAGTAGTATGTCACATTCTAATTATAGTATATTCTCTTGTATATTGTATAATGTATTTTCTGGTATAATGTATAGAGTGTTCTCTTGTATAGTATATAGTATTCTCTTTGTATAGTATTTAGCATGTATTGACTCATAACTGTACTGACTCTAGTAGGTGTCATTGTAATAGTAGTAATGAGTAGTAATCCTTAACTATACATATTATAATTAAATAATAATGTTGGTTGCATGCCTTTGATACACAAAGGTACTGAACTGAAGTGAAGACTTTTATATCCAACACAAATATATATGATATATAACTAAGAATTCAACGACAATCGGACAAATAACAGAATACCCTAAGTCCACAACCAAACAAGGAACATGAAATAAGGTGAACTATCAGTCCTAAGCCCTTCAAGTCTTACTTATATAAATATATTAGTATAGATATGGGTTTGAAAATAAAGCAAGTTTAAAAGAGTTTGAAAACAGTTTTGGCATTTAAAGAGTTTGATAAAAGGTTTGAAACACTTGAAAATCCAAAGTTTGATGGTATTTTGAAAGCAGTAGCAAATCTTGTAGTCTATTCTAGTTATTAATCACATGTGATTGATACAATAACTATAACAGTTCAACTCGTATTCCCCCCCATAAAGCATTTAAAATCACTTAAAAGGTTGATTTAGGGGTATGAACTCACCTGCAGTGAGTGGAGTGGATGGAAGTGTCGGGTAGGATGCTAGGTGTCAAGTGAGGACTTCAACACACACACTGATCCTATGTAACATGTAGTGATACATAAATGTATCTAATTAGTTATTTAATAACTAAATAATCAAGTAAAGACACTCTAATACATGGAAACACTTAGTTTCAAGTGCTAGGAGTGCTAAAGGGTTGTATCTAAGGAGAGTATGGCCTCACATTGGAGTTTACTCCTTAAATGGTAACCCTATATGTGTTTACGGTTTCTGGACCATTTCCCCCATGAGTTTACGGCCGTAAACTCATGGTAATGGTGCATTTGTGTGTTTTAAGGTCTTATACCTCACAAAGAAGTGTTCTAGGTTTGCATCAAAGGCTTGGGAAGTGATTAGGGCTCGAAATGGCTCACTTTTGGAGTTTACGGTCCTTGGACCACCCTTGAGAGTTTACAGTCATAAACACTTGGGTTTACGATCGTAAACCCATGAGTTTACGGCCGTAAAGTCATGGTTACTCTAACTATTTAGTGTTTTGGTGTTTCTAGTTCAGGCATGCAAGGTTCTAGTCTTTTATCCAAGCTATAGAAGGTGTTAGGGGCATCTAAACACCACTTGGTGGTGTTTACGGTTCAAGGATATCCCTTGACCGTAAACACATATGATCTTGGGGATTTTGATGTTCATTCCATGGGTTAGCAAGTATACTAAGCAAATAACTAGTTAGGGGGAGTATACTTACTTATATGAAGCTTGTAAGAGTGTTTAGGGCCCAAGAACACTAGTGTGTGTTCTTGGTGTTTTGAAGAACACTTGAAGATCTAAGTAAAAATCAAGAATCCATGGATGAAATGATGTATAAACACTAGATTAAGTGTTGTATGAACGAATCTAGGAAGGAAACACTTACATTTTGGCGGATTTGAAGAAATGATCCTATGATAGTTGAGAGAAAAACTTGGGTGTTCTTGAGGTTGGAAGTGTAAAGTGAGGGAATAGTGGGTAAACTCATGCTATATGCATGAGTTCTTGGAAAAATGGTGTTTACGGCCCAAACTCCTCTTGTTTGGCCGTAAACACCTAGCTAAGGTGTTGTTTGTTTTGTTTGCTACACATCACTCATAAGGACACTTCCTTTTATTTATTCGTTTGACGATTTTTAAAATTAAACACCCAAACGGACTTAAATCCGGCCAAAAATGTACTCAACAAGATTACCATTAAAATTAAACACCCAAACATTCTCACCATGGGGAGCACCGGTCTTGTTCGCCAAGAAGAAAGACGGATCGTTTCGTATGTGCATCGACTACAGGGAACTCAGCAAGATTACCATTAAAAATCGTTATCCCTTACCCCGCATTGACGATTTATTTGATCAACTTCAAGGAGCCAACTACTTCTTGAAGATAGATCTACGATCCGGGTACCACCAACTACGAGCGTTAGAGGAGGATGTTCCCAAGACAGCCTTCCGAACTCGTTATGGGCAGTACGAATTTGTAGTGATGCCATTCAGATTAACTAACGCGCCCGCAGTATTCATGGATTTAATGAATAGGGTGTGTCGTCCTTACTTGGATCAGTTCGTCATTGTCTTCATCGATGACATACTCATCTACTCTCGTAGTAAGGAGCAACATAGTCAACATCTTCGTCAAGTCTTAGAAACATTACGATCGGAGAAGCTCTATGCAAAGTTCTCCAAGTGCGAATATTGGATTCGAAGAGTCGAATTCTTGGGCCACGTAGTTAGTGAAGAGGGAATTCACGTTGACCCTTCCAAAATCAAGGCCATTGAGAACTGGTCAGCACCAAAGACACCTACTGAAATTCGTCAATTTCTAGGTCTCGCTGGCTACTATCGCAGGTTCATTCAGAACTTCTCCCGCATTGCGAAACCTCTTACAACACTGAACCAGAAGGGCGTGGCCTTTGACTGGGAAGAGAAGCAAGAGAGAGCGTTCCAAACGCTCAAGCGAGCCTTGTGCACCGCACCAATACTATCCCTCCCCGAAGGGATAGAAGACTTCGTTGTCTATTGCGATGCTTCAAATTAAGGGCTCGGCTGTGTTTAGATGCAACGAGGTAAGGTCATCGCCTATGCCTCGAGACAGCTGAAGACACACGAGGTCAACTACACCACCCACGATCTTGAACAAGGAGCAGTTGTGTTTGCTCTGAAGATCTGGAGACACTACCTGTATGGTACAAAAAGTACTATCTTTACAGATCACAAAAGCCTACAACATATATTCGACCAGAAGGAGCTCAACATGAGACAACGACGGTGGGTCGAGCTACTTAGTGATTACGAATGTGAAATTCGTTATCATCTAGGTAAAGCCAACGTAGTAGCCGACGCCCTAAGTCGGAAAGAATACTCTGGTCGTAGAGTCAAATCTTTGACTCTAACTATCCATTCACACTTGTCCACGCAAATTAAGGAGGCTCAGCTCGATGCTTTGAAACCTGAAAATGTGGCGAGTGAATCCCTGAGAGGGATGGATAAGAACTTGGAAGTCAAGGGTGGCGGAGCCTTATATCTCATGGATCGGATCTGGACACCGAAACACGGTGGTTTCAGAGACTTGGTCATGAACGAGGCGCACAACACTCGTTATTCCGTCTACCCAGGTTCAGATAAGATGTATCTGGATCTTAAAAAGCTATACTGGTGGCCTAACATGAAAAAAGAGATTGCTACCTTCGTAAGTAAATGCCTTACTTGCGCCAAGGTCAAGGTCGAATACCAGAAACCCTCCGGTCTTCTACAACAACCAGAGATACCGAAATGGAAGTGGGAGCGGATCACTATGGACTTCATAACCAAGTTGCCCAAGACAACGGGTGGACTTGATACCATATGGGTCATCGTCGACAGATTGACAAAGTCCGCACACTTCCTGCCTATCAAAGAAATAGACAAGATGGAGAAGCTTACAAGAACCTACATTCGGGAGATTGTACGACTGCACGGTGTTCCCATATCCATTATCTCGGACAGAGATAGTAGATTCACTTCGAGGTTCTGGCAGTCGCTACAAAGTTCCCTAGGAACTAGGCTGGACATGAGTACAGCCTACCATCCACAAACCGACGGACAAAGTGAGAGAACTATCCAAACTTTGGAAGATATGTTGCGAGCCTGTGTGATCGACTTTGGGAAGGCATGGGATACTCATTTACCCCTTGTCGAATTTTCCTACAACAACAGTTATCACACGAGCATAAAGGCTGCTCCATTCGAGGCCCTCTATGGCCGAAAGTGTAGATCCCCTCTGTGCTGGGATGAGGTGGGTGATACCCAGTTAGCTAAAGGACGAGTTCCTGAAAGCACTCTCACGGGTTCGGAGATCATTCGGGAAACGACAGAGAAGATCGTTCAGATTCGTGAACGATTGAAAGCATCTAGAGACCGACAGAAAAGCTACGCTGATAAACGAAGGAAATCGTTGGAATTCCAGGTGGGAGACCGTGTTCTATTGAAGGTCTCACCCTGGAAGGGCTTGATACGCTTCAGAAAGCATGGAAAGCTAAATCCAAGGTGCATAGGTCCTTTCGAGATTCTTGCCAGAATCGGCCCTGTAGCTTACAAAATTAACTTACCGCGCGAACTCAGTAACGTACATTCTACTTTCGACGTCTTGAACTTGAAAAAGTGTCTGTCCGACGAGACTCTTGTAATACCACTCGACGAGATCGAGATCAACGAGAGCCTCAACTTCGTGGAAGAACCAGTGGAGATCATGGACCGGGAGGTCAAGCAGACGAAACAAAGCCGCATCCCGATAGTGAAGGTTCGCTGGAACGCCAAGCGAGGACCTGAATTCACTTGGGAACGAGAGGATCAGATGAAACTGAAATATCCTCATCTTTTTAGTTAGTTATTTGTAACTACTTATTTGCTTAAACTCTAATTTCGGGACGAAATTCCTTCTAACGGGGGGATGATGTGACAACCCGAAATTTCTATTATGTATAACCATTCACTTCAATAGAAGTCAGAACAGTTTCTTCTAACTTTCAAGCTTTCTGGAATAAGTTTGAGGGTTTTAAGATTAGTACTTCAGGAGATATCAGGAGAGAGGATGCCCTAGGGTTTATTGTGTAGCAATAATGTCCCAAAACTCCAAGAGTTTGGAGTTTACAGCCTAAACAAGGTGTTTACGGCCGTAAACCCCAAGGGTATAAATATGGCACTTAGCCATTTTTAACACATTTTCACAATTTCAAAGCTAGAACTCAAATCCTCTCAAGTATCATCCGATTTTTCTTCTTGATCTTCAACTTTGTATATGTTTCTATCCCTAAAAAGTTGATATCTTACTTAATCTAGTGATCTTACATGATTCCATCCGTGAAATCATTCCAAAAGTGTAGATCTTCAAGTTTCACCAAGAACACCAAGAACACACACTAGTGTTCTTGGACTTTTAGCACCTTTTCAAGCTTCTACCTAGTAAGTACTCTTAGCCTAGTGTATTATAAGACTTGTTACACTTCTAATCATCAAGAAAACACCCAAGAATCAAGATCAAAGGTGTTTACGGTCCAAGGTGTTCTTGGACCGAAAACCCGAACAAAGGGGCCAAAGTGGCCCTAGTCCCTTACCAAGCCTTGGAAACTAGCCTAGATCCGTTCCTTGATGTGCTTAGAACTTGAAAACATCAAAAGACCATAAACCATTTGGGTTTACGGCCGTAAACCCAAGGAGAAGTGGTCCAAGGACCGTAAACTCCCTAAACGAGTGAAATGGTGCCCCAATCTCTTCCTAAGGGTTAAACATGAAGTAGGAATGCTTCTTATGATCTTTATGGCTTCAAAACACAAAATGGTCAAGTACCATGAGTTTACGGCCATAAACTCATGGGTTTACGACCGTAAACTCAATGAGTTATGGTCACCAAACCGTAAACTCCAATGGAGTTTACCCTTGAACCCTAAACTAAAGTACAAGGTCCTACAACACTTAGATGCAATCCTTACTACTTGTAACACTTAAATCAAGTGTTTTGCATGTCTTAGGATGTCTTAACATGGTTAATTAGTTGTTTAAATGACTAATTGGATACATATATGTGTGATTATATGTTAACTAGGATCATTGTGTGTGTACAAGTCTTCACTTGACACCTAACATCCTACATCATCCGTTCATCCAAACCACTCACTACATGTGAGTTCATACCCCTTAATCAACCTTTTAAATGATTTTAAATGCTTTCATGGGGGGGGGGGGAATACAAGTAGAAAACAGGAAGTTATAGAATCAATCACATGTGATTTATAACTGTGTTTTCAAACAACTGATTTCACATACTTCAAAATGTGATAAACACAATGCTTTTCAGTTATTTTTACTTTGTTATCAATAAATTACTTTTGAATTATTTTATAAACTGACATCAAGTCATTATTATTTATTGTTCAAAACTCTTAATTGCTTTACAAAACCTCTTTCAATTTACTGTTAAAAACCATATCTATACACTTATGTTTCATGAATATATGTATTGATATGAGAGCTTTCATTCTTTATTCGGTTCCAACACTCTTGAGTAGCAAGGGTGTATAAACCTACTTGGACATTCAATTTACATTCCAGTAAACTATTATAGGTATAGTTTAGGGGATACAAATTACTATTCCTATTACAAGGAATTACACAAGAGTCAGTTCATTCATGAGTCTATACTACTATATGAAGAGATAATATTACATGTTATCCAGAGAGAAATACTATCTATATACTTTACAAAGACAGATACGATATATATATACATTACGGGACTGACCATCCTACACCTGGCTGTTAGCTACAACGGGACCTGTTCATCGACGGATGTTCTCGGTTGTACTGTTCGGCGAGTTTCCACGCCGTGTTTATCCTAAGGCAAAAGGATACGATTTCAATGATTATATAATTTTCCCTATTACTTTTATTTTGTGACACATTCACATAAACGATGAGGTAGACTATATTTATAAAAATAGTCACACATGGGAAAAACTTTCATTGATACAGAAATGTAAACTTCAAAGCATTCGGGTCTTGGTAGAAGACTACTTTTTATACTAGTAGGAAATATGGGATTTTCTAGGGTTTTCACACTTATACTAAATGTTTTATTAAACATTTACAAGTCTTTCATAACAGCTTTTCGAATCAATGACACCATAATACTTATGAATTCACCAGCTTTATGCTGATCTACACTTTCAAAATAACTTGTATTCTCAGGTCACCAGTAGACAGGTACGATGACCAGGTTTTAAGAAGACGGAGCACAGACAAGACTCGTCTTTTATTTTGATTACATATTTTGGTGTCTTATTACTATGAAAGAACACTCATGTATTAAAACTTTACCTTTAATGCAATGGATGATGTTGTTGCTTGTTTACTACTTTGCACTGTTATGATACTTTACATGACGTCCTCCACCTCCGAACGTTTCCGCCGTTCCGGTTTTGGGATGTGACACGTGAGCAGTACCCATAGCAGTTTTCGGAGAATAAGTTCGAGGGCGAAGTATAATTCTGGTGGGGGAGAATTGTAACATCCCGACTCCCAGGTATAAATTTAAATTGTTTTATATTCATTTTGATAGGGCAACTCGACCAGTTGGAGGCCCCAACTCATCGATTAGAGATTGAGATAGACGTGTGGATTTTAGAATCAACTCGACGAGTTGGAGGACCCAACTCGATGAGTTGGAGCTGAGCGTGAAAACCCTGATTTTCAGGGATTGCACCCTATTTAAAGGACCTTAAGCCCTCTATTCCTCCTCCCTCATCACCTTATCACCCTGAGACAAACCCTAATCGAGCTATCTCCCACTGTGAGAGAGAGAGAGAGAGTGAGACTAAGAGTGTGTGTTTTGGTGCATTTCTTGAAGGAACTTGAGGAGTAAAAGGCTTGGAAGAAGAAGTACTCTTTGCATCTGGCATCCATTCGGTGTTGACTTCCATTTGGATGTAAAAAGCCATTATCTTGATCACTTGTTTGTGAGATCTCTCCATTAGAGAGTTTATGGCCATTTTTAGCATTTTCTTGAGTCATTGTTGGCTTTGAGCTTACCTTGAAGCTAAGACTTCAGATCTAGACGTTATTAGGCCCTTTAGGCCTAAAGACTCAAGCTTTATCAAGCTTTGGCCAATTTCCATGCCTTAAACCCTTTTGTTGAGCTTTTTTTTTGGCAAACTTAGCCCTAAATGTCATGCATGAATGTAAAGCTTGAAGCTTTACGTGGTGTTTCAGCGTTAGAAGGCTAGATTTAGAGTTTGGGGCCTTAGTCTCGCTTAAAAGCATCTGAATGAGTGATTGGGCTGAAGGAACTCGACAAGTTTGTTAGGGTTTTCGCCTTTATCCTGGACGCTGTACAAACTCAGCGAGTTGAGTTGAATTTTCCCGATTTTTCTGAGAACAGAAGGAACTCAACGAGTCGCATAGATGCACTCGACGAGTTGGGTTAGCATGGAATGTTGACTTAAGCGTTGAATTTCGTTGACTTTTAGGGTTTGGTAGAGCTGTGGAGTTTGGAAACCATGGAAGGGTAAAATGGTGTTTCACCCTTTCCGAGAGTTAGTAAATGAGTTAGCTTAACATCTTTGGAGTTGTTATTATGATTGTTAATTAGTGATGATTATGATATATGTAGGCAGAGTCTAGACTGACCGTTGAGTACGAGACATACTTGCTTTACTTACGAGGCGAGTCTTCTCACTATGTTTACCTAAGTGGTAATTGATGTGTGACCGGAGGGTCTTATTCGCTTATACTGAGTTTTGTGATATTATACATTCTATCTTTGTGATTTATGTTGTATATTATTTTGTGCCTTATTGAGTTAGGACCAGAGGGTCCAAACTGAGTTGTGAGACCGGAGGGTCTTCACTGAGATACAGGACTGGAGGGTCCAACTCGAGTTGTGAGACCGGAGGGTCCTCACTGAGACACATGACCGGAGGTTCCTTATAGAGATTTAGCCATGAGGGGGTAATTATTTGTGTGTGGTATTGTGGGAAACTCACTAAGCTTTGTGATTATAGTGTTGTGTGAAGTGTGTTTCAGGTAAATCTCAGGATCGCGGGAAGGCGCCGATATGATTGTACACACCAGCTAGTTGATTTGTGTTTTGAGGATTCTAGGATATTTGACAAACAATTTTACGTCTTGTGTTTGAAACAAATTACAAATTGGGTTTGAGAAATGTTAATCTGTGTTTTGTGTGGTTTTAAAAATGAACATTTTATTTTAAAATTTGGAGTGTTGCAATGTTCAGGTTTATTGCTCAAAGCAAATAGTTTAGGACTAGGACCTTTAAGTGTATACAATTTCATATCTCTTACGAGATTGTCTTTTAAGACATGAACCACTTCATTGAAGTTGTATCTAGTGAATGTTATTGTTTCATTAAGTCATTAAAGAAAATGACAATTCATGATAATGAGAATGGATTATTTAACTACAAATTTTTTAACAAAATTCATTTAGTATTTTAAATATTTAAGTTTCAATAATTAATACATTTTTAGTTTCCAAAAACATTAATTATCAAAGTCTAGGATCCAAGTTGCAAAACAAATAAATTGTTAGGTATCCTTTATCCCAGAATCCAACCCGGTAGATATCGATTATCAATTTTATCTTGCTATATAACTCCTAGATTTATGAGATCGCTAATAACAAATTTAATGAGACATGTTTGATCCCATCTATGCCTCAGAACTCTCTAGCTCAGGTATCCTTTATCACAAAAGATTTCCGATCAAATCATCAAATTTGAAAAACTTGTGTAATCGGCCTATAACTTGGTTATAGAAATCGTGAAGACACCGGTCATCAAAAGATAACACTAAGTGGTTAGGTATCCTTTATCCCACTGGTGCATACAAGAGATGTGCGAGTGTTCTTCAAAAGGATTGCATAGATTTGAGGTTTGTAAAAAAAGGGTCTTTATATGTTTTATAATTCTAGTTTAAAAACATATGATATCAAGTTTATTACATGCATATAATAAACCATGGTATCAATTTTCAAAAGAAAATCACTTTTAAAGGTTCTATATAAAAAGCTAGTTTTTATATAATTTGACGAAACTCAATTTTAATAAACCGTATTAAGTTTGAGTGCATTTGAACATTATATATCTTTAATAAAACTTCATTTTATTACATATATATTTGGAGTTTGTATAATTTACAAAAATCACCATTTAAAAACTTATAATGGAGTATTTCAAAATTTGTCGTTATTAACAATTTTATAAAACCAAGGTTTATTTTTAAAATAATAGCTTGTTACATCTTATGTCCAATTTTGAAAACCCAAATCCATGTGATGTTTATTTTGTCCAAAATTATTTTAGCATGTGAAAAACTAATTTATCAACCACACATAATAATTGCATAAAATAAACAGCAAAAACATGCATAAAAAGATATGTGCATAAACATAGTCAACTAATGATTTTTTTTTGTGAGCCAACACAAAAGATGCCAAGTCCATTCCTAAAGGGACATTTAATGGGACCAAAAACTTCTTGTAATGTTGTTTAAGAAGCTCCCACTTGAGTAAACATCCATTGCTTGCAAAAGATTGGAAAAACTTCTTTGAAGACTAAAATTCAGCAACTATCGCTAAATGTTCAACAGCCCTTTGTAAACTGCATTAGTGACACTTTTTCGAAAATGTCACTGAAAATCCTGCACACCTTTTAGACTAGAAAATTGTTGTTTTGTCTTAAAACTAATGGTTCCAACTTCATCTCTTGTTACATTTTTATACAAATAAATTAATTCTAAAAACTAATCTATTACTTACAAAAATAAAGCATGAAAACTAATCTATTTAATTTATTACATACCATATGAATAAATAAATTATTACAACCATTTTTATAAAACAACCAACACAACAACACAACAAACACAATGGTCCTTAGCAAGTTTATGCATATCAAATACATCAACATACACATCAAACAACCTTTGGTTTTCTAAGACAACTTTAAATGACAAAAGATGCATGAAACTTTTGTCACATAAAAAAAAATAACAATTATAAAGTTGTCATAAAAAATATGTATGAACTTATTTTTATACAAAAACAAGTTTTCAAAAAACACAAAATCTAACCAAACTTGCAACCTGGCTCTGATACCATTTTTTGGGTTTTAGTTCAAAATTAGTTTCATAAACTAGAAAAAATATGGCAAACGAAAGACTTTAATTTTTGAAATATAATAAACCATTTATACCCACCAAGGATCTTCTTGCAAGTTTTACAAATATTTAAACACCAACCAAAGAAGAGGTGAAGAAATGACAACCTTTGTAGTTCTTTGGGGCCTCTTGGGAGGCTTGGAAGTTGATGAAGAATGTGGAACCTTTGAGAGACCAACAATGAATCAACATGATGTAGATGCTAGTCCATAAACTCTTAATCCTTTACGATTTAAGTTCATAACCAATATGAACTTAAATAGGGCATGAAAATTCATGTAATCTTCAAGAAGAGATGAAGAAAAGAGAGAGAGTAACCTCCTCTAAGGAGATTACAGTTTTGGGAAGCTAGAATGAGGCTCCCAATTCAAGGGTGGAAGCCTCATATTTATATTTTCTTAAAGTGAAGTCTTTAACCATTAGGTCCTTCCACTTTAGACAAGCATATCCCTAAAGCTTACATGTCTCCCATGCTCCTTATTACTTTTGATTAAACAAACATGAAACCCATACTCTTGTCTTTTGACTTTTATTTTATAAAAATAATAAAAGGAAGAAGACAAAAGCCTTATATTTTATAAACCAAGTTTATAAAATATAAACTTTAACTTTTTGGTAAAAGACAAAAGAATTTATCTAGTCCAAAATGTTGTGCATGACTTATTCATACCATATGAACTATATATAATGTTACTTGCTAATGAAAATTATTCTTTCCTAAAAATAAATAATTTCCAATTTAATTATAAGAGTTTATTGAATATTTATTAAAACCAATTACTAATAAATAATCAGATGTATCAACTTGTTAGTGTGACCCAATAGTATCATATGTTAATTAGCAATATAACTTTAATATGACTCTTGAGCATACTAGATCTTTTAAAATGAAGTTCCTCCGCCAACTGGTAGAGTAAATGATGTTTCTAATTGCGAGATTGATTATGATAAGAACCTTAATGATTATTATACTCAAGAAGACATTGAAGGATGTGAGAGAATTCTTATTAGAATAGTTCTTAAGTAATGTGTATTTTTAATAGAAACTCTATTTGGATTCCTTGTTTAAGTAGAATTGTTTATTCCTACAAAACCTATTTTTGTAATAGAAATTGTATGTATATATCTATATCTATACTATATCATAATGCATACATCTTCAAAGTCTTAATACAACTTGTAATGCTTAATGTACAATGAAATTAAGCATCTCTTAAAAAAATTGTCTTAAAGACAACTTATTATGCTTAATTTACAATACTTCGCTGTACTCCTACCCTCCCTCACTTGTTGTGTAGCACAAGCCTCTAGCCACACAGCTCTTGACAGACTGTTACCCATCTGCATATCAATTTCAAAAATGCTCTCACATCTAAACCCCATTTCGAAATTTGAATTAGGCAAAAAACTCCACATCATGAGCGCGAAGAAGTAAAAGATAGGACATATACATCTATTTGCCCTAATTTTATCATCACACCATTTTTCAGATTTCCAAAAGCCACCGCTACTAATTGACCATCACCCTTCCTCATCGATGATCTTGTTGCTTCTTCATCACCCTGCTTCACCACAAACTTAACCATCACCATAAAACATGCTACTTATTTTAGATCTGAGGTAATAACCACTTCTATTTGCACTTATTTATTATTTCATCAGGTTTTCGTGGATTGCAGCTTTCAAGGGAACCAATGGCAATGAAACAAGGTAATAGGAATGAGGTTTTACTCCCCTTCATCCGATCTCTACACACTAACGAAATCTTACTGATTTGCCTTTTTTTAAAAATAATTTTCATTTTTTCGATTTTGTCAGAGTAGAAAAGGACAGACTTTGAAGAAGAACAAGGTATGGGGTTTATGTGTAAATGATTTGGATTTATTTGCTTCGTTAGACCACCGTTCACCATCTCTCTCACTCTATAACCCTAATCTTTTTATCTCCGTTATCGACAGCCTAAGGAGAAACAAGTAAATCTTTTCATCTATGGTAATCTTTTTATGTATATTTTAGTGTGTATAGATTCTTGGATTTTGAAAATACACGGGAAGGGTAGTCAAAGAAATTGAGAGGCGTTTCACTAAATTTGGTGCTTTGGACCGATTTTGAGAATGCAGGTATACAATTCATACTCATCCTTTTTATATACACGAATCTGTCAAATACAGTTGAAGGGACTTGATTATGTCAAATACAGTTGAAGGGAAATGGATTTTTAGTTCAAATAACTTATGTTCTTGATTTTTATGTCCAGATTTGAATGGTTGATTGGCTTGATTCTGTCAAATAAAGTTGAAGAGAAATGGAATTCATACTCATCCTTTTTATATACATGAATCTCTCTCTCTCTCTCTCTCTCTCTCTCTCTGTCTCTGTCTCTGTGTGTGTGTGTGTTTGTGTGTGAACCCATATGCTAATCAATTGTCCTTTGGCTGCAGATGATGATGAACAAGGAAGCAAAATGGGTTATAAGCTACAACAAGGGATCAATTATCCAAACAACGTACATTGACAAAATTAGAGCCCAATCGTGTCTACAATCAGAGACTTCATGTGAGTCTCTATTTTCATTCTGAAATAGGTTTATTTAGTTTCATGTTATATCTGTTAATCTTGTTTGTAATTACTTTATGATGATCATGTAGCAGGAACTTATTCTTTTAAGTTCTAATGCCACAATTGCACTGGTGTTCAATTTTGTCATCAATATATATTTACTCATCATCCTATCTCTTAAGGTATTTTCACAGGACTCACATTTATCTTGTATTTTGAGTTTTTGATGATGATTTCTTCATGTAGACGATATTTTTTGGGGAGTTGCATGCATTTGAATCTCGGAAGCTGTTGAGCAATTGGTTAATTATGTTATGTACAAGGAAGGTAGAAGAATTCATCTATGAAGTATATTCTGATTGTGATTCTTGACATATGCATTGTATATGTAGCTAGAGTTATGATTGATTCAATTTCTGGATGTTGCTAAAAGGAAAATATATTTAATTTTGTATATCTTTCGATTTATACTCTGTACTAGCTTCCTACAGGTTGGTTGTATAATTTATCAGCTGTTCGGGAAAAAACCATATACAACTTACAACACTCTTATTATATTAATAAAATTCAATTTTTACAGTTTTAGGACCATATTGCCCCTGCACACTATTTTTATAATAAAAACATCAGTTTTTACAGTTTTAGGGCCGTATTGCCCCTGCACAATTTTTTTATATTAATAGAATTCAATTTTTATAGTTTTAGGAGTTAGGACCATATTGTACCTGCATACTGTTTTTATAAAAAAAAATCAAATTTTACAGTTTTAGGACCATATTGCCCCTGCATACTATTTTTATATTAATAAAATTCAATTTTTACAGTTTTAGGACCATATTTCCCCTGCACAATGTTTTTATTGGGTAGATTTTGAAGCTACGATGTTGAACAGAAAGAAGTGAAGGTAGGATGATATAATACAAAAAATAGATGAAAGTGTTTTTTTTTCCTATTATTAATCCTTTATTTTATGATAATTATTGAACTTATGTAATATGTTGTTACTGTTCCAGCCGAGTTCCCCTGGCACCAACTTGATTAGCATTTCAATGCTTCCAAATAGGAATTGCCCATTTGATTGGATGTCTGGTAGTGAAAGTTAGAACTGGAATTAGAATCCCAATCGGAGTTGGAATCAAGCATTCCGTTCTTGAATAGTCATGTTAAAAGTATTTCTTTTGATTTTAATTTACTGTTAAGGTGTTTATTATGAACTTAATTCTTTATTTTATGAAATATAGGTTTTTGGGTGCTGTTTGATTGTTCTTTTTTTTTTTACATCCGAAAACAAATCCTTAGATCTTTTACTTTCGACCTCACTAAAAAATGAATACAAAGCCTTAGATTTTTTTTGTCGGAATCCATACATAGTTGGTCTGGTTACATATGTCTTTGTATTTTGATAAGGAAATCTGATAGTCTCTAACAGTTTAAGTCACACGAATGAAGATGAGTATGTGTTTTGCATGTCTATCTTTATTCGATTTCGTTTTGCATATTTTTATTTGCTAAAAACGGTTCTAAAATAAACCCTTTTTTTAATCTAAAAAAAAAGAAAATCGTTATACATTATCTATTAAATGCAGCTATAATTATTACAATTATAAATGTTTTACAATTAAAACGTCACTTTAATAATTTTCTTTTTAAGATTTAAAAGGTTATGAAAATCTTTTTTCGACTAAAAATTCTTGTGCAAAAAAACGTTCTTACTTTTTATAAAAACTAAGTGATAAAAACCGCTTCGGGATTTTTACCGACACTCAAAAATATTTTAGAAAACACTGTAACAAACATAAACAAAATGTCTCAAACCAACATCATATTTACTTAATTATCACCCACAGATCTTGCTGGGCTTTCTGTTTTAGGTTTGGTTTTGATTTTGGAAAATTTGAACCAAGTCATGCTTACCTCAAACGGTTTATGCTAGCCTTATTACATTCGGCGTTTTTACAATACTATTTTTTTAAATGAATACATGAAAAAAAATGTGTTTCCTAGGAAAAAAAAAAGACCAATTGAATTAATAGAGTTGTAAAGAATTAATAGAGTTATAAAAATATATTCTTTAACGCTAATAATATATAAATTGAATTGTCAAAAATTAAAAAACTTTTCTAACTTATTAAAAAAACATCTCAATTTATCGTGTTTTGCTGCCACCTAAGGTATTATTAATAGTAATGATTTTCCGATACAACATGTGTTCTTAAATATAACATGACATGGAAAGAAAACATTATTCGTTAAATGAGACCATTTACCGTCCACTGCCAGTTAAAAAGTAAAAGACATAAATTACTATTTGTTAGCAGACTAGAGACAACTGATTGCTGAAAGAAACAAATCATCGTAACGAAACAAATCAAAATGAAACGATTTGACGATCACCAAAATGACACTAACTTTTGTTCGGAAACTAATCGCCGGAATGAAACAAATAGCCGCCGCCGCATCGCGCGGGTACGCTACTAGTATATATATATATATATATATATATATATATATATATATATATATATATATATATATATATATATATATATATATATATATATATATAAAATTTTTTAGTTAATGGCATCGATTTGGTTCTTGTTTATGTACACCATGACTGCGGTTATGGGACGTGGACACGGTGGCGATGGAGTCGTGGATGCACATTTATCAGGCGGTAAAGGTCTTGGTCAGCATGAACAATATGTTAAGTCTTATTATGAATTTTTATTTACTATTTTTATTCATTTATTATAAAATATTGTTTCTAATAATTTCAAATTATATTTGTAGCTGTGCCACCGATGTGAGTTAGAGGAAAAGCCAAAAATATTAATCTCGAAAAGATGCTATTAAATAATAAGAGCCAACCAAGTAATTTGGACTATGTTAGGGATATGACATTTAATCACGTAGGAGTACCAAAAGACATGTTTGCTTGTGAAATCTGGAAAATAATGTGGCAGATAGTCCCTTTTGGTACAAGAAGTTGAACAAATGTTTCCCCCGCGATAAAGGATACAGTAAAACAACATATAAATGTGAATTATTTATATAAGAATATTTTATATGTTTTATTATGACTAGTTTTTACTTATATAATTTTTTTTAAGAAAATTTTTGATTTTAATCGGGTTTCCCTGAATCCAGAGGCTACTAGGCTGTTAGAGAGTTCTGAAGCGGCTTTATTAAAAGATTTAGAGAGCGTAAAGCTAACAAAAAAGTTACTTTTTGA
This sequence comes from Lactuca virosa, assembly GCF_052849685.1. Classification (NCBI taxonomy): domain Eukaryota; kingdom Viridiplantae; phylum Streptophyta; class Magnoliopsida; order Asterales; family Asteraceae; genus Lactuca; species Lactuca virosa. The sequence goes on along the minus strand of NC_136434.1, from coordinate 274,307,733 downwards.
GAGTCAGAGAGTATGAGGATATACTGAGAGCATTATCCACCCCCATATGATATGGATGTTGATAATTAGAGGTAAGTAGTTGGGTATTTCCAAATGGATGAACATATAAGTGCGTGGGCAAGAAACAAAATATTCTGTGAGCTGCAAAAAAGTAATCAAACTATGGGGGTCGAGCTTGTATTGCAACACTTGTTCTAAAAAGATAGCGTACAATATATGTAATTAATGATTTAAAATATAATCTAATTTTAATGCTAAATAGAACCTGAACAAAGTTGAAACGTTCTACGCCACTCATATCGATCAAAAGGGTGTATTTGTTAGTGATATAGCCGCGCAAAAATATATAAGTATTTAATTATAATTTTATCATATAGTTAAGTTTTTATTTATACTTAATTGTTAATCATTTTTGGAGAACACATAATGAGCTAGTGTGAGACCTCAAAGAACAAACACAAGGGTTAAATGAAGAAAGAGATTTAACACCTACCGAAGAAAGAGCATGTCTCAAGAAAGTATTAGGTTCTTGGCATGGCCACATCAGAGGCATCAGCCGAAAACCTTTTACCATCCCGCCGCTTGCACAACCATCGCAGCAACCACCATAGTCACAACCATCCCAACTAAAACAAGACTATTTAATTTCAAAGTCTCATATATCTATATAATGATCAACAAATGCTTGTTGATTTGGAAATTGTGTTTGTATTTATTTTTATGTCCAAGAGCAAAAAATAGCAATATACTTTGGTTTTTTTTTGTCCCATGTGCAAGAAATAACAGTGTACATTGGGATCAATAAATGCATGTTTATTTGGTAATTGTGTTTGAAATTGTGTTTTTGTCCAAAGTGCAAGAAATAGCAATGTACTTTGGTATTTCGTGTATTTAAGGTTCTTTAACACAAAATAAGTAGAAAGTAAGCTACCATTTTTTGTAAGACAAAAATATTTAATTTCAAAGTCTCATATATCTATATAATGATCATTAAATACACTTTGATTTGGAAATTGTGTTTGTAATTGTGTCTATGTTCCAAGTACAAGAAATAGCAATGTACCTTGGTTTTTTGTCCATAGTTTAAAAGTATCAACGTACTTTTGCATGAATTAATGCATGTTGATTTGGTAATTGTCTTTATGTCCCAAGTGCAAGAAATAGAAATGTACTTTTGGTATTTCATGTATTTAAGTGTAAGAAATAGCAATGCACTTTGGTAGTTTTTATTTATGTTTAATAGTTTAAGTTATATGTTGTTATTTGTTATGTAACTGAAAAATCCTCGTGCAATGCTCAACGACCCAACATGTAGAGAGGAACTTCATATGTTTTTTCAATCGGGGAAACAAAAAACTGATGATCGAGGAGGAAACAAGGGGAACGAAAATAATGGTTCGTCGGATAATTAATTTGTGTTTTGTATGTTACACTTGTCGTGACATAAATTTATAACTCTTTTGTTGTTTATTTCGATATTTTTATGGAATTAAAACACTTTCATACAGTCACTATAGAGAGAAAAAACAATTTATGTTCCCAAGGTTAAACTACTCATACATTTTGTCTCCAAAAAGAGAAACAAATATGGCAAAAGAAGCCGCCATTATATTTAGAGGAGACATGGATGTGAAGAACTGCTTTAAATTCATTCAAAATTAGAAATTAACAACCACAACACCCCAAAATTAGTATATATCGATGAAAATGTGTTATAGAATCTTAGGAATCTCTCTTCTATTCATCAGGAGAAAGAAGCAGTATTGATCACCACACTAAAGCACAATATATCCAACTCCATGTTAGGTATATCAAGCATTATGGATTCACAATATGAATCATCAAGTTATGTTGATTACTCAACTGTGGATGTATTTGATGCTTTTGTTGATGAAAGGTCGTCCATTGTTTGTTCCTCTAGGATCGTGTGTGTGAAAAATTATTCCCAAGAAAAAACGAAGCAGTATAGTCGAAGAAGTTGATGTGAAATATAGATGTTAGATAAATGATAAAACCCTTTGTTTATGTTTTTATCCTATAAAGAAATCATCCAATGGAAAAATTCCAAAGAAACCTCCCACAATCTCATATACGGTATGGAGACCCAAAATCCATAATAAGCAGTCACTCTGGCGATCAAGTACTTCATAGCCATAATCCAACTCTAAGTGATTGTGTTTATGCCATTTCATTTTTACATATAATAAAAAAAGCATCTAAGATGATTATTAAGGACTCCAATGAAGTTTGGGTGCCTAAGTCAGTTCTCTGATTTTGCAGGCATTATGCGCAACAAACCAAGAAGAATAATGGCTACTAGATAGTGCATGCTCATTGCACATGACATATAGGTTGGAATACCTAAATAATTTTAGCAGTGATTCCGATGACGATATAGCACCTTTCGCAACAACTCGAATGGAGTCATTAATGGATACAGAGTTCTGAAAAAAAGTTACTTTACAATTCAAGAGGTTTCTTATGTCAAAGGTCTTAAACATAATGTAACGTCCCAAATTTTCATACTAAAAATTTCGATTTTTATGTTAATAAAACTATCATCCATAACGTCATTATAAAACCATATTGAAATCAGAGTATGTCAAAATCATCCAAATACATCAGAAGCTAACAAAATGTGGAAAAATATGGTGTGTGCGATGTGATCTTCCCGAGCTCTTCCCCTTCGATCTGGAAGTACCAAAAACATAAACTAAAAACCGTAAGCACAAAGCTTAGTGAGTTCCCGAAAATACTACATATCATACATATCTGCCAGCTCCAGGCTGTGCCGGGTCTATTTCACCCCCCGATTCTTTTTCAACTCATATGTCACCAGAAGGCTATACCAGGTCTATTTCACCCCCACATACATATAGAAAACAGTCACACAGGCATATAATACATGCAACAGGATTCATAAAGACTACAATCACATAACATATCCTAGTGTCCTACAGTATAGTGACCAAACTCACCTCAGTCTGCAGACAGTCAAACAAATGATCGTGCTGCTGAACTAGAAATCCCCACTAAATCACAAGTAAAGAAACCCTAATTAGAAATTAGGTCAATAATCCATTCTGAAAGTGCCAACCCTAAATATTGACCTTAAATGAGAAAGATACATATTCCTTTCCTTATTGGGCGTCACCCCTCAATGACCAAACGCTACTAGACACGAAGCCTAATAGATAATCTATGTCCAAAATGGGCCCAAGTCCCAAAGGCCCAATATAGCGAACGCTTACAGCTCAACAAGGGCCCAAAATCCTAAAATCCTACACATGGCCCATAACAAGTCCAAAAGCCACTCTGATGAGTACGCTCAGCGTACCGACCAATACGCCCAACGTACTCACAATCCTCGCATTATCGAGATACCAGACGCGCACACGCAGCGTACCCCAAGGTACGCCCAACGTACGTTGTAGCTTGCCAAACTCTCAGTCCAAGGTCTTAATCAGTTAAGACTCCACGTCTAATCTTAGACCTAGACTTATTAAAGTGCACTAACCCATAAAGTTGCCATCTTTATGCTTTTGGATGTCTTAATGGTGGGGGGGGGGGTAATCTTTGATTTAACCATAATATCTTCATGAAACCACCTTAAATCTTTGCATGATTGAACTTAAACCATCATGACTCCATTTTTATGCTCAAGGGACGTTAGAAACACTAGGATTTAACATTATAACCTTATCGAGTATCTCATACTCTCAAGAACAACCTAACGGACCATTTTATGAAGAAATAAATCGCAAACTACAAACTAACACATGAAGTCATCAAGGTAGAAGCTTTTTACCTTCAGCAAGCTAGAAATGAAGAGAAACATATGGATGTACAAGCTCTTCCTGATCCAATGCTTCTTCACAACTCTTCTTCTTCTTCTCTAAGGACCACACACACACACAAGCTCAAACTTTAGGGAAGGTGGATTAGGGTTTCGAGATGTGAATTAAGAGGTAAGGGAAGCTAATAAGGTGATGGTCTTGAGGTACTTAATGATTCTAAATAGGGTACAAACCCTAAAAATTAGGATTTGGCCCTGGCTTGAGTACGCCATGCGTACACATGGGTTCGTCCAGAGCATGCATAGGATCAGCCCGTTGCACGCATCCAAAGGAGTACGCCGTGCGTACCAAGAGTACGCATAGCGTACTTGTGGTCATGTCCTTGTTTTAATTTAAAATAATGGCTAAATTTATATACCTAGCGACTCGGGCATTACAATTCTCCCCCACTGGAATTAGACATCGTCCTCGAAGTTCGCTTCCGAAAATAACTCTGGGTAATGCTCCCCTATCTCCTCCCCAGGCTCCCAAGTCCACTCTGAACCCTTCCGGTGCTGCCACTGCACCTTCACCAATTAAAAAACCTTGTTCCTCAAGGTTTTCGTCTTCCTGTCAAGGATCTCTACGAGTATCTCAATATAGTTTAGGCAGTCATCCACCTGTATATCCTCCGATGGGACCACTACAGAATTATCAGCCAAACACTTTTGTTGCTGAGAGACGTGGAAAGTGTTGTGAATAAGACTGAGTTCCTCCAGAATATCCAAACGATACGCTACCCTGCCTACCAGGCTACAACCCACAAAGGACCAATATACCTAGGGCCCAGCTTGCTCTGCATCCTGAATTGGATGACACCTTTCCAAGGTGACACCTTCAGGAGGACCATATCCCCAACCTGGAACTCTAGGTCTGATCGGCGCTTGTCGGTATAGCTCTTCTACAGACTATGAGATGTCTGAAGTCTACCACGGACCTGCTCAATCATCTCGGTCGTCTTGAGGACCACCTCAATACTCCCCATGACCCGCTGACCGACCTCACCCGAACATATCAAGATCCTACAGTACCTCCAATAGAGTATCTCAAAAAGAGGTCGATCGATGCTGGCATGATAAGTGTTGTTATACGAAAATTATGCTAACAGAAGATAGATAACCCAACAGTCACTGAAATCCAAAATGCATGCCCGCAACATATCCTCCAACGTCTGGATGGTACACTAACTATGACCATCTGTCTGCGAGTGAAAGCTCATATTGAAGTCTAGACGAGTACCCAAGTCCTTGTGGAATTTCATCCAAAATCTGGAAGTAAACTGGACATCCCTGTCTGAAAGCACAGGAACCGGCGCCCCATGCCGTGCCGCAACCTCCCTGATGTAGATGTCGGCCAACTTTTCCGTAGAGATACGCTCCTGAATAGAAACGAAATGCACGCTCTTGGTCAATCGATCCACAATGACCCATATCGAATCCACCCTACGCGCTGTCCAAGTCAATTTGGTGATAAAATCCATCGTAATCTCTTCCTATTTCTAGACAGGAATAGCTAACGACTCAATCTTGCCGTGAGGTCGCTGTTGCTCGACCTTGACTTTCCTGGAAGTCAGGCACCTCTCCACATACCAAGCTACATCCCGCTTCATACATGGCCACCAATAATTGGGACGGAGATTTCTATACATATTTTTCGCTCTGAGATGAATAGAGAATCTCGACTTGTATGCCTCCTCTATCAAAACCTACCACACACCACCCCAGTAAGGAACCTACACCCACCAATGGAGAGTCAATAACCCCCGGTTATCATAATCGAAGGAAGATACCTGACCCACTATGTGCTCAATCCTTTGGTGCTCTTCCTTCATAGCCTCAACCTGAGCCTCTTGAATCTTCTCCAAGAGTGGAGTAATCACTGTCATCCTCATACAGATATCCCCGATCGGAGTCACGACCACCTTGTGGCTGAGAGCATCGGCCACCACATTGGCCTTCCCCGGATGGTAAAGAATATCACAATCGTAATCATTCACCACATCCAACCACCTATGCTGCCTCATGTTCAGATTTGGTTGATCCATCAAATACCTCAAGCTCTTGTGATATGTGTAAATAGTACATTGGACCCCATACAGGTAATGTCGCCAAATCTTGATGGGTGAACACCACAGCCCGCAGCTCCAAATCATGTGTAGGATAGTTCGCCTCATGAGGCTTCATCTGCCTCGAAGCGTAAGCAATAACACAACCCCTTTGCATCAGAAATACAACCAAACCCGCGATCGACGCATCACAATAAACTTCAAAATCCTCAACACCCTTCGGTAGGGTCAGAATCGACGTTTCACACAATCTCTATCTCAGGGTCTCAAAAGTTGCCTGCTGATCAGGCCCCCAGTGAAAAGTGACAATCTTCTTTGTCAATCGAGTCACAGGAACCACGATCTTGGAGTACTCCTAAATGAACCTCCGATAGTAACCTGCCAGACAAGGAAACTATGAATCACAGATGGAGACTTCAGAACTTCACATCCCATCACTACCTCGACCTTGGCCGGATCGACCAAAATATCGTTATGGTTGACAAGGTGCCCCAGAAACTGCACCTCGCACAACCAGAACTCACACTTGGATAACTTCACAATAAGTCTCTCCCTACTCAAGGTCTCCAAAACCTCATTCAAATGCTCCTCATGCAACTCCTAGGTATTGGAATAGACCAGGATGTCATCAAGAAATACAATCACAGACCGATCCAACATTGGCCTACATACGCATTTCATGAGATCCATAAACATGGCCGGAGCGTTAGTGAGCCAAAAGGGCATCACCACGAACTCTTAATGCCCATAAGGAGTCTGAAAGGCCGTCTTCAGCACATCCTCCTCTCTGACCCTCATCTAATGATAACCCGAAAGTATATCAATCTTGGAAAACCAAGATGCACCCTGATTCTTGTAAAAAAAATCATCAATCCTTGGGAGTGGATAACGGTTCTTCACCGTTAGCTTATTCAGCTCCCGGTAGTTAATACACATCCGATATAACCCATCCTTCTTCATCACAAACAAGATCGGTGCTCCCCATGGCGAACTACCTGGTCGAATGAACCCATTTTCTAACAGCTCCTACATCCATGTAGACAACTCATGTATCTATGGAGGAGCTAACCGATAAGGTGCTTTGGCTATCGAAGCCACACCGGGAACCAAGTCAATCCGAAACTCCACTTGCCTCTCCGGAGGCACTCCATGAAAGTCATCCGGGAACACATCTGGGTATTCCCGAACAATCGACACATCACATAGTTGCCTTACCCTTCTCCCGGGTATTCATAACATATGTGAAAAATCCAAAACAACCATACTGAAGATAGTGCTAGACCCTAGCTGCTGAACACAAAAATGGATCGTGCTGAACACCCTATCCCTGAATCACCAACTCTCCACCACTTGGGGTTCAGATACTCACCAGCTGCTGCACACAATAAATCATTTCCCCATTGGGGCTCATCCAATACATCCCTACAGTAACCTTGCTTTCACACAGGGGAATGGGAACCAAATCAATCGGATACCACTCGCCGAACAACTCTAGGACACAACCCCGATGAACCCTAGATACTCACACAGGTCGATCATCATCAATCTCAATCTCTAATGAACAATCCAGCTCCCCCAGAGTATCGAAAAACCTCTTGCTGAGTGCAATATATACAAAATATAGGGTAGCCCCCGAATCAAACAATACCAAGGCAGATATACAATTAACAAGGAACGATCCTAAAATTCAACACACAAATAGATGTAGAAAATCAACATAAATAAGGAGATAAGGAGAAGATACATATCTGTCACAAAATATGGTGCTGCATGAGCCTCCTCTGCTGTCAACTTAAAAGTTCTGCTCCTCATAACTGGCGCATCCGCCTTGCCCAGGTGGCTGTCTGTAATCCTTAAAGTTGCCGGAGCGGGAGCTGTAACCGGCCCTACAACCACTAGGCTCGGACAATCGGCCTTGTTATTTCCCCTTTGATTGTATTGGAAGCAAATCAGGCTCGATCCCTGGGTAGTGGCTATGCAATCCCGACTAAAATGCCCAGTATTGCTTCACTTATAACAACCTAAACCACCACCACCCTTGCAAGCTCTGTCGTGCGTCTTGCCACACTTGCCACAGCGGCCCCGGCCCTATTAGCCTCTCGATATCGAAACAAATACCTTGGGCTTCTAGCCTGATCCCTCTGAACCCTGAACCTGATCTGGCTTCCGCTTCCACTCCATCCCTAAATCAATCTCTCTCTCTCTCTCTCTCTCTCTCTCTTTGTATCTCGTAATCATATCATCCAGTGTCCTGCAACTGGATCAACTCACAAACTGCCGCATAACACTCCTCAACATATCATGGTATCTGGCCTTCTTCATCTCCTCATCTTCCACATACTGAGGATTTAGCATCGCTCTCTCGTGAAACATAGTGATGATCTTAGCCATCGTCTCAGTAGAGATCCTAAAACCCTCGCGCCAGCTGTTGGACCTCAAATACAGGTGAAAACTCAACCCAAAATCTCGTCACAAAATCCTCCCAAGTCATGGACTCAATCTCCTCGCCTACCAAGGAATGTCCTACCTCCTCCCACCAATCTCGAGCTCTATCTTTCAGAATACAGGAAGCAAGTCCGATCTTTTCCCTATCGGGACAACTACAAGTGTGGAAAGCATTAGCGACATCCGGTAACCAACGTCTACTCGCAATCGAGTCCTTCTTCCCAAAGAACTTCACGGGTCCACAGGTCCAGAACTTACAGAAAGTTAAAGTGAGAGCTACCATCTTCGCTACCATATCAGAACGGAATGAGCCCAACCACTCCTCTAAAACCTCCACGATACCCTCCTTTATCGTGCCGAAGATCATAGGAGTCTGCTCAAGAATTCGGCTCCAAAACCCGAACTTGAACCCTCACCAACACCAGAACCACTACCAGGTCTTACTCGAGTGACCATCATACTAAAAATAGAACATTCAAACCATCACCACACACATATATAAACATGGAGGGATCCAACACTCTACAAGGTTCTTGGTATTATCGCATCTTTCCTCGACTCGAGTATGAATCCTCTGCATTCAGGAGGACTGGCCCATACTACCTTCCACATCTATCCGTACTTTTCTCAAGGATCACTTCGAATCCTCCAAGTCACTCCCTTATATACCTTCCAATCTATCCGTACTTTCTAGCAAACCAATCAACAGTTAAAACTAGTCACATTTCCTATAAGTTGTCTATCCATATGGTAATTAATAATAATACTTTTTTAGATTTAACTAATTTAGAATGTATGCCCTAGGTTATAGTTGTATTTCCCATGGAATTACTAGTTCGCTATAACTTGTAGCTCTGAAAACCATTCTGTCACACCCCCGACCGGCGGTGGAAACATCGGGTGTGCGATGTAGGGACATTATATCACGGTGATAGGTATATTCAACAATACACAAAAGTATAACATAAAAATTACTTTTATTTTGTTATAAATTATTTCAGGGTAACATATATGGGCTTTAAGCATACTTCTGATTCATAACTAAGCATCAAAATAAACATACACGACTTCCAGCAACTTCCTTGATGACTTCCTTTCTTCCACAACTACCCTCCACACACATCTTCCTGAGAAGACATGTATTTTGAAAATGTCAACATAAAGTTGGTGAGTTCATAGGTTTTATAGATTTATGTTTTAAAATTTTATTTGATCGAAAAGTATTCATGTTTTAAAACATTTCATTCCTTTAGGATGTATTACCAATCCTAACTTTATAATATTTATCGAATCGAATCATACAACTACTTGAAGGCATCCCTCTAAGCAGTTTAAATTAATATTTTCTAAACAGCATTACCATGAGCCCCTATAATCGGCGTTGTCGACCGATATATACCCCACACGACGCTTCATTGGACGTCGGATAATATTATTTTCATACTTAAGAAAGCTATCATGTCTTGATTCTAGCTAACAATCTCAGGTGGGGGTGTCAGCCTCGTATAGATCTATACATATCTTTATGGCTCTCGGAAGATTAACGATTATAGGTTCAGGGTTAGCCGAATTTAATCAGGCTATAGGATGAACAATAACAGCTCACTAACATGTGTCTATTTAATCTTAAGTATGATTATCGTTTTATCTTTTCGTTACTTATTTTTCTTTGATGCCAATTTCTTTACATAATTATTCGTATATAGTTAACGCTATATATAATAATTATATTTATAGATATTCTTTGATAGGTTATGGTAAAGTTAAGTACATTGCTTATCCCTATGTTTTCTTCGATAATTATCATTATATATATATATATATACATATATATATATATATATATATATATATATATATATATTATAGTAATTATGATTATATGGAAAATTGGATATTAGGAAAAAGTAATGGTTAAGTACAATGATTATCCTATGATTTGGCCCGTATTAGTTCTAGGTACTAAGTTGTCCTAGGAAATCGGCCACCATAACATCTAGGTATAATATTTTACTAGTATATTGAATAACATAACGATTAGCCATAATATCACTCCTTAAGTCTAGGCAGAGTTTTTACCATAATATTATCCTATCGTTTCATGTTTATATATAAACTACTAATATATTTACAAAATATATTTAGATAAAGCATTTTGATTAGCATGTATCCCCCTCTCCCGGGTAAAATCATTTAAAAACCGTAAAAGTGGTGCTGTGAACTCACCCTCTACTTGAGATGTCGCTGGTGTAGAGTTGATTCTGATGGGTTTTCAACATAACATACAATCCTATGTGTGCATGCAACCCTAATAAGACCTATGTCTTCTCTAATTGAACATAAAATATGAACAACAATGTGTAAACCCTAGATCTCTAGTAAATAATTGAAAATTACAGAATAAGGGATATGATACATACCTTTGATTGTTATGTACTAATAACAATCCAAAAACCCTGAAGATGTTGAAGCTTGAGAGCAAGTGTCAAAAGTGTAACACCTTTAATAAATCACAAACACATTTAGCAAGAGAATGATATATAAGAGAGGACGAGGAGGAAGCTTCAATTTTCGGACACTCTTCTTAGGGTGTCTTGTGGCCGAAAGTACCAAGGGTGAGGCTTTTTATATAATGAGGTGACTTAGAGCCAAAGCTAGGGTTTTAGGGGGAAACCCTAATTCCTTAGCTTAAGGACCAAGCAGCCCACAGCCTCCCATCCAATAGCCCTTGGACAAAAATTCTAGGACCTTCCTAGAAGTTTTCGTCCAAGCCTCTTTCTGGAGGTTCTAGAGCTTCTTTCCTTAACTATGAATAAATTGCTAAACAGCCCCTTTACTTTAAATTAATTCAAATAATCCCAAAACTAGTTCAAATTAATTTATGATTAACAATTAATTAAATAATATGATTTCCAATTAATATATTATTTCCAAAATACATAAATAAATCATTCATTTCAATTTATTAATCAAATAATGAATTCTTCCTCTTTCTCAATAGGTCATTCTGTCTAGTTGCTAGTATGAAGACAACCCAAAAGGACTCTGCTACTATCAATTCAAGTATATACCAATTATAGTTATGGGCTTAGACACCTAATCCAACAGTCTCCTACTTGGATAAGTCTAATAACTAGAGTTGCCAGTATAACTTCAAAAACTGATTAGTAAATTGTAGCTCTCAAAGCCGCTGACTAACACTGACCTAGTAAGCTATGTGTCTTAAGAGTGATCATATAATCCTCCGTTCTGCAAGATATCGTGTGGAAAAATGACATAGAACTGAGTCAATCTCATTGTGCAACTTTTTTTCCTGATTTCTGGTTTGTAATGACAATGAACTACAACTAAACACATAAATTCAGTCATGGTCGGGCCTGACACATAAGTCAACACCAAATCCTCGAGGGGCCCAAGATATCGCTTTTCCCATTTTAGGGCAAAAGGAACAGGCAAACTTTGACTTATATGCTTGCACTATTTACTCGCCAGATCATGAACAACAATACGTTTTATAACATCAAGTTACTGATGTGTTTACGTATCATCAATGCACAATCAGCTCGTAAACAACAACTCATATATCTCTGTTTCAAGATTATAAGATATTATCGTCTCAGAATTACTCATGATAAATTCCATGAAGTACTTCTCTGAGCGTGGGTTAATCCAATACTTAAATTCTCAATTTCAAAAGTACTCATGAATGTTGCACGAAATCATTGTTGTGTCTAAACCCTTAGAGAATATACAACCTAATTCATGACAGTCTTGATTCACTACTTACTTCCAAAAGTATGATCGACTATGGATGTTTGAATAAACTAATTATATGGGAAGTAAATCATGCAAAATGAAACACAATAGTAAGCAATTGAAGAAAGATAGTAAACAATAATCATAAATAAATCTCTATTATTTAATCATCAAAAGTCAATTACATTTACTTTGTTACAAGTTTCTAAATATCTATCTAACCACTAAAACTAATATCATCCTTCAGACCAATGCTCCTTGCATGCTGAACATGCTTAACCCTACTTAGACCCTTTGTGAGGGGGTCTGCAGGATTCGTTTTTGATGATACCCTCTTCACGATGAGGTGTTCCTTTTCTACTCTATGTCTGATAAAGTGGTATTTTCTGTCGATATGTCTAGATCTACCATGATGTCTTGGTTCCTTTGTCAAGGAAACTGCTCCTTCATTATCACAGAAAATCTCCATTGGCTCATTTATGGCTGGCACAACTCCAAGATCTCCGATGAAGTTCTTCAACCACATATCCTCCTTTGATGCTTCGCTTCCTGTAATGTACTCTAATTCACAGGTTGAATCAACGACCATTTCTTGTTTGTAACTTTTCCAAGTTACCGCTCCTCCATTAAGGGTAAGCACCCATCTAGATTGAGAACGTAAGTTGTCTATGTCTGTCTGAAAGCTGGCGTCACTATATCCTGTTACTCATAAGTCATCACTGCCACCAAGCACAAGGACCTAGTCCTTAGTTCTTCGTAGATACTTGAGAATATTTTTGACCGCTATCCAATGAGCACTACCCTGATTTCCCTGATATCGACTAACCATGCTCAAGGAAAAAGCCACATTAGTGCGAGTACACGTCATAGCATACATGATCGATCCAACAGCGGGAGGATATGGAACTTGACTCATTTCTTCTATTTCTACATCAGTACTCGGACTCTGAGTCTTACTCACTTTGGTATTACTCTGGATAGGATACTCTCCTTTTTTGGAATTCTCCATGCTAAAACGTTTTAAAAACTATATCTAAATACGTACTTTGACTAAGTCCAATTAGTCTTTTACTCCTGTTTCTCAAAATCCTTATTCCCAGGATATAAGCAGCCTCTCCCAGATCCTTCATAGCAAAACACTTTAAAACCCAGGACTTAACCTCCTGCAAGGTTGCAATGTCATTTCCTATAAGGAGTATGTCATCTACATACAACACTTGAAAGGTTACCATACTCCCAGTAGCTTTGACATATATACAAGATTCATCCTCACTTCTAGAGAAGTCAAACTCTTTAACTTTCACATCAAAGCAAAGATTCCATCTACGAGAAGCTTGTTTCAATCCATAGATTGATTTATCAAGCTTACACACTCTATTGGGGTACTAGGCATCCACAAAACCCTCTGGCTAATTCATGTAAACATCCTCAGTCAACTTCCCATTAAGGAAAGCAGTTTTGACATCCATCTGCAAAATTTCATAGTCATGAAATGTAGCTATGGCTAGCATAACCCTAATAGATTTAATCTTAGCCACTAGTGAGAAGGTCTCATCATAGTCAACCCCTGGGGTTTGAGTAAAACCCTTCGCAACCAGTCCAGCCTTGAAAGTGTGCACCTTTCCATCCATGTCGGTCTTCTTCTTGAAGATCCACTTGCACCCAACTGTCTTACGACCTGGTACGTTGTCAACCAAATTCCAAACTTGGTTGTCATACATGGACTTGATCTCGTTGTCCATTACCTCTTTCCACTTGGCAGACTCAGAGCCCACCATGTGACCACCCGAAATTTCAATTCTTGTAAAAGTCAATATTAGTCAACAAAAGTCAAACTTCTTATTTTGATCTATCTTATATTAAGTAGATTATATCTAAAAATTTGGTTTAAAAGCCTTTAATTCAAGGGTGTTGTGTGTTTAAGAACGAAAACTTTCAGAACCGAGAACCCTCGCATCTTTTCCTTCTTTTCTCTTTACTTCGGACAGCACACACACTTCGGGCCGCAAACGGTTCACGACCGTGAACTCCCCTCGCAGCCGTGAACTTGCCTCGGACCGTGAATCCGGGGATCTTATCTCATCGGGATGTGTTTACGGCCGTAAAATCTTATATATCTATACAAGATTGACTAGTTTTTCCCTTCATTCCACGCACTCCAGCCGAAAACTCTCTCATTCTCTCTCAAGTATCAAAGGCCGAAAACCCCCTCTCTCCTCAAAAACATGCAAAATTCTCTTAGAATCTTGTAAGCAGCACACTTTAATCTTGAAATCAGCCTACAAACACTTCCAATCTTCCTACCTTTGGGCCGTAAACTCAAGACAACCAAGTGTTCTGTCACACCCCCAAACCGGAACGGCGAAAACATTCGGGCATGGATGACTTACGAAAACAACTAAATAAATTATATTAAATATAATTTATGATATATTTATAAAATATCTAATACAAGGATATCATTATTCTACACGTAACTATCAATATAGCATTTGTGAGACACGCTTCAAATACTTATTTAAGTATAAAACAAAAGTCCTGAAAATTATAACCAGAGTCTCCTTGAGGGAGAGCGTGGCACTTGTGTATAGATCTATATGGGACTGACAATCCCGCACCAGAGCTGCTTGCAACAGCTAGGTCGGCAGACCTGTGGTGACAATTGTCGTACCATCTGAAGACGCCTGAAGAACGTCGTGTTTCAGGTGAGGCTTAGGTCATCAAGCATGGTTATGATAACTCACAATTTGGTATTGAATAATGCATTTAGTGTAAGAATAAGCAAACAACTTCACATAGTTTTATATAATTAAAACTATAAATGGTGAATATAGATATTTACAACTTCATACAAGTACAAGTACAAGTAAAAATACAGAATACTAGTCTAATATAGAGAAAACTTACTTTTCATAGTTTTATGGGAATTTAAAACTATATCATTCTATTTTAGAACACAAATACATATACAAAAGAAAATAAAGGATTTTCTGGGGAAAAAATATTTACATCTTTCGAAGGAACAAATTACAGATTTTCAATTAAAAACATGCTTATGAACTCACCAACTTAATTGTTGACACTTTTTCAAAACTACTTGTATTTTCAGGAAATCAATAAACAGGTACCGACAAGTTTTGAGGAAGACAGAGTCTCATATAATTATGCCTTTTAATTATACTTTTTGGTGTCAAATGTACAATGATTTGAACACGAATGTAATGTTATATTTTATCAATGTAATGAATGTTGTACTTTGATTACTATTATGCATTGTTGTGATACTACACATGAAGTCATTCATCCCCGAACGTTTCCGCCGTTCCGGTTTGGGGGTGTGACAGATTGGTATCAGAGCTTTGTTTATAGTGAAGTCAGTATATCAATTTATAAAAGATATGCAACTATAAATACAATGGGGCCGGAGTGCTCTAACTACAAGTATATTTTTTTTTAAAAAAAATAAGTATTTTATAAGAAGTATACTAACACTCACACCTACAGAAACAGTATCACAGTAATAATGTAACGACCCAAAAATCAATGGTAAAAATTTCATTTTTAATATAGCTAAAACATTGATACCATTTACTTCAAATATTTCAAAACATTGATAACTAAATCATTTATTAGAGTTCATCCCAAAATCATTCATTGCAGAAATCATAGGTGTGTGCACTGCGATCAATCCGAGCTCTTCTTTTCCAAACCGATAATACCTGAAACCAAAACTGTAAACCGTAAGCACAAAGCTTAGTGAGTCTCCCAGAGCATACCCCACACACAATCCACATAACACATATCATATTAGCTATAGAAGCTATCTCTACCGCATACCACACAACATATTAGCCATAAAGCTATCTCTACCATATATCATGTAACGCCCGCAGATCCGGGCTAGTCAATTTAAAGACAATAAGCGTCAAAAATGACTTTTTTATGGAAGATTATTTAGAAGGAGTAATATTAACCAAGTGTTAGTATATGTTACAAAGGTTCCATACATATAAAAAACGCCGAAATCCGAGTTATAACGAAGAAGTTATGACCCGTCGAAGATTTATGGCAAAACCGGCACGGCACCGGGAGACGTAAATAGTGAATCTACGATAGAGGAGTTTTTAGCCTTAGCAATCTAAAACAAAGTTGTAGTATACGTTAAACCGAGAACATACAAAAAAGAACGCCCAAATGTGACTTCGTCTGAGGAAGTTATGAATTTTCTAAGATTTGGCATGGCAGTGCACGACCCGAAACTCGAATTTTAGTTCGAGCGGGTTTTGGCCTACGCGACCTAAATTAGAGTTGAAGATCTCATTAATAGGAACTCAACGATAAAAAGACAGACGAAAACGGAGTCCGTATGAAGGAGTTACGAATTCTTCGCCGTCATTTAACAGTCTAATCTCCTCCTACTGTTAAATTTAAGATCGGTCGAGAATTAGCCAATGAAGTCAAAATGAAATTTGTAGATCATGTTTTTACCTACGTGTGAATATAAAGAACGTCAAAAACGGAGCTCGTATGCGATAGTTATGATTTTTCTAACTACTGTGCGAAATCGGGTGACGTGGCGAAATCCTGGCCGTTGCTTCCTCCCCAAGGCTAGCCACCAGATGGTGACACCTGGCCAGGAACTTGATGAGTTGAAGGCCAACTCGACGAGTTTTGGTGATTTCCAGCCTATAAATAGAGTGCCGGGGCACCCTCATTTCCCACACCTTCCAACTTCTCTTTCTCTCTCTAGAACCTCTCTCTAGCTCCCCTTAAGCCCCCTAAAGTCTAGGTAAACCCCCTAGCACCCGAAGGAAGCCCCGAGGCTCCCGAAGCCCCGAGAAAAGAGCCTTTCGGCTCAGAAAAACGGCTCCAAGCGGAGCCCGGTTTTGAGAAAAACCCGCTGTAAGTGAGCTATGCCTACCCTAACTTTAGTATAACTTATGTTTCAATATAGTAATGTTATTTAGGACCTTATAATGAGTATTTGAGATATTATTATGACTTATATAAGTGTCGTTATAATATCTTTTTAACTACTCGCGGTACGGGGAGTCTGGTTTAAAGGGTCGCATAGGGTTGTTGGATTTCAGAAGTGTTATATGCCAAAATGGTCCTTCCCTCCAGTGTTTTATGTCTGGCCCCTGTCTGTACATAGTGGTTGGAAAGTATTGTTTAAACACTTATATAATATTATTAGTCTTATTATTATTATTATTATTATTATTATTATTATTAATAATAATAATAATAATAATAATAATAATAATAATAATAATAATAATAATAATAATAATAATAATAAGACTAATAATTAGTCACGGTAAATATTAGAATAAAATCTAGTGGTAATAATAATAGGTTTCGTCGAAGGAAATTATTTTAAAGTAAACGAAGCGTTGTGTGAGTAGCGAGTCACCACCTTATCAAGTGAGTGCATAATTACTTTCATCTTACACATACATATGAAGTATTTTATATAAATTATGTGCTATGTGTGCATACTATCTGAATACTTGTTGTCTATGCTGGAAGAACGATTTTGTATATGTTTTAAATAATTTAAACTGTATATGTATTTTATATCTACGAATATGTTGGGTAAAACATGGGTAGATGAATGATGAGAGATGAAAGATGATATGAGTGAACATTGGCAGCTATAGACTTAGTGCCTAATAAATAACATCGGCAGCTATGGACTTAGTGCCTATTAGATAAACGCCGGTAGCTATGGACTTAGTACCTGTTAGATAAACGTTGGTAGCTATGGACTTAGTACCTGTTAAATAAACGTTGGTAGCTATGGATTTAGTACCTATTAGCTGAACACTGGTAGATATGGATTTAGTATCCGATGAATGAACTTTAGCAGCTATGGAATTAGTGCTTTACGTATAAGCATTGGCAGCTATGGACTTAGTGCCTGTCATATAAACCCTGAAAGCAATGGACTTTGGATTGAACGAATGTAGGATAAATGACTCTTAGGGTAGACCTTAAGAGTAAAGAAGATAATGAGAATGGGTAATTGGGTTGATTGTTTGATGTTTAAACATAATAATTAAATTATTATGGGTTGAAAACCCTAAGTACTCACCAGGTTTCCCAACCTGACCCACTCAGTTTATTTGTACCACATATGTTGAGATGAAGTCACATTACACTGAGAGATTAATGAGATATAAATCACTAGTGATAATGAATGTAATATCTGTTTATGCTTATGTTTTTGTATTGACGATGACATCCCAAATGTTTTAAAATGAATAAAAATACTTTTCTTCAGAAATGCCTTGATAACGTATTTATCATGTATTACTGGGAACAAATTCCGCAACATTTTTATTAAAAGAGGTACTCTTATTTTTATAAAGCACAAACAAAATCGGTCTTTTTTGGCCGTGAAAATGGGGATGTCACAGTTGGTATCAGAGCATTAGTTTAAGCGAACTAGGAATAAGGATTTATTTCTAGACTTAAACTTAGAATACTAAGCGATGATTGTGAGGAGTGTGTCTAATATATTTTAGGTAGTACACCTAAATAGACGCAAGAACTAGTTATTTAGGGAAAAGGCCTAACATGCTTTTATGTGCTAAATGATTTGTGATGCTTTATGCTATCATTTGATCCGATCTATGGTCTGTTGCCGACTAGATCTGGAAATTTTATGTGCTTAGGTTTCTAAACGTTTAATTATGATATTAGAACTGGCATGTAACTTTTTGGAGTAATAAGGAGGAATACATGTCTAATTCTTCCTCTATCTATATTCTCGTCTCAATACACCGAACGCCTGCTTTGGTGTAGAGAATGTCATGATAAGGACTCATTGCAGACTCAGAAAATGGAGGAAATGAGAAGGCTTACGATATTGAATGATACCAATCAGAAGATATTTTAAGAGTGATATCTTGCCTTTAGAACGCGTCTAAGAAATAATACGTCTAGTATGGGAGAAGTACACTTTCGATTAACAAAAAGAAAGATTTTTGGTATAATCCATGAAGTTATCCCATCGTCTGACATTTCCATCACCAACCGAGTTGAAGCAGAGTTGATGATTAAAGATACGCATGGAAGAAGTCCTATTAGAGTCTAGGGAAAATTATATGATTCTTTGGACACATTTGTATGTGTTAAAGTTGTTTTTTTGTGATAATGACTTGGAGAACTGCGAGACAATACTTGCGACGAGTATGAGTAGGTGTGAAAGGTAGTAGAGGCCTATACTACCGGAAGCACAAGACTCACGCTTGGATCAGGGAAAGTCACAAGGTTACCATGGAGCTAGTAATTGATTTCGTTTTATTCAAGTATGTCGTTACCATCGTTTCGGTAATGACTAAGAAGATGATTGCTATTTCGACCCTAGTGGTCATATCAAATTGAGTCCGACTACGCTGAGTATGTTATGTGGTTCAGAGAATCAAGTTCGATGTAGCATCTGACTTAAGACTGAAGATTGAAATAAAAAGCGATCAGTAGAGGTATCGCGAAAAGTTGATTGTAGCTAGAAATGCTACCTTTTAAGATGAGATTAGAACATGAAGGAAAGTATAGTCTCTTCTGGAAGACTCTAAGAGACCTGAGTCTAAGCAACATACGATGATAGGTCATTAGTGTGACACCCAAATTTTGCAAAAATTTTAAACTTTTAAAACGCATCTTAAATTAAATTAAAACAACTGAAATAGTCATAACATAATCCATCAACTTAATAATCATATAAAATAAGTGCGGAAGTAATAATAATAATAAGGTCCCAACAAAAATAACTAGTAGCGATGTCCCGGTGCTCCATGTCAAGCCTTAGCCTCTTTAATCTTAACACCTGAAAAGTTATAAGGGAAACCGTAAGCACAAAGCTTAGTGAATTCAAACACAGACATTGTACTAACATTCATATTTACTAACCCTAATCCATTTTCCATTTATAATTATATGATAAGGGAAAAGAACGAATCAATGCCTATAATACAAGAAGGACTTGTAGGTTTGAACAGCACCGGGAAGATCCCGTATCATTTGGCCCTAATCACCGCACCTCACGATGAGTATAACGTTGGTGATCTTACCTACCCACCGCACCGGTAAATCCGTATCCTTTGGTGGTGTCCCCATATCCATAATTAGTTACATACAGTTCACATGTACGAATTAAAACAATGGTTATATAGCATGACTTTATAATAAATTCAAATAATCACACACGAGCTAACTAGTAAACGCAAACATCAATACAACGGTGTGAGAGAACTCACCTTGAGTGAGTAGTAAGGATAGATAACAATCAAATAATGCTACCAAGCTTGAGCAAACTTCAAAACCTCACCTAAGAAGGACTAAAGGTTAGAAAGGAGAAGTAATGAAGCTATGAGTTGAGAAAAGAGTAATCACAGTAAGGTCTCCAAAACAGACCTGCTGTTCAAAACGGATTTACTCCAAAATCTAAAACAGAAACATAGCTTTAACTAAATCTTATAGGAAACTATGATTGCTCAGGATTCTAGAACTATAAAGAATTCCTTCTAACTCCAAAAGATGAATTCAATATGAATTTTACAAAATGGTGTATCACTTCTGTCTCCAACAATATAGCCAAGTGATGTTGGCCAATTCTACCCAACTTGTGAGTAGAATTCGTCCAAACCAAAATTCAGAGAAGTAAAGGACATACAAATGAAAGTCTCAGAGTTGGAATTGAATGAAAAGCATCTCCCAAACTCCAGATATAAAATTCACATTGTGGACATTCACAGCACTAGCAAAAGCTGGTGACTGCCCACTGATCTGAAGTGTGGATCCATTCTAACCAATTTATAATTTGAAATAACACCCCATCTGCTCCAGATCTTAAATTCATAATATCAGGAACATATAGAAACTTGGAATCACTCTGGATCCTTTTCCATTCCGAACCCTTCCTATGTTTCCACTGCACCTTAACCAGGCTTATAGTCTTGTTGCGGAGAGCTTTCGTCTTTCGTTCTAAAATAGCGATTGGTTTCTCAACATAATTGAGACGCTCGTCATTCTGTATGTCCTCCAGTGGTATCACAGCGGTCTCGTCAACCACGCATTTTCGTAACTGAGACACGTGAAACGTATTAAGAATTAGACTAAGATCGTCACGCAGCTCTAAATGGTAAGCCACCTTTCCCACACGGGCTATGACCTTGTAGGGTCCAATGAATCGGGGTCCGAGCTTTCCCCGCTTTCGAAATCGAATCACACCTTTCCAGGGGGAGACTTTGAGCAACACATAATCTCCCACCTGGAACTCAAGATTGGAGCGTCTTTTCTCGGCATAACTTTTCTGACGACTCCTCGCTGTGACCAAATGATCCCGAATCACTTGGATTTTCTCCGTAGTCCGTAGCACGATATCGGTACTCCCAACTACCCTCTGCCCAACCTCGCCCCAACAAACGGGCGTCCTGCACTTCCTCCCGTACAAGGCTTCATACGGAGGCATTTTAATGCTCGAGTGATAGCTGTTGTTATAAGTAAACTCAGCTAGATGTAGATGGTCATCCCAACTACCCCCAAAATCAATCGCACATGACCTAAGCATGTCCTCCAAGGTCTGAATCGTCCGCTCACTCTGCTCGTCTTTCTGCAGATGGAAGGCGGTGCTAAAATGTAATCGTGTGCCCAACTCCTATTGAAACTTCCTCCAGAACCGAGAAGTAAATCGGGTGTCCCGATCGGAGACGATAGAAACGGGCACCCCAAGTAATGAGACAATCTCCCGAACAAAGATCTCGGCTAATTTCTCTGCCGATGAGCTCTCCTTTATAGCCAGAAAGTGAGCACTCTTAGTCAAACGATCAACAACCACCCATATCGTATCGGCTCCTTGGGCAGTTCTAGGAAGTTTTGTAATGAAGTCCATGGTTAGATGCTCCCATTTCCATTCAGGATTCTCCAATGGTTGCAACTTCCCATGCGGTTTCTGGTGTTCCGCCTTGACCTTCCGATAGGTCATACATTCTTCCGCAAATCGAGCCACATCATTCTTCATTCCATGCCACTAGTAAGCCTCCTAAAGGTCCCGATACATTTTAGTAGCACCAGGATGGATAGAAAATTTTGACTTATGAGACTCATCCATTAGGGTTTTCCGATTTCCCCAGGTATATGGAACCCAAACCCTACCGTAGCGAGTCAGCAAACCCCGCCCGTCTCGTTCCATCTTAGGCAACTCTTTCCCAATGTTCTCACGCCTGATGTTTTCCTCCAGTATTGGCGTCTTTTGGGCGTCCCGGATCAGATCTAACAAAGACGACACCATCGTGATCCGGAGACACTTAGCTCGAATCGGTTCGGCAGATTGTTTACGACTGAGAGCATCAGCTACCACATTAGCTTTACCGGGGTGGTAGTGAATTTCACAATCATAATGTTTTACCACATCCAACCATCTGATCTGCCTCATGTTCAAATCCCGCTGCTCGAACAAATATTTCAGACTCTTATGGTCAGTGTATATGATAAACTTCACTCCATAGAGATAGTGTCTCTAAATCTTAAAAGCGAAAACAACAGCCCCAAGCTCCAAATCATGAGTGGGGTAGTTTCGTTCGTGGGGTTTCAGCTGTCGGGAGGCATAGGCTATCACCCTATCTCGTTGCATTAACACGGCACCAAGACCCTGAAGCGATGCATCACAGTAAACCACCATATCCTCAACCCCATCAGGTAAGGCCAAAATTGGAGCATCACACAATCGTTTCCTCAAATCATCAAACGCCAACTGCTGCTCCGGGCCCCAAACGAATTTCACTGATTTCTTGGTCAATCGGGTGAGTGGCAAGGCGATTTTAGAGAAATTTTCAATGAACCTCCGGTAATAACCAGCTAAACCCAAGAAACTGCGAATTTAAGAAGGTGTTTTTGGAATATTCCATTGTTTAACCGCATCAACCTTGGCTTGATCGACCTTAATACCGTGTTGGTTTACCACATGCCCCAAGAACTGAACTTCTTCCAACCAAAATTCACATTTTGAGAATTTAGCATAAAGCCTTTCTCTTGCCAGAGTTTCCAGAATCTCCCGAAGGTGTTGGTCATGCTCCTCTTTGCTCTTAGAATAGACCAAGATATCATCTTTGAACACTATGACCAAACGGTCAAGCATCGGGCTACACACCCGGTTCATGAGATCCATAAACGCTGCGGGTGCATTGGTGAGCCCAAAAGGCATCACCACGAACTCAAAGTGGTCATAACGAGTACGGAATGCTGTTTTCTCAATGTCTTTTTCACGAACCCGCATCTGATGGTAACCGGAACGTAAATCAATCTTGGAAAACCAAGACGCTCCCTGAAGCTGATCGAAAAGATCGTCAATACGTGGCAACGGGTACCTATTCTTTATCGTGCGCTTGTTTAGCTCCCTATAATCAATACACATTCGCTGGGATCCATCTTTCTTCTTCACAAAGAGAATAGGAGCACCTCAAGGCGAGCAGCTTGGCCGTATAAACCCTTTATCACTTAGTTCTTGAAGTTGATCTTAGAGCTCTTTCATTTCAGGTGGTGCCAAGCGGTAAGGAGATTTTGCTACCGGAGTCGCACCTGGCACCAAATCAATGCGAAACTCCACTTGCCTAGTAGGTGGCAAGCCAGGGAGTTCCTCCGGAAAGACATCGCTGAAGCCGGAAACGATAGGAACGTCGTCTAGTGCTACAGCAGAAGAGCAAGAAGCCATGGCCAGGCGAGGAATGTCCCTCTGAATAATAAGTTCTCCACCTCTATGATTGCTCAGGATTCCAGAACTATAAAGAACTCCTTCTAACTCCAAAAGATGAATTAAATATGAATTTTACAAAATGGTGTATCACTTCTGTCTCCAACAATACAGCCAAGTGATGTTGGCCAATTCTACCCAACTTGTGAGTAGAACCAGTCCAAACCAAAATTCAGAGAAGTAAAGGACATACAAATGAAAGTCTCAGAGTTGGAATTGAATGAAAAGCATCTCCCAAACTCCAGATATAAAATTCACATTTTGGACAATCACAGCACTAGCAAAAGCTGGTGACTGCCCACTGATCTGGAGTGTGGATCCATTCTAACCAATTTATAATTTGAAATAACACCCCATCTGCTCCAGATCTTAAATTCATAATATCAGGAACATATAGAAACTTGGAATCACTCTGGATCCTTTTCCAAGCCTTAGAAATGATGAAAACAAAATGACATATCAGAACAGACCCGGATCAGACCTAACAGCAAAGATGCCATTCTTTCCCATAGATAAAGTCCTTATCAGTGAGGTTGGCATGCTTAAGAAAGTTAGCCAACTAAATTTGTGAACTTTCGGAACTGTTTTGGGGTCCGTTTGAGTTCTAGATCTCAAGATATGATTTTTACAAAATGACCACAGATCTGATGGAAAACAGAATCGTAGCCACCCATGATTCCTTTTTGGCTTATCCATCCCTCTCCCTTTGAAACACATTTTAAGATGTGTTCATCATCCCAATTTAGTCCCCATGATCATGGTGGTACTAAAAAGGGTTAGGTATCATTAGGATTTCATTTTGCCACAAGATTGTAATAATAATCAACATGAAAATGAACATAAAGCACATAAAATCACCATTCTCCCTTTTAGGGTTTCCATGATCTTTTGCAACATGTAATCCCCTAGATCCATCATTCACCATATATGGGGTGAAGATAGGATCTTGAGATGATGTATAACATACAGTTCTTTGCAAATAACAAAAGAGATACAAATCAAATAAGAAGGAGAAGAAGTGAAGATGAAATCATAAAACTAGAACAAGGTTATGAATCAAGTTGTAAGAAATGATAAGGAGGTTCATACCAATATGAATCAAGGCTGGAAATGAACAAGAATTAAGCTCCAAACAACAGCCCCTTGGCTGCTCTTGATCCCAAAGAGAGAGAGAAGGACAATGTGAGAGAGAGAGAGAGAGTAAGGTTTAGAGTGTTTTTCTTGTGTGTGTTCCAAATGACTCAATTAACACATTAAGTACTATTTACTAGATGGACTTTGCAAATAGGCCCATAGCCCATGGACTTCAATAAAAGGAGTTTACAAGATGATCAAAAGAGTCCAATAACATAAGAAATCAGACCTTGGTTGAATAAATTAACCCAAGGTTACAAGAATAATTAAATTAAAATAACCAAACGTACCGAAAAAAACCGGGGCGTTACAACTCTCCCCCACTAAGAACGGACTTCGTCCTCGAAGTCAACGCCTAGAAACAGATCCGGATAATTAGCCCGCATCTCGCATTCCGGTTCCCAAGTCCATTCCGAACACTTCCTATGTTTTCACTGCACCTTAACCAGGTTTATAGTCTTGTTGCGGAGAGCTTTCGTCTTTCGTTCTAAAATAGGGATTGGTTTCTCAACATAATTGAGACGCTCGTCATTCTGTATGTCCTCCAGTGGTATCACATGACTCACGCTTGGATCAGGGAAAGTCACAAGGTTACCAAGGAGCTAGTAATTGATTTCGTTTTATTCAAGTATATCGTTACCATCGTTTCGGTAATGACTAAGAAGATGATTGCTATTCCGACCCTAGTGGTCATATCAAATTGAGTCCGACTACGCTGAGTATGTTATGTGGTTCAGAGAATCAAGTTCGATGTAGCATCTGACTTAAGACAGAAGATTGAAATAAAAAGTGATTAGTAGAGGTATCGCGAAAAGTTGATTGTAGCCAGAAATGCTACCTTTTAAGATGAGATTAGAACATGAAGGAAAGTATAGTCTGTTCTGGAAGACTCTAAGAGATATGAGTCTAAGCAACATACCATGATAGGTCATTAGTGTGACACCCAAATTTTGCAAAAATTTTAAACTTTTAAAACGCATCTTAAATTAAATTAAAACAACTGAAATAGTCATAACATAATCCATCAACTTAATAATCATATAAAATAAGTGTGGAAGTAATAATAATAATAATAAGGTCCCAACAAAAATAACTAGTAGCGATGTCCCGGTGCTCCATGTCAAGCCTTAGCCTCTTTAATCTTAACACCTGAAAAGTTATAAGGGAAACCGTAAGCACAAAGCTTAGTGAATTCAAACACAGACATTGTACTAACATTCATATTTACTAACCCTAACCCATTTTCCATTTATAATTATATGATAAGGGCAAAGAACAAATCAATGCCTATAATACAAGAAGGACTTGTAGGTTTGAACAGCACCGGGAAGATCCCGTATCATTTGGCCCTAATCACCGCACCTCACGATGAGTATAACGTTGGTGATCTTACCTACCCACCGCACCGGTAAATCCGTATCCTTTGGTGGTGTCCCCCATATCCATAATTAGTTACATACAGTGCACATGTACGAATTAAAACAATGGTTATATAGCATGCCTTTATAATAAATTCAAATAATCACACACGAGCTAACTAGCAAACGCAAACATCAATACACCGGTGTGAGAGAACTCACCTTGACTGAGTAGTAAGGATAGATAACAATCAAATAATGCTACCAAGCTTGAGCAAACTTCAAAACCTCACCTAAGAAGGACTAAAGGATAGAAAGGAGAAGTAATGAAGCTATGAGTTGAGAAAAGAGTAATCACAGCAAGGTCTCCAAAACAGACCTGCTGTTCAAAACAGATTTACTCCAAAATCTAAAACAAAAACATAGCTTTAACTAAATTTTATAGGAAACTATGATTGCTCAGGATTCTAGAACTATAAAGAATTCCTTCTAACTCCAAAAGATGAATTAAATATGAATTTTACAAAATGGTGTATCACTTCTGTCTCCAACAATACAGCCAAGTGATGTTGGCCAATTCTACCCAACTTGTGAGTAGAATTAGTCCAAACCAAAATTCAGAGAAGTAAAGGACATACAAATGAAAGTCTCAGAGTTGGAATTGAATGAAAAGCATCTCCCAAACTCCAGATATAAAATTCACATTTTGGACAATCACAGCACTAGAAAAAGCTGGTGACTGCCCACTGATCTGGAGTGTGGATCCATTCTAACCAATTTATAATTTGAAATAACACCCCATCTGCTCCAGATCTTAAATTCATAATATCAGGAACATATAGAAACTTGGAATCACTTTGGACCCTTTTCCAAGCCTTAGAAATGATAAAAACAAAATGACATATCAGAACAGACCCGGATCAGACCTAACAGAAAAGATGCCATTCTTTCCCATAGATAAAGTCCTTATAAGTGAGGTTGGCCTGCTTAAGAAAGTTAGCCAACTCAATTTTTAAACTTTGGGAACTAGTTTGGGGTCCTTTTGAGTTATAGAGCTCAAGATATGAGTTTTACAAAATGACCACAGATCTGATGGAAAACAGAATCGTAGCCACCCATGATTCCTTTTGGCCTTATCCATCCCTCTCCCTTTGAAACACATTTTAAGATGTGTTCATCATCCCAATTTAGTCCCCATGATCATGGTGGTACTAAAAAGGGTTAGGTATCATTAGGATTTCATTTTGCCACAAGATTGTAATAATAATCAACATGAAAATGAACATAAAGCACATAAAATCACCATTCTCCCTTTTAGGGTTTCCATGATCTTTTGCAACATGTAGTCCACTAGATCCATCATTCACCATATATGGGGTGAAGATAGGATCTTGAGATGATGTATAACATACAATTCTTTGCGAATAACAAAAGAGATACAAATCAAATAAGAAGGAGAAGAAGTGAAGATGAAATCATAAAACTAGAACAAGGTTATGAATCAAGTTGTAAGAAATGATAAGGAGGTTCATACCAATATGAATCAAGGCTGGAACTGAACAAGAATTAAGCTCCAAACAACAGCCCCTTGGCTGCTCTTGATCCCAAAGAGAGAGAGGACGATGAGAGAGAGAGAGAGAGAGAGTAGGGTTTAGAGTGTTTTTCTTGTGTGTGTTCCAAATGACTCAATTAACACATTAAGTACTATTTACTAGATGGACTTTGCAAATAGGCCCATAGCCCATGGACTTCAATAAAAGGAGTTTACAAGATGATCAAAAGAGTCCAATAACATAAGAAATCAGACCTTGGTTGAATAAATTAACCCAAGGTTACAAGAATAATTAAATTAAAATAACCAAACGTACCGAGAAAAACCGGGGCGTTACAATTAGAATATGACAAATCATTCCATTGTAGTAATAAAAGAACTTATCTTAAGTTCATATCCAGTGAGGATCGAGATTGTGACTTGAAGGTTGAGCACGGCCTGCAGTCAACGAGTCCAAGAATTAGATACTCATTAGAAGGAACAAAGAAGTTACGATTATTACCTAGGCTGAAGAGATAACGTATGGAGTCATTATACTGCCCTATTTCGTTGATGATTCCGGGACGTAATCATCCTAAGGGGGAGGTAATTGTAACGCCCGCAGATCCGGGCTAGTCAATTTAAAGACAATAAGCGTCAAAAATGACTTTTTGATGGAAGATAATTTAGAAGGAGTAATATTAACCAAGTGGTAGTATATGCTACAAAGGTTCCGTACATATAAAGAACGCCGAAATCCAAGTTATAACGAATAAGTTATGACCTGTCGATGTTTTACGGCAAAACCGGCACGACACCGTGAGATGTAAATATTGAATTTACGATAGAGGAGTTTTTAGCCTTAGTAATCTAAACAAAAGTTGTAGTATATGTTAAACCGAGAACATACAAAAAAGAACGCCCAAATCTGACTTCGTATGAGGAAGTTATGAATTTTCTAAGATTTGGCATAGGAGTGCACGGCCTGAAACTCGAATTTTAGTTCGAGTGGTGTTTGGCCTACTCGAACTAAATGAGAGTTAAAGATCTCATTAATAGGAACTCAAGGATAAAAAGACAGACGAAAACGGAGTCCGTATGAAGGAGTTACGAATTCTTCGTAGTCATTTAACAGTCTAATCTCCTCCTACTTTTAAATTTAAGATCGGTCGAGAATTTGCTGACAGAGTCAAAATGAATGTTGTAGATCTTGTTCTTACCTACGCGTGGATATAAATAACGTCAAAAACGGAGATCGTATGCGATAGTTATGATTTTTCTAAGTCGGGAGCCTGCTGTGCGAAATCGGGTGACGTGGCGAAATCCTGGCCGTTGCTTCCTCCCCAAGGCTAGCCACCAGATGGTGACACCTGGCCAGGAACTCGACGAGTTGGAGGCCAACTCGATGAGTTTTGGTGATTTCCAGCCTATAAATACAGTGTCGGGGCACCCTCATTTCTCACACCTTCCAACTTCTCTTTCTCTCTCTAGAACCTCTCTCTAGCTCCCCTTAAGCCCCCTAAAGTCTAGGTAAACCCCCTAGCACCCGAAGGAAGCCCCGAGGCTCCCGAAGCCCCGAGAAAAGAGCCTTTCGGCTCAGAAATGCTGCTCCAAGCGGAGCCCGGTTTTGAGAAAAACCTGCTGTAAGTGAGCTACGCCTACCCTAACTTTAGTATAACTTATGTTTCAATATAGTAATGTTATTTAGGACCTTATAATGAGTATTTGGGCTATTATTATGAATTATATAAGTTTCGTTATAATATCTTTTTAACTACTCGCGGTACGGGGAATCTGGTTTAAAGGGCCGCATAGGGTTGTTGGATTTCAGAAGTGCTATATGCCAAAATGGTCCTGTCCTCCAGTGTTTTATGCTTGGCCCCTGTCTGTACATAGTGGTTGGAAAGTATTGTTTAAACACTTATATAATAATAATAATAATAATAATAATAATAATAATAATAATAATAATAAGACTAATAATTAGTCACGGTAAATATTAGACTAAAATCTAGTGGTAATAATACTAGGTTTCGTCGAAGAAAAATATTTTAAAGTAAACGAAGCGCTGTCCGAGTACCGAGTCACCACCTTATCAAGTGAGTGCATAGTTAGTTTCATCTTACACATAGATATGAAGTATTTTATATAAATTATGTGCTATGTGTGCATACTATCTGAATACTTGTTGTCTATGCTGGAAGAACGATTTTATACATGTTTTAAATAATTTAAACTGTATATGTGTTTTATATCTACGAATATGTTGGGTAAAACATGGATAGATGAATGACGAGAGATGAAAGATGATATGAGTGAACATTGGCAGCTATAGACTTAGTGCCTAATAAATAACATCGGCAGCTATGGACTTAGTGCGTATTGGATAAACGCCGGTAGCTATGGACTTAGTACCTGTTAGATAAACGTTGGTAGCTATGGACTTAGTACCTGTTAAATAAACATTGGTAGCTATGGATTTAGTACCTATTAGATGAACACGGGTAGCTATGGATTTAGTACCCGATGAATGAACTTTAGTAGCTATGGAATTAGTGCTTTACGAACAAGCATTGGCAGCTATGGACTTAGTGCCTGTCATATAAACCCTGAAAGCAATGGACTTCGGAATGAACGAGTGCAGGATAAATGACTCTTAGGGTAGACCTTAAGAGTAAGGAAGATAATGGGGATGGGTAATTGGGTTGAATGTTTGATGTTTAAACATAATAATTAAATTATTGTGGGTTGAAAACCCTATGTACTCACCAGGTTTCCCAACCTGACCCACTTAGTTTATTTGTACCACAGGTGTTGATATGAAGTCACATTACACTGAGAGATTAAGGAGATATAAATCACTAGTGATAATGAATGTAAGTTTTGTTTATGCTTATGTTTCTGTATTGACGATGACATCCCAAATGTTTTCAAATGAATAAAAATACTTTTCTTTGGAAATGCCTTGATAACGTATTTATCATGTATTACTGGGAACAAATTCCGCAACATTTTTATTAAAATAGGTACTCTGATTTTTATAAAGCATAAACAAAATCGGTCTTTTCTGGCTGTGAAAATGGGGATGTCACATATCATTACCTATAAAAGCTATCTCTACCACATAACACATAACATATCAGCTATAAAGCTATCTCTACCATATAACATTAGCTATAAAAGTTATTTCTACCACATATCCGTGCATAAGGACGCCATGGGCTCCCCCACATGGTCTTACACCTAAGTGTCATGGGCTCCCCCCATGGTCTTTCCCTACCGGACAGCCATGGGCTCCCCCGCATGGTCTTACATCCAAGTGCCATGGGCTCCCCCATGGTCTTTTCCTACCAATATCATATATAATCAAATAGAATATCATCTATCAAAGAAGTATCTACACATAACACGTACATAAACCTGTAAGGATGCTGTGGGCTCCCCCCCAGGGTCTTTTACCATTGTGCCATGGGCTACCCCACATGGTCTTCCATGCAAGTATCACAAAAACAACTAGCATACCACATATCACATAATCACTAGCATACCACTTAGCATAAAAATAACTATCATACCACATATCTCTACTACAGCTAGTGTACCACATAAGATAAAATGGGCCGGTCTTGGTGCCTTAGACCCATTGGTTTGGTGAGAAGACTCACCTCGCATTGTAGAAGCTTCCCGCATGAAATCCTTAGCTGCTACCCTGTCCACTTCCCGAGCTATCAAATCAATCAATATACCTAATTAGCAATTGTGTCCTATACCATAATCCTTAATCAATTCATGGGGTAAAATTACCATTCTACCCATGGCCCAGTATGATCCAAAACTAAGGCCCAAACCAAAACAAAAGCCCAACACAATAATATCCATAAAACCATTAATGGCCCAATTTTCCAAATTGGGCCCGAACCTTTCTAATGGACCTTATTCTAAAGCCCAATATTCTCCTTAGTCAACAACCCTGACCCCAATTGGCCCACGAAATCCCTCAACAACCTAATCCGAGAATTGGCCCAAACCGAGGCCCACAATGTGAAGTCCATTTCTATATTGGGCCACAAGGCCCAATAGGCCTAACTATTCCAATATTGGCCCAAGATACATTCAGGCCCAACAAACAGCAATTCCAGGACCAAAACCATTAGGGCCCAAAGGCCCGAAGTCCACTAAGGCCCAAGTCCTCCTGAAAGCGTACGACCAGCGTACCTCTTCTATACGCTTAGCGTACTGGGCAAAAGGGTTGTAAGCGCAATGTACTGCATTGTACGCCTAGCGTACAGACAACTGATGCAAAAAATCCATTAAGTGCCTAATGCTTCAAACCAAGGGACCAAATTACAGATCTGAGTTGTACCTAACGTCTTAATCCATAAAGTCACTGACTTGGTGACTTATATGACCCACATGAACCCAAAATCAAAGTATAACAATCTACTTCCATGGAAATGACCATAACTCTTGCATGAATCCATTAAGACCTCCAAGATGGCAACTTTCTGCCTTAGGGACTTAGTTAGCACCAAGGGTGGCAACCCTTAGCCTAAAAATGGATTTGGGACCATAAAGCTCCATTCTTGGGACCAAAACGATCAAAAAACTCAACATAATACATCTAAGCATTCAATGGTCAAGTTCAGAACTTTATACCTTCATCAAGCTAAAAATGAGTCATAAAATCCAGATCCATAAGCTTCTTCTTGATCTCCATCATTGCATCTAACTCCACCATCTTGAAAATGGGCCAAAAACTCCAAAAATGGACTCCATAAGCTCAAAATGCCACCATGAATGGTATAAGACGATTTCTAGGGTTTAGAGGGGTGGAAGTTGAAGATATTAGGGTTAGGTTATGAGATAAGGAGTTTAAATAGGGTCCAACACCCTAAAATAGGGTTCTAATCTGACTGGAGTACGCCCAACGTACATATGGTACGCCCAGCATACTCCGAGGAACATTCGTGACCCTCCTGGTCAGTACGCCCAACGTACTCCAAGGTACACCCAGCGTACTACCTTCTTTGCTACTACGCCCTACGTACACTTTGTTTACGCCCCGTGTACTCGGCTAAGCCTGAAAACCACGAAACTTCTGAAGGCCATAACTTCTTCGTTATAAGCCCGATTCCGATGATCCTTATATACACTGAAAGGTGGCGAGAAGCCCTGAACTTCTAACAACTCAAACCTTTCTTAAGGCCTTCTGAACAAAAATCTATTTTTCACAAAAGCCCGAACTGCCACTTTACCGAAATACCCCTAGGCTCCAAAACACGAAACGAACACCCGGATTACTTCTAATACATCACCCACACCCAAAGGGGCCTAGATCTTACCTTCCCAAGAGCCATAATCCTTACAATGACCGACGTTCGAGCCACAGCCTCAGACTAGTAGTCAAGTCGGAACAGAGCGTTACAAATAACTACATAAAAGTATTTGGATGTTAGACACTACAGTTAAACCTGGACAGTTTTGTAATCATATCTGGGATAAATATAGCCTGATTAACTATATCTATTTAAGATATGATCAACATGTGTTTGGGAGTAACGGTAGTGTTGTGACAAGTCTAAAACTTACCAAACTCTAGTCATACAGAAGAACTCTAGAACAGAACACAAAATTTAAAATACTAGAGGAGTATTTTGTAAAACTACATTATTTTTATGCATCTTATCTTTAAATTCCTCGTATAGACTTTATGGCAGGATATCCTCCGCCTGGAGATCCCTACTTCCCAAACAAAGGGAATAATGGTTGGGTAGAAGATGATCCTGAAGAGGATCCTGAGGAGGATAGTGAAGAAGAAAATTCAGACGACACAGACTCGGAACCAGAGGTATATAATCCACCGCAAGGAGTACAACGCCCAACAGCCAGACAACATTTTCTGGGTCCGACCCCAGCATGGGGTAAAGAACTACACAGGTGGAGCCACCAACAAGGACAACGCCCTCCATTTGGTATGAACAGAGATTTCTATGACATCAATATTGGAGGATCGGCTGACAGGGCCCTCCCTATTATAGTGCGTCGTATTTCTCGTCAGGTTGATCAATCCCGGATATCGATCAACCGAATTCTAGAGGTCACTGCTGCCTCCTAACAAAACGCCGCAAATATTCATCGTCTAGACGGAGATCACGATGAAACTAGACATCACACAAACATGCTCCGTGTTGAAATGATTGTTCCTCAAATCGAAATGAGAGCACTCCAAGAGCGTCAGACTACATTGGAGAGCGTTTGAGGGAATCAGAACCGCATGTGGCAGAGCCCAGTACTAGGAGTCGTACTCTTCGCAAGTAGTGTTTACACTACTTCTATTTTAATATAAATTAGGATATCGAATGTATATACAACTTTTTACTATAAGTAAAACTCCATCCTACGATTAAGTGAATACACTACTT
This sequence comes from Lactuca virosa, assembly GCF_052849685.1. NCBI lineage: Eukaryota > Viridiplantae > Streptophyta > Magnoliopsida > Asterales > Asteraceae > Lactuca > Lactuca virosa. The sequence continues at coordinate 274,273,431 of NC_136434.1, read as the reverse complement.
GTAGGTACTAAAGTTGTCTAATTTCCCTTTTTGTTGATGTAATATTGACCTATATCTAGTTCAAATTTTCCCAACTTCATGTATAAAACAATATATAAATGAAAATATTAAGCATTTTACTTCATTAAGGAGTTATTACAATTTTCATAAACATCTTGCTTCATAAGTTAATATATGTTTTATCCAATTTCACCTGACCCATGATATTGTACTTATCACCATTTTCTTAAAACATTATAGATAAAATATGCCTCCAAGAAAGTCCAACAGAAAGAACAACAATCCACCAAATCCACCACCGCCGTCACCGCCACAATATGATGCTGCTGTCTTTCAAGCAACAGTAGCTGTCGCCGTGGCAGCAGCAATAGCACAGATCAATGCCAGTGGCAACAATGGGGCAGGTAGTGGTGCCCATCATTCTAATCATGGAGATAGTCATAGTCATCCGAAGGAATGTTCATACAAATATTTCACAAATTCTAAACCTCGATCCTTTGATGGCACGTGAGGTGTCATTGCTTTAACTTGTTGGTTCGAGAAAATCGAATCAACATTCGAAATTTGCGCATGCCCCGAGTCTAGCAAAGTGAAATTTGCAGCATGCACTTTTACAGACAGAGCTCTCACTTGGTGGAATAGCCAAGTCAAATCCATGACTCTTCCGATAGCCAACAGTATGGTTTGGAATGATTTGAAAGAACTAATGCTAGTTGAATACTACCCGAGGGGCGAAATGCAAAAGCTAGAACAGGAACTCTGGGGTCTGAAGATGAAAGGCTCCGATATCACTGCTTATACTGCTAGGTTCAGTGACCTGGCTCTATTGTGTTCCGGAATGGTCACCCCGGAGAGCAAGAAGGTGGAAAGGTATATATAGGGATTAACTCCCCCGACTCAAGGGAATGTTCTAGCTGCCAATCCCCTTACCTATAATAGTGCCAAACGTTTGGCACAGACATTAATAGATCATGGGGTTATTCAATATTACATACCAGCTGTTCCTTAAAAGCCCAAAGAAGGAGGCGGTAAAAAGAAATTCTGGAATAAACGAAGAGGGCAGTCATCATAGGAGCCATCTAAAAAGCAACAAATTGTGGAAGTATACACTGTTATTATTTCAACTACCGTTCCTACTCTTGCATCTACCCCTATTTCTGCTACTCCAGCAAACCCGAGTCGATATGCTGGAAAATTGCCAAAGTGCGATAAGTGCAACTTCCATCACACGGGAGCTTGCAAGGAAATGCACTGCATAAATTACAACGAGAAGGGGCATACTGCCCGCTTCTGTAAAGCACCAGCACAACCCACATCTCAAGTCCCCGCCACGGGAGTAACCTAAGCTTGTTATGAGTGTGGCGGAATCAGGCATTTCAAGAGAAACTGCCCAAAGACGAAGAATGTTGGGGCACAGGAAGGGTTTTAACAATTGGCCACGAAGAAGCGATGGTAGATCCTACCGTGGTTACCGATACGTTTGTTCTCAACAATTCTTACGCATGCATTCTTTTTGATAGTGGTGCGGAGAAAATTTTTGTGAGCCATGAATTTAAACATCTACTAAAACAAAATCCCCAGTCCTTTAAAGACACGTTCACTGTAGAGATGGCTAATGGCAAGACCGAGAGCACAAACGATATATACATGGGGTGTACACTTACTTTAAACGGTTATTCCTTCCAAATAAACCTTATGCCTGTCTCCATAAAAAGCTTTGACATCATCATCGGCATGGACTGGTTAAGTCCTCATCGTGCCAATATTCTATGTTATGAAAAGGCCATTCGCCTCAATTTACCAACTGGTGAATCCCTTGTTATCTATGGCGATAAACCTAGTACAAAGCTTCAAATCATTTCTTGCGTCAAGGCCAAGAAGTATCTTCACAAAGATTACTGTTCCTTCTTAGCTCACGTAGTTGATAAAACACAGGAAGTGAAAAACATCAAGGATATTCCTAAAGTCTGTGATTTCCCTGATGTATTCCCTGAAGATCTCTCAGGAGTTCCTCCTGAATGCCAAGTCAAATTCCGAATCGACTTCATTCCCGGAGCTACCCCTGTACCTAAAGCCCCGTATCATCTTGCACGTTCAGCAATGCAAGAACTATCCAGCCAGTCCAACGAACTTTTTAGTAAAGGCTTCATTAGACCAAGCTTCTCACCCTGGGAAGCACCGGTCTTTTTTGTGAAAAATAAGGATGGATCGTTTTGCATGTGCATAGACTACTGGAATTAAACAAACTTACCGTTAAAAACCGATATCCTTTACCACCGATAGATGACCTCTTCGATCAACTCCAAGGAGCTAGTTTCTTCTCCAAGATTGACCTGAGATCAGGATACCATCTATTGCGAGTCCAGGAGTCAGACAATCCAAAGACAGCTTTCAGAACTCGCTACGGTCACTACGAATTCGTAGTGATGCCCTTTGGTCTAACGAATGCACCTGGAGTATTCATGGACCTGATGAATAGAGTATGTCGACCTTACTTAGACAAGTTCGTCATATTCTTCATTGACGATATACTAGTCTATTCTCAAAGTAAGGAAGAACACAGCCAACACTTGCTACAAGTATTGGAAACTTTGAGGGCAGAGAAATTGTATGGGAAGTTCTCAAAATGTGAATTCTGGATTCGAAAGTTAGAATTCCTAGGTCATGTAGTCAGCAAGGATGGGATACATGTTGATCCCTCCAAGATCAAGGCTATCGAAAGTTGGGCGACCCCACGAATCCCAACAAAAATTCGTCAGTTCCTAGGTCTCGCTGGCTACTAGAGGAGATTCATTCAGAACTTTTCAAAGATCGCGAAGCCACTCACCACCTTGACCCAAGAAGGTGTGATATTCAAATGGGAGGAGAAACAAGAAATTGCTTTCCATACATTAAAGCAAGCCCTTTGCACTGCACCGATCTTGTCCCTCCCAGAAGGGACGGAGGATTTTGTAGTCTACTGTGATGCATCCAAGCAAGGGTTAGGCTGCGTTCTTATACAGCGAGGAAAGGTTATATCCTATGCCTCGAGACAGCTTAAGAACCACAAAGTCAACTATACCACGCACGATCTCGAACTGGGAGCAGTGGTTTTTACCTTGAAGATCTGGAGGCATTACCTGTATGGGACAAAATATAAAGTCTTTACTGATCATAAAAGCCTTCAGCATATCTTTATATAGAAAGAACTCAACATGAGACAACGACGATGGGTAGAGCTACTAAATGATTACGAATGTGAAATTCGTTATCATCCCGATAAGGCCAATGTGGTAGCAGATGCCCTTAGTCGAAAAGAGTACTCGGGCCGTTGAGTAATGTCTCTGACAATGACTATACATTGCCACCTATCTACACAGATCAAGGAGGCTCAGGTGGAAGCCTTGAAACCAGAGAACATGCCAGGTGAAACCTTAAGGGGGAATGGAAAAGAATTTGGAAATCAAGGGTGATGGAGTTCGTTATTTCATGAATCGAATCTGGACACCGAAGTTCGGTGGCTACAGAGATGTTGTCATGAATGAAGCCCATAAAACTCGATACTCTATTCACCCGGGTTCAGACAAGATGTATATGGACCTACAGAAACTATATTGGTGGCCAAACATGAAACTTGAGATAGCTATTTTGTGGGCAAGTGTCTAACTTGCACCAAAGTCAAAGTAGAATATCGAAAGCCCCCAGGTTTACTGCAACAACCAGAAATAACTGAGTGGAAGTGGGAGCGGATTACAATGGATTTCATAACCAATTTACCCAAGACAACGGGTGGTCATGATAGCATTTGGGTTATTGTGGATAGATTAACCAAATCCGCACACTTCCTGCCAATGAAAGAAATTGATAAAATGGAAAAGTTAACGAGGACGTACATTAAATAGATAGTACGATTGCATGGTGTGCCAATATCTATTATCTCTGACCGAGATAGTATATTTACCTCGCGGTTTTTGGAAATCATTGCAAAAATCCTTTGGAACAAATCTTGACATGAGTACAGCATACCATCCTCAGGCTGAGGGGCAAAGCGAGAGAACAATTCAAACGCTGGAAGACATGTTAAGAGCATGTGTGATAGATTTTGGTAAAGCTTGGGATACCCATTTACCACTTGTTTAATTCTCCTACAACAATAGCTATCACACTAGCATTAAAGTTGCACCCTTTGAAGCTCTCTATGGTCGTAAGTGCAGATCCCCTCTATGCTGGGCTGAAGTGGGCGATACGCAACTAGCAAAGAACCAAGTACCTGATAGTACTCTAACCGGTCCCGAGATCATTTTTGAAACCACAGAAAAGATTGTCCAAATCCGGGAATGATTGAAAGCTTCTCGAGATAGACAGAAGAGTTATGCGGATAAACGATGAAAACCCTTGGAATTCCAGGTTGGTGACTGCGTCTTATTGAAGGTCTCACCCTGGAAAGGAATGATACGTTTTGGTAAACGTGGCAAAACGAATCCAAGGTATATTGGGCCATTCCAGATCATTGCTAGAATTGGTCCGGTTGCTTACAGACTCATTCTACCGCATGAACTCGATAACATTCATCCCGTATTTCATGTCTCAAATCTCAAGAAGTGTTTGTTCGACAAGACTCTTGTTATCCCACTCGATGAAATCGATATAAACGAGAGTCTCAATTTCGTAGAAGAACCGGTAGAAATCTTAGACAGGGAAGTAAAGAGAACTAAACAAAGTCGTATCCCGATAGTGAAGGTTCGTTGGAATGCAAAACGAGGACCTGAATTCCCTTGGGAGCGAGAAGATCAGATGAAACAGAAATATCCCCATCTCTTTCCCTAGTCTTCTGTATCTGTATAATCTTAAATTTTGGGACGAAATTCCCTCTAACGGGGGGATGATGTGACAACCCGATATTTCTATTCTTGTAAAAGTCAATATTAGTCAACAAAAGTCAAACATCTCATTTTGATCTATCTTATATTAAGTAGATTATATCTAAAAATTTGGTTTAAAAGCCTTTAATTCAAGGGTGTTGTGTGTTTAAGAAGGAAAACTTTTATAACCGAGAACCCTCACATCTTTTCCTTCTTTTCTCTTTACTTCGGACCGCAAACATACCTCGGAACGCACACACACTTCGGGCCGCAAACGGTTCACGACCGTGAACACCCCTCGCAGCCTTGAACATGCCTCGGACCGTGAACCCGAGGATCTTATCTCCTCGGGATGTGTTTACGGTCGTGCACTCTTATGTATTTATAAAAGATTGATTGATTTTTCCCTTCATTCTACACGCTGCAGACGAAAACTTTCTCATTCTCTCTCCTAAAAAACATGCAAAATTCTCTTAGAATCTTGTAAGAAGCACACTTTGATCTTGAAATCAGCCCACAAACACTTCTAATCTTCCTACCTTTGGGCCGTAAACTCAAGAACACCAAGTGTTCTTGGGCCGTGAACTCCAATCGAATCACTCACAAAAGGTGAGTTCATACCCCCTACATTTTTATGATTTTTAACTGTTTTAGGGGGGGGGGGAATACAAGTGAAAAACAATGAAAATTGTGTTAATATCTAAAATGTTTTTAAATGTTTTTAACGTTTTTAAATTGTTATAATTATCAAGAACTACATATTTATATATGAGTAAATTATATAATTTGGATTCAAAAGATTTAGAATACATAATTTGACCCCATTTCCTGTTCCTTGTTTGGTTGTGGGCTTGGGGTAAAGTTATTTAATCGAAGGTTTAAATAATCAAAATTATATAAATATTACCTTTATATAAATATAAAAGGGTTTTCAAAATTGTTTAGTACTATTTGGTACAAACAGTGAACTTCATGGAATAACAGTATTACTGATTCTTACCAACACTTAAACTATAATAGGTATAGTTTAGAGAATTCATTCATTGGTTCCAAATTTCAAAGCACATAACAGAAAAAAATAGAGTACTTAACGGAAAACGAGTAAAAAACATTCTTTAGAAAACAATCAGAAAACAACCATATAAACTATATCTTATATAGTTTATGAAACTGACCTACTGAGTATTTATTACAAAGTAACTTGTCAATATGCTATACATAATCATCAATATAGCATCTGTGAGACAACCATCATGTACTTTTATAAGTATCCCCAAGTCCTGAAATTACAACCAGAGTCTCCTGGAGGGAGAGCGCGACACTTGTGTATAGATCTATACGGGACTGACAATCCCGCACCAGAGCTGCTTGCAACAGCTAGGTCGGCAGACCTGTGGTGACAAATGTCCTACCAATTACGACGCCTGAAGAACGTCGTGTTCAGACGATTATAGGTCATATAGTATGGTTATAATAACTCACACTTTGATATTGAATATAATGATTAGTGTATGAATAAGTAAAACTTCACATAGTTTTACCTTTATAAAACTATAACACAATATTTTACAAGTATAAATACGGAATACTATTTTCGTATAGGAAAACGCATTTTCTTTATGGTTTTATGTAAAATAAACTACATTTTTACCACTTAAGAACACATAAACTTTCACTCTTTTGCTTACCGTATAATACAACAGAAAATATAGGATTTTTTTGGGAAAAACGTGTTTACTTTATTAAAGAGCAAGAAAACGGATTTGAGTTATAAACATGCTTATGAACTCACCAACTTAATTGTTGACACTTTTTCGAAACTAATTGTATTCTCACGAAATCAGTAGACAGGTACACCACTGCTTTTGAGAAGACAGAGCTCTTTAAACTCATGTCTTTTGAACTTATACTTTTGGTGTCATGAATATTATGTTTTGAACACAGATGTAAAACTTGTAACTTTGTAAATACAATGGTTGTTGTTGTACTTTGATTACTATTATGCAATGTTGTGATAATGTACATGACGTCCTCCGCCCCCAAATGTTTCCGGCGTTCCGGTTTTGGGGGTGTGACACACCATGGCTTCCTTGTAGTTAGAAGGTTCATCCAAATTTACTAGTGTACTATCACTAATAAACGTATCACCATCGGTAGTAATATGGAAACCACAAAACTCAGGTGGCATTCTAACTCTATTGGAACGTCTAAGAGGTAACGACTCGTCAATTGGTTCAACTGGAATTTCTTCAAGATCAATTGTACTCTCACTGTCCTCTTTGCATATGAGCTCTCTCTCGCGAAAGACTCCCCTTCGTGCTATGAAGACCACGTTCTCACTAGGTCTATACAAAGAAAAATCCAAAGGACTTATGTGGTTAGCCAATGAAAATACATCTCTCACTTCGAGTTTCAAGCTTGTCGTGAGTATCTCATCTAACGAAAGCTTCACAAGCCCAAACCTTGATATGGTCCAACGAGGGAACCTTCCCTGTCCACATCTCGTGAGGTGTTTTGGCAACCTTCTTATTGGGACTAGATTAAGAATATGGGTGGCAGTCTCTAAGGCATACCCCCAGAATGAGATTGTAAGTGAAATTCGACTCATCATGGAACGAACCATGTCCAACAAGGTCTGTTTTCGCCTCTCAGCCACACCATTAAGTTGTAGTGTCCTAGGAGGTGTCAATTGTGAAACTATTCCACATTCCTTGAGGTAGTCGTGGAATTCGAACTCTTTGAATATTTCAAAGGTTTCTGACTTATGCTTGATTAAGTAGATATATCCATATCTGCTATAATCATTAGTAAAAGTCACATAAAATCGATTTGCATCCCTTATGGTAGATCTAAAGGTCCCACACACATATGTGTGTATGAGATCCAACAATCTTTCACATCTTTCACAACAACCAGTGAAAGGTGATTTAGTCATCTTTCCAAGCAAACAAGACTCACATGTATTTTCCGGCCTTAAGTCAAATGATTCCAACACTCCATCCTTTTAGAGTTGCACAATGCGCTTCTTGTTGACATGTCCAAGACAACAATGCCACAAGCATGCTTTTTCCAAACCATTAGACGAATCAATTTGTAAAACACTATTACCTAAATTGTCTACAACCATCACATTTTCATACACACCATCACAAGGTAATGCTTCAAAATAAAATACACCATTTGTATAAGCATAAATAGATCCATTATCATTATCAAAAGAATATCTAAAACCTTTTCAATATAAACCATGAAATGAAATGATGTTTCTTGTCATCTCTGATGAGTAGCAACAATTATTCAAATCTAAACACAACCAACCACTAAGCACTAAGCTATAAACACTAATCTTGGTAACAGCTAACGATCTCCTATTGCCCAATGATCAGGTTCATTCTCCCATGCTCCACATCCTCACTTCTTTTCTAGCCCTTAAAAATAAGAAAAAATGTGAAAACCACATCCTGTATCAAGGACTCAAGAATAAGAATATGATGAGTTTTTAGATAAGATAGTGTAAATACCTGCCGAGGATGGCTTCACTTTGCCATCCTTTATGTCTTGCAAGTATTTAGGGCAGCTTCGTTTCCAATGCCCTTTCTCATGGCAGTAAAAGCAAGTAGCCTCCTTCGGATCAGAGGGGGGGGGGGGCTTCACAACTGGCTTTTCCTTTGGATCCCTTGCTTGAGGATCCAACTTGAGACTTTCCCTTCTAATTCTGTTTAGGAGGACCTTTCCCCTTCTTCCCTTTTCCTTACCCTATGGCCAAGACAAGAGCAACAGCAGTATGAGTGGAGGCAACAGTTTTTCCCTTCATTCCACTTTTAACAGTTCGCAACGGGTTCTGAAGTTGAGTCAATGTGGTCTATTGGTGTAAGTCCCTAATTTGCTTGTATATCAATCATATCCATTTGATGGTGCGGAATCCCAATCAAAACGGATGATGCCAGTTCAAATAAAGAAGAAGGAGAAGGAGAACATGATGAATCTAATGTATCGATGATATGAATGAAGATCCTTACAAGAGATTCACACACACACTATTCTTCTCTCTAGTTTCTCTCTCTACAATATGCTCTCCACTTCTCTCTAGCCTTCTTACACTCTCACACATGCACTCCTCACCCTATATATAGTAGACATGGGTCGTACACTGGTTCACGGCCGTGAACGGGTTTACGGCCGTACACACCGACCTGGCCGTGAACACAGCCGCAAACACATATTACACTTTAGAAAAATACAGTTGTCTAGAAAAGCAAAGTATAAACCATAATTTTAGACCCAACAATCTCCCCCTTGGTTTATAGCTTTCTTTTCTAATTGACCCAACAAACTCCCCCTAAAAAGTAGCTGGCTTTTCTTGTCAATCTTCATTAGGAGCTTGGCTTCAACATTAATCTTCAAATTCTTCACCGCTTCAAGATGAACATATGAATCTTCAATGAATGACTTCATCTCGAGTAGTTGGGCTTTTCTTCAGAATTTGGCTTTGAACGCACATTGGGTGAGGAGGCTTCTTGATAAGATTCTTAAAAGATAGCGCTTTCAGCTTGAGAATATTCAGAGAGAACAACAAAGAGATCTAATTTTCTGGATCACTTCAGCCGGTTCATGAATAGCAACAAATTGATTGAGGAGGCTTCAATGCAATTTGTCACATAATCTTCAAGTGCAGCTTGACCTTGCTTCTGGGATTGAAGGATTGAATGTTGGAAGAATAATCTTCATTTCTTGCTCCTTTGAATGAGAATTCTTCGATGATCACGGATGAAGCCTTGGCTCGGAAATCTCGTTACAGTCTCCATGAGTCTCATATACATCTGAATTCACTTTTTAAGACAAAACATAACTTAAAAGAAAATTTAGCACACAAAACGAAAACAAAAATATTTTTGGATTTTTGATTTTTCTGAACAATAAATTAAACAGAAATAACACTATTTTTGTATTTTTAATTTTCTAATTTTTGTTTGATTTTTGATTTTTTCTGATTTTTGTTTGATTTTTGAATTTTTTTTATTCTCCCCCTAAATTTGTGCATAGAGGAAAAATATGAACAAATTTAACAAAAACAAAAAAAATATTTGGGATCAAAGTTGTCAAGCAATCCAATATCGTTTATCAGCACACGCCTGCATGTCTAGATCTGGTCAATCACCGGTATTGTGGTCCACTTAAACACAAAGGATGTTGACAATTTGGACATATTATAAGTGACAAGTCATTGTGATATATATATTCCTAAATGGACATTTAGCTGACGACGACCAAGGATATTGTTGTCCACTTAAATTAAGCAGCGAGATCTACAGACAACCTCTAAATGGTTCAATTTTAGTTGCACTAGAACGTGTTTCCCACTTCCCGATATACCCTAGTTATCAAGAACTTCCAAAGAAATCCTTACTTTAGGTGAGTATTCAATCATTAAGAAAGAAGTCAGATATAGAAGTGCATATGTTGTATCCCATGTCAGATGTCTTCCAATCACACAGAGGGAACAACATATCACTAACAGAGATAGAGGGATTGAGAGGTAGAATGTTGCATATGATGTGTTCTAGGTCGGACCATTTCAATCACGCAGAGGAGACATCATATGACTAACAGATAGAAAGAATTGCATAGAAAAAGAAGATGCATAGAAATAGAGTTGCATATGTTGCATTCCAGGTCGGATCTCTTCCAATCATGCAGAGGAAGCAACATATGACTGACAGATTGAAAGCAAGAAAATAATTTCCTACAGACCTACTTTATCAGAACCCCCCATTTGCCCTATCAGAACCAGAATTAAGGACATAAGTCCGTACATCAAGGAAGAGTTAAGCCACAGTTCTAGATGTGTATTAATTTAGTGTATCTCGTGGGTTCCCGTGTTTATCTCACTACTCAATCTACCCGAGCATCGTATGGTCAATCCAAATGAACTATCTAAGTCTATATTGTCTAGTCCTTTCATGGTCAATCAATGTCTAGTCCTTTTGAATCCTTTGTGCCTACAAGCACATTGAATACAGAGTCTACATAATTCGGCTTTAGTGAATTACACGCATCATAAATTTCCCTTTAGCACTATATTACATATCACTTCCCAATAATATCTACTAACGAAAAACTATAAGAAATAAAAGATTGTCTTCAAAACGAATCAATGTAAGATAAACTCAAGAGTATAGAGAAGAAAACTCAAACCATAAGTCACCGATTGAATTTGCATCCAGAAGGTCTGAGAACAGCACGCATAATCTCAGAACAGATCCGAAAATTCTTCACATCGTTAAGCACTAACCCTGTGAGTGATCCCTTCCTTTCTTCCCTTCCCACAAAGGACACATACTCTTAAACAATGTTCTGAGTATTGTATAGTTGAGAGATGTCTCCTATCATGTGCCTGGAACAACCACTACCAACAAACCTAAGTCTGATGATATGCCTCCGTAGCTGCTCCGACACAGAGCGAGATTAGTTGGTCTTTGGAACCCAGTCCATTTTGAAACTGGGTTGACCTTTGTCATCTGTGCAAGGAACTCTCTCCCATGTCATGTCTTGTTTATCACAAACAGAAGATGAAGAAATATTAGAGTCATTGGGTGATTTGGGAGATTGAACCTTTGGTACCCATCTGTAGTGGGGTTTAACCCATTTCTTTTTCGAGCGGATGGGTGCCTCGGAACTTGATTTTGAACTTGAAGCCGATCGTCGAGATGACTTTGACCTAGCCGGTTTTGGTTTCGTTGGAGCATTTCTTGAAATTGGCTTCTGGGCCGGCATTCCCTTCTTGCCCTTGGTGGTTGATTTCTTGGCCTTGGGAGTTGAACTCTTGCCCTTCGTGACATTCCAGTCGCCATTTTCTGAACGTGACCTTGAGGGGTTTCTTTTGGAAAATCTCCCTCTTGGTGCGTTCTGCCACCCTTGTGCATTGTAGGGAACGTATGCGCGATTTGGACAATTTCTGGCAATGTGTCCAGGTGTTCCACAGTGAAAGCAAGTCTGCTTCTTCACGTAGGAGTTATTTCTTCCTGCCCCTGGTGGCGTATCCATGCCTTGTCTCTTGTTGTTCCTACACGCACACTTGCAACATGCACTCTGTTTAGCTTTAATTGGTGGCATGTATTTACCAACAGCCGGTTTGTTAGGAGTAATAGAATTAGAAGCAACAGATTCAGAGTTCAAGGAGTCATTGGTTTGTTCAATAGTGTTATCCTTGTTCTCATCCTCTACTACTTTACCTGCACAGGAAGTAGAAACATTAGTATCTTTCATCTCAACACCCTCAGTTGGCCCTAATTGTTCAGTCTTAACTAAAGATGGATCAGGGGTTTGGCCATACTGAGCAGGCATTTCGTCCTCATTGGTCTCAAGGGGTGGGTTATAGTTGTCATTAAAAGGAGGTGGCACACTGTGATACCCTAAACCCTTGGTTTGATTATCTTTAAAACTCAATTGTTTTTCTACTAAGGACTCGACTGTCTTACTTGACGCAGTATAATTTTTGAAACTAACATCTGTTTTTCCACACTTAATTTTCAAAGTGTCAAGTTCTTCTGTTACAGCAGCAAGTTGTTTCTTAATGTAATCGTAATTTTCACACTTGTTTCTTTAATTTTCTTGAAGCTTTCGGAAATCCTTGATTTTGGCTTCTAATTGTGCTTTTAATGGTTTTTGACCTTTCCTAAGTTGATATCCTTCGTATTTTAGGTCCTCATTATCCCTTTTTAGCAAATTAATTTGTTCGCGAAGAAATTTAATCGTAGCTTCACAAGATGGAGTACATGAAACTTCATTTACCCACTACAAGAAAAACGCGATTTTGCTAGGCAAGGTTTCTATGGAACGTATTTTCGTTGTTAATCTGCAATGGATCGTGCTATGGAATGTCGTTCCATAGCAATGTTGCTACCACATTGTCTACGGATTTTATTTCTGGTAGCGAGAGTGGGAGTTGCTAGGGAAAATGCTACCGACTCCATATCCGTTGGTATTATGCTACCGATAGTTCTATGGAACAAAAATTCATAGCAATTTTCCAACGACATTTGTTACCAAATCACTTTTCATTGTACTGCTGCTATGGAATTCATCATCGTTGTTAATATGCAACGAAGTTTGTGACGGAAACCAATACCATATTTGAATTGCTATGGAAGTACCATTTGTAGGTATTTGCTAGGAAATTCTGCTATAGAATATGATTTCGTTTGTTTGTTTTGCTATGGAACAAAATGTGTAGCTAATTTGTCACGACATTTATTGGGATGTTGTATGCTTAATTAAATTTGTTATACTGTGGATGAATTATTATTATTATGATCATTGGATTTTGTATGATATGGTTTGAATGAAATGTTTTTGAATTGTTAATATGTGGCATAAACTAATGGCTAAAAAATGTAAAACTGAATAGATATTGTTGGCAAGAAGACTCGAACTTAAGCTTATGCTAGAAAAGGGCGCGGTTAAGCCAGTTGTGCTAATCTAGTTGTGTATAATTTATTGAAAACATAGTATTATAATGAATAATTAACAACGAATTCATTACAAAGTTATTTTTAATTACATTAACCGGGCATGTTAAAGTATATATAATCTATGTAGATTATTTTCCTTAATAACGAATTCATTACAAACTTATTTTTAATTACATTAAGTATACTTCATCACAAAAATAACATGGGTTTTACAAATACTTCATCCTACTCAAACAATATAGCAAGAAAAGATGACTAAAATGTCCTATTAACAGAATGATGTAAACACAAAAAAAAATATCCCGGGGCGAAGCCCGGGCTTTCTTCCTAGTTTGCATTGATGTATTGATATTAAACCAAATTACAAATTAACTTCATCGCAAACAACATTAAACACACAAAAACATCTAGTCATTATCTTCTTCCTCCTCTTCTTCTTCATCCTCTTCTTCTTATTTGCTCGATGTACTATACTCATAACTACTCTCGCTTGTCCTCATGAATTTCACCTTCTTCATCAATATTATTTTCATTATCTGAACCGTTTCTTGACATTTCGTGATCATCATCATGATTGTCTGTATCGGCTAGAGTTGGTATAATGATTTCATTTTATTCAACTTCATCTTCATGGAAAGCAACGTCTTTCTGAGGATGATTTTCATCGGTCCAACCACGAGGTTTAACTTTAAATACAACCCACCAGTCCGAGTTGTTTGTTTTCGAACTTGGGTAGGGAATGTAACACACTTGAGTGGCTTGCATGGCTAAAACAAATGGCTCGAACTTGTTGTATTTTCTTTTGAAGTTTATCTCGACCAAGTTATATTGTTTGTGAACCTTAACTCTTATGTTAGGTGTTGGATTGTACCAATGACATTTAAACAAAACCGTGGTTTTAATTGGGTAACCAGGGTACTCGACTTCTAAAATTTCCTCTACCTTACCATAATAATCACCTCCTTGGCTACTAACAAACAATCCGCTATTGGTTGTTGATTTGTTCAGACTATAAGCTTCTATGTGAAACTTGTAACCATTGACAAAGTATACACTATATAATTTCACTTTTTTGAATGGCATTTTGGATAGGTCAGATATATACTTGTTGTTTATCGGGATCTTACGTGCCTATATGAAAAATGGTAAAACACTTAATTAGAGTTAATTATAACCATAATAAAAAATAATAAATTTTAAAAAATACAAAAATAACACCCACATAGTTTTGAAACCATGATGCAAAGTTCTTCTCAACTTCAGCTCCAAGGACCTGTTCATCCATATACCCCATAAGTTCATTCAAATGTTCTTCAAATATTTTTTATATCAACATTTCAATAACATTTTAAAGTAACTATTAATGTAATAAACAAAATCATGCCTGTAAATGTTATTCGATCATATCAATTACAAACCAAATGATTATTATAATTAAAAGTGATGCATATATTATGTACGAACTTGATGTAATGCTTGATCTTATATTCGTTAAGGAGTATTTAAGTTTGGGTAGCATGCACTTCCTCATCAGACATCATTCTAATCGTGAATCTTCCATAATGATGCTCAGGATATGAAAATATATCTAACATGTCGTTGTTAGCATCCGCTTGCTCATCTCCTCCTCCATCATCATTTCGAGGCAACTTTCTATTACGTGTGGGACACCAGTCTCGAAATAATGAAAGCAACATATTGATGCTTCATGTAGCAAGTACGCGTTAACAACGGACCCTTCCACTCGAGCTTTATTTTTCACATCTTTTTTCAACTGTTTAGATACCTATAGTGAAGATAATTTAAATTAGCTTACAAAAATAGCAACATACATTAGGATGTACCATACAAACCTTTCAAATGGATACATCCACCGATATTGGACAGGACCGGCTATCTTCGCTTCGGATGGAAAATGTACTGGTAAATGTTCCATGGAGTTAAAAATACCAGGGAAAAAGATGGTCTTTAATTTACATAATATTATTAGGATCTCGGTTTCAATCCTTTCCATGTCTTTTTTTGTGATTGATGTTGTTGTTAATGTTTTGAAGAAAATACTCAACTCTGTTAATGCTTCCCACACTTTTTGTGGCAACATCTCACGAAATGCAATTGGCATCAATCTTTGCATAAAAACATGACAATCGTGGCTTTTCATTCCGAACAGTCTACACCCTGTTAAATCAACACACCTCCCCAAATTAGAAACATAACCATCGGGGAAACGCAATTTCTCCACCCATTGGCATATGGCTTTCTTTTGATTCTTGTCCAGAGTCTAGTTTGATCTTTCATTATCTTCGACTCCTTTTCTCTTCCTACAATAGAGCTTCAGATCTCTTCTGGCTGCCACATTGTCTTTCGTCTTCCCCTTGACATCCATTAAAGTGTAAAAAAAGTTTTCAAATACATGTTTAACAATATGCATAACATCAAAATTATGTCTAATGAGGTTTGTTTTCCAATATGGTAAATCCCAAAATATGCTTTTCTTTTTCCAACCATGATCACCACATCTTTTGTTTACATCATCAGCATTTAGTTCAGTCACTTTTACCAAACCTAATTGTTCAATCTCCCTTAAAGTTAGTTCACCATTCTTACTTGGAGGAGGACCTTCTATCACTTGACGATTCTTCCTGATTTATTTTTATCCTTTCTATATGGTTGATTTACCTGTAGAAATCTTCTATGGAAGTCAAACCATGACATCTTATTACCATTCTCTAGTCTGAATGCTTGTGTATGTTTCCCACAGTGTGGACATGCTAGCTTACCTGCTTTAGACCATCCGGACAACATTGCATATGCTGGAAAATCGCTTATTGTCCACATCAAAGCTGCTCTTAGATGTAAATTTTGTTTTAAAGATATATCATATGTTACTACGCCTTCTTCCCATAATTGCTCCAACTCTGCAACAACTGGTTGCAAAAATACATCTATTTTATGCTTAGGGTTTGACGGTCCTGGCACAAGTGTGGTCAAAAGCATGTAAGGCTCTTTCATGCACATAGAAGGTGGAAAATTATAAGGTGTTATAATAATAGGCCAAGATGAATATTGTTTTCCAAATGCTCCATGTGGTGCAAACTCATCTGTACTTAGGCCTAATCTTACGTTACGTACTTCTGCTGCAAATGAAGGATGACTTTTGTCAAAGTGATTCCAAGCTTCTGAATCGGATGGATGATACATTACTCTAGCATCATGTCCATAATTCTCGGAGTGCCATCGCATGGAAGCGGTCGTGGCTTGTGAATCACACATTCTCTTCAACCTTGGAGTCAAAGGAAAGTAATGCACTTTCTTGAAGGATACGCGAGAACATTTGGCCAAAATTTTTGACCGTTTGTACCTATCTGCATTGCAGAATTTACACCGATAAAGATCTTTGTCTTGCCTCCAATATATCATACATCCAGATCTGCAGCAGTCAATCATCTCCACAGGCAAACCTAGTGCTTGTATTAACTTTTTGCTTTCGTATAAACTACCTACCATATTATTCTCCTCCGGTAACACATCATTTATCAACTAGCAGATAGCATCATAACTTTGCTTAGGTATGCGATACTCTGATCTTATATTCAATAGTGTAACTACAGCACATAGTTGTGTCACTTTTTTACATCCAGGCCACAATTCTTTATCGGCTGCATCTAGCATATCAAAGAATTTTTTATCTAGTGCATTTGGATCCTCTTCGGGATCACTATTATTTAAATCAGGAGCCATTACATCTATGACTATATCTCTATAAGAACATGCACCTTCACTAAAATTTGTGTTTGAATCATCCACCCCTAAAAACGTATTGTCATCATCAATTGATTTTTCCCCATGTTTATCCCAACACCAATATTCATCAACAAAACCAACCTTGTACAAATGAGTCTTAACAGTATCAACTTCTCTATATGGTATGTTACGACATTTTATGCATGGGCATTTGATTTTATCTTCTTCCATGAACCCATGTTGACTGGTAGCAAAATCTATAAATGTTTTCACTCCTTGTACGAAAACATGTGATATACAACTACTACTATCTTTTCTTTCATACATCCACTTTCTACTTGGATTATTCATTGTCTTAAATCTATAAATTATAAATGTAAATAACACAATATTAATTGTATGTTCATTAATGTTGATTTGAATTCATATATGACATTTGAATTAAATATATAGTTATCATACAAACATCACAAAGGTACCTTCACAATGACTCGTTTCACTAAGCTAATGACCGAATGATGAACAAATCTTTAAAGTTTTCTAATTTGAATGGTTGAACAACTTTTGTAATTGGATAATAGCTTAGAATATTAGTAGAATGCTTTAATTGAGATCGACACTTGCAGAACACATATTCAAATAGAGTGTGTATCGATTACGGAATCTTCGACAACCCTAGATTTCAATGTGTTGGATGGATACTAGGTCATATTATTGGGTCGATATTATTCAATAACATGTTAAACCCATGTAGTATATGGGTAATTATAAATTTAAATAACATTCATAATAAATATAAATATAGATCTACTTAAAATATAAATTCCATATATATATATATATATAGCATTTTCCTTAATAATGACTTGATTTAACAAATTTTTTTATTTCCATAACAAAAATGCCGCCTTCACTTTATAAATTGCAAATAGACCAAATTGTCCATTAAATCTAACCAAATAGGTCACAATGAACTTTTGGTTAGTAAAATGGAAAAGACAAAAATAACATACATATCAAAAGTAACATATATATACATACATATCAAAAGTAACACCAAAATACACATACAATATGCATCACTAATTGTGTGAATCAAACAACTATCTTATATATATAACTACTCTAAAGTAATGTCAAACATCCTAGCAAACTTCACAAAAACTGCATCCCACAAACAAATTTCACAATTCAACAACCAACTGTATTGATTCATAAAAGCTATTACATTACTGCTCACAGAAGGATGCTTTGCACAACTTCTATGTAAGCCATGGAATGTTATCTGCTTTGACTTCCTTACCAAGTGGTTTTGAACCTTGTTACAGGTATGCCTTAGATTCCAACTTCTTCTAATATTAACGTAGGCATTATTTAACATGATCAGAGCTTCTAACTTCCTTTCAATGCCTTCGGCCATCAACATCATTCCCAGAACGAAGATCGCATCCAACTGCCCCTGATCCGCTACATTTTGAAGCAAACGTTTCCCTGCTATTTCTTCCCCTAATGTAAAATACTTCGCCTGACATACAAATAAGTAATCATACAATTTTAAAAATACAAATATAGAAAACTAATTGAATTCGCAATTATCCGATTGCTTAAAAAAAATTACCATTCCATCGTTGAAGAGTACGTGTGGGCTGTTCAACATTCTGCGTCTGCTTATGACTTCATACTGTCGAATACTAAAGGGACGACGAAACCGTAGTTGATTTGTGTCTATGATTTTATATATTGCGTCTGATGTTACAGAATCTCTAAAGAGTTCGCAACTGTAATTCACACAAATCAACAAAGTTAATCTATTAACCACTAAATTAAATATGTATATAAGTATAATATAAGTAATACACATCATACTTACACTAACTGGCACCTAAATGCATCGATTGTTGAATTTCCTCCAACCGTAAGCACTATTTTTTCGATCAAGTGCGATGGCAGAGCAGTAATTCTTGCTCCTCGTTGTCTTGTTTGCATTCTTTCTGATGAACAACTCGCTGCCATTATGTTGAACTGCGTCGAATGTATTCAAATTAGATAACAACGAGTTTAGGGTTTATTAATCAACGTGCCGGAATTTTGACTGTTGGGGATGGAATGTAGATGATCAATCGCCGATAAACTGAATCGACGGCATGACTCTGACTACAAATTATGGCGCCTAAATATGTAGACTGTGAATTGACATAATTGCCCTTTAAGTAATTACCAAGGATTACTACGTAAATGGTTAGGGTATTTTTGTAAATACCTACGGGCATTTTTGTAAATAAATTAACAGTTTAAATTTAAAAAGATGAAGTTAAATAAAATTATTAATTAAATATAGAGAGACATATGTCATCCATATGTCATCCATAAGCAACTACCATGTTGACTAATGACCCGTATGTCATCCATATGTCATCCATAAGCAACTACCATGTTGACCAATGACCCATATGTCATCCATATGTCATCCATAAGCAACTACCATGTTGACCAATGACCCATATCTCATCCATGGACACCAATGACCCATATGTCATCCATAAGCAACTACCATGTTGACCAATGACCCATATGTCATCCATGGACACCATAACCAACTACCACGTTGACTAATGACCTATATGTCATACATGGACACCATAAGCAACTACCATGTTGACCAATGACCCATATGTCATCCATAGGTCATCCATAAGCAACTACCATGTTGACCAATGACCCATATGTCATCACTACGTTATCCATAAGCGACTACCATGTTGACCAATGACCCATATGTCATCCATATGTTATCCATAAGCGACTACCATGTTGACCAATGACCCATATGTCATCCATGGACACCATAAGCAACTACCATGTTGACAAATGACCCATATGTCATCCATGGACACCAATGACCCATATATCATCCATATGTCATCCATAAGCAACTACCATCTTGACCAATAACAGATATGTCATCCATATGTCATCCATAAGCAACTACCATGTTGACCAATGACCCATATGTCATCCATAGGTCATCCATAAGCAACTACCATGTTGACCAATGACCCATATGTCATCCATACGTCATCCATAAGCGACTACCATGTTGACCAATAACCCATATGTCATCCATATGTTATCCATAAGCGACTACCATGTTGACCAATGACCCATATGTCATCCATGGACACCATAAGCAACTACCATGTTGACCAATGACCCATATGTCATCCATGGACACCAATGACCCATATGTCATCCATATGTCATCCATAAGCAACTACCATGTTGACCAATGACCCATATGTCATCCATATGTCATCCATAAGCAACTACCATGTTGACCAATGACCCATATGATATCCATGGACACCATAAGTAACTACCATGTTAACCAATGACCCATATGTCCTCGATATGTCATCTATAAGCAACTACCATGTTGACCAATGACCCATATGTCATCCATATGTCATCCATAAGCAACTACCATGTTGACCAATGACCCATATTTCATCCATATGTCATCCATAAGCAACTACCATGTTGACCAATAACCCATATGTCATCCATGGACACCCTAAGCAACTACCATGTTGACCAATGACCCGTATGTCATCCATATGTCATCCATAAGCAAGTACCATGCTGACCAATGACCCATATGTAATCCATAAGTCATTCATGGACATCATAAGCAACTACCATTGACACCTACTTCACAACTTCACCACTAGTTAATAAAAAAATTTAATTATTAATTTTTTTTCCTAAATTTAAGATAGATAAATTTTTATAAATTTTGATACTCCCTCATATATTTTTAAAATATTTCGGTGTTCCCTCCTTCGTAAACAAAAATCACCAAAAAAAATTTTAAAAACCCCGCTTCCCTAAATATATCCCTATAGAACGATCAACAGAGGGCAAAACAAAGATAAACAAATAAAGATATATGTGTGTGTCTGTTTTATCTGCGATAGGGAGAAACAAACAACACACACACTGTGTGTGTTAGATCGACTGAATCAGAGATATCACATATATGAAGACGAAGAGAGTTGGAGAGTAGGAGCAGGGCTGTTCGGGAAGGCGATACAAATGCGGTTGGGGGAGGTGTCAGATGTGGTACTCACGAAGGCGTTGGTCATCAATGACTGAGATTGATGCTAGATATGCCTACCTAGTTCTCTGTTATGCTAATTTAAAAAAAAACACGAGGTAATTTCAAAACCCTAACTAAGCTGATTGATAAATTAGGGTTCTTGGGTATCTTGTATATTCTCAATTGATTTATTTTCTCTATTGAAATTCTTTCTCATATGTTTTGCTTGCTGTTTTCCAGGCTGTATTTTTTGCTGCCCTATTTTTCATTTTTCATGTACTTCATGTTTATATTGCTCGATTGGAATACATTTAATTACATGGGTTCATTGAAGGTACCTTGTGGAACATTGATATGCATACAACCTGTTTGTTTAAACGCCTAAGCGAGGGTATAGTGTCCATGGCAAAAAAAATTAATGGATTAAGAAAGGTGTCACAGTGTATGAGTATCCAAGACATGCATTTTTATCGTCTTGTTGTTGACCTATGTTATATATAGCTTATGGGTGCGTCAGTTCATACTTTTGTTTGATTTCGTGCTTTTTTTCATACAATCTTTATTAGTATTGTTAGGATTTATTTGTATTAATGTATTACATCTTTCATGTCATGTTTGTGTTAGTGTGTGTAGAGAAAGGGAGTGATGGAATGAGTCAATTATTTAACTTTCTTTAGACATGATTGTTAATGAGATAATTATGGAGTTTATATATTTATTTTTCTTAATGCAGGTGCTTGCTGCTTTTTTTTGTTTCAAATGTTGGTGGACTCAACAATTTACAATACCATTGAAAGGGTTAATGGTATTATAAACTAGCATGTAGGGATATCATTCTTAAATGGTTTCATTGGAGATGGTTGGATATGTTTTTTCTCAGGTGTTTTCATCAAAATTTGTGGGTTTTGATTGGTTCGTATATTAAATTTGTTTGTTGTTCTATGCAGGTCATTGCTTTATTGGTTTGATGCTTTTTTGGTGAAGCCCCAAAAGTTAATGTCGTTTTGCTATTTGTCCCCACAATGGAGTAGGTTTGGTTGCTCTTAAATTTAGAAGTGTCAATTGATTTTTAGGTGGTCGCTATTAGTTTGATTCTGTTTACATTCCTGCTACATGCTAATTGTATTTTACTTGTATTTGGCTCATTGGTAAAGGTGATTCCGATGATTAACGGTACAATGGAACTATGTTATATTTCGGAAAAAAAAATGATGAATTAGAAGAATTGAGAGAGTTTCCAAGTAAACAAAATGAGGAAAACGAAGAACTTATGGAAATAATGAAAGCCAAAGATCAACAACACAACACAAAACACAAGTAGCTTGAATGACAACTACAATCGGCAAAGAAAATTGTTAAGGCTTTTAAAGAACAGCAAAAATAGTAGATAATAGAGTGTTGATTTGTTTATCGCAAAGTATTAATTTTATATTAACCGCTTTTCATTTTCCAATCTAATACATATTTATTGTTTTATTTTATGATATAAATGTTATTTGATTTTTTTTATTTTTGTTTATATATATTACTACAAAATAATTAGGATTTAATTTGTAAATTAATTATCCATTCGTAGCTATCCAGCTTTGCAACGAAAATATTTCTACGTTATTTTCTATGGAATCTGCTATGGAATATATGTGACATCCCCATTTTCACGGCCAGAAAAGACCGATTTTGTTTATGCTTTATAAAAATCAGAGTACCTCTTTTAATAAAAATGTTGCGGAATTTGTTCCCAGTAAAACATGATAAATACGTTATCAAAGCATTTCCGAAGAAAAGTATTTTTATTCATTTTAAAACATTTGGGATGTCATGGTCAATACAGAAACATAAGCATAAACAGAACTTACATTCATTTACACTAGTGATTTATATCTCCTTAATCTCTCAGTGTAATGTAACTTCATATCGACACCTGTGATACAAATAAACTGAGTGGGTCAGGTTGGGAAACCTGGTGAGTACATAGGGTTTTCAACCCTCAATAATATAATTATTATGTTTAAACAATCAATCAATCAACCCAATTACCCATCCCCATTATCTTCTTTATTCTTAAGGATCTACCCTAAGAATCAGCTATTTCTCGTTCATTCATTCCTAAGGATCATCCTAAGGAATAGGTATGAATTCCATCGTTGTCAATGACACATCTGTCAAACACAGCTGCTAGTTCTGTCACTTAGGCGCAACTGCCAAAATTGTGACATTCTCTACGAGCCGCATCTGCCGGTATTGTCCTTTAGGCGCAGCTGCCAGGGTTATCTCGTTTATCAACAATATTGTTTCTGAGAATCCACTCGCAATACATGTCAATGGGTTTTTAGAGTACACAGGTGAACACATCTTTCACAACACCTACAGGTTGCGAGCATGCTAGTGTTCCACTGGACTGTCTAGAATAGTTTGTGGTTGTCATCTATACTTTGCTAGATGACGGGGTCAGCATTTGGGTACAAGGCTTCTCACATCGTCCACCTCTCACCCTCACCTCATGGTCTATTTCACCTCTCACCTCATCATCCAACTCATATTTCATCTACTACATCTACCTATGTTTTACCCCAACATTTTCGTAGATATAAAATACATATACATTCTATATCATTTAAAACGTGTTATAAAATCGTTCATCTAGCATAGACAGCAAGTACTCAGATAATATGCACACATAGCACGTAATTTATATAAAATACTTCATATCTATGTGTAAGATGAAAGTAACTATGTACTCACCTGAAAAGGTGGTGATTCCGAACTCAGACAGCGCTTCGCTTCTTAAAAATAATTTCCTTCGACGAAACCTAGTATTATTACCACTAGAGTTTAGTCTACTATTCGCTGAGACTAATTAATAGTCTAGCTATTATTACTATTATATAATCATTAAACAATACTTATATAACCCATAATAATAGCCCAAGTAGTTATTATAAGTTCCTAATAACGTTACTATAATTAAATAAAAGCTATATTAAAAATAGCGTAGGCATAGATCACTTACGACGAGTTTTATAGAAAACTGGGCTTTGCTTGGAGCAGCGTTCCCGAGCCGAAAAGCTCTTCTTCTCGGAGCCGTCAAGCACTCCGGGGCTTCCGCCTCGTGCTAGGGAGGTTCCCTAGGCTTTTCAGGGGGTTTCGGGGTTAGAGAGAGGTTTTAGAGAGAGAGTAAAGAGAAGAAAGAATGGGAAAGGTCTGAAGAAAATGAGGGTGGGAGAGGTTCTATTTATAGGGTGAAAAATGGCTGAACTTGGTGCCACATGTCACCATCTAGTGGCAAGACTTGGGGAGAAAGCAATGGCCAAGATTGTGCCACATCACCCATTTTCGCACAACACACTTCCGACTTCTAAAATCCGTAACTTTCACACACGAGCTCCATTTTTGACGTTATTTATATACACACGTAGGTAAAAATAATATCTACAACTTTCATTTTGACTCCAACGGCTAATTCTCGACCGATCTTAAATTTAACAGCACGAGGAGATTATACTGTTAAATGTCCGTGTAAAATTCATAACTTCTACATACGGACTCTGTTTCCGTCTGTCTTTTTACCGTTGAGTTCCTATTAATGAGATCTTCAATTCTCATTTAGGTCGCGTAGGCCAAAAACCGCTCAAACTAAAATTCGAGTTTCGGGTCGTGCACTGCTAAGCCAAATCTTCGAAAATTCATAACTTCCTCATACGAAGTCAGATTTGGGCGTTCTTTTTTTTGTGTGTTATCGGTTTAATGTATACTACAACTTTTGTTTAGATCACTAAGGCTAAAAAGCCCTCTATCGTAAATTCACTATTTACGTCTCCCGGTGCCGTGCCGGTTTTGCCGAAAAACTTCGACGAGCCATAACTTCTTCGTTATAACTCAGATTTCGGCGTTCTTTATATGTACGGAACCCTTGAGACATATTCTACAACTTGGTTAAGATTATTTATTCTAAATAACCTTTCGTTTTTGACCCCTATTATCACTAAATTGACTAGCCCAGGTCTACGGCCGTTACAATTATCTCCCCCTTAGGATGATTACGTCCCGGAATCATCAACGAAACAGGGCTCACATGATGACTCCATACGTTATCTCTTCATCCTAAGTAATAACCGTAATTTTGATGTTTCTTCAGACGAGTATCTAACTCTAAGACTTCCTGACTGTAGGCGGTGCCCGATCTTGGACCCCCTCTCTATCTCATGATCTTCATGTCGTGATATCGATCTTTATTGGAGACTCCTTCTTTAACAAACTTGAGATAAGTTTCTTCCTTCGATTATCATAATAGACCGATGGGTCATGTTCTAATGACCTCTCATCGTATGATGCGTTGCTTGGACTCAGGTCTTTTAGAGTCAAATTCCAGAACAGACTATACCTTCCTTCATGTTCTAATCACATCATAAAAGGTAGTGTTTCTAGCTACAAGCAACTATCGCGATACCTCTACCGATCGCTTTGATTATCTTTTATTTCAATCTTCCGACTTAAGTCAGATGCTACATCAAACTTGCACGTAACATACTCATCGTAGTCGGACTCAATTAGATATGATACTAGGGTCGGAATAACAATCATCTTCTTAGTCATTACCGAAACGATGGCAACGACATACTTAAATAAAACGAAATCAATTACTAGCTTCTTGGTAACCTTGTGACTTTCTCTGATCCAAGCGTGAGTCCTGTGCTTCCGGTAGTATATGCATCTACTACCTTTCACACCTACTCATACTCGTCCCAAGTATTGTCTCGCAGTTTTCCAATTAACCATAAAAAAATCACATAACAAATTGACACATCAGATAACAAAATGAAGCTTTTATATTATTCCTTGAAACGATGACATAGGTGTTCAAGTTCAACCTATATTATGCCTCTAATAGGCTACACCTCCTGATACTATCCGCATGGCTTCTTCATAACTTGATCCTCGGATATCCATCCTCACTCCTGATTCCTGGCATTGCCATCTACTTCGTCAAGGATCATTTGGAATGCTCTTGCTTTTGGCTTTAGCGGCGCATTTTGCCTTGCAGCTTCGTTCTTCTTTGGACAGTTCTTCGAAATATGCCTATCATTTCCACATTCGTAGCACTTCTTGTTGTCGAATGTACAATCTCTGGAATAGTGACCGGTCCTACCACACTTATAGCACGTCACTTCTCCATCGCATCTTCCGAAGTGCTTCTTCTTGCACTTCTCACTCCATCTTGCTTCACCTCCTCCCCCTCCAGACTTCGGGAATGTTCTCTCCTTGTTGGACCTTGAAGATCCTTCATGCTTCCTTTTCTCGCCAACTTCAGCTCTCTCCAGACCCTTCTCTCTTATCTGGGTCTCCACATTCTTAGCAGCCCAGATGGCGGCTTTCAGAGTGGTTGCTTTCTTGACCATTAGACCAAAGTCCGCCGGTAATCCGTGGGCAAACTTGTTGACCTTGGAGAGATCAGTTGGAACTAGATAAGGAACGAGCTTCATCTTCTCCGTAAAACTTGCAGCATACTCGGTGACACTCATCCTCCCCTTTTTCTGATTCTGGAATTCATTGTTGATCTCTAGAAGATCCTGCTCAGAGTAGTACTGCATCTTTAATTGCACTAGGAAATCTTCCCAAGACATCTTGCATGCTTCTCCCTTGGGCATCATGTTAGCTAGTAGCTTCCACCAGCTCAGTACTCCAGACTTTAACAGAGGGACCGCAAGGGCGGTCTTTTGTTTGTTGCTACACTCGCAACTCTCAAACATTGTCTCCATCTCGGAGATCCAGTCCATAAATTCCACCGGTGATGGGCTTCCAGAAAGACTCGGGGGTTTGGATGCCATGAAATCCTTGTACTTGCATCCACGTTTGTCATTTCCTCCATCCTGATTGTTTCGTCTAACTATCGGTGGGCTGTCTTGACCAACCGTCCCACTGTAGTTCCCTCCTTCTGACTTCCCATCCTTCAGCTCGGGCTGTTCAATAGGCATTGTAAGTTCCTCTCGATTTTGTTGAAGTAAACGCCTTGTTTCCTCCATTTGACGGTCCAACATCATTTGGATCATCGCTTGTACCCCGACCATGGTGATTGGCTCAGGTGCAGTTACTGCAACAGGTATTTGTTCAATCACTGGGGGTTGTTGATTCCTATTTCCATTCACGTTCCCGACTCCACTTCGGTTTCTTGCCATTTCGATCTATACACCAAATCAGACGGTCGTTGTGTAATGACGAGAATTAAGATAGGAAAGATTTTATCTATGATTGACGTATAATCCCCTTATCTCTCCGAAAAGTTATATGCCAGTTCTAATACCGTAATTAAACGTTTAGAAACATGAACACATAAAGTTTCCAGATCCGGTCGGCAATAGACCATAGATCCGACCATATAATGCGTATAAGGCATAAAGCATTTAGCACATAAAGCATATTAGGCATACTTTCTAAATAAGCTAGTGCTCACATCTCACAATCATCACTTAGCATTCTAAGTTTAAGTCTAGAAATAAATCCTTATTCCTAGTTCGCTTAAACTAATGCTCTGATACCAACTGTGACATCCCCATTTTCACGGCCAGAAAAGACCGATTTTGTTTATGCTTTATAAAAATCGGAGTACCTCTTTTAATAAAAATGTTGCGGAATTTGTTCCCAATAAAACATGATAAATATGTTATCAAAGCATTTCCGAAGAAAAGTATTTTTATTCATTTTAAAACATTTGGGATGTCATGGTCAATACAGAAACATAAACATAAACAGAACTTACATTCATTTACACTAGTGATTTATATCTCCTTAATCTCTCAGTGTAATGTAACTTCATATCGACACCTGTGATACAAATAAACTGAGTGGGTCAGGTTGGGAAACCTGGTGAGGACATAGGGTTTTCAACCCACAATAATATAATTATTATGTTTAAACAATCAAGCAATCAACCCAATTACCCATCCCCATTATCTTCTTTATTCTTAAGGATCTACCCTAAGAATCAGCTATTTCTCGTTCATTCATTCCTAAGGATTATCCTAAAGAATAGGTACGAATTCCATCGTTGTCAATGACATATCTGTCAAACACAGCTGCTAGTTCTGTCACTTAGGCGCAGCTGCCAAAATTGTGACATTCTCTACGAGGCGCATCTGCCGGTATTGTCCTTTAGGCGCAGCTGCCAGGGTTATCTCGTTTATCAACAGTATCGTTTCTGAGAATCCACTCGCAATACATGTCAATGGTTTTTTAGAGTACACCGGTGAACACATCTTTCACAACACCTACAGGTTGCGAGCCTGCTAGTGTTCAACTGGACTGTCAAGAATAGTCTGTGGTTGTCATCTATACTCTGCTAGATGACGGGGCCAGCATTTGGGTACAAGGCTTCTCACATCGTCCACCTCTCACCCTCACCTCATGGTCTATTTCACCTCTCACCTCATCATCCAACTCATATTTCATCTATTACATCTACCCATGTTTTACCCCAACATTTTCGTAGATATAAAATACATATACAGTTTAAATCATTTAAAACGTGTTATAAAATCGTTCATCTAGCATAGACAGCAAGTACTCAGATAATATGCACACATAGCACGTAATTTATATAAAATACTTCATATCTATGTGTAAGATGAAAGTAACTATGCACTCACCTGAAAAGGTGGTGATTCCGAACTCAGACAGCGCTTCGCTTCTTAAAAATAATTTCCTTCGACGAAACCTAGTATTATTACCACTAGAATTTAATCTACTATTCGCTGAGACTAATTAATAGTGTAGCTATTATTACTATTATATAAGCGTTAAACAATACTTATATAACCCATAATAATAGCCCAAGTAGTTATTATAAGTTCCTAATAACGTTACTATAATTTTAAAAAAAGCTATATTAAAAATAGCGTAGGCATAGCTCACTTACAGCGAGTTTTATAGAAAACCGGGCTTTGCTTGGAGCAGCGTTCCCGAGCCGAAAAGCTCTTCTTCTCGGAGCCGTCAAGCACTCCGGGGCTTTCGCCTCGTGCTAGGGAGGTTCCCTAGGCTTTTCGGGGGGTTTCGGGGTTAGAGAGAGGTTTTAGAGAGAGAGTAAAGAGAAGAAAGAATGGAAAATGTGTGAAGAAAATGAGGGTGGGAGAGGTTCTATTTATAGGGTGAAAAATGGCTGAATTTGGTGCCACATGTCACCATCTAGTGGCAAGACTTGGGGAGAAAGCAATGGCCAAGATTGTGCCACATCATCCATTTTCGCACAGCACACTTCCGACTTCTAAAATCCGTAACTTTCACACACGAGCTCCATTTTTGACGTTCCTTATATCCACGCGTACGTAAAAATAATATCTACAACTTTCATTTTGACTTCGTCGGCTAATTCTCGACCGATCTTAAATTTAACAGCACGAGGAGAATATACTGTTAAATGTCCGCGTAAAATTCATAACTTCTACATACAGACTCTGTTTTTGTCTGTCTTTTTACTGTTGAGTTCCTATTAATGAGATATTCAATTCACATTTAGGTCGCGTAGGCCAAAAACCGCTCAAACTAAAATTCGAGTTTCGGGTCGTGCACTGCTAAGTCAAATCTTCGAAAATTCATAACTTCCTCATACGAAGTCAGATTTGGGCGTTCTTTTTTTTTTTGTATGTTCTCGGTTTAACGTATACTACAACTTTTGTCTAGACCACTAAGGCTAAAAAGCCCTCTATCGTGAATTCAGTATTTACGTCTCCCGGTGTCGTGCAGGTTTTGCCGAAAAACTTCAACGGGCCATAACTTCTTCATTATAACTCGGATTTCGGCGTTCTTTATATGTACGGAACCCTTGAGACATATTCTACAACTTGGTTAAGATTATTTATTCTAAATAATCTTTTGTCGAAAATTCGTTTTCGACCCCTACTATCTCTAAATTCACTAGCCCGGGTCTACGGGCGTTACAATATAAACCATGGATTTTGGTAGGGATTCATTACAACGGGTTTAGCTAGAGATTTATCACTACGGATTTTGCTAGGGATTCATCACAACGCATTTAGCTGGGGATTCATCACAACGGATTTTGTTAGGGGTTCATCACAACGGATTTAGCTAGGGATTCATCACCACGGACTTCGCTAGGGATTCATCACCACGGATTTAGCTAGGGATTCATCACAACGGATTTAGCTAGGGATTCATCACCACAGATTTAGCTAGGGATTCATCACAACGAATTTAGCTAGGGATTCATCACCACGGAATTTGCTAGGGATTAAATACAACGGAATTTGTGACGGAAGAACTACCATGAAATTTGTGATGGAAACCTACTACGGAATACACGACGGAATACCATCTACCACGTATTTCATTCCGTTGTCACAATTGCGACTGAATTATCGTTTCCGTTGCAAAACCCCTCGCTACGGCGTTTTTAGGGACGAAAATAGGTCGTTTCAAATTCTGTCGCTATTCGTCTTTTGCAACGGAATTTCAACGTTTTGCAACGGATTCCTTCCGTAGCAAAATCGTGTTTTTCTTGTAGTGACCGGAATGGATGAGGAACTCATTTTTATAAAAAAAAAATATGCCCTTTGACTAAAAACTCACAAGTCAACCTTAAAAGTCAAACCTAAAAAGTCAAACTTAAAAGTCAAACCGAAAAGCTAAATTTGAAAATTTGAAGGTTACACGAGAAAGTCAAAGTTTAAAGTCAAAGGTCAAACTTTAAAAGTCAAAGTCAAAATTTTAAGTAAATAAGTCAAAATTAAGAGTCAAAAATTAAAACTAAAATTTTTGGGTTGAAAATGAAATTTAAAAATAAAAAAAAATTGATTTTGGGGTTGAAAGTGTAAAAAATGTGAAAATAAAGAAGTGCAGATACGATATTTGAATTAAAAAGCGAAGGGATATAACATCTAACAATCTAGATGAGTTGGTAAGGCGTGAGGCTGATGCAGTAAGGGACCCGGGTTCGATCCCTGGCAACCCCCAAAATTGATTCCTTTTTTTAATGGAAGCACGCTGCGAGGACTTGCTGAACGACACTGCTGAATGAATACGTGCGAAGTGCGAGGTGCGAGGCCGAGAACTTCAGAAGCCGGAAACGTGCGAGACCGAGCCGCAAACTGCTGAGCCGTAAACTCTTACCGTAAACTCCGAGGTCGTGAACTCGGACCGTAAACTCCGAGGCCGTAAACTCTTCGGAAACCCTAGCTGTTGGCCGTACACGCCACCACCCCGTCGCTGGTTACGACCAAAAACAACGTTTTTTCGACTTTGTAGCTCCAAAACTCAATCAAAAACTCGTTTTTATCAAAAATGAGAAGAACAAAACCCCCCTATTTTACCAAGATCTATCCAAAAACGCAGAAATCCTTCAAAAATAAGATCAAATACGCTCCAGATCTGACAAAAATGATTGATACAATCCAAGCTCTGATACCAATTGTAAGGCCCTGAAATCCGGATCGTAGATTTCAGGGCCTTACAATTGGTATCAGAGCAAATCCGGTGTCAAATCATCTTACAATCAAGTTCACGGTCAAAGGAGCTTAGTTTCTTCATTGTTCGAGGCCTGATTTGGTGTCTTCGTAACAAAAGGGGCTCAGATATGCTTAAAATTCGTGTTTTTGTCAAAATCTGGGCATTTACGGTCAAGAGTTCACGGCCTTAAACTAATATTCACGGCCGTGAACTAGCAATCTTCAGTGACCGTAAACAGTGTATCTTCAGAAACCATAAAAAGGCAATCTTCAAAGACCGTAAACTCAACCGTAATCAGCCAACCGTAAACTGTGTTTACGGTCGTAAACTAGTGGGCCATAAACTACCTTTTTGGTGTTTTAGTTTATTTTTCTAAGTCATTTTAAATTTAGAAAATCAAAAAAAAAAACAGAAATCCTTCAAAAATAAGATCAAATACGCTCCAGTTTTGACAAAAATGATGGATATAATACAAGCTCTGATACCACTTGTAAGTCCCTAATCTGCTTGTGTATCAATCAGATCCGTTTGATGGTGCGGAATCCCAATCAAACGGATGATGCCAGATCAAATGAAGAAGAAGGAGAAGGAGAAGATGATGAATCTAATGTATTGATGATATGAATGAAGATCCTTACAAGAGATTCACACACACACACACACTATTCTTCTCTCTAGTTTCTCTCTCTACAATATGCTCTCCACTTCTCTCTAGCCTTGTTACACTCTCACACATGCACTCCTCACCCTATATATAGTAGACATGGGTCGTACACTAGTTCACGGCCGTAAACGGGTTTACGGCCGTACACACCAACCTGGCCGTGAACACAGCCGCAAACACATATTACACTTCAAAAAAATACAGTTGTCTAGAAAAGCAAAGTATAAACCATAATTTTAGACCCAACACTTGGTTTTTCAAATGCTAAGTCATGATAAACTGATCCTAACAACGAGGAAATGAGTGCAAGACTATATCAATAGCCAATTCCTCATCAACGTTCGCATTAAGCTTCACCAGGCGTTCCACATATCTTTGCATTCGATGAAATTGGCTACTGACGGACTCTCCCTCTTTCATTTTTCTTGTGATGAGGGACTCTACTACCTCTTATTTCTCTTGAAGAAGGAGTTGGTGGTACTTTTCCACCAAGTCCTTGTTCATCTCATACAGCCAGTTATCCTCACAGAACCTTTGTAGCTCAGGAGTCACATTAGCCACCATGATGCATGCCACTTTAGTAGCATCATTATAGTGTCTCCTATAATCAGCTAGTTCTTTAGGAGTAGCTTTTGTTTCATCAATCTTGAGGAGTTCTTTTTCGAGCACATACTCCTTGTCCTCGAAGCGTACAACCATCTTGATGTTTCACATCTAATCATTGTAATTGGTGCCATCAAAGGTAACCCTCGATCAGATGTTCAAGAGTGAGAAATTGTTATTAGAGGAGTTGTTGTTGGAGGAGGAACCAGAAGCATTGTTGGGAGTTGCCATCTGAAAAGGAAGAAAGACAACTTTTAGTTTAGATAGAAGCAATCCTTAATATAACACCCAAATGAAATACCAAGGCTATGATCTAACTAGATATTTCATAACTTAGAAAAGGGATGCTGTAATCTAATTGTGAATAAATAAAGATAAGTAAATGACGATTTACCAATTTCACCACGAAAATGAAATTTTAACCGGATTAGTTTTTAAATGAAATTCCTAGATATTTTGAGATTCATTGAACTATTCAATGGCATGTTTAATCTCGATTATGCTCTGCCATTTGTGACTGGGATACCGAGGATCACAAACAAGATGTGAATAACCATGCAAATTAGCTTGGTATTCTCGAAGTCATTTATCATCTAATTAATGTGTCGGTTGTTAGGGTGCAAAGTCACGCTTGGATGTAATTTGTGCTTACCCTCTTGTATTGTGTAATGAGTTGTCTTTCATATAAGTAGGAAGTGAGTGACACTCATTTAATATGATGTTCATTTGGAGAGTTAGACTAGAGAGAGAATTGTACAAGACCCACTTTGTATTTTCTTTCTAGATTTAATGAGAGCAAAAACCATATTTATTTACTCCTTGTGTTCATGATTCTTACAATGATTCACAAGATCTAATCAATTCTACATATGTCATCATAATCAACACCACTACAATTGGTATCAGAGTGGGTGCTCTTGATTTGATCAAGAAATGATCCATGATGACATTTTTGATTTGGCGATTCTTCGTTGATTTTTGATCTTCGTGTTGTAGAGAGTTTTTGGATTCTAAAAATCGAATTCATCCTTGATTCAATTCATAATTCGATTTTCTTCCCTAGAATTCAAGTGATTTTTTCTTTCTCTCTCTAGAAAACCAATTTAAAATCACTTTCTCTCTCTAGAAAAAAATCAAGATCTTATCAATTGATCAAAGATGATGTACTTGCCTGATGATTCTTGGGTTGTGATCGTTGAAGATGTGAAATACAAAGTCAATGAAAATCAATTCTATGGATTATCGTTGAAAAGAGGGTTGATTTCATGGGATACTATGGTTTCTTATGGAGGTTTGAAGGATGATCATGGAAGATTGATATTTCAACCACTTTCAAAGATTGGATGTTTGCTTGAAATCACCATGAATATGTTTTCTTGGCGTGGAAATCAAAAGGAAGGAAAAGAAAGAGAATTATTAAAAAAGGAATATGTTTCTCTTATTGAAGACCCAAATGATCTTCATGCTCTTAAGTTTGTTGAATTTCAAGACTATGGAGTTCAGTGTGATGTTCTTGATGTTCTTGAAGTTCATGAGAAGAAGATTCAAGTTGATTCTCATGAAGATGAAAGAGTTTTTTGCTCAATTGGAGTTCAAACCGGTGATTGCATATCAAAAGTCATCAATCCAAGAAATTCACAACATCAAACTCCAAAAGATTTGATTCAAACTTGCAAAGTTGAAGTTGTCAAAAATGAAGTTCTTGTTGAATTCAAATCTTCAAGATGCAAAAAGATGAGAAATAAAAAGAAGAAGAAGATCAAAAGTAAGAATAAGTGGGTTTATTCACAAAAATCGTCAAATGTTGTTGTGAAGCTGAAATCCATGAAACAAATTTGGTTTTCAAAGAAACAATCTCCATATGTTGCAATGAATTTGAATTCAAAACCCAAAAGTGTTGATGGTTCTATGAAGATGGTGTTAGATCGTTGAAGAACACGAAGAACGAGTTGTATGTGACAATCCGAAATTTCAATCTTGTACAAACCATACAATCCAATCAAAGTTAGACTGGTTCCTGCTAACTTCTAGCACTATTTTGAGTCTATTTCAGCATTCCGAGCCTAGTATATCCAAGGAATAAGTGAATGGGAGTGCCAATTGAAGTTGTAACCCATCAAACATGCCATAAACCCTCAAAATAGGAGTTTACGGCCAAGGGTCATGAGTTTACGGCCGTAAACACATGGTGGCCGTAAACTCCATGATATATATATGGCCCTTAGTCATTTTTCAGCCACTTTTCACTCTTCCAAGCCTAGAACTCGAGTTCTCTCCCAAGGATCTTGAGGCTTTTGCTCCCAATCTTCAAAACTGTAAGTGAATCCTTCCATATATGAGTTAATACATATCTTCTCCTTGATTCACTCTTGATTTCATCCATGAAATCTCTTCTTTTGGGTAGATCTTCAAGTGTTCTTCATTTCACCAAGAACACCAAGAACACATACTAGTGTTTTTGGACTCTAACCACCCTTTCAAGCTTCCACTACGTAAGTACACTATCCTTAGCTTGTTGGATACTAGAATCACTTGTTAAACATCTAGAAATCGTGACCAGAAGGGTGTTTACGGCCAAGGCAATCTCCCTTGGCCGTAAACTCTATTTAAGTGGTGCAAAGGTACCACAACACCCTCCTAAGCCTAGAAACACTGCCTATAACACTTCCAAGATGATTATAGGACCTTAAACACAAGAAATGGTACAAGACATCATGAGTTTACGGCCGTAAACACCATGAGCCATAAACCCATGGGCAGTAAACACCATGGGCCGTAAACCCATGGGCAGTAAACACCATGGGCCGTAAACTCATGGGGGTTTACACTTGGGCCATAAACTCCAATGTGAGGCCCTACAACCCTTAGATGCAACCCCTTTGTACTTCTATCACTTGAATCAAAGTGTTTTCCTTGTCCTACGATGTCTTTACTAGTTTAATTAGTTGTTTAATCACTAATTAGATACATATATGTGTGATTATATGTTAAATAGGATCCGTGTGTGCTCAAGTCCTCACTTGACACTTAGCATCCTACCCCACAATTCCATCCAAACCACTCACTACAGGTGAGTTCATACCCCTTAATCAACCTTTGAAATGATTTTAAATGTTTTATGGGGGGAATACAAGTTGAAAAACTCTAGTTATTATATTAATCACGTGTGATTGATAACTAGAACAAACAGAAAGATTTTCTATTACTTTCAATTTGTTATCAAACTTATGGATTTCAAACACTTCAAAACATTTTAAACTCTTTTATATGCTAAATCCTTTATAAAACTCTTTTTACGCGGAACAAACATACAAAACATTGGTGCCTTGGTAGAAGGCCACATTTAGTAGAAAATATAGGATTTTCTAGGAGATACTATTACTCACTACAAACATTTACATTGAGAACTTACAAACATGTTCTTCAAACTTACAAGCGTTTTCATACAAACAATGACACTAAATACTTATGACCTCAGCAGCTTTAATGCTGATAAACTCTTTCAAAATAACTTGTATTCTCAGGTCATCAGTGGACAGGTACTTGCTGGATTTTTGAGAAGATGGAGCACATTCAAGTCTCATCTCTTATTTTGATTCATATTTTTGGTGTCTTATAAACTATACAGAACACACCTCTATTAAAATTATTCTATTAATGCAATGGATGTTGTTGCTTGTTTACTATTATGCATTGTTATGATACTGTACATGACGTCCTCTGCCCTAGAACGTTTCTGCCATTCCGGTTTTGGGGTGTGACAGATTGATATCAGAGTATTGTTTATAGTGAATCAAGTATATCAACCCATAAAAGATATACGAACTACAAATGCATCGGGATTAAAATACTCTGACCAAGAGTTTTTACTGTTAAATAATAAAATATTTAACCAAAGTATACCTACCTGCATTCATACTAAAATCAGTGTCACTAGAGCATAACAAAAGTATTACGATTGTTGAACAACACAATTAGGCTTAGAGACATATAGTCAAACCTGGGAGGATATAGCCTGATCAACTATATTTTCCGAGGAGTGACTAACATGTGCCTAAGAATGGTTGTGGTGTTGCAACAAGTCTAAAAACTTACCAATACCACTACAACGAGATCATTAGAACAAAACCTAAACCTAGAATACTATAGGATTATTTTGTGTTACTTATTTGCTAAGTGGATACGCTAAAGTTACATGTGACTAAGGTGTTATAGACTTAGAATCTGTGACCTTTGCTTTACTTCCTGTTCCATGTTTGGTTGTGGATTTAGAGTTAGGGTCACTTATTCGAAGGTCTATCCTGTCTTAGTTGCATATGACTGGTATGCACTACACAAATGTTGGAGTAACTAGTAAGGATCATCTTATAATAATCATAATTAGTATGTCTATTAACTATTCTTTTCCCCCTTTTCTCGCATAGATAACATGGCTGGCTTCCATCTCCCCGGTGATCCGTATTTTCCCAACCAAGGCAATGGTGGGTGGCTCGATGATGAGCCAGAAGAGGATCATCCAATCCCTTTGGATGATCACCTCGCAGAAGGTTTTTTGGATGGTTCTTACTCCGAACCAGAGGTCAACAACTTACCCCAAGAGGCTCCAGTCCCAAACCTCAACCCCCGACCGGCATTTCAAGGCCCCACACCCTTGTGGGCAACAAACTTGAACAGTTGCAGCGATGAACAGGGTCAACCATTACCCTTTAATGGAGACCAAAGCTTTTACAATATAAGCGAGGGAGGCTCATGTAACGCCCCATTTATTTAAATAAATTAATAAATGTAAGTCCCAGACTAATTTATGAAGAATTTAGAAGTTGGAGGTTAAAAGTGTAAAATCTGGATTAGTTTTGTAAGTAATTATGAAGGCAGGGAGTAAATGGTAATTTATGGGACTTCATTTGAAGAGATTATGGAAGATAGGGGGCTGTTTGGTAATTTTTGTACCTAAAATGTAAAGGATTTAATGCTGAGGGTTCATTTGGTAATAATGGGATTGAATTTGAAAGAAAAGGGAAGGGGGAGGGACTGATATTGTTATTATGGCATAATGTTTTGACGGATCGAGTATATAGCTTAATGTAACCCTAACCCTAGGAATGAGAGTTGCAGCTGTCACCTTACCATCCAGCCCCCCCCCCCTCTCCTCCGATCTACGGTGCCATTTCCCTTTGCTGTTCAAGTTGCAACCATCTTCGATGAGGTCGCCACTCGCCGAAGACCGCCAACAACCACCAGCCATCACCTTCTTCGTTGTTGTTCCGATCGGACGAAGCCACCCTCGCCATTGAACGCCACCTCAACGCTGCTGTCGGACGGAGATGGCATGGGCAGTCGGGAGAGTCACCGAGACCCACGAAGGAGGCTGTGAACGACTATGTTGGAGCATGATCGGCGGGACCTCCACTCTTCTCCTTATTTTCCCCTTCGTTCGCTGCCATGAATGGGGTCTCACCCACCACCGCCATCACCGCCGATGACATTGCTGATGCTGTTTCCGTTGAAGTCAGTTCGTTCCCGGTCATGGGTTGTATCCTCGTGTGTTGTGTCGCTGCTTTACAGAGAACCAACAAGAGAACCGCCACTACCTCACGGTGGAGGCTGTCACCGCAAGAAGTCGCCGCTGTCGTCGCCTTGTGTCACCACTGCCACCGTACGCCGCCAGGAGGGTGGTTGGCTTCCTTTTTTCCGAGCAAAGAAGTGAAGACGTGCGTATTTCAGTTAGTGTGGAGGGTGGTGGCTGCTGCCAAGCGCCACCGCCGGCCACCATGGTGTGGTTGTGTGTGTGTGTTAGTTAGTGTGTGTTAATGAGTGTGTGTGTGTGTGTGTGTGTTATTTTGGATAAAACCTTGTAACTGTAATTAGTATTGGATAATAAAAATAAAAATAACCACCACCGTAAGGTGGTGGCCGCCGCCGTGAGCCGCCATTGGCCACCACTACCCGAGGTGGTAGTGGGTGGTGCCCCACTAGCAAAACCCTAATGGACCTAGCAAAATCCTAATGGGCTTAAGGATTTGTTTTGGGCCTATTGGGCCATGTTTGGGTGAAAACCCTAATTAGGGTTTAGAAAACCCTAATTGTGAGTAGTTGGGCCTTGGACTTATTGGACCCACTTTTGGGCTATTAAGATTGGATTGTGTATTCAGCCCAATTTTCTCCATATCATTTATCTAGTAGAGTAAACGACTTAATGGATTAAGTCCTTAATGGGTTAAGTAAGAAACACTTAACCCTAATCATCATTTTATGTGAAACCTTAATTTCACTTGGGCTTTGTGTTGGGTAATCCAAGAACAAGCAAATGGACTAGAGTAATTAGTTGGGCTTTAGGATAAGGCCCATATGAAAGATTGGGCCTAATTTGGAAAATTGGGCCATAGTTGGGGCCTAGATCGTTGTATTGATATTGGGCCCCTAGAATGAGACATGTTGGACTGGACTGATCAATTGGGCCTTAAGGGAAGTCCATGTAGAGGTTTGGGCCCAATTTAGAAAATTAGGCCATATGTTGGGCTTTGATCCCTAGTTGACTTTGGGCCTATGGATTGGGCCTTGGGCTTGGGTAAGCCAAGCTAGGGGTAATATTGTAATTATCCAAAGTATGCATTTATAGTTATGTGTTAGACCCCAATTAGTAATTGGGTGTTATTTTGGTGTTGACAGTTCGGGAATCTGTCATCCAGCAGCTGGGGTTGAGTATGCGGGACTTCAGTAGTGTGGGATTGTGTCTACGGGGCTTCAGCAGTGTGAGGTGAGTTTTCCTTCTAGTAGGAACGGGTCTACGGCCACAATGCCGGCCCGTTTAGTTAGCAGTAGTTCCGGATTTTGGTCTGATTCAGTAGTTTAGTGTGCTTGATGTCTTCGTGACACAAGCATGTATTGGTGTTATGTGTTCTGGACTTCGGTCCGATGCAGTTTGTAGTATATGTGTTTATGCTAGTAGTTATGATTATGCTATGCTATGTTCAGTCAGTTCCAGACTTCGGTCCGATGCAGAGGGCAAGGCCCTGGTTAGTTCCGGACTTCGGTCCGATGTAGTTTCCGGACTTCGGTCCGATGCAGAGGGCAAGGCCCTGGTTAGTTCCGGACATCGGTCCGATGCAGTTTCCGGACTCTGGTCCGATGCAGTTTCCGGACTTCGGTCCGATGCAGAGGGCAAGGCCCTGGTTAGTTCCGGACTTCGATCCGATGCAGTGGGCAAGGCCCAGTAGTTGCTTTATATGTTATGGTATGGTATGTGGTAGTTTGGGGGAGCTCACTAAGCTTCATGCTTACAGTTTTAGTTTTGGTTTCAGGTACTCAGTTTTCAAAAGAGGAGCTCGGAAAGATTGCAGTGCACACACCATTTGTTCAGCCTGGGATGTTTATACTCTCATATACATGACAGTTGTTATATTATTCTGAGATACATTGTTGTGATTTTTCTATGACGTATGATGACTATGGTTTAATTACTGATTTAAAACGAAATTTTCAGACTGTATTTCTGGGATGTTACAAGTTGGTATCAGAGCCTTGGTTTGAGGGATTCGGGGGCATTCCCGAGTGTGTCTGAACTAAAACTAAGGAAGTGGTATAAAGTTTCAAAAGAAAAGAGTTTTAGAAAAGCAAACAGAAACTTAAAAAGAAAAGAGGTTTAGAAAAGCAAAAAGAATTTTTAGAAAGAAAAAAACTTTGAAAAGAGAGAAAGGGTGTGGTGCATGCAATCAGCCGAGCTCAAGTAAGTACTCCCAAATTACCCATACAAGTTTATGTTATGATATGAGTATCAACTTTATGAGAATTGCATGCTAGATTAGGACTAAGGATCTAGGAAGGATGCCTTATGTGCCTATTGTATGTGTTTCAGCTTTATGAGAACTGCATGCTAGTTTAGGGCTAAGGATCTAGGAAGGATGCCTTATGTGCCTGTTATACATGTACCAGCTTATTGAGATCTGCATGCTAGTACAGATTAGTCAGTATGATAGCGGGAGTAGTATATGCTTGATTATGTGTACTCAATGCCCGAATGCTGCTTGCTTTGTGCTCTTAGGAGTTCTAGTTGTCTTTCACTAACTAGTAAACGAATATGTTAAGTTACATATTGCAAGGACTAAATAATTTCAGAAGGTTAGGTCTAACTCTATTTCACAGCTCTTGTTTGAGTCCAACCGTTGTAAGGTAGGATCTCTCATTCGAAGAATTATCTAGTCTGAGTAATATGTAATAGTATTCGCGAGCTAGTTATGGGAAGAAAGCAGGGACTTCTTATGCAGCTAATGGCGGAGAGTGGGTTGGTGATTACCCTAGGGCAAGCCTAGGATGAGATTAGCATGAGATCAGCAGTAGTAGTAGAAGGGACTTGGTGGAGTCGAGGCAGTACTTGAGGAAAGTACGGATAGATGTGGAAGGTAGTATGGGCCCGTACTACTGAAAGCAGAGGATCCGTACTCAAATCAAGGAAGGCTGGGATGAACCCAGGGAACTTGTAGTGTGTGAGATCCCTCGAGTTTGGATGAGTATTGTGGTGTTAGTGATGGTATATTACCGAGTATAGTGACGCTACGTGGTAGACCAGATGGTAGTTTTGGTGTCGACGAGGGATCAGGATTGGACTCTGGGGTCGGGCAGATTGATGATCAGATGAGGGAGTTCATTCCATCTGAGAATTACATGCAGTATCATTGACCAGACTCCTGTGATCCTCAGTGTGATCAAGGAGGGCATTATAGAGATTTGTGATGAGAGGCTGAGTGCATTATGCACTGAGATAACAGTCATGATAGAGACTCGTACGTTGATGTTTCGGGAATTCAGAGTTTGTGAGGCTTTAGATTGTCATGGGAGTTAGGGATCCCATTGTTAGCAGCAGATGGTTGGCAGATGTCACCAACACTTTTCGTACCAGACGTTGTCTCGAAAGGAGACAAGATCTGACTTACTTCCTGTCCCCTGAGGGATAGATCACAAGATTGATAGGAAGAAGTTGGTAGTGAGTTGAGTGATGATGCGGTTAATGCTATGTCATGGGATAACTTTTAGACCAGATTCTGGGCAGAGTGTGCCCAGGTAATTGAGGCGCAGCAGTTGGCGCAAGAGTTGTTAGATCTCCACCAGAAGACTGAGACTGTGGCAGAGTTCACTGCCAAGTCTCGGGAAGAGCTTATATGGTACCGCAATATGCAGCAGATGAGGAAATGAACAAGGTAAGTTATCAGAACATACTGTAGAATGATAGCAGGGAGATCATGAGTATCTCGGGGTGCAAGACCCTGAATGATATGACTTTTGGAGCTTGAGAACGGGATATGGACTTGGAGCACATTGGTAAGAGGGAACCAGATCAGTTGCTTATAGTGAGGGGTCTCGGGAGGAGACCGTAGATTTGAGATTAGCTTCTGAGAGGCCAGCAGGGTCAGATTCGGTGCAGCACTTGCGGGAAACTTTACAAGGGAGCCTTTCGTTTCAAGGGTTTAAGTAAGTGTAACCCTGAGTTATCCTCGGTTTGTGTCTAAATTATATTTTCAAGAGATGTCATATGCCAATTGCATGCCAAGAAGCATTAGCGAATTGTGATAGAGCAATTCCCCAGATTACGGGATTGGGAAAGTACAACGTCATCTTGGTTTATTCCAAGACTAAGGAGC
Organism: Lactuca virosa; assembly: GCF_052849685.1. Lineage (NCBI taxonomy): Eukaryota > Viridiplantae > Streptophyta > Magnoliopsida > Asterales > Asteraceae > Lactuca > Lactuca virosa. The sequence continues at coordinate 274,230,922 of NC_136434.1, read as the reverse complement.
AGCATGAGAAGCACCTGAGGGAGGTGCTAGAGACTTTGAGGAGGGAGAGAATTTTCGCAAGGTTCTTCAATTGTGAGTTCTGGTTGCGCGGGGTGCAATTTTCTTGGGCACCTTGTCAATCAGAAGGATATTCTAGTCGATCCGGCCAAGTTAGAGGCCGTGATGCAGTGGGAGATTCCGAGGTCTCCAATTGAGATTCGGAGCTTCCTGGGTCTAGCTGGTTATTACCGGAGATTTATTTGGATTTTTAGAAGTTGTGTGATCTTTTGGATTAGCTGGTGTTGAAACCCTAGCAATGGTAAGTATGGTTTTCAGCAGATTGGGCAAAGAATAGTAAGAAGGATTGAGAATCCTTCCAGTATTGTGTGTCGTAAGACGTTAGTTGAATCAAAGTGGGGGAGAATCATCCAAGGATTCAAAGGTAGGAGCAGTTTTGAAACTGGGATAAGTTTCGCATATTTATTTGGAAGGAAGAAAGCCAAAGCGGCTGTATGGTTTGAGGATAGTGTGAGACGGAAGTTCGGAAAGAAACTTGCCAATAAGGAGATCGTGTTCCCGTAATGTTTGCTAGCAAGCCGTAGGGAATCAGGTTAGGGATTCCAGTCAGGACATGAGTTCAGCTGAGTGCGGTTCAAGCGCGTGTTTGATCTAGTATGGAGAGTGTTGTAAGTCTACGGGTGTAGCCGTAGCATTCACTAACAGCCAGATAGTGTTAGAGTGTTGTAAGTCTGCGGGTGTAGCCATAGCATTCACTAGCAGCCAGATAGTGTTAGAGTGTTGTAAGTCTGCGGGTGTAGCCGTAGCATTCACTAGTAGCCAGATAGTGTTAGAGTGTTGTAATTCTGCGGGTGTAGCCGTAGCATTCACTAGCAGCCCAATAGTGTTAGAGTGTTGTAAGTCTACGGGTGCAGCTGTAGTGTTCACTAGCAGCCAGATAGTATTAGAGTGTCGTAAGTCTACGTGAGTAGCCGTAGCATTCACTAGCAGCCAGATAGTGATGGAGTGTTGAAAGTCTGCGGGTGTAGCCGTAGCATTCACTAGGTTGGTAGATAGCGTGAGTGTGTTGTTAGGACGCGGAAAGAACAGTAGTACCCACCAGTTCGGGTGTAGCAGTGAGGAGATGGAAATCCACAGATTGGATTTCGGAATTACCCAGACGGGTTAGACCTGGTTAAGCCAGTGATAAGATTGTAGAAGCGCCACTACAGAGAAGAGAGCAAGGAAGCAGTGGACTGCTTAAGGCCATTTATGACATAAGGCTACCAATGGTCATGTAGCAATCACTTTTAGCTTTGGGTTTGGTGACGTCAGGATTCGACGCATGGAACCAATCAGTTAGATCAGAAGGCCGTTAGGGCCACATTAACAAGATAACTAGTAGCAGCTAGATCCATAGAAGGATTTCATTCAAAAGTCGCGCGAGGCGGCTAAGCAGGGAGTCCTTTGGCTCCCCAGTTGGGCTGGAGCCCGATATTTCAGATGATTGGCGGAAAATTGAGACCAGGTACGTCTCGGTAGATGTTGGGAAGCAGCCATGTGGCAGCATACAGTTCCAGGCAGTTCAGTGTTTCGGGCAGTTCAGTGTTCAGACAGTTCAGTGTTTCGGGCAGTTCAGTGTTCAGACAGTTCATTGTTTCGGGCAGTTCAGTGTTCAGGAAGTTCAGTGTTTCAGACAGTCAGTGTTTCAGGCAGTTCAGTGTTTTCAGGCAGATCAGGGATTCAGACAGTTTTGGGTCTCCAACAGTAATGGTATTTGAGGATCTCATGTATGATAAGCATAATAGATTGTTGAGTAATTCTTAGTCACCCACCACGGGGTTCATCTATAATGATTCAGTATGAGTGGTCTGTTTGGGATTCAGATCATCTAGAGATAGCAAATTTCAGATAGAGTACACGTAATCTTGTTGCGAGGAATTTGTTCACCTGAGGGTTTTAGGGCTTTGCGAAGATTGGTCATGGCTACCCTAGTAGGGCTAGGGTGTGCCCAGGATGGTGACCATTTTACTAGAGTAGGTTGGCATGTAAGAGATGGTAAGGAATGATTTCGAGGACGAAATCTAATTTAAGTGGGGGAGAGTTGTAACGCCCCGTTTATTTAAATAAATTAATAAATGTAAGTCCAAGATTAATTTGTGAAGAATTTAGAAGTTGGAGGTTAAAAGTGTAAAATCTGGATTTGTTTTGTAAGTATTTATGAAGGCAGAGAGTAAATGGTAATTTATGGGACTTCATTTGAAGAGATTATGGAAGATAGGGGGTTGTTTGGTAAATTTCGTACCTAAAATGTAAAGGATTTAATGCTGAGGGTTCATTTGGTAATAATGGGATTGAATTTGAAAGAAAAGGGAAGGGGAGGGACTGATATTGTTATTATGGCATAATGTTTTGAGGGATCGGGTATATAGCTTAATGTAACCCTAACCCTAGGAATGAGAGTTGCAGCCCTCACCTTACCATCCAGCCGCCCCCCCCCTTCTCCTCTGATCTCCGGTGCCATTTCCCTTTGCTTTTCAAGTTGCAACCATCTTCGATGAGGTCGCCAATCGCCGGAGACCGCCAACAACCACCAGCCATCACCTTCTTCGCTGTTGTTCCGATCGGACGAAGCCACCCTCGCCATTGAATGCCACCTCAACGCTGCTGTCGGACGGAGATGGCATGGGCAGTTGGGAGAGTCACCGAGACCCACGAAGGAGTCTGTGAACGACTATGTTGGAGCATGATCGGGTGGACCTCCACTCTTCTCCTTATTTTCCCCTTCGTTCGCTGCCATGAAGGGGGTCTCACCCACCACCGCCATCACCGCCGATGACATTGTTGCTGCTGTTTCCGTTGAAGTCAGTTCGTTCCCAGTCATGGGTTGTATCCTCGTGTGTTGTGTCGCTGCTTTACGGAGAACCAACAAGAGAACCGCCACTACCTCACGGTGGTGGCTGTCACCGCAAGAAGTCGCCGCGGCCGTCGCCTTGTGTCACCACCGCCACCGTACGCCGCCAGGAGGGTGGTTGGCTTCCTTTATTCCGAGCAAAGAATTGAAGACGTGCGTATTTCAGTTAGTGTGTATGGGTGTGTATAGCTGGAGTTCCCGAAAACGGCATCACCACCACCATAGGGTGGTGGCTGCCGCCAAGCGCCACCGCTGGCCACCATGGTGTGGCTGTGTGTGTGTGTGTTATTTTGGATAAAACCTTGTAACTGTAATTAGTATTGGATAATAAAAATAAAAATAACCACCACCGTAGGGTGGTGGCCGCCGCCGTGAGCCGCCATTGGCTACCACTACCCGAGGTGGTAGTGGGTGGTGCCCCACTAGCAAAACCCTAATGGACCTAGCAAAACCCTAATGGGCTTAAGGATTTGTTTTGGGCCTATTGGGCCATGTTTGGGTGAAAACCCTAATTAGGGTTTTGAAAACCCTAATTGTGAGTAGTTGGGCCTTGGACTTATTGGACCCACTTTTGGGCTATTGAGATTGGATTATGTATTAAGCCTAATTTTCTCCATATCATTTATCTTGTAGAGTAAAGGACTTAATGGATTAAGTCCTTAATGGGTTAAGTAAGAAACACTTAACCCTAATCATCATTTTATGTGAAACCCTAATTTCACTTGGGCTTTGTGTTGGGCCATCCAAGAACAAGCAAATGGACTAGAGTAATTAGTTGGGCTTTAGGATAAGCTCCATATGAAGGATTTGGGCAAATTTGGAAAATTGGGCCATAGTTGGGGCCTAGATGGTTGTATTGATATTAGGCCCCTAGAATGAGACATGTTGGACTTGACTGATTAATTGGGCCTTAAGGGAAGTCCATGTAGAGGTTTGGGCCCAATTTGGAAAATTGGGCCATATGTTGGGCTTTGATCCCTAGTTGACTTTGGGCCTATGGATTAGGCCTTGGGCTTGGGTAAGCCAAGCTAGGGGTAATATAGTAATTATCCAAAGTATGCATTTATAGTTATGTGTTAGACCCCAATTAGTAATTGGGTGTTATTTTGGTGTTGAAAGTTCGGGAATCTGTCATCCAGCAGCTGGGGTTGAGTCTGCGGGACTTCAGCAGTGTGGGATTTTGTCTATGGGACTTCAGCAGTGTGAGGTGAGTTTTCCTTCTAGGAGGAACGGGTCTACGACCACAATGCTGGCCCGTTTATTTAGCAGTAGTTCCGGATTTTGGTCTGATGCAGTAGTTCAGTGTGCTTCATGTCTTCGTCACACAAGCATGTATTGGTGTTATGTGTTCCAGACTTCGGTCCGATGCAGTTTGCAGTATATGTGTTTATGCTAATAGTTATGACTATGCTATGCTATGTTCAGTCAGTTCCGGACTTCGGTCCGATGTAGAGGGCAAGGCCCTGATTAGTTCCGGACTTCGGTCCGATGCAGAGGGCAAGGCCCTGGTTAGTTCCAGACTTCGGTCCGATGCAGTTTCCAGACTCCGGTCCGATGCAGTTTCCGGACCTCGGTCTGATGCAGTGAGCAAGTCCCAGTAGTTGCTTTATATGTTATGGTATTGTATGTGGTAGTTTGGGGGAGCTCACTAAGCTTCATGCTTACAGTTTCAGTTTTGGTTTCAGGTACTTAGTTTTCAAAAGAGGAGCTCGGAAAGATTGCAATGCACACACCATTTGTTCAGCCTGGGATGTTTATACTCTCATATACATGACAGTTGTTATATTATTCTGAGATGCATTGTTGTGATTTTTCTATGACGTATGATGACTATGGTTTTATTACTGATTTAAAACGAAAATTTCAGACTGTATTTTTGGGATGTTACAGCTCAGCTGACCGAGTCCTACCCATTATGGTCCGTAGGATTGCTCGGAATGTCGAGCAAGGTCGTGCAACCATCGACCGAGTGATGGAAGTTGACGCCAACTCTGGCATTAACACAGTCCGCATTCGCCAACTCGAAGAGGCTATGGAAAGGACTAGGAGAACCAATGAGGCTCTGCAGCAACATCTAACGGCATCCCGAGCTGAAGTCATAGAACTCCGAGTGCGTCAGAGGGCGCATGAGCGACATCTTCAAGAAGTTTTACGTCAGCTGGCAGATCTGAGGGTTCACCCGAGGAATACCCGTCGCCGGTAGAAGATGTCGACTCATCTTTTCTTTTGGGATAAGGAATAGCCTTTCTTTACTGTGCTCTATGAAGCACTTGTCTGTAAAATATTCCTATCTTTCAAGTGCTTTAACTAGGATTTCTAAGTTGTCAACATTTTCCCTTATGGTTTGATGTAAGAGCTACTGATAGGTCATTTTTCCCGAACTCATTTACATCATTAATACCAGTAATATTGGCAGTTATCTAATCTATTGGAAAGTCTTTACCTTTATGTTTCCTTACTCTATTGTTATGTCTCTATCTGGTAGTTGGACTATGGCGATTTAGTCCATGAAACACTCTCATCATACTTACAATTGATTCTTACTATTATCATCATCTCTATAAACTTCCAGTAAAAGATGCCGCCTCGCAAGCGTCCAACCTGAGGCACACCTGTAAATCAAACTCCACCACCACCACCCCCTCCACAGTTCGATGCGGTGATGTTTCAGGCAGTTGTGACCGCAGCGGTGACCGCAACCATGGCTCAAGTAAATTCTGGTGGTGCTAGTGGGGCTGGAACGGACACCAACTCTAGTCATGGTGAAATCCAACCACGTGCACGGGAGTGTATCTATAAAGACTTCATCAGCTGCAAACGAATGTACTTCAACGGAACTGGAAGGATTATTGCGTTGTCCCAATGGATCGAGAGAACAGAAGCAATCTTTGAGATGTGATCTTGCCCTGAAGGAAGCAAGATAAAGTTCGATGCTTGCACCTTCACAGAAAGGGCCCTGACATGGTGGAATGGCCATGTCAAGCCACTCTCACTGGTAGCAGCTAATGCCATGGGCTGGGAGACATTGAAGGAGCTAATGGCGAAGGAGTACTGCTCGAGGGGCGAAGTTCAAAAACTTGAAGAGGAACTGTGGAATCTCAAGATGAAGGGTTCCGGCATAGTGGTTTATACGGCCAGATTGAGCGACCTGGTGACTCTATGTCCCAACATGGTCCCCACTGAAAGCAAGAAAGTCGAGAGATACATCAGGGGTTTGGTACCCCCGTATCAAGGGAACGTTCTAGCATCGAACCCTGCGACCTTTGGTAGTGCCAAGGAATTGGCCCAAAGCCTTATCGATCACGAGGTTCCTTTTCCTCCAACAACAACTACAACGGCTGCCTCCGCGCCAACCAAAGCAGCAGACAACAAGAGAAAGCATTGGGACCGAAAGAAGGGAAAATCAGCTCAACCCTCTTCTAAGAACCAACAGACTGTGGCTGTCCATGCTGCCACAACTCCTGTTGCCCCTGTACCAGCCAAGCCATATGCAGGGACCCTACCCAAGTGCACCAAGTGCAATTTCCATAATAACGGCCCCTGCCGGGAAATGCACTGCACCAACTGTGACCGGAAGGGCCATACTGTCCGGTTTTGCAGAGCACCACCCAAACCCATCACCCAGGCCCCTGGTGCAGGAGTAAGCCAGGCCTACTACGGGTGTGGCGAGACAGGACACTTCAAAAGAAACTGCCCTAAAGTTGGGAATGCGGGAGGAGCAGGGAGACTACTTGCTATTGGCCATAATGAAGCCGTGGCAGACCTCACAGTAGTCACGGGTACGTTTCTCCTCGATAACTCATATGCATGTATCCTATTCGATAGTGGAGCAGAGAGGAGCTTCGTAAACCAAAAATTTAAACACTTACTTAAACAATCACCGCAAGCACTAAAAGAAACCTTCGTCGTAGAAATGGCCAACGGAAAGATAGAGAGTTCTAACGAGATTTACATAGGTTGTACCCTCATGCTAGATAATTATTCATTCCCAATCGACCTCATACCTGTAGCGATCAAGAGTTTTGATATCATCGTGGGCATGGACTGGTTGAGTCTCCATCGTACCGATATTCTGTGTTTCGAGAAGGCAGTCCGCCTAAACCTACCGAATAACGAGACCTTGTTGGTCTACAGAGACAAACCCAGTACGAGCCTTCGTATCATCTCAAGTATTCAAGCCCAGAAATAGTTGCGTAAGGAATATCATGCATTCCTTGCACACGTTGTCGACATGAGCCGAGAAACAAAAGACCTAAAAGACCTCCCTGTTGTACGCGACTTCCCCGACGTCTTTCCAGAAGAACTACCGGGTTTACCTCCCCAACGTCAAGTCGAATTCAGGATTGACTTAGTTCCAGGGGCTACTCCCGTAGCCAAATCGCCCTATCGTCTAGCACCTGCAGATATGCAAGAACTGTCCGGTCAACTTAACGAGCTGCTCAGCAAGGGCTTTATAAGACCAAGCTTCTCACCCTGGGGAGCTCCGGTCTTGTTCGTCAAGAAGAAAGACGGATCATTCCGTATGTACATCGACTATAGAGAACTCAACAACCTTACAGTCAAGAATCGTGTAGGGTCAAAAATATGGTTTATACTTTGCTTTTCTAGGAAAATGTATTTTTATGTCTACGACCGTAAACAGCTCAGTGTTTACGGCCATATATGTGTATACGGTCAGTGTTTACCGCCGTAAACAGGTTTACGGCCGTAAACCCATTCACGGCCCATGTCTACTATATATAGGGTGAGGAGTGCATAATTGCCATAGACCAGAGGAGCTTAAGTGTGTGTATTTCAAGGTGTTCTAGAGAGAGAAAAAAGAGAGTGTGTGTTAGTGTGTGTGAATCTTGTATCCAGATCTTCATTCATATCAATACATACAAGATTCATCATCTTCTTCTTCTCCTTCTCTTCTATTTTGATCTGGCATCATGCGTTTGATTGGGATTCCGCACCATCAAACGGATCTGATTGATACTCAATCATTTTGGGGACTTATAAGTGGTATCAGAGCTTGGATTGTATCAGTCAATTTTTGTCAGATCTGGAGCTTATTTGATCTTATTTTTGAAAGATTTATTCGTTTTTTAATAGATCTCTGAAAATTAGGGGGGGTTTGTTCTTCGTGTTTTTGATATAAACGAGTTTTTGATCGAGTTTTGGAGCAAAAAGAGGTGAAAAACGATGTTTTTCACGTAATCTGCGAAGAGTTTACGGCCGGATACAATTTACGGTCGCCGGAGTTTACGGGCGGGGGCAGCGGCGTTTACGGCTAGGGTTTCCCGGAGTTTACGGCCGATCCTCGGAGTTTGCGGTCCAGCTCCTCGCCTCGCATCCCAGCAGACGTCCTCGCAAGTGAAGTCTTCGCAGCAGCATCAGCTTCGCAATAAGAAAAAGAAAGGAGGACCGAAGTTGGGGGTGTCGGGGATCGAACCCGGGTCTCCCCCCTAATCAGTCCAGCGCCTTACCAACTGAGCTGCCTTACCACACGATACTTTCCTTCGCAAATTTAATTCAAAAGATCTCTCTGTCGCATCCAGTTTCGCAACTTTGTCATTTTTAGCCCAAACTTCAAAATCTTTTATTTTAAAATTCCATTTTCAACCAAAATTTTTAGTTTTTAAATTTTGACTTTTATTTTTGATTTTTTTCTTAAAATTTTGACTTTGACTTTTAAAGTTTGACCTTTGACTTTAAACTTTGACTTTCTCGTTTAACTTTTAAATTTTCAAATTTAGCTTTTCGGTTTGACTTTTCAAGTTTGACTTTTGAGTTTGACTTTTTAAATTTGACTTTTGAGGTTGACTTTTGAGTTTTTAGTCAAAGGGCATATTTAAAAAATAATAATAATAATAATAATAATAAAATGAGTTCTTCAAACGTTCCAGTCAATGAAGTTTCATGTACTCCATCTTGTGAAACTACGATTAAATTTCTTCGGGAACAAATTGATTTATTAAAAAGAGAAGTTGAGGACCTGAGATATGAAGGATATCAACTCAGGAAAGGACAGAAACCCCTAAAGGCCCAGTTAGAGACAAAAATAAAGGACTTTAAGAGAATTCAGACAAAATATAGTGAAAAATGTGAACTTTATGATTATATCAAGAGACAGAATGATGAGTTAATTACTGAGCTTGATACATTAAAGAGACAATTTGAAACTGCAAAATTTGATTTTAAAAGGTTTGATGTATCAAGCGAGGCAGTTTCCAACATGATTGACCATTGCCTACAGTTCAAACGAAACCAGCAAAAGGCTTTAGGATACGATAATGTAGCTCCTCCTTTTAATCACACATATCAGTATCAACCTTTGTCTAAAGAGGAGATTACCAACGAACCATTCATGGTTTATGGCAAGCCATCCGGTTTTGTTTCAGGAGGATTTATTAATGTTGAAAGTTCTAACCCTTCTACTTCCCCTGTAGAGCAATCCTTAGATCAGTCAAAGCACGACGCTGAAGCATCTGTTTCTGATAACAAAACTGAGTCTGAACCTGATGTTTCTGTTTCGAATGAAAACTCTATTGTTTCTGATGTTAAAATTGATGTTACATCTTGTGATGCTTCTGCATCGGATCATGTTGAGTTAAATTTTTTTGACATATTTGATGATTTGTTTGAAAATACTGATGTTCCTATTTCTAGCACATCTACTTCATGTGCAGGTAAAGTAGTAAAGGATGAGGATAAGGAGAACATAACTAATTCTAGTTTTGCAAATTCTGATGATTCTGTGTCAAAGACTGATAACTCAAATTTCTTTGATGTGTTTGATTTTTTGTTTGACAATTCTGATGTTCCTGATTCAAGCACATCCACTTCACCTCCACCCTCACCAGTCACACAACCTGCTGTTGGTAAATACAGGCCACCAAAACAAGCAAATCAGAGTGCCTGTTGCAAGTGTGCTTGTGGGAACAACAAGCGACAAGGCAAGGATACGCCACCAAGGGCAGGAAGAAACAACTTCACAGTGAAGAAAAAGACATGTTTTCACTGTGGAACACCTGGACACATTGCCAGAAATTGTCCTAATCGCGCATACGTTCCCTACTATGCACAAGGCTGGCAGAACGCGCCAAGAGGGAGATAATTCAAAAGCAACCCCTCAAGGTCACATTCAGACCATGGTGACTGGAACGCGCAGAAGGCCAAGAATCAAACCCACAAGGCCAAGAATCCGCATCCCAAGGGCAAGAAGGGAATGTCGGCCAAGAAGCCCAATCCAAGAGATGCTACAGTGAAACAAAGACCGGCTAGGTCAAAGTCATCTCAACGGCCGACAACAAGATCAAAAGCAAGTACTGAGCCACCCATCAGATCGAAAAAGAAATGGGTTAAATCCAACTACAAATGGGTTCCAAAGGCTCACTCTCCCAAATCATCTAATGATTCTAATATTTCTACATCTTCTATTTGTGATAAACAGGATATGTCATGGGAGAGGGTAACTTGCAAGGATGACAAAGGTCAACCCAGTTTCAAAATGGACTGGGTTCCAAAGACCAACTAATCTCACTCTGTGTCGGAGCAGCTATGGAGTCATATCATCAGACTTCGGTTTGTTGGTAGTGGCTGTTCCAGGCACATGATAGGGGACATCTCTCAACTGTACAACATTCAGATCTTTGTTTGAGAGTATATGTCCTTTTGCGAGAAAGGAAGAAAAGAAGGGATCACACATGGGGTTAGTGCTTAATGACATGAAAAATTTTCAGATTTGTTCTGAGTTTATGCGTGCTGCTCTCAGACCTTCTGGATGCAAATTCAATCAGTGAATTACGGTTTGCGTTTTCTTCTCTATACTCCTGAGTTTATCTTACTCTGATTCGTTTTAAAGACAACTTTTCATTTTCTTATAGTTTTTTGTTAGTAGGTATTGTTTGGGAAGTGATATGAAGTCTAGTGCTAAAGGGCAATATGCAATTCGTGTAATACACTAAAGCCGAATTGTCTAGACTCTGTATTAAATGTGCTGGTAGGCACAAAGGAATTCAAATGGACTAGACATTGATTGACCATGAAAGGACTACACAATATAGACTTAGATAGTTTCATTTGGACTGACCATACGACGCTCGGGTAGATTGAGCAGTGAGATAAACATGGGAACCTGCGAGATACACTAAAAGTCAATTATCTAGAACTGTGGCTTAACTTTTCCTTGATGTACGGACTTATGTCCTTAATTCTGTTATTGATAGGGCAATTGGGGGTTCTGATAAAGTAGGTCTGTAGGAAATTATTTTCTTGCTTTCTATCTGTCAGTCATATGTTGCTTCCTTTGCGTGATTGGAACATATCTGACCTGGATTGCAACATATGCAACTCTAATTCTACGCACCTCCTTATCCATGAAATTATTTCTATCTGTTAGCCATATGTTGTCCCCTCTGCGTGATCGGAAGATCCGACCTGGGACACAGCATATGCAACATTCTACCTCTCAATCCCTCTATCTATGTTAGTCATATGTTGTTCCCTCTGTGTGATTGGAAGACATCCGACCTAGGATACAACATATGCACTTCTATATCTAACTTCTTTCTTAATGATTGAATACTCACCTAAAGTAAGGAGTTCTTTGGAAGTTCTTGATTACCGGGGTATATCGGGAAGTGGGGAACACGTTCTAGTGCAACTAAAATTGAACCATTTAATAGGTTGTCTGTAGATCTTGCTGCTTAATTTAAGTTGACAACAATATCCTTGGTCATCGTCAGCTAAATGTCAATTTAGGAATATATATCACAATGACTTGTCACCTATAATATGTCCAAATTGTCAACATCCTTTGTGTTTAAGCGGACCACTATACCGGTGATTGACCAGATGTAGACATGCAGGCATATGCTGATAAACGATATTGGATTGCTTGACAACTTTGATCCCAAATATTTTTGTTTTTGTTAAATTTGTTCATAGTTTTCCTCTATGCACAAATTTAGGGGGAGAATTAAAAAAAAAACAAAAATTCAAAAATCAAACAAAAATCAGAAAATTAAAAAAATCCGAAAATAGTGTTATTTATGTTTTATTTCTTTTTCAGAAAATATGAAAAATCCAAAAAAAAATATTGTGTGCTAAGTTTTCTTTTAGTTTTGTTTTGTCTTGAAAGGTGAATTCAGGTGAAGATGAAACTCATGGAGTTTGTGTCGAAGATTTCTGAGCCAAGGCTTCATCCGTGAGCATCGAAGAATTCTCATTCGAAGGAGCAAGAAATGAAGATTATTTTTCAACATTCAATCCTTCAACCCCAGAACCAAGGTGACGCTGACTTGAAGATTATGTGACAGATTGCATTGAAGCCTCCTCAATCAATTTGCTGCTATCTTGTACCTGTTGAAGTGATCCAGAAGATTAGTTCTCTCTGATGTTCTCTCTGAAGATTCTCAAGCTGAAAGCGCTATCTTTCAGAATCTTTTCAAGAAGCCTCCTCACCCAATGTGCGTTCAATGTCAAATTCTGAAGAAATGCCCAACTGCTCAAGATGAAGTCATTCATTGAAGATTCATCAAGTTCATCTTGAAGTTGTGAAGAATTTGAAGATTAATGCTGAAGCAAAGCTCCCAATGAAGATTATCAAGAAATGCCAGCTACTTTTTAGGAGGAGCTTGTGTTGGATTAATGTCTAAGTCCATAACTATATTTGGTATGTACTTGACCCGACCCGGCATGGTCCATTTGGGGTGCACTTCACCGGCACAATTTATATGGATAGTCTTTTGAGAATAGTATATTTATGATTTATATTAATATATTATAAGTTCTAATATATTAATATGGAATCATATTATTTAATTAGTATTGATCAAGAATTAATTTAGAATTAATTAAGTGATCAAAAAGAACTAATTAAATATGGACTCTTATATATATGCAATGGGCTAAGTTCATTTAGGTTGGGCTAAGCTTTCATGGATGGTCCATGGAGCTTTTAACCCATGGAGCCTATGTAAATGAAAGGTCATGGGTATTAGGGTTTACATGGATGTAACCCTAATCCTCCATAATATATAAAGGGGTCTTTGGCTCACAAAATTGGTACAAGTGTGTGAAAATAAGAGTGGGCCAATTTTAGTGTGCATACATATTCTCTCAAGTTCTTCCAAGGTGTTTTGGTGATTTGTGATTCCATTTGAGGCTTCCACACTATTGGGGCTAAGCTCTTAAAGCTTGAAGACATCAAGCTACATCAAAAGGTATGTCATCTAACTAGAACTTTGTAGTATAGGTGCTTCATAATATGCTAGTTAGGATGAAACCTTGGAATAATTAATATTTGCATGTATAATAGAGAAAACATAGATCCAAGGTTTATAGGGTTGCATGTACACCATAGGAGTGTTAGAATGCTCAAAACGCAACAGTGGTATCAGAGCCATGGGTTGTTTTCTGTTATATTGATGCAAATGTTTTATTTTTAAGTTGAAAAAAAAGGAAAAAAAAACATGATGTTTGTCAAATTTTAAGATAATTACTTGTTTTGTGAAAAACGAATTATTTGTAAAATTTGAATTATTTGTTATATGAGTTGAATTAGGTCAAATTTAGTAAAAGATAAAATGATATGATTATTTTATTAGTTTTAAAAGTTTGATCTAAATGTTTTAAGGAGTTACATATTTTGTCATAAAATTTTGGAGCTCAAAAGTTTTTTTTTAAAGTTGTGATCTTAAGGGTTTTTGAAACTTCCATAAGTTATGGATATGAAAGTTTTTTTTTAAAAAAAAAAATTTTGATTCAAAGTTTTTATGGAGTTACAAAATTTGGTGTTAATGTTTTAAAGAATTCCATAACTTGCTCTTAAGTTATGGAACATGGAAAGTTTCATCATAAAACACCATTAATTCCATAAGTTATGGAATCCAAAGGTTTTTAAGAATTACAAAACTTGCCCTCAAGTTTTGGAATTTGAGAAAAGTTTTTTATGAAAAAAAGAATTGAATTCTAAAACTCTTGGGCTCATAACTTAAACAATTAATTAAATGGTTTTAATTTTGAGTTTAATAATTGGAATTATGATGTTTTGTTGAATAGTTCAAATTAACTCTTATGGACTTTATTAATAGTTAAATAAAACGTTTAATTAAAAGAGTATTATTAATCCATAAATATATGGTTTGAGTTTAATTAAATTAAAAGTCTAGTTTAATTAATAGATTAAACTACCAAGTATTTTAAATGTCTAAAATACACTCTTATACTATTATAATATTAAATGTTTAATATATTATATGTATAAGAGCAAGTCGTCTTACCATTAGTAGGCCTCATTCACGAAGCCGGTCTATAAGGGGGGTATAAGGTCACTGCCTATAAAATGGTAGTTTAATGGGTGTCCACTCTCACTCACCGCTTCCTTGACCGGTGGAGGGTCGTTAGCCGAACAGGTAGGACAAGGACTATAATTCTCCCTTCATTATAAGTATAATGATAAATACTAAGTAACTAAACACTTATAAATTCCCAATCTTAGTTACTTAGGAAAATATGAATAAGGTGCTAATCCATGAAATTACACTTTGCACTTTGTTTAAGCTGTTAGTGGAGCGTGTGTGGTTAACCGGCACACTAACCTGGACTTAACAAGGTAGGAAAAGGGTAACTTAATGTTTATCATAGTATCGTTGGAGCGTGTGTGGTTAACCGGCACATCGATTGAGGGGTAAATATTAAGGGTACCAAGTATATTTGCATGGTTACTTCACACCATGTTTTGTGATCCTCGACATCCCAGTCACAAAACCTGAAGGGCACACTCGAGATTGAAACATGCCATTGAAAAGTTCAATGAATCTCAAAAGAATCTAGGAGTTTCAAAACCAATTAAAACCTAATAATACATTTAGTTTATCTTGGTGGAAATTGGTGAATCGTCATTCACCTACCTTCAAATATTTTATAGCTTGGATTACGGCATCCCTCTTCCAAGTTATAAAATAGTTTGTTGGGTCCTAGCCTTAATATATCATATTGGGTGTTATATTAAGGACTTAAATCAACTTTACGTGAATTTCTCCCATTGTTGATGTCTGGTTTAGACAACAATGATCTTCCCAAACCAAGCTTTCCTAATGAATATGACTTCCCGAGTTTGGCTCATGGAAGTCATACTTCTCTTCCTCCACCTCCTCCAATTATTCTCCCTAACCCACAAGTTCAAGGTCACTCAAGCCCTAATGGCAAGCAAGGTCTATGTGTGATCACATCTTAGAGATGAAGTCACATATTGACAAGCCGGGAGAGTTGGGTGTCAAAGTCAAGAGAAAGTTGGATGTTCAATCACTTTCTAAGTCACATAGTGAGTTCCTTTGGGACTACTATGAAACAGACTATGACATGAACCTTAATGATCATATCTATTTGCTTGGTGCTGCTGAATCAGCAATGATTTGGAACGATAGTAAAGCAAATTTGATTAGAAGATCAACTTCCCAAAAACTTTATTGACAGTGACAATGGTGACACTGGAAATCCAGAAAAAGCATTCTCTTCCCAATGGAAATGGATTGGCCATAGTCAACCCGGTTGACCAAATGGTAAAGAGAAAGGCTAAGTCTGAGATAGTCCCATTACCAAAGGGTCCATATGTTTATTTTGCCAAAGGAAGGGGCGTTGATTGCAAAGCTGCCAAATTTACCTAAGGATGTTAAAGTCAATAAGTTTGACTCTACATCAGGTAGAGCCCATTATCTAACTCTGTTAAGTTCTATTCTGAGATCCTCATTACATGATGTGACTGGGTCACATGTTGATGTTTTAAGAATCAAAGAATAGAGAGAAATCTTAAACGAAGTATATGCTGATTCTGATCGCGAAGGTGGATTTCGATCGCATCAGAATTTTGAGCAGTTGCTTAAGAAGTTATGATATATTGCTAAGGAATAGATAACAACAATTTTCCATGTGGATTGTAAGGATAAGTTTTTCCGCAAAGTTTTAAAATAAAAGAAAATTGTTTAATTTTATTTATTTGAAGTATCCTTACAATGGCATTTGTGGAAAATTGTTGCTTATATGATTCCACTGACAACAATATTCGAAAATTGATTTGATTCTTTCATTTGTGGTAGTGTCTAAATTTACCAAATCAGGAAAGTTCCTCATCACCCAAGTTTCAATTGGACCGAAACTTGGAATCATGCAAGTTGAATAGTATGATGAATGAGAACTTTCAAGCATTGGAAAATCAAGACTAATTACTTGTTCACATGGATGTATGAGTCAAGTGAAGGACTAAAGGGATCGAGTACACATTCTTGTGCACTGGTCATGTCCACCACAAAGCTCGTTAAGACTATTTGATTTACTAAAGTTTAGTAAATATGGTTATACTTACAAGTTTAAGTATAATTCTGAAACATTGGAAAAGTCTCAATGTATGGCAGAACGAATGGGAAGAATCAAATTAGGCAGAAAGATAAAAGTTTCTCAAATCTGAAAAGATGGGAGAGTACTTTAGTATCATGTTTGTGATCATCTTAATGATTTAGAAATCATATCACAATTAGTCCTCTAAAGGTCATCTTAGTGCATTCTTATGACTAAGAAGAGGAGTCATGAATTGTTGAAATGGTTAGATCAGGAAGATGAGTCATACTTCGTTCCAAAACAATTCTTAGAGTCATAGTCCAAGATTGTAACTTGAGTGACATATCTTAAAGAAAGGTTTAAAACACTTGTCAAATGTAAGAGTAAAAGTGTCCTACTCTTGTAGATTTGAAATTGGGAAGTTGTGATGTTTTGGATAAAACAAAGACCAACTAAGGCCAATTGTGTCAAGTGTTTGTCTTGATAAAGAATCCGCACTATCTCTTGAATATTTGGCAAGATAGTCTTATATGTCAAGAGGATAGTGGGAGTCTTAAAGATCCTAAAAAGAATTTCAAGAACTAATCAAGAATAAAACCTGAGGTTCTTCACTAGCACACGACTTGATGTTTATAACCTATCGTGTTGACATATTCTGTGCCCATTCCAGTTAAAGTTGGCTTTGCATAGGACTTCTGAAAATTCTCAATTGGTTGCATAACAACATGGAAGCAATGGCAGGCCCTGTACTGCCAGGTGGCAAGAAGTTAAGATTGCATAAGTTCAGTCCATATGAGTTTGGATTTGTCATTATCCTTGTCTTGTGACTATGATTTTGACGATTCACATGGATAAGAACACATACACCATAAAATCTAAGGGTCATAAGGTTTTTCTCCGATTCATGAAAATGATGGTGAGGAAACACTTCCACCAAGTAGATTTGAAGCAGATGGCAAAAGGTCTAAACAATTGAGACTATGATTACGACATCCCTTTTCATAGTTCTGAAATTGTTTAGACACACATGCATGCTATCTAAGGAAAGGTGTATGATTTTGATAAGTTTTATCAAAGCATCTTGTATCAGAAATCTGAACTTTGGTAAGAAAGTCAATAAAGTATTGATTTCTAGAAGTCCAGCTGATTTCTGAGTACATGTCAAAGCTAGTGGGAGCATAAGTGTTATGCTAATAATCATCATGTTAGTGGGAGCATGATAATTATTGTTAGTGTTGCAAGTTAGCAATGTTAATTATAGAAAACAAAAGTTTCAATTCGTGAGGCTGCAGGGATTGAAAAAGTTGGTTTGCTATAATTAAGGGAGAGGATATACTTCATTTCAGTTCTAAAGGCTTAGATTGAGACCTTAATCATCTTTAGTCAAGAATATATATATAAATTTCATGTTGGATTGGTTCAACTTAAGGAAATTCTATATATTGCGTTCTCAAAATTCGATTATGATTACGGCATCCCTCTTCATAGTCAAATTTTGAAAACATGGCAAATAAAAATATTGTAGCAAAAGACTGGTCTAGAATCATGTCTTTATGTGAGACATCATGAATCGTGTACCATTTGCTTTGGGTACAGGATCGATTGCATGTGCTATAATATTTGTCATTTCTAAATTTTTCCAAATGCCCAGAGGCATTAAGAAGGGAAAAGGTCTACAATTGGATATGACTAAAATGATTAAGCAATTGTCCAGGACAATCTGAGGTTTACCAAAGATTGGTTGCTCAGGGACAGTTGGAAGTATAGTGCTAATTTTGGAAGGACCATATTGACATATTCTGAAAAGAGGCATCTCTTATTCAGAAGTGATAGTCAAAATGAGAATATGGAGTTGTCTCCATAGGTGGAAGTTATATGTGTAAGATTAGAAAACTTAATGCAAGAAGCATGTCCAAAGCAATGTACTTTGAATATGAGACTTAGTTTCCATGGAGTTGATCTCCATTGGAATACCTTATAATGACTGTTGACAAGTCTTTGTGACTTTGTACATATTCATTACAGGAGGGTCAGTGCATATAAGTTTAAAATCTAAACAGATTTCGATAAATGATAGGAATTTGAAATTCTCACATTTTTCGATAAGGATTTGGGAGTGTGAAATTAGAATCATTGACATTATATTCAATTGGTTTATTTCACAAAGTAAGGATCATAGACAAACATAGAGTGCATACTTGGTGTATGACAAAGCTATTGTTTAAGAAAAACATAGTGTACATGCTTGGAGCATGGGACAACTAGTGTTTTTAATTCAAGTATAAAGTTGATAAAACCGAAACAATGAATAATGAGTAATCAATATGGTGATAAATAAAAGTGTTTATTTATATTCATAGGGTTTGATACCATATTTGATTCATTTATTCTTGTGTTTCACTTTGCATGTTTTGACTTCCAGAATAACTAAGTCGCTCTTCCTGAATGATTAAGTTATTCAAACCATCCACAGTCGGTCATATGTTGGAAGTAGATATGAATCAAGACTGTCATGGGTTGGTTTGTAGAGGTCCAAGTTGGTGGACAAAGTGGTGCTACAACACTCATGAGTGCTCATAAGTTCTGAGTATTGGATTCAACCCGCGCTCATTTGAATCACTTCATGGATTTTATCACGAGTGATCATGAGACGATAATATCATATATTCTTCAAACCTAGAGATATGAGTTGTTACTATGAGTTGGTTATACATTGATTGCACGAACACGCATTTGGTAACTCGATGTTATAAAACGTGCCTTTGTGTATGATTCAACAAGTAGTAGAAGAAGCCATATGAGTCGAAGTTTATCCATTCCTTTTACCTTCGGGATAAAAGCGATATATGTGGGCCCCTCGATGATTTAGCGATGGCACATGTGAGTGCTTGGCCAAGCCAGGACTGATTTGATTTGTTCAATCAGTCAGTCATCATAAATCGAAAATCGGGAAACAACAAATGGAGAGAGAGAATGATTATAATCCATGTCTTAGTCCATATGATATCTAGAATAGAGGAATATATGATCCCTTATCTAATGGACAAGTCATTGACAAGGTCAGAGTTCGACAGCGGCTTTAAGAGCTACGATTGCCAGTTAGGTTTTGAAGTCATACTCAATAATAGTTTTAGACTTATCCAAGTGGGAGACTGTTGGATTAATGTCTAAGTCCATAACTATATTTGGTATGTACTTGACCCGACCCGGCATGGTTCATTTGGGTTGCACTTCACCGACACAATTTATATGGATAGTCTTTTGAGAATAGTATATTTATGATTTATATTAATATATTATAAGTTCTAATATATTAATATGGAATCATATTATTTAATTAGTATTGATCAAGAATTAATTTAGAATTAATTAAATGATCAAAAAGAACTAATTAAATATGGACTCTTATATATGTGGAATGGGCCAAGTTCATTTAGGTTGGGCTAAGCTTTCATGGATGGTCCATGGAGCTTTTAACCCATGGATCCTATGTAAATGAAAGGTCATGGGTATTAGGGTTTACATGGATGTAACCCTAATCCTCCATAATATATAAAAGGGGTCCTTGGCTCACAAAATTGGTACAAGTGTGTGAAAATAAGAGTTGGCCGATTTTAGTGTGCATACATATTCTCTCAAGTTCTTCCAAGGTGTTTTGGTGATTTGTGATTCCATTTGACGCTTCCACACTATTGGGGCTAAGCTCTTAAAGCTTGAAGACATCAAGCTACATCAAAAGGTATGTCATCTAACTAGAACTTTGTAGTATAGGTGCTTCATAATATGCTAGTTAGGATGAAACCTTGGAATAGTTAATATTTGCATGTATAATAGAGAAAACATAGATCCAAGGTTTATAGGGTTGCATGTACACCATAGGAGTGTTAGAATGCTCAAAACCCAACAGCTTGTTGGGTCAATTAAGAAAAGAAAGCTATAAGCCAAGGGGGAGATTGTTGGGTCAAAAATATGGTTTATACTTTTCTTTTCTAGGAAAATGTATTTTTATGTCTAGGACCGTAAACAGCTCAGTGTTTACGGCCATATATGTGTTTACGGTCAGTGTTGACGGCCGTAAACAGGTTTACGGCCGTAAACCCATTCACGGCCCATGTCTACTATATATAGGGTGAGGAGTGCATAATTGCCATAGAATAGAGGAGCTTAAGTGTGTGCATTTGAAGGTGTTCTACAGAGAGAGAAAAGAGAGTGTGTGTTAGTGTGTGTGAATCTTGTATCTGGATCTTCATTCTAATCAAATCATATAAGATTCATCATCTTCTTCTTCTCCTTCTCTTCTATTTGATCTGACATCATCCGTTTGATTGGGATTCCGCACCATCAAACGGATCTGATTGATACACAAGCAGATTAGGGACTTACAAATCGTTACCCTCTACCTCGCATAGATGCTTTATTCGAACAGCTGCAAGGGGCGAGCTACTTTTCTAAGATTGATCTGAGATCCGGGTATCACCAGTTACGAGTACTTGAGGAAGATGTTCCGAAGACAGCCTTCCGAACTCGATACGGACACTACGAGTTCGTAGTGATGCCATTCAGATTGACTAATGCGCCTGCAGTGTTCATGGACTTAATGAATAGGGTATGCCGTCCTTACTTGGATCAGTTCGTCATCGATGACATACTTATCTATTCTCGAAGTAAGGAGGAACATAGTGATCATCTACGACAAGTCCTAGGAACCTTACGATCTGAGCAACTCTATTCGAAGTTCTCTAAATGCGAATTTTGGATCCGCAGAGTCGAATTCTTAGGTCACGTGATTAGCGAAGAAGGAATCCACGTGGACCCTTCCAAAATTAAGGCCATCGAGAACTAGTCAGCACCGAAGACGACTACAGAAATTCGTCAATTTCTAGGCCTCGTTAGCTACTATCGCAGATTCATACAAAACTTCTTGCGAATTGCAAAACCTCTTACGATATTGACCCAGAAAGGTGTGGCCTTTGACTGGAAAGAGAAACAAGAGAAGGCGTTTCAAACGCTGAAGTGAGCCTTATGCTCCGCACCGATACTATCCCTCCCCGAAGGGATAGAAGACTTCGTAGTATACTGCGATGCATCCAACCAGGGGCTCGACTGTGTTCTGATGCAACGAGGTAAGGTCATCGCCTATGCCTCAAGACAGCTGAAGACACACGATGTCAACTACACCACGCACGATCTCGAATTAGGAGCAGTTCTGTTTGCCCTGAAGATCTGGAGACACTACCTGTATGGTACGAAAATCACTATCTTTACAGACCACAAAATCCTACAACACATATTCAACCAGAAGGAGCTCAATATGAGACAACGACGGTGGGTCGAACTACTCAATGACTACGAATGTGAAATTCGTTATCATCCGGGTAAAGCCAACGTAGTAGCAGACACCCTAAGTCGGAAATAATATTCTGGTCGAAGAGCCAAGTCATTAACTATGACTATCCATTCGCATCTGTCCACGCAAATTAAGGAGGCTCAGCTCGAAGCCTTAAAACCTGAAAATTAAGGAGGTTCACTTCAAGGTTCTGGCAGTTGCTACAAAATTCCCTTGGAACGAGGCTAGACATGAGTACAGCCTACCATCCCCAGACCGACGGAAAAAGTGAGAGAACTATCCAAACCTTGGAAGATATGTTACGAGCCTGTGTGATCGACTTTAAGAAGGCATTGGATACTCACTTACCCCTTGTCGAGTTTTCCTACAACAACAGTTATCACACGAGCATAAAGGCTGCTCCATTTGAAGCCCTATATGGCCGGAAGTGCATATCCCCTCTGTGTTGCGCTGAGGTGGCTGACACTCTGTTAACTAAAGGACGAGTTCCTGACAGCACTCTCATGGGTCCAGAGATCATTCGGGAAACGACAGAGAAGATCGTTCAGATTCGTGAACGACTGAAAGCCCCTAGAGACCGACAGAAAAGCTACGCAGACAAACGAAGGAAATATTTGGAATTCCAGGTGGGAGACCGAGTCCTTTTGAAAGTCTCACCCTGGAAAGGCTTGATACGCTTCGGAAAGCGTGGAAAGCTAAATCCAAGATACATAGGGCCTTTCGAGATTCTCGCTGGAATCAGCCCTGTAGCTTACAAACTTAACCTACCCCACGAACTTAGTAATGTACATCCTATTTTCCACGTCTCGAACTTGAAAAAGTGCCTATCCGACGAGACTCTTGTAATCCCACTCGACGAGATCGAGATCAACAAGAGCCTCAATTTCGTGGAAGAACCTGTAGAGATTATGGACCGAGAGGTCAAGCAAACGAAGCAAAGCTGTATCCCAATAGTGAAGATTCGTTGGAACGCCAAGCGAGGACCGGAATTCACTTGGGAGCGCGAGGATCCAATGAGATTGAAATACCCTCATCTTTTCGCTTAGTTATTTGTAATAACTTAGTTGCTTAAACTCTAATTTCGGGACGAAATTCCCTCTAACGGGGGGATGATGTGACAACCCGAAATTTCAATCTTGTACAAACCATACAATCCAATCAAAGTTAGACTTGTTCCTGCTAACTTCTAGCACTATTTTGAGTCTATTTGAGCATTCCGAGCCTAGTATATCCAAGGAATAAGTGAATGGGAGTGCCAATTGAAGTTGTAACCCATCAAACATGCCATAAACCCTCAAAAGAGGAGTTTACGGCCAAGGGTCATGGGTTTACGGCCGTAAACACATGGTGGCTATAAACTCCATGATATATATATGGCCCTTAGTCATTTTTCAGCCACTTTTCACTCTTCCAAGCCTAGAACTCGAATTCTCTCCCAAGGATCTTGAGGCTTTTGCTCCCAATCTTCAAAAATGTAAGTGAATCCTCCCATATATGAGTTAATACATCTCTTCTCCTTGATTCACTCTTGATTTCATCCATGAAATCTCTTCTTTTGGTTAGATCTTCAAGTGTTCTTCATTTCACCAATAACACCAAGAACACATACTAGTGTTTTTGGACTCTAACCACCCTTTCAAGCTTCCACTACGTAAGTACACTATCCTTAGCTTTTTGGATATTAGAATCACTTGTTAAACATCTAGAAATTGTGACCAGAAGGGTGTTTACGGCCAAGGAAATCTCCCTTGGCCGTAAACTCTGTTTAAGTGGTGCAAAGTTGCCACAACACCCTCCCAAGCCTAGAACACTTCCAAGATGATTATAGGACCTTAAACACACGAAATGGTACAAGACATCATAAGTTTACGGCCGTAAACACCATGGGCCGTAAACCCATGGCCAGTAAACACCATGGGTCGTAAACCCATGGGCAGTAAACACCATGGGTCGTAAACCCATGGGACGTAAACTCATGGCGGTTTACACTTGGGCCATAAACTCCAATGTGAGGCCCTACAACCCTTAGATGCAACCCCTTTGTACTTCTAGCATTTGAATCAAAGTGTTTTCCTTGTCCTACGGTGTCTTTACTATTTTAATTAGTTGTTTAATCACTAATTAGATACATATATGTGTGATTATATATTAAATAGGATCCGTGTGTGCTCAAGTCGTCACTTGACACTTAGCATCCTACCCAGCACTTCCATCCAAACCACTCACTATAGGTGAGGTCATACCCCTTAATCAACCTTTGAAATGATTTTAAATGCTTTTATGGGGGGGGGGGGAATACAACTTGAAACACTCTAGTTATTATATTAATCACGTGTGATTAATAACTAGAACAAACAGAAAGATTTTCTATTACTTTCAAATTGTTATCAAACTTATGGATTTCAAACACTTCAAAACATTTTTAAACTCTTTTATATGCTAAATCCTTTATAACACTCTTTTTAACTTATATTATTATCAAACTCATGTCTATAGAGATATATTTATATAAGTAAGATTTGAAGGGCTTAGGACTAATAGGTCACTTTATTTCCTATTCCTTGTTTGGTTGTGGACTTAGAGTATCCTGTTATTTGTCCGAATGTCGTTGAAACATTAGTTATATATCATGTATATGTGTTTAGATATAAAGGATTTTATTTCAGTTCAGTACCTTTGGGTAGCAAAGACATACAAACAACATTACTAGTAAACTATAATAGGTATAGTTTAAGAGATTACTACTCACTATTACTAGTACAACGAAGCTTATAAGAGTCAGTACGTTTACAAGTCATCACAAACATACTATACACTATATAAGAGAGCATACTATACACTAGTACAGAGAGAACATTACTACACTATGATATACTATAAAAACATACGAATACGATAACTAGAATGTGACATACTATTTTCGGATACAACAAGACCGTGTTGTATCATTTTTGTAACCAGAGTCTCCTGGAGGGAGAGCGGGCATTGTGTGTATAGATCTATATGGGACAGACACTCCCACACCCCGACTGCTAGCTACAGTCCTAGCCGATAAGGCCAAGGGGTGACAAAATGTCACATCACTACATATGACACCGGAGGGTTATCATTTATTCAGTCGTCGAGCAGCATGGTTACATACGAGTTCACATTCAAACCTTTAATTAACCGAATAGGGATTAATGGAAAAAAGACTCCCCGAGGTGTATTGTACATTTAATACTACCTGGAGTCTGTATTTTATTACTTTATAGCCAGCAGTGTCACTGCTGAGCTAAAACATTATTTTCCCTATTACATTTACTTTGTGATCTTCTCACATATTCATAAATGTTTAAACTATATGTCGTTAATGATACACATACTTGGGAAAATACACACTTTTACGCGGAACAAACATACAGAACATTGGTGCCTTGGTAGAAGGCCACATTTAGTAGAAAATATAGGATTTTCTAGGAGATACTATTACTCACTACAAACATTTACATTGAGAACTTACAAACATTTTCTTCAAACTTACAAGCGTTTTCATACAAACAATGACACTAAATACTTATGAACTCACCAGCTTTAATGCTGATAAACTCTTTCAAAATAACTTGTATTCTCAAGTCATCAGTAGACAGGTACTTGCTAGATTTTTGAGAAGATGGAGCACATTCAAGACTCATCTCTTATTTTGATTCATATTTTTGGTGTCTTATCAACTATACAGAACACACTTGTATTAAAATTATTCTATTAATGCAATGGATGTTGTTGCTTGTTTACTATTATGCATTGTTATGATACTGTACATGACGTCCTCCGCCCCAGAACGTTTCCGCCGTTCCGGTTTTGGGGTGTGACATTGTACAACACGCATCATGGGTGGTACAATGTTCAAATTAGAGATTTTCTCGTTCCAACAAAAGAACCAGGATCTTCAAAATTTGATTCATTCGTTTCAATTGGAACTCAGATCGTCCAAAATTCTCAAATGGATTCCAAAATGATCATGATTTCGATTCATATTTTGTGTTTTTCATTTTTGATCGCTTTGTCTCATTGGATCAAATCAGTTTCTAACACGATCCAATTATTTTTCTGTTTAGATCAATCCAAAAGATTTAATACAATACTGTTCACTAAATCCAACTTCAAAACCAAATATTTGATCCGTTCATTGAGTCCGATTTGAGCCCAAAACCTAAATCTGTTTACTTTATTTTTTTCCCAAATCCATTTTGATCAATCACTTTGATATCTCAATCGAATAATACGTTTACTTCAGTTGACTGATTTCGTTTCCTCTCATCGCATATTGTATCGATTTATTTTTCAGCCTCCAACTTGATAGATCGATTCTGTATTTACACTATGATTCACGTTTTATTCTGATTCATCATTGCTGGAATTCGAATTTGACCATATTTCACGACTTTTATGTGTTTGAATTGGATTTGACATTCATTTGATTTTGACTAAAGTTGTACTTAAATTAGAATTGAACACTATTTCAATTGTTGTTGCATTTTGATTCGAGTCAATAATTTGATTTGATAATCGATGTTCGTTTTGATCTTGATTTTGAATCGAATGTGATATCGATTTGGAGTTTGTTGATGAGTGAATGAAAAGTCAATTAAAAAGTCAAAATCAATGTTCTTGAGAACTTACAACTGAAATTGATTGGAACGGAAGATGAAATTGAATTGTTCTTGATCTCGAAACCTGGTACTTCTATCATCTATTTTCGATTGGTATATGGATGGAATTCGTTATCTAATTTCTATTTTCACATCTGATCGATTGGAATTGAAGCATGGTTTTCATGTTTGATAACGAATGAAGGGCTGTGAATTGAAGGATTGAAGATTTGGAATTGATGGTCAAGGTTGACATGCTGATTTCAAAGGGTTGATTTGGGAAGGATGTTGATGATTATTGACTGCATTTCGAAGTCTTTGGTTGGAGTCGACATTGTGTGTTGGTGTTGGAGGTCGACATCGAATGGTTGAAAACGAACTCGGAATATACTTTTGGATTCAAAATCGATTTCAATTTTTTATAAAAGATTCGAGGATCAAAGCCTTGATTATTGAAATCGAAGGGTTGAATACTAAAAGCAAAGGCTGTGATTTTGGAATAGAAGTGTTTGATAACGAATGGGAAGAATGGTTTGTGTATGTTGAATTAAAAACGAAGGTTACGTTTTAGGTCAATGCCGAACAAGAAATAGCTTTGAGTAGCATTGATAATGTAGGTTGCCAAAACGAAGTTTTGATGTCGATTTTGGAGTCGATGTTCGAAGACTAGGTATGTCAAAATCATGACGGGATGCATATGATCAGGTTGATTTCGTTTTAGAAGGGTTATACACAGTTCGTTAGCGAAGGGTTGGAACCAGTTGACTTTTGTTTTCGAAGGGTTGATGTTGGATTCATCGTCGATGGTCGATGCTTCGTTAACGAGAACCCATATGTGATTCGTTGTCGAGGTCTTGAAGATGAAAAGCGAACATACGCCTTATGTATTACGAAGTGAAGAAGAAAAGAATAATTTCTAATCACCCCTAAACTTTTAACGATTTGGCAGAAATGGTTCACATTCGAATTGATGAAAACAATTTGTGTAGAATAACGAAGTTCTCATTTAGTCCCTACACTTTCAAAATGTTGGCATAAACTACCCAACATCAAAATAGGACTAATAAATTCTGAGAAATGGAGAAATTTACAATTTAGTCCCTACAGTTAATACGAATTAACGCTTTATACCCAGTATCGCAATTGGGGAGTATTTCGCATCTTAGACCGTTTTTGGCGCAACGGGTCCCTGTAGAATTCTAAAAGTGGTAGTTGTTACCCAGATTTTCGAAATTCTTGCAACTCTCACCCAAAAGTCTAAAATTTTCATAAATTTGGAAATTTTTCGTGACTTTGTCGTGATTTTTTTTCCATGTAAGTTTTTCGCGGTTTCATTTAGGGCACACATCAAGGGGGAGTTATGTGAAGATTATTCCTTGGTTGCTTCTCACCCTTAATGGTTTTTATAAGCATTTTTTTATTATAAAAAGGGGGAGAATGAAGAGTGAGTATTCGAAGCTTCTCAGGTATTCATTTGCGGATATGAAGACCAGTATTACTTCGAGCGGAAGTTGGTCTTGATCGTGCGAGCTTGTTGGATATTGAACCCGGGACATCCCATCCTAACTTTAAGGGGGAGAATGTTAAGGTCCAAAGTCATGCTTGGATACAATTTGTGCTTACCTTCTTGTATTGTGTAAAGAGTTGTCTTTCTTATAAATAGGAAGTGAGTGACACTCATTTAATGTAATGTTCATTTGGAGAGTTAGACTAGAGATAGAATTTTACAAGACCCACTTTGTATCTTCTTTCTAGATCTAATAAGAGCTTAAACCAGATTTATTTACTCTTTTTGTTCATGATTCTTACAATGATTCACTATATCTAATCAATTTCGCATATGTCATCATAATCAACACCACTACACCGGTTAGCCACACGCGCTCCGTCAATCAATGATAATTTACGAGACACCCATTGGCACCCTTTATTACTCCATATTAGTGTGTCGGTTAACCACACATGCTCCACTAACGAATTATATAAAGTGCAATGTGCAATTTAATGGATTAGCATCAAATTCACATTTTTCTAAAGTAACTAAGATTGAGAATTTTATAAAAAAAAATTTAGTTATTTTATTAATTTCATTATACT
This sequence comes from Lactuca virosa, assembly GCF_052849685.1. NCBI lineage: Eukaryota > Viridiplantae > Streptophyta > Magnoliopsida > Asterales > Asteraceae > Lactuca > Lactuca virosa. The sequence goes on along the minus strand of NC_136434.1, from coordinate 274,202,637 downwards.
TATTAATGAGAATTATTTGTCCTATCAAACTCGTTGGGCTAACGACCCTACACCAACCAAGCGAGCGATGGGTAAGAGTGGATACCCAATGACGGTCATTTTATAGGCCGATTCCTTAAACTCCCCTTATAGATCAGCTTCGTGAATGAGGCGTACTAGCGGTTCAACTCACTTGTCTTATATATATATATATAAACATTTTAATGTTACATATAATCTAAGGGTCTATTTTTAAAACTCTTCAAAAATACTAGCTTATATTTTAAATTTCAAAATTAATATTCAATTAATTAAATTAAAAATAAAACCAATCATGAATTTAATATAAGGATATCAAATTACATCTTAAAATATTCAATTTTATGTAATTATCCTAATAAGTTCATGATATAATTCGAAAATTGAATTTTTTGGATCTGATTTCACAATAAGCCGCGGTGAGCAATCACCATGCTGTGTTGGGTCAAAAAACGCAGGTCAACATGTTGTGTTGGAAGAGCTCCACAGCGTGTTTGTTGAAAAAAAATGACTATTATGTTTTCACCCTCTTGTTTAAGTTCATATTAGTATCAATTCAATAGAAAATTAAACATATCCTCTGATACGACTGATGGGTTTGCAACATAACATACAATCCTATGTGTGCATGCAACCCTAATAAGATCTATGTCTTCTCTAATTGAACATAAAATATGAACAACAATGTGTAAACCCTAGATCTCTAGTAAATAATCAAAAATTACACAATAAGGGTTATGATACATACCTTTGATTGTTATGTAGTAATAACAATCCAAAAACCTTAAAGATGTTGAAGCATGAGAGCAAGTGTCAGAAGTGTAACACCTCTAATGAATCACAAACACACTTAGCAAGAGAATGAGATATGAGAGAGGAGGAGGGAGCTTCAATTTTCGGCCACTCTTCTTAGGATTTCCTGTGGCTGAAAATACCAAGGGTGAGGCTCCTTATATAGTGAGGTGACTTAGAGCCAAAGTTAGGGTTTTAGGAGGAAACCCTAATTCCTTAGCTTAAGGACCAAGCAACCCACAACCTCCCATCCAATACCCCTTGGACGAAAATTCTAGGTCCTTCCTAGAAGTTTTCGCCAAAGCCTCTTTAGGGAGGTTCTAGAGCTTCTTTCCTCAACTATCAATAAATTGTAAAACAGCGCCAACACTTTTAATTAATTCAATTAATCCCAAAACTAATTCCAATTAATTTTTTATTAACAATTAGTTAAATAACATGATTTCCAATTAATATATAATTTCCAAAATCCATTAATAAATCATCCATTTCAATTTATTAATAAAATAATAAATTCTTCCTCTTTCTCAATAGGTCATGATGTCTAGTTGCTAGTATGAAGGCAACCCAAAAGGACTGTGCTACTATCAATTCAAGTATATACAAATTTTAGTTATGGCTTAGACACCTAATCCAACAGATTCTGGCTCGAGACTCCGAGGCACCTCGGGATTACAGCAGCTCCAGAGAGAGTGAGACATAGAGTTTTGATGGTGCATAACGGAGATGCTGACCCTGCTATTTATATTTTAGGTTTTAGGGTACACGCGACGTAAATATATGTGCGCATTGTGCATGGTCATCATGGATCCATTCAGGAGTCGCCGCATATCACTCACACACACACACACTCTCTCTCTCTCTCTCTCTTGGCCACTTCATTCACAATCCGATCGAATAAGGTATTAGGAGCACGCCACGCAATCGTATGCACCTCGCGCGCACAAAAAGATTTTTGTAAAATCCATATCTTATGCATACGAGCTCCAAGATTTACCCTCTTTATATCTATGTAATGATCTCAACAGGTACTACAACTTTCCTTTGTGTTGTTTTGGCTAGTTTTGACTTTCATCTTTTCACCAAACGGGGGTAAACATAAATGAGTTTACAAAAATCATATATCTCTCATACGGATTCCGTTTCTGACATTCTTTTTCCTAAAGTTTTTATCTCTTAGAGTAGTACTGTGACAACCCGAAATTTCTATTCTGTACAACCATTCACTTCAATAGAAGTCAGAACTGTTTCTGCTAACTTTCAAGCTTTTTGGAATAAGTTTGAGTGTTTTAAGATTAGTACTTCAGGAGATAACAAGAGAGAGGATGCCCTAGGGTTTATTGTGCAACAATAATTTCCCAAAACACCAAGAGTTTGGAGTTTAAGGCCTAAACAAAGGTGTTTACGGCCGTAAACCCTAAAAGGGGGTATAAATATGACACTTAGTCATTATTTACCACTTTTCACATTTTCAAGATCCAAAACCCATTTCTCTCTCAAGTATCATCCGACTTTTCTTCAAGATCTTCAACTTTGTAAGTGTTTCTAGCCCTAAAAAGTTGATATCTTACTTAATCTAGTGATCTTACATGATTCCATCTGTGAAATCATTCCAAAAGTGTAGATCTTCAAGTTTCACCAAGAACACACACTAGTGTTCTTGGACTTTTAGCACCTTTTCAAGCTTCTACCTAGTAAGTACTCTTACCCTAGTGTATTATAAGACTTGTTACACTTATAATCATCAAGAAAACACACAAGAAACACAAGATCAAAGGTGTTTACGGTCCAAGAACACCTTGGACCGTAAACCCTAACAAAGGGGCCAAAGTGGCCCTAGTCCCTTACCAAGCCTTGGAAACTAGCCTAGACCCCTTCCTTGATGTTCTTAGTACTTGAAAACATTAAAAGACCATTAACCATTTGGGTTTACGGCCGTAAACCCAAGGAGAAGTGGTCCAAGGACCGTAAACTCCCAAAAGGAGTGAAATGGTGCCCTAATCTCTTCCTAAGGCTTAAACATGAAGTAGGAATGCTTCTTATGATCTTTATGGCTTCAAAACACAAAATGGTCAAAGTACCATGAGTTTACGGCCGTAAAATCATGGATTTACGACCGTAAACTCAATGAGTTATGGTCACAAAACCGTAAACTGCAAGGGAGTTTACCCTTGAACCCTAAACTCAATTGCAATGTCTTACAACCCTTAGATGAAATCCTTAGCACTTATAAGCACTTAAATCAAGTGTTTTACATGTCTTAGGATGTTTTAACTTGGTTAATTACTTGTTTAATGACTAATTGGATACATATATGTGTGATTATATGTTAACTAGGATCCTTGTGTGTGTTCAAGTCTTCACTTGACACTTAGCATCATACATCATCCGTTCATCCAAACCACTCACTACAGGTGAGTTCATACCCCCTTAATCAATCTTTTAAATGATTTGAAATGCTTTCATGGGGGGGGGGGGGGAATACAAGTAGAAAATAGGAACTTATAGAATCAATCACATGTGATTTATAACTTTGTTTTCAAACAACTGATTTCACATACTTCAAAATGTGATAAATACAATGCTTTTCAGTTATTTTTACTTTGTTATCAACAAATTACTTTTGAATTATTTTATAAACTGACATCAAGTCATTATTATTTATTGTTCAAAACTCTTAAATGTTTTACAAAACCTCTTTACTATTAAAAAAACCATATCTATATACTTATGTTTCATGTATATATGTATTGATATGAGAGCTTTCATTCTTTCTTCAGTTCCAACACTCTTGAGTAGCAAGGATGTATAAACCTACTTGGACATTCAATTTACATTCCAGTAAACTATTATAGGTATAGTTTAGGGGATACAAATTACTATTCCTATTACAAGGAATTACACAAGAGTCAGTTCATTCATGAGTCTATACAAATATACTAAATATTATGTGAAGAGATACTATTACTTGTTATACAGAGAGAAATACTATACACTATACAGAGAGAGATACTATATATACTATACGGGACTGACCATCCTACACCTGGCTGCTAGCTACAACGGGACCTGTTCATCGACGGATGTTCTCGGTTGTACTGTTCGGCGAGTTTCCACGTCGTGATTATCCTAAGGCAAAAGGATACGATTTCAATGATTATATAATTTTCCCTATTACTTTTATTTTGTAACACATTCACATAAACGATGAGGTAGACTATATATTTATAATAATAGTTGCACATGAGAAAAATCTTCATTGATACTGAAATGCAAACCTTCAAAGCATTCAGGTCTTGGTAGAAGACTACTTTTTATACTAGTAGGAAATATGGGATTTTCTAGGGTTTTCACACTTATACTAAATGTTTCATCAAATATTTACAAGTCTTTCATAACAGCTTTTCAAATCAATGACACCATAATACTTATGAATTCACCAGCTTTATGCTGATCTACACTTTCAAAATAACTTGTATTCTCAGGTCACCAGTAGACAGGTACGATGACCAGGTTTTGAGAAGACGGAGAACAGACAAGACTCGACTTTTATTTTTATTACATAGTTTGGTGTCTTATTACTATGAAAGAACACTCATGTATTAAAACTTTACTTTTAATGCAATGGATGATGTTGTTGCTTGTTTACTACTTTGCACTGTTATGATACTTTGCATGACGTCCTCCACCCCTGAACGTTTCCGCCATTCTTGGTTTTGGGGTGTGACAAGTATCATTCTCCTTTTTATAACTTTTAGCAAACTTTAACCAATATCTATGTACCGTTTCGACGTCGTAGTAATTATCTACGCGGTTGATTTTACTTTTTACAAATATCTTAACTCCTCCAACCGGAGTCAGATTTTTACCAATTTTATATCCTTGGGATCACGTCGTCGAGTACTTTTCGAATATATTAACCGTTATAATAGACTGTATAAGTTTTTGGACGCTTATTTCTTAGTCTAAACGTCGAATAATAACATATTTGATATTTATTCATAAAATCAAACATTATAATGCAAAGCTATTACATTTATCTTTCCCTACTATATCCTAACGGTGCATGGTGACGAATTTTTTTTTTGGTTTTCACAATGGTAGATGTGTACATCCTGGGGAGAAATGATAAAGGAGGCTCATTCTTTGCTTTTATCATATATGCTAGAGTAAAAGATGTTTCTTTCATGAAGTCTCTAAATCAGGTTAGATGCATTCATTGCATAGCGAAAGTTAATGTTGCTAGGTATGGGAAGAACTCGATGGTCACAAACTAGCGTCGAACCCCAGTCCCCCGACGGTCCCAAAGGTTAGATGGAATCAAATTAGTGTTGGGAAATCATTTGCTGGATTAGTCTCACGGAAGGGAATGTATGATTTTCTTCCTCGTCCGCCTATGGGATACCGTTGATTCATCTGAAAAGAGCCCCAATGTTGGATTCGTGTAATAATTGGTGTCTCACTGGGGAATTCAAATAGATTCGACTAATAAACAATATCCACATCCTCTTTAGATTTGAAGACTTGATTCTAGCATATGTCTATTATGCAGGTGGGTTGAAAATCATATTCATGTTCCATTTGTAGGGACAGGAAGAGAATTTGCTCCACAAGGAGCACAAATGGAAACAATGGTTAAATTGGGTCGATATTGGCTTCATAGATGATTCATTTCTTAGGAGGCTTGTTAGAGTTAGGATCTTGGGTCTGCCTCTTCACCCGCGCTCTGATGAAAACATAATTTCAATTTAAAGTAGATCTGGGAGAGTTTTGGAAGTACATTGTCACAACTAGAACTTGGCAGACCTTTCCTCTTGCTTTTCAACCATTCTCTCAAACTCATGTGGGATCATCAACAACGAAGGGTTGATAATTTTCAATAGTAAACAATTCACTATAGGAATCACGAAATGTGAAAACAGTTGGAAACCATTCTTTAGTAGAACCTTCACTGAACCACCAATCCCTGATCACGTCGATTTTAAAAGCGGGGAAGGTGGATTCGATTCTAAAGATGTTTTAGAGGAGGAGTCTGATGAGGACAGTATCTTTGACACATGGATCAATCAAGGAAAGACAGATGAACTTGAAGAGGGGTAAATTGGATTAGAAGCATTCAACGAGAGCAAAATCGGTGATGATGTTGGTCGACTATTACCAGGACTGGAGAGGGTATTAGACGACAATGACAGACAAGAACAATTTAATCTTGGATCCAAATCGTTTTTAGGCATGGATGTTCCGATGGAAGCCACAGTTCCCAATAACTATGCAGTAAGTACTAAAGTAAACGAGATCCCTATTGTAAGTGCAAATATGGATTGTGATCAGAATCAATTGATAAATGATGGGCCTGATTTCCACACAAGCCCAGTTAATAAGATACACTCCTCACAATTTATATCAAATGGGCTTGACAACGATAATGTGTTAGGCGAATCACACTCCAAAAAAATGTGACCATTTTCACTTCTCCTCTATCCATGGTGCTTTATCTCCCTGATGTCTTATTTAGGATTTTAAATAGAATTCACATTGTGACTAAGGTCTGTAAATCTCCTTTGACTTAAAGGAGTCAATTTTTGCTGAAAGTTGTAATGGCAACTCCGATGGAATATGTTCTTCTCCTTCGAATGATGTGTCATCTCTTATTAAGGTTGGGAATGATGTGGGATTCCAAATTAGGGGAATCAACAAAGATATATTGGAAGATGTGTTGGAAGTGGATGTTGGGGGTAAGGTTATAAGTGGATCAAAATTATCCAAATGAATATCCTAAGTATCAACATAAAGGGGATGATCGAATCTCGCACAACATAATGGATAAAGGATTTCAAGAATAGACATTGTATCTATTTCATTGATGTACAACAAACCCATTTAGCTAATATTTCTATTACGGTTGTCGAAAAATGTTGGGGAAATCTGGTGGTCTGCTTAGTTTACAGGATCCAAAAGTATTTTCGAATACAAATTTGTTTTCATCAAGACATTTCCTTGCTATTTCGAGTCATTAGACTGGATTCCCAGGTACTACCACCCTAGTTAACGTATATGGGCCTCAATTAATTTCGTATAAGAGAACTATCTGATCTTATGAATATCAAAAATAGGGTCAATGGGATTCTAGTGTTCTTCAGTGACTTCAATATTGTGCGCAGGAGTGAGGAGAGATTTAATTCGACATTTTGCAAATACACAGCAGATGTTTCTAATCGCTTCATTATCGATGCTGGTTTGAAGGAATTTAAAATGGGAGGGATGAAATTAACTATTTTTTGCGAGGAGGGACACAAACTCTATAACATAGATAGATTCTTGGTTTGATCAAATTTCATAGGTCTTCAACAGTCATCGATTGTCACTACTCTTCCTATAATTCACTCACATCACTCTCCTCTTATTGTAAAACCATCCAAGATCGACTTTGGACCTCCACCTTCCAGGTACTTTAATATTTGGCTACTTAAAATTGATTTTCATAAGGAATGATGGGATTTGATACAAAATATATGTTAGTTTTTCATAAAAAACCGTGACGGAAGTCTTATAAAAATAACAAGTTTATTTCAAGTATATAACAAAACCAAACCATCAAGGATCCTTTTATAGAGGTTAGAATGATATTAAAAACAACCAAATATAGTTTTAGAATGACAACCTTTGAAGCCTTTGAACCCACTTGATTTTGGGGTATTAATGAAGATAAAAAAATCAAAGAGTGTGATTTTCTCAACAAGTATCCAACATCAAGATTAAGTAACTTGAAATGCTAGGTCGTTCTTGTATTCTTGAGTGTATTAAGCCTTTAAGTACTAAACTCAAATAAGAATCGAAGGAGACAACTCAAGGAAGCTTTAAACCACCAAACTAACTTTAAAAGAGAGAAAGGAGGGGGGATAGAAGGATGCTATGACTTTTAGACTTGGAGAGAGTTCTAAGACTAAAAAACTAGTAAGTTTTCTTCATAAGAATCTCTTATATACTCCATTCATGCAAAAAGGCTACTCTTATTTTATTGTAAAGTAATACTCTAGAAAGGAAGGCATGGGAGACAAGTTATGGAGGTTGAAAAACAACCTTCATACCTCTTGAATGACTTTCGGCCATACCCTAAAGAAGAAGAAAATTTTTGTCTTCCTCCTCCTTTATAAAATTATTACACATAACCAATTAAGCCATGGTATCCCAAAGTGTCCAAAACAATGTACATGACTTATTAAATAATACCATATGATATAATAACTACTTATACTCTCTTATAATTATTACTTTTTACAAAACAATAATTATTCCCTAATTAAATACAAAAATTGATATTATCTATTAATAATTGTATTAATAATATATATTCAAAACGTGCCTACTTTACAAAGGTGTGACCCTATAAGATCATATTTTATTAGAAATATCACTCAATAAAGATTCGTGGGCATAGAGGTTCAACAATCTCCCACTTGCACAAGATTGTGGCGTATAGCTACAAGCTACTGCTCGTAACAACATATGCAAGGAACCATCTCATCAACAGCCAATTCCAGGAGCTCTAAGCTACAATTGTTACTAAAGGTGTGGTATCAATTATTCCTTTGTCTTATACATCATGTTGAACATGAGATATAGATCGCCATCAATCACATTTAGTATTCAACATTTAGTAAGGCCTTAGATTTATAACTCCCAAAGAATAAGAGAGAACAAACCCCATCTTGACTACAAATGCATATCATGTACATAGTTCATGTCATACCCAATGATGGCCCTTATGACTGCTTTTTATGGAACAACATTAACCCATGTCATAACATAACAATTCCTACATTTCATGTCCCAAATATGCATCTATGGTCTAAGAATACAAATGTACAACCGTGATCAAAACGTCACTCATGACTACTATGCATAAAGTGATTTTGATGCGGGTCAGGTCCAATACTTATTCTCCTAATCAAGTACCTACGAAGTTGGTAGAAACTCTCACTATTCTCATCTCCATGAGAGTCAACCAATCCACTTAAATTAGTCTTACCTCATAGATGTTCCCATAACTATGAACGACTACGATCATTTAGAATAACCTAGTTATTAAAGGATTTAACATGATAATAGAGAAATCAACCATTATTGAATGAAAGACTTATAGCCAATATATCAACTCATTACAATATAGGTTACTTGTATTGTTGCAATATACAAATACTAAATTTCAATCAAATACATCTACTTATATCAACAAGGCCCCTATACTACCAGCATGACTTTAATGCTTTAGCTAATGAAGGAGCTATGTCAAGTAGATTTTATAAACTTGATTTGTATAAACTTTGTGAAGACAAACATTTTCAGTTATATATATATATACCTCATATATAGAGAAAACTATTGAGAATGTATCAGATGCTTAAATATGACTTAGATACCAATACGTGTGTAATGAGATTAGTCGTAGTCATAATGAACTATGCATTAAGCATCTTAATATGTGGTTCCCCGAACAACAATGTACTCTAACTCTGATGTGTAACTGTAATTAAAAATCTACATGTAGACATTATCCATTTAACTTTCTTCACATTTAGAATGAGTACATGCCCGATTGTGAAACATCTCAATTTATTTGTATGCTTAGCATACCTATAACAACTTAACCACAACTTTCCTTCAAATACTCCATAGATTAGGAAAAATTCTTTAGTTATTACAAGTACTTTAGAATGTTCCTTTAAGTCACACCATAACTTGTTCTCAGATTATACTGGTATCATTCGACATGCTATCAGCATACGACTTATCTGGCCTTCATGCATAATCATGACATTTATGATCAATCCAATTGCAGTAGCATATGGAATACAATTACATTATCTAGTTCAAAACATTATACTAGAATTTTGAGGAATACTCAAAATCATGTCATATGGTATTTGACAAGATAATTCTCTCAGATTCCTTTATCTTTAGCTCTTTAAGATCCTTGATAATTAATTCAATTTTACTTAATCCTTTAAGTTACCATGATCTATCTATATAGATCTTGATTCCAAGAATGAGTATGCCTGTCACATATAAGGCTAGGAATGTTACTGTGCTCCCACTAGCTTTGTAGAAATCACAAGAGTCATCTTGATTTATAAATAAATCACACTATGTAATTATCTTATTAGAAAGAAGATTCTTACTTTGAGATGCCAGCTTAAATCTGAAAAGATTTTCATTCATGTTTGTTTTCTCCTTTGGAAACTGACTTACTCTTTATATTTGTATTATATCGAGAAGATTAATCAAGGCCATACTTGATAATCATACATGAATGCATCTCTATATGTTTTATTATTTTCTGATGAACTATTGAACGGATTCAACAATAGTTGAACACTTGCTAGTTTCAAACTATGATGCATTTAGCTTATGGTTCTTTAGCTCTTAAAGAACTTTCTTAGAAGATGTCTTTTGGATTGAAAATTAGTGGGACTATTAGAAACTTCATCCTAAACAATCAGTTAGGATAATCTACATAAATGAAGTTAGTAGATTAGAGTGGTTAAGCTTATTGTCTAACATAAGATACATAACACTATACCTTTTAGATAAGGATAAACCATTACATACTTAGTCTAATGAAAGTATCTAATCTACTTGTTTGATTGGCAATATATATTCAATATATATTTGTTGTAGCGAGCATAATTCTAAAAATTTATAAAGTAAATAGTTCTTTTAAAATATCATATAGTATTCTAAAAGGTCTATGTTTTATCCTCTTCAAAAACTTGTACCATCATCATTCAACCAGTGGTCAGGTGACCCTAACCCACTAGAGCATTAGAAGGCTACCTCGAAAATCAAATGATAGATATAAGTGACCAGATGATCCTGTGCTACAAGAACCATACTAATGACGAGTGAGTGTTTTTTATAGAATGAATTGTGAATCGATTCCACCACTCCTAAGATGTTCCAAGAAGAAGTGGTTTACAAAACTCATTTTATTTATCACAACAAAAGGTTAATGATGGTCTCATTAAGTTTTATGTCAATCTCCACTATGAAACAATTTGAGCAAATCAAAGGTTTCAACAATAACGAATAAAAGTAATCAATGAAATTTACTAAACATCTATCACCAAATCTATTCATGTACTTAAAAGTTTAGATACTTCACTTATGTATAACTCTTTCTCAAGCCTTTGTTCTTTAACTACTAATATATAAAGATACTTAAGGATCATCTTCCTATATAAATAGGATTCATATATATCAACTGAATCAAGCTCATTTCCTTCAAAAATTCCATCCTTTCAAGTTGGTACATGTGTTTCATATTTATATAGTAATGATGATTAGGAAATAGATATGTTGGAATCAAATATTGTAATGCCCGTGTTTCTAGACTAGGCACTAATGATGATGTAATAGTCTAGGTTAACATTTGTAGCCTGTTTTGAAATAATAAAAATGTATTATTTGAGTATTATGTGTTTCATGCTTAATTGTTGTGATATAAATGAATCAAAGAATAAATATGAGTGTTAAAATAAAATATTAGATAAGCCCAATATCTATACTCAAAGAGGTAGTGGTCGTGACAAGGATTCCGGATATATAAAGAATGCCAAAATCTGAGTTATAACGAAAACGTTATGACATGTCGGAGTTTTGCACAGAACCGGTACGACACTACGTGACGTAAATAGTGAATTTACGATAGAGCGATATTTAGCCTTAGTGATCTAAACGAAAGTCGTAGAATACGTTAAACCGAGAGTGTACATAAAAAGAACGTCTAAATCTGAATTTGTATGAGGAAGTTATGATTTTTCTAAGTTTCGACTTAGCGGTTTGCAGCCCAAAGTTCGAATATGAAATCGAGTGATTTCTAGTCGAAACAATCTAAACGAGAATCGAAGATCTCATCGATAGTAGTGCAACGGAAGAAAGATAGACGAAAACAGACGTCAGATGAAGGAGTTATGAATTTTTAACAGAGTTTTCCTGTCCCCGCCTACTAAAAATAATATAATAAAAATAAATTTAAAATTAGCCGACAGAGTCTAAACAAACGTTGTAGAGTATAATCTCACCTACGTGTGGATATAAAGAATGTCAAAAACGGAGCTCGTATGCGAGAGATATGAATTTTTGAAGTTCAGGGCATGAACTTCCACCACTGTCAGAGTTCACGACGTGATGTAACATCCCGAAATTCAGGTATATCTATTCAAACCTTCTTCTTTTCCAAGTTGTCAAGTTCAACGCTTAATTTGGATGCGGACTCGCCTAGGTACGCTGGCCGTACCCAGGGTTACGCTAGGCGTAGCAGGCCCAGATGCAAACCCTAATTTGTGGCTTGTGCACTATAAAAGGAATGCTAAGGCCTTATCCTCAGCCACCATTTCAGAGAGTGAAACCCTAATAGAGAGCTACCCTTCGTTCCTAGCTTGTGTGTGTGTGTTTTAAGCTTCAAAGTGTCATTTCAAGGTGGTGAAAGAGAAGAGGAGGCCATTTTAGGAGCTAGAAGTTGGTGGACAAGAGTAGATCTGAGTTCTACAGAGGTTGGAGCTTCTTTCTGAGGTAAAAAGCACAAAGCTTTCCTTGTCATTTGTGATTTGTGCTTCTTGGACCAATTTTTAGGGTTTTTGGTCCATTGGCCTAGATCTGCTATATTTCAGGGTAATATGAGTTGTATGTTCATAAAAATCCAATCTTGGACGTGAATGTGGAGCCATGCATGAGATCTAGACTTTATGAGGAAGAAGGAAAGGTGTTAGAGTGATTAGGGACCTTTACAGCCATGCAAAGGCTTAAAGGTCTCGACTTTATGGATTAAGTGATCTTAGAGAAGTCAGATTTGGAGTTTGAGTTTATGTCTTAACCGTTTAAGACCAAAATCCATGGATGTATGAAACTGAGACTTACGCTGGGCGTAAATCTCAGTACGCGCCGCGTAAGGGTCCGAGACCCCGATTCTGGATCGCTGGAGTACGCCCCGCGTACAAGAGCTGGTACGCGCCGCGTACTGCCCCTGTTGACTTTCATTGACTTTTAGGGTTTTGGTCAACATTTGGACTTTTGGGTCAAAGGGGGGTAAAATGGTCTTTTACCCTTCTGTGGGATTGTAGAAAGGGATTTAATCTAGCCTTTAAGAGCCATTATTTATTTGAGGATATTGTGTATGTGATTAGGCGGGGGCTAGATCAGTATATTCGTGTGCGAGATTATCCAAGATACCGAGGTGAGTCTTCTCACTATACATTACCTAGAGTGGTATTTATGTGTAGACCGGAGGGTGTTGTATGCTATGTGTATATATGAGATTATGTGCATTGTGTTATATGTATGATATGTGTTGAACAGACCGTTCCGGAGGGCTCAACGATTATGTTGAGATTCTAGGAATTGTTTTGTAATGATGACATTAGATACATTATGTTTTGATATTGTTTTATGATTAAAAGTATAATTTTTAAAATTAAAAATTGTTTTGGAAATTTACGTTGTTACAAGTTAGTATCAGAGCCTTGGTTTGAGGGATTCGGATGCACGTTCGGGCTTATCTGAACTCAAACTGAGGGTTTGAGGAAGTTTTTCACAAAATAAACAATTTTTCTAAGGAAGTAAAAGAATTTGAGGAAAAGTAGAAGGAAGCAGTATGTACGATCAACCAACGCCCGAACGGTGATTTCCCAAAATACCCTTACATTATGTGTTATGAGATATGATATGATATGTTATGCATGCTAGAGTAGGCTAGGTATTCATATTAGGACTAGAGTGGCCTGATCTATGATGCCTTAGCCTAGGAGATTTCTGCTGCTATGAGATGCTTGAGAGTGAGTAGGTAGCAGAGAGGAGCTTATGAGAGGTTTACCGAAGGGTAGCCTATGCTAGCGAGATGTAGAGTGCTTGTGATCTGGGATCCAAGGAGGAGGACTTGGGATGAATACTGATGCGGTGTGGACGGTAGTATAGGGCCCGTACTACTGAAGACACTGGAGCAGTGCGCATTCCAAGTAAGAATCCTTTGGGTACTAGGGAACAAGTAGGGTTGAGTTATCGAGTGCGAGTATACTCGAGCGGGTCTCTGATATTTTATGTTGTATTTCAGAGAGACATCATGGTTGGGACACGCCAGACACCTGAGGGCAGCCGTGTCAGTGATGAGGAGATCCGCAGGTTGATTCACGAGGAGGTGGTTGCGGCCATTCGAGCTGAGATACCATAGATGTTCGGGTCTATCAAGACCACGCTGATCGAGACTTTTGATGAGCGGTACGCTGCTCTTACTGATGCTGCTGTTGTTGCGGCCACCGCAGCCGTCGCTGCTGCCAGGCCGCAGGGGGGTGACTCGTTGCTGTACCGAGAGTTCAGCAACACGAAGCCACCAGAGTTTGATGGGACACAGGATCCGATTGCTGCTATGAGATGGATTTCTGATATCGAGGGATGCTTCTACACCTGCTCGTGTCCGGAGCATCTGAGGGTTTGGTTTGCGCTCAATCAGCTTCGCTTGGGAGCGAAGGACTGGTGGAAGTTTGTGACATCAGACTTCACTACGGCAGAGCTTACTGCGGTGACCTGGGAGAGGTTCACCATGATGTTTCGAGATGAGTATGTTCCCCCTGTGGAGAGGGAACGTATAGCCCAGGAGTACTTGTCCCTCAAGCAGGGAACTGAGTCTGTGACAGTGACTACGAGGATGTTTCATGAGAGGGCGTTGTTTTGCCCTGAGCACGTGTCGACTGAGCAGGCACGTATGAGCCGGTACTTGAGCATACTGAGGAGGGATATCCGTGAGTTCGTGGCGAACTCGTCATATCGGACATTTGCTGAGCTCCTGGCAAATGCCCGGAAGAGAGAGATTGAGTTGGAGACTCAGGTCAGGGAGGAGGCCGAGTCTCAGAGGAGGGACAGGCGACCGGCACAGGCACAGCCGGCAGCCAAGCGGGCAAAGCCCGCTGATTCGAGATTTGGGGGTCCGAAGGGCCGCACTTGTGGGAAGTGTGGCAAGAGCCACGAGGGAGTGTGCAGAGCTGGGGTGTGTTACAAGTGCGGAAAGGAGGGGCATTATGCGAGGGATTGCCCCAAGGGGTTCACGATTTGCTTTCATTGCAACCAGACCGGCCATCGGAAGGCCGAGTGCCCACAGCTGCTGTAGGGATCAGCGCAGGGATCTGCACCTATGGCTCGAGCTACTGAGATCCGGCCAGCAAAGGCCGAGGCACCGAAGGCTCGCGGGAGAGCCTTCCAGTTGACAGTGGAGGAGGTCCGCGCAGCGCCCGATGTCATGGCTGGTATGTATTTTTTCGTTTATTTGTGCTGAGTTATGAGATATTGTGCTTATATTATGATATGCGTATGTACTTTTCTTGTGAGTTCTGTACCTGCTTTGGTGTTATTTGACTCGGGTGCGAGTCGGTCATTTGTGTCGTTAGCGTTTAGTCAGCACATCAGTATCCAGCGGGAGGCGTTGAGTCGACCTCTATGAGTTTCCATAGCTGATGAGCGAGCGGTGTATGCTACGGATGTGATTCGGGGATGTGTACTCGAGATCTTCGGTGTTGAGTTACCGATTGACCTGGTCCCGATTGCGATGGGGGATGTGTGTGTCATAGTGGGCATGGATTGGTTGAGCCGTTTTGGGGCTGTTATAGACTGCGAGCGACAGCTGGTGACGATACGAGACCCTAGTGGGGGAGTTCTTACGGTGTACGGCGAGGGTACCCGTTCAGGGTCAGCATTCTGTTCGGCTGCTAGAGCGAGGCAGAGTCTACAGCAGGGCTGTAGTGGGTTTGTGGACTACGTGATGGACACACGAGTAGCAGCGGAGAGGCCTAGTTCTGTTGATGATGTGCCGATAGTGCGTGAGTTCCCGGATGTTTTCTCCGAAGAGTTGTCGGGTGTGCCTCCCATGAGGCAAGTGGAGTTTCGCATCGATTTGGTTCCGGGAGCAGCGCTTATCCCCAAGGCGCCCTATCGCCTTGCGCCACCAGAGATGCAGGAGTTATCCTCACAAGTTCAGGAGCTGTTGGGGAAAGGATTTATCAGACCGAGTAGCTCACCTTGGGGAGCGTCGATCCTTTTTGTCAAGAAAAAGGATGGTTCACATGGGATGTGCATTGATTACCGGGAGTTGAACAAGTTGACGGTCAAGACCCGTTACCCCTTATCGAGTATCGATGATTTGTTCGATCAGTTAAAGGGAGCGTCTTAGTTCTCCAAGATTGATCTGAGGTCTGGATATCATCAGATGAGAGTGCGTGATGAGGATATCCAGAAGACGGCGTTCAGGACTCGTTATGGGCATTACGAGTTCGTGGTGATGCCTTTCAGGCTCATCAATGCACCGGCGGCGTTCATGGATCTCATGAACAGGGTGTGTAGACCGATGTTGGATTGTTCGGTGATCGTGTTCATTGATGATATATTGGTGTATTCGAGATCCAGAGAGCAGCATCAGGAGCATTTGAGGGAGATCCTCGGAGTTCTGAGATCGGAGAGGCTTTACGCCAAATTCTCCAAGTGTGATTTCTGGTTACGAGAGGTCCAGTCCCTGGGACATATCGTTAACCAGAATGGGATATTGGTCGATCCGGCCAAGATTGAGGCGGTGATGAGTTGGGAGGTGCCGAGATCCCCCACCGAGATCAGGAGTTTTTTGGGGTTGGCCGGCTATTATAGGAGATTTATTAAAGATTTCTCCGAGATTGTTGTTCCTCTCACCAGGTTGACCCGGAAGGGCGTGGCTTTCAGTTGGGGCCCGGAGCAGCAGGCCTCATTCGAGACACTTCGCCAGAGATTATGCGAAGCCCCAGTGTTAACCCTTCCGGAGGGGATGGAGGATTTTGTGGTGTATTGTGACGCGTCGATATCGGGATTCGGTGCGGTGCTGATGCAGAGAGGGCACGTGATAACATACGCATCGAGGCAGCTGAAGCCCCATGAGACGAGGTATCCTACTCACGATCTGGTGTTGGGGGCTGTGGTGTTCGCCCTCAAGATCTGGTGTCACTATTTGTATGGGGTTCGGTGTATCATATACACGGACCACAAGAGCTTGAAGTATCTGATGGATCAGACCAACCTGAACATGCGCCAGAGGAGATGGTTGGATGTGGTAAAGGATTATGAGTGCGAGATCTTGTAGCACCCGGGCAAGGCCAACGTTGTAGCCGATGCCTTGAGTCGTAGGGCGGAGAGTGCCCCGATACGAGATGTTTGTATGAGGTTGACGGTGATGACTCCGGTGTTGGACACCATTCGGGAGGCCCAGGTAAAGGCCATGGGACCGGAGAACCGCAAGAGAGAACGGGTGATCGGGCAGGTATCTGAGTTCATTGCCGATAGTCGAGGGCTTATGACCTTTCAGGGTCGGATTTGGGTGCCATTTGAGGGCGGAGCACGTACCATTTTGATGGAGGAGGCGCACAGATCGAGGTTTTCGATCCATCCCGTGGCCACTAAGATGTATTTGGACTTGAAGAGAGACTATTGGTGGCCCTGTATAAAGAGGGATGTTGCATGGTTTGTGGAGAGGTGCTTGACCTGTCGCAGGGTTAAGGCCGAGCACCAGCGACCGCATGGCAAGTTGCAGCCACTTGAGATTCCCCAGTGGAAGTGGGAACAAATTTCCATGGATTTTATCACCAAATTGCCGAGGACTGCTAGAGGTGTCGATGCAATTTGGGTGATCGTTGACCGACTGACGAAGAACGCTCATTTTCTTGCTATCAGTGACAAATCTTATGCGGAGAGGCTGGCAGAGTTGTATGTGAGAGAGGTGGTATCGCGGCATGGAGTACCGATCTCGATCGTGTCGGACCGAGATGTGCGTTTCACTTCCAGGTTCTGGAAGAAATTCCATGAGGAGTTGGGTACGAGGTTGCATTTCAGTACTGCATACCACCCACAGACGGACGGTCAGAGCGAGCGGACGATTCAGACGCTCGAGGATATGCTTAGGGCATGTGTGTTGGATTCAGGAAGAGGGGCAAGCTGGGGCCCCGGTACATTGGTCCGTTCAGGGTGACCGCGAGGGTGGGCAGGGTTGCATATCGTTTGGAGCTACCTGCGGAGTTGAGCCAGATTCATGATACTTTCCACGTGTCTCAGTTGAGGAAGTGTATTGCCGACGAGACAGCAGTTGTACCGCTAGAGGACATTCAGGTGGATGCGAGCCTGAATTATGTTGAGAGGCCAGTCGCGATTGTGGATCGAAAGATCAAGGTTCTGAGGAACAAGGAGGTGTCCCTGGTTCAGGTCCAGTGGCAACATCGGAGAGGGTCCGAGCTGACTTGGGAGCCAGAGTCAGAGATGCGGGAGCGGCATCCAGAGTTCTTTGCGGCATGAGACTTCGAGGGCGAAGTCTGGTTGTAGTGGGGGAGAATTGTAACATCCCTAAATTCAGGTAATCTATTCAACCCTTCTTCTTTTCCAAGTTGTCAAGTTCAACCCTTAAAGGATATATTATGGCAAATGAGTACGCTGGGCGTACTGAAGAGTATGTTGCGCGTACTCATGCGCTTAATTTGGACGCGGACTCGCCTAGGTACGCTGGGCGTACCCAGGGTTACGCTGGGCGTAGCGGGCCCAGATGCAAACCCTAATTTGTGGCTTGTGCACTATAAAAGGAATGCTAAGGCCATATCCTCAGCCACCATTTCAGAGAGTGAAACCATAATAGAGAGCTACCCTTCGTTCCTAGCTTGTGTGTGTGTGTTCTAAGCTTCAAAGTGTCATTTCAAGGTGGTGAAAGAGAAGAGGAGGCCATTTTAGGAGCTAGAAGTTGGTGGACAAGAGTAGATCTGAGCTCTACAGAGGTTGCAGCTTCTTTCTGAGGTAAAAAGCTCAAAGCTTTCCTTATCATTTGTGATTTGTGCTTCTTGGACCAATTTTTAGGGTTTTTGGTCCCAAGGTGGAGACTTTATGAGCAAATGGTCTCCATTGGCCTAGATCTGCCATATTTCAGAGTAATATGAGTTGTATGTTCATAAAAATCCAATCTTGGACGTGAATGTGGAGCCATGCATGAGATCTAGACTTTATGAGGAAGAAGGAAAGGTGTTAGAGTGATTAAGGACCTTTACAGCCATGCAAAGGCTTAAAGGTCTCGACTTTATGGATTAAGTGATCTTAGAGAAGTCAGATCTGGAGTTTGAGTGTATGTCTTAACCGTTTAAGACCAAAATCCATGCATGTATGAAACTGAGACTTACGCTGGGCGTAAATCTCAGTACGCGCCGCGTAAGGGTCCGAGACCCCGATTCTGGATCGCCGGAGTACGCCCCGCGTACAAGAGCTGGTACGCGCCGCGTAGTACCCCTGTTGACTTTCGTTGACTTTTAGGGTTTTGGTCAACATTTGGACTTTTGGGTCAAGGAGGGGTAAAATGGTCTTTTACCCTTCTGTGGGATTGTAGAAAAGGATTTAATCTAGCCTTTGAGAGCCATTATTTATTTGAGGATATTGTGTATGTGATTAGGCTGGGGCTAGATCAGTATATTCGTGTGCGAGATTATCCGAGATACCGAGGTGAGTCTTCTCACTATACATTACCTAGAGTGGTATTTATGTGTAGACCGGAGGGTCTTGTATGTTATGTGTATATATGAGATTATGTGCATTGTGTTATTGTATGCTATGTGTTGAACAGACCGGGCCGGAGGGCCCAACGTTATAGACCGGACCGAAGGGTCCAACGACACAGACTGGACCGAAGGGTCCGACGAGCTATGACCGGACCAGAGGGTTCAACGAGCTACGGGACTGGAGGGTCCCGCTGAGACACATCGACCGGAGGGTCATATTGTAGCCTCGGGTGGCGTATGTGTTGTATGTGGTATTTTGGGGAACTCACTAAGCATTTATGCTTACCGTGTTGTGAGTTATGTGTTTCAGGTACCAGTGAGGATCGTGGGAAGGCGCCGGCATGATCAGTACACACTCATAGAGATTATGTTGAGATTCTGGGAATTGTTTTGTGATGATGACATTGGATACATTATGTTTTGATATTGTTTTATGATTAAAAGTACAATTTTAAAAATGAAAAATTGTTTTGGAAATTTACGTTGTTACACGTGAACAAGGTGTTCACGAAGTGAACAGGTGATTGACACCTTCCAGAGCAAGTGGACTGATGACGAACGCCATGACCTGAGCAGGACCAAACTCACGACGTGAGCATTTGAGGTGAATCCAGAAATTCGGCCCTATAAATAGAAACCGAAGGTCAACCAAGTATGGTTGCTAATTCATCAATCCCTCACTCTTTATACCCCCTCTAGCCATCTTTTACCCCCCCCCCCCCCCAAAGTCTCGTTATCATCCCGACACCCGAAGCGAGTCCTGAAGCTCCGAAGATCCCGAGAAAAAGAGTTTTCGAGCCGAAGCTCTGCCCGCGAGAAGTCCGGTTTTTGGAGAAAACATCCCGGTTTCGTCGAAGAATATCACTTTAAGAGTCGTAGTGCTGTCCAAGCATCGTCTTATCAAGTGAGTGCATAGTCCCTTTCATAAACACGATTTTAATACAAGTATTGTTTGAATGTATTAAATATAGGTTTTCTGTGAGTGTATATTCATTTTCTTCTAACACATAGATACGAAGTATTCTCTATAAAATATGTGCTATGTGTGTGTGTGTGTGTGTGTGTATATATATATATATATATATATATTATTTGTTTATTTGAGATAAGTGTTGAATGAATGTTTTATACAGGTTTTAAGCTGTATAGGTATTTTTATCTACAATTATGTTGGGTGAAACATGGGTAGATAGTGGATGTGTGATTAAATAAAATGATGAGAGGCCTTGATGTTGTTGCTGATTCAGTCATCTAGCGGAGTTTAGATGACGACCACGGACTCTTCTAGACAGTCTGGTGGAACGCTGGCAGGCTCGCCACCTGTAGGTGTTATTGAACTTGGGTGTTCAATTGTTGTAATCCATCCCCCACATGGTTGCCTTGTTTGACATATATTGCTGAGGAACCCCCGAAGCATGTGTTATCGCCTCGATGAAAAATCCTTAGACTAGGTCCCTTGTGATAGTTGTTTTAGGGACGTAAAGTGAGGATAACGGGAATGGGTAATTGGGTTATTGTTGATTGATGAAATTAATATAATTATTTATTGTTGGTTGAAATCCCTATATGCTCACCAGGCTCCCAAGCCTGACCCACTCAGTTTTCTTTGTATTACAGGTAGTGGCGCGAGAGCATAAGTTGGATGACTTATCAAGATATTTTGATTATAGGCCTGTAGTTGTAAATAACGGTTGTAAGACTTATAATGTGCCATTTATGGCTTTTGGTCTATATCGGAACATGACATCCCGAGTTTTGTTATATAATGAAATTACATTTCTTTAAGAAATGCTTTGGTAAATCTTATTTTATCATATTTTGTTTTGGGAACAAATTCCTCAACTCTTTTAATCAAAGGATTACTCTGAAATTATTTTAAAAGCATAAATTAGATCGGTCTTTTCTGGCCGTCAAATTGGAGATCTCACATTTGGTATCAGAGCATCAGTTTAAGCGAACTAGGAATTTATAGGATTTCTAGATTTAAACTTAGGATGCTAAGTAAAGATTGTGAGATGAGTGTCTGTTGTATTTTAGACACGAGTACTAGTATATTTTAGGAAAGATGCCTAAAATGCTTTTATGTGCTAAATGTTATATCTTTGCCATATATGCCATTAGTTGTCCGGATCTATGGTATATGCGGACTGGATCTGGAAACCTTATATATTTAGGATTCTAAGCGTATGACTACGATATTAGATCTAGCATGTAAACGTTTCGGATTGATATGGATGATTTAAATATCTATCATGAATGAGGATCTAAATTCACCTTATTCAGTGTATAGATAAAAAATGGCAAGAACTAGAAGCGGAGTTGGAAACGCAAATGAAAACCGGAATCAACCACCTGTAATTGAGCAAGTACCTATTGTAGCAGCAACACCTGAGCAAATAACAATGGCTAGTGTACAAGCAATGACTGAAACAATGTTGGATCGTCAAATGGAAGAAACTAGACGTCTGCTTCAGCAGAATCGTGAAGAAATTACAATATCAATTGAACAGCCCGAATTGAATGAAGGGCAGTCGGATTGAGGAAACTTCAGTGGGGTTGTTGGTCAAGCCAACCCACCAATAATTAGACAAAACAACCAAGAGGGACGAAATCGTGGACTTGGATGCAAGTACAAAGATTTTTTGACTTGCAAACCATCGACCTTCACTGGAAAGGAAGATTCGATCGGAGTTATGGATTGGATATCGGAGATGGAGCTAGCCTTCATGAGGTATGGTTGTAGAGGCAATTTGCAGACCACGTTCACAGTACGTTAGTTCAGAGGTGGCGTTGTTCATTGGTGGAACACTCTGGGAAGACCCTAAGCCCTAATGAGCCACTACAACTGACTTGGGCAGAGTTCTTGGTGCAATTCAAGCGCAAGTTCTGCTCGGCCCAAAATCTGCTGGAGTTGGAGAACAAATTTCTGACATTGAAGAAAGACAGCATGTCAGTTGATGAATACACCAATGCCTTTACAGACAAAATGGAGTTTGCTTTGCGCATCGTCCCACACGAGCTGACAAAAGTTGACCGGTACGCAAAGGGACTCCCATGGGAGTACGCAGTGCCAGTACGACAGGCACCTATTGTCGCACCCCCAACCCAGAATGGCGGAAACATTCGGGGGTGGAGGACTTTTGGTAAGTATCACAACACATGCAATATAGTAATCAAAGTACAAACAACCATTGTATTAAGAAGTATAAGTTTAACATAAGTGTTAAAACATTACATATTCAAACACTAAAGTAGGTACAGCAGAAGACAAGAGTCGCGGTATGGTACTAGGTAGTCTTCGCAAAAGCTTCGGGAGTGTACCTGTCTACTGGATTTCTGAGAATACAAGTTATTTGGAAAGAGTAGATCAGCATTTAAGCTGGTGAGTTCATAAGTATTTTAGTTCTGTTAAGCATACCTTAAGTTCTTTGAATAAGTTCACTGGTTTCTCCAGGAAATCCTATATCTCCTGAGATGATTAACTGATAACCTCAATAGTTTCCCTCTGTAATTACCTAGTTTATACTGATTATACATAACACAATATCGAATGGACAGTTAAATGGGTGTATCTGCCCTAAGCCCACAACCAAACAAGGAACAGGAAGTAAGGCGGAAGTCACACATTTCAATGTCAATCGGACATTACTTATGTACAACTCTGATGTAATAACTAAGGAATTATAGAATTAACCACTAAAGGTGTTTTATGTTATACTAGTTTACAAAGATTGAATGACTAAGTTTCATTTGATAAGTGGTTTAATCCCATAAACCGTTTCCTTTGTATAAGTGGTTTAATCCCATCAACCGTTTCATTTGTAAAAGTGGTTTAACCCCATAAACCGTTTCATTTGTAAAAGTGTTCTTAGTTATACCTATTCTATCGTAAAAACCTTGGTATTAATCCTGGAGAGTATCGTATTATCCATAATACTGCCTTGTGGTTTTAAATGTTCAAAACCAGAAGTACAATACTTGGTTTCATGATACGTAGATTTTACTGTAAGTAAAAACTACTGAAGGTATATCTGGTCGGAATGTAATTAACTTTTCTTACTTTTATAAGAGAAGTATATTACTTTGTAATTCATTCGTTGTTTTATCCATGTGAGTCCTATTAACCATACTAATATGACTGATATGCCTATGGCGACGTTCTTCAGGCGTCGGAACTAGAATGATATTTGACACCCTAGGCCTGCCGGCCAAACTGTAGCGAACAGTAGAGGTGCGGGATTGTCAGTCCCATATAGATCTATACACAAATTCACGCTCTCCCTACAAGAGATTCTGGCTAATAGTTCAGGACTTAAAAGGTCGTACTTAGATAAGTACACCGTGAAGGGTCTCACAAATTTATTGTTTCAACGAGATTTACGATGTATTATTATTACCCTGTGAATTCTAACTCTGGTACTTTGTATCGTACCCTTGATTAATGCAAACCCGGTATAATGTATTATTACCTCGTGTTTGCTAACTCGGGTACTCTATATAGTACCTTTGCTAATGCAAACCTGGCAGAATGTATTATTACCTCATGTTTGCTAACTCGGGTACTCTGTATAGTACCTTTGCTAATGCAAACCCGGCAGGGTGTATTATTACCTCGTGTTTGCTAACTCGGGTACTCTGTATAGTACCTTTCCTAATGGAAACCCGGCATTACGTCATGTTTGCTAACTCTGGTACTCTATATAGTACCTTTGCTAATGCACACCCGGTATGATGTATCTTCACTTCTTTAATATGTTGTTCGTATATTAAAGGTATTATACATATCTTGTCATAGTTGAATGTATTTTGGTAATTTCTTTGGAAAGTATACAGTCGTGAATCATACTTGTATCTTTAGTTTTGAATCATAAATTATACCTATTATAATTTATATGTTCTAACTGATTAGCATGGTTTCTTATGGATGAACAACTTTGCTCAGCCTGATAAAAAGGTGATGATACAAAAAGGAGTAACCTTTTATACTCATATATGTATAATATATGTATAATTAAGAAGGAAACGACCTTCGGACAAATAATACAACCCTAATTCCACATCCAAACAAGGAAAATGATATAAGATAATTCATTAGTCCTAAGCCCTTCAAATCTTATTTATATATTTATACATATATAAACATGATTTTGGCATTTATACTTTGAAATAGCTTATAAAACATTTTTCAAAGAATTTAACAGAGTTTACATGACTTTTAAGATTTAACATGGCTGTAAGTTATTTTGGAAGTATTTGATAATTCTTAAAAGCATACGGAAACCTTTTGTGTGATTATTGTCACATACAGTTATTAACACAATTTATTATTGTGTTATACTTGTATTCGCCCCCTAAAAAGCATTTAAAAACCATTGAAAAGGTAAATTATAGGGGCATGAACTCACTTTGATAAGCGGTGATTCGGGCAGCGTTTCGTTTCCCGGAAAAGAGTTTGTTTGACGAAAAACCGGCTCAAACCGGGCAGAGTTTCGACAGGAGAGAGGATAACTTCTCCAAAATTCCGGGGCTCCGGGGCTTGCTTTGGGCTTTAGACACGATATCGGGGCCTTGGGGGTCGTGAGAAAGTTCACGGGGTTAAAATGTGAATTTTGGGAAGTTTTGGGGTGAAAAACCCTTCTTAGCCAAGGAGTCTCGCACCCTTTATATAGGGGTGCGAGGGTGCGGTCCGAGAAGGTGAGTCAGCAGCCACCTGGCGAGGGCGAGGAGTCAGCAGGACACGCGTCGGACATGCGAAGTGTACACGTGCGAGGCTCGGACCCGGTGGCGAGGCGCTGGCTTTGGTTCGGACAGGTGGGGGCTTCGGATTTGACCAACCTTCGATCCAATGGGAGGATGCCACGATGCGAGGGGGGTGTCCGAGGAGCATCCACGGGGTGTCGCCTGCGAGGCTATCCGAATGCGAGTGGACCGCGGACTTGGTCCAATCAGAAGACGACACGCGAAGCTCGGTCCTATCAGGAGGTGCCACGTGGAGGCCTCGCATGCGAGGGATGACGTGTCCGACGTGACTCATGCGAAATTTCCCGGTTTTCAACATTTTCTTGATTTTTGTGCCAAAAACTTGCGAAAATTATAATTTTCGCATACGAGCTCCGTTTTTGGCGTTCTTTATGTGCACGCGTAGGTAAAAATCATACTTTACGACTTTCGTTTAGACTTCGTCGGCTAACTTTGAATTTATTTTTAATATTATTATTTTAAACAGACTAGGACGGGAATCCGTTAAAAATTCATAACTTCTTTATCCGACATCCGTTTTTGTCTGTCTTTTTACCGTTGTGGTACTTTTGACGAGACCTTCGATTCTCGTTTAAGTTGCGTCGGCTAAATATCGATCGATTTATATTTCGAATCTTTAGTTGTCTACTGCTAAACCGAAACTTCGAAAAATCATAACTTCCTCATACGAAGTCAGATTCTGATGTTCTTTTTATGAACGTTCTCGGTTTAACATATTCTACAAGTTTCATTTAGATTGTTAAGGCTAAAAATCCTTTTATCGAAAATTCGTTTTTTACACTGAACAGTGTTTTGCCGGTTTTATCGCGGATTTTCGATTGGTCATAACTTCTTCGTTATAACTCGGATTTCAGTGTTCTTTATGTTTTTGGAAACCTTGTTACAAACTCTACCACTTGGTTCATCCCAATTATGATTATTTATCAATTTATTTTTGACCAAAATTTGACTGGTGTCACATTATCCCCTCGTTAGAGGGAATTTTGTCCCGAAATTATGTCTAAAGTGATACTCATGGACTAGGTCTAATCTTTCCTTTCCCAACTGAATTCAGGTCCCTGGTTTGTAATCCAGCGAACCTTCACTAACGAGATGAGACTTAGCGTGGTTCTTTATATTTCCCTATCCATGGTTTTCATTGGTTCTACTACAGAGTGTAGTCTTTTATTTAACTTGATTTCATTGAGTGAAATAACAAGTGTTTTATCGGATAGACACCTTTTTAGATTAGATATGTGAAAGATGGGATGAATGTTATTAAGTTTTTGGTGGTAGTTAAGTTTTAAAAGTACAAGACCGATTCTGGTAAGAACCTCAAATGGTCCTATGTACTTTGAGTTTTGTATTTCACGCTTTCTCAAGCGCATCTTGTCCATCCTGAGTGAGACCTTCATATGACAAGGTCATCAATCCTGGAATTCCAAGGGTTTTCTTTTCTCGAAGCCGTAGCTTCTCTGGTTAACTCTGGAAGCTTTATGGCATTTCCTGATTCGTATTTTGTTTTTGGTAGTTTCTCGGATGAATTCCAGATCAGCGAGGGTGCTGTGTGGAAATTGGATCTCTAGCTAGTTGCGTATTGCCTACTTTAGTCCAGTGCAGATAGAATATGCACTTGTGACCACAGAAGGTTTCGAATGGAGCAACTTGAATGCTAGCGTGTTAAAGGACTCGACTAATTGGTAAATGGATATCCCATTCTTTACCATAGCCGATCCCATAGAATCATGACTACTCTGGTTCCTAGAGGTTTTTGAGTGACGGCCTGAACTGGGAGATGATTCTATTATCTCAGTGGAGATAACATATATTGGCATACCGTGCACTCACACATTCTAGTTATCTTCTCTACTTGCCAAATTTTCAGGTTTCAAGGCTTCCTGTTGAGCCTCCTTACTTTGTGTGGAGAGATTTGAATTGGTTATCATACTCCATGATTGGCACTATGACCTGGGTACTCTTTCTGACTTAAGGTGTCAGCTACTATATTGGCTTTGTCGAGATGATAACGAATTTCAAATTAGTAGTCATTTAGTAGCTCGACCCATCGTCGTGGTCTCATGTTAAATTCCACCTGGTAGAACACATGATGGAGACTTTTGCTCCGAAGTTCATGATCAGACTCATACTTGGCTCATCCACCATAACCTCGTGTATACAAGTCGTATATAATTTAGATTTCACAAAACATTCGGATGGGTGACTCTGCCCCAGGTCCACAACCAAACAAGGAACAGTAGATAGGGCGGAATCACACATCCTTAATCATGTTAAGTCTAACTTATATACCATTCTCGTGTATACACTTCGCAACGATAGATTAACTTAATGAGTTCTTAGTCTCTATTCTTGAACTTGACCTGCGGTAGAATGATTTTCCTATGAGATCTATTGAGGTACTTCAGTAGTTACTGACTTCTATGACTACTTCGGTGCTTTTCGTTTGAAGTTTCCTGTCTACTGAGTAGGCTAGAATGGCGTGGTACTCTTCGCATGGGTACTTCTGAAGTTTTGAAACGAGAGACAACCTAAGGGTTTTGTGTTATGGATTGAAAAAATTTCATCTTACGGCTGATTAAGGAAAAAGTTCTCTTATACAGCATAAGAATTTTCACATGGTAAGGGCCAGGCCAAACCATGTCGAATGAGGATGTCAGAATTTTCTCGACAAAATAGATATTAAGTTGTTCTGGGACGAATGATTACTAGGGTGATATCTTATGTACCTAAGTTTTATGCGCTTCTGGTTTTATTCTGATATTATCACTACGAACCCATTTTAATTCGAAATTGGCGGGTACTACCAATACGAGGGTTCTGATAATTTGAAATTATGAACCTTCATGAAATGATCCTTACTAGGTCTCTCTATAATCTCTTGGTGTATACAAGTCATGTATAATTAAGATTAGTAAGACTTTTGACAGAGCAACCCTGCCCTAAATCCACAACCAAACAAGGAACATGAAATGAGGCGGGATTACTCACTCTAAGTCTACAAATCTTAATTATAAATGACCCTTATGTGTACACTAAGTCATCATAGCTTACCTGTTAGGGTTTCAAATTTTATATAAGTGTTATGATTTAATTTGAACAGAAGAGTAATCATAATTATAGATAGTTATCGGGGTTTGGAAGCGTACCAAAATATAGAAGGGTTCTTTGATGCTTTCCCATGTATTGGGATCAAAATCCTCCTGCTCCCCCGTCGTTCTTCTCTGTTGGACAATCCCTCTTGTAATGTCCTATTTCACCACAAAGGTGGCATATGGGAATGGTTCCAACATCGGTAGTTGAAGTGATGAACTCAACCGGAGTTCTATAGATGTGGGCGGTATGCCCCTTCATGTTGCATCTATTGCACTGCAGCTCTCAACAAACTCCATGATGATGGTAGTTGCACTTGCTGCAGTGTGGGAGGTTTCCTAAGTTCGGCTTGGTAGGTGCTAGAATAACAGGGCTGATGGGGGTATTGACTGCCCCAGTTCGTTGCCCTCTGTTAGGTTCTTGAGTTGAACAACTCACTTTCGTCTTCTCGAACTTTCGTTTAAGGATATTAGGCTTAAGGTTCGAGGTGTTCTTACAAGTAGGTGCTTGTGGCTGTACTTGGCCATTACCACGATCGGGGTTACCGATAGCATTACTACTAACATTTGCATTGTTAGCATTAAGGTGTGCCATGACAGCTGCTACAGCTGCTGTGACCGCAGCTTGAAACGTAGTCGTATCTATCTGAAGGATTGGTGTTTCGCTGGTGGGTAGGTTACACTTCTTTGGAGGCATGATTCTATTACATGATAAGAAAATGAGCTCGTGAGCGACTATCTTGTTTTTAGATGTATTCTAACCATTTGTATCTATGTATTAATCTTTTGTTTTGTTATATTGTTTTGTTTTGTTATATTGTTCTCAATGATTCGACCTGCATCCCTATGATGCAGTCCTGGTAAGGAACAGAGTTAAATTTCTAGAATGGTTAGGAACCGAGTATCATCTGAACTAAGTTACCTTCGTTTGGTGGATATCGTATCCCAATTTTCGAAAATATTCGAAAACAATTCATAATAGTGTCTACATAAAATAGACTTATGAATTTGAGAAGTAATCATTATCAATTAAGATTCCATGATCTGATTTATTGTTATTAGTCGTGACAGGAAAAGAGGATAAGCTCCAAACCTAATGTGAGTAATGAAATCACTAACTCACTAGGTTGAACCGATTTACTAGTTATTACTTAGATGAAAAGGTGCTCGAACACTTCATGTGAATCATGCGTGGTTTTGCTTTGTTCTCTGTTCTATTCTGAGTGGTAATGATTTGTTTCCTCCTGGTATCTATAGGGTGTCCTTCTCCTCTGTAGGTATATTGAATTCCCAGGTTGTCTTACTTCCGATTCTGACACTGATCCTCATTACTTCGTAATGAAGATTCTGAATCTTGGAAGTTCATGCGAATCTCTCATTAGTGTCCTTAGGAGGGTAAAGGCACTAAATGATTTCTATAGTTTATGTACTTCTCATCTGTTTCTTTTTCGGAATTCTCTTAATGAAATTCTGTTGGATCCTCCTTGACTCTTCTATTGATTGCTGGAGTAACTATGTTTATCTAACGGGTTTATACGAGAATGGGAATGTCTAAAGAATCTATGAGAAAATTTGAATTTTTTACGAAGGTGATCCTTCCTGGTCCTCCTATAATCACATGGTGTGTACCGATTATATATAATCCAGATCAAATAGACCTTTGAATAAGTAATCCTACTCTAAAACCACATCCAAACAAGGAAAAGGAAACAGAGTGAAAATGACATATTCTAAGTCTATAAAATTTCGGCTATATATAACCTTAACGTATCCATTTAGTAATTATAGACTTATCAGAAAAGATCTTTTTAACATTTCCCCAAAGGTATGTAACATACCTCCATATTATTTTAGTTATGAGTTTGATTCTTGGACTTCTAGATATAAGAACTTGACAAGTTTTCAGTTTTCTTGTTATAGCATCCTAAAATACTCCCATAGTATTTTAGTCTTTATGTTTGGTTCTAGAATTCTTCTGATACTTAGGTAGGTTTTAGACCAGTTGCAACACTACAATCACTCCCCAAACACGTGTTGGTCATATCCCGGATGAATATAGTTGATCAGGCTATATTGATCCCAGATATGATTACGTCACTGTCTAGGTTTAACTGCAATGTCCAACATCCAAATACTTTTGTTTTGTTCTTCTTGTGATACTTATTCTAGTATATATACTCTGCATGTACTTATACTTTTATAAAATAGTGTTATATTTTTAAAGTATAACTCTTGGTCAGAGTGTTTTTATCCCAATGGCTTTATAGTTGTATATCTTTTATGACTAATATACTGAGTTCACTATAAACACTGCTCTGATACCAATCTGTCGCACCCCCAAACCAGAATGGCGGAAACATTCGGGGGCGGAGGACTTTAGGTAAGTATCACAACACATGCAATATAGTAATCAAAGTACAAACAACCATTGTATTAATAAGTATAAGTTTTACATAAGTGTTAAAACATTACATATTCAAACACTAAAGTAGGTACAACAGAAGACAAGAGTCGCGGTATGGTACTAGGTAGTCTTCTCAAAAGCTTCGGGAGTGTACCTGTCTACTGGATTTCTGAGAATACAAGTTATTTGGAAAGAGTAGATCAACATTTAAGCTGGTGAGTTCATAAGTATTTTAGTTCTGTTAAGTATACCCTAAGTTCTTTGAATAAGTTCACTGGTTTCTCCAGGAAATCCTATATCTCCTGAGATGATTAACTGATAACCTCAATAGTTTCCCTCTGTAATTACCTAGTTTATACTGATTATACATAACACAATATCGAATGGACAGTTTAATGGGTGTATCTGCCCTAAGCCCACAACCAAACAAGGAACAGGAAGTAAGGCGAAGTCACACATTTCAATGTCAATCGGACATTACTTATGTACAACTCTGATGAAATAACTAAGGAATTATAGAATTAACCACAAAAGGTCTTTTATGTTATACTAGTTTACGAAGATTGAATGACTAAGTTTCATTTGATAAGTGGCTTAATCCCATAAACCGTTTCCTTTGTATAATTGGTTTAATCCCATCAACCGTTTCATTTGTAAAAGTGGTTTAATCCCATAAACCATTTCATTTGTAAAAGTATTCTTAGTTATATATGTTCTATAGTAAAAACCTTGGTATTAATCCTGGAGAGTATTGTATTATCCATAATACTGCCTTGTTGTTTTAAATGTTCAAAACCAGAAGTACAATACTTGGTTTCATGATACGTAGCTTTTACTGTAAGTAAAAACTACTGAAGGTATATCTGGTCGGAATGTAATTAACTTTTCTTACTGTTATAAGAGAAGTATATTACTTTGCAATTCACTCGTTGTTTTATCCATGTAAGTCCTATTAACCATACTAATATGACTGATATGCATGCAGCGACATTCTTCAGGCGTCGGAACTGGAATGATATTTGATACACTAGGCCTGCCGGCCAAACTGTAGCGAACAATAGAGGTGCGGGATTGTCAGTCCCATATAGATCTATACACAAATTCACGCTCTCCCTACAAGAGATTCTGGCTAATAGTTCAGGACTTAAAAGGCCGTACTTAGATAAGTACACCGTGAAGGGTCTCACAAATTTATTGTTTCAACGAGATTTACGATGTATTATTAGTACCCTGTGAATGCTAACTCTGGTACTTTGTATCGTACCCTTGGTTAATGCAAACCCGGTATAATGTATTATTACCTCGTGTTTGCTAACTCGGGTACTCTGTATAGTACCTTTGCTAATGCAAACCTGGCAGAATGTATTATTACCTCATGTTTGCTAACTCGGGTACTCTGTATAGTACCTTTGCTAATGCAAACCCGGCAGGATGTATTATTACCTCGTGTTTCCTAACTCGGGTACTCTGTATAGTACCTTTCCTAATGCAAACCCGACATTACCTCATGTTTGCTAACTCTGGTACTCTTTATAGTACCTTTGCTAATGCAAACCCGGTATGATGTATCTTTACTTCTTTAATATGTTATTCGTATATTAAAGGTATTATACATATCTTGTTATAGTTGAATGTATTTTGGTAATTTCTTTGGAAAGTATACAGTCGTGAATCATACTTGTATCTTTAGTTTTGAATCATAATTTATACTATTATAATTTATATGTTCTAACTGATTAGCATGGTTTCTCATGGATGAACACTTTTGCTCAGCCTGATACAAAGGTGATGATACCAAAAGGAGTAACCTTTTGTACTCATATATGTATAATATATATATATATATATATATATATATATATATATATATATATATATATATATATATATATATAATTAAGAAGGAAACGACATTCGGACAAATAATACAACCCTAATTCCACATCCAAACAAAGAAAATGCTATAAGGTAATTCATTAGTCCTAAGCCCTTCAAATCTTATTTATATATTTATACATTTAAAAACATGATTTTGGCATTTATACTTTGAAATAGCTTATAAAACATTTTTCAAAGAATTTAACAGAGTTTACATGACTTTTAAGATTTAACATGGTTTTAAGTTATTTTGGAAGTATTTGATAATTCTTAAAAGCATACGGAAACTTTTTGTGTGATTATTATCACATAAAGTTATTAACACAATTTATTATTGTGTTATACTTGTATTCCCCCCCTAAAAAACATTTAAAAACCATACCGGGGCCTTGGGGGTCGTGAGAAAGTTTCCTCGAAAAGAGTTTGTTTGACGAAAAACCGGCTCAAACCGGGCAGAGTTTCGACAGGAGAGAGGATAACTTCTCGAGAATTCTGGGGCTCAGGGGCTTGCTTTGGGCTTTAGACACGATACCGGGGCCTTGGGGTCGTCAGAAAGTTGACGGGGTTAAAATGTGAATTTTGGGAAGTTTTGGGGTGAAAAACCCTTCTTAGCCGAGGAGTCTCGCAGCCTTTATATAGGGGTGCGAGGGTGCGGTCTGAGAAGGTGAGTCAACAGCTACCTGGCGAGGGCGAGGAGTCAGCAGGACACGCGTCGGACATGCGAAGTGTACATGTGCGAGGTTCGGACCCGGTGGCGAGGCGGTGGCTTCGGTTCGGACAGGTGGGGGCTTCGGATTTGACCAACCTTTGGTCCAATGGGAGGATGCCACGATGCGAGGGGGTGTCCGAGGAGCATCCGCGGGGTGTCTCCTGCGAGGCTGTCCGAATACGAGTGGACCGTAGACTTGGTCCAATCAGAAGACGACACGCGAAGCTTGGTCCTATCAGGAGGTGCCACGTGGAGGCCTCGCATGCGAGAGATGATGTGTCCGAGGTGACTCATGCGAAATTTCCCGGTTTTCAACATTTTCTTGATTTTTGTGCAAAAACTTACGAAAATCATAACTTTCGCATACGAGCTCCGTTTTTGGCGTTCTTTATGTGCACGCGTAGGTAAAATCATACTCTATGACTTTCGTTTAGACTTCGTCGGCTAATTTTGACTTTATTTTTAATATTATTATTTTAAACAGACTGGGACGGGAATCCGTTAAAAATTCATACTTCTTCATCCGACGTCCGTTTTCGTCTGTCTTTTTACCGTTGTGGTACTTTTGACGAGACCTTTGATTCTCGCTTAAGTTGCGTCGGCTAAATATCGATCGATTTATATTTCGAATCTTTAGCTGTCTACTGCTAAACCGAAACTTCGAAAAATCATAACTTCCTCATACGAAGTCAGATTCTGACGTTCTTTTTATGAACGTTCTCGGTTTAACATATTCTACAACTTTCATTTAGATTGTTAAGGCTAAAAATCTTTTTATCGAAAATTCGCTTTTTACACCGAACAGTGTTTTGCCGGTTTTATCGCGGATTTTCGATTGGTCATAACTTCTTCGTTATAACTCGGATTTCAGTGTTCATTATGTTTTTGGAAACCTTGTTACAAACTCTACCACTTGCTTCATCCCAATTACGATTATTGATCAATTTATTTTTGACCAAAATTTGACTGGTGTCACACCTGCTCTGGATGCAGCTATTTGGGCTGCCAAGTCTGTTGAGGAGATGATCAAGTGGAGGACCGCCAGCAAGGTTGAAGTTGGCGAAAAGAGAAAGTTTGAAGGAACTTCAGGTTCCAACAAGAAAAGTAAATTTTCGAAGTCTAATTCGAAGAAGTTTGGAGGAAGAAGAAGAGACGAAGGGAAATGGTGTGAAAAGTGTCAGCAAAAGCACTCTGGGAAGTGTAGTGAGGAGGTGACCTGCTACAAATGTGGAAAACTGGGAATTATGCCAACGAGTGTCCGTCCAACAAGAGGATGTACTTTGGATGTAACGAAGAAGGGCACATTTTGAAAGACTGTCCGAAAAAGGAGGCAGTAAAACCCAACATTCCACCAAAACCGAAGGCGAGAGCCTTTCAGATGACACTTGAAGCTGCGAAAGATGAAGCTGATGTCGCTTCAGGTACCTTTCTCGTAAACAAATTGTCTGCCCAAATTTTATTTGATTCTAGAGCCAACTACTCCTTTATTTCGCATGAATTTGGTAGAAAACTAGCTTGTACTGTCTATAGACTAGATAATGCTTTATTAGTCGAAGTTGCCAGTGGCAAGTTTGTACCTGTTAGCCATCTTATGAAAAACATCTTCATTAACTTGAATGGGAATAAGTTCCACGAGGAATTATTGCCTATCGAACTAAATGGTTTCGACATCGTGCTGGGAATGGATTGGCTTAGCGCCAATGATGCCGAAATATTGTGCAAGAAGAAGATAGTAAAAGTAAACCCACCAGGGAAAGAGTCATTTATGGTGTATGGGGACAAACGCAGAGTAAATTCTGGAATCATTTCTCTAATGAAAGCTAGAAAATGTTTGGTCAAAGGATGTACATCATATTTGGCATTCGTGATTGATGCAAAGAAGGAGAAAAAGGAGATGCAGAGCATTCCTGTGGTGTGTGATTATCCGGAAGTATTTGCCGAAGATCTTCCTGGATTACCGCCTGATCGACAAGTAGAATTCTGTATCGACTTGTTTCCAGGAACCACGCCACTAGCGAAAGCACCGTACCGATTAGCACCAACGGAGATGAAGGAGCTGATGATGCAACTTCAGGAGTTATTGGACAAAGGTTTCATTAGACCTACTTCATCACCCTGGGGAGCTCCGATGTTATTCATAAAGAAAAAGGACGGGAGTATGAGGATGTGCATTGATTACAGAGAGCTGAATAAGGCAACGATAAAGAATATATATACATTGCCAAGGATTAATGACATGTTCGATCAACTACAAGGTTCAAGCTATTTTTCGAAGATCGACCTAAGGTCAGGATATCATCAGCTGAAGGTGAGAGAGCAGGATATCTAGAAGACTACATTCAGAACACGATATGGGCACTACGAGTTTTTGTTTATGTCGTTTCGACTAACCAATGCTCCAGCAGCATTCATGGATTTAATGAACAGGTTTTGTAAACCGTTCCTTGATAAACCTGTGATAGTGTTCATAGATGACATTTTGATTACTCGAAAAGCCAAAAGGAGCATAGCAGACACTTGCGAGAAGTGTTGGAAGTCTTGAAGAAGGAGAAGTTGTATGCCACGTTCTCCAAATGTGATTTTTGGATTCGAGAAGTCCAATTCTTGGGTCACGTGGTCAACCAAGAAGGGATAATGGTTGATCCAGCGAAGATTGAAGCTGTGATGAAGTGGGAACAACCGAAACGTCCCATGGAGATCTGAAGCTTTCTGGGATTAGCCGGTTATTACCAAAGGTTTATCGAAGGCTTTTCTTCGATCGCTACTCCATTAACAGCTTTGACCCACAAAGGAGCTACTTATACTTGGAGTGATAAGCACAAAGAACCATTCAAGTTGCTAAAGAAGAAGCTATGTGAAGCATTGATTCTTTCTTTACCCGATGGAGTTGAGGACTTCGCTGTCTATAGCGATGCGTCTGGGGTTGGGTTGGGTTGTGTTTTGATCCAAAGAGAAAATGTGATAGCATATGTGTCTCGACAGCTGAAAGAGCATGAAAAGAACTATCCCACTTATGATCTGGAGTTGGCAGCGGTAGTATTTGCTCTAAAAATATGGAGGCATTACCTCTATGGCACGAAGTGCAAACTTTTCACTGATCATAAGAGTCTCCAATATCTCTTTAATCGGAAAGAATTGAATATGAGGCAAAGACGTTGGCTAGAGTTACTTAAGGACTATGACTGTGAGATACTTTACCACCCCGGTAAAGCCAATGTTGTTGCTGATGCTCTCAGTCGGAAAGTCAATATTGAAAGAAAAAGGCCAAGAGCATTGATAATAGAAGTTGTCTCGACAATTGTGGAGAGTATAAAGAAATCTCAAGAAGAACCTTCTAAAAAGAATGACCAAAAGGGAGAACGTTTGGGCAAAACGTTAGTGTTCGGTATAAACAGTCATAGACTGAAGGTATTCCAAGATTGAATTTGGGTGCCTAAATCAGGAGGAATAAGAGATCTTCTGATGGAAGAAGCTCACAAAACCATGTACTCGATTCATCCCGGTGGCACTAAAATGTATAGGGACCTAAAACCCTACTACTGGTGGCCGACGATGAAGCTTGATATCGCAAAGTATGTGGCCGAGTGTGTGACATGTGCTAGATTTAAGGCACAACATCAGAAACCATAAGGGAGTTTAGAACCTTTACCTGTACCTATGGGTAAATAGGAAGACATCGTTATGGATTTTGTCACTAAACTACCCCAGAACAAAGAATGGTCACGACATGATTTGGGTAGTCGTTGATCGCTTCACTAAGAGTGTGCACTTCATAGCAGCCAATGAGAAATGGTCTATGGATAAGCTTGCGAATTCTTATGTGAAGGAAATTGTGAGGCTTCACGGTGTTCCATTAACGATTGTATCGGATCGTGACAGCCGTTTCACCTCAAAGTTTTGGAAAAGTCTACAAGAGGAATTGGGTACCAAGTTGTGTTTGAGTACAGCTTACCATCCACAGACTGATGGTCAGAGCGAAAGGATGATACAAACACTTGAAGATATGCTGAGAGCATGTACCCTGGAATTTCAAGGCAACTGGGACGAACATTTTCCTTTGGTAGAATTTTCCTACAATAATAGTTTCCACTCGAGCATTAAGATGGCACCTTATCAAGCTTTGTACGGACAGAAGTGTCGTACGCCGTCTTGTTGGCTTGAGGCTGGGGAAAAACAGTTTATGGGACCCGTGATAGTCCATCAGACTACTGAAAAGCTGAAAA
Source organism: Lactuca virosa (assembly GCF_052849685.1). NCBI lineage: Eukaryota > Viridiplantae > Streptophyta > Magnoliopsida > Asterales > Asteraceae > Lactuca > Lactuca virosa. Next base: position 274,165,183 of record NC_136434.1, on the reverse strand, counting down.
TAATTAGGGAGAGAATGTTAGCGGCTCGGGATCATCAAAAGAGCTATGTTGACAAAAAGCAAAGACCGATGACATTTGAAGTTGGGGATTCGGTTTTGCTTAAAGTCTCACCATGGAAGGGACTTATAAGATTTGGTAAAAGGGGGAAGTTAAGTCCAAGATTTATTGGGCCGTTTAAAGTTCTTTAGAGGATTGGGAACCAAGCTTACAAGCTCGAATTGCCCGAAGAACTGAATGGAATTCATAACACTTTCCATGTGTGTTATCTGAGGAAGTTCACGGGAGAAGTTCCCAACATAATTCCAATTTCTGAGTTAAGGATTCACAAAAACAAAAGGTTAATTGAAGAACGAGAGGCAATCTTTGATCGTAAGACTAAGAAGTTGCGACGCAAGATGGTCGAATTAGTGCTTGTCCATTGGAAACATACGAATGGGTCAAATCTCACCTGGGAAACGGAGAGTGACATATTGAGTCGCTATCCACATTTGTTTGTTGATGTGTGATTCCGGGGACGGAATCATCCTAAGGGGGAGAGAATTGTAACGCCCGTGTTTCTCGGCTAGGCACTAATGATGATGTAATATTCTAGGTTAACCTTTGTAGCCCGTTTTGAAATAATAAAAATGTATTATTTGAGTATTATGTGTTTCATTCTTATTTGTTGTGATTTAAATGAATCAAAGAATAAATATGAGTGTTAAAATAAAATATTAGATAAGTCCAATATCTATACTCAAAGAGGTAGTGGTCGCGACAAGGATTCTGCATATATAAAGAATGTCAAAATCCGAGTTATAATGAAGAAGTTATGACCTGTCGAAGTTTCGCGATAGAACCGGTACGACACTGCGTGACGTAAATAGTGAATTTACGATAGAGTGATATTTAGCCATATTGATCTAAACGAAAGTCGTAGAATACGTTAAACCGAGAGTGTGCATAAAAAGAACGTCTAAATCTGACTTCGTATGAGGAAATTATGATTTTTCTAAGTTTCGACTTAGCGGTATGCAGCCCAAAGTTCGAATATGAGATCGAGTGATTTCTAGCTGAAACAATCTAAACGAGAATCGAAGATCTCATCGATAGTAGCGCAATGGAAGAAAGACAGACGAAAACGGACGTCAGATGAAGGAGTTATGAATTTTTAACGGTGTTTTCCTGTCCCGGCCTACTAAAAATAATATAATAAAAATAAATCGAAATTAGCCGGCGGAGTCTAAACGAAAGTTGTAGAGCTTAATCTCACCTACGTGTGGATATAAAGAACGTCAAAAACGGAGCTCGTATGCGAGAGATATGGATTTCTGAAGTTCGGGGCACAAACTTCCACCACTATCAAAGTTCACGACGTGAACAGGTGATTGACACCTTCCAGAGCAAGTGGACTGATGACGAACTCCGTGACCTGAGCCGGACCAAACTCACGACGTGAATCCAGAAATTTTGCCCTATAAATAGAAACCGAAGGTCAGCCGAATATGGTTGCTAATTCATCACTCCCTCACTCTTTATATCCTCTCTAGCCATCTTTTTACCCCCCCCCCCCCTGAAGTCTCGGTATCATCCTGACACCCGAAGCGAGTCCCGAAGCTCCAAAGATCCCGAGAAAAAGAGTTTCGAGCCGAAGCTCTGCCCGCGAGAAGCCCGGTTTTTTTAGAAAACATCCCAGTTTCGTCGAAGAATATAACTTTAAGAGTCGTAGTGTTGTCCGAGCATCGTCTTATCAAGTGAGTGCATAGTCCCTTTCATAAATACGATTTTAATACAAGTATTGTTTAAATGTATTAAATATAGGTTTTGTGTGAGTGTATATTCATTTTCTTCTAACACATAGCTACGAAGTATTCTCTATAAAATACGTGATATGTGTGTATATATGTATGTATATATATATATATATATATATATATATATATATATATATATATATATATATATATATATATATATATATATATATATATTATTTGTTTATTTGAGATAAGTGTTGAATGAATGTTTCATACAGGTTTTAAGTTATATATGTATTTTTATCTACAATTATGTTGGGTGAAACATGGGTAGATAGTGGATGTCTGATTAAATAAAATGATGAGAGGCCTCGATGTTGTTGCTGATTCAGTCATCTAGCGGAGTTTAGATGACGACCACGGACTCTTCTAGACAGTCTGGTGGAACGATGGCAGGCTCGCCACCTGTAAGTGTTATTGAACTTGGGTGCTCAATTGTTGTACTCCATCCCCCACATGGTTTCCTTGTTTGACATATATTGCTGAGGAACCCCCGAAGCATGTGTTGTCGCTCCGATGAAAAATCCTTAGACTAGGTCCCTTGTGATAGTTGTTTTAGGGACGTAATAACGGGAATGGGTAATTGGGTTATTGTTGATTGATGAAATTAATATAATTATTTATTATGGGTTGAAATCCATATATGCTCACCAGGCTGCCAAGCCTGGCCCACTCAGTTTTCTTTGTATTACAGGTAGTGGCGCGAGAGCATAAGTTGGATGACTTATCAAGATATTTTGATTATAGGCCTGTAGTTATAAATAACGGTTGTAAAGCTTATAATGTGCCGTTTATGCTTTTGGTCTGTATCGGAACATGACATCCTGAGTTTTGTTATATAATGAAAATACATTTCTTTAAGAAATGCTTTGGTAAATCTTATTTTATCATATTTTGTTTTGGGAACAAATTCTGCAACTCTTTTAATCAAAGGATTACTCTGAAATTATTTTAAAAGCATAAATTAGATCGGTCTTTTCTGGCTGTGAAATTGGGGATGTCACAAATATCATTTTATTATTTAGGTGTTATGATTAGAACTATCTATTTAATGAAAGCTTATAGATTTATTTCATAAAGAACATTATGGTGAAATATTTTTTAACACATAATACATTGTTTTACAACATGAATGTGAACATCCACTAAACGATACGTAAATCTAGATTTATTCATAAATTTACAACTGTTACACGTCCTTATAAGAATAGGTACAAAACATATATTGTTCAAATACAAACTATAACATCACTTGTTATATCTTCAACACGAAATACATTCATTTGTAATCAGTTGATTATTTCTTCCAATCATCAGCACATAATATCAATTATTAGTGTCACCTAAAGTATAACATAATCAAGTGAATGATGGAAAAAATAAATAGTTATATCATATAGATATCTGAAGTCTTGCCCAAGTCAGACTTCTTAAGCTCAATGAGACTAGAGAATTCGTTCCTCTTTCAATTTCCAGTTTCTTCCACAATAGAAACAACATTAATCATTTGGATCCTTTCTTGATTTCTAGGATTATGTTGTATTTCCCTTAACTGAACTATAGGTCTGTTAAAGTACACAATCTCTTAGATTTCCTTTATTCAATGTTTGAACATATCTGAAACTTATTCAACTGTTCATAATGAATATCTACATCACTTGATGAGACATCTGATATGTTTCATAATTATCTAAGACTTTCTGCAAGTCAACGTTACTTACTCCAGTATGATGTGAAACATATTAATATCATCACAATAACACTTCCATCAAAGTATCATGAGCAGACTGACTGGCTTATAGAGGTTGCTCACGTGTGGGATATCTCACTATATATAATTTCTATTTATCTTTAAGGTAGAACTTGAAGGTATTATACCAATTATAGAAATTATAACCATCAAATGTTATTGGCTCTTGAAACTCAACAAGAGAAAGAATTTGTAGGGTGTAAAAGTATTAGCAGTTATTAACAGAATTTAACAAAGATTTATTTAGTATTTTAAAATTAAGTTTTTAAAAATTAATAACTTTAATTGTTTCTTAAAACATTAATTTATTAAATTCTAGGATCCAAGTAACAAAACAAGTAAATGGTTAGATGACCTTTATCGCATCCACTTAATCAAACTCGGTAGGCATCGATTACCAATTACATAAGATATTTAAATCCTAGGTAATGGGATCCTAAACAAATATTTCTAATCTTGGCACGTTTGATCCCATCTATGCCTCAGACTTCTTATTCCTAGGTGACCTTTATCACACAAGATTTTGATCAAGTCATCCTACTTTAAACAACTTCTAGTATTGCAACTAACTAGTAACAAGGTGACCCTTTAGTCACTAGAAACTACAAAAATAACCTGAACATCATAATATAGTCCTAGTGACCAGGTGACCTTGTGCCTACTAAGACCATACATATGATATTGAGTGTTCTTCAAATGGACAACAATGACTTGCATTTTAGAAAAGGTTTTATATATGTTTTACAATTATAGTTATAAAAACATGGTCTCATGAATATTGCATGCATCCAACAATTCATGTACCCTTTTGTAAAAATCATATTACTTATGATAAGTTTCTTTGGGTACCAAATAAAACTAAATTTTATTTTCCATTAGCCGCGATCAATTATAAACTAAAATCAGATATTTTAAAGTGTAGTCGTAGAGCGGTTTTAAGAACCGGTAATGGTCTTAATAAAACTTCATTTTATACTTAAGACTTGGTGTTTTGCATGAGTTCTAAAATCATAATTTTAAATCTCCTTTTAACCATCAAAAACTTATGACTTCATTAATTTGTAGAATAATTCATTTTATTTTATAAAGTCAATTTTATGCATCTTATGATAAAAGACATATTTTGATAAACCAAAACTTGGGTGATGATACTGTTGGATCTATATGCCCAAGAATCATTATGGAGTGATATTGCTAATAATATATTATCCTATAGGGTCACACATTTATCAAGTTGGCACATTTTGTATATTTATTATTAATATGATTATTAATAAATAAAAGCAGATCTTTTATTTTAATTAGGGAATAATTATTGTTTTATGAAAATAATAAGTATAAGATAGTATTACTAGTTATTTCTTTCGTATGGTATGAATTAATAAGGCATGCACAACATTTTGGACTAGTTAGATTCTTTTGTCTTTTACCTAAAGACAAAGTTTATATTTTATAAACTTGGAGTTTATAAAAACTAAAGAAACCCCTTCTTTTAAGAGGGTATGGCCGAAATTAATAAACAAATTGGGAGGTTGCTTTTCAACCTTCATGCTTTGTATCCCATGCTTCTAAAGGCTAGCCATCACTTTAGAGTATTTTATGGTTAGGCCTTACTTTTCATGTGCTATATAAGAGATGCATGAGGCTTGCATTTTTGCAAGTGTGAAACACTTCTTTCTTCCCTTCTTTCTCTCTAAATCCGTAAGCATGAAGAAGCTCTTTTCTTTTGAAGTTTGGTGCTTTGCTTTGGTGTTTAGAAGACCTCTTGAGTTGTTCCCTTTAGTGTTTAATTGAGTTAAGCACTTAAAGACTTAAGACACTCAAGAATATAAGATGGACTTTTGTGTTGTTGTGTATAAACAAGCCATTTGGACTTTTGTGTTGTGTTTGGTTGACATTTGTTTATTCATAAGATGTAATAGATAAATATGTAATTTTTTATTTGTTGATTTGTTGTAATAAATAAGTTAGACTGATTTTATTTATTTTATATCTAACAAGATGAAGAAATTACCATTTTGAAGATGACTTAACTACTTAAGACTGTAATCCTAACCATGAGCTTCTACTCTTGGTTTTGGGCTTAATTATAGTCTTAATGGTTTAAGTGTTCTAACATTCACAACATGAAGACTTGAAGACCTTTTGCAAGCAAGAGTTGTCTTGGCAAGTGGGAGGTTGAATACTTTTTTAAGTGTCCCTTAAGTCCTTTAGGAAAGACTTAATAATTCTTATGATGGCTCACAAAAATTATTACTAGACATGGCATGGTTTATACACATTATAATGCATGCTTGTGATGTTTATTTTATGTTAAATACATGTTATGTTTTATGTATGAAAATGGTTTTTACATGTCAAATAACATTTTTTATAATATAATATCACTTGGAGTTTGAGTAAAAATATTTAAAAGATAACATAAGATGCTTATAAATGGATATTTATAAAAACATTTTACCGGTTACCGGTTTACCGGTTAAAACTCAATTTTGTTGAAAATAGTTTTATTGTAAAACTTATAAATACCCAACTTTAAAATGTTTAAAATGGTTTAAAATATGTTTAAACTTTATATAAACTCCATGTCTTTAAAATGAATAAGGAGTTTTTATTAAAAAGACTAAAACGGTTTATAGCGTTATAACGGAAAATAATAAAACTAGTGATTATTTTTTTGCGTCGAAACTTAATATATGATATTGGTGTTTTAAACATAATGCAACATGTTGATATTATGTTTTATGAATGCTAAATGAGATTTAAGAGATAAGTATCATCACTCAAGTTTTGGTTATATCAAAATATGACTTTTATCATAAGATGCATAAAATTGAATTTATAAAATAAAAAGAGTTTATTCTATAAATTCATGAAGTCATAAGTTTTTGATCGTTAAAAGAAGATTTAAAATAGTAATTTTATAACTCATCCAAAACTCCAAGTTTTAAGCATAAAATAAAGTTTTATTAAGACTGTTACCGGTTCTTAAAACCGATCTACAACTAAACTTTAAAATACTGGATTTAGTTTATAATTGATCGGTTAATGGAAAATAAAATACAATTTTATTTGGCACCTAAAGAACCTCATATCAAGTGATATAAATTTTAAAAAAGGGTATATAAATTGTTGGATGCATGCAATATTCATCAGACCATGTTTTTATAAACTATAATTGTAAAACATATATAAACTCATATTTATAAAACTTCAAATCTATGCAATCCATTTAAAATTCACTTGGGATTTTTGTGCAGTTCATATGGATTTTAGGGTCACCTTATTCATTTGAGTTGTCAAAAATAGTCAAGGTGTTTTTGTATCTACTTATGGGATAAAGGTCACCTAACCATTTGTGAATTAGAACGCACATGTTTTTTAAATGGATGATTTGATCAATTTCTTCTGTGACAAAGGTTGCCTAAGCATAAGGGTTTTGAGGCATAGTGGGATAAACATGCCAAGCTAAACAATAGTTGTTTAGGATCCCATAATCTTGGAGTTACAAATCGTATGCAATTGGTAATCGCTGCCTACTGAGTTTGATTAAGTTTATGGGATAAAGGTCGCCTAACCATTTACTTGTTTCGTTACTTGGATCCTAGACTTTAAAAAATTAATGATTTAAGAAACAATAGAAGGTATTAATTTTTAAAAACTAAATATTGAAAATACTAAATGAAACTTTGTTAAATTCTGTTGATAACTGTTAATAATTTTACGCCCTGCAAAACCTCTCTCTTGTTGAGTTTCAAGAGACAGTAACATTTCATGGTTATAATTTATGTAAGTGGTATAATATCTTGAGGTTCTACCTTTTTGATAAATAGAAATTATATGTACTGAAAGATCTCATACCTGAATAACCTCTGCAACCAGTTAGTCTGATCATGATACTTTGATGGAAGTATTATTGTGATGATTTTGATGTGTCTCACATCATACTGAAGAAATTAACCTTGACTTGCAGGAAGTCTTGGATAATGATGAAACATATCAGATGTCTCATCAAGTAAAGTAGATATTCAATCAGAACACTATAAATAGCTTCAAGTTTGTTCAAGAATTGAATAAAAGGAAGTCTAAGAGATTATGCACTCACATAGACTTATAGTTCAGTTAATGGAAATACAGCATAAACCCAGAAATCAAGAAAGGACCAAATGATTAGTGTTGTTTCTATTGTGGAAGAAACCAGACACCAAAAGAGGAATTGCTCCTCTAATCTCATCGAGCTGAAGAAGTCTGACTAGGACAAGACCTCATACATCTATATGATAGAACTATTTATTTTTCCATCATTCACTTAAGTATGTTATACACTAATAATTGATATTATGTGCTGATGATTGGATGAAATAATCAACTGATTACAGACGAAGGATATTTCGTGCTGAAGATATAACAAGTGTTGTTATAGTCTTTATTTAAATAATAGATGTTTTGTACCTATTTTTATAGGGACATGTAACAGTTGTAACTTTATGAATAAATCTAGATTTACTTATCATTTAATGGATGTTCACAATCCTATTTTGAAACAATTTATTCTGTGTTAAAGAATATTTTTTTCATAATGTTATTTATGAAGTAAATCTATAATCTTTCATTAAATTATTAGTTCTAATCATAACACCTATATAATCAAATCATATTTGATTGGAACTTATCTATGTCATAATCATCATGACAATATAAATAAGAAACACATATACCAACTTCAAAAGGATGAAACTTTTGAACCAAAATGAGTTTGATTCATTTGATATATGTGAATCCTATTTATATGGGAAGATGATTCGCAAGTATTTTTATCTATTAGTAGTTAAAGAACAAAAGGCTTGACTAAGAATTATACATAAGTGATGTATGTAATCTTTTCAATCCATGAATAGATTTGGTGATAGATACTTAGTCAATTTCACTAATGACTTTTATTCGTTATTATTGAAACCTTTGATTTTCTCAAATTGTTTCATAGTGAAGATTGAAATACAATGTAATGAGATCATCATTAACCATTCGTTGTGAGAAAGAAAATGAGTTTTGTAAACCAAGTCTTCTTGAAACATCTTAGGAGTTGTGGAACTGATTCACAACTCATTCCGAAAAAAGACACTCACTTGTCATTAGGATGTTTCTTATGGCACAGGATCACCTGGTCACTTGAATCTATCTTTTAATATTCGAGGTAGCCTTCATATTTTCTAGTGGGATAGGGTCACCTGGCCACTAGTTGAATGTCGATAGTACAAGTTTTTAAAGAGGATAAAACATAGACCTTGCAGTATATTATATGATGTTTTAAAAGAACTATTTACTTGATAAATTTTTGGAATTATGCTCACTGCAACAAATATATATTGAACATATATATTTCCAACCAAACAAGTGGATTAGATGCTTATATTAGGCTAAGGATAAAATTGGTTATCCTTATCTAAAAGGTATAGAGTCGTTGAGCTCATGTTAGACAATAAGTTGAACCACTCTAGTATCTACTAATTGCATTTATGTAGAATATCCTAAATGATTGTTTAGGATGAAGTTTCTACTAATCCCACTAATTGTCATTCCATAAGACAAGTTATTAGAATGTTTTTTTCTAAGTGGGAGTTGTATGGAACTTTAAGAACTTAAGAACCATAAGCTAAATGCATCATAGTTTGGAACTATCAAGTTTTCAACTGTCGTTGAATATGTTGAATAGTTGATCAGAATCTAATAAAACACAAAGAGATGCATTCATGTTTGATTATCAAGTATGGGCTTGATTAATCTTCCTCGATATAGTTTGACTATAAAGAGTAGGTGAGTTTTTAAAAGAGAAAACATATATGAATGAAAATCTTTCTAGATTTAAGCTAACATCTCAAAGTACGAATCTTCTTTCTTATAAGATAATTACATAGTGTGATTTCATGACTCTTGTGTTTTCTACAAAGCTAGTGGGAGCGCAATAACATTCCTAATGTTATATGTAGTCGACATATTAATTCATGGAATAAAGTTCTATATAGATAGATCATGGAACTTAAAGGATTAAGTAAAATTGCATTAATTGCCAAGGATCTTAAAAGAGCTTAAGATAAAGGACTCTTAGGGAGTTATCTTGTCAAAAACCACATGACATGACTTTGAGTAAAATCCTAGTGGAAATGTTTTTGAACAAGATAACATGATTATATTCAATATGCTGCTGTAGTTAGAGAAATCATATATGTCATGATTATGCATAACGGCCAAATAAGTCTTATGCTTAGAGCATGTCGAATGATACTAGTATAATCCGAAAACAAGTCATTGTGTGACTTATAGGAATATTCTAAAGTACTTGCGAGAACTAAAGAAATATTCCTAGTCTACGGAGTATTTGAAAGAAAGCTATGTTTAAAGTTCTTAGACATGTGCTAAATTTTCAAATAGATTGAGATGACTCTCTGTCACAATCGGGCGTGTCCTCATTATGAATGAAGAGATAGTTACATGGATAGTGGTTCCATGTAGATTTCAATTACAGTTACACATCATAGTTAGAGTACCTTGTGGTTTGGAGAACCATGTACAAAGATGCTTAATGTATAGTTCATTATGACTATGAGTAATCCCATTACACAAGTATTGGTGCATTCTCAATAGTTTTCTTTATATATGAGTTATATATAAAACTGAAAATGATTGTATTCGCAAAGTTTATACAAATCAAGTTTGTTAAATCTACTTAACAAAGTTGCTTCCTTAGCTAAAGTATGAAAGTCAAGCTGGTGCTATAGGGCATTGTTGATACAAGTAGATGTATTTGATTGAAATTTATTATTTGGCTATTGGAACAGAACAAGCAACATACATTATAATGAATGATATATTGGATATGAGTCTTTCATTAAATAATTTTTGTGTTCTATATTAGCATGTTTAAATCCTTGAATAACTAGGTTATTATAAATGTCTATAGTCGTTCATAGTTGTGGGAGCATCTATGAAGTAAGACTAATATGAGTGGATTAGTGGCTTCTCATGCAGATAAGAATGGCAAAGAGCTTCTACCAACTTCATAAATACTTGATTGGGAGAATAAGTATTGGACTTGACCCGCATGAAAACCACTTTATGGATAGTAGTCAGGAGTGATGTTTTGATCAAGGTTGTATCCTTTTAATCATAGACCTGAGATACATATTTGGGACTTGAAGTGTCGGAATTGTTGTGCTTAGACATGGTTTAACGTTGTTTCGTAAAAAGCAGTCATAAGGGCCATCGTTGGGTATGACATGAACTGAATTGATGGGCGTATGTAGTCAAGATGATCTTTGTATTCTTAGACCTGAGATGCATATTTGGGACTTGAAGTATAGGAATTATTGTGCTTTGACATGGTTTAATGTTGTTTCGTAAAAGGCAGTCGTAAGGGCCATCATTGGGTATGACATGAACTACATTGATGGGTGTATGTAGTCAAGATGGGATTTATCCCTCTTATTCGCTAAGAGCATGACATCTAAGGCCTTAGTTAAAGTTAAACAGTAAATGAGATTGATCGCGACCCATATCTCATGTTCGACATGATGTCTGAGAGAAAGGAATAATTGATACCAAACCTTTAGTAACAATTGCAGCTTAGAGCTCCTGGAATTGGCTGTTGATGAGATGGCACCCTTCATATGTTGTTAGGGGCATTATCCCATTGCTAGACGTCAGCTATTGTCTATGTCAGTCTATAATGAATCTTGTGCAAGTGGGAGATTGTTGGATCTATATGCCTAAGAATCATTATGGAGTGATATTTCTAATAATATATGATCCTATTGGGTCACACATTTATCAAGTTGGCACATTTTGTTTATTTATTATTAATATGATTATTAATAAATAATATCAATTCTTGTATTTTAATTTGGGAATAATTATTGTTTTATGAAAATAATAATTATAAGAGAGTATTATTAGTTATTATTTCATATGGTATGAATTAATAAGTCATGCACAACATTTTGGACTAGTTAGATTCTTTTATCTTTTACCTAAAGACAAAGTTTATATTTTATAAAGTTGGAGTTTATAAAAATAAAGAATCCCCTTCTTTTAAGAAGGTATGGCCGAAATTAATAAACAAATATGGAGGTTGATTTTCAACCTCCATGCTTTGTCTCCCATGCTTCTAAAGGCTAGCCATTACTTTAGAGTATTTTAATGGTTAGGCCTTACTTTTCATGGGCTATATAAGAGATGCACGAGGCTTGCATTTTTGCAAGTGTGAAACACTTCTTTCTTCTCTTCTTTCTCTCTAAATCTGTGAGCATGAAGATGCTCTTTTCGTTTGAAGTTTGGTGTTTTGCTTTGGTGTTTAGAAGACCTCTTCAGTTGTTCCCTTTAGTGCTTAATTGATTTAAGCACTTAAAGGATTAAGACACTCAAGAATACAAGAAGGAACTAGAATTCCAAGTGCCTTACGCTTGATGGTGGATATTTGTAGAGAAATCATACACTTTGATTTTTGCTATCTTCATCAACACCCCAAAACCAAGTGTGTTCAAAGGCTTCAAAGGTTATCTCTAAAACATCATATGGTTGTCTTTTATTTCATTCTAACCTCTATAAAAGGATCCATTATGGTTCGATTTTGTTATCAACTGAAAATAAACTTGTTATTTTTAAAGTCTTCCGTTGCCGTTTTTTATGAAAAACAAACTTTTATTTCGCATCAAAACCCAACAGATACTTATGTTTTAAATCTCATTTGACATGCATAAAATATAATATCAACATGTTGTGTTATGTTTAAAATACTAATATCATATATTAAGTTTCAACGCAAAAATAATCACTAGTTTTATTATTTGTCGTTATAATGCTATAAATTATTTTTAGTCATTTAATAAAAAAATCCTTATTTATTATAAAGACATGAAGTTTATATAATGTTTAAACACCTTTTAAAACATTTTAAATATTTAAATTTGGCTATTTATAAGTTTTACAATAAAACTATTTTTAACAAAAAGTCGATTTTTAACCGGTAAAAACGATTTTTTTTAATATCTATTTATCAACATCTTATGTTATCTTTTAGATATTTTTTACTCAAACTCCAAGTGATACTATCTTATGTTTAAATGTTGTTTGACATGTAAAACTCATTTTTATACACAAAACATAACATATAATAACATAAAAGAAACATCACAAACATGCATTTAAAATGTGTATAAACCAAGTCATGTCTACTAATAATTTTTGTGACTCATGACAAAAATTATTAAGTGTTTCCTAAAGTACTTAAGGGACACTTCAAAAGGTCTTCAAGCTCCTACTTGCCAAGACAACTCTTTCTTGCAAAAGAACTTCAAGTCTTCATGTTGTAAAGGTTGTTGCACTTAAACCATTAAGACTATAGCTAAGCCCATTAACAAATAAAAAAAATACCTATCTATCTATTACATCTTATGAATAAATAAATATCAACTAAACACATCACAAAGGTCCAGATGGCTTGTTTATACACAACAACATATCAAATACTATAACAAACAACTCTTTGTTTTTTCTAAGGCAACTTTCATATAACCAAAATGCATGAAAAATGGTTATATATGAAAATAAACAATTTTAACCAAGAAGTTGTCAAATAAGACAAATATTGATATTTCTTAATCAAAAGAAATCCATGCTTGTTTTCTAAAAACCGAAGATTATCAAACATAAAAATTTATTCTAACATATAAAACCTGGTTCTGATACCATTGTTAGGTTTTGATACAACATATAAGTTAGTTTTTCATAAAAATGGCAATGGAATTCTTATAAAAATAACAAGTTTACTTTAAGTTTATAACAAAACCAAACCATCAACGATCCATTTATAGACGTTAGAATGATATTAAAAACAACCAAATAGAGTTTTAGAATGTCTACATTTGAAGCCTTGAACCACTTGGTTTTGGGGTGTTGATTAAGATAGAAAAATCAAAGAGTATGATTTTCTCAACAAGTATCCACCACCAAGATTAAGGCACTTAGAATGCTAGTTCCTTCTTCTATTCTTGAGTGTCTTAAGCCTTTAAGTACTTAACTCAAATAATCACTAAATGAGACAACTCAAGGAAGCTTTAAACCACCAGACTAACTTCAAAAGAGAGAAAAGAGGAGAGATAGAAGGGGGCTACCTCTTTTAGACATGGAGAGAGTTCTAAGACAAAAAACTTTGTAAGTTTTCTTCATAAGACACTTTTATATACTCCATGAATGTGTAAAGGTTACTCCTTATTTTATTCTAAGTAACACTCTTGAAATGAAGGCATTAGAGACAAGTTATGGAGGTTGAAAAGCAACCTCCATACCTCTTGAATGTCTTTCAGTCATGCCCTAGAGTAGAAGACATAATTTATCTTCTTCCTGCTTTATAAATGTATTACGCATAACTAGTTAAGCGATGGTATTCCAATGTGTCCAAAACTTTGTACACGACTTATTAAATCATACCATATGATATAATAATTAGTTATACTCTCTTTTAATTAAGTTTTTTACAAAACAATAATTATTCCCTAATTAAATACAAGAATTGATATTATCTATTAATAATCATATTAATAATAAATATACAAAATTTGCCAACTTTGTAAATGTGTGACCCTATAGGATTATATATTATTATCAGTATCACTCAATAATGATTCTGGGGCATATAGATTCAACAAGGAACTCACTGAGGCATGGGTTTTCTTTCATGGTTTTGGTACTCAAGACAGTTTTCACAGGGCCAAATTGAAATATGTAAAGGATAAAGTTTATAAATGGAAAAATGAAGACTCTAAGAAAGAATTTGGAGATGTCGTTGTTCTAAGGAACAAGGTGAATGAGATGGGAAAATTAGCTTAATCTAGGCGTCTCTATGAATCTGAAAGGAATTTATGGTGGGAGGAAAATCTCAAGCTGTTGGAAGTGGAGCACATAGCTAAACTAGATCTCCAGCAGAAAGCAAAGATCAAATGGATGGTTAATGGGTACAAAAATTCTAGATTTTTCCATGGTACCTTACAAAATACATACATGAAAAATAAAATTCATGGGCTGATTGTTAATGGTTCCTGGACCTCAGATCCTAAACTAATTAAACAGAAGGCTTTTCAACTCTTTGCTGATAAATTCAAGGATAAATGGGCCACCCGTCCGCCACTGATCAATCCTCTTTTCAAACTACTATTATTGTCTCTACAGAATTCACTAAAATCAAACATTTCATCCGCGGAGATAAAAAAATGTGAGTTGGTGTTGTAGTAGCGAGAAGGTTCCTGGTCCTGACAGCATAACCTTCAAAATTATCAAAGAAAACTGGGATTTAATGAGTGGGGACATCATTAATTTTGTTAAATATTTCGAGCATCATACTTCCTTGGCTAAGTGATGTAACTCTCCTTCCATCATGTTGATTCCCAAGGTAATCGATCCTCTTTCACTTGCAGACAACAGACATATCTGTCCCATTGGATGTATGTATAAGATAATAGCCAAGATTATTGCCCTTAGAAAAAAAATATGTGATTGGATTTGTGGTTAGTGAAGCTCAATATGCTTTTATTCCAAGCACGAATATACTAGATGGTCCTCTGGTAATTAGAAATTTATTCTTGGGCCAAAAAATTCAAAAAAAGGATATTCCTTCTCAAGATTGATTTCGAGAAGGCATTTGATTCTGTAAACTGGAATTATCTTGACTCAATTATGGATCAGATGGGTTTTGGTATCATCTAGAGAAAATGGATTAGGGTCTCTCTCTACTCGTCAATGTGTTCGGTGTTAGTCAATGGTTCACCAACAGAGGAATTTCCAATCTCAAGGGGTGTTCGTCAGTGAGATCCTTTTGTCTCTCTTGGTCTTTATTATTGTCATGGAGGTATTGAGTGTGGCTATTAAAAGTGCTTGTTCCAACTCACTAATTCAGGGTACTCATATGCGAATGATGCTATCTTCACTGTAAAATGGTGTAGTAAAAGTATCAAAAATCTATCCTGCATTCTCAAATGTTTTCAAATCTCATCTGCACATAAGGTGAATTTTTTTAGGTTCCAATTATTATGCATTGGAGTACTCAACCAGGAGACAAGACATATGCCACGAGTTATAGGATGCTTGGAAGAATCATTCCATTTCATCTACTTGGGAGTACATGTTGGGGCAAATATGGATCTAAAGAAAAATTGGCATCTTATCAATGATAAGTTCTGTTCCAAGTTGTCATCGTGGAAACCCAAAGCTTTATCTTTTGGTGGTCGTCTCACCTTAATTTAATATGTTTTAAACACTACAAATAAATATACATTTAGTGGCATAAGGCTTTAGTGGCAAAATATTTTAGTGTCACGATAGTATGTGCTTTAGTGGCATATATTTTTTGAGACACTACAAAATTTTTGTTTTCCCTTTAGTTTTGCCCGTTTTTAAGTCTAAATTGTTGAAAATACCAAAAAGTAACGCGGCTCTCGAAAATTTGATAATCTCTCACCGAATTTTTTTAAATATAGCAAAATAATTAGGATAAAGTTTTATCAGGCAAAACTAATACATAATCTCTCTCACTTTGTCCCTCTCCCTCTTTTCTCCCACGTCGCACACCCATTGTCGTCGCCCACTCACCATCGAGCCCTAGTCGTGGTTTTCGCCTCAAACGTCGGTGACCACCCTGGACGAAGCCACAGCAGGAGCTGGGATACGCCAGTGACCACCTTTTACTAAGTCAGCGGTTTTGTTATCTCATATGGGTTTAGCTTCATATATTTTTCCAATTCTTCTGCAACTACAGATTCGAAGGTATAATTAGATTTGGTCATTCTATTGATTACTTGACTAAGCTGACTAGATGTAATTGTTAATGGGGGTTTCACGGAATCGAGAATGAGGTTAACCAGATGGGTATGGTGTCTGACTTTGGAAAGATCTACGGGTTTACTATCTTAAGAGATTTTGATTTAATTTCTCAACTTTGTGTTGGTAGAAGATATATGGAGGAACTAATTAGGATTTTGTGTGCATTTCTTTTATATGGATGGATAATTTTGATGAAATTGGGAAGTAATTTGATTACACGAGTATTTGTTGCTAAATTTTATGGCATAGATAGTGGAATTTTAGTTTTTCTTCCTAGAGTCATGTGTTTGTTCTTTATCCTGTCATTGCTATTGCAAGATGTGCAGAAATTACAAGTTGTGCCTTTTTATGTGAATTGGTACTTTTCATTTTGATGACTGGAATTTTAGTTTTTATTCCGAGAGTCATGTATATATCTGAGCTTTCTGTTGTAGTGTTACAGGTATGTTGATCCTTAGATTCTTTGTTATGTTCTTGTGTAATTCGTAAGTAGAAGGTGAGAGCAAATGAAGTTTTTCAATGGTTTCATATTTGATTGTTACTAAAATTAAACATATAAGTTACCATGTCACCATATTTTCATCCTTTTATATTAGTCTACATTATATATATTCTTTTCTTTTCACTATGCATTAGTACTAACGCTTTTACTTCTCCTACTATTACTATTACTCTACTTCTAACTCTAAAAAACTGGGAAGGTTTTAAATATAGCATAGATGACAATAATGACAAAAAAACTATATAATTGTGGCTTTGCAATTTCATTTTGGATGCTTGTTTTTTTGCTTATACTTTTACATTGCTCAATTCTGTACTATCAAATGTGTATTAGGTATCAGCTGTACTATCAAATGTGTATTAGGTATCAGCTTATTGTCTGCTTCATGAGGAGCCTCTTTCAGAAAACGATGATGACTGGTATATTTTTTCCATTTATTTTTTTAAAATATTTTTTCCAAAGTTGTAAGACTAATTAAACTTTTTGGCCCGTTTTCTTTTTATATTTTTTCCGAAGTTTATACTTTTATATTTTTTCCTATTTAAATTCATAGTGCTATACTTAAGCTTTTTCGCCCGTTTTCTTTTTAGCTAAATATTTTAATTTAACGGTTTTACTAGTTAGCAATAAAATATAACCCGGGTATTATTTCAAGTAAAGGATATATGCTTCTTTTTATGTCATATTTGTTGGTTATATTTTTATATGTTTTTATATGATGTTTTATGGTTTATGATAGGCAATTGTTCATAACTTGGATAAACAAGAGGAGCAATTTTACAAAGATCTTGGAAATCAAGTTTGTGTTTCTTCTCCAACAAGTATTTAGTTTAATAGTGTTATGTTTTGAGTATTAGCATAACGTTTAGACTTATTATACATTTTTTTGAAGATGTTTGTATTTTAAATATATTGAGAATATTGTTGTTAGACAAGTTTGAATTTCCTTAATGACAGTGTGAATTTCCATTTATTATCTTACTTGTTTTTATTATTATTTGATTTTCCCTATAAAATTTTAAAAAATAGAACTAATTTATCAATATAATTTTTTGTGTAAAAAAATGTCACTAAAACAGTAAAGCAGTATTTATTTTACCGGTTAGATATAACGGCATAAACATAGTGCCACTAAAACCTACAAATATTTTAGTGGCATAATAAAAAAGTGACACTAAAACCCAACAAAGCTGCAGCGACACAACCAAAAAGTGCAATTAAAGGTCTTTAGTGACACTTTTTTTTTGTGGCGTTGATTGCCCAGGAGGCCTTTAGTGGCACTTTTTTGGTTTTTAGTGGCATATTTTCTATGCCACTAAATGTCATTTTATTTGTAGTGAAATAGCCTTCCAACTTACTACATTTCCCTATTTAAAGCACCAAAAGGTATTATTGATCTTCTTGAAAAGATAAGGCCTAAATTCCTATGGGGAGGGGATTATACCAAGTGAAAGATACATTGGGTAGACCGGGACAAGGCTGTTGTTAAAAAAAGACGGAGGTTTTGGAATATGCACCCTAAAAGCCCATAATGTTGTTCTAATTACCAAATGGTGATGGAGGTTATTAAACGAAGGTGGTTGCCTTCGGAGTGACGCAATTGTGAGCATCCATAATCTAAAAAAGAAACCCGCCTCATATATCACACGAAAGATGTCAAATGGTGTTTAGTGTAATATCTATAAGGTGATCTGTAGGATTATTAACCTTAATCTCAATCATAACATGATGTTCAAGCTCATTCCTGGGTGTGGAACAAATATTATATTTTGGAAGAATGTTTGGTGTGGGGATACTTCTTTTCAAATCCGATTCCCAACCTTATACAAAAATGAGGTGACAAGATGTTGCAGTTTAGAAGATCGCCTCACTGCCTCTGGTTTTAATTGGAAATGGAAACAGGAACCGACTAAGGCTATCTCTCTTAATAATTTATTCCAACTTTACTCTTGTATTGGAGCAATGGAGGTGTCGAACAAGATCGCCTTTGGGTTTCAGTTCATGCTAAATCCGGATGGCAAATAAACTGTTAACACTATGATGAGATTTATTGACTCGAAACTTATTCATTATAAAGGTCCGGTTATATTTTGGCGAAAATTTGTCCCATTAAAAATCCGATGTTTTGTCTGGAGGGCATCTATGTCTAGAATTCCAGTGGCTTCCACATTATCGCAAAAGAAGTGTTATGATCCCCAACCACTTGTGCCATTTATACAATAAAGATATTGAAAGTGTTGACCATCTTCTTGTAAAATGTGATTTTGCAAAAGACGTGTTTAAATGGGTGTTTAAATGGTGTGGATTGAGTCCTCAACAATTCTCCAATGTTATTGAATTTATCAGTTTCGCAGCTTCATGAGGAATTTGCCCAAGGAAAAGGGTTACTCAGTACCATATGTTTCTGTCTTTTATGGAACATATGGTTGGCAATGAATGATAGAATCTTAAGGGAGTTGAAAACATCATACCCAAAGGCAGCTGACAACGTTATCTCATTATCTTATATGTGGTGCAACTGTGCAAGCATTGGAGTAACGCAAGTTGTGGAAGCTGGAGTGAGTGGTGTTGTTCCCCCTTCTCATCTCATGAACTCTATTTGTAGCTAGTTTTGTTGTGGTTTCTTTGTTCTATACTGCCCGTTAGTTTCTTGCTAAGGGCTTTTTATTAATATATTTACATTTGCTGCTAAAAAAAGTTATTTACATTTAGTTTTGAGATGGTAAAATGTTAATTAAACCAATTAAATAACATCCCTAATTACCAACAATCAATGTGTCTCCATGTTTTCCTAAACTTGTTTCATTTTTAGGTTAACAGTTTAAGTTTTTTAATCGATTGACGGTCTATCAATTGGCCAAAGTAAATGTCATCGGTCGTCTTGTAGTGTATGATACTACGACTATTTATAAAGACAATTTCAAGCTAATGATTAGTTTGTTTTCTAGTTTTGTTACACATAATGCTTCCTTGGTATTCTACATCCACCTTATTGCTCATTAAAATTTGAGTGTTATCTAACTTTAATTGTATGGAAATATAAACGTGAAATAAAAATAAGAGTATATCACAACAGATTCACAATCCAGTTGATTATATTAAATATCATCAAACTAAATATTTTGTTGATCTGGGACTAGCCTATTTTGATAGAAGTGAATTTTTTTATAAATTGAGGATCCCGAGTTGAAACTCGGGCGCAGACTAATTAACATATTTGTGAATTTAACTTATAAACACTAACCAACTAATCAGCCTTTCAAAAAAAATTAACTTAAATATTTTATCAAAAGATGAATACAACACAAATTTATATTACCATATATTCCAACGCGAAGAAGTTAGTAGAAAAATATTGTGGAGGGGTAAAATAGCAATTAAGCAAACATTCAAGTATCGAAAGTATAATTTTTCCATAAAACATGAAAGGGTAAAACTCAAAATCAAAAGGATCGTCGTACCACATCCACATGCACAATCGGCTTTATCATGTCATAGATAATCCACCCAAATGCCTGGATGAGGGTGATTTCGTCATTTAAGAATGCATGAAAAGAAAAAGGTAGCGTACGCTTACATAGCGTTACGTGGTTTTGAGATACACTTTGTACGTATCAAAAAAGACGTGCCCGGAATTCATGTGCAGTCATTTGGATTCATTCGAAAATAATTTGGTCGGACATTGAAACATACGCCACCAAAAATGGTCTAATTACAATTTAATACGGTACTTTATATAAAACTACATTTAATTTTCATACACAAATTAATAAAAGTGGTTATCAGTCTACTACTCTACTTGTTAATTGTTATATTGTATAAATTTAATATTATATTTACTTGACCAGACAAATATAATAATAAGGATGTTAATTAATCTATATATATATATATATATATATATATATATATATATATATATATATATATATATATATATAGAGTTGGGTTCCAAAATAAACCATTTTAAACTTTAGAACCAAAGAACGAACCAAAGAACCTTGATATGTAGATATTGGTTCAAGAGTTAAAGCTACAATTCTTGATCTATCCAAAAATTTCTTTCTTGTTTCTTCTTTATATGGTGAAAAAAATTGGTCTTTATGACCTCCTTTCTTTTAGTTTCTGGTGAATGAAATCCGTGTAGAATATCTTGGGTGAGTTTGTTGGCTGTTTGGAGAAAAAGATCCAAATTTCGAAATCGAGTGCAGTGGCCTATAATAATGCTCACATTTGTAGCAAAACTTCATTTTGCACAACATGTTGTATCAAGCTAATTCCCTTTCCGATTAATACACACACATATATATATATATATATATATATATATATATATATATATATATATATATAACAAAAATATAATTGTAGAAGCTACATTTTGTAATCGATTTATAACATTCATGTTTATGGAAATATGTTCATTTATCAACATACGTTTCTTTATAAACATATATTCGTTTATGAACATATGTTCATTTATGAAAAACTATTAATACGCTCATGTCAATCTGTTTGTTCATGATTGATTTGATTTGTTAATTTAATTTTTGAGTTCTTCTATAAATGTTCAGTTAAGAACATATATGAATATACGTTGCATAAATGGCATTCACGTTTATAATCATATGTTTACTTATGACCTTGGACAATTTATTTGATATTCATTATTGATAGATACATTCATACATGTTCAATACTAACAAGTATGAACATAACGAATATCAAGATTTTTTAATATAAACGAATGTTCAGAAATGAATACTATCAATATGTTCAGAAATGAACATTGGCTGGTACATTTACCATCATACCATTAATGAATCCAATTTGATCTAACGGTCAAGAAGTTGGTTCTTTTATGAATTATTCTGGTTCTATGTTGAACTCATCCCTATATATATATATATATATATATATATATATATATATATATATATATATATATATACACACGATACCTGTCATGAGTCGTTTTGTTGTGATCTATAGAAGGCGAAAGTAAAAAGGGCTCAGGGGTCTTTTAGTAATTAATTTATGTTTGTTTATTTTTGCAATTAGATTTATTTATTTTAGGAGTTTAGCTTTTATGTTGGGGTCGGTGATTTAGTTTCAATTTTGCTTGGTATAAGTATCGTATTATATCGAACTTATCTTTTTATGAAAGAAAAAGTATTGGAGTTTATCTCTTGTAGAGTCTACCTGTGGCTAACATACAGGTTATACCAACTGGTGAATATCAATTGGTATCAGAGCAACACGATTCTGGCAACGACACTGTTCACCGGAATTATTGTTCACTTGAAACTGTTTACATCTGCACTGTTCATCGAAAATTTTTCTAACATGGGAACAAAGATCAACAATATTGATGGCATTAGACTGCTTGAGTCTAATGTATCCAAGATGAGAGAGGAAGCAAAAATGCATCGGGTAGAGGTGTCGATGCAACTTCAGGATATTTTGGAATCGATCAACGACCTGAAGGTCCAGCGGCACCAGAAGAAAAAAAGAAGAAAGAGTCTGATAGTGAGAGAGAGTCGTCAGATAGCGATGATGACAAATATAGGGGTTCTGGTCATCACATAGGTTCTGGTTTTTACAAAGGAAAGAACAGGAACTCATTACATGATTCTCGAAAAATCAGGATGCCTATCTTTTCAGGGGAAGATGCATATGGATGGATTTATCGGGTCGAGAGGTACTATAAAGTGCAAGGGATTAGCAAGAAGGATCAATTGAGGGCAACAATTTTATGCATGGAGGGGGCTGCGATTGCATGGTATCGATGGGTGGAGGCACGATCATCATGCCATACATAGGAAAAGCTCCAGAAGAATCTGCTGGTTTGCTTTCAACCATCATATAAAGGTAACATTTACTAACATTTATTGTCAATTCAACAAGTATGAACGGCTCGTCACTATGTGTGCGAGTTTGAAAAATTAGTCGGACATAACATTTACTAACATTTATTGTCAATTCAACAAGTATGAACGGCTCGTGACTATGTGTGCGAGTTTGAAAAATTAGTCGGACAAATGCTTGACTATCCTGAAGAGGTTCTGGAAGCAACATTTATTTAGGGATTGAAACCCGAGTAAAGATCAGTGGTAAGAATAATGGAAACCAAAAGTTTATCAAATTCCATGAAGGAATCGGTAAGAATCATAGAAAAACAAGAATGGTGGAGCGTCAAAAACATGGGGTGGAATGGTAAGAGGCAACACCGACAGTCAGTTCAAACCTGGCATGCCATTATCAGTTGGCAACCAGGCAACAGTCAATAAGGAAGGGGGCACATGGGTCCGTTTATACGTCTCACTGAGACAAAAATCACAAAGAAATGAGTAAATGGTTTATACTTTAGGTGCGATGGAAAGTTTGGGCCGGGACACCATTATCATAGCAAAACACTACAAGTGTTAATTATTAAAGAAGAATAATATGAAGGAAGTGAAGGGGAAGAAGATGACACGGAACATATACACTTTGATATGGTTGAAGTATCGTTAGATTTTGTCAGCGGACTTACCCCGCCACACACGATAAAAGTAAAAGTATAGATTGGAGGCATGGAAGTGGTGGTGCTTATCGACAGTGGTGCCACCCATAATTTCTTTTCTACCAAACTAATCAAGAAGCTAAGAGTGTAGGCTTCTGGTACCAATGTAGTCAAAGCTAAACTGGGTAATGAGATGATGGCTGCGAGCCGGGGAACCTGCAAATGAATCATGTTTAGCTTGCAAGAATTAAAAATAATTGAAGAATTCCTACCCTTTGAACTTAGTCGGTCAGACGTGATTTTGGGCATAAAATGGTTACAGACCTTGGGTGAAATGACAGTGAATTGGCGCGAGCTCTAGATGTAATTCTGGGATGGGAATCGTTTTGTAACAATTAAAGGTGGTCCTAGTTTATCTAAAACTCTAACCTCTATTAAAACACTTTGTAAGATTTTGCAGCACGAAGTGGAGGGGTACCTAGTCCACTTAAACGCGAAAGAAGAAATAGGCATGAAGATGGAACTCTCAGTAGGGATTCAAACTATAATTAACACCTACAGTGAACTGTTTGAGATACCTTCTGGGATTCTCCCTCAGTGGAGCCGTGAACATACGATCGTCCTCATGGAAGGCAGCGGACCTATTAGTGTGCATCCATATCGATATCCACATGCTCAAAAAGACGAGATAGAAAGATTGGTGAAAGAGGATGTTGTTGGGTTTTGAGCATTCTAACACTCCTATGGTGTGCATACAACCCTAGAAACCTTGGATCTATGTTTGACTAAGATACATGCAAAATGATTTTCCAAGGTTCATAATCCTATCTAGCATACATGGGGATCTTTTATTCTAATAGTTAGTAAGAATTACATACCTCTTTGTAGCTTGGATTCCTTTGACACCTTGTGAGCCTAGCACCTCAAGTGTGATGCCTCAAATGCTTCATACAACACCAAGTACACTTGGAATAAACTTTAAGAGAATAAGAACACTTGGATTTTCAGCTAGCCCTCTTTGATTCACTCTAGTGGCCGAAAATGGTGAATAATAGCTTCTTTATATAGTATGTTACAATTAGGGTTACACCATGTAAACCCTAATTGTCATGACCTTTCATTTCCATGACCCATGGGTTATGTAACCCCCATGGAGCATCCATGGAGCATCTTATGGGTTTAACCCAACTTGATAATCCATGGAGCCTTGGCCCACTATATAAGTTATGGATGATTGACACAATCAACCCATATATTTAATTAGTCTTCTTTTGATCACATAATTAATTCTAAATTAATTATTGATCAATACTAACTAAATATTATTATTCTTATTATTAATATATTAGAACTTATAATATATTAATAAACCATAAGTGTCTTATTTCTCTCATTTAGTCTATCCAAGTGCATGATGCCATGCAACCCAAATGGACCATGCCGGGTCGGGTCAAGTACATACCAAATATAGTTATGGACTTAGACACTATATCCAACAGTCTCCCACTTGGATAAGTCTAATAACTATAGTTGCAAGTATGACTTCAGGATTCGATCAGCAATCGTAGCTCTTTCAAGGTCTCTCGGAACTGAGAAGATGATGGTGTGCCATTTTAGATAAGTGATCATATAATCCTCTGTTCTAGATATCAGCCGGACAAACACGTGGAACAATGTCTTTCTATTGTCTAGCAGTTGTTTCCCGATTTCCGATTTCTTTGACATAGAACTTAATTGAACACGTCAATTTAGTTCTGACCGGACCCGGTACGTGGGTCAAAACAAAATCATCGAGGGGCCCAGATATCGCTTCTAATCCAAGAAGGAACAGATAAACTTCGACTCATATGTTTGCTCTACTACTTGTTGAATTACACACAAAGGTACGTTTTATAACATCGAGTTACCAATGCGTTTTCGTACAATCATTGCATAACCAACTCATAGGCAACAAATCACATGTCTAGGTTTGAAGACTTATATGATATTACCGTCTCACGATCACTCGAGATAAATTCCATGAAGTGATACCAGTGAGCATGGGTTGAATCCAATACTCAGAACTTATGAGCACTCATGAGTATTGTAGCCCCCTTTGTCCAACATCTTGGACCTCTACAAACCAGATGACAGTCTTGATTCATATGTACTTCCAACATATGATTGATTGTGGAGAATTTGAATAATATGATATATACCATAACATAATCATTCTGGAAGTCAAACATGCAAAAAAAAAAGAAATACTAGTAAATGATTGACAAGAGATAGCAACATTTTACTCATAAATAACAACTTTTATTTATCATCAAATGCATATTACATTTTACATATTTCAAAATTATCTAACTTCTAAAAACTAATATCATCTCTTAGCCCTATGCACCTAGCATGCTGAAGATGCTTAACCCTACTCAGTCCCTTCGTGAGGGGATCTGCCGGGTTCTCATCTGATGATACCCTCTTTGCCACGAGGATTCCTTCTTCTATTCGATGTCTGATGAAATGATATTTTCTGTCGATGTGTCTGGATCTCCCGTGATCCCTTGGTTCCTTTGCTAAGGCAACTGCACTTTCACTATCACAGAAAATTTCCATGGGCTCCTTAATAGCTGGTATAACTCCAAGGTCTCCGATGAAGTTCCTTAGCCATATAGTCTCCTTTGCTGCTTCACTTGCTGCTATATACTCTGATTCACAAGTGGAATCAGCCACTGTATCTTGCTTGGAACTTTTCCAAGTAATTGCCCCTCCATTTAGGGTAAAGACCCAGCCCGACTGAGAGCGGAAATTATCCCTATCATTCTGAAAGCTAGCATCACTATACCCTGCTACTTTCAAGTCATCACTCCCACCAAGGGTACTTGAGAATATTCTTTACTGCAGTCCAGTGAGCCTTGCCAGGATTACTTTGATATCTGGTAAGCATGCTTAAAGCAAAAGCAACATCAGGACGAGTACAAGTCATAACATACATGATCGAGCCTACAGCGGAAGCAGATGGGACTCGATTCATCCCAACTATCTCTTCATCTGTACTCGGGCTCTAAGTTTTACTCAGTCTGGCATTACACTGAATAGGTAAATCTCCTTTCTTGGAATTTTCCATACTGAACCTCTTCAGCACTTTGTCCAAGTAGGTACTCTGACTAAGTCCAATTAGTCTTTTACTCCTGTTTCTCAAAATCTTTATCCCGAGGATATAGGCAGCTTCTGCTAGGTCTTTCATAGCGAAACACTTCCCAAGCCAGGATTTCACTTCCTGCAAGGTTGGGATGTCAATTCCTATGAGCAGTATGTCATCCACATATAGTACCAAAAAGCTAACTATACTCCCACTAGCCTTGACATATATACACGATTCATCTTCACATCTCGAAAAGCCAAACTCTTTGACTTTCTCATCGAAGCAAAGATTCCATCTGCGAGGTGCTTGTTTCAATCCATATATGGATTTTTCAAGCTTACACACTCTATTAGGGTATTCTGTACTTACAAAACCCTCTGGCTGAACCATGTAAACATCCTCAGCCAACTTTGCATTAAGGAAAGCGGTTTTGACATCCATTTGCCATATTTCATAATCATGAAATGCAGCAATGGCTTACAGAACCCTAATAGACTTAATCTTGGCCACTGGTGCAAAGGTCTCATCATAATCAACTCCCAGTGTTTAAGAATAACCCTTTGCAACCAGTCGTGCCTTATAAGTGTGTACATTACCATCTATGTCGGTCTTCTTCTTGAAGATCAATTTGCACCCTACTGTCTTACGACCTGGTACATTGTCAACCAAGTTCCAAACGTGATTGTCATACATGGATTGTATCTCGCTATCCATAGCCTCTTTCCATTTAGCAGACTCAGGGCCTGCTATGGCTTCCGTGTAGCTGTTAGGCTCTTCCAGATTTATCAGTGTATTATCACTGATAAGGGTATCACCTTCTGCAGTAATATGGAAACCATAATAATGTTCAGGTGCATTCCTAACTCTGGTGGAACGCCTCAGAGGTATGGACTCTTCAGTCGGCTCAACAGGAGTTTCCTCCTCAGGTTGAGGGCTAGGGTTTGAGGTTCCTTCACCGCTTGACTCTTGAATTTCTTCAAGGTCAACTTGCCTCCCACTGTCTCCTTGGCTTATGAGTTCTCTCACTCGAAAGACTCCTCTTCTTGCTACAAAGACCACATTGTCACTGGGTCTGTAGAAGATATAACCAAAAGATTTATGTGGGTAGCCGAAGAAAATACACCTCTCACTTCTAGGTTCGAGCTTGTCGTGAGTTTCGCGTCTCACGAAAGCCTCACAACCCCAAACCTTGATGTGGTCTAGATTTGGAACTTTTCCAGTCCACATCTCGTGAGGTGTTTTGGCAACCTTCTTTGTAGGGACTAGATTAAGGATATGGGCGGCAATCTCTAAGGCATACCCCCAAAATGAGATTGGTAGCGAAACTCGACTCATCATGGAACGAACCATGTCCAACAAGGTTCGATTGCGCCTCTCAGCTACACCATTCAACTGTGGTGTTCTGGGAGGTGTCAATTGTGAGACTATCCCACATTCCTTAAGATAGTCAAGGAACTCGGTACTAAGATACTCACCACCTCGATCGGATCGAAGCATCTTAATGTTCCTGCCCAACTGATTTTCTACTTCTTGCTTAAACTCTTTGAATTTATCAAAGGTTTCCGACTTATGTTTGATTAAGTAGACATATCCATATCTACTAAAATCATCAATAAAAGTCACATAAAAGCGATTAGCATCTCTAGTGGCGGTTCTGAAGGGTCCACACACATCTATGTGTATGAGATCCAACAAACCTTCACCCCTAGCACAAGTGCCAGTAAAAGGTGACTTTGTCGTTTTTCCAAGTAGACAAGATTCACAACTATCATCCGACTTTAGGTCAAATGATTCCAAGACTCCATCCTTTTGGAGTTGGCCTATGCGTTTCTTGCTTACATGTCCAAGACGACAATGCCATAAGGATGCTTTATCTAAGCTAGTGGAAGAATCGATACACAATACATTATTTCCTAAGTTATCTACAACAGATACAGTTTCATACACACCATCACAAGGTAATTCTTTAAAATAAAGAACACTATTATAGAAAGCATCAATACCACCACTTTTATTATCAAAATAAAAGGTGAAACCTTGTTTATATAATGCATGAAAGGAAATAACATTTCTTGCCATTTCTGGCGAATAACAACATTTATTCAAGTCTAATGTAAACCCACTATCTAGTAACAAGGAATAAACTCCAATCTTGGTGACAGGTGAAATTTTCCTATTCGCCATGATGAGGTTTATCTTTCCATGCTCCAAATCCTCACTTTTTCTTAGCCCATGCAAATCAGAACATATGTGAATTCCACAACCTGTATCAAGGACCCAAGACTTAGAATGAGGTGAGTTATTAGACAATATAGTGTATATACCTGCATGGTTGGGTTTTACTTTCCCATCCTTAAGATCTTGCTGGTATTTAGGGCAGTTTCGCTTCCAGTGCGACTTTTCATGGCAATAGAAGCATTCAGCCTCATTAGGGTTAGCAAAAGGAGTGTGTTAGGGTCGAAATGTTGTAATAGTCGAAGTTTGTATTTAGGGTCTTCGAACATTTATATAATGTATTTTACTAGGGCATAATATTCGAAGCTTCATGTTTAGTCCTTAGTATATTTTTTAAACGCTTTTCTCTTCTATAAATAGGAGTGGTTACTAGTGTCTTGGTAACGAAGTCTTTACAGAATATTCATTGTACTCTGTAAAATTTGCAAAAGTGTAATAGAGCCAAACAGATCATATTTACATCTGTGTTCAATCCTTTCAATTCTACTTTGAATTTACTCTCTAATTCGTTCAATACTTGATTCGTTGTCACATCAGAGTGACAAAACCTTTCTTGGTTTTGCTTGAAGAGGAGCCTTCAAGGGTCTTACCCTTGGTACCCTTAGAAGGGTTCTTTCTCTTCTTACCTTTGCCATGCCCGATTGCCAAGACATTAGCCGCAGTAGGAGTAAGAGGAGTAGTAACACCCGACTTACCCTTAAGACTACTTTCTGCAGTCTTTAAGATTCCTTGAAGTTTACTAAGTGTAACTTCTTCCTTATTCATGTGGTATGTCATTCTAAATTGATCATAACATGAAGATAAGGAGTGCAAAATGATATCTATTGCTAACTCCTCAGGAAAGTCAACATTCAGTTTCTTCAAGCGATCCACAAATCTTTGCATTTTCTGCATGTGGGTCGTGAGGGACTCATTGTCCTTAATTTGGGTGGTTATCATGGAGGAGATTATTTCATACCTCTCTTGACGAGCACTTTGATGGTATCGCTCCATCAAGTCCATGTGCATCTCAAAAGGGTAATAGTCCTCATAGGACTTTTGGAGGTCAGCTGTCATTGTGGCAGTCATGATACATGCGACTTTGGTAGCATCCCTTTCATGTGCCTGAAATGCAGCAATCTCCTCTGGGGTAGCAGTTGACTCATCAATCTCCTTCAGCTCCCTATCAAGGACATATTCTTTGTCCTCATAGCGAGTGACCATCCTGATGTTTCTGATCCAATCCATAAAATTGGATCCATCAAAGATGACTCTCCCACAAAGGTTCATGAGAGAGAAGGAGCCAGTAGGGTTTGAGCCAGAAGCATTGTTTTTGGAAGACATCTGAAATGAAAGAATAAGTTTAGATTAGATTTCAGGATAGTCCTTAATAAATCACCCAAATGCTATATTAAGGCTAGGACCCAACACAATATTTTATAACTTAGAAGAGGGATGCCGTAATCCAAGCTATAACATATTTGAAGGTAGGTGAATGACGATTCACCAATTTCCACCATAAAACGGAATAAATCTTATTAGGTTTTAATTGGTTTAGAAATTCCTAGGTTCTTTGAGATTCATTGAACTTTTCAATGGCATGTTTCAATCTCGAGTGTGCCCTTCAAGTTTTGTGACTGGGATGCCGAGGATCACAAAACAAGGTGTGAAGTAACCATGCAAATTACTTGGTACACTTAATGTATTACCCCTCAATCAAAGTGTCGGTTAACCACACACGCTCCAACGATACTATGATAAACATTAAGTCACCCTTTGCCTACCTTGATAAGTCCAAGTTAGTGTGCCGGTTAACCACACACGCTCCACTAACGACTTAATCAAAGTGCAAAGTGTAATTTCATGGATTAGCACCTTATTCACATTTTCCTAAAGTAACTAAGATTGGGAATTTATAAATGTTTAGTTACTTTATTATATTCATAATACTTATTATGATAATTATAGTCATTGTTCTACCTTTTCGGCTAACGACCCTCCACCGATCAAGGAAGCGGTGGGTGAGAATGGACACCCATTAAGTTGCCATTTTATAGGCAACAACCTTATACCCCCCCTTATAGACCGACTTCGTGAATGAGGCCTACTAATGGTAAAACGACTTTTATATTATACAAATATAATTATTATTCACTTATAATATTATAAAGTATAAGGGTTGAATTTTAATATTAAAATTCTAAGTGTTGGAACTAAAGTTTTAATTATGCCTTTACTTGTTCCAAAACTTGAGGGCAAGTTTTGTAAACTTTCAAAACTTTTCATTTCTCATAACTTATGATTTTATTAGAGTATTAAAATGAAGACTCTTCATTTTCATAACTCTTGTGTTCTTTTAATGGTTTTAATTCAAGTGTGACTCTTGGTTTTTCCATAACTTGAGGACAAGTTATGGACTCCAATAAAACACATAATGATCAAGAATTAACTAACATGGAGGTTACAAATAATTCCTATGATCATCTAAATTCATAAGTTCAAGAACATGATTATCAAGAATTTCAAGAATCATAACATCATGGAATTTTGATATTAGCCATTGTAAATGGATTAGAACAACCATTACACCATCTAAAACAAGTTTAATAACACCAAAACAGTTTAGGGTAATGTTTCTAGTCCATTTCCAGGAGCAAAAGTCGAAAAACTGCATTCTGAGGCTCCTAATCGTCGAGTGCACGAACCTACTTGACAAGTAGGATGAGTTTTCACATGAACTCGGCGAGTCCCCCCATGGACTCGGCGAGTTCATCATGCAGACAGCAAAAAATCGACTTTTTTCACTATTTTGCATCAAGTATCAAACAAGCAAGCCTAGGCTCTAATACCACTGTTGGGTTTTGAGCATTCTAACACTCCTATGGTGTACATGCAACCCTAGAAACCTTGGATCTATGTTTGACTAAGATACATGCAAAATGATTTTCCAAGGTTCATAATCCTATCTAGCATACATGGGGATCTTTTATTCTAATAGTTAGTAAGAATTACATACCTCTTTGTAGCTTGGATTCCTTTGACACCTTGTGAGCCTAGCACCTCAAGTGTGATGCCTCAAATGCTTCACACAACACCAAGTACACTTGGAATAAACTTTAAGAGAATAAGAACACTTGGATTTTCGGCTAGCCCTCTTTGATTCACTCTAGTGGCCGAAAATGGTGAATAATAGCTTCTTTATATAATATGTTACAATTAGGGTTACACCATGTAAACCCTAATTGTCATGACCTTTCATTTCCATGACCCATGGGTTATGTAACCCCCATGGAGCATCCATGGAGCATCTTATGGGTTTAACCCAACTTGATAATCCATGGAGCCTTGGCCCACTATATAAGTTATGGATGATTGACACAATCAACCCATATATTTAATTAGTCTTCTTTTGATCACATAATTAATTCTAAATTAATTATTGATCAATACTAACTAAATATTATTATTCTTATTATTAATATATTAGAACTTATAATATATTAATAAACCATAAGTGTCTTATTTCTCTCATTTAGTCTATCCAAGTGCATGATGCCATGCAACCCAAATGGACCATGCCGGGTCGGGTCAAGTACATACCAAATATAGTTATGGACTTAGACACTATATCCAACAGATGTTAGATTCAAGAATTATTCAACCCAGCAACAACCCATTTTCAAGTCTCGCTCTTCTGGTTAAGAAAAAAATGGAGGTTGGTGTTTTTGCATGGAGTACCGTGCACTCAATAAAGCCACGGTGTTGGATAA
This sequence comes from Lactuca virosa, assembly GCF_052849685.1. Classification (NCBI taxonomy): domain Eukaryota; kingdom Viridiplantae; phylum Streptophyta; class Magnoliopsida; order Asterales; family Asteraceae; genus Lactuca; species Lactuca virosa. Next base: position 274,132,652 of record NC_136434.1, on the reverse strand, counting down.
ATTTATAATTCCGGTCATTGATGAGATTTTAGACGAGTTACATGGAGCGGTGGTGTTTTCTAAACTGGACTTGAAGTCGGGGTATGATCAAATCAAAATCAAGGTGGAAGATGTTCATAAAATAACGTTTAGGACGCATGAAGGGCACTAGGAATTCTTGGTTTAACTAATGCACCAACTACATTCCAGTCATTGATGCATAAGGTATTCCAGCCTTATTTGAGATGATTTGTTCTGGTGTTTTTGGATGACATATTAATTTATAGCAAATCGGAGCAAGAATATCATAAACCTTTGTCTATTGTCCTACAATTACTACATGATAATAGGTTGTACGCAAATTGGAAGAAGTGTTTTTTGGGGAAAAGAAAGTGGAGTATCTTGGCCATATCGTGTCACAGGAGGGGGTGTTCGCTGATCCGCTCAAATCAGTGCTATGCTCGAGTGGCCTAAGCAAAGACCATTCATCAACTTAGAGGGTTTATAGGTTTGATAGGTTATTACCGTAAATTTGTTAAAGATTATGGGAAGATCGTGTGACCTCTTATGGAACAACTAAAAAAGATAGTTTTAGTTGGTCTAATGAAGATTCAGAGGCATTTAAAAAGCTTCAAACCGTAATGACACAAGTACCAGTTTTAGCGTTAACCAATTTAAACAAACAATTCGTGTTGGAGACGGATGCTTCTAGATATGGGTTAGGGGCAGTTCTCATGCAAGAAAGGAGACCACTGGTATTTTGAGTCATACATTGGGTGCTCGAGCAAGATTGAAATCATTTTACGAGCGGGAACTCATGACCATAGTTATGGCAATTAAAAAGTGGCGATTTATTAGGAAGGAACTTTCTGGATCGAAATGATCATAAAAGCTTAGAATATCTCCTGGAGCAACATAAAGTAACTGAAGACCATCAAAAGTGGTTATCCAAACTACTGGGATACAAGTTTGAAATCAAATACCGTCCCGAAATAGATAATGGCAATGTAGATGCACTCTCACAGAAGACCTCTGTAGCATAACTTTCGATAATAACAACTAGTGAGGTCGATTGGGTAGAGTTGTGGTGAGACGTCAAGAAGGATGATGCGTTTCAGTTGATTAAGCAATAGGTCATTACCGGTGAATCAGGACCAACAGGTTACACCGTAGAGCAAGGAAGATTGCTATTTAAAGGGAAGATAGTTTTGCCAAGGCGTTCTAAATGGGTGTTATATTTGTTCAGTGAGTTTCATGGGGAGTAGTGGGTGGTCATTTTGGGGTGTAGAAAACTTACCAATGATTAGCTTGGGAAGTTTTATTGGAAGGGTATGAAAGGTGATATAGCTAAACTAGTGGAGGAGTGTGACATTTTCCAACAACATCAGTATTCGACAATGGCGCCAAGTGGGTTATTACAACCTTTAGAATTACCGACAGCTATTTGGTCGGAAATTACTATGGATTTATTGACGGCTTGCCTCAATCGGATAAGTACTCAGTTATCTTTGTGGTGGTTGACCGTCTCATCAAGTATGCTCATTTTATTCCGGTCAAGCACCCTTACACTGCATCTATTATCGCTAACCTTTTTGTCAAGGAAGTAGTACGTTTACACGAGATATCGATATCTATTGTGTCGGACTAGGATAAAGTATTTTTGAGTCATTTTTGGAAGGACATGTTTTGGTTGTAGGGTACCAAGCTTAAAAGAAGTACCGCCTATCATCCTCAAACGGATGAAAAAATAGATGTGGTTAATCGATGCTTGGAGACTTAATTACCGTGTTTTGTAGGAGATACTCCCAATAGATGGGTTACATGGTTACCGTGGGCTAAGTATTCGTATAAAACTTCATTCCATAAGTCCATAAAGACGACGCCTTTTCGTATCTTGTATGGTCGTGATCCGCCTTACTTGTTATATTATGGTTGCTTGAAAACGCCAGTTAGAAATATGGATTAGTATTTGGAGGAAAGGGAAATCACAAGCTGATCTCCATAGGAGGGACGTGGAATATGAGGTGGGGATTAGGTTTATCTTAAACTCAAGCCTTATCGGCAACACGCAGTGGCAAGACGTCAAAATGAGAAATTGGCACCATGTTATTTTGGACCGTCGGAGGTACTTGAATGTATCGGTAAGGTTTCTTATCGATTAAAACTTCCAGAAAATTCAAGGATACATGTTGTCTTTAATGTATCACATGTCTACAAAATGATTGGGAATCAAACATCAATGCATCAATTACCTGCAACCTTAACTGAAGACATGGAGGTTTTACTAAGTCCGGGCGAGGATGAAGGAGTTTGTGACGGGGAAGCTGGAAAGGACTTTTTGATCAATTAGGCTAATTTACCAAAATATGAACCAAACTTGGGAGCCTTTGGAAGCGATGGTTAGGCAGTTTCCAGAATTTATCCTTGAGGACAAGGTTCGAATTTGGGAGGGGAGTAATGATAAGATCCATGTCCCGGGTTGTTTTGGTGTGATCTATAGGAGGCGAAAGTAAAAAGGGCTCAGGGAATTTTTAGAAATTAATTTAAGTTTCTTTATTTCAGCAATTTGATTTATTTATTTTAGGAATTTATCTTTTATGTTTGGGTCGGTGATTTAGTTTACTTTTTGTTTGCTATAAGTATCGTATTGTATTAGGCTTATCTTTTTATGCAAGAAAAAGTATTGGAGATATTTCTTGTGGATTCTACCTGTGGCTCGATTACATGTTATACCAATTGGTGCATATATATATATATATATATATATATATATATATATATATATATATATATATATATATATATAGATATTTTGCAAGTATTGTGTGATAATGACTAGATTTGGATCCTTAAAATTAATTATTCAATGGCTAAGATTGATATGGTATACCATAGTTACTGTGTCATACACCATAAATTAACAATATTTTATTAAAAAAACTTGTATCTAAGGGCATTATATACATTTTTATTTAGCACCAAATAAGACGATTGTTATTATTAAGGAAGTTACAATTCTTTTCTTGTTCAAATCCATATCGGCAAACTAGCTTTTTTAACCTTGTTTCAAATCATATAACCATGAACACATATAGTCCTCTCGTTCTTAAAGAATCTGACCACAAATCTAGTGATTATTTGAGAATTGACATTTTAAAGAATACGTTTGTACATATATTTCAATAATAACATTTTTCATCAAGAATAAGAATATGTGAGAACATTAGCATTCTTTGTATTCTTTATATCATATTTGGTAAGAATAAGACGGAGTGATAGTAGATAGTTAAGAAAGAAAATGGGTAACAATGCATAATAATGAATAAGAATGTGTGAAAATCACAAACAATTTTGTGATAGTGAACTTTCTTCACATTATACAACTGAAGGATTCTTGAAAAATTCAAGCATTCTTGAAGAATTTATGCATTTTTGAAGGATATATACAACAATTAAAAAGAATATACACAACCTTTTATACTACATTCTTTAAGAATTTATTTGTAATATATAGTACATTGTTTGTATAATATACAAAATTCTTGATGCATATGTAAAAAGAATTTACAATATATACTATTTGCTTTAAGAATCTATTTTATCAAAATGGTGAACTGAAAAATGAAAACCCAACATTCTTTCCCAACTTGGATAACTTTTTATCATCTTTGTTCATCTGCAAACAACCACCATTATCTGCAACATTCTTGAACAAGCAATCTTCTTTTTTTAGCCTTTCATTTTTGAAGAATATAATGGTTTCAGTATTTCATATTTAAAGAATACCCTACATTACAACGAACAGACAAGGCAATATGATTGATTAATTTTTTACTATTAGCCACTCTTAAGCTAAATTCTAAGCCATAGCAGTTCCAAGCATTGTTATAACTTTGAAAATAATGAGAAGTTAAACGGTTGTTTCATGATAGCATTACCTAAAATTTTCAACCTGCTGCAAGAAGATTATCACATGATCCAACAAATGAAAAGCTAAATATTTCTTTAGAATTACCAACATTTAGACAAGACACCTGCATTTCATGTGAAATTTATACATGCATATTGAACACTATATCTTCATTCAAGAACTTATGCCTATAATTTAAATGTAGATAGAAAAGGAAATGCTACAAATTCACAAAATTTGAAGTCAAAATATCAAAATCATGAATCAAATTGTTAGAAACACAAGAAGGTAAATACTTGTTGTTAACAGCTGATAACGTCTATTTTATGCATATATTTATGACATTTTCTTATTATTATATACTATGTTTTTATATTATTTAGAACTAAAAGATACTTAATACGCTATGAAATGTTAAATTAAAGTTAAAATTGTCACACCCCCGAACCAGGACGACGGAAATGTCTGGGGGCGGTTGACGTCATTGCGTAGTATCATAACAATTGAATATGAATGAAACATAGTAACCAAACATCATACATTACAATATACCAACATTCATTGTTTTACAAATTGTACTTGTTTATCAATTACACAAAAATAACATAAAGTATGGTTGCTCAAAACGTAGTGAACTAATCCAGATCCAAGGCTCGAGTACCTGTTCACTGAGTCCCTGAGAATACAAGTCGTTTTGAAAAGTGTCAACATAGAATGTTGGTGACTTCATAAGCATATTTGTAGGAAAAACTTTGTAATATCTTTTTCTTATAATAAGTTGTAAAACTCCAGAAAATCCAATATTTTCTATAAAAATTAGTTTGAGTCTCGTTCCAAAACCGTGTATAGTTGCATGCATGTTCTTTGTTTTCCCTTGTTTGTATTAAAAAGAGTTCGTTCCCAGAAAATCCTATATTTTCTGTATATAAAAGATTTGTGGTCTTAAAAGACCTAAGACCAGAGTGGGGAAATCAGTTTACAAAGTAAGCGAAACATAATTTTGTGTTTTGTAAAGCTAGTAGAGTGCAAATTCTTCGTAAATTCAAATAATGGTGTTATTCTCTGTGTGAGTCGCTATAACCATACTAAAGATACTTGTCACCCTAGACTGGCCCGTCTAGCTGTAGCGAACAGCTCATGTGTGGGGGTGTCAACCTCGTATAGATCTATACACAATTATCCCGCTCTCCCTCCAGGAGACTCTGGTTATAACTACGTTGTACGCTAGGTAGGTACGGTGAGGGAGAGTCTCAGCCTTAACAGATTTACGTGAACTATGACTCCGTTTTACTTTCAAATAAGATAATTATGCCTTTAAATAATTATGTGTCCTTTGAAAGTGTGGTTCGTGACCTTCAAACTATACCAATTATAGTTTATTATGTTTGTTTGTCAAGACAAGTTATAAAATTATACATATAAGTTAACATGTCTTGATATTTTAAAAGTGTAAATCCTATAAACTTACACCTAACACAAGTATAAGCATTTTTAGTATGTTAAAACAATTTTCTAGTTTTTGACTTTTCTGTCCCTGTTTTTAAAAAAATTATAGAAAAATTATCGTAAGTCGAAATTTGAATCCGTAAACTCTGAGAGTTTGAAAATTTAGTCTACTTTGTTCATAATTTTAATCAAAATTTTTCATGGCTTCAAACCAGTGTGAAAATGTTCATCTTCACAGACTAGTCCGAAATTATTTCTGAAATGATAGGCAGTTTTGTAAAAATCGCCAAAAATTGAATAAAAATCGTATGAATGCGTGCAAGTAGTACTTAGAAAGGTATAAGCATGAAATATTTCCATATTAAACAGGTTTGAAAAATATTGAGTTTAAGATTGTCAAAACAGTCCGTAAATAGACCAAAACGTTTCCGTTGAAAGCTGATTTTTGAGTTTAGGTTATACATGTTTGAACACAACACTCAGTTTTGCAATTTTTGAGTGTATAATCCCAGATCTACAAGTATCCGTACAATATATATGTTAACAAACACATTTCCCATGATTTTTTATGAAGATTCATAAGATGAACATCATGTTCATGCAAATACCCAAAAGGTAAACACATTCACAATGGTACATGCAAATATACAAAGATTTTCACAAGACTAGACTTGTATCCTCCCCCAAAAGAAAGAAAAACTTCGAAAATAAGGGGTATGAAGCTCACCTTGGGGGCTTTTTCGAGTTGTAGAGGAAGATGGAGAAGGTTTTCGGTTCTAACTTGCTTTCTTGAAGAGATTCTTGAAGTTATGGTGTTCTAAGAGCTTATACACGAAAATAGAGTGTAAGAAGAAGAATTTTTAGTGTAAACTTGGAACAACACTAAGGAGTTTGTCAGAAACTTACCAAGGAGCTTAAAAATTGTTCTTTGATGAAGAAGAACTCGAAATATTCTTAGAGAAAACAATGGAGCTTGAGAGAAAATGAGAAGTGAGTTGTAAATTTTGAAATGAATTGTGGAGATGGGAGGTACATTTGGCCGAACTAAGAGGAGAGGGATGAGAGAGGATGCATGGAAACATGTTGGACAAAGATTTCCTTCCTAGATGTATGATAGATATTTGACCTTGTTATATGTGGTAGAATATTGAGGTGTCATTTGTATTATCCTCCTATTCTTTCTTTTGTTTTTTTTACTCATGGCCATAACCGATTAGGAGAGGTATTTGGCCCAAGGTTGGCCCAAAAGAATAATGGGCTTCGAATTTGCCTTGGCCCAAAGAAGATTTTCGGCCCATAATTTCTCTAGGAAGAGTATTGGCCCAAATAAGGGGTTTTCGGCCCAAAATAGGGCCCAAGTATAAGTTTTCGGCCTCAAGGAAATAAATAAAGAACTTTTGACCCAATAGGGGCCCAATAGCGGTTTTCGGTCCATTAAGATTAAGTGAAGGGACTTTCAGCCCAATAGGGCCCAAAGGATGATTTTCTGCCTAAAAGACCAATTGGAGAAGTTATCGGCCCATTAGGGCCCAATAAGAGAGTCTTGGTCCAATAAGAGATTTGGACTGACAACTCTTGGGCTAAGGCCCAAAGTTGAGTGAAATTGGCTTATTGGATTGAGTTTCGGCTTATCTGAGGTTGTTTCGACCTAAATGATAATGTATGAAAGGAGAATCTTAATAGCATTGAAGTTTGAATCTCAGGAAATGGATTATTACAAGTTTACATGGAGGGATTGTCTCGCACAAGGACCAAAATCTTAACCCTAAGTTACTAGTTGTGACATCATCCCCCCATTAGAGGGAATTTCGTCCCAAAATTCGGTCTAAAGTAGTTCTCAAGTACTAGGAGTAGATGTGGGTATCTCAGTTTTGAATAGTCTCTTTGTTCCTAGGAGATGTTAGGTCCTTGCTTTGTGTTCCTGTCACACCCCCGAATCAAGGATGGCGGAAACATCCGGGGGTGAAGGACTTCATGTATAGTATCACAACAATGAGTATAATAGTGCTCAAAGCAAATACAACCATCATAAATATAATTGAAAGAGTTACACCATAGTATGAGTTTACATGTTTCAAAATCAATTACACTATGGTGACAAAAATGAAATGTTTGACGATTCAACGTCCCATCCTCAAAAGCTGATGATTTCCTGTTTCACTGATTTCCTGAGAATACAAGTAATTTCGAAAAGTGTCAACAATTAAGTTGGTGAGTTCATAAGCTTTTGGATGTAGAGTTTGAAAGCCTTTGTTTGTAAATGTAATGTATACTTCGAGAAAATCCCTTATTTTCCTTATAAAATTATGTAGTCTTAAATTCCAAGACCGAATGTATATGTATGTATGTAAGCAGTTTTTTTTAAAATAGATAAAAACCCTTTTGTGAAGTAGAAATTCCCGTAAACTATATGTGTCGTTATCTCCCTATGTGAGTCGCTACAACCATACTATAACATAGATGCCTGCTGCGATGTTCTTCAGGCGTCGGAATCGAAATGACATTTGTCACCCCCGATCGGCCGATCGGGCTTATGCAAGCAGCATGGGTGTGGGTTGTCAATCCCAATATAGATCTATACACAATTATCACGCTCTCCCTACAAGAGATTCTGTTTATAACTATTCAGGAATTTTTAACCCGTACTCTAAGAATACAATGAAGACGTGTCTCACAATTTACGATAACGAGTTTACGTGTAGTATATGTAACGCCCGTAGATTAGGGCTAGTCAATTTAGAGACAATAAGCATCAAAAATGACTTTTTGATGGAAGATTATTTAGAAGGATTAATCTTAACGAAGTTGTAGTATATGCTATAAGGATTCCGAAAATATAAAGAACGCCGAAATCCGAGTTATAACGAAGAAGTTATGACCTGTCGTAGTTTCGCGAAAGAACCGGCATGACACAACGCGATGTAAATAGTGAATTTACGTTAGAGCGATATTTGGCCTTAACGATCTAAATGAAAGTCGTAGAATACGTTAAACCGAGAGCGTGCATAAAAAGAACGTCTAAATCTGACTTCGGATGAGGAAGTTATGATTTTTTGAAGTTTCAGCATTAGCAGTATGCAGCCCGAAACTCGAGATTGAGGTCGAGTGATATTTAGCCAAAACTTTCTAAATGAGAATTGAAGATCTCATCAATAGTATTCCAACGATAAAAAGACAGACAAAAACGGAGTTCAGATGAAGGAGTTATGAATTTCGAACGGAGTTTTCCTGTCCTGGCCTACTAAAAATAATATATAAGTAATATATTTATAATATATTAAAAATGAATTCCAAATTAGCCAACGGAGTCTAAAAGAGAGTTGTAGAGCATAATCTCACCTTCGCGTCGATATAAAGAACGTCGAAAACGGAGTTCGTATGCGAAAGTTACGAATTTCTGAAGTTCGGGGCGCGAACCCCAAAGCTGTGTCAGAGACCACGACGTGGCAAGCAGTGCCACGACGTGGCAGGTCTTCTGACACCTCCGGGAGTCCCCCAGACGCAACTTGCGATGATGCATGCAGTGACGATCAAGCCCACGACGTGGAAAAAGGTGCCACGACGTGGCAAGGGCATATTTTGCCCTATAAATAGATTTGAAGGGCCAGCCATTTAGGGTTGCTATTTTCTCTCCTCTCTCTCTCGTTTTACATCGATTTACGTGCAAGAAATATCCCGAAGCCCCGGTATCATCCCGAGACTCGAAGCGAGTCCCGAAGCCCGAAGATCCCGAGAAGAAAAGAATTTCCGAGCCGAAGCTCTGCCCGCGAGGAGTCCGGTTTTTGTGAAGATCTTCCAGATCTACCGAAGAATACTACTTCTACAAGCCGTAGTGCTGTCTGATCATCTTCTGATCAAGTGAGTGTATAGTCCCTTTCATAAACACGATTTTAATACAAGTATTGTTTGAATGTATTAAGTATATGTTTGGTGTGAGTGTGTAGTTACTTTCTTCTAACACATAGATATGAAGTATCTCTATAAAATACGTGCTATGTGTTATATGTATATTATCTCATTATTTGGAATGGGTAAGTGTGTGTGGTTGCTTTATGTTAACACACATATATAGATTATACTCTACAAAATACGTGCTATGTGAATATATACTATTTCTCATGTGATATGAGTGTCGAAAGAATTTGTTATACAGGTTTTATGTTGTATATAAACAAATATATTTTATCTACAAATATGTGGGTAGAACATGGGTAGATAGTGATGTGTGATGAAATAAAAATGTTGAGAGGCCTCGATGTCATTGTGATCCAGTTATCTAGCGGAATTTAGATGACGACCACAGACTCTTTCTAGACAGTCCCGTGGAACACCAGCAGGCTCATAACCTGTTGGTGTTAATGAACTTGGGTGTTCATTCGCTGTATTCCATCCCCCTCATGGTTGCCTTATTTGACTTATATTGCTGAGGAACCCCCGAAGCATGTGTTGTCGCCCCGATGAAATATTCTTAGACTAGGTCCCTTGTGTTAGTTGTCTTAGCACGTAAAGTGAGAATAACGGGAATGGGTAATTGGGTTATTATTGGTTGATGAAATTAAATTAATTATTTATTGTGGGTTGAAAACCCTATATGCTCACCAGGATCCCAAGCCTGACCCAGTCAGTTTTCTTTGCATTACAGGTAATGGCACAAGAGTATAAGTTGGTGGACTTGACTAGAGGTTTTGGATTATAGATCAGTAGTTATAAATAACTGTTGTAAGGTCTATTTTGTTCTGTTTATGCTTTTGGTCTGTATTGAACATGACTTCCCGAGATTTTTTTATATAATGAAAATACATTTCTTTAAAGAAATGCTTTGATAAACTCTTATCATATTTTGTTTTGGGAACAAATTCCGCAACCGTTTTCTTTAAACGATCACTCTGATTTTATAAAACAAAGCATAAACAAATCGGTCTTTTCTGGCCGTGAAATTGGGGATGTCACAGTTGGTATCAAAGCATTAGTTCAAGCGAACTAGGAATTTGTAGGAAATTTCTAGACTTAAACTTAGGATGCTAAGCGATGATTGTGAGTTGAGTGTGTCTTTTATATTTTAGGCAGTACACCTAAATTGACACTGGCACTAGTATGCTTTAAGAGAGATGCCTAAAATGCTTTTATGTGCTAAATGCTATATGTTTGCCATATATGATATTGTTTGTTCGGATCTATGGTCTGTTGCCGACCGGATCTGGAAACCTTATGTGTTTAGGATTCTAAGCGTACGAATACGGTATTAGAACTAGCATGTAAACGTTTCGGAGTGAAAAGGATGATTTGAACGTCTATCGAAATAGAGATCTAAATTCACCTAATTTGGTGTATAGATCGAAATGGAAAACACAGAAAATGGATTGGGAAACGATAACCCGCAGCCTGAGCCACACGTAATTGGGAGTGCACCAGAGCTATCAGCTGCACCTGAGCCAATCACGATGGCGGGAGTATACGCAATGGTGCGAATGATGTTGGATCATCAGATGGAGGAAACAAGGCGTTTACTTCAACAAAGTAAGGATGAACATACTGTGCCAGTACGCCAGGAACCTACTCTTGAGACAACTATCAGGGTTGCTAAGTCAGTCGAAGAAGTGATCAATGGTTGTATCGCCAACAAGGTTGAAGTTGGCAAGAAGAGGAAATTTGAGGGGTCTTCAAAGTCTGACAAGAGCAACATGTTCTCGAAGTCTAGAAAAAGAGGAGATAAAGAAAAATGGTGCGGGAAATGCAAAAAGAAAAACTCGAGAAAAAGTGGCGAGGAGGTGACATGTTTTAAATGTGGAAAGCATGGGCATTATGCCAACGAATGTACATTCAACGAAAAGGTATGTTACGGATGTAATGAGGAAGGGCACTTCAAACAGGACTGCCCAAAGAGGGAAGAAGCTACAAAGCCAAATATTCCACTGAAACATTTTGAGAGATGCGACGAAGAGGTGACTTGCTACAAGTATGGAAAGACAGGGCATTATGCCAACAAGTGTGTATCCAAAAAGAGGGTGTGTTATGAATGCCGATGAAAAGGGCATTTATCTAGGGACTGCCCAAAGAAGAATGAGGGAGCAAAACCAAATGCACTGCCACAGCCAAAGGCAGAAGCATTTTAAATGATCCTTGACGAAGCAGATGATAAAGCGAGGAATCAAGGATGAAGACTTCGTATCAAAGTATAGCTAGTATCAGGAAGTGTAGCCTATTAGGGGCATAATATAAGGTGAACTTGAACTTTTGTGTAATAGTTTCAAGAATTAATATAAACCCTGGTTTTGTTATCTGATGTGTTGAATGACACCTATCAAAGGATATCGTAAGAGTGGTATCTTGCCTTCAGAATATGTCTGATAAAATAACGGAACCTTAAGAGGAGTACGATACGTCTGAAGTACACCTGCGATTGGCAAGATGATGGAACGATTGGTGTAATTCTTAAAGTTATCCCATCGTCTGGAATTTCCATCACCAACCGAGTTGAAGTAGAATTAATGATTGAAGATACGCATGGAAGAAGTCCTAGTAGAGTCTAGGAGAATTTTTATGATTAATTGGACACATTAGTACGTGTTAAATTGTTTTGTGATTTTAGGACTTGGGGACTGCGAGACAATACTTGGGACGAGTATGAGTAGGTGTGAATAGTAGTAGAGATCTATACTACTGGAAGCACAGGACTCACGCTTGGATCAGGGAAAGTCGCAAGGTTACCAAGAAACTAGTAATTGATTCCGTTTTATTCATGTATGTCATTACCATTGTTTCGGTAATGACTAGTAAGAGGGTTGTTATTCTGACCCTAGCGGTCATGACAAATTGAGTCCGACTGCAATGAGTTTGTTACGTGGTTCCGAGAACCGATTTTGATGTAGCACCTGACTTAAGTCAGGAGATTGAAATCAATGCGATCGATAGCATCGCGCTCGTTGTTAAAGAAGTTAGTAGCTATAAATGCTACATGCTAAAATGTGATTATATCACATTAGAATATGAAGGAAGGTATAATCCATTCTGGAATTTGACTCTAAGAGACTTGAGTCTAAGCGTTGCATCATACGATGAGAGGTCATTAGAACATGACCCATCGGTCTGTTACAATAGATAAAGGAAAGTATTTATCCTAAGAAGAAGAAGGAGTCACAATAAGGATTTATTTTGTAACTCGAAGGTTACAATTGAAAGTACAACATAGTACGAAGAGCAGATGCAGGATTGAGCACTACCTGCTATCGAGAAGTCCAAGAGTTAGATACTCTTTCGAGGAAATATAGAACTTACAGTTATTACTTAGGATGAAGAGATAACGTATGGAGTCAGTATACAAATCCTATTTCGTTGATGATTCCTGGACGTAATCATCCTAAGGGGGAGATAATTGCAACGCCCGTAGATTAGGGCTAGTCAATTTAGAGACAATAAGCATCAAAAATGACTTTTTGATGGAAGATTATTTAGAAGGATTAATCTTAACTAAGTTGTAGTATATGTTACAAGGATTCCGAAAATATAAAGAACGCCGAAATCCGAGTGATAACGAAAAAGTTATGACCTGTCAAAGTTTCGCGAAAGAACCGGCACGACACAGCGCGATGTAAATAGTGAATTTACGTTAGAGCGATATTTGGCCTTAGCGATCTAAATGAAAGACGTAGAATACGTTAAACCGAGAGCGTGCATAAAAAGAACGTGTAAATCTGACTTCGGATGAGGAAGTTATGATTTTTCGAAGTTTTAGCATTAGTAGTATGCAGCTCGAAACTCGAGATTGAGGTCGAGTGATATTTAGCTAAAACTTTCTAAATGAGAATTGAAGATCTCATCAATAGTATTCCAACGATAAAAATACAGACGAAAACGGAGTTCAGATGAAGGAGTTATGAATTTCGAACGGAGTTTTCCTGTCCCGGCCTACTAAAAATAATATATAAGTAATATATTTATAGTATATTAAAAATGAAGTCAAAATTAGCCAACGGAGTCTAAACGAGAGTTGTAGAGAATAATCTCACCTTCGCGTCGATATAAAGAACGTCGAAAACGGAGTTCGTATGCGAAAGTTATGAATTTCTGAAGTTCGGGGCGCGAACCCCAAAGCTGTGTCAGAGACCACGACGTGGCAAGCAGTGCCACGACGTGGCAGGTCTTCTGACACCTCCGGGAGTCCCCCAGACGCAACTTGCGATGACGCATGCAGTGACGATCAAGCCCACGACGTGGAAAAAGGTGCCACGACGTGGCAAGGGCAGATTTTGCCCTATAAATAGATTTGAAGGGCTAGCCGTTTAGGGTTGCTATTTTCTCTCCTCTCTCTCCCGTTTTACCTCGATTAACGTGCAAGAAATATCCCGAAGCCCCGGTATCATCCGGAGACCCAAAGCAAGTCCCGAAGCCCGAAGATCCCGAGAAGAAAAGAGTTTCCGAGCCGAAGCTCTGCCCGCGAGGAGTCCGGTTTTTGTGAAGATCTTCCAGATCTACCGAAGAATACTACTTCTACAAGCCGTAGTGCTGTCTGATCATCTTCTGATCAAGTGAGTGTATAGTCCCTTTCATAAACTCGATTTTAATACAAGTATTGTTTGAATGTATTAAGTATATGTTTGGTGTGAGTGTGTAGTTACTTTCTTCTAACACATAGATATGAAGTATCTCTATAAAATACGTGCTATGTGTTATATGTATATTATCTTGTTATTTGGAATGGGTAAGTGTGTGTGGTTGCTTTCTGTTAACACACATATATAGATTATACTCTACAAAATACGTGCTATGTGAATATATACTATTTCTCATGTGATATGAGTGTCGAAAGAATTTGTTATACAGGTTTTATGTTGTATATAAACAAATATATTTTATCTACAAATATGTGGGTAGAACATGGGTAGATAGTGATGTCTGATGAAATAAAAATGTTGAGAGGCCTCGATGTCATTGTGATCCAGTCATCTAGCGTAATTTAGATGACGACCACGGACTCTTTCTAGACAGTCCCGTGGAACACCAGCAGGCTCATAACCTGTAGGTGTTAATGAACTTGGGTGTTCATTCGCTGTATTCTATCCCCCTCATGGTTGCCTTATTTGACTTATATTGCTGAGGAACCCCCGAAGCATGTGTTGTCGCCCCGATGAAATATTCTTAGACTAGGTCCCTTGTGTTAGTTGTCTTAGGGACGTAAAGTGAGAATAACGGGAATGGGTAATTGGGTTATTATTGGTTGATGAAATTAAATTAATTATTTATTGTGGGTTGAAAACCCTATATGCTCACCAGGCTCCCAAGCCTGACCCACTCAGTTGTCTTTGCATTACAGGTAATGGCACAAGAGTATAAGTTGGTGGACTTGACGAGAGGTTTTGGATTATAGATCAGTAGTTATAAATAACTGTTGTAAGGTCTATTTTGTTCTGTTTATGCTTTTGGTCTGTATTGAACATGACATCCCGAGATTTTGTTATATAATGAAAATACATTTCTTTAAAGAAATGCTTTGATAAACTCTTATCATATTTTGTTTTGGGAACAAATTCCGCAACCGTTTTCTTTAAACGATCACTCTGATTTTATAAAACAAAGCATAAACAAATCGGTCTTTTCTGGCCGTGAAATTGGGGATGTCACAGTATACGAGTAAAACATTTTCTGTATGAGAAATGAATCAATTTATCTACATGGTAAGTTGTATTGTAAAAATCCATAAACTATGCTTAAAATAGTTTATTGTACTTATTCGGAATGTATGAAAACTCTTATCATGAATAACTAATTTCTGTTTATAATGTTAAACTAACAAAAATTCATTCAAAATTTAGAAACTTATTGTTATACACCTTGCTCAACATGTTACAAAGTGTTGTCAATATTGTAAGCTATGTAAATTGTTTTTAAGTTTTCTACATTGTTTTAGAAAATTCACAGAAAAATCATACGAAGTCAAAAACTGAATCCGTAAACTCTGGGAGTTTATAAAATGTGTCTAGCTTGTTCATAATTTCTATTATGATTTTTAGAAGTCTCTAACTTGTGTGAAAATGTTCATATTCATAGACTGGTCCAAATTCGTTTCTGAAATGATAGGCAGTTTTGTAAAAATCACCATAAATTGTAGAAAACTCATATGGAGATGCACAAGTAGCCATTAGAAAGGTATAAACCTGAGCTACTTGCATATTAAACAGTTTTGAAAGTTATTAAGTTTAAGATGGTCAAAACAGTCCGTGAATAGGACTCAACTTTTCTGATGAAAGCTGTTGTTTGAGTTTAGTTAAGTTTTTGTTGTATTAACTTGTATTACCCCCCCTAAAACTTGAAAAAAACATCAAAATGTAGGGATATGAACTCACCTTGAGTGGTTCCCTGAGATGGATGTTGGAGGAATGAGGTTTCCAAGTCAAGAACACTTGGAGAAAGCTTGAGGACTTGAAGATCCTAAGTACCATTAGGATGACATTTGAATAAGAAATCCGAGATTTGAATGTAGAAGTGGAGAATATTTAAGAGTAATGAGGGAGAACTTACCAAGAGTGAAGTAGGAACAGTTGCTTCCTGGGAATGATCTCGAATTCTAGAGAGAAAGGTGGTAGGAGGAAAAGTGTTCCTTTGGAGGATATGGGTGAGGTTTTATAGGTGAAGGTTGAAAACCTAATGAGTAGTTTTGTTGAAGAGGATCTGGTGGAGTGTTGGAAGAAAGATATGTATGAATAGTGACCGAGGGTTGTCCTATGTGAGTATGGGGGTTAACTTGAGTCATACTTCATGGAAAGATCAACACTCTATCTCAATATCTCACCCACTAGATATTGTCCTTAAGTTGAGATTTCCTCCAAAATGTGATTAAAATAAGAATATATATGGTCTCATATGTAAAATATAAGTTTGGGTGAAAATCCCACGCGAGAATCATGTAAAACTAGCTTAAAACGCAAAAGTGGTCGAAAACCGGGAGAAGGATGCGAACCTGCAAGGGTTCCGGAGTGAGTACAAGGGGGTTCCGGAGGTACTAGGTGAGTTCCGAAGTCAAATCCTAACTTCCGGAGTGGTTTCAAGAGATTCCGGAGCAGGTACTTGTCTGGAGCCACTCCTTCCGAAGACGCGAAGGTTCCATGGTGCCAAGGCTTCCGGTCCGGAGGCGTGACGCTGTCCGGTTCAGCTTGGAGCTTCGGATCACCCCACACATTCCGGAGTCAGGAGATAGTTCTGAAGCAGGAGGGAAGTCCGGACTAAGGAAGATCTGAAGCGAGATTGTCCGGAGCATGCTAAAATCCGAAGTGAGAACCCTCTTGGTTCCTTAGAAGGTATCCGGACCAAGAGGGTTCCGGAAAAGAGTTTCAGGGTTCCTTATCAAGAGGTTCAGGGTTCCTCATAAGGCATTCCGGACTAAGAAGGTTTCCGGACAAGAGCTTCATGGTTCCTTATCAAGAGGTTCAGGGTTCCTTATCAAGAGGTTCAGGGTTCCTCATAAGGCATTCCGGACTAAGAAGGTTTCCGGACAAGTGGTTCAGGGTTCCTTATCAAGAGGTTCAGGGTTCCTCATAAGGCATTCCGGACTAAGAAGGTTTCCGGACAAGAGGTTCGGGATTCCTTATCAAGAGGTTCAGGGTTCCTCATAAGGCATTCCGGACTAAGAAGGTACTTGGAGAGATTTGGGAGAGATTTCACGTACTTGGAGAGATTTGGGAGAGATTTCACATACTTGGAGAGATTTGGGAGATATTTCACATGCTTGGAGAGATTTGGGAGAGATTTCACATACTTGGAGAGATTTGGGAGAGATTTCACATACTTGGAGAGATTTGGGAGAGATTTCACATGCTTGGAGAGATTTGGGAGCGATTTTTCCGGGGGCCTTTATTAGCGTTTTTCTTCGTAGCACAAGGATCGTGGGCTTTGTTAAGCCTTGCTATGAGTGTTATACGCCCCCGAAGGGTACTTATATATGTCTTATCGAGTTATCACATTACTTACTTCTTTTAGAATTTTAGATTTTCTGAATATTGTAAAACTCAAAGTGATACTTTATATTAAGATAGCGAGTTGTACAAAGTAAGCATAATGTAAATCCTAACGTACGAAAGGTTAATTGAGTTGACCGGTTTGACTTGTTGACTTTATTTGACTTTGACTTTACCAGAACTTGACGGTTGTCACAGTTCCAGCGGACCTTTGTTACTGGCATTTGGCCTTGCTCCTTTGGTTTCCCGGTCCATTACTTCTATGAGCTCTTCGTCGAAATGGAGATTTTCATTTCCTTCAATTACATCAAGCGGGACAATGAGTGTTTCGTATGGTAATAATTTCTTAAGATTGGACGCATGTATGACAGGGTGTATAGTGTCGGGTTCAAGCGACAGCTGGAGTTTATGAGCCATTGGACCAATCCTATCAAGGATTTTCTAAAGTTTGATGTGTCTCGGGTTCAATTTCCTACGCTTTCCCAACGCGTATTATCCTTTTCCAAATGGGGCCGTTATTAGTACACGATTACTGACTTGGGATTCCAAGGGCTTTTGTCGCTTACTTGCGTCGTTCTGTTGTCAGTTTCTAGATGACTCTAGTCGTGCTTGAATTTGGGTGATCTCTTTGGTTGTCTCTCTAATGATTTTGGGGCTGGTGACAGCGTCATAGGGTACTCGTACTTTGGCTAGCTGGGTGTTGGTCATCTCATCCCAACACAGAGGTATTCTGTCCTTGCGTCCTATATGGTGAAGTGAATGGGTGGTCATGGCTTTTGAGGATTTGTGTATTTGACGTCCCAAAAGTAGTGTCTCTAAACCTTAAGGCGAACTATTGTCACTAAGGTTAAGGTCGTGTGATGTAGTTGGTCTTATAGTTCTTAAGTTGTCTTGGGAGTTTCTTACTACGGGATTCTGAACGAGTGGGATGTCGATCTTTTCTTGTTTTTGAGGGTAGGTCGAGTAAGTCCTCG
Source organism: Lactuca virosa (assembly GCF_052849685.1). Classification (NCBI taxonomy): domain Eukaryota; kingdom Viridiplantae; phylum Streptophyta; class Magnoliopsida; order Asterales; family Asteraceae; genus Lactuca; species Lactuca virosa. The sequence continues at coordinate 274,114,395 of NC_136434.1, read as the reverse complement.
ATTCGGGATAGGAGATATCGATCCTTGAGGATGGGTTCGTTCGATTCTTAGTAGTCAGTGGTCCTATGGCCAATCATCATTTCCTCTTTATAAGTCGGATGGGTGCTCTCGGAGGTACGAGTCTTGGTCTGATAATTTCCTTACTTATTAGGTTGTTCCATCGATTGTACACTTCCTGTGTTTATGTTGGTGGTAGGTGGCATTGGGGATTTGGATATGGGAATGGCTCCATGAGTTTTGTCGATTTCCGAACTCACTTTCCACGTAGATGATATTTCCAAAATAACTTCGGGAACATCTCGAGGAGGTTATAAATTTCTGGGGTTCCCTTGGGGTCTTTTTGCTTCTTGCTTCCAAATTCTATTGTGGCTAGGAAGAGCGTGGTATTTCTTACATAGGTACTTAGGAGTCTAGATGCCAGGGATGATTTGAGGATTTGTCGTTATAAGTTGTAGGGGTTTCGTTAATCGATTGGTTAAGGCGAAGGGTCTCTTTGTGGCACATGAAATGTGTATGGTGAGGATCAAGCCAGCCCATGCCAACTGACGCTATTGGCTCTTTGTTGTAATAGATGTTGGATTGATTTGGAAGGAATGGTTGTTTGGAATGATAGTGTGTTCTATGTGCACATTTTTAATGCTACCAGTTTCGTCCTTGTTATCACTATTGCGGACGTTTTGTACCACGGTTAGCGAGTATTAGCAGTATGAGTGCTCCAATTATTAGTGATGAGACTTGATAGTATGGTCTCCACCAGGCCCCTCTATAATCGCTTGGTGTATACGAGTCATGTATAATTAAGAATGGGGAGACCGTCGCCTGAGGGACTCTTCCCTAAATCCACAACCAAACAAGGAACAGGAAATAAGGCGGATTCACGCACTCTAAGCCCGTAGAATCTCAATTATATATGACCCTAATGTATACAATAAGCCATCATAGCTCACCTGTAAGGACCCTTAGTTTTTATATGAATGATATGTTTCGTTCGGACGAGAGAGTCATTTATAATTATTGATTAGAGCATTTAGATATCTTTATTGGGAAAACATACCGCTGTTTACAGGTGATTCCAAGAGGGTCTCTCCTGTAGTGATTGTCAGCACCCTTCCCTCCCTGCCAGAGTCCCTTGTTATTGGACAGTCCTTCCTGAAGTGTTCAGGTTCATTACACTCGTAACAGGTCGGGCTTATTCTGATACTGGGGGTCTGGGAGATTGGTCGTGCTGGTGCCCTGTAGAAACGGGTAGTGTGTCCCTTCCTGTTGCAATTCTTGCAATGTAACTTTCGGCAGGATCCATAGTGATGGAAACTGCACTTGCTGCATTTTGGGCGAATCCCAGCATATGGGGTTCTCGGCGTTGTGGTAGCAGGGTCAGTAGGGGTAGGGGCTGCTACAACTTGCTGCCTTTTGGTAGGTCCTGGAGTTGAACTGCTCCCTCTCTTGTTACAATACTTTCAATTCTTGTTCTTGGATTTGTGGTTCGGGGTGTTCCTGTAGGTAGACACTTGCTGGTGCCTTTGCTCCTTACTGCGGGTAGGATTGTCGACACTGTTTCCATTTCCATGTGTATTGTTTAGTTGTGCCATGACAGCTGTCACAACAGCTGTCACTGCGTCTTGGAAAGAAGCAGAGTCTATTCCTAGGATCGGTGTTTCGCCGGTGGGCTGGTTGTTTCCATGGGAAGACATAGTTCTGTTGCATGAGGAGAAGCGAGCTCGTAAGTGACTATGGTCATTTCCGGTTGTATCTTTCTATATTTATAGATACACATTTATGTATGCACACATATAAGTCACATGTCCTGTGGTATGATTCTAAATGTTTCGGTCTACATTCCTTCATTGCATTTATGGTAATGAGTAGTAATATTGAAGAGTCTAGTTTATGGTTTGGGCTAGGTTATCTGATGTATAGGTCTTAATGGGTCTTTTGTCATGTAATAGAGTTGTTTGGAAGTAATTACGGCCAAAAGGCTGTTTACGGCCGTAAACAGGTTTGTTAGAGTCTGTCAGTGGTTGTTGTCGAATCATAGAGTTTACGGTCTATGTGTGTGTGTCCAAGTTGTACCTGGCGTTTCTTTGATATAAACGTGTGCAAAGCTTGGTTTAATCTTCTTCTATTCCATTATAATCTTGGTTGATTGTTATTCGTTTGATCACTGGTTCGGATCCTAGATTTCAGAGCCATTCAGGTGTCAAATCATCTTACAATCAAGTTCACGGTCAAAGGAGCTTAGTTTCATCATTGTTTGAGGCCTGATTTGGTGTCTTCGTAGTAAAAGGGATCAGATCTGCTAAAAATTCGTGTTTTCGTCAAAATCTGGGCATTTACGGTCAAGAGTTCACGGCCGTAAACTAGCAATCTTCAATAACCGTATACTGTGTATCTTCAGAAACCGTAAAAAGGCAATCTTCAAAGACCGTAAACTCCTCAACCGTAAACTACCAACCGTAAACTCCTCAACCGTAAACTCCTCAACCATAATCAACCAACCGTAAACTTGTTTATGGTCGTAATCTTGTGATCGTAAACTAGATTTTTGGTGTTTTAGTTTATTTTTAAGTCATTTTCAATTTAAAAAAAAAAACAAACAAACAAAAACAAAAATGGATTCTCAAAGCCCAACAATTCATCATGAATTGGATTCAATCATGGGAACAACCACTCGCATTCCATGCTTGTTATCTGCAGAAGGGTTCCCGGAATGGAAATACCGGATCGAGAAATACATCAAGATGAAATACTTTAAGGTTTGGCGAAGCATTCTCAGAGGACCAGTCAGAATCACTACTACTCTTGCGAATGGACAAATAATTGACAAAGTGTATGCTGATTACACTGATGAAGACTTCCAAAAAGGTTGAATAACAGGAAAGGGCGTTGGCTACTTTAACTATGGCTTTAGCTCCTGATATTTCTCATGGATTCAGAGAGTATGATTCAGCCAAGGCATTGTGGGAAGCTTTAATTGAGGTCTATGAGGGTAATGAAGACATGAAACAGAGTCGCCAAGACATGTTAAGATAGAAATTCAATATGTTTAATTATGTTCTTGGAGAAACTCTAGAAGCACAGTTGTAGCGTTTTACCACACTCACCACTGAAATGAGTTCAGCTGGGATTTATGTGACTAAGTCTGAGATAAACAAAAATCTGTTGAATTCACTTCCGAAGGCATGGGATATGAACGTGGCTGTCATCAAGAAGACGAAAGATCTCAATCGTCTCAATCTTGCTGAAACTATGGCAATCATCAAAGCCTGTGATCTTGATGATAAGCAAAGAGAGATCAATCATGTGAATTCCTACTCGAATGCAAATCTTGGGATTTCTTCAAATAATGCCTTTTCATCTTTTACCTCCTCTCCAAGTCAAGCTTTTGCCGTTCAACAACCTCAGAATCAAACCTTTGTTGCTCCATCAGCTGCACCATTTGTTGCTTCATCATCTATGTCTCATCCACAAAGTCAGTCTTTTGTTGTTCCATAAGATGTTTCCTCCTCCAAAGCACGAGTTATGGTTCCTGCTCCTAATCCCAAAGAAAGCGATGAAAACTTAGCTCTTGCCACTGGACTTGTCAATTGCTACAATGCTTTTGTAGCTGGAGAGCTTCCACCTCAACTCTCATTTGCTGATCTGGATGAAATTCATCCAGAAGATGTGGAAGAAATGGATATTACTTGGCAGATAGCAATGGCAGTGTTCAGGGCAAACCAATTTGCAAAGAAGACGGGAAAGAACAACTGGGGGATGAATGCTGACAAGAAGGTTGGGTTTAACAAGGGCAAGCTTCGATGTTACAATTGCCACGAGCCAGGTCATTTTGCTCGTGAGTGTCCGAAGCCAGACAGAAGGGTAAGCAATGATAGAACAATGGTTCCAGTGGGAAATAGTTATGGAAGTGCTGCTATCAATAGTAAGACTGCTAATCTGGCAGTGGTTGCTCAGTCCTTTGACTGGGAGGACCAGATTCAGGCACTGAATATTTCAGGACCTGAGAGTGCTGACTTTGCTCAAATCGATGATGCTCCAAAAGAGAAAGCTGAGGTTGATCCTGAAGAAGAGATGATGGAGTTGCAGTTTGCCTTTATGGTATCTTCTACTCCAGAACCTGAGAAGAAAGAGGTAAGTCGGTCTTTCTGTTCTCAAACATGCATTGATAATGTCAAAAATTTACTTGAGCATATAGAATTATTGCGTAGAGAGAACGAGGACTTAAAATATGAAGGGTATCAACTTAGGAAAGGATAGAAACCTCTAAAAGCTCAATTAGAAGTAAAAACAAATGATTTTAGAAAATTTCAGGAAGAGTATAGCAATAACTGTGCCAATTATAGATTTGTGACTGAACAACTTGCTGAGTTAACTGCTGAGCTTGACACATTGAAAAACAAATTTGAAAATGCAGATTTTAATTTTAGAAAATTTGATGTGTCAAGTGAAGTAGTTGCGTCCATGATAGAACATAATTTGCAATTCAAAAATAACCAGCAAAAGGGTTTAGGATATGACAAAGTGCCTCCTCCTTTTAATCATAATTATCAGTTTAAGCTATTGACTGAAGAAGAGATGAATAGAGAGCCATTTCTTAAATATGGATTTGTGTCAGGAGGTAGTATTAATGTTGAAAATACAAATGTTTCTACTTCCCATGCAGATCAATCTTTAAGTCAATCAAAGCAAGAAGCTGAAGGGTGTGTTTCTGAAAATAAAAATGTTTCTTAATCTGTTGTTTTTATTTCAAATGATAACACTTTTGTTTCTGATGTTAAAATAAATGATGTATCTTGTGATGATTCTGCATCACAAAATGATAACTCAAACTTTTTCGATATATTTGATGATTTGTTTGACAATACCGACGTTTCTGTTTCAAGCACATCCACTTCACCAATCACACAACATGGTTCACCCTCATCCATCACACAATCTGATTCTTGCACATGTTCTTGTGGGAAAAGTAAGGGTGTCAGTAAAGAAAGTAAATCAGACAAAGGCAGTACCAGTTACGATAATAATAAGCAAATTTGTTTTGACTGTGGTACTGCCGGTCACATCGCTAGGAACTGTCCTAATAGGGAATTTGTGCATTTTTCGTCTCAAAGAGGAGAGAACGAGTCTCGAGGAAGGTCTTTAACTAGAAAGTCCTCGAGATCTCTCCCTCGAGATGATGATTGGAAGGCTAATCAAAACAAGAAAAGGGCAGTTTTTCGAAAGAACAAACATGTTTTCAATAATATAGTCAAAAATAGTTTGCCAAAATCGAACAAGGCTAAGCCGAGGTCGGTTTCGTCAAAGAGCGAATCTGGATCTTCAACCACTTCTAGTAGAAAATCTAAATGCCCAAAGCAAACGGGAAGGAAAAATGTTTCAAAATCACCCATGACTTTTAAAAAAACTAAATACCAGTGGGTGCCCAAATTAACTTCCAACCAATCATCGTCATCCTCAGAAAGTGTTTTAAATGATAATTCAAAATCAAAAAGTTCAAAAGATAAATCTGTGATCGAAAAGGGTCAACCTAGGAAAGTAATGACGTGGGTCCCCAAATCTAAATGATCCCGCTCATTTTGCAGGGACAGTTGCGGAGGAATGTCGTCAGACCTTGGTATGTCGACAGTGGCTGCTCCCGACATATGACAGGAGACATCCCCCAGTTGAACGACATTCAAACTTTTAATGGGGGATTCGTTTCATTTGCGGGCGGAGAAGGCGGAAAAATCACTCAGAAAGGAACTGTGTCAAATGGAGTGCTGAGTTTTGAGAACGTCAACTATGCTCCCGAGTTAAAGCAGAGCCTGTTGATTGTCTCACAGATTTGTGACAAGGGTTATTCAACCCACTACACTGATAAGGAATGTCTGATTCTGAAGCCAGGCATTGTCATCCCGGATGAGTGGATTCTTGTTAAATCAAAGCGGGATGGAAATGCATACATCATCGACGTGAATAGCAACATTCCTGAACAAGTCACCTGCCTCTTTTCAAAAGTCTCAGAACAAAATGCTATGCTGTGGCACCGATGACTTGGTCATGAGAACGATAAGAATCTGAATCGTCTTGCTAAAAATGAAATGGTGTGTGGCCTACCTGTCAGAGACTTCATAACATTTGAAAAGTGTGTGCCATGTGCCCAGGGAAAGCATCACAGAAAACCACACCTGCCAAAACAGGTTAATTTAATCAGCCAGGTGCTCCAATTATTGCACATGGATTTATTTGGTCCGGTCAATGTCCTAAGAATCAACAGATGTTCATACTGTCTAGTTGTGATCGATGACTTCTCGCGTTTCACGTGGGTCTTCTTCTTATCCAACAAAGCTGGGGTATCTGATCTGATTAAGAAGTTCATCGTAATGATAGAGAACCAAACCAATAACCGGGTGAAGGCGCTTCGAACTGAAAATGGAACAAAATTCAAGAATGCGGTTCTTGATCACTTTTGCACAGAAAAGGGAATCGTGCGTCAATATAGTTCCGTTCGCAAGCCTCAACAAGACGGTGTTGCTGAACGGAGGAATCGAACATTGCAAGACGCTGCAAGGACGATGCTGTATGACTCAAAGTTGCCGGTTTTCTTTTGGGTTGAGGCGATCAACACAACATGTTATGTTCAAAATCGTGTTCTAATCAACAAAGCCCAGATGAAGACTCCGTACGAAATTCTATATGGTCACAAGCCATCTGTCAGTGACTTCCGCGTATTTGGATGCCCTTGTACCCTTCTTCACCTGGAGTCCAACCCGAAGTTCAATGCCAAAGCTTATGACCGCTATTTTGTGGGGTATGCTGCTCGCACTGCGTACAGGGTCTACAACAAAAGAACAAAGCAAATCGTAGAATCCTTCGATGTGTGCTGGTTGGAGGAGAATGAAACGGATGTTAGAGTGGGTCCTGATTGGCTGTTTGATTACACATCTTTGTTCAAATCGTTCAATGTGTGTTCCGATAGTTTATCTGGTTCTACTTCTGGTTCGAAGACTGTACCTGAAGATGAAGACGAAGAAGTTGTTTGCAGACCGCCGATAGTGCCTTCTGCAATTCCTACGGTGGAGTCATCTGTTCCAATTACTTGTCCAGAATCTCCAAGTCAACAACACGCTCCAGATGCTGATGCCACACCTCTTACTCCCGTTGAAAGAGAGTTCATGTCCAGAGATGCTTCCGCTGCTACTCAAACTTTTATGGAACTTCTCTTTCCTGAGCAAACTACTAATGAGTTTGTGGCAGATCCTTCTAACGAGACAGGTTCGTCTGAAGTGGATCATTCGGCAAATGATGGAGTTATCAACATTCATAATTTTATCGTTTCAATCAATGGCATCAGCCAGGAGATACCTTCCTGTATTCAACGCGATCATCCGATCGAAAATTTCATTGGCCAGCTGGGTGATGGTGTTAGAACAAGAAGTCAAAGTGGAGATGTTAATACATGTCTCTATTCTTGCTTTATCTCTCAAATTGAGCCAAAGAATGTTGAAATGGCTTTGAATGAGCCCAGCTGGGTAGATGCTATGCACGAAGAGTTAAATCAATTTAAAAAGCTCGGGGTTTGGACGCTGGTTGAACTACCTAAGGGCAAAAAGTCTCGTGACACACGTTGGGTATATCGCAATAAGCAGGATGATTTCGGAGTCATAGTGCGCAATGAGGCGAGATTGGTGGTTCGTGGGTTTAGACATATCGAGGGTCTTGACTACACCGAGGTTTATGCTCCGGTGGCTCACTTGGAGGCTATCTGTATCTTCCTTGCATACGCCTCCTACATGAATTTCACGGTTTACCAGATGGATGTCAAGACAACCTTCTTCTATGGCCCGGTGAAGGAAGAAATCTATGTTGATCAACCCCCTGGGTTTGCTAACTCGAAGTTTCCCAATCATGTCTACAAGTTGGACAAGGCGTTGTATGGGTTACATCAAGCTCCTCGAGCGTGGTATGCAACTCTCACAAAGCACTTGCTCGAGCATGGATATTCTCGTGGCTCTATCGATCAAACCTTGTTCATCACGCATGTGGATAATGATCAGATTCTAGTTCGGATCTATGTTGACGACATTATCTTCGGGTCTACAAGTCCGCAATTATGCAAAGAGTTGGAAGGTGTGATGCAATAGAGGTTTGAGATGAGTTCGTTGGGTGAAATGACCATGTTTTTGGGGCTTCAGGTCCAACAGAAGTCAACCGAAATCCTACTCCATCAAGCTAAGTATGTGGAGGATATGCTGGAGAAGTTCGGGTTCCGAGACGCTAAACCTGCACTGACACCGATGGCCGAAAGACCCCTGCTAACTCCGGATACTGATGGTGAACCCGTAGATCAGACTGACTACAGATCGATGATCGGATCGTTGATGTATCAAACTGCAAGCATACCATACATCATGTTTGCAGTTTTTCAATGCGCTCGATATCAGGCCAATCCTAAACTTTCACATCTTATTGCTGTCAAAAGAATCCTTCGGTATCTCAAAGGCAACCCAAAATTGGGTCTTTGGTATCCAAAAAATTCTGAATTTGATTTATATGCCTTTGCTGACACTAATTATGGAGGCTGTGAGCTTGACAGGAAATCAACTTCAGGAGGATGTCAATTTCTCGGTGATCGTCTGGTGTCGTGGCAGTGCAAGAAACAACACACCGTCTCAACCTCAACAACAGAAGCGGAATATGTTGCTGCCTCTGCTTGTTTAGGGGGAGAAATAAACAAAAACCAAACAAAAACTTAAAATCTTAAAAAAATCCAAAAACATTAGAAAATCAGAAAATCAAAAATATGTTGATGATAGTTTTTGTTTGTAGGTGATGTGTTAGGAAGTGATATAATCATGTGATAACATGCAATCTGAATATGTGTAAGGTACCAAAGTTGAATTGTCTAAGCTCTGTGTTCGATGCGCTGGTAGGCACGAAAGTTTTTAAAATGGACTTGACTAGGATCAGATGAACTTAAGGAATTTAGAGACCTGACAGATAGTTCCATTTAGCCTGACAATTCGACGTTTGGGTAGGTTGAGCAGAGAGATATACATGGGAATCTGCGGATACATTAAATGATCTGTATCTAGAACTGTGTATTAATATTTTCCTCGATGTGCGGACTTTGTCCTTAAGTCTGGTATTGACGGGGCAACTAGGGTATAAGGGTCAAAATGTTGTAATTAGTCGAAGTGTATTTTCCACTCTTCGAATGTTTTGTAATCTATTTTACTAAGGCGCTTTTATTCGAAGCTTAAGTGTCTATGCCTTAGTATATTTTTTGTATGCTTTCTGTTCCCTATAAATAGGGATATTTACTAGAGTTAGATAAGAGTTTTTACAGACCTGTCTTTGTACTCTGTAAACATTCGAAAGCGTAATAGAGCTGAAACAAGATCATATTTACATTCATTGTTCAATCTCGCATTCTTACTTCATTTTTTACTCTGATTCATTTTATACTCGATTCATTGTTTCATCAATTGGTATCAGAGCAGGAATCACATATGTGATCTGATTTTCACCTATTCAAAAAGTTTTTGAATCAACTTTTTGGTTCAAAAGATTCCGCACTTTTTGATAGTGAAAAAAAATTTGTCTAGATTTTAGTTTTTGATTCGATTCTGCATTTGAATTGTTGAATCAAGTGTTCTTCTTGTAATTCCGATTTGATTCAACTAGTTTGTTTTCAAATTTTCAAATTTTCTTCAAAATTTTCAAAATCATCTTCCGTACAACAATGGCGAGCTTCAATCTCAATTCGATGACCTCGTTTTCTCATCTGTTAGGATCATCAACCAAAATTCCAATGCTAATCCCTGAATATTATGATCAGTAGGCTGATCGTATGCAAGATTATCTGAATGGTGTTGATGAAGAATTATGGTCATGTATCACTGGAAATGTCAATGTTCTAGTGAATGTTCAAGCAATTGGATCATCTTCTGCAAGTTCTGGTGTTGAAAATCAAACTGATCGTCTGAAGAAACTGGAGAAGAGATGTATGAGGGAATTAAGAGGAGCTTTACCTCCAATTGTGTACAATTACGTAAGGAGTTGTACAACTGCTAAGGAGATCTGGAACAATCTGAAAGATAAGTTTCAAGGAAGTGAGAAGACGAAAATCAATTCAGTCAAAAAGTGTTTGGTCGACCTGAAAGATTTTAGACAAAAAGAAGGTGAAACAATTGAAGTCTACTATGATCGTCTGAACGAGTTAATCTATCGTTGCAATCGCTATGGAATTACCAGGACTTCAATGGAATTCAATCTCATCTTTGTGATGGGTCTTCGAAAAGAATGGAGAAGCGTGAGTATGATGGTGAAGAATCAGCAAAGTTTTGATACATCAACTCTCAATGATTTGTACAATCAATTGAAGAGTTTTTACAGACCTGTCTTTGTACTCTGTAAACATTCAAAAGCGTAATAGAGCTGAAACAATATCATATTTACATTCGTTGTTCAATCTTGCATTCTTACTTCATTTTTTACTCTGATTCATTTTATACTCGATTCATTGTTTCATCAATTGGTATCAGAGAATTCTTTCATTTTAATCTTACATTTGATGATTACAATATTAAACAAACTGAAACGCATTTTGAAAATCATCCTATTCTAAAAGAAATACAAGATGAATCTGAACCTTCACAAATGTTGGATATTGATTATGATTTAATTTTTGGTATTTCAGATCATCCTGTTGATGCTGAAATTAATGCAAATGATAATCATCTCCTTGAATTGATGAAGTTTATTGATGATTCAACATCAACTTCTCAAGAGATAGGCGAAAGTATGCAAAATTATCCAGTGGAGGGGGAGCACTTGGATTCGAACACTCTACTTGAGGGGGAGCATTCTTTCGAGGGGGAGAATGAGAGATTGAATGCTGATGTTGAGGAGAAGCATAATGTTGAGGGGGAGCATTTAGAAAACAATGAAAATAATAATGATTTTGATGATATTTTTTCGATTGCAGGTTCAGAGAATGATGATTTATACGAAGATTCACCTTTGGACTTTGATCCAGCATATCTGCCAATGGAAAAGTGGACAAGAGATCATCCGAAGGATCAAGTAATTGGGAATCTGCAAGAGGGTGTTTTAACACGAGCTCAAATTCGTGTAAAGAATGAGGTATTGAATACTCATCAAGAATTTTGCGTGTTCAATGTTTTCATCTCTAAAATTGAACCAAAAACAGTTACGGTTGCAATGGAACACTCAGATTGGGTTGTTGCGATGCAATCTGAATTGTCTGAATTTGAACGAAACAAGGTTTGGAGATTAATTCCTAAACCTGAAAATGTTTCGATTATCGGGTTAAAATGGATTTTTAAAAACAAAACCGACAAAGATGGAAATATCGTTCGAAACAAAGCCAGACTTGTTGTTAAAGGATATTCACAACAAGAAGGAATCGACTATGAAGAAACTTTTGCCCCTGTCGCAAGACTCGAGGTGGTTCGTATATTTCTGGCTTATGCAGCTCACAAAGACTTTGATGTTTATCAAATGGACGTGAAGTGTGCATTTTTAAATGGAGAGCTTGAAGAAACAGTTTACGTGGAACAACCCCCAGGTTTTATTAACGAAGAACATCCTGATCATGTTTATATTTTAGATAAGGCAGTTTATGGTTTAAAACAAGCACCACGAGCATGGTATGCAACTCTTACTTCATTTTTGAAGCAATCTAAATTTAAACAAGGATTTGTTGACCCCACATTATTTCAAAAGAAAATTGGGAATCATCTAATGCTTGTTCAAATTTATGTTGATGATATTATTTTTGGCTCAACTGACCCTGCCTTGTCTAGAGAATTCGAAGATCTGATGAAAAGTAAGTTCGAAATGAGCATGATGGGAAAAATCAATAATTTTCTTGGACTGAATATTCGTCAAAGCAGAGAAGGAATTTTTATTAATCAAGAAAAATATACGAAGAATCTGCTAGAGAAGTTTGGATTGACGAATAGCACAAAGTTACGAGTTCCTATGGCATGATTGGGTCATTACTTTAACTTACAGCAGGTAGACCTGATATCATGTTCTCTGTGTGTAATTGTGCTAGGTATCAGTCAAATCCATGAGAACCACATCTCACTGCTGTGAAGAATATCTTTCGTTATCTTAAAGGAACAATTTCGTTAGGATTGCGGTATCCTTCAAAAACTGGGTTCTTTGTACAAGCTTATTCGGATGCAGACTTGGGTGGTTGTAATCTTGATAGAAAAAGCACAAGTGGAGGATGTCAATTTCTCGATGGCAAATTGGTGAGCTGGCAGTTGAAAAAGCAAACATGTGTATCAATTTCAATAGCTGAAGCAGAATATGTGGCTGCTGCTGCTTGCACATCACAAATTATATGGATCCAAAGTGAATTGCGTGATTATGCAATTAATATGAAAAAGATTCCATTATATTGTGATTCTCAAAGTGCAATAAGAATTTGTCATAATCTTGTGCAACATTCGAAGACTAAACATATAGCTCTTCGTTATCATTTCATCAAGGATCACGTGGAGGATGGAAATATTGAAGTACATTTCGTGAAAACAACTGATCAGTTAGCTGATATTTTCACGAAACCTTTAGATGCAAAATCCTTTGTAAAAATTTTAGAAGGACTTGGAATGATCGATGGAAATTCTGTTCCATGCGAAAAAGGAGAATGATGGTTGACCTGGAATGATTCAGAGGCACTGAATAAAAGACAAAGCAAAGTCATTCAGCGTTCAGAGGTTACTGTTCATAGTCAACGCTTCGACCCTTCGAATTCGTAGATTTATCACTTTTCAAGGGTTGATAAAATTTCTTGTTTTTGCAACAAGTACATTTCGTTTGTCATTTAATTTTTTGAAAAATTAAAAATCCAAAAAGATTTTCGTTTGTTTTGTCATTTAATTTTTTGAAAAATTAAAAATCCAAAAAGATTTTCGTTTGTTTTGTCATTTAACTTTCGAAAAATTAAAAATCCAAAAAGATTTTCCTTTGTTTTGTCATTTTATTTTCGAAAATTTCAAAATTCTGTCTTCATTTTCGAAAAATCAAAAACATCAAAAAGATTTTCTCTTTATTTCATTCTTTATTTTCGAAAAATCAAAACAACAAAAATATTTTGTTTCTTATTTCTTTTTAGTACTTTGTTGCATATATTCATGATGATACACAGTGGATAATGCTTCCAGTACTAGGCTCAGGTAAATCTATCTTACGAATCTTCAAATTTTGAATATTTTGAACTAGTTAAGTTGTCCAAAGCCTCCAATGACTCAATGTGTGTGTACAAAAGCCTTAATGAAATATTTCATACGAAAATTTCTACCCAATCAGGCTTGTGTTGAAAAATGTTTTTGTATGTGACCATCACTGAAATAAGATGAACTGTATTTATTTAATCTGACAAATATTATCAGTTATTTCAGGTTTCATGGATTCATAATTAAACAAAAATACGAAAAGGCGAAATACGCAAAGACGGAAAGTCAACCACGTTTGAAGACAAAAACCAATCAAGGGCTAAAAGTGTCAAACTTCAAAACAATTTGGATTAATTATGTAAATTCAATTAATCTTAATTGAATTTATGTATATTAATTTATTTGTATTTCATTTTTAAATACCTAGTGAAGAAAAGATACATCTCCAAAATACAAGTATTTATACCAAATACCTAGTATTTATACCAAATAGTTCTCTTGCAAATCAAAGAAGCAAAAGCCAAATTGACTTCTACTACTCCACCTCTTTATTTGACAGCCAATAATCCATACATCTTAGATATTTATGTGTGTGTATGTATACTTGTATGTATGTATGGAAAGTGTATGTATATGTAAGTTAGTATATAAAAGAGTTGTGTGCTCTTTCATTCATAACCTCTTATAAACTTTGAAAAACCTCTCCATACACCAAAACCGCTCAACCAAGAACATCTCCTGCATCTTCAAGAAGTTCTTCAACATCATCTTCATCTTCATCCTTGAAGCAAGAACACCAAGAACACCAAGAACACCAAGAACATCAAGAACACCAAGAACACCAAGAACACCAAGAACATCAAGAACACCAAGAACACCAAGAACACCAAGAACAACTCCAAACAACCTACAAATACCCTCCAAACATCCTACATATACCCTCCAAACATCCTCCAAATACCCTCCTTAAACCTCCTCCAAACATCCTTTAAACCACCACAAAATCTCCACCTTGCTGTTTTTTCGACATCAGAATTTCGAAGTTAAGAAAAAAATCACCGAGCACAACTCAACAAGATAATACAGGAGAGATTTTTACCACAAATTATTCAGAACCTTACCTACATCTAGGAAGTTTTCTGGACGATTTTGACCAAGGGAAACCCCAGAGAGACGATATACAAAATTGGGTATCTAGATAGATTTCGGTTCACCAGATCAGAATCTTCAAGTCAGAAACAAAGCTAACTGGGTACAATACATCCAACAAACCCTGGAGAGATTTTTACCACAAATTATTCAGAACCTTACCTACATCTAGGAAGTTTTCTGGATGATTTTGACCAAGGGAAACCCCAGAGAGACGATATACAAAATTGGGTATCCAGATAGATTTCGGTTCACCAGATCAGAATCTTCAAGTCAGAAACAAAGCTAACTGGGTACAATACATCCAACAAACCCTGGAGAGATTTTTACCACAAATTATTCAGAACCTTACCTACATCTAGGAAGTTTCGTGGTCGATTTTGACCAAGGGAAACTCCAGAGAGACGCCAGAGAAAATCTGGTATCCAGAGAAATATATCCAAAAATTAAGAAAACCTTCAAACCCTTATGTAAACAAATTGTTTTACATAAAATTTGAAACAAAAAGAATTTTGTGTTACTTATCATATTCCGGATTGAACTATTGAACAAATAGTGACAAAGTCTTTTAGGTTACCAGTCCAACCCTAAGCCTGTTCAGTCAATTTATTGGCGAACTTACTTGAAAGACCAGTCGCTTCATCCGTCCAGTTCTAAACCCGTTATATATATTTATACATATTATTTAACTTCTAACATTTATATACAGTCATTTATATTATTTACAGCTTAACGTTATTTAAATACAGTTATTTACTTTATTTATAGCTTTCAGTCATTTACTGCTTTCTAGTGGTGACTAATAATCCCATATTTATTTCCGCAACTATTATTGTTTATATTCCGCATTTTATATCTAATTAATATAAATATCTGTCACACAGTAACTGTATCCGAGCCGTTATTCGTGGTGATTAGATCTTATATTATAATTTCTAACAATTGGTATCAGGGCTCGTGTGATTCATTCTGAAATTTTTGTCGAAAACTTTTGGTTAGCGTTTATATAAACCTTCCATAAGATTTTCTTTAAAAGTTTCATTTTAATATCACTTGTTCAAAACCTTAATCAAAAAATTTTAAAAAAATTATTTTATGTCTTCAACAAATTACTCAAACATGAATTCTGTTTCTATTGCTAACAGTTTGGGTTCAGGTTCAAGGGCACCCATACTTATACCTGAAGAGTATAATTCGTGGGTTGGCCGTATGAACCTTCATCTAAATACTTTAGGTGAAAATGTCTGGAAATGCGTGGAAGGAACGTATACTGGAATCTCTACAGAAGATATGGCCACTCTTGCTACAAATCAAATCA
This sequence comes from Lactuca virosa, assembly GCF_052849685.1. Classification (NCBI taxonomy): domain Eukaryota; kingdom Viridiplantae; phylum Streptophyta; class Magnoliopsida; order Asterales; family Asteraceae; genus Lactuca; species Lactuca virosa. The sequence continues at coordinate 274,098,738 of NC_136434.1, read as the reverse complement.
CAATAGCCGAAAACAACAGAAAGCTTGAACTCCAAGCTAAAAAGGAACTAGTTTCTGGAATCCCACACAGTATTCTAAGTCAAATGGATGACATTATACTGTTAACCGCAAATCAAATTTGGGAAAGTTTAAAAAATCGTTTTTGTGGAAACGAAAGAATAATCGGAAACAAGAAAACATCCATTTTGAATGAATTTGACAATTTCAAAATGTTTTCATCAGAAACCATTCATGATGCTCACGACAGGTTCAATTTTATTGTTATTAAAATGAACAATTTGGGTATCAAAAAGTCACAACATGAGATAAATCTCAAATTTTTGAATAATCTTTTTGAAAGCTGGAAAATGGTAAAACTCATTATTCAGGGAAATCCAGCAATTCATACTGAATCTTTATACAATTTGTATGGAGAACTTCAATCGTATGAATCCTCTATTGAATCACCAACCACTACAACTTTTGGTGGACCATTAGCTCTTTTGTCCACATCTTCTCAACACCAAACACCCTTTTTCGATCAAAATCAAAACCAAGCATTTTTGGGAAATTGTTATAATTCTTTTGATTCAAATGATGAAGCGGATTATCAACAACTATGCGCCTTGGTAGCACACACAAACCTACAAAGATTTTTGCCAAATTCTGGTCAATCAAATTTCAGACCAAATTATCAAAACATGCCATCTTTTGGACCAAACAATTCAGGTTTTCAACCAAGACCATACTTTGGACAAAACAATCCAGGTTTTCAACAAAGACCATCTTTTGGACAAAGTTCTCAAAGACCATCTTTCCAAAACTACCCAAACCAAGGTTTCCAAAACCGGGGATTTCAAAACAATCCCAATCCAATTTTTAATAACAACTCAAATCAAGGTTCTAACAACAATCAAAATTTTGGATTTCAGCAATCTCAACAAAAGAACCAAGCCCAGGCACCTGAAAGACCACCAATTCAAAGTCAAAAGGCTGACAGTGATAATGATGATGTGATCATTTGTCACAATTGTAAAGGAACAAATCACTATGCTCGAGAATCTCGTGCTAAAAGCAAATCCAAAGTCAAGGACTCAGCATACTACGTTCAAAAAGCTGAAGAACTGAAGAAACAAGAAAAGAAAGATAAAGCTTTAATGTCAATCCACGAACCCAACGTCGAATACTGGCCAACTTCAGATGATGAAGCAGACTTTGAGCCAGCACAGTCAAATTTCTGCTTCATGGCTGGTGAAGAAATACCTTCAAGGGCTCCAAACGTCATTGATCAGGTATGAAACATGGTTGTAGAACTTGGTTATTCTAAAATAATTTTTGAATCCCATATAACCAAGATTGAGAATAGCCTGCAAGTTGATCTCAATACATATCATAACAACATGGTTAAAATGGACATTGTCAAGTCTGAATCACAAACGATGCAATTCAAACTCGGAGAAAATACAAGAACGATTTTGAAATTGGAAAGAGACGTTGAACGAAAATCTGAAGATAATGTTCACGTCTTGGAACAATTAAATCAAGCCCTAATTCAAAAGAGGGATTTGGAATTGAAAAACCAGTCAGTTATTTCTTCTGAAATTAAAGATATTTTAGAAATGGAAATCATTAAGTTGAAACAAAATTTCAATCTTCAACTGATGAAAATTATGTTTTAACTCAAAAACTGACTGATTTTTCAAACAAAATCATATTTCTTGAATCCGAAAACAAAAGACTGCAAGGAAAATTGGATTCTATTAATATTGCTAGAAAATTAAGTGATGATATTTTCACTAAGGCAAAAACCTTAGGATCTGGCACAGTTAATACAAGTTATAAACCAGGAATTGGTAGAGAAGCATTTGAAAAGGAACAAGTTGAAAACATGACAATTTGTGAAAACTCTGAATCCACTCTACCAGATCTTTTCACATATGCCAACGAGGAAGATTCAGATGACGAAACAGTTATCAACTGTAGCCCAGATGATACTGATTTCTTTATTTCCAAAAAGGTCATACAAAAGAATTGTGAATTCTGAATCAGACTCTGTTAGTTCAATAACTCATCAATTGAGATCTAATGAACTAACAAAGAATGATGGCACAATCAAACCTGAGATTTTCCTAAATGGACAAAAATCTACTCATGAGCATGGAAATACTTCTGCTCCAAATGTCTTCCCTTCTTTGAATTCTACCATAGTTGGAAAGAACAGTTTGGGACAAAAGTATTCAAATAAACAACAAAAAAATAAGCAACCCATTCAGGCTGTCCACGCTCAGTCCACAAAACCAAGGAAACTTTTGAAACCTGACTTTGTGCCACAAAAACAAGTTTTGAACTCTAAACCAAAACCTTTGCGAAAGACTGTTGAAAATTACTTTCAGGATATCAATTTCAAACAGTCAGGGAACTTTCAAAAACCATCATATCAGAAAGTTCAAAACCATCATTATAATGCTTTTCAAAACCTTACTTCACATCCTAGATATGAGAAAACAATTTCTAACAAAACATCACATCTAGGATATCCTACACCAAAACACAGATCTTATCAACCCACGGGTTTTCAAAAACAAATCACTTTTTGGGAAAACTTGATAAGTCAGATCAAACCACAACAATTCCGTCATAATAAACCAAGACCCTACAACAAAAGAAATTCATCAAACAAAGTACCTAAGTTAACAACTGACAAACCAGGATCCATTCAGATTTAGGTACCTAAACCTTCTGTTTAATTGCAGGTACTTAATGCTGGAGAGCCCAAGGATGATACATGATATATCGATAGCGGCTGCTCTAAGCATATGACAGGAAAGAGGAATTTCTTACGTGACTTCAAACCAACCGACACCATTTAAGATGTTACCTTTGGCAACAACATGACAGCAAAAATCATGGGTTATGGAAACATAACAAATGGTAACTTTACCATCAAGAAAGTTGCTTATGTTGATGACCTGAAACACAACCTCATCAGTGTTTCTCAGTTGTGTGACAACAATCTTGAAGTTATGTTCACAAAACAACGAAGCTTGATCATGGACGCCAAAACCAAAGATGTTATTGTTGACTCTGACCGTGCTGGAAATATGTATCCACTTGACATGGATCTTATTTATGGTAAACCCGATATTTGTCTGCTATCCAAAGCCCCAACAGATATTAGTTGGTTATGGCACCGCCGCCTTTCCCATCTAAACTTTGGGTACATCAACAAACTCATAGGCGATGATCTTGTTCGAGGGCTACCACTTCTAAAACTTGACAACGAAACTCTTTGTGCTGCTTGTGAAGGAGGAAAACTTTCCAAATCAACTCACAAAAGCATCCCAAATTCTAGTGTATCTGAACCACTAGAATTGTTGCACATAGACCTTTGTGGCCCTCCCAAAACCCAAACCATACAAGGGAAGCAGTACATTCTCGTTGTCGTTGATGGATTCTCACGCTTTACATGGGTCTTTTTCTTAAGACTAAAATCTGAAGCACCTGAAGAGATGATCAACTTCATCAAACAGATCGAACTGAAACTCAAACGACCTGTTCGAAGAATCAGAAGTGACAATGGTTTAGAGTTCAAAAACAAGACTCTAGATTCATTTCTCAAAAACAAGGGAATTGAACACAACTTCTCAGCCCCATACACTCCACAACAAAACGGAGTTGTCGAAAGAAGGAACCGAACACTGTGTGAAGTAGCAAGATCAATGCTTATCTTCGTTGATCTGCCACAATACTTCTGGGCAGAAGCAATAGCCACAGCTTGCTACACTCAATATCGTTCCTTAATCCATAAACATCTTCATAAAACACCATATGAAGTCATTAACAACCGAAAACCAAACATCAAATTTTTCCATATTTTTGGTTGTCGATGCTTCATAAAGAACAATAAAGATCACCTTTCAAAATTTGAATCAAGGTCGGACGAAGGAATTTTCCTTGGTTACTCATTTTCTTCAGCTGCTTATCGAGTACTGAACAAACGTACCAGAGTAATTGAAGAAAGTACCGATGTTCATTTCGATGAATTTTATGTTAGAAAATTGGATCGTGAACATTTTGGTTCAAACATGATCGATAATATTTTTCAAAATCCAATTCAACAAACACCTTCTCCTGACAGAGATATTGAAATCGATCTTGATTTACTTTTTGAACAACCCAAAACCGCTTACAATTCTAAACTTCTAACTACTTCTATTGATTCTACAGGAACAACCACTGAAGGAACTCCACAAACAAACCGAAATGATGCAGATCAATTCGAGGGGGAACCACCTACACATACTTCTTCATTGGAACAAACACCAAATCCTCCTTTAAATACCCCATCCCCAAATATCCAAAACAATCCCGATGCATCATTTATGGGGGAACCTTCAAACCTATTCCAAGATGAAACTCCCGGAGAAGAACAATGGGATACTGAAATTCCAATTATTATAGCAGAAGAGAATCGCTTAATAAAATGGACCAGAAACCACCCAACTGACCAAATCATCGGAGATCCAAACTCAGGCATCCAAACTAGAGCCGCAACTTCTAATGATTGTTTATTTGGAGCCTTCTTATCCATGACTGAACCCAAAACCATACATTCTGCTCTCAAAGATCCAGACTGGGTAAAAGCTATGCAAGAAGAGCTAGAAGAATTTGAAAGAAATGACGTATGGAATCTTGTCCCTACCCGACCCGATGTTTCTGTTATAGGTTCAAGATAGGTATTCAGAAACAAAACTGACGATCAAGGAATCGTTTGTCGCAACAAGGCACGTCTCGTAGTCAAAGGATATTCACAACAAGAAGGAATCGACTACGATGAAACATATGCTCCAGTTGCCAGAATTGAAGCAATTCGCATCTTTCTTGCATATGCTGCACATAAGAACTTCAAAGTATTCCAAATGGATGTTAAATGTGCATTCCTACATGGAGAGTTAGATCACGATGTATACATCCAACAACCACCAGGTTTCGAAGATCCCAAATTTCCTGATCACAGCTTCAAATTGCAGAAAGCTGTCTATGGCTTGAAACAAGCACCCCGAGCCTGGTATGCCACATTGACAACCTTTCTCGAAGAATCAGGTTTTAAAAGAGGTTCAATCGATCAAACCCTCTTTCGTAAAATCTATAATAAACATCTTTTAATCGTACAAATATATGTTGATGACATTATTTTCGGTTCTACTGATGAATCTTTGAGTATTAAGTTTGCAGATCTAATGAAGAGCAAATTTGAAATGAGCATGATTGGGGAGATGACTACTTTTCTCGGACTTCAAATCAAACAGTCAACTGATGGCATTTTCATCAACCAAGAGAATTATGTCAAAAACCTACTCACTCGCTTTTCAATGGACAAATCCAACACCGCAAAAACCCCAATGGCTTTGTGATACAAAATCGATGCAGACTTAAATGGCAAACCTGTTGATCAGAAAAGATATCGTGGAATGATCGGATCACTCTTATACCTCACTGCCAGCAGACCTGACATCATGTTTTCTACATGTGTCTGTGCCAGATACCAAGCAAATCCTATGGAATCCCATGTAGTTGCTGTGAAACGCATCTTCAAATACCTAAAAGGCACTCCCAAACTTGGCCTTTGGTATCCAGCTAAATCCGATTTTCAGCTGAACGCTTTCACCGACTCAGACTATGGAGGATGCAAGTTAGATAGAAAGAGTACATCTGGTAGCTGTCAATTCCTAGGAGGTAGACTAGTGAGTTGGACTTCAAAGAAACAGACTTGTGTATCCACATCAACAGCAGAAGCTGAATACGTCGCTGCCGCCAGCTGTTGTTCGCAAGTCATATGGATGCAAACTCAACTGCGAGACTATGGCTTCAAAATTTCACAAATTCCCATATTTTGTGACTCAACCAGTGCAATTGGCATTTCTCACAATCCCGTTCACCATTCCATGACAAAGCACATCGATATTCGATATCATTTCATCAAAGACAACATTTAAAAGGGTCATATCGAATTGCACTTCATCAACACCGAAGATCAAATTGCCGATGTCTTCACTAAGGCTCTCGATGAAACAAAGTTTCAATACTTCCTAGGCCGTCTAGGAATGTTAAATCCAGATAACATCTATCCTTAAACTTTTACTTTTTGTTTGTACAAAAGTGTGTTTACTTTCATTCAAAAGGAAAATTCAAAAACAATTGAAAATTGCTTTCCTTTTAAAAATTACCAAAAACATTCAAATAACCAATATTTCCAAAAACATTCAGAAAAACAAATCTTCAAAAAAATTAATAAAAGACTTGCCATAATAAGCTTTTATAGAACCTTGTGATTAATCTTCTCTTGACTTAATTTTCAGATGCTTATGCTCGATGAAGATTTTAAGTCATATTGATTCTCAATTGGAGTGAAGGTTCAAATATCCTACTTTTCATAATGTATATAACTTTATTTCCTTCGATTTTATTTCATTATTGACGATTTTAAACAATCAAGGGACATAAGGTTAGGAGGTTCAGATGAAAACAAAAACCCATGTGAGAATTTGTGCCTCGTCGATCTAAATCATTGTGGAAATCATTTCTTGTGAGCTTAGGTGTGTCACTAATGCTTATAAGGTATACCCAATTATACCTTGTCACGGTCTCATTTTTGCTTAGATATCAAAATGACCAGGGACGATACATTCATTTCTTACATACTAGACAAACTGTCTTTTATGCCACCTATCCCTACCTAGGTAAAAGCCAACCAAAAATGAAGACTTGCGATCCCATGATCCATCAAGCAAACAACGACATATCCTTACAAGAAAACCAAAGGAGAAACAAATATCTATCAACATCTAATCCTCAAAGACAAATCAACAAGAAAACAAATGGATTCAATAAAGATATACCAAACAAAACAAAAAAAATATATTCTATATTTGGTATTTTCAAACAAACTTTCAACCAAATGGTTATTTCAAAACAAAAATCATAAAATCCCGCGATTTGTTTTAACCATTTTTCACAAAAGAAGATATCTCAATCACTCAAGTCAAATACTCTTAAAAAGGTCTCAAATGTAGCAAATTCTCAATGCTAAAACAAAATATCTTTTTACAATAAATCGATATTGATCAACAAACAGGATACTATCAAAGAAGAAGCTGCAACAACAATGGATTTCTCGGGATACTGTAGCCTTCATCACTGAAGAATCTTAGTTACAAACTGCACTATGAAAATTGCTAAACCCCTCTACATGTATTTCCCGACGGAGAGAGAGTGAACATTAATGGCATGAATGAAGAAACCCACTGAGTAATGCCGAAACCAGTCTTATGTGATTGATTTTCTAATAATGAGACTAAGTGACTCTACAGGAAAAGCATAGCTGAACACCTCCAATATGAGTGTGAGTCGTCAGAGAGAGATATCACTCATTTTTAGTGATCATTAACTTGTTCTGCTGCCAGAACAACCAAACACCCAAGTGAAGTGTGAGTTATACCTATGAGCGTTCATCTGAATCGACCTGTTAGACCACTTGTCGTCGTTAATAATGCTATAAAATCTAAGGAAATTTCTTTAGATACATATATGGCTACTCTTTGATAACCGAACCCGAGACTTTGATTCGGAATCAAATTTCTAAAAATCTTTTACATAAGATATGTCAAACCAAGTCATAAACTTTCAAATCGATCACTATGGTTTTATATATATCTTATCGATTGACAAAACTTTTATCCAAAATCTTACAGATAAATTGTTAATTGATAATCGGTCTTTTACAAACATACATGTCCTTATTCCAGCAATGATCACATAGGGGGAAATTATTGAAAAATGTTTTTGTATGTGACCATCACTGAAATAAGATGAACTGTATTTATTTAATCTAACAAATATTATCAGTTATTTCAGGTTTCATGGATTCGTAATTAAACAAAAATACGCAAAGGCGAAATACGCAAAGACGGAAAGTCAACCACGTTTGAAGACAAAAACCAATCAAGGGCTAAAAGTGTCAAACTTCAAAACAATTTGGATTAATTATGTAAATTCAATTAATCTTAATTGAATTTATGTATATTAATTTATTTGTATTTCATTTGCAAATACCTAGTGAAGAAAAGATACATCTCCAAAATACAAGTATTTATACCAAATACCTAGTATTTATACCAAATAGTTCTCTTGCAAATCAAAGAAGCAAAAGCCAAATTGACTTCTACTACTCCACCTCTTTATTTGACAGCCAATAATCCATACATCTTAGATATTTATGTGTGTGTATGTATACTTGTATGTATGTATGGAAAGTGTATGTATATGTAAGTTAGTATATAAGAGAGTTGTGTGCTCTTTCATTCATAACCTCTTATAAACTTTGAAAAACCTCTCCATACACCAAAACCTCTCAACCAAGAACATCTCCTGCATCTTCAAGAAGTTCTTCAACATCATCTTCATCTTCATCCTTGAAGCAAGAACACCAAGAACACCAAGAACACCAAGAACACCAAGAACATCAAGAACACCAAGAACACCAAGAACACCAAGAACATCAAGAACACCAAGAACACCAAGAACACCAAGAACAACTCCAAACAACCTACAAATACCCTCCAAACATCCAACAAATACCCTCCAAACATCCTCCAAATACCCTCCTTAAACCTCCTCCAAACATCCTTTAAACCACCACAAAATCTCCACCTTGCTGTTTTTTCGACATCAGAATTTCGAAGTTAAGAAAAAAATCACCGAGCACAACTCAACAAGATAATACGGGAGAGATTTTTACCACAAATTATTCAGAACCTTACCTACATCTAGGAAGTTTTCTGGACGATTTTGACCAATGGAAACCCCAGAGAGACGATATACAAAATCGGGTATCCAGATAGATTTCTGTTGACCAGATCAGAATCTTCAAGTCAGAAACAAAGCTAACTGGGTACAAGACGTCCAACAAACCCTAGAGAGATTTTTACCACAAATTATTCAGAACCTTACCTACATCTAGGAAGTTTTCTGGACGATTTTGACCAAGGGAAACCCCAGAGAGACGATATACAAAATTGGGTATCCAGATAGATTTCGGTTCACCAGATCAGAATCTTCAAGTCAGAAACAAAGCTAACTGGGTACAATACATCCAACAAATCCTGGAGAGATTTTTACCACAAATTATTCAGAACCTTACCTACATCTAGGAAGTTTTCTGGACGATTTTTACCAAGGGAAACCCCAGAGAGACGATATACAAAATTGGGTATCCAGATAGATTTCGGTTCACCAGATCAGAATCTTCAAGTCAGAAACAAAGCTAACTGGGTACAATACATCCAACAAACCCTGGAGAGATTTTTACCACAAATTATTCAGAACCTTACCTACATCTAGGAAGTTTCGTGGTCGATTTTGACCAAGGGAAACTCCAGAGAGACGCCAGAGAAAATCGGGTATCCAGAGAAATATATCCAAAAATTAAGAAAACCTTCAAACCCTTATGTAAACAAATTGTTTTACATAAAATTTGAAACAAAAAGAATTTTGTGTTACTCATCATATTCCGGATTGAACTATTGAACAAATAGTGACAAAGTCTTTTAGGTTACCAGTCCAACCCTAAGCCTGTTCAGTCAATTTATTGGCGAACTTACTTGAAAGACCAGTCGCTTCATCCGTCCAGTTCTAAACCCGTTATATATATTTATACATATTATTTAACTTCTAACATTTATATACAGTCATTTATATTATTTACAGCTTAACGTTATTTAAATACAGTTATTTACTTTATTTATAGCTTTCAGTCATTTACTGCTTTCTAGTGGTGACTAATAATCCCATATTTATTTCCGCAACTATTATTGTTTATATTCCGCATTTTATATCTAATTAATATAAATATCTGTCACACAATAACTGTATCCGAGCCGTTATTCGTGGTGATTAGATCTTATATTATAATTTCTAACAACTTGTATTCACATTAGTCTCCTGAGCTACCTGGCTCTTCTCACAATGAGTTAAGAGTTTACTGTTTTGTCCAAATATAACAGAGGTACATTTCGTGTCTTTCATCCATCTTTTTCATCTAAAAAGTTCTTACACGATCACACACGAAGACATATGTCTGGGAGGTCTCTGATCACACCAATCGAGACTTAGACATATAAAAAATTTGTGTTCATGATCTGACATAATGAGACCGTGATGAAAGTGAAACCCAATTTTCTAAACTTTTAAGGAATTAACGGGGAACTATGTTCCAGATTTTCACGAAACCTTTGTTTCAGTACCCAAATTCGAAACTCCAAATCATATTCATTTCGTATGAGTGGTCTTGATCAAACATTCGAAGCCCATAATGTTTGTTACCCAACAAGATCCTGCACAAATTTTTCATGAATATGATTTCCGTTTGCGTTTCATTCGAAATCCAAAGTCACTTAAAATTTTTCAAAGCAAACTTGTCACTGATTACACTGGTCAAACAAGTAATTTCTGTTACAATTTATCACCTTATGTTTAGGATGATATGTCACAAAATTTTTATAGCTACCCATGAAACCTTATAAAAGAAGCCCTTCGATACTTCTCTTCAAGTATTTGATTGTATTTCATGGGAACATACACAAGCTGTTGATCATCTCTCTTGGTGATTAACGAAACAATGTTTGCCCGGGGTTTTATCTGCCTTCGTGTCAAATTGATATTTTGACATCACCGTATCCCAAATTTTTCTTATTATTGTTTCTTGTCTAAATTCTTTGGAACACTGCACTCACGAAATCCTTGAGGTTCTGAGTAATACCAACTCAGGCTAATGATTTCAAACATCTGGCATATGACTTCGCTTTTCATCCCAAAAGTGAAAGAGCCTTTCCTCCATCCGAAGGATGCTGGCGGTTACTATTCCTTGACGAGACACGAACAGACTGTGGGAGGAGACGTTTCCTTGGTTCAAGGAGATGTGACAGTTACTTTTTGACACATGGAAATTTTTGGCAGACTAATGCGACTTTTCAGGTGCCACGTCGGATATCATTAATTGCACATCCCGCTTCAAATTCAAATTCTAGGGTTACATATAAAAGGGGATTCAAAGGTCTATTATCAGTTTACGCGTTCAAAGTAAAAAATTCCCAATTCTCTTTGATCTTCAAAGCTTTCAAACCCTGACAATGGCGACTTCTGTTCATGTCGATGCTAACCCTTCTCAAACCACTGAAGATGTGACTTCATTACCAATAATGAAGATCCAAGGAACTAACTATCAACTAGACGCTGATGTTTCTCAATACCCTGAAGAATTGAAGATGTTGATTGTTGCTTTAAAGAGTTCTGTTCTGTCAAAGGCTATGTTCAGTTCGTTTTCAGTTCCGATGTCATGGCTTTCTCAAGCAAGATCAACGACTACATGCAACAAAGCTTTTGATGCCATTACTTTTAATTTGGTTAATGACAAAAAGGTCAGATTTTCCAAGAAACTCTTTTGCCAAATTCTTGAAATTCCAAATTCACCACCGTATGTTGATTTCTCATTCCCTCAAATAGTCCATATGTTCAATGAGATGGTTTATCAACCACAACTAACTAAGATCAGTGATTTTAAGAAATCTGGTCTTCCTAGTATCTGGAATTTTCTATTTGGTATTTTTCTGAGGTGTTTAACTGGTAGAACTGTTGGTCTCGATAAAGGACGAATGGAGGTATATGCATGGTTGCTGGGCTATACTATGATCTTCAAGTGGATTATTCTACACAGTTATGGAAGGAATTTCAAAAGAGTGTAGAACACACTGATGCACTTCATGGTATTTCATGTGCGAGGTATTGGAGCTTGATTCTACAATATTTCTACAACAAGGAGGGGATTTTGGTACCCAACGATGAAGAAAAAGTTGTTTTCCAGATATTCCACAGTCCAAAGGATGTCACAGATAATGTTGAATATTTTCCCTTTATGGCTCGTATTCCAGATGCTATGCTAAAACGAGTTGATCCTTCGAATTCAGTCTTGGTGGCTTATTTGAAAACTATTGATTCTACTGTAGAAACTGGGATATTATTGGAAAGGGAAGATAAGAAATCCAAGAGGTCGAAGAAGAATGAAACTAGTTCTTCTAAAAACAAAGTCACAGAATTGAAATCTACGAAATCTCCAAAGCAGAAGCCTATTACAGTTGAAGTGTCTGTTGCTGAGACAAAATTGATTGAGCTTGTTGTTGAAGATACTCAAGAGCAAGTGGTCATTCCCTCGAAGACCGGTATGTTTCGAAGAATCAAAACAAAGTCTACGTATAAAAGCAAGTCTCCAACACCTAACGTGGTCCGAAAGCCTCAGGTTACTCATCAAGGGGTTTTAATTCGTGAAATGCCAGCACCTGTTTTGTCCATTGTCAAAGAAACGAAGGGCTGAGGATATGGCCAAACATCTGTCAAAGAAGAAGAAGAAGAAGAAGACACTAAAGCTTATGCTCTCCACTGAGTCTACAGAAGATGACGATGAACGAATTCCTGAAACACCAGAAGTAACTCTTCACAAAGAAAGTTCAACTCCTGAGCAGACAATAGTCATCCCACCCGAAGATTCGGTTTCCAAATTAGTTTCTGAGGAGGTACGAACTTCAGGCATCACTGCAAACGTATCTGATACGGATGCAAATGTCAATATGGGTGAAGGAGATTCGAAGAAAGAAGATCAAGGTCATCCTACTTCAATAGCCTTCGAAAATATTGTTTCTTTACCTCCACCAATCACTCCGATTACTTCAACCACTGATTCACCTACATTCGAAAATATCATCAATCAACCCTTTACTTCCATTTTTTCTTCTCAATCCACTGATACACCCAAACTTAATTCGCCTGTTCAAGAAACTGTTCTTATGGAAACCGACACTGACAATGAAGGTTTTGGAGGCACGTTTGATGAATTAAAGTTTGATGACGAAGAAGAAGATTTTCCAGATCATATGCTGATGACGATGAAACAGTTTAAAATTTTGAATACGAAGTTGAATTCTATAATTTAATCTCAAGCTGATCTGGGGGGTGGTTCGTCACTCTCAAGTTTGGAAGTTGATACGATGTTGCAAATGTTCGAAGCCAAGATAGTGGGTAAAGTCTCTGGGATGGTTAGAGACTCGGAGTCAAGAATTTTGGAGAAGGTTGATCATATTGATCAAATCAATGAGCTACGAATAAATTCTCAAAATTCAAAGTTTGTTGGAGATTTAAAAGAATTGAAGACAGTTGCAAAGGAACGACATGTTCTCTTTGTTCAGGATGTTAAAAAAGTCAGGGAGGATGTTAATTTGCAGATTTGTGAACTTCGCGGAGATATGCAAAAGGAGATTGCTAGTGTCCAACAAGATTTTGCGTCTCTGAGTCAGAAGATTGACATTATTTGTGATGCTGTCACGAAATTTGTCAAGTTATATGAAAGTATGAGCCCTCAACTTACTCAACTTTCTACAATGGAAAGTAACAACTTTGTGGAAGTGATTACATTGCTGAAGGAGTTAAAACATCTATCTGTCAAGCCAGTTTCGTCTTCTCTGATTACTCCAGAATTCTTATCCCAGAAGTTCACCCAATTCGAAGCTATTCTACACAAGCAACTGGCCCATCTTTCTCGTATATCAAGCCTTCTACCAACAACAGATGCCCCACCTGTTTTTACAGGGGTGCAAGGGGGAGAAAGAAAAGTTGAAGATACGAAGGCTGGTGGTGAAGATGCGAAGGTTGTGGGAAAGGTATTTTCTTCGAAGATCCCATCAACGAAGCCAATTGTTGCATCTGCTGGGCCGGTTACTTCAACAGTTGTAACAACTATGCCAATTACAAGACCAATTTCAAAAGGAATTGTGATTGGTAAATCTGTTGATACTGGTGGGAGTGGTTCGAAAACAAAAGAGGTACTAGATAATTCAGCTTTGAAAGATAAAGGGAAAACGATAGTTGTGGAAAAGTCGAAAGAAGAAAAGAAAGCTGAAGCAGAAGCTGAAATTGAAAAGCTAAGGTTGATTCAAAGCATAATGACTCAACGTGCGAATGATCCTAAGGGTATGGACAAAGGTGATCCGTCCAAACACTACAATTACGAAACAATTGAAGCCAAGGTTGCATATAATCATATGTATTCGTTTGAGAAGAAACCAAAGAAGAGTTATATGGTTACGAATACTGATACAAGTCAGCTTGACTTTCCAATGAATGAGATGATGTTCATCATGCCACAATTTAAAGCAGAAGGAAATTTCAAAGAAAAGGATGATGATACAAGTCAGCTTGGTCTTTGGTGAAGATCAAGAAAGTTATTAATATGAAAAAGGATGTGGTGTTCGAAAACACAGTCCAAAATATCAAGTATGTGGTGGCCAGGACAAATGGAAGTATTTGCGAATTTACAATTGCAGATTTTCCATTAATGAACTTGTATGATCTTATACAAGTTGCATTGATTCTGAAAGACAAATCGTTTTCATATCTTCAAAACACTGAACCTGATGAATTTAAGCTTGGGGTTGCTCACATCAAGATTTTCATCGAAAATTATTATGAGTGCTTAGCTCTAACTGATGTGGAGTTAGCTACAGCTAAAGGTATGGAAATAAAAGCTCCAATGGCACCTACGAAGACTCAAGCAGAATTGAAAAAGTATGTTGATGGTGAAATCTGCTTGAAACCATTTGGGTTAGTCTTCGCAGGAAAAGACAAGGCTGGAAAAGCAAAACGTTTCTTATTCCAGGCATGCGAAGTGGAGAGATATTCAACGTCTCAATATACAAACTTAATTGTTCGTATGAATCATTGTAAGAAGAACAATGAAGGAGATAAGAAAGAGCTAAAGAAGATAATTTCCTGGTACACGGAAATTCGAAGAGTGATGCTGTATTCCATTCAGCTTCTTACAAATTAAGAAGTTCGACTATGATTACAAAGGGGGAGATTGTAAGGGTCAAAATGTTGTAATTAGTCGAAGTGTATTTTGCACTCTTCGAATGTTTTGTAATCTATTTTACTAAGGCGCTTTTATTCGAAGCTTAAGTGTCTATGCCTTAGTATATTTTGTGTACGCTTTCTGTTCCCTATATATAGGGATATTTACTAGAGTTAGATAAGAGTTTTTACAGACCTATCTTTGTACTATGTAAACATTCGAAAGCGTAATAGAGCTGAAAGAAGATCATATTTACATTCGTTGTTCAATCTCGCATTCTTACTTCATTTTTTACTCTGATTCATTTTATACTCGATTCATTGTTTCATCATAGGGAATTCCGATAAATTAGGTCTGTAGAAAGCTATTTTCTTTCTTTCTTACTGTCAGTGATATGTTACCTCCTCTGTGTGATCGAAAGATCCGACCTGGACTGCAACATATGCAACTCTGTCACGCTGCATCTTCTTATATGCTATTCCTCCTACCTATTAGCCATATGCTGTCTCCTTTCGTGATTATCAATCCAACCTGGTACACAGCATATGTAACCTTCTACTTCTCAATCCCTCTAAACTCTAGTTAGTTATACGTTTCACTCTCTGCGTGATTGGAAGAGATCCTACCTGAGTGTACAACATATGCATTCTAAATCTGACTTCTTCCTTAATAATTGTCTGCTCATTTGAAGTAAGGAGTATTGTGGAAGTCCTTGATTATTGGAGTATATCAGGAAGCGGGAAACACGTTCTAGTACAACTAAAATTGAACATTTATAGGTTGTCTGTAGATCTCGCTGCTCAATTTAGGTGGACAATAATATCCTTGGTCGTCGTCAGCTCAATGGTCTTTAGGAAGTTTATCTAGGAACATAGGATCAAAATGTCTTATCACTTATAGCATGTCCAAAACAATTTTGTCACAATTTTTCGTGTTTAAGTGGACCACAATACCGACGA
This sequence comes from Lactuca virosa, assembly GCF_052849685.1. NCBI lineage: Eukaryota > Viridiplantae > Streptophyta > Magnoliopsida > Asterales > Asteraceae > Lactuca > Lactuca virosa. Next base: position 274,082,850 of record NC_136434.1, on the reverse strand, counting down.
TCGACCAGACATGGACATGAAGGTAGAAATACCGATAAGCGGATTAAGGCTGTCTAACAACTTTGATCCCAATATCACAAAAATATTATTTGCGTTAGTTGAGATGAAATTTGTGTTAATTCATTTTAATTTCAATATTATTTTTATTTTTTATTTTTATTTTTATTTTATTTTTATTTTTGTTTTCAAATATTAAAAATTTAAATAATAATAATAATAATAATATTTTAGTTTGATTTTTAAAATTTGTTTCATTTTTATTTTTATTTTATTTTATTTTTTGTCCTCAAAATGCATTATTTTTAAAAAGCCTTTAAATTTTTATTGGGCTTTATTTTTATGCATTGTGGATTGCAGCCCGTAGATTTTGGACCGGGTATATAAGGTTTTCAATCCCAGCCGAAGACTCTTTACCTCTTCATTTTGTTTCTCTCGGCTGTAAACCCTTATTTTCTCTCTCTACTCTTTGAAATTTTTTCGTGAAATTGACTGATTATGCGTGTAGGTATGCTATTTTCGATCCTCAGAATGCCATTCTCGCATCGAATCGACCTGTATTGAAATTTCATTAAGAAACACAGGAGCCATTGTTGCCCTTGCTGCTGGATTTGACTTTAACTTCTCAAAGTTTATTCTGGACGAGCTAATTGTAAACATCAAAGGAAAAACAAGGGACAAGTTCTTGATGTATCCAAGGTTCATTCAAGTGTTCATCAACGAGCAATATCCTGCGATGGTTAAAGAAGGAGAAACTCTAGACATGAAGTCTCTTGGGCCAAACACTGTCGGGCTAATCAAGCAAAACCGAAGGGGAAAAGTTACTTTTCAAGGAAAGTATCCCTTAGTGAAGTTTGGTATGTTTGCCGATTCAAGCGAGGCACCTGAGTCTCATGAGTCTTCAGACCGCGTAACTTCTGATGACGATGTCATTCCCGAAGAAGATGTTATTTCTGTATCAGATCACGAAGATAATGTAGTTACACCTGTTGCTATAGTGGCTGAAGAGCATAACTTGCAATCTGTGCATGTTAAGAGTGACAACAATGAGGGAACGATGGAGGATGCAACTGAAAATGAAGGAGATGATGATGATTCGTTTAATGATATTGATCTTTCAGGTTATGACAAGAATGACATTTCTTTCAATTTTGCAGGCAATGATAACTTCTTGTCCAATGAAGACCTTGACTCGTTTTTTGACTGTATCCGTGATGTTGCTCATCCAGCAACGGAGATAAGGGATACAGAAGATGTTCTTGAAACAACACCTCTTACTTCCAACCAAATGGCTGACACTACAACACCTATGGAGACAACTTCAGGGATTCCTCCCCTTGAGGATGTTATTCCTACTACTGAGCCATCTGTGAGTGAACCGTTGACGACTCAGACCTCCCAGTCTCCGTTGAAAAGAAGAAGACGTGATCCGAGGCATGGAGTATTCATTCCAGAACAATCTTAAGGCCATCTGACTCAACCAACAACTACTTTTGCTGCTGATTCATTTGTACCATTCCACGAAGGACCAAGCACCAGTTTTGTAGTTGGTGATTCATCAGCTTTCTCGGGATCATCTCCTCCTAGGCCTTTTCATGATGCTGCCTCTGAGAGGCTTGCTATGCATCTGGCCCAACAACAAAGCTCAGTGCCTTCCTCCCGCACTAAAGGAATTTCTATAGAGGAAAGCCACTCAGGAGAGGATGATTCCACCATGCACGAACTTAGAAAGGAGATCAGCGTGCTAAACTAGAAAAACATTGAGCTTGATATTCGTGTAGCTGATCTTGAAGCCGAAAAAGCTCAGCTTAACATTCGTTATGCAGATCTTGAAGCAGATAATACTCTGAAATCAAAGCAAATCTCTGATCTGCAAACACACCTGGAAACCATGACTGCATGCTACTTTGACTTGAAGAAGAAACTGGCAGAGGAATTTGGCGACAAGTTCAAATCATCCGTTCAAGAATTCAATGATGGCCAGTCATCACAAGATCCCCCTGTTGACCCGCCCGCTGAAAGAAGAACTCGGATCGTTGATCGTTTTGAAAAAGAACCATCTCAAGCACCCAACGTTGCTGCACTAAAACGCGCCAAATTAGTAGCATCCGACAAGAAAAAGAAACTATTGTTCAAGAAGAGCTCAAATCAGAACGCTCCTGGAGATCATGTTGGAGCATGAAAATGCTCTACAATGTTGAGTGTTTATTAGGTTAGAATATTCCCTTGTATGAAAAGCATATTCCCTCCACTAGTATATAAAGTGGAGGTGATGGTTATTTTCAAGTAAGAGTGCACTATGTAGACTTTGTAGATTAGAAAGAGTGTGGTGGGATCTCTCCCAGCAAGGGAGAGTTATCTCTCCCAACCCATGAGTGTTATTGTAATATGTTATATCTCTCTATCTATCTACTACAGTTTTTACTCACATATCTTGTTCAACATGTTCATACACGATTATCTTCTTGGTAATATCTTCCGCACCGATCCAATCGATAAAATGGGCACCCACAAGTGGTATCATAAAACCCATCTCGTTTTTTATTTTTTATTTTTTATTTTTTTAAAACCAATTAATTTTATTTAACACCCATTATTTCTTTAAAAACCAATTATTTTTATTTTATACAAATTATTTTTTTAAAACCAATTATTTTATTAAAACCAATTATTTTTTTAACACCAATTTTAGCCTCATCGTTCAAGGCTTCATTCTTCTTGCTGATTATGAGTGACAACACAGTTGGTTCGGAGATTATTATTTTTGTGTGTCACTTCTACCGAGCTACTCACATTTTTACTCCCTTCGGACTATTTATATATGGTTTCGTACCATTATTTGGGAGTTCGGGTTTGCATTTCGGTTTTCGGCATCACTTAGGTTCAGCATTATGATTTTTCAGCAGCGAGTTTATCATATATATAAGTGTTTGTTCAGTTCGGCGATACATCACCATGTCTACCCATGACCGAAAAATAATATCCTCGTTTTTACGGGTAGATGCTCACATCAAGGGGGAGCGTGCGATGCTCCATCATATCCGACATATTCTCTTGCCCGGATTCATGATTATTTTTGATCTTATTGCATGGTCGATCAAAAATAGGGGAGAATCATGAGCATCCATTCTGGTTTATTATTGGAGTTTTGAGTTAGAGACATTTGAAGACGGAGATTGATTTAGTAGTGTGATGTGACACTGATTTTTTATATTCACAGATCGAATTTTTGGCATTACTTGATGTTCTTCGGATTATGATTATTTATCTTCAGACTCTACACTTTGGGATGTCTCATTTGTGTTTGCATCCAGTTCAGATCTTATGATTGCTCGAGTTTGGATTTACGATATTTTGAAGACGATGATTATTTTAGGGATGCGGCGTGGAACTTATTTTTGATCTTCCGATCAAATTTTTGGCATTGCTAGACCATGTCTTCGGACTCACATTATTTATCATTCGGACTTTATTTTTTAGATGCTTCACATTTTCAGCAGGTTATTCTTCAGAGATTATTTGGTGCATTATCATTCGATTTTGGAATATTGAAGACGTTGTGTGATTCGAGATTGTGCTCTTCGGTTCTACAGTCGAGGGGGAGACTGTGAACATGATTGGTTTTTGGGGACTGATCAAATTCGAAGATTGGGATTTCATACTTTTATTCAGAGATTGGGGTTTTCTGTTTGTTCTTTGACGCTAGAGATTCCATTGCCAGATTCCGAAATCACGACAGGTTCAGCACTTCCGAGAAGCTTCAGCACTAGACCTACCGCACCTGCCTGTCGGATGTTCTGCCTTTTATCACTGCTTTATCCTCACCATTTCCGAGCATTTAGGGGGAGATTGTTGGAGCATGAATATGCTCTACAATGTTGAGTGGTTATTAGGTTAGAATATTCCCTTGTATGAAAAGCATATTCCCTCCACTAGTATATAAAGTGGAGGTGATGGTTATTTTCAAGTAAGAGTGCACTATGTAGACTTTGTAGATTAGGAAGAGTGTGGTGGGATCTCTCCCACCAAGGGAGAGTTATCTCTCCCAACCCATGAGTGTTATTGTAATATGTTGTATCTCTCTATCTATCTACTACAGTTTTTACTCACATATCTTGTTCAACATGTTCATACACGATTATCTTCTTGGTAATATCTTCCGCACCGATCCAATCGATTAAATGGGCACCCACAGATCAACCCAAAGTCACCGTCACTGATCTTGAAAAGAAAAGATTTGGACACAAGTATGGTTTGGTGATAGATCAGGAATTGTCTCATGGGGCTTTCATGACAGGGTAAACATGTGGATAGTGTGACGTAAAAGCTCAAATGTGGAGTATTACAAAGACTTCCATGATTTCAGTTCATGGACAAGGGTTGATCTTTCAGAACTATCCAATGCTCCATTTGCAAATCCATCAGGTGATCCTCGGGCAACTCATTTCAAGCTTTATTTGGAGAACCAAGTAAAGAAGGGATTTCCTAACATGAAGACTGCTGAGTCCATCATTAAAAGATTCCCTAAAATACTGGATCCCAAGACAAATCAGCCTTTCCAGACTGTGATGTGGCCACCGACCAACCAAGTTACGCAGATTCCTGTGTTGTAGAACTTCTGTGATGGATCTCTTGCGAATTTTGCTTTACTGGGTGTATGATGAAACCACTGCGACTGCTATCATTAAGTTTCATGATGGTTGCTTTCGCTTGTTCGACAAAAGAGACCTACTTCAATTCGGAAAGTGGGATATTCATCATTTGGCACAACATCAGATCAAAGTGGCTGAAGAGATCTTCGAGAGTGCTGCCAAAGAATACACGTCAATGGTTGTAGAGATCATCGCAAAAGAAATATGGAGTGGCGCGATGGGGGGGTCCGATGTGCTTATCGTTGAAAAGGACTAAGTCAAAGCTAGCCTCAAACCAAGGGGGAGATTGAAGAGTCTAGTTTATGGTTTGGGCTAGGCTATCTGATGTATAGGTCTTAATGGGTCTTTTGTCATGTAATAGAGTTGTTTGAAAGTGTTTACGGCCAAAATTTTGTTTACGGCCGTAAACAGGTTTACGACCGTAAACCTGTTTACGGCCAGCCTTTCCCCTATATAAAGGGCTTGTCAGAGTCTGTCAGTGGTTGTTGTCGAATCATAGAGTTTAGGGTCTATGTGTATGTGTCCAAGTTGTACCTGACGTTTCTTTGATATAAACGTGTGCAAAGCTTGGTTTAATCTTCTTATACTCCATTCTAATCTTGTTTGATTGTTATTTGTTTGATCACTGGTTCGGATCCTAGATTTCAGGGCCTTACAAATAGGTATTGGACGATCGTCAAGTTCAACAAAAGAGAATATAGAGACATCAGTAAAATCAATTGATTCGGATTACATAGGTTCTTGGAGGGCGTACCTCTCTCGATTAACCATTACTAGTTATAACAAAATACATAGTAAACCTAGAACATAGTGTGAGTAGTTTAGCGACGCTCATATGCCAAAATAATGCACAAGGTTCTCAACCATCTCACTCATTTCATGAGTGACTTCTTCTATTCTCTGCTCTGCTGAGGCTGCCCTAGCTTCGGCTGCAATGAGCTATTGTCTGATGGTGGCCACTTCCTCATACAAGGAGCGTAGACGGTCGGTAGGGTCCTCCTGCACTGTGTGTTGGTTTGGTATTGTTTCAAAAGGGTAAGGTTAGCTAAGGATCCCTCCGGTGATTTCATCCTCGTCTGTCTCCTCATCAGCATTCTCCCACTCGTAGTCCATTTCATGGTATTCTTCAGGACCCGCCTCTGGGTTCTCCCCCTGAACCTCTTCTGGCTCTTCATCGACCCATTCGTTGGCCACTATGGCAGGGTAGTAGGGGTCTTCGTGGTGAAACTCATCCATGTTGCCTGCACGAGAATAGAGGTGTGAGAAACGTGTAGAAGATTTAAGTGTCGAGGTCATATGGTATTCTAAAATACTACTATAGTACTACATGTTTGATCCTAGGGCTTCCTGGTGTACGAAATCGATGAGTTTTTAGACTTGTTGTTATTGTTTAGTATCATAAAACACTCATATAGTATTTTAAACTCTAGGTTTGGTTCTAATGTTCCTTTGCATGTATGGTTGGTAACTTTTAGACTTGTTTCCACACACCATCACTGCCACTCATGTTGGTCGTATCTCAAATAAATACAGTTGATCAGGCTCTACTTATTCCAGATATGATTACATAACTGTCCAGGTTTGACTGTAGTGTTCAACATCTAAATACTTTGGTTTTGTTCTTATTATGATACGGTTCTAGTAAGCATGTATACTTTTATAAAATACTTATATCTTTAAATTATACTTTTAGTCAGAGTGTGTTAGTCCTATTGTATTTATAGTTGTATATCTTGTATTGTTAGATATACTAGTTCACTAAAACCAATGCTCTGATACCAATCTATCACACCCCCGAACCAGGACGGCGGAAACGTCCGGGGGCGGTTGACGTCATTGCGTAGTATCATAACAATTGAATATGAATGAAACATAGTTACCAAACATCATACATTACAATATACCAACATTCATTGTTTTACAAATTGTACTTGTTTATCAATTACACAAAAATAACATAAAGTATGGTTGCTCAAAAGGTAGTAAACTAATCCAGATCCAAGGCTCGAGTACCTGTTCACTGAGTCCCTGAGAATACAAGTCGTTTTGAAAAGCGTCAAGATAGAATGTTGGTGAGTTCATAAGCATATTTGTAGGAAAAACTTTGTAATATCTTTTTCTTATAATAAGTTGTAAAAATCCAGAAAATCCAATATTTTCTATAAAAAGTAGTTTGTGAGTCTCGTTCCAAAACCGTGTATAGTTGCATGTATGTTCTTTATTTTCCTTTGTTTGTATTAGAAAGAGTGCGTTCCCAGAAAATCCTATATTTTCTGTATAAAAAAGAGTTGTGGTCTTAAAATCCCTAAGTCCAGAGTGGTTAAATCAGTTTACAAAGTAAGCGAAACATAGTTTTGTGTTTTGTAAAGCTAGTAGAGTGCAAATTCTTCGTAAATTCAAATAATGTTGTTATTCTCTATATGAGTCGCTATAACCATAGTAATATGACTAAGGCCCCTGTCTTGACGTTCTTCAGGCGTCGGTTTCTAAAGATACTTGTCACCCTAGACTGGTCCGTCTAGCTGTAGCGAACAACTCAGGCGTGGGAGTGTCAACCCCGTATAGATCTATACACAATTATCCCGCTCTCCCTCCAAAAGACTCTAGTTATAACTACAGAACTTACGTTCTACGCTAGGTACGTACGGTGAAGGAGAGTCTCACAAGAGCCTTAACAGATTTACGTGAACTATGACTCCGTTTTACTTGCAAATAAGATAATTATGCCTTTAAATAATTATGTGTCCTTTGAAAGTGTGGTTCGTGACCTCCAAACTATATCGATTATAGTTTATTATGTTTGTTTTCAAGACAAGTTATAAAATTATACATATAAATACATATAATTTAACATGTCTAGATATTTTAAAAGTGTAAATCCTATAAACTTACACCTAACACAAGTATAAGCACTTTTAGTATGTTAAAACAATTTTCTAGTTTTTGACATTTCTGTCCCTGTTTTTAGAAAAATTATAGAAAAATCATCGTAAGTCGAAATTTGAATCCGTAAACTCTAGGAGTTTGGATATTGAGTCTATTTTTTCATAATTTTAATCAAAAAATTTCATGGCCTCAAATCAGTTCATCTACACAGACTGGTCCGAAATTATTTTTGAAATGATAGGCAGTTTTGTAAAAATCGCCATAAATTGTCGAAAAATCGTATGAACACGTGCAAGTAGTCCTTAGAAAGCTATAAACATGAAATATTTTCATATTAAACAGTTTTGAAAAATATTGAGTTTACGATCGTCAAAACAGTCCGTAAATAGACCAAAACGTTTATGTTGAAAGCTGATTTTTGATTTTTGAGTGTATAATCCTAGATCTACAAGCATCCATACAATATATATGTTAACAAACACATTTCCTATGATTTTTTATGAATATGCATAAGATGAACTTCATGTTCATGCAAATACCCAAAAGTTAAACACATTCACAATGGTACATGCAAATATACAAAGATTTTCACAAGACTAGACTTGTATCCTCCCCCGAAAGAAAGAAAAACTTCGAAAATAAGGCGTATGAAGCTCACCTTGGGGGCTTTTTCCAGTTGTAGACGAAGATGGAGAAGGTTTTCGGTTCTAGCTTGCTTTCTTGAAGAGATTCTTGAAGTTATGGTGTTCTAAGAGCTTATACACGAAAATGGAGTGTAAGAAGAAGAATTTTTAGTGTAAACTTGGAACAACACTAAGGAGTTTGTCATAAACTTACCAATGAGCTTAGAAATTGTTCTTTGATGAGGAAGAACTCGAAATCTTCTTAGAGAAAACAATGGAGCTTAAGAGAAAATGAGAAGTGAGTTGTAAATTTTGAAATGAATTGTGGAGATGGGAGGTGCATTTGGCCAAACTAAGAGGAGAGGGGTGAGAGAGGATGCATGGAAACATGTTGGACAAAGATTTCCTTCCTAGATCTATGATAGATATTTGACCTTGTTCTATGTGGTAGAATATTTAGGTGTCACTTGTATTATCCTCCAATTCTTTTTTTTACTCATGGCCATAACCGATTAGGAGAGGTATTTGGCACAAGGTTGGCCCAAAAGAATAATGGGCTTTGAATTTGCCTTGGCCCAAAGAAGTTTTTCGGCCCACAATTGCTCTAGGAAGAGTATTTGCCCAAATAAGGGGTTTTCGGCCCAAAATAGGGCCCAAGTATGAGTTTTCGGCCTCATGGAATTAAATAAAGAACTTTTGGCCCAATAGGGGCCCAATAGCGGTTTTCGGTCCATTGAGATTAAGTGAAGGGACTTTCGGCCCAATAGGGCCCAAAGGATGATTTTCAGCCTAAAAGACCAATTGGAGAAGTTATCAGCCCATTAGGGCCCAATAAGAGAGACTTGTTCCAATAAGAGATTTGGACTGACAACTCTTGGGCTAAGGCCCAAAGTTAAGTGGAATTGGCTTATTGGATTGAGTTTCGGCTTATCTGAGGTTGTTTCGACCTAAATGATAATGTATGAAAGTAGAATATTAATAGCATTAAAGTTTGAATCTCAATAAATGGGTTATTACAAGTTTATATGGAGGGATTGTCTCGCACAAGGACCAAAATCTTAACCCTAATTTACTAGTTGTGACAAAAATGGAGCTGGAATGCAAACGGAGGAGAAAGGAGCTAAAAAGATGCAAAAAGGGTGTTGCTGGACAGCTTGACCCTTCGTCAGTGTTTTGGCCATATCTCATGACTCATAACTCTAATTGACGAGATTCAAAATGTTCTGAAAACTAGACATAATTTCGGATGACTTTCATGTTTTGAGAAAATGGTGATTCCCAATGAACTCGTTGAGTTTAACGCAAACTTGTCGTGTTGTGTAGAAGCTTAGCGATTCTTGACGCTGACTTGGGGAATATGTGATTTTAATGAAGAACTCGCCGAGTTGGTGTCCAAACTCGTCGAGTTGACGCTGAAAACTATAAGTAGAGCCGAAAATTATCGCAAAAGAGAGATCTTACACCCTAGATTGATTTCTGTGATTATAAACCCCCAAGAAGCCGTTTTGAGGGTCTAGAAGGCAGCCGGAAGGCCGTTAAGCTGACAGGAGCGAAGATCTGAAGGATTGGAGAGTGGATTCATGCCAAATATTGTTTGGTTCGTTTTTCTGACTACAATTAGCTTTCCAATGTGATTTTTATGCATTTACTTTCTGATTTTGGTGTTAAAACCCTTTACTTTGTGTTTATGATTAGATGAACCCTTGATTTTGTGGATTAATTGCTATTTGGATTATTTTATTCATGTTTAATTAATCTTGTTAAGCTTGGTAAAAGATCCTTATGTGTTAATGACAATTATTTTCTGTTAATTACTAAGTATATTGAGTTTTATGAACATCTATTTTATTGCTTGCGTCTTATGATTTAGATGACCATCAAGATTGTAAGGCTAGTGTTGTGAACATAACCCCGGGTTAATTAGAAAATAAGTAAATTAATGTGTGAGCATGTTTGATGACCAACCACATATGAGTTAATTGCACCAACCAATTTGATTAACTATTATAACAAGTCTGGCTTGATTCGAATTGAACACTATGAAACTTGTGAGTTTAATAAACTGATCACTTCTTGAATTGACTTGTTTGGTAAATGATTAGTAATAGTGAACATGAACCTAATCATTTTACAAATCGGTGAACGTGAATAATTAAATCTGTGTGTGCAGTTATCTATGATTTTAAGATGAAATTTGTCTAAACCAAAGTACCTAAAGATATTTGTCTTCGGTCAGTTTATCAAGATCTAGTGTTTAATCGTTTGTTCGAAATTTAATTCTATAAAACCTTTCTTTATTGCTTTTGTGTGTTTTGTGTAACCTATAATGAAACATTCTAAATTAATTCACTATCGTTCGCCTTGTGTTCGATACCCTTGCTTATCAAACCAATACTATACTCGATCGGGTTCACTGCCTGTAAGGTGTGGTTTAGATGCGATAAACTAGGAATTATAAATAAAAAACTAGTGCATTAAAAATACACATCACGTTTTTGGTACCGTTGCCGGGGAACGGTTTTCAATTAATTTTTTTTATTTGATTATTCATTATTTGTTTTTAATTTGTTTTTAGTTTTATTTTATTTTTATTTTATTTTCGATGATATCATGTCACTTGTCGGGAAGGTTTTGTTGTTATTTGCAGGAATTTGTGATTATACACACTGCTTGGTTGTACTTTTGCATGGGTTTCGAGATTGTAAGCTATTAGGTAATTCTTGACTTGTTTAGTCCACTAATTTTCTAATTTGTCCAACTCAATCCACGAGGTGTAGAATAGCAAGGCGTATCGTGGTGGTTAAGTAGAAGACCGAACTATTGCTACTCTTGACTAGTTGGGTTAACTCTTGTTCTACTTATTAGTTAATGGTGCAAAGAAAAGAAAGGAAATAGTTTGACAGGTCCCGAAAGATTTTTTTTTCACAAACCACCTCTTGCATGCAAGGGATTTAATCAACAATTATAGCTTGATTTCGATGAAGAAGAGTGATCGTGATATCCTTTTTAGTTATTTTGGTTTACTGTTTTTTTAGTTGTTTTAGTGAGTTTTTATTTTATTTTATTCTGTTTAAATTATGTTGTCCATGTTGATGCTCTAGATGTTTTAGATCTTTGCAAAATTTTTGTCCTTCGGATGGTTTCAGAAATTTCAATAATAGGGGTCAAATGCTGATTTGTCACGTGAAAAAAAATCTGTGAGAGTTTGAAGTTGTCAATTGAGACCCACGACTTTTATTATGGGTGGGGTGCGCGTCGATAATTGGAGAGATTATTATTTCGAAGAGTGGTGTTTCCATCTATACATTGATTCCTATGGTATGGATGAGCTATTCCCACACCATGGAATTTTATTTCGATGCGAACTAGAAGTATCATCTCGGCTGCCACGACATGGTTGACACTTTCCTATGTCGTGGGGGAGCTTTTCATCGCAAGAGGAGGCTGCCATTTTCGATACCATGATGTGACCACTACTTCCCACGTCGTGGCCATGCTATTATTGCTATATGGATTTTTTTCTCATTCGACGATACGATGTGGTCGACACTTTCCCACGTCGTGGTCACTATACATTGCATTAGTTTGCAATCTTTTGTACCACATTTTAGAAGTCGACGTTCTTGCTTTTATTTTTCGGCACATTTAGAAGCATCAATTCCAGTTTCCAGTCTTCCAGTAATTTATAGAGCAACTTCTAGCAGCCCCATTCGATCTCGCCGCTACTACCCCAGGGGAGTGTGTTCCAATTATCTCTCTTTAATTTTATGTTCTTTAATTGTTTTAGCATGCAATGGGGACATTGCATCAAATAAGTGTGGGGTAGGGTCGAATATAGGAAAATAAGCATTCTTATTAAAAATTTGAAAAATGACTAATGACTAGGATTTTAAAAAATTATTAGAAAGATTTGAAACAATAATCTAAAATTGAATCTCATGAAAAAAATTGTTGTGTTTAGATCTAGGTTGCTAGCGTTGTGTCGGACGATCCGATGCGAGTTTCAATGTTTATTTGAGCCAATATATGTTATAGTGTATTTGTGGCTTCCCTATCCTATTGAAATCATGGAACAAAAACACGACCTTGCTTAGTTTGTGGGCCGCAATATGTTTAGCATCATGTACCAGAAATGTATCCAGGAGAGCTTATGTACTCATTGCACATTAGACTAATATCTCTAACCAATAAGGGTTGAAGATTAAGTTCCCTTGCTTAAGCATATATTTTTCATAGGTTTTTAGTTTTGAGTGAAAAAAGTGAGTTACGATAAAAAGAAGAAAAAAGAGAGAAAAAAAAAGTTGTTGAGTAAATAAGAGCTATCAAAGGATGAAGATCATGAAGAAAGTGAAGAAATAAGACAATTTTCCAAGTAATTTTTATTGAATTTTTTTATAGGTTATTTTTCAATATGTATGCTTGGGAGCTTAAACAAAAATTACATTGAGGTTAAGAAATATTTATGGGGATGGATTCAGAAGGATGCGTAAAATGAACGTTGTTTGGAAAATTGTGAGTATTTAGGATTAGGGAGGTTTTTTGGAAAATTTAGATGCAAATTCATGCATTACGGTCTTGAAGTAATGGAGAGGCTCAAAATGGATTGTCTTATGCAATGTTGGTAGCTAAAGTCTTGATATGATAATAATAAACATAGTTTTGCTTGGGGGCAAGCAAAATGCTAATGTGGGGTAGTTTGATAACGTCTATTTTATGCATATATTTATGTCGTTTTTCTTATTATTTTATACTATGTTTTTATGTTATTTAGAAATAAAAGATACTTAATACACTTTGAAATGTTAAATTACAGTTAAAATGGAGCTGGAATGCAAACGGATGAGAAAGGAGCTATAAAGACGCAACAACTGTGTTGATGGACAGCTTGACCCCTTGTCAGTGTTTTGGCCATATCTAATGACTCATAACTCCAATTGACAAGATTCAAAATGTTTTGAAAACTAGACACAATTTCGGACGACTTTCTTGTTTTGAGAAAATGGTGATTCCCAACGAACTCGTCGCGTTTAACACAAACTCGTCGTGTTGTGTAGAAGCTTCGCGATTCTTGACGCTGACTTGGGGAATACGGGATTTTAATGATGAAATCACCGAGTTCGTGTCCAAACTCATCGAGTTGACGCTGAAAACTATAAATAGAGCCAAAAATTATCCCTAAAGAGATATCTGACACCCTAGATTGATTCCTGTGATTATAAACCCCAAGAAGTCGTTTTGAGGGTCTAGAAGGCGGCCAGAAGGCCGTTAAGCTGACATGATCGAAGATCTGAAGGATTGGAGAGCGGATTCATGCCAAAAATGATTTGGTTCGTTGTTCTGACTACGATTAGCTTTCCAATGTGATTTTTATGCATTTACATTCTGATTTTGGTGTTAAAACCCTTTGCTTTGTGTGTATGATTCGATGAACCCTTAATTTTGTGGATTAATTGTTATTTGGATAGTTTTATTCGTGTTTAATTAATCTTGTTAAGCTTGTTAAAATATCCTTATGTGTTAATGACAATTTGTTTCTATTAGTTACTAAGTATATTGAGTTGTATGAACATCTACTTGATTGCTTGCCTCTTATGATTTTGATGACCATCAAGATTGTAAGCCTAGTGTTGTGAACGTAACCTAGGGTTAATTAGAAAATAAGTAAATTAATGTGTGAGCATGTGTGATGACCAACCAATATGAGTTAATTGTACCAACCAATTTGATTAACTATTATTACAAGTCTTGCTTGATTCGAACTGAACACTAGGAAACTTGTTAGTTTAATCAACTGATCACTGCTTGAATTGACTTGTTTGCTAAAGGATTAGTAACAGTGAACAAGAACATAATCATTTTTGAAATCGGTGAACATGAATATTTAAATCTGTGTGTGCAGTTATCTATGATTTTAAGATGAAATTTGTCTAAACCAAAGTACCTAAAGATATTTGTCTTCGGTCAGTTTATCGAGATTTAGTGTTTAATCGTTTGTTCGAAATTTAATTCCATAAAATCTTTCTTTATTGCTTTTGTGTATTTTGTGTAACCTATAATCAAACATTATAGATTAATTCACTATCGTTCCCCTTGTGTTCGACACTCTTGCTTATCAAAGCTATACTATACTCGATCGGGTTCACTGACTGTAAGGTGTGGTTTAGATGCGATAAACTAGGAATTATAAGTAAAAAACTAGTGCATTAAAAATACACATCAAGTTTTTGGCACCGTTGTCGGGGAACGGTTTTCAATTAATTTAGTTTATTTGATTATTCGTTATTTGTTTTTAATTTGTTTTTAGTTTTATTTTATTTTTATTTTATTTTTATTTTATTTTCGCTGATATCATATCACTTGTCAGGAAGGTGTTTGCTGTTATTTTGCAGGAATTTGTGATCATACACATTGCTTGGTTTTACTTTTTGCATGAGTTTCGAGATTGCAAGCGATCAGGTAATTCTTGACTTGTTTAGTCTACTAATTTGGTAATTTGTCCAACTCAATCCACGAGGCGTAGTATAGCAAGGCGTATCGTGGTGGGTAAGTGGAAGACCGAACTCTTGCTACTGTTGACTAATTGGGTCAACTCTTGTTCTACTTATTAGTTAGTGGTGCAAATAAAACAAAGGAAATAATCTGACAGGTCCCGAAAGATTTCGTTTTCACAAACCACCTCTTGCATGCAAGAGATTTAATCAACAATTATAGCTTGATTTCGATGAAGAAGAGTGATCGTGATATCCTTTTTAGTTATTTTGGTTTGCTATTTTTTTAGTTGTTTTAGTGAGTTTTTATTTTATTTTTAGTCTGTTTAAATTATGTTTTCCATGTTGATGCTCTTGATGTTTCAGATCTTTGCAGAATTTTTGCCCTTTGGATGCTTTTAGAAATTTCAACAATTGGGGTCTAATGCTGATTTGTCACGCGAAAAAATATCTGTGAGAGAGTTTGAAGTTGTCAATTGAGACCCATGACTTTTATTATGTGTGGGGTGTGTGTCGATAATTGGAGAGATTATTATTTCGAAGAGTGGCGTTTCCATCTATACATTGATTCCTATGGTATGGATGAGTTGTTCCCACACCATGGAGTTTTATTTCGACGCGAAGTAGAAGTATCATCCCGACTGCCACGACATGGTTGACACTTTCCTATGTCGTGGGGGAGCTTTTCATCGCAAGAGGAGGCTGCCATTTTCGATACCATGATGTGACCATTACTTCACACGTCATGGCCATGCTATTATTGCTATATGGATTTTTCCTCATTCGACGATACGACGTGGTAGACACTTTCCCACGTCGTGGTCACTATACATTGCATTAGTTTCAATCTTTTGCACCAGATTTTAGAAGTCGACGTTTTTGATTTTATTTTCCAGCACATTCAGAAGCAGCAGTTCCATTTTCCAGTCTTCCAGCAATTTCTGGAGCAACTTCTAAAAGTATAGTTGTATGAAAAATGTTTAATCAGAGAGTTTTAGTCCCATTGCATTTATAATTGGTATATCTTATGTGGTTCGATATACTTAGGTCACTATAAACAATGCTCTGATACCAACGAGTATAATAGTGAAGAAAGTAAATACAACCATCATAAATATAATCGAGAAAGTTACATGGTTTCATGATTTACATGTTTCAAAATCGATTACAATATAATGATAAAATGGATTTGCCTAACGCCATAGCGTTCCATCCTCAAAAGCTGGTAGTCATCGGTTATTATTGATTACATGAGAATACAAGTAATTTTGAAAGAGCGTCAACAATTAAGTTGGTGAGTGCATAAGCTTTTGTATACAGAGTTGAAAACCTTTCTTTGTAAATGTAGTGTACGTTCAAGAAAATCCAAAATTTTCCTTATAAAATGAGTTGCAGTCTTAAGGCTCAAAGACCGAGATGTACAAGTTTTTTCCATACTTATAATAGTGTATGTAGTTTTAAATAAATAAAACCCCTTTTGAACGTAGCATTTCCCGTAAAATATATGTGTCATTAATTCCCTATGTGATTTATTATAACCATACTATTGACATAGTGACCTGTTACGACGTTCTTCAGGCGTGAGAATGTTATGACATTTGTCACCCCAGACCTGTCGGTCTAGCTGTTGCATGCAGCTAATGTGTGGGTTGTCAATCCCAAAATAGATCTATATATATATAATTATCACGGTCTCCCTACAAGAGACTCTGATTATCACTACACGATTTTAACCGGTACTCTAAGAGTACAACGAAGTAGTGCCTCACAACCTGAGTTAACGAGTTTACGTGTAGTATGAATGAAAAACCATTTTTGTAGTGTAAATGAATCCTTCCTTAGTGTGTTTGTAGTATTAGTGTACCATAAACTATACCTATTATAGTTTATCATATATGTTTGTAGTGAATGAAAATCCTTATGATGAATGACTATTTCTGTTTCATGAAAGTAAACTTCACAGGAAACACAATCAAGATGTAGCTATTATTGTTATACACTTTGCTCAACATGTTACAGAGTGTTAATAAACTTATAAACTGTTTTTACTAGTTTTAACTTTTCTGTCACTGTTTTTATAAAAATCACAGAAAAATCACCGAAAGTAGAAAACTGAATCCGTAAACTCTGGAAGTTCATAAAATGTGTCTAGTTTGTTCATAATTTTTATTATGATTTTTAGTGGTCTATAACCGGTGTGAAAATGTCCATTTTCACAGACTGGTCTGAAATCATTTCCGAAATGATAGACAGTTTTGTAAAAATAGTCATAAATTGTAGAAAAATCGTATGAATGTGTGCAAGTAGTCATTATAAAGGTATAAATCTGATCTATTTGCATATTGAACAGTTTTGAAAAATATTAAGTTTAAGGTGGTCAAAACAGTTCGTGAATAGACCATAACTTTCCTGTTGAAAGCTGTTGGATGAGTTAGAATATGTTTTGGTGTTGTGACTTGTATTCTCCCCCTTAAAACTTGAAGAAAACATGAAAATATAGGGGTATGAACTCACCTTGAGTGATTTCTTGAGGTGAAAGGTTGAAGAAGGGAAGTTCCAAGTCAAGCACACTTGAAGGATGCTTGAAGATTTGAAGATCCTAAGAACAAATATGTCGATATTTGTGTGAATGATCCATAATTTTCGTGAAGAAATGTAGAGTATTAAGGAGTTGGATGAAGGAACTTACCTAGAATGGAGGGAATCTCCTGAATACTTTTTCCAAGAAGAATGTGACTGAGAAAAAGAGAGAGAGAAAAGTGTGTTTGTGGTGGATGCAAATTAGAACTTGAAGGTGAGGAGTAAGATCTTTTGGGTGGATTTGGTTAAAGAAAATCTGATGGAGTGTTGGGATAAGTTGAAAAAGGACAATGATATGACTAGGTAAGGTGTGAATAGTGACTTGGAGTGGGTGATTTCTTTAAGAGTAAAATAATATGAGCCTTAGACGTTATCGTATGAAAATGTGAACTAACTCTTCAAGTTTGGCAAAAGATAGGAGTTTGAAGGGTTTAAGTCAAGAAAAATGCGAGTTTGAGGAAGTTTTTGGCGTTAAAACTCCTAAAAATTGCAAGAAGTTCCGGAATGGTCAAGGTTCCGGAATGGGTCCGAAGTTGCGAGGGATTCCGGAGGTCAAGAACCTTTTCCGGAGTCAAAAGGATGAGTTCTGAAGCTGGCCTTCAACTTTCGGAGTCATTCAGCAGCTTCCGAGGTCGCCTGACCTTCCGAGATGCGAAGCTTCCGGCGTGCGAGCCTTTCCGGGGTGAGATCTTCCGGAGCTGGGAGGTTCCGAAGCAAATCTGGAGGCTCCGAAACGAGATTGTCCAGACGAAAGGGGGGTATTCTGGAGTCAATCAGAGGGTCCGAAGCAGGAGGTGTCCGGAGCAAATTTGTCCGGTTCTTAATAAAGTGTTCCGGACCAAGAGGGTTCCGAACCCAGGGGGTCCTTTTGAGTTTTCTCCTTTGGTTTTAAGCTGTTTTCATTAAAGGAAGGGGTTTGGGATAGTTCGGATGTTTATAAAAGTTGAGGGAGACCTGAGAGAGATTTGGGGAGAGATTTGGGATACAAAGATATATTTGGGAGAGACATTGTTTGTGACCTTGCACTACAAGAAAAATGACTTACAGTCACACCAAAAAAGTGTGACCATATGTGTATAGTGACATTTTACTTTTTCACTGAAAGTGTGACGGAAGGTGACGCCATCGTATGGGTCTTATGGTCACTTTAAAATGTAGTGTCCGTATGATATGAAAACATGTGGTCGTATTATAAAAGTGTGGCAAATGTGTATGGAATTTTGTTCCTAAAATCAATCCTTTTATCCAATATTGTAGCGTTAAACCATCAGTAGACACATTTTTTTAGTAATTATAGTGACTGTATATCACCAATTGGCAACATACATGTTCTTTGAATGTTGCATTTTGCTAATAAATTGTCACGCAATTTAAAGTTTATTAAGACTATTGGGTATCTTGTGCAGACATGAAATTATGTTGAAATCGCCAAATGGATTTAATCAAAGATTTTATTGAATATGTGGTCGTAAATACTTTTTAGACACAAATTTTCGTTAATTAAGTGGCGCTAGGTGCCTGTATTGCTACAAAAATTTATTTATTGGCGTTTTCTATTACTTTGTGATACATATAAAACGGATTATTATGGGTGTAACCAACCTTTTAGTCACATATAAAGTGAGACAAATTTATTTTTAACGATGATTAGTTTATATTTGATGTGACTGTTGTTTACCCTTTCGTCACATTAATTTATGTTAAAATGTGACATATGATATCTTTTAATCACATAAAGAAAACTCATAAAAAATAAAATAATGTGACCATTCTTTAGTATTAGTGATTCATAATCGTTTAACACCATCGTTGAATATTACCTATAGCAATACATATTTTCTAAATGATGTTATCTTTTAGTCACATTTATTTACGGTAAGTGACATATGGAATCATTACATTACATAAACAAAACTCATAAAGAAAAAAATGTGTAAGGGTCGAATTGTTGTAATTAGTCGAAATATATTTTGCCTCTTCGAATGTTTTGTAATGTATTTTACTAAGGCTCTTTTATTCTAAACTTAAGTGTCTATGCCTTAGTATGTTTTTTGTACGCTTTCTATTCCCTATAAATAGGGATATATACTAGAGTTAGATAACAGTTTTTACAGACCTGTCTTTATACTCTGTAAACATTCGAAAGCGTAATAGAGCTGAAACAAGATCATATTTACATATGGTGTTCAATCTCGCATTCTTAATTGATTTCATACTCTGATTCGTTTTATACTTGATTCTACGATTCATCAATTGGTATCAGAGCAGGAATCATATCTGTGATCTGATTTTCATCCATTCAAAAAGTTTTTGAATCAAATTTTTGGTTCAAAAGTTTCCGCACTTTTTGATCGTGAAAAATTTGTCTAGATTTTAGTTTGTGATTTGATTTTGCATTTGAATTGTTGAATCAAGTGTTCTTCTTGCAATTCCGATTTGATTCAACTAGTATGTTTTCAAATTTCCAAATCTTCTTAAAAATTTTCAAAATTAGCTTCCGTACAACAATGGCGAGTTTCAATCTCAATTCGATGACCTCGTTTTCTCATCTATTAGGATCATCAACCAAAATTCCAATGCTAATCCCTGAATATTATGATCAGTGGGCTGATCGTATGCAGGATTATCTGAATGGTCTTGATGAAGAATTATGGTCATGTATCACTGGAAATGTCAATGTTCCAGTGAATGTTCAAGCAATTGGATCATTATCTACAAATTCTGGTGTTGATAATCAAACTGATCATCTGAAGAAACTGGAGAAGAGGTGTATGAGAGAATTGCGAGGAGCTTTACCTCCAGTTGTGTACAATTATGTAAGGAGTTGTACAACTGCAAAGGAGATCTAGAACAATCTGAAAGATAAGTTTCAAGGAAGTGAGAAGACGAAAATCAATTCAGTCAAACAGTGTTTGGTTGAGCTGAAAGATTTCAGACAAAAAGAAGGTGAAACAATTGAAGTCTACTATGATCGACTGAACGAGTTAATCTATCGTTGTAATCACTATGGAATTACCAGGACTTCAATGGAATTCAATCTCATCTTTGTGATGGGTCTTCGAAAAGAATGGAGAAGCGTAAGTATGATGGTGAAGAATCAGCAAAGTTTTGATACATCAACTCTCAATGATTTGTACAATCAGTTGAAGACACACGAAACTGAGGTAAATGAAATTGCTGAGGAGACGAAGCTAAATTTGGGAGGTCCATTGGCACTTGTGTCAAAGATATCTGAGAAAGAAGCTGAAAATGGTGATTCTGAGGACGAAGAAGGATTCATCATGAATTCGGATGATGAGGCAATAGCTTTTACTCGAATAATCGTGTTAAGAAGTTTTTCAAAAAACCATTCAATCCGAAGACTAAGCTTGCTGAGGTAAAAGGAAGTGCTGTGAGTAAAACTGTTGTTGAGGAGAAAAAGAAAATTGAGAAGAAAGATTCTAAAATGTCTGAAGGAAAGATCGAGAAAAAGCTGAAAGGTGATGTTGGTATAGTTTGTCATTATTGCAACGGAGCTAATCATCTTGCGAATGATTGTATGCTTCGGAAGAAGGATGAGAGGAAGAATAAAGTTAAAGAAGAGGCGTATTATGCAGAGAAGCTTGAGGAGGTTCGTGCGAAAGCCAAAAACTTGTCATTGGTTGCAAAAGGTGAACATGAGGATGAAGATGGAACGTATCAAATCTGGTCATCCGGATCAGACGATGAAGAAATGAGGAATCCAACACATGGAGCAATGTATGCGAAAATGGAGGAGGACTCAGATGATGAGGAATTCGAAGTGAAAGGACGATGCTTCGTATCCAAGACAGCAGACAAATCTCCAATGACAACAAAGGTACGTAAAATTCTCGAATCTTTTAATATTCCTACACATGCTTATGATTCTGAACTAATATCTTTTGATGAGACGGTTACTTATTTTGATTCAATTGTTATGTCCGCTAGCAATGAGGCCAACAAGTTGTCAATGGAGTTGTTAGAGACCAAAAAGCGATTAGACATGAAAATAAGTAAAATTGATTGTTTGGAATTACAAATAACAAATATTATGTGTGATAGGGATACTTTATCAAGTGAAGTCAAACTTTTGCTAGCACAAAGAAACATTTATTGTAATTCTGCTAAAAGACTTTATGGAAAATTAACTGATTTACATCATTCATGTGAAATAAGTAAAGAGCAACATAGAAAATTACTACCTTTTCTTGCATACGAAAGAGCTAAGGTAGATAATATTCCGTATGATTGTGAGCAAATAATAGCTGATTTTGACAAAGTTCCTGATGATAGATATAAATATGGAATTGTCAAAATTGATGAATGTCTTGATGCGAATGAATTAGTTAACATGGTGAATGATACTTTGACTAAATCTGAACAAATTCAAATTTTGAAAAAGACTGAGAATTCAACATCTGATTCTCAATCTAATTTTGCTGATATTGAAGATAATTCTGACAATATTACTGAAATTAGTGAACTTGAGGATGTTGATTGTTCCCAGTTGTCTGTTGTTAATGTTGCATCAACATTTAAAGGGAAAGAAAAAGTTAAGGATTTGATGGTTGAGAAAGAAACTGATATACCTACAACTTCGAAAGTTTGTGATATGAACTTCGTGGATCTCAAAGACAGTCAAACTGATGATAGCGATGATGAAGATGAAGAGAAAATTTTGAAGGGAAAGAAATCTTCAAAGGAAGAAGAAACTCCACGAATAGTGGTTGATCAAGTGTATAGTGATACACAAAAGTTCGAAAATGTAATGACTGAAAGAGGTGAACATTACCTTGAAACGAATACTGTGGTTTATCAAAATTTCAAGTGTACAGATGATGTCATTTTTCCAAATCAAGTTTTCGTAACTACTGGTAATGTTGAGAATATCAAACCAGAATTAAAGAAGTTAGTTGAGGAGCATAATTCAAAAACAACTGATGAAGGTTTTTTTCGCAAATCAAAGCACAGTTGAAAACAACTTAACAAAGAATTCATACGTGTTTCAACGTCAAAAACCACAAAGAAAATGGGTTGAAAAATCAAAACTTGAAAAAGAGAATTCAAAACAAGTTGTAAAGGAAAATGAAAAAGTTGTCAAACTAAACTCCAAGGAATTCAAAGATCAAATTGACAAATTTTCGAAGGAAAACAACATTTCAAAAAGACAAGCTAGGAATAAAATATTTTGGCTGAATATTGAGTCTCAAAAGATGTCTGAATCACAATCACCCAAAAATGTTTTCAAAGCTAAAAATTCCTCTTTTTCAACAAAAACTCAACATTCATCACAATCAAATCATTCAAGGTCTGAAGTGAATAAACAACCAAGGTTTTCGAAAGTTTCAGAAACTAATATTCCAAGAAAATTTTCAAATAAATCAAATCCAAATAAAAAATTCTTTCAACGTCAACATTTTAAATCAACAGTTGATACATCATATGCTCAATCTTTTCTAACAAATCCAAAAGTTGATTTTGTTCCTCAAAAGCCAAATTTTCCTAATCATACGAAGAAAGAAACTATGAAAATTTCACGTGAAAAAGGAATGACATCAAGGAAGAACATTGATCATTGGCTTGAAGGAAAAGGAAAGATGTATCAGTCGAATACATTTTCAAAGGAGCAAATTCACGAAGCATATGAGAAGTATGTGAATACTTCATCAAACGGCAGTTCATCTTCTAAGGATTCGAACATATCAGTCAAAGCTTGGAAACCAATAATAAAAGCAAAGAATGTCCATTCACAAACTCAGAATTCGAAGGGTAATGTCAGTGAACATTCGAAACCATCAAAATCTTATGTTTCGGTTCCTTTAAATGAATATGTGAACTTAATTGATAGTCTCAAAACCAAAGTTTGTGATTGGGTTAAAAGTTCTTCATTACATTCGAAATTGAAATCTAATTTCTAAGGACCCAAAAAGCCTTGGGTACCTAAATTTTTCCACTGATTGTAGGTACTATGTGACGAGCAATATGATAATAAATGGTACATTGATAGTGGTTGCTCTCGTCACATGACTGGGAAGAAGGAGAATTTACGTGATTTTCGAAGCCTAAAAAATGCTGGAGTTGTGAAGTTTGGGAACAATAAAAAATGTCAAGTCAAAGGATATGGGAAGATCATGAACAGACAATTTACAGTGAATCGTGTTGCGTATGTTGAAGGTCTTCAACATAACTTGCTAAGTGTTTCCCAACTTGTTGTGTGCACTGGCAATCAAGTTCTTTTTAATGAAGAAGGAAGTGTTATTTCGAATGTCAACACTAAAGAAGTGTTACTGAAATCCAAAAGGAAAGGTGACATGTTCACTTTGGACATCAATCCGATAGTAGGGAAACCTGCTATATGTCTTCTTTCGAAAGCAACATCAGACTTAAGTTGGCTTTGGCATCGAAGACTTTCTCATCTTAATTTTCGAAACATCAATAAACTTGTGGTACAAGATCTGGTAAGAGGTTTACCTGTACTTAAATTTGACAATGATTCTTTATGTGCAGCTTGTGAAGTTGAAAAACAACAAAAACAAGGTCATCCAATTATGATAGATTCGAAAATTGCCGCACCTTTGGAGCTCTTACATATTGATTTGTGTGGTCCTTCGACAGTTTCAACTCTCAACAAGAAAAGGTACATTTTAGTTATTGTTGAGGACTTTTCCAGATTTACTTGGGTTTATTTTCTCAGGCTTAAATCCGAAGTTGCATAAATCATGATTGACTTTATCAAAAATTGAAGAAGATTGTTCGAAAAATTAAGAGTGATCATGGAACTGAATTTAAGAACAATGTCCTTGATTCATTTTTGGTGAACAAAGGGATGTCGCATAACTTTTCATCTCCATACACACCACAACAAAATGGTGTTGTTGAACGAAGAAATAGGTCTCTATGCGAAGCAGCATGGACTATGCTGGCATATGCGAATCTTCCACAATACCTTTGGGCTGAAGCTGTATCCACCGCATGTTTTACTCAAAATAGATCTTTCATTCATCGTCGTTTTAACATTACTCCATATGAAATTCTCAACAATCGAAAACCTAACGTAAAATTTTTCCATGTTTTCGGATGCAGGTGCTTCATTATGAATCTCAAGGATAATCTTACGAAATTTCAAGCTAAAGCAGATGAAGGAATTTTCTTGGGATATTCGCATAATTTAGTCGCATATCGTGTGTTGAACAAAAGAACACGAAAAGTTGAAGAAACTTTTACTCTTACATTTGATGATTACTACATTAAACAAACTACATCGCAGTTTGAAAATCATCCTATTCTGAAAAACATACAAGATGAATCTGAATCCTCACAAACCTTAGATATTGATTATGATTTAATTTTTGGAATTTCAGATCATGCTGTTGATGCTGAAATAAATGCAAATGATAATCATCTCTCTGAACTAACGAAGCTTACTGATGATTCAACATCAACTTCTCCAGAGAAAGGCAAAAGTATGCAAAACAATCTAGTGGAGGGGGAGCACTCGGATTCGGATACTCTAGTTGAGGGAGAGCATTCTTTCGAGCGGGAGAATGAAAGATTGAATGCTGATGTTGAGGGGGAGCATGATGTTGAGAGGGAGCATAATGTTGAGGGGGAGAATTTAGAAAACATTGAGAATAATAATGATTTTGATGATGTTTGTTCGATTGCAGGTTCAGAGAATGATGATATATATGAAGATCCACCTTTGGAGTTTGATCCAGCATATCCGCCAATGGAAAAGTGGACAAGAGATCATCCGAAGGATCAAGTAATTGGGAATCCACAAGAGGGTGTTTTAACAAGAGCTCAAATTCGTGCAACGAATGAGGCATTGAATACTCATCAAGAATTTTGCATGTTCAATGTTTTCATCTCTAAAATTGAACCAAAAACAGTTAAGGTTGCAATGGAACACTCAGATTGGGTTGTAGCGATGCAATCTGAATTGTCTGAATTTGAACGAAACAAGGTTTGGAGATTAATTCCTAAACTTGAAAATGTTTCAATTGTAGGGTTAAAATGGATTTTTAAAAACAAAACCGACAAAGATGGAAATATTGTTCGAAACAAAGCCAGACTTGTTTTAAAGGATATTCACAACAAGAAGGAATCGACTATGAAGAAACTTTTGCCCCTGACGCAAGACTCGAGGCGGTTCGTATATTTCTGGCTTATGCAGCTCACAAAGAATTTGATGTTTATCAAATGGACGTGAAGTGTGCATTTTTAAATGGAGAGGTTGAAGAAACAGTTTACGTGGAACAAACCCCAGGTTTTATTAACGAGGAATATCCATATCATCTTTATATTTTAGATAAGGCAGTTTATGGTTTGAAACAAGCACCACGAGCATCGTATGCAACTCTTACTTCATTTTTGAAACAATCTAAATTTAAACAAGGATCTGTTGACCCCACATTATTTCGAAAGAAAGTTGAGAATCATCTAATGCTTGTTCAAATTTATGTTGATGATATTATTTTTGGCTCAACTGACCCTGCTTTATCTAGAGAATTCGAAGATTTGATGAAAAGTAAGTTCGAAATGATCATGATGGGAAAAATCAATAATTTTCTTGGACTGAATATTCGTCAAAGCAGAGAAGGAATTTTTATTAATCAAGAAAAATATACGAAGAATCTGCTAGAAAAGTTTGGATTGACGAATAGCACAAATGTACGAGTTCCAATGGCAACTGCCATAAAGTTGACACCTTCGTTAGATAAACCTGCAGTTGACATAACTCTTTATAGGAGCATGATTGGTTCATTACTTTATCTTTATAGGAGCATGATTGATTCATTACTTTATCTTACAACAAGTAGACCTGGTATCACTGAGTAGTTCGACCCATCGTCGCTGTCTCATGTTTAACTCCTTCTGATTAAAGATGTGTTGCA
The DNA here is from genome assembly GCF_052849685.1 of Lactuca virosa. Taxonomy (NCBI): domain Eukaryota; kingdom Viridiplantae; phylum Streptophyta; class Magnoliopsida; order Asterales; family Asteraceae; genus Lactuca; species Lactuca virosa. Next base: position 274,056,727 of record NC_136434.1, on the reverse strand, counting down.
AGCTCTTATGGTCGGTGAAGATAGGGCACTTGGTTCCGTAAAGATAGTGTCTCCAAATCTTTAACGCAAATACCACTGCTCCCAATTCCAAATCGTGAGTTGTGTAATTGACTTCATGTGTTTTCAACTGTCTTGAGGCATAGGCGATGACCTTTCCTCTCTGCATGAGAACACATCCTAGGCCCTGATTGGATGCATCACAGTAGACCACGAAGTCTTCTGTCCCTTCGGGCAGGGACAAGATAGGTGCGCTGCATAGATCCTGCTTCAATGTTTGAAACGCAGTGTCTTGCTTGGCTCCCCAACTAAAGGTTACCCCTTTTTGCGTCAGGGTAGTTAAAGGCTTAGCGATTCCGGAGAAGTTCTGGATGAACCTGCAATAATAGCCCGCGAGACCCAATAATTGCCGGATTTCTGTGGGTGTCCTTGGTGCAAACCAGTTCTCAATCGCCTTGATTTTGGAAGGGTCCACGTGTATTCCTTCCTTGCTAATCACGTGCCCAAGAAAATTCACCTTCCTAATCCAGAATTCGCACTTTGAAAACTTCGCGTACAACTTTTCTGTCCTTAACTTTTCCAACACCTGCCTTAAGTGTTGTTTATGGTCGTCCTCACTTCGCGAATAGACAAGTATGTCATCAATGAACACAATCTCAAACTTGTCTAAGAAAGGACGGCACACCCGATTCATCAAGTCCATGAATGCTGCCGGTGCGTTAGTCAGACCAAAGGGCATTACTACAAATTCGTAGTGTCCATAGCGAGTTCGGAATGCTGTTTTAGGCACATCATTCTCATGAACTCGCAATTGATGGTACCCTGATCTTAGATCGATATTTGAGAAATAACTGGCTCCCTGAAGTTGGTCGAAAAGATCGTCGATTCTGGGTAATGGATATCGGTTCTTGATGGTCAGCTTATTCAGCTCTCGGTAGTCAATGCACATCCGAAAGGATCCATCTTTCTTTTTCACAAATAAGATCGGAGCTCCCCAGGGTGAGGAACTCGGCCTTATGAATCCTTTGCTGATCAACTCATTGAGCTGACTGGATAATTCTTGCATTTCCGCTGGCGCTAAAGGAGTAGCTCCGGGGATCAAGTCGATACGAAACTCAACTTGACGCTCAGGAGGGATTCCTGGGAGATCTTCAGGGAAGACATCAGGAAAGTTACAGACTTCGAGGATGTTCTCGAGGTCTTTAACTTTTCGCGTTTCGTCGACAACATGAGCTAGAAATGCATGACACTCCTTCCGCAGATACTTCTGAGCTTTGAGGCATGAAATGATACGAAGGTTCGAGCTAAGCTTATCATCGTAAATCATAAGGGTTTCGCCAGAGGAAAGATTGAGACTGATAGCTTTCTCGAAGCAAAGAATATCAGCATGATTGGAGCTTAACCAATCCATACCGACAATGACGTCGAAGCTCTTGATGGACACTGGCATAAGGTCGATGGGAAAAGAATAATTGTCTAGGGTAAGAGTGCAGCCTATGAATATATCGTTAGTGCTCTCCTTCTTTCCGTTAGCCATCTTGACGGTAAATGTTTCGGTTAGAGGTTGGGATTTACACTTGATTAAATGCTTGAATGAATGACTAACAAAACTCCTCTCCGCACCAGAATCGAAGAGAATGCATGCATAAGAGTTGTCAAGGAGGAACGTACCCGAAACAACGGTAGGATCAGCAACTGCTTCATTCTGGCCCATAGCCAAAACTCTCCCTGTATTGCCACCAGTCGCTGCCTTGGGGCAGTTTCTCCTGTAGTGCCCAACCTTTCCACATCCATAGCAAGTCTGACCAGCGCCCGCTCCCGGAGCCTGGTTGGTTGGTTGGGCTGGTGTCTTGCAGTATCGAACTGTGTGTCCCTTCTTCCCACAGTTGTTGCAGATCAACTCACGGCAGGGTCCGTGATGATGGAAGTTGCATTTGTTGCACAAAGGTAGTTTCCCAGCATAACCACCGGTAGGGGATGGGTTGGTTGGAGCAGCAGTAGGAGTAGCAGCAGGAGCAACGACAGCATGAACTGCCACTATTTGTTGTTTCTTGGAGGGCTCCTGTGAAGACTGACCCTTTCGTTTGTTTCCAGACTTCTTCTTCTTTCCACCGCTATCCTTTTGGGGCTCGGGGACAATTGCCACTTCATCCAGATCGATTCCATGATCGATCAGAGTCTGTGCCAGATCCTTGGCGCTTTCAAACGTAGTTGGCCTAGCAGCCAAGACATTTCCTTTGGTGGGTTGCGTCAGTCCCCAGATGTATCTCTCGATTTTCTTGCTTTCCGGGGTGACCATTCCCGGACAGACAAGCGCCAGATCACAGAATCTAGCAGTGTAGGCAGCGATGTCGGAACCCTTCATCTTCAAGTTCCAGAGTTCGTGCTCCAACTTTTGCACTTCGCCTCTTAGGCAGTATTCAGCTAGCATGAGTTCTTTCAGTCTTTCCCAACCCATGACATTAGCCACTGGCAGGGTTAGGGTTTTGACTCGACCATTCCACCAGGTCAAGGCTCTGTCGGTGAAGGTGCAGGCGGCGAACTTCACTTTGTTTGCTTCGGAACAGACGCAGATTTCGAAGATGGATTCGATCTTCTCGAACCATCGAGTCAGGGCGATAACACCTCCATTTCCATCGAAGGACTTGGGTTTCGCAGTCATGAAGTCCTTGTAGGAACACTCTTTCTGATGTCCCTGATTTCCATCTTGTCTCTGGGGGTTGGTTCCACCTCCAGCTCCACCAGCATTCACTTGTGCCATTGCTGCAGTCACGGTGGCGGTAACTGCTGCCTGGAACATGACAGGGTCGAACTGAGGAGGTGGTGGTGGTGGCGGAGTGGTGTCGTTCCTTCGGTTGGGCTTTGGTCGAGGAGGCATCTTGTTCTAGAAACAATCAGGAATAAGAGGATGGTAAGTCCTCGATATATATATAAAAGAACAAAATATATCTCATCCTGATAATGAAAGTATTCTACCTAATGATAATCATAGAAAGGTTACTAACACAGGTAAGTTATCGCTTAAGGAAAGAGAGGTAGCAATACTCAGAGTGAATCTGCGTACTAAGTTTGGCTCTAGAGAAAATACTCTTATAGTATTTTATGAGGGATGATTTTGGTAAGTTTTAGGCCTGCTGTAGCACCACAGTCACCCCCAAACACATGTTGGTCATGTCTCGACTGAAGATAGTTGATCAGGCTATATTCACCCTAGACATGATTTCATAACTGCCCAGGTTTAACCGCAGCGTTCCAGCATCCGAAATACTTTTGTTCAGTTCTACTAGCGACACGAATCCTGTTATGTATGCATGCTCGTATACTTTTATAAAAATACTTTATATTTTGAAAGTATACTTGTAGGGTAGAGCACTTAGGCCCCTTAGTGTTTATAGTTGTATACCACGTAAGGTTCGGTATACTAGTTCGCTACAAACATGGGCTCTGATACCAATCTGTCACACCCCGAAACCGTTGGCGGAAACATTCCGGGGCGGAGCACATCATGTATAGCATCACAACCAATGAATAACAACAATCATAGCAACACAACCATTACAGTGAATATTTGAATAAAAATGTTTACATCGGTTTCAAACTCAGTTTGAAATACATCCAATGGTTTTTCAAAATAAAAGCTTAAAAACTCTAAATGCTTCGGGTCCTCGAAAATCCAGCAAGTACCTGTCTACTAATTTCCTGAGAATACAAGCAGTTTGAAAAATATCAGCATAAAGCTGGTGAGTTCATAAGCAGTAATTTGTAATGAAAACTTGTTGATGAGCGAGCCGAAGTGTTTGTGTAATCTCAAGAAAATCCGATATTTTCTTTAGTGAAAAACGTAGTGTTATCGATTTCGTATACAACCATGAATGCTCGTTTCTGAAAAATCGTAGTGATATGCAAAATACTACTTCATGTGACTAGCAAAAGCTAATCATGAAGTATATGTATTTAAATGTAAAATCGTAGCATGAATGATTCGGTTTTGAAAACCCTGGCTCGGCCAGTATGCATAGTGTGTTTAGTTCTATTTGGTATAAATAAAACTATCGAAGAAAAACAGGTTGGTAAACTATCTGTGATTTATACATAATGTGAGTCGCATAACCATGCTTGATATGACTAGTCACCTTTCCAACGTTCTTCAGGCGTTGATTGTAAATGACATTTGTACATCTCAGGCGTGCCCGCCAAACTGTAGCTAACAGTCCAGATTTGGGATTGTCAGTCCCGAATAGATCTATTCACAAACCTCACGCTCTCCCTCCAGGAGACTCTGGTTATACAGTGGTAGGATTTATCCCTGTACACCTAAGGGTACAGTAATGAAGTAGCGCCTCACAGTATCGTACAATCTAGTTTACAAGTAATGCAGTAGCGTTCTACCGTAGTGAAAAATCCGAGTGTATACCGCGTATAGTGAAAATTACAGTTACGAAAATCATGATAAAACGATGATATAAACTGTAAACGGTTTCTGTTCCAGTGCATATGTTTCGTAGAGAAAGTTTCCATGCTTGATAAGTTTTTAGAGAAATCCCAAACTATACCGATTATAGTTTGCATGTATAACGTAGCGAATAGCGTATCCGTAAAAACTATGCAATTTTTGTGAAAACGTCCCTTATGCTCGACATGGTAAAAAAGGGAAACAGTGTATGAAATTTGCATAAGCTTTATGTGTATTTCTGAAAACACTCATGTTTAACTTGAAAGAAAACATTTATGTTTAGCTTGTATTCCCCCCTGAAAGCCTTAAAAATGTGGAAAAAGTAGGGGTATGAACTCACTGATGGTGCGTGAAATCGTTGACTGAAGTGAAGATTCCCGAGTTGTTGCACGTGACACTTAACGAGAACCTATTAACAAAAAAATGCGTATATGTATCTAAATTAGTGATTTCGTTAGATAAAGTGTTGGTAAACACTTGAATTTGGTTGAGGAATGTTACCGAGACTTGCTTGAATCGACGAAATGAGTTTTCAGCCAAAAGTACCACCGAAAAGAGTGTTTACGGCCGTGAACTCGAGTTTACGGTCGTAAACACGAGTTTACGGTCGAGCTGGTGTTTACGGTTTCTGAAGGTTGGCTAGTTTACGGTCTTTGAACACGAGTTTACGGTTTTTGAAGATGAGTTTACGGCCTTTGAAGATTGCCTAGTTTACGGCTGTAAACTCAAGAACTGAGTTTACGGTCTTTGAAGTTTGGACCGTAAACTCGGAAAATGATGTTTAGATGCTGATTTCGACGCGATGAGTGATTCCAGACGTTCCAAAGTGCTCTAAACGGTGTTTTTCGACGTTTCCCGGAGTTTAAATGCGTTTTAAGGAGTTTACAGTTGAAGAATCTTAGAGAGAGAAGGAGAGAATGCGGCCAGAAACGTCCCAATGAAGTCGGAGGCATCGTATTTATAGGGTGAAAGTGGGGTCCACTCGTCACTGACCGTAAACGGAGTTTACGGTCGTAAACCAGTTTACGGTCGTAAACGAGTTTACGGCCGTAAACTAGTTTACGGTCGTAATCCCATTTTACGGTCGAAATGTTGATTTTCGAGATTTTCGGGTTTCCGCGCGATTTTTGGTTTCCGACTCGTAAATAATTTAATTAAATATAACTAGATTATTTTATTAAACCAAAAATTTTGACGGAAAAGTTAACGGATCCGAAATTTCATTAACGGAAATGCATAACAAAAAACGGAAAAAGTTTCGGGTTGTCACATCTTAAAGGAACAATTTCCTAAAGATTGTGGTATCCTTCGAAAACTGGGTTCTTTGTACAAGCATATTCGGATGCAGACTTGGGTGGGTGTAATCTTGATAGAAAAAGCACAAGTGGTGGATGTCAATTTCTCGATGGCAAATTGGTGAGCTGGCAGTCGAAAAAGCAAACATGTGTATCAATTTCAACAGCTGAAGCATAATATGTGGCTGCTGCTGCTTGCACTTCACAAATTTTATGGATTCAAAGTCAATTGCATGATTATGCAATCAATATGAAAAAGATTCCATTATATTGTGATTCTTAAAGTGCAATAAGAATTTGTCATAATCCTGTGCAGCATTCGAAGACTAAACATATAGCACTTCGTTATCATTTCATTAAGGATCAGGTGGAGGATGGAAATATTGAAGTACATTTCGTGAAAACAACTAATCAGTTAGCTGATATTTTCACGAACCTTTAGATGAAAAATCCCTTGTGAAAATTATAGAAGGACTTGGAATGATCGATGGAAATTCTGTTCCATGTGAAAAAGGCGAATGATGAATGACCAGGAATGATTTAGAGGCGCTGAATGAAAGACAAAGCAATAACCGTCAGAATTCAGAGGTTATTGTTCATAGTCAACGCTTCGACCCCTTCGAATTCGTAAATTTGTCACTTATTTTAAGGGTTGATTCAGAGGTTACTGTTCATAGTCAACGCTTCGACCTCTTCGAATTCGTACATTTGTCACTTATAAGGGGATGATAAAATTTTGTATTTTCGCAACAAGTACAATTTATTTTCATTTTCGAAAAATTAAAAATCCAAAAAGATTTTCTTTTGTTTTTTCATTCAATTTTCGAAAAATTAAAAATCCAAAAAGATTTTCTTTTGTTTTGTCATTCAATTTTCGAAAAATTAAAAATCCAAAAAGATTTTCATTTGTTTTTTGCTTTGTCATTTTTTTTTTAAAACTTAAAAATCCAAAAAGATTTTTGTTTGTTCTGTCTCTACTTTCGAAAAATCAAAAAAACAAAAATATTTTGATTCTTATTTCTTTTTAGTATTTTGTTGCAGATAATCATGAAGATATACAGTGGATTATGCTTGCAGTTCTAGGGTCAGGCACATTTTTTGTATGAATCAATACATTTTTCATCACTTGAACTAGCTAAGTTGTCCCTAGAAGCATGCTGCTGCATGTTGTCCAAAGCCTCCAATGACTCAATGTGTGTGTACGAAAGCCTTAATGAAATTATTCATACAGAAATTTCTTCCCAATCAGGCTTATATTCACATTAGTCTGTGAGCTACCTGACTCTTCTCAAAATGAGTTAAGAGTTTACTGTTTTGTCCAAATATAACAGAGGTACTTTTCGTGTCTTACATCAATCTTTTTCACCTATAAAGTTCTTACACGATCACACACGAAGACATATGTCCGAGAGGTCTCTGATCAAACCCATCGAGACTTAGACATATCAAAAATCTGTGTTTATGATCTAACATCTTGAGACCGTGATGAAAGTGAAACCCAATTTTCACTACACTTTTAAGGAATTGACGGGGAACAATGTCCAGATTTTCACGAAACATTTGCTTCTGTACCAAAATTCGAAACTCCAAATCATATTCATTTCGAATGAGTGGTCTTGATCAAACATTCGAAACCCATGATGTTTGTTACCCAACAAGATCCAGCACAAATGTTTTCTTGAATATGATTTTCGTGTGAGTTTCATTCGAAATTCAATGTCACTTAAATTTTTTCAAAGAAAACTTGTCACTAACTACACTGGTTAAACAAGTAATTTCTGTTACAATTTCTCACCTTATGTTTAGGATGACATGTAACGAATTTTTTTTAACTACCCACGAAGCATTATAAAAGAAGCCCTTCGATACTTATCAACAAGTACTCGATTGTAATTCACGGGAACCTACACAAGCTGTTGATCATTTTTCTTAATGATTAATGAAGCAATCTTTGCCCGAGATTTCATCTGCTTTTGTGTCAAATTGATATTTTGACATCACAATATCCCAAAATTTTCTTATCTTTGTTTCTCGTCTACATTCTTTGGAACACAGCACTCACGAAATCCTTGAGGCTCTGAGTAATACCAACTCAGACTGATGATTTCAAACTTCTGGCATATGACTTCGCTTTTCATCCCAAAAGTGAAAGAGCCTTGCTTCCATACGAAGGGTTCTGACGGTTACAATCTTCTTGGGGATAACAATACAGGCTGTTTATAAATGACGTATGGTATTCTGTCCGGTTTTCAAGGAGATGTGACATCTACTTTTTGAAGCATGGCTACTTTTACGCAGTAATGGTCCGATTTTCAAGGTGCCATGTCGGATATCATTAAATACATATCCCGCTTCAAATTCAAACTTCAGGGTTACATATAAAAGGGGAATTCAAGGGTTCATTATCAGTTTACACGATCAAAAAGAAAAATTCCCAAATGCTTTGATCATCAAAGTCTTCAAACCCTAACAATAGCGACTAATGTTCATGTTGATGTTGATCCTTCTCAAACCACTGAAGATGTCTCTTCATTACCAATAATGAAGATTCAAGCAACAAACTATTACTTGGAGGGTGATTTTTCTCAATACCCGGAAGAATTGAAGATGCTAATCGTTGCCTTGAAGAACTCTGTTTTGTCTAAGGCGATGTTCAGTTCATTCTCTATTCCAATGTCATGGCTTTCTCAAGCAGGATCAACTACTACTTACAACAAAGCTTCTGATACAATTACTTTCCATCTCGTGAATGACAAAAAGGTCAGGATATCCAAGAAACTCTTTTGCCAAATTCTTGAAATTCCGAATTCACCTCCATATGTTGCTTTCACATTCCCTCAAATCGTTAATATGTTTAATGAGATGGGATATCAGCCTCCACTATCAAAGATCAGTGATTTTAAGAAATCTGGTCTTCCACGACTATGGAATTTCTTATTTGGTATTTTTCTAAGATGTATAACTGGGCGAACAGTTGGTCTTGATAAAGGAAGAATGGAGGTTTATGCAATGGTTCTAGTATATATTATGATCTTCAAGTGGACTATTCTACACAATTGTGGAAGGAATTCCAAAAGCGTGTAGAACACACTAATGCTATTCATGGTATTTCGTGTGCAAGATACTGGAGCTTGATTTTGCAATACTTTTACAACAAGGAAGGGATTTTGGTACCCAATGATGAGGGAAAAGTTGTTTTTCAATCGTATCACTATCCGAAGGAAGTCACAGATAGTGCTGAGGATTTTCCATCTGTTGCTCGTATTCCTGATGCTATGCTCAAAAGAGTTGATCCGTCGAATTCAGTCTTAGTGCCATATTTGCAAACTATTGATTCTACTGTTCCAACTGGGAAATTGTTGCCAAGGGAAGAAAAGAAATCTAAACGATCGAAGAAGACTGAACCGGATTCTTCTGAAAAGCACACCAAGATTTCGCAATCTTTGAAATCTCCAAAGAAGAAGCCAGTTACAGTTGAAGAGTCTGTGGTTCAAGAAGTGTCAATTGCAGAGACTCAAATAATTAAACCTGTTGTTCCTGAGTCTCAAGAGAAAGTGGTTATTCCTTCGAAGACTGGTATGTTTCGAAGAATCAAAAATATGTCTTCGCATCTACGTAAGTCTCCAACATCTTATGTAGTACGAAAGCCTCAGGTTACTCATCAAGGTGTTTTGATTCGTGAAATGCCACCGCCTGTTTCTCCATCATCAAAGAAGCCAAGGGCTACAGATATGGCTAAACACATATCTAAGAAGAAGAAGAAGAAGACACGAAAGCTTATGCTTTCTACTGAGTCTACAAAAGATGATGATGAAAGAATTCCTGAAACACCAGACGTCACTCTTCATGTACAAAGTTCAACTTTAGAGCAGACAATCGCCATACCACCCGAAGATTCGGTTGCCAAATCAGTTTCTGAGGAGGTACGAACTTCAGGCATCCCTGCAAACGTATCTGATACGGATGCAAATGTCAATATGGGTGACGGAGATGCGAAGAATGAAGCTCAAGGTCAATCTACCTCTGCTCCCTTCGAAAGTATTGTTTCTTTACCAGCATCCATTATTCCCATTACATCAACCACATATTCCCCTACATTCGAAAATATTATCAATCAACCATTTACTTCTATTTTTTCTTCTCAATCCACTGACACACCCAAACCTAATTCGACTGTTTAAGAAACCATTCTTATGGAGACAGAAACTGATATTGAGGGGTTTGGAGGCATGTTTGAGGAATTGGAGTTTCATGAAGACGAAGAGGCGTTTCCAGATCATATGCGGATGACCATGAAGCAATTGAAAGTTCTGAATCAGAAGTTGAATTCTATAATTCAATCTCAAGCTGATCTGGGGGGTGGTTCGTCTGTTTCAAGTTTGAAGGTTGAGTCTATGTTGAAATTGTTCGAAGCTAGAGTTATGAGTAAAGTATTTGGGATGCTTACCGACTCTGAATCATGAATTTTGGAGAAGGTTGATCATAGTGATCAAAATAATGAACTACAGATCAATTCTCAAAATTCAAAGTTTGCCAGAGATGTGAAAGAATTGAAGAATGTAACAAAGAAAAGGCATGTTCTCTTTGTTCAAGAAGTGAAGAAAGTCAGGGAGGATGTTAATTTGCAAATTCGTGAACTCCGCGAAGATATGCAAAAAGAGATTGCAAGTGTTCAACAAGATTATGCATCTCTGAATCAGAAGGTTGATATTATTTGTAATGCTGTCACCAAGTTTGCCAAATTATATGAAAGTTTGAGTCCTCAAATTACTCAACTTTCAACAAACGAAAATGCCAACTTTTTGGAAGTGATTACTTTGTTAAAGGAGTTAAAAGATCTATCAGTCCAGCCGGTTTCTTCTTCCCTGATTACTCCTGAATTTTTATCTCAAAATTTCTTACAATTCGAAGCACTTCTCAACAAGCAACTTGCTCCTATATTTCGCATTACAAGCCTTCTTCCAACAACATATGCCCCACCTGTTTTCACAGGGGTGCAAGGGGGAGAAAGAAAAACTGGTGAGTCGAAGGTGAGTGATGAAGATGCGAAAGTTGTAGGAAAGGTATTTTCTTCAAAGATCCCAACAACAAAGCCAGTTATAGTTTCTGCTGGGCTAGTTACTTCAACAGTCGTTACAACGATACCTATTACAAGACCTATTTCGAAAGCAATTGTGATTGGTAAATCTGCGGAGACCGGTGAGAGTGGTTCGAAACCAAAAGAGGTAATTGAAAGATAAAGGGAAATCGACTGTTGTGGGAAAGTCAAAAGAAGAAAAGAAGGATGAGGCAAAAGCTGAAATTGAAAAACTAAGGTTGATTCAAAGCATTATGACTCAGCGTGCTAGTGATCCGAAGGGAATGGACAAAGGTGATCCATCCAAACACTACAATTACGAAACAATTGAGGCCAAGGTAGCGTATAATCACATGTATTCGTTTGAGAAGAAACCAAAACAAAGTTATTTGGTCACGAATACTGATACAAGCCAGCTGGATTTTCCAATGAACGAAATGATGTTCATCATGCCTCAGTTCAAAGCAGAAGGAAATTTTAAAGAAAAGGATGAAGGTACACACATGAAAATTCGATTTCATGCTGTTCTTGCAAAAGCCCCTGAGGAAGTTTGGTCTTTGATAAAGATCAAGAAAGTTATAAGTATGAAAAAGGATGTGGTGTTCGAAAACACAGTCCAGAACATCAAGTATGTGGTTGGCAGGGCAAATGGAATTATTTGCGAATTTATAATTGCAGATTTTCCATTAATGAACTTGTATGATCTTATACAAGTTGCATTGATTTTGAAAGATAAATCATTTTCGCATCTTCAAAACACTGAACCGGAAGAATTCAAGCTTGGGGTTGCTCACATCAAGATTTTCATCGAAAATTATTATGAGTGCTTGGCACTAACAGATGTGGAGTTAGCTACAGCTAAAGGAATGGAAATAAAAGCACCAATGGCTCCTACGAAGACTCAAGCAGAATTGAAAAAGTATGATGATGGTGAAATCTGTTTGATGCCTTTTTGAATGGTCTTCGCAGGAAAAGACAAAGCTGGAAAAGCTAAACGTTTCTTATTCCAAGCATGCGAAGTGGAGAGATATTCAAGATCTCAATATATGAACTTAATTGTTCGTATGAATCATTGTAGGAAGAATAATGAATGAGATAAGAAAGAGCTGAAGAAGATAATCTCCTGGTACACGAAGATTCGAAGAGTGATGTTGTATTCCATCCAGCTTCTTACAAATTAAGTAGTTCGACTATGATTACAAAGGGGGAGATTTTAAGGGTCGAATTGTTGTAATTAGTCGAAATATATTTTGCCTCTTCGAAAGTTTTGTAATGTATTTTACTAAGGCGCTTTTATTCGAAACTTAAGTGTCTATGCCTTAGTATGTTTTTTGTACGCTTTCTGTTCCCTATAAATAGGGATATTTACTAGAGTTAGATAAGAGTTTTTACAGACCTGTCTTTGTACTCTGTAAACATTCGAAAGCGTAATAGAGCTGAAACAAGATCATATTTACATCTGGTGTTCAATCTCGCATTCTTAATTGATTTCATACTCTGATTCGTTTTATACTTGATTCTACGATTCATCAAAATGTGACCATTATTTACATTTTGTGATACATAAGTGATAAAATCATTACATTTTTTCTAATTAGTATGACTATTTGTTACCCTTTAGCTATATTTAATCGTGTAATCGTGGTCCTAATTAAGATTTGGTCACATTTATGAATGACATGTGGACAATATTAAAATGTTTCAAATAGATATATACAGCAGTAACAAGAATAAACGAAAATAATGTTAATCATTAATCCAGGTTAAATAGTATACACAAATGTTGTAAGCAAAATATGCTTACCATGTATACAAACATAAAATGAAATATAAGTCATAAACTAAAAAGATCTTGTTATCGCTTTATATTCTTATTAACAATGCTCCTTGTTTTCTTGATATCTTGTGGTGTCACGAAAAAAACACCCTATATCAGCATTTTCCAACATAAAGTAAGATCTAGCCATCATCCATAGAAAAAAAATTAGAAGACTGATATATCCTTTTCAAACATGAATAAAATTCTAGAACATATGAGTCCATATATGTATCAAGTGTATTGCAAATTAACGAAATAAAGCACCTATTATCAACATTTTCCCTAATTTGGGATCCAATGGAAGCATTGCTAGATATTTACTTATATTTAAAAAAAATGAGAAAAGATAATATTAGGAAATAAACTTGTATAGATATATACTAACCAATGTGTGTAAGATGTTCGCATTCATCTAATGCTCCAATCATCTTTACGAAATCCACATCATTTGGACCTAGAACAAATTGAAGTTAGAATTTAGCAACTTAAATCAATAATTAGGGCATAGAGATAGAGATTCAAGAACAATGATCTCTTTAAATTCTTCTTTTGTTGTGAGTGTCCTCCATTTGAAACAATCATTACATTACACAGAAAATGTTAATGAGTCAACAGAACTCTAAGGTGAGCCCCTCACACCTGCAAAACACCCACATCAATCATGGAAACAATTCTTACATACAAAATACTTTGATCAAATAAAACCAAATCATCTTCAAAAGCCTACAAATCCATACATGACAAAAGGTAAAAAGATAACTGTAAGAACCTTGATACAAACTTACTTGCAAATAATGTCTAGTTTACAACTATGAAAAGAAATTAAAGACCATATTTTTTGATACACACCACATGACCGTCAAGAACAAAAGACATTTAAACCCAACTTGGTGTTTTTCATGTATAGAATTGATACATGCTTTATAAAAAATTGCACACCAAGCTAATATATCAGAGATTCATGTATTCAGCACACAAGATACAAGATATAGGCTAGTAAAAACCTAACCTTCGTTACTTGTGCAAGTGAAGTCAGGCTTCTAGATCCACCCCAACTGCCATACAAGAAAAAAAACTACAAGAAATAAGCTAGAAATTGAAACTATTTAAACAGATATAGAATACCTACAATAATATTCAAAATTTGGTCAAAGATTATGTAATGAATTGACCTTAGCTGATCAATTGCAATCACCCTGAAGTGTTTGGCAAGAGTGTAGAAATTTTTAAAAAAGAAACCTTAAGAAGTTGCATACCAATGGATAGGTGATAGGTGTTGATAAATCTTGATTCATTTCTAGAGGAACGAAACCACCTGACCTTAGATCTTGGTGGGGTAGATCGGATATCATTGAAAACAATATGTATGTTCCTGTTATGAACAGAACATGCATTTCCTGTTATGAGCCATTGAACAATTATGAACAGTAGACATCAATTGAAATTATAGGCAGAAAATGAACACATATGATTTCAATTACTGAACTCAGGGGAAAAAGGGAAAAATAGATGCAATGCAGATGAACGAAAGACACTAGCAATTGATATACATCTAAAATTTGCAGACAAACAGACATTTTGATTTCAACAATCACATAATTTCGATTTCAACTAAAATCGGGGGGGGGGGGGGGGGGGGGAAGGAAATCGACAGCAGGCACAGTTGAACGAAAGCAGGAAGGGATAAGGAAAATCGCACCTAAATCGAATATGTGGTGTGCGATGGTCGTCAGTGTTATTGGCTGCGACGTATCCGGCGATTATAGTTGGCGACGAGCAATCAACGATGAGCAATTTGGTATCGCCTGAGGAAGCATACTACAGAAAATTACAAACAAACAACAAACTCAAATCAAACTGCAAACTTAAAAAGAAATCAGCGATTGGGGTTTTTGTTACAATTCGCTGGATTTCATTTTCGGTTATTGAAATTCATCTTCTCATAGTAACGAATCGAGAGAAAAGATAGAGAAAGTTGAACCTCGTCTTTTTCCCAACGAGTTTTCGCAGCGGTTGTGGTAGGCTTCGACGGAACAATTGTACGCGTCGGTGGTAGACACAGCCAAGCCGACGAGGATGCGACAGCAGCGACGGTTGAAGACGACGATGAGGTAGCGGCGGAGGTGGAAGGCTTAGATAAAGGCCATAAGTAATGAGAGTGGAGTCGCCGGAAGAATGGAGGCTGCGTGTGAAGCATACGAACGAAAACCTTTTATTAGGTTAAGGCATATGGCTTGAAAACCTTTTTATTATGTAAAAAACGACCCATAAGTCAGTTGTGAAAAACATAAGTTAAATAAATTTTGTTCAAATTAACTTAAATTCAAATTTTTATTTAAATCATATGGAGGGAACAGGAAGGAGATCGAATTTTTATGAAATTAAGTGGGTGAATATATGGAGGGAAAAAAAGGTTAATTTTAGAGTACGTTACATGCATCGATCCCATGTATTGTCTTAAAAGATACATTCGGTCTTTCTTTTCAAAAAATAATTTGAATCATCCCTTGTGTGGTTAGAAGTTGCATATTTCAACCTATGTCATACATAAAATTACTATATTTACCTTTTGGTGATAGTATTTGTCATCTATGTGAGAAAGATAGGGAGAGAAGCCAAGGCCTCCGACGGTAGTTGATGATGGGCAGTGAACGATGGTTTTTGGGTCCTTTCATTTTTTAATGGTGTATGATCTGGTGCAATTAAAAGAATAGATGACAAAAAGGGCAATTTGGTCTTTTCTTATAGCTCTTATTCAATACAACTATATTGTTATTTGCTTTTGTTTTTATTATTTATATTTTTTTTTGGTTTTTTCGGAAATTGTTTCTAACTTTACAAAATTGTCATTCAATTTTTTTCATTAATTTATACAACCCTTTAATTGCAAAAAAAGCAATGTATTTTTGTAAAATGACATGATTCAACTTTTTGTTCATTTTTTATTCTGCCAAATAATATCAAAGATAAAAATGGTCAAATTTATGAGTCATTTTTTGTATAATAACTTAACCAGGAAACAATTTCAGTTTTACAGCAACAAATTTTCATTTTATAAAGACTATTCTTTAAACTTACAAATACAATAGTACAACCAGAATGAACATTACATAATTATAGTAACATATTCAATGAACGACCCCTAATTATACCGATAAGACAGTATTGTTCTTTTATAACTATATTTACATATAGACACATATAATAGTTGTAATTATAACTAAATGCTACCTACACACACAATATTTGTTTCTTCTCAAAGCCAATTCATCATATTTTGACACACATAATAAAAGGTACATGACCATAAACAACCAATACTAACTTGTTTTCTTTTATTGCGTTAACTAAGTACAACTAGTATAGAACCGCCCTATGGACACACAAATATTTAGTGTGACCATATGTATCACCTTTTAGCTACTTTGTATGTTATGTGTCTAAAAAGGCACCAGGTTATAGACACACATACAACTGACTCATGTCACAATACGTTTATCTACTGTCTTTCATAAAAAAGTATGACAATATTAATCGATACATGTGGCTGATTGTGACCTATGGCCTCAGTGTTCGAGTGTGACTAATATTTGTTACATTTGGTATAATTAAGTGTGGTTAAAGTTTTTATTATCTATATAATGGCCACACAAACTAATTTAAATGTATCCAAAAATAGTCTCTAAATTTTTTTAGTGACCTTTCGTCGCACTTTTTATAAAAAGGGTCACAGGCTGTTTTTCGGAAAGTGTGACCGTAGGTCATTTTTGTACTAGTGTTGGTTTGTGTTTGGCCCATAATGCAAGGTTTGTAAACCCCATTCTGCCTTGTTATGAGTGTTTTATGCCCCCGAAGGGTGCATAACAGTGCTTTATAAAGTTGTTACATCACTCACCCTGGTTAGGGTTTAGAATCTCTTAACACATGAAACATCTGAGTGATACATTGTATGAATATGGAGAGTTGTACATTAGTAAACATAGAATAAACCCTAACATACGAGCACTAGTTAGGTTTACCTATTCGACTCGATGACTTTGACTTGACCAGAAATTTATGGTTGTCACATCATCCCCCCCCCCCCCCGTTAGAAGGAATTTCGTCCCGAAATTAGAGTTTTGACTGGGACTTCAAGGGTTGGGGAAAAGATGTGGGTATTTTTGTTTCATCTGATCTTCGCGTTCCCAGGTGAACTCGGGTCCTCATTTAGCGTTCCATCGGACCTTCACAATGGGGATTCGACTTTGTTTTGTCCTTTTTATCTCCCGATCCATGATTTCTACCGGTTCTTCTACGAAGTGGAGATTCTCGTTGATCTCAATCTCGTCAAGAGGAATGACGAGAGTCTCATCAGACAAACACTTCTTTAAGTTGGACACATGGAAGGTAGGATGTACATTTTTGAGTTCTTGAGGTAATCGAAGCTTGTATGCTACCATGCCTATCCTGGCAAGGATCTCGAACGACCCGATATATGTCACACCCCCGAACCAGACGGCGGAAACGTCCGGGGGTTCGTGTGACTAACAATTGAATAATCATCACAATGAATATACATGAATCATAACACGATCGTCACCAACATTACATAATAAACCTCTAGCATTGTTCACATCAAGTACATTGTTAAAATACATACGTTCCGATTGTTAAAAGTACGATAAGTGTTGTTACATAAAACGAAACCATACACACTTGCAAATCTTCCAGCTTAACGGTTACCTGAGAATACAAGTTATTTTGAAAACGGTCAACATATATAATGTTGGTGAGTTCATAAGTATGTTTGAGTAAACGTCTTTGTATCTTTCATAAAAACCCAGAAATCCGATATTTTCTGTAAAATGTCTGAAAATGATGTAAAAATCAAGTATAAATGCATGTGTGAATCTCATAGTTATAACTTATATGAGTGTAGTTTAGATTCATTGTATTTTGAATAAATGATAAGTGTATATGAATAATTTCCCCAGAAAATCCGATATTTTATGCTTTATAACAACGTCCAGATTCTTGTATCGTTAAATAATTCATTTTGCATTGACACAATTAAAGGGTTTATCTTCAAAAGGTTAAACTTTTGGTATTGAATCCCTATATGAGCCGTTATAACCATACATGATAATGACTAGGTCGCCCGTCTTGGTATTTTTCCAAATGCCGGTCTTGCTAAGGATTTTGTCGCCCTAGACTGGCGTAGTCTAGCTGTAGCGAACATCTAAGGCGTTGGGGGTCACCCCGTATAGATCTATACACAAACTCCCGCTTTCCTACCAGGAAACTCTGATTATAACTACAGGCTACGATTGTACACTCGGAGGTGCCAACCGACATGTCTAACTAGATTCTCAACCCCTTTTGTACTATGCTTAATGTTTACGTATATGTGGTATGTTTTTGTATTCGAAATGTACATATGTAAGTATACGAAGTTTAATGATTACACAAAGGTATAATTACGGCCTACTAACATGTGAAATTTCCATTCCAAGCCCTATTAGCATGTAATTGGACCACAAAGGCCCAATAACATGTAAGAGGGTAATTTAGGCCCAATAGGCATGTAAATGGGCCACAAAAGCCCAATAAACATGTAATCCATAACTTAGGCCCAAATTAACATGTAAGTGGGTTGCAAGACCCAATAAACACGTCATGGAAAACATTGGGCTCAATACACACTTAATTGGGCTCTTAGGGCCCAATGGCCAAGTAACGTGTATATTAGGCCCAATAAATAGTTATCGACGTATTCCGTTCATTCGTTTTGTTCAGTTGTTTGTTTTAGCTCAAGGTTTACTAGATTGATGATAAGAAGCTTTCTTTTTGTAAAAATGACATTTTTGGCCAATAATCCTCCAATTTTTAATTAAGTCCCAAAGTTTTGTAAAAATGACACTTTAGTCCATGATTTATAAAAATTTGCAATTTTGTCCCAAATGTCTAAAAATTTACGGTTTTAGACCAAAAAGTTATATTTTCATATTTAGAACCCTGTTTTGCAGAAAAGTGCATTTTCAGCCCCTTGTTTGAAAAAATTTACACTTTCGGCCCAATTTTTGGAAAATTTTACATTTTTGGTCCAATTTGAAAATAAATGTTATTTTCACCTTTAAATTTGGTTTATTTACTTTTATGACTTAAACTCTGGCCAAATAACATTTTTAACCCCAAAACTTCATTGTTTTTTCGCAAATTGGGCCCAAAACCGTGAGGCCCAAAAGTTTTGGCCCATTAAGCTTAAATTTGCATTTTTGGCCCTTTTTAAAGTATGTTTAACATAAAAACACCTTTTTATACATGTAGGACCTGTTTGGCCCTTATAAAAACATAAATGTCACTTTTTGCCCTTATCTTTTGTTTTCTTGACAATTTTGACCTTTAACAAGGTTTTTGTTGAAAGCTTTTGTATCTTAAACATGTAATCACTTTTGGCTTGATAATGTGATGTATATAGTGTCATAGTTCATAGATCTTTGCTAAATAATACTTAAAATTTCGAGATTTGCTAAGATCTAACACATTATTACCAAATAAACTAAGAATTCACACAAAACATGCATATAACACATAGATCTACACATTTTACTTGCATTCTCCCCCAATAATCATATGAAAACCGAAAACAAGGGGGTATGAACTCACCCTTGCTTGATGTTTCTGTTTTTGATGAATAAGTGGAAAGGATTTTTGGTCTTATCACACCTTTGTTGTGGATCTCGAGTTTATGAAGCTTCTAAGGTGTGATCATGAAATAAAAACCATGTAAGAAGGAGTTTTTCATATTAAGATGAAAGAAGATACTTGTGTTTGACAATAACTTACCAAAGATCTGAATGACTTGATGAAGATCCTTAGAACCCGAGCCAATTTTTGAGATCTTGGAGGAAGGAAGAGGATGATTTTAGAGAAGTTTGGAGAGAATTTTTCAAGTGTGTGTCTGTGTGTGTGTTTTGGCTCTCGGCCGAGAGTAGAAGAAGAAGAGAGGAGAGAGGTAGTGAGGTGACTAGCATGGATGTACGGGGGTCCTTGCATGGATACATGTTGAACAAAATGGAGGTAGCACCTCCAAAGTCAACCCCCCCATCTCATTTTTTTTTTGTTTACATGGGCTGAGATTTTGGGCCAAAAAGAAAGGGTGGAGTAGTTTGGGCCCATTAACTTTAGTTAGGATATTTGGATCCTAAACATAAAATTTTTCGGCCCATTGGGCTCTTGGAAGCATTCACGGCCCAAATAGAATAAAAGAATGGGCTTATGGCTCACTAAGGTTAATTGGATTAGTTATGGCCCAATAAGGCCCATTAGGGTTAGAATGAATCATTCTAGACCCAAATGGTCCAAAATGTTTTAAATTTATGAATTGGGTCCAATTAGGATCCAATTAGGGCTTCTAAGTCCAATAAAGTTGAATTGGGTGCTTATTGGTCCATTAGGCCCAATAAGGATTTTCTAGTCCAATATGGACTCAAACCGGGATTCGTAGGGTTTTTAGACTCTTTGTTGAACATAATTGATGAATCTAAATGAGCATTGAGTGAGATTTACTTAGAGTGCATGTTTTACAATAGATGAACGGTTACATAGGAATAGAATTTCCTAGTTAAAATGCTAGTTGTGACAATATACCTTGGATTCAGTTTCCCACGCTTTCCAACACGTATCAATCCCTTCTAGGGTGAGACCTTTAATAGCACCCGGTCTCCAACCTGTATTTCCAAGGGCTTCCGTCTATTATCTGCATAGCTCTTCTGTCCGTCTCTAGAAGCCTTTAATTGTTCTCGGATTTGAACAATCTTCTCGGTCGTTTCTCTTATGATCTCCGGGCCAGTGACAGTGCTGTTTGGGACTTGTCCCTTAGCTAGTTGCGTGTCACCCACTTCAGCCCAGCACAACGGTGATCTGCACTTGCGGCCATAAAGGGCTTCGAATGGGGCAACTTTGATGCTAGTGTGATAGTTGTTATTGTATGAAAATTCGATAAGGGGTAAATGGGTATCCCAAGCTTTACCAAAATGTATCACACATGCTCTTAGCATGTATTCTAGCGTTTGAATAGTTCTCTCACTCTGCCCGTCAGTTTGTGGGTGGTAGGCCGTACTCATATCCAACCTAGTTCCCATGGATTTTTGAAGTGACTGCCAGAACCGGGAGGTAAATCGACTATCCCTGTCGGAGATAATGGATATTGGTACGCCAGACAGTCGCACGATCTCCTTAATGTACGTCCTGGTCAATTTCTCCATCTTGTCAGTTTCCTTTATTGGTAGGATGTGTACGGATTTGGTCAACCTATCAACGATCACCCAAATGTTATCGAGACCACCCGTCGTCTTGGGTAACTTGGTTATGAAATCCATTGTGATCCGATCCCACTTCCACTCGGGTATCTATGGTTGTTGCAACAATCCCGAGGGCTTTTGGTATTCTACCTTGACCTTGGCGCAAGTCATACACTTGCTCACAAAGGTAGCGATTTCGGCTTTCATGTTCGGCCACCAATAAAGTTTCTTAAGGTCCAGATACATCTTGTCTGAACCGGAATGTATGGAGTATCGAGTTTTGTGTGCTTCGTTCATGACGACGTCCCTGAATCCATCGAATTTCGGTGTCCAGATCCGATTTGTGAGGTAACGAAATCCTTCGTCCTTGACTTCTAGGTTCTTATCCATTCCTCTTAAGGCCTCTCCTGTCATATTTTATGGTTTCAAAGTTTCCAACTGAGCCTCCTTGATTTGTGTGTGTGACAACCCGAAAATATTTTTGCCTTGTAGCCTTGTTAAGGGTCATTCTATTGGGTTTTAAGCATAGTACACTTGAGGAATGAGTGTTAGAATGTACCTGCTAGAGACACTGTGCAACATTTAAGACTTAGCACCACCAAAAAGGAGATCACCGCCAAGACTTATGTGTTTACGGCCATAAAGTCATGGCTGGCCGTAAACTCTCCTATAAGTCACCATTCCTTCACTTTTCCTCCATTATTTCACTTACACCTCAAGAACATTGCCATTCTCTCTCAAGTATCATCGAGATTTTCATTCCCGATCTTCAAAAAGTAAGTGATTATTCCCTCTAGTTGTTGATTACCCTTCTTACTCATGAATCACCCTTTGATTTCATCCATGGAAATCAAACATTTTGTGGATCTTCATCTTTCACTAAGAACACGAAGAACACACACTTGTTCTTGGTGGCCGTGAACTCATCTAAAGCCTCAAAAGTGTGAGTTTTCCATCCATCTTCTAGTATACCATGTTAGACATTAGATCATAGCCTTGAAACATCACCAAACTCAACATAAATGAGAGTTTACGGCCAAAGAGCATCTCCCTTGGCCGTAAACCCTAAATATGGCCAAGATTTGAGCCCTAAACACTTCTATACACTAGCTAACCTTTAAGACACTTGAACCTTAAAGAACCCTTCCCTTTAAGACCCAAAATGAGACCATTTGGTGAGTTTACGGCCATACACTTTTGGTGTGGCCGTAAACACCTCAACACCCTCCAATAAGTTGATTTTTCTCATCCATGTGTAGAGCAATTGTCCCTCAAGCTTCCTAAGCCTTCAAACACCCTCTTATGCACCTTTGACCATGAGTTTACGGCCCAATTCTCCTTGGCCATAAACCCATGGCCATAAACCCATGGCCGTAAACACCATATGATGACCTTAAACATCCCTTAGATGAATCACATGTGATTCCAACACTTGGTCAAAGTGTTTCCTAGTCCCTTAAGGTGTTTCCTTTCATATAGTTGCTTATAAACACTATATTCATGCCTTTATATGCCATATATGTCATTTAGGACTTGTTGTGTCTCGGGACTTCATTCGTGGAACTTTTCATCCTTACACGCTTATTCGTTGAATCACCCACATAAGGTGAGTTCATACCCCGTAATCAATCTTTTAAACTGTTTAAATGCTTTTAAGGGTGGGAATACAAGTTGAACACAATGATAATTGTGTAATTGTTTGTTATAAACATCTTTCAAAAGGTTACTTATGTCTTTTATAAGTGATCAAAACATTTCATAAACTATTTTAGAGTTATGTTACTTTATAGTTTAACCAAACTCCGTTTTTAAAGTACAAGCATAACTTAGTAGTAAAATGAGTCTTTTTAATAACAGTTCAAGTAAAAAACTAGTAAACTATAAGGGGTATAGTTTAGATGTTCAGTTCATACTAGATGCTAGAACATACTATAAAGAGAAACAGGGAGGTAGATACAATACATGATAACATAAAGAGAAACAAGGAGGCAGATACAATACTTCAAAGAGAACATACTAAGATACTATAACAGAACGAACATACTAAGATGCTATAGCATAGAACAACTAGAAGATCTAATTATACCAATGAATCACTAACTCATTGTTCTTAACAAAAGGTGATAGTTAAATTGGGTATACATGATCATATAACTTTAATGTGAATTACATGGCTAGCAATTGTTTGCTACAGTCGCGTTTGGTCCCCAGAATCTCTTGACAGGGAGAGCGTATAGTAAGGGTACTAGCCTTCACATTATGGCCTTACTAAAACAAACATGTTTTAAGGTAATTAGTACTACAGGATGTCAATTGAAAAGACAACTGCGTACTTATAAATTCCCATTACTTTCAGTAAGTGACAGATCCACTTGAAAGCTAATACAAACTATTTTCGAGTCAAGATAGATATAAACTAGGGAAAACTTACATTTTACAAACGACACACAGAACAATCGAGTCTAGTACATTCAATAGAAAAGGATCTATAATGCTAACTTTATGATTCCTTAGTGTATGCATTCATGGATGTATATTAATAGGGTCTGACAGGTAGTAGGATGTGTGTTTTCCGCTTCATTTCATGTTCCTTGTTTGGTTGTGGGCTTAGAGCAGATACACCCAGCCTACTATCTATCAGAGCTTAGCTATATATATGTTCCGTATACACCACGTAATCATAAGGGGTACCATGTATGGGTCAGGTCATAGGACACTAATTCAATGCACCGTTTTCTAGTACAAAACATACTTTTCAAATAAAGAACATTTGGTATTCAAAACTAGAAACTTAACCAGTAAAGGGTTTAATCCATTTTATTAAACCAGTAAAACTTAAAGGACCTTATGTGGTTAATTCTAAAATACCTTAGTTTATACACCAGGGTTATATATAATTAATATCTGATAGGTAGTTGGATGTGTGCCTTCCACCTCATTCCCTGTTCCTTGTTTGGTTGTGGGCTTAGGGCAGATTCACACAATTAACTATCTGTTCGATATTAGATTATATATAACTAGTATAAACTAAGTGATTATAGAAGGAACTACTGTGGTTATCATTTTATTATAAGAAATAAGAGTTTTCTTAAAGGATCTTTTCATCAAATATAAAGGAACTATTACAGTTAACTCCGTGAGTACCGAGTGAATACGCAGGGGTTATACTCAACGATGATCTAACAAACAATGAGATGTGTGTCTTCCGCCTCATTTCATGTTCCTTGTTTGGTTGTGGGCTTAGGGCAGATACATACAACCGATTGTTTGTTTACTCTGAGTTTTATATAACTTGTATCCATTTAATACTCATAAAAAGGATTGTAGAGTCATTTTTACTTATCGTTCATCAAAGCAGGAAATATAGGATCTTCTGGAGGAACAGGCAAACTTTTCTAAACAAGAACTTACTACAACTTACTACAACTTACTACAACTTACAAGAACTTACTACAACTTACTACAACTTACTACAACTTACTACAACTTACTATAACTTTCTACAAACTTTCTTACTACTTGCTACGTCACTAAAATCTTATGAACGCACCAGCTTAAATGCTGATCTACGCTTTCAAAATAACTTGTATTCTCAGGAGACCAATAGACAGGTTCGCGCACTGGGATTCAGAAGATGGAGCAGTATAGCTTCATGTCTTTTTTTGTTATTTGATATGTATTCTATATTATGTGAATCACATACTTTGTAAAGACTTTCTTTCTAATGAAATGGTTGTTTATTACTTGCTTATTATGATGCATGTCTTGTGATACTAAACACGACGTCCTCTGCCCCAGAACGTTTCCGCCGTTCCAGTTTTGGGGTGTGACAGATTGGTATCAGAGCATTGTTTATAGTGAACTAAGTGTATCAACCGATAAAAGATATACAACTATAAATACAATGGGGCCGAAGTGCTCTGGATAAGAATTTATTTTAAATATATAATGATACCTTATAAAAGTATACATACTTGCTTATACATATATACATACTAGAACAGGTATCACAACAAGAAAAGAACAGAAGTATTTAAAGGTTGAACACTGTGGTCAAACCTGGACAGTTATCTAATCCCAGCTGGAATCAATATAGCCTGATCAACTAAATTCATTCGAGATGTGAACGACATGTGTTTGGGAGTGATGTGGTGTTGCAACAGTCTTAAAACTTACCTAACACCAGTCAAGAGAATTCTAGATCAAATACATAGAGTTAGAATACTATAGGAGTATTCTATGATACTATAACACGAGAACAAGTTTAAAACATACCAAGTAGATTAAATTAAAATACTATAGGAGTATTTTAGGCACTATACAAATAACTTATGTGATAACTTAAAAGACGCTTACGGATAGGTCTATAATTTTGCAATGTATACTCCCAAGGTTATATATAATTGAGATTTTATAGACTTAGAATTTGTGATCTACGCTTCACTACATGTTCCTTGTTTGGTTGTGGTTTTGGAGTAGGATCACTTATTCGAAGGTCTATTTAATCTTGAATTATATACAACTTGTATACCTTGTGCAATTATAGGAGGACTCTGTAAGGATCACCCCATAATGTTTCACTTAATCTCATAGATTCTTTAGTCACTTCCATTCTCGTACGACAAGCCCAAGTAGATGTAACCAGTTCCTCATAGTAGACAACAGAAGAGTCAGGAGGAAACAAGAGCAAGTTCATGAGGAGCTTTCAAAGAAGGATCAACCGAAGTAACCAAAACGTCTTATGCGTCACACTAATATAAAATAATCTTGTTAACTTAATGAGCGAGTGGAGACACTGCTCACATTATGTGTTAGGATTATTTTCTTACATGCAGCTGGTAACAGTTATTCAGGCAACAGATATTCATTCGAGGATAGCCATTCCAAATTCATAAAGTTTATAAGGTATAGACTCTTTTATGAATTGTTTCCAGAACCCTGTGGAAGTCAGGACCCGATACACCCAAAACTAGGATAACCTTGTCTTTTCAGCTTTCGGCTTGTGTCCATTGCTTTAGACTTATTCCATCTCATCTTTGTATTCTATTAGCAAAGATGCCTCCTCGTAGATCAAACAGACGCGCTACTCCGATAACTCCAACTCCACCGTCGCAATTCGATCCTACAACTATTGAAGCAGCGATATCCTCCGCAGTGGCAACTGCTCTAGCTCACTTCGGTGAAAGTGGTACCCTCGGATCTGGTAGCGGTACCCACTTAACCAACCTCGGAGTTACTCACGAACACCCAAGGGAGTGTTCGTATAAGGACTTAATGCACTGCAAACCCAATTCCTTCGATGGAAATGGTGGAGTCATCGATCTGATGCGATGGTTCGAGAAAACAGATTCGGTCTTCGAAATCTGTTTGTGCCCTGAAGGGAGCAAAGCGAAGTTTACTTCCTGCACCTTCTCTGACAGAGCCCTGACATGGTGGAACAGCCATATAAAGTCACTGACCCTATCAGTGGCTAACTCAATAGGTTGGGAAAACCTAAAAGAGTTGATGCTGGAAGAATACTGCCCGTTGGGCGAAGTTCAAAAGCTGGAACAAGAATTGTGGGAGCTCACGATGGTCGGCTCAGAAATAGCGGCCTACAATCACCGGTTCAGCGACCTAGCAGCTCTATGCCCCGGGATGGTTACCCCGGAGAGCAAGAAGATAGAAAGATACATCTGGGGTTTAACTGCCCCGATCCAAGGAGATGTGTTGTCTTCTAACCCAGCGACATTCGACAGTGCTAAGCGCCTGGCTCATCGACTCATTGACCATGGAGTTCACCATGGTGTGGAAGTCCCTGTTCCCGAGCCATCGAGGGAAGAGGGCAATAGCCAGAAGTCGGGGAACAAGAGGAAGAAGAAGCGAACAACACATGAAACCCCGCAGGAGGAACAAACAAGTACTATGTACGCCGCCACAACACCTGCTACTCCAGCACCTGCCAGTCGATATGCTGGAACCCTCCTAAAGTGTGGTAACTGCAACTATCACCATAACGGAGAATGCCGGGAAATGCAGTGTCTGAACTGCCACAGAAAGGGACACACAGTCCGTTTCTGCAGGGCACCGGCTCAACCGATTGAAAACCAAGCCTGCTACGGCTGTGGTGAGACTGGACACTACCAGGAGGACTGCCCGATAACAAGGAACTCAGGAGCAGATGGAAGAATTCTGATGATCACCACAGGAGAATCGACCTCGGAGTCGTCATCGAACAACGGTACGTTTTCGAAATAGTAATTACTTTGAAAATTAATTTATATTCATATAAGATTAAAACTTGGGGGATAACACTTAAAAGTAATTATAATAACTCACATAATAAAGTAGGTCACAGTATTCTAAAGAACTAAGTGATCCGTTCGGAGAAGCTATGATGGCTTAGTATGTACATTAAGGGTTGTGCATAGCTAAAATTTTGCAGACTTAGAGTGAGTGATTCTGCCTTAATTCATGTTCCTTGTTTGGTTGTGGATTTGAGGCAGAGTTACTCAGTCGACCGTCCAATTCATCTTAAGTATTCATAACTTGTATATTTCAGGCGATTGTAGTGGTACCAAGGAGGATCGTAGTTTAAGTATCAATACTAGATAACAAAGCATTTTTGCGGTATGTATGCGCACATCGCGGTACGATACGTAGAAGTGTTAACATCAAGAGGAAAACAGAAAGCACTAGAACATTTACAAAGAGTACATTTTTCGAGCACACTTGGGAGTACATCATCGTATAACATACATTTCTTTCAAATCGGCCAAAACTTTGTTCAGTAAAGAATCCGTTACTATCATTCGTCATGAGTTGGCGTGGTCCTCACCATACTAAGTTCATATGATTCTATCACCGCGACCGTCAAGTTCACGAAACCTTCGTCATTCGTAGCGACAGTCCGACCTAAACCTCAGTTTTGTCTTTCGTATTCTAAACCCCGAAGTACTCGTGCGAAGAGTACTTTGTCCTCCGAAGCCTTGCCGTCATATGTCCGCAGACCTTTCCGAAATACCACTCGTCCAGAAGACCAAGTTCAAGCACAGAGGCTAAGGACGAATACAACCCACCTATCACTATTAAGTGTATACGCGAGGGTAGTATATGATTATGATTACGCAGATCTAGTATGTGTGTTTCTGCCCTATCTCCTGTTCCTTGTTTGGTTGTGGACCTGGGGCAGAGTCGCACATTCGACCGTCTTACTAATCCTAATTATATACGACCTGTATACACGAAGTAATGATAGATGGACCGAGTATGAATCCTATCATGAACAGTAAGGAAAAGTGTTAGGTGTACGAGTAGGTATTCTGCTAATCAGACGAGCGCAACCCCAGTAGTGCTGCTAAGAAAGCTAATTTCGGGACAAAATTCCATCTAACGGGGGGATGATGTGACAATCCGAAAATATTTTTGCCTTCTAGCCTTGTTAAGGGTCATTCTATTGAGTTTTAAGCCTAGTACACTTGGGGAATGAGTGTTAGAATGTACCTGCTAGATACACTGTGCAACATTCAAGACTTAGCACCACCAAAAAGGAGTTCACGTCCAAGACTCATGAGTTTACGGCCATAAAGTCATGGCTGGCCGTAAACTCCCATATAAGTCACCATTCCTTCACTTTTCCTCCATTATTTCACTTACACCTCAAGAACATTTCCATTCTCTCTCAAGTATCATCGAGATTTTCATTCCCGATCTTCAAAAAGTAAGTGATTCTTCCCTCTAGTTGTTGATTACCCTTCTTACTCATGAATCTTCCTTTGATTTCATCCATGGAAATCAAACATTTTGCTAGATCTTCATCTTTCACTAAGAACACCAAGAACACACACTTGTTCTTGGTGGCCGTGAACTCATCTAAAGCCTCAAAAGTGTGAGTTTTCCATCCATCTTCTAGTATACCATGTTAGACATTAGATCATAGCCTTGAAACATCACCAAAGTCAACATAAATGAGAGTTTACGGCCAAAGAGCATCTCCCTTGGCCGTAAACCCAAAATATTGCCAAGATTTGAACCCTAAACACTTCTATACACTAGCTAACCTTTGAGACACTTGAACCTTAGAGAACCCTTCCCTTTAAGACCCAAAATGAGACCATTTGGTGAGTTTACAGCCATACACTTTTGGTGTGGCCGTAAACACCTCAACACCCTCCAATAAGTTGATTTTTCTCATCCTTGTGTAGAGCAATGGTCCCTCAAGCTTCCCAAACCTTCAAACACCCTCTTATGCACCTTTTACCATGAGTTTACGGCCCAATGCTCCTTGGCCGTAAACACCATATGATGACCTTAAACATCCCTTAGATGAATCACATGTGATTCCAACACTTGGTCAAAGTGTTTCCTAGTCCTTTAAGGTGTTTCCTTTCATATAGTTGCTTATAAGCACTATATTCATGCCTTTATATGCCATATATGTCATTTAGGACTTGTTGTGTCTCGGGACTTCATTCGTGGAACTTCTCATCCTTACACGCTTATTCGTTGAATCACCCACATAAGGTGAGTTCATACCCCATAATCAATCTTTTAAACTATTTTAAATGCTTTTAAGGGGGGGGGGATACAAGTTGAACACAATGATAATTGTGTAATTGTTTGTTATAAACATCTTTCAAAAGGTTGCTTATGTCTTTTATAATTGATCAAAACATTTCAAAAACTCTTTTAAAGTTATGTTACTTTATAGTTTAACCAAACTCCGTTTTTAAAGTATAAGCATAACTTAGTAGTAAAATGAGTCTTTTCAATAACAGTTCAACTAAATTACTAGTAAACTATAAGGGGTATAGTTTAGATGTTCAGTTCATACTAGATGCTAGAACATACTATAAAGAGAAACAGGGAGGTAGATACATTACATGATAACATAAAGAGAAACAAGGAGGTAGATACAATACTTCAAAGAGAACATACTAAGATACTATAACAGAACGAACGTACTAAGATGCTATAGCGTAGAACAACTACAAGATCTAATTATACCAATGAATCACTAACTCATTGTTCTTAACAAAAGGTGATAGTTAAATTGGGTATACATGATCATATAACTTTAATGTGAATTACACGGCTAGCAATTGTTTGCTACAGTCGCGTTTGGTCCCCAAAATCTCTTGACAGGGAGAGCGTATAGTAAGGGTACTAGGCTTCACATTATGACCTTACTAAAACAAACATGTTTAAAGGTAATTGGTACTACAGGATGTCAATTCAAAAGACAAATGCGTACTTATAAATTCCCATTACTTTCAGTAAGTGACAGTTCCACTTGAAAGCTAATACAAACTATTTTCGAGTCAAGATAGTTATAAACTAGGGAAAACTTACATTTTACAAACGACACACAGAACAGTCGAGTCTAGTACATTCAGTAGAAAGGGATCTATAATGCTAACTTTATGATTCCTTAGTGTATGCATTTAGGGATGTATATTAATTGGGACCGACAGGTAGTAGGATGTGTGTTTTCGTCTTCATTTCCTGTTCCTTGTATGGTTGTGGGCTTAGAGCAGATACACCCAACCTACTATCTATCCGAGCTTAGCTATATATATGTTCCGTATACACCAAGTAATCATAAGGGGTACCATGTATGGGTCAGGTCATAGGACACTAATTCAATGCACCGTTTTCTAGTACAAAACATACATTTCAAATAAAGAACATTTGGTATTCAAAACTAGAAACTTAAGCAGTAAAGGATTTAATCCATTTTATTAAACCAGTAAAACTTAAAGGACCTTATGTGGTTAATTCTATAATACCTTAGTTTATACACCAGGGTTATATATAATTAATATCCGATAGGTAGTTGGATGTGTGCCTTCCGCCTCATTCCCTGTTCCTTGTTTGGTTGTGGGTTTAGGGCAGATTCACACAATTAACTATCTGTTCGATATTAGATTATATATAACTAGTATAAACTAAGTGATTATAGAAGGAACTACTATGGTTATCATCTTATTATAAGAAATAAGGGTTTTCTTAAAGGATCATTTCATCAAATATAAAGGAACTATTACAGTTAACTCCGTGAGTACCGAGTGAATACGCAGGGGTTATACCTAACGATGATCTAAGAAACAATGGGATGTATGTCTTCCGCCTCATTTCATATTCCTTGTTTGGTTGTGGGCTTAGGGCAGATACACACAACCGATTGTTTGTTTACTCTGAGTTTTATATAACTTGTATCCATTTAATACTCATAGAAAGGACTGTAGAGTTATTTTTACTTATCGTTCATCAAAGCAGGAAATATAGGATCTTCTGGAGGAACATGCAAACTTTTCTAAACAAGAACTTACTACAACTTACTGCAACTTACTACAACTTACTACAACTTTCTACAAACTTTCTTACTACTTGCTACATCACTAAAATCTTATGAACTCACCAGCTTAAATGCTGATCTACGCTTTCAAAATAACTTGTATTCACAGGACACCAATAGACAGGTTCGCGCACTGGGATTCAGAAGATGGAGCAGTATAGCTTCATGTCTTTTTTTTGTTATTTGCTATGTATTCTATATTATGTGAATCACATACATTGTAAACACTTTCTTTCTAATGAAATGGTTGTTTATTACTTGCTTACTATGATGCATGTCTTGTGATACTAAACATGACGTCCTCCGCCCCAGAACGTTTCTGCCGTTCCGGTTTTGGGGTGTGACAGTGTGGATAGGTGTGAATGGATTGTCATGGTTAATGACTTTACTCGGCGGCCCGAGTATTCCTTTCGGCTTAGGGCGTCAGCTACTACATTGGCTTTTCCTGGGTGATAAGGAATCTCGCATTCATAATCATTCAGTAGCTCTACCCATCTTCTCTGCCTCATGTTGAGCTCTTTTTGATTGAGGATGTGCTAGAGGCTTTTATGATCGGTGAAGATAGTACATTTCGTTCCGTAGAGGTAGTGCCTCCAGATCTTTAGGGCGAATACTACTGCTCCCCGTTCGAGGTCACGTGTGGCGTAGTTGACCTCGTGTGTTTTTAGTTGCCTCGAGGCGTAGGCAATGACCTTTCCTCGTTGCATTAACACACATCCCAGACCTTGGTTTGATGCGTCACAGTAGACCACAAAGTCTTCAGTTCCTTCTGGTAGAGATAAAATCGAGGCACTGCACAGGGCCTGCTTTAGTGTTTGGAACGCGGTTTCTTGCTTCTCTCCCTAGTTGAATGTTACACCCTTCTGAGTCAGGGTGGTAAGTGGTTTGGAAATCTTGGAGAAGTTTTGGATGAACCTCCGGTAGTAGTCAGCGAGGCCTAAGAATTAACGGATTTCTGTAGGCGTGCTGACCAGTTCTCGATCGCCTTGATTTTGGAGGGATCCACGTGTATCCCTTTCTCGCTAATCACATGACCGAGGAAGTCTACTTCTCGGATCCAAAATTCGCACTTTGAGAATTTTGCATATAATTTCTCTGCCCTTAGCGTCTCTATTACCTGTCGTAGATGTTGGTTGTACTCTTCCTTACTCCTTGAATAGACCAGAATGTCTTCTATGAAGACAATCACAAACTTGTCTAAGTAAGGTTGGCACACCCGGTTCATTAGATCCATGAACATTGCGGGTGCGTTTGATAATCCGAAGGGCATCACTACAAACTTGTAGTGACCGTACCGAGTCTTGAACGCCGTTTTAGGAACATCCTCCTCCTGGACTCGTAGTTGATGGTATTCCGACCTCAGATCGATTTCTGAGAAGTAAGTTGCTCCTTGGAGTTGGTCGAATAGGTCGTCGATTCGGAGTAGAGGGTAGTCGACGCATATGCGGAACGATCCATCCTTCTTTTTCACGAACAGAACTGGTGCTCCCCAAGGTGAGAAGCTCGGTCCAATTAACCCTTTGCTTAGCAGTTCGTTCACTTGGCTGGATAATTCTTGCATCTCCGCTGGCGCTAGGCGATATGGTGCTTTGGCTAAGGGGGTAGCCCCGGGGATTAGGTCGATTCGGAATTCGACTTTTCGTGCGGGTGGAACTCTGGGAAGGTCTTCTGGAAATACGTCAGGAAAATTACAGACCTCCAGAATGTCCTTGATGTCCTACACCTCTTATTTATTATTCACTATGTGGGCTAAGAAGGCGTGGTATTCCTTGCGGAGATACTTTTGGGCTTTGATGCAAGAGATGATTTGTAGGTTTGTGCTAGGTTTGTTGCCATAAATGACGAGAGTTTCGCCACTTAGCTGATTAAGGCGAACGACCCTTTCGTAACACAGAATGTCGGCATGATATGAACTTCACCAGTCCATGCCAACAACGATGTCAAGGCTTTTTATTGTGACATGCATTAGGTCGATTTTGAATGAATGGTTGTCTAGAGTGAGGGTACACCCTGTGTATATCGCTAGCGCTCTCTACCTGTCCATTTTCCATTTCTACGACGTATGCATCTTTTAGTGATTGGGGATTTTGTTTTAGTAATTCTTTGAATTAGTGGCTAACGAAACTCCTCTCCGCTCTACTATCGAATAATATGCATGCATATGAGTTATTGAGGAGAAACGTACCGGTAACCACCGTGGGATCTTCCATTGCTTCCCCGTGTCCCAATGCCAAGACCCTTCCAACACCGCCGGCATTTGCGTTTCTTGCTTTTGGGCAGTCTCTTTTGTAGTGCCCGGTCTCCCCATAGCCGTAGCAGGCTCGGCTTGCCCTGGCATTGGCGTCTGGGGTGGTTTGTTGGGCCGGCGCCCTGCAGAAATGGGCGGTATGCCCTTTCTTACAGCAGTTGTTGCAATGCATCTCACGACAAGAACCGGCGTGGTGAAAGCTGCACTTGTTACATTTGGGGAGGTTTCCAGCATACTGTCTCAGGGGTGTTGGAGCGGCGGGGGTAGTGGCAGCGCGAACCAACACTACTTGTTGTATCTTGGTAGAATCCTGGGCTGGTTGGTTCTTCTTGTGGTTCCAGAATTTCCTTTTGTTGCTTCCCCCTTTTGCTTGATCGGAGGTGGCCGCCAAAGTGCCATGGTTGGCCCTATGGTCAATGAGTTGTTGTGCCAACTGTTTGGCACTGTTAAAGGTAGTCGGTTTTGAGGCTAACGCGTTCCCTTGAATCTGGGGGGTCAGTCCCCAGATGTACTTTTCCACCTTTTTACTCTCCGGGGTGACCATCCTGGGACATAGTATGGCTAGATCGCTGAACCTGGCAGTGTAAGATGTGATGTCGGAACCAGTCATCTTGAGGCCCCAGAGTTCCAGCTCCAACTTCTGTACCTCGCCCCTTGGGCAATATTCTGCTAGCATTAGGGCCTTCAAATCCTCCCAGCTCATTGCATTCGCCACTAGGAGAGTTAATGAATTTGCATGACCATTCCACCAGATAAGGGCTCGGTCAGTGAAAGTGCAAGCTGCAAATTTGACTTTGCTCGCTTCAGGGAATGCACAAATCTCGAAGACTGATTCAAACTTCTCGAACCATTGTATAAGAGTGATGACGCCCCCGCTTCCATTGAAGGATTTGGGTTTGCCATTTGTAAAATCTTTGTAGGAACATTCCTTTGAGCATCCCTGACTGTCTCCCTGGTGAGAGTTTGTAGTACCATTTACCGATCCACCAGCGCCATTTGTACCGATGTGTGACATTGTGGCTGCCACGGCTGCTGTTACGGCAGCTTGGAACATGGCGGGGTCAAATTGTGGAGGTGGTGGCGGTGTGTTGTTGAAACGCCGGGGATTTCTCCGTGGGGGCATAATTCTGCCACATGTTTTTAAAGATGAAGTGATGGTAAGCCTTTAATAGTAGTGATAAGTCGGTTATTATTGAACTAGATTATTTGTATTATGTCCCGAATATAAAGTGTTTGCAAGCAATTCATAATAGAAGTCCATATGATTGAACTTATGAATTTTAATAGTAATGTCTTAGTGAAATATCGTGACTTGATCCATACTAGGTCCTTTTACAATTGCTTGGCGTATGCTAGTTCTGTATAACTAAGATTGAATAGATCGTTGAATATAATGGGTCTGCCCTAAGCCCACAACCAAACAAGGAACAGGACCTCAAGCGGAACCAACATTTCTGAATCGATGGAATCTTAATTGCATACAATGTTACTAGATACACAAAGTAGTCGTAGATTCACCAAGAGTAACGCTACACATTGTTCTGAATTTAGTGGTAATAATCCCAATTAAAAAATAATATGCATGCCAATTTCATTGACATGATTTAGTACATAGTGTTTGGAAAATTCAGCCTTGAAGCAGGTGTACATCACATCAACGTAAAAGGAAAATTTTTGACAGCATTACGATCCCTTGACTAGTGTAATCACTTAAACGCATGATTGAATCTACGCACAGAGAAGAGTAGCACCAACGCATACTCATAACCCTAATTTATAAAGATTTGCGTGTGGTGTGAACCCTACTCGCGACGACCAGTCCCCTGCGGTCACTGAGATGAAGTCGAGGCGCCCTGTAGTTCTACTAACTGACGCTCGGCTGCGATCACCCTTTCCTCGAGAGCCGAGTGTCTCTCCTGATATTCCCTTACCTCCGCCTGAGCGGTGGTAAGGTCCTTAATGAGTCGATCAATGGGAGTACGCGCATATGTGGCTTCCGCATCATCGCTCAACTCCCGAACTCGGTTCGCTGTTTCCCTATTTTGATCTCCAAGGTTTGTGATTTGCTGGATCACGACTGGGAGGGCTTTGTTAGCCGGTCCTCCATGGTTGAGGTCATAATAACCTCGTTGTTCGCCAAATGGTGAACGATGTCGCTGGTGACGACTCCACCTCTCAATGTCTGCCACCCAACAGGGCATAGGTCCATTGTAGTCGAAACGGTTCGTGGGAACCCTGGCGACGTAAGGATGGTTGATAAGCTTCGGCTCTTCTTCAGACTCCTCTTCGTCTTCTTCTTCCTCCAGTTCCTCTTCAAGTTCATCTTCTTCAGGCTCTTCCTCGGGATCTTCTTCTGGTTCTTCCTCGAACACCTCCTCGGGATCTTCTTCTGGTTCTTCCTCTTCTATCCAACCTCCGTTTCCTTGGTTCAGAAAGTAGGGGTCTCCTGGTAAGTGGAATCCTGCCATGATGTTTGTGCAAGAATAGGAGGGGGTGTAAGAGGCATATAATGAATCTAGGAATATTGTGCTAGAGCAACATAAAATAGTCCTATAGTATTTTAAATGTTATGTTTGGTTCTTGGTGATTTTCTTGTAGGGTGATGTTTAGGTTGTCAAACTTGTTATCCACTACGACTATCCCTCAGCATATGCGAGTCACTTCTCGGAAAAATATAGTTGATCAGGCTATATCCATCCTAGACTTGATTACATATCCCAATGCATACTTGTAGCGTACAACTCATCCTCTTTTACTTTGTATTTTTCCTAGTTACGACACTATACTAGCATGTATGCATGTACTTATACTTAAAGAAAAAAAAATATTTATTTCTAAAAGTATAGTTGTATGAAAAATGTTTAATCAGAGAGTTTTAGTCCCATTGCATTTCTAGTTGGTATATCTTATGTGGTTCGATATACTTAGGTCACTATAAACAATGCAATGATACCAATCTGTCACACCCCCAAACGTAGGATGGCGGAAACGTCCGGGGGTGGACGACTTCATGTATAGTATCATAACAACGAGTATAGTAGTGAAGAAAGTAAATACAACCATCATAAATATAATCGAGAAAGTTACATGGTTTCATGAGTTACATGTTTCAAAATCGATTACAATATAATGATAAAATGGATTTGCCTAACGCCATAGCGTTCCATCCTCAAAAGCTGGTAGTCACCGGTTATTATTGATTACCTGAGAATACAAGTAATTTTGAAAGAGCATCAACAATTAAGTTGGTGAGTGCATAAGCTTTTGTATACAGAGTTGAAAACCTTTCTTTGTAAATGTAGTGTATG
This sequence comes from Lactuca virosa, assembly GCF_052849685.1. Classification (NCBI taxonomy): domain Eukaryota; kingdom Viridiplantae; phylum Streptophyta; class Magnoliopsida; order Asterales; family Asteraceae; genus Lactuca; species Lactuca virosa. The sequence continues at coordinate 274,019,912 of NC_136434.1, read as the reverse complement.
TTCAAGAAAATCCAAAATTTTCCTTATAAAATGAGTTGCAGTCTTAAGGCTCAAAGACCGAGATGTACAAGTATTTTCCATACTTATAATAGTGTATGCAGTTTTAAATAAATAAAACCCCTTTTGAACGTAGAATTTCCCGTAAAATATATGTGTCATTAATTCCCTATGTGAGTTATTATAACCATACTATTGACATAGTGACATGTTAGGATGTTCTTCAGGCGTCGGAATGTTATGACATTTGTCACCCCAGACCTACCGGTCTAGCTGTTGCATGCAGCTAAGGTGTGGGTTGTCAATCCCAATATAGATCTATATACAAGTATCACATTCTCCCTACAAGAGACTCTGATTATAACTACTGGATTTTAAACGGTACTCTAAGAGTACAACGAAGTAGTGTCGCACAACCTGAATTAACGAGTTTACGTGTAGTATGAATGAAAAACCCTTTTTGTAGTGTAAATGAATCCTTCCTTAGTATGTTTGTAGTATTAGTGTACAATAAACTATACCTATTATAGTTTATCATATATGTTTGTTGTGAATGAAAATCCTTATGATGAATGACTATTTCTGTTTCATGAAAGTAAACTTCACAGGAAACACAATCAAGATGTAGCTATTATTGTTATACACGTTGCTCAACATGTTACAAAGTGTTAATAAACTTATAAATTGTTTTTACTAGTTTTAACTTTTTTGTCACTGTTATAATAAAAATCACAGAAAAATCACCGAAACTCGAAAACTGAATCCGCAAACTCTGGAAGTTCAGAAAATGTGTCAAGTTTGTTCAGAATTTTTATTATGATTTTTAGTGGTCTATAACCAGTGTGAAAATGTCCATCTTCACAGACAGGTCCGAAATCATTTCTGAAATGATAGGCAGTTTTGTAAAAATTGTCATAAATTGTAGACACATCTTATGAACGTGTGCAAGTAGTCATTAGAAAGGTATAAACCTGAGCTATTTGCATATTGAACAGTTTTGAAAAATATTAAGTTTAAGGTGGTCAAAACAGTTCGTTAATAGACCATAACTTTCTTGTTGAAAGTTGTTGGATGAGTTAGAATATGTTTTGGTGTTGTGACTTGTATTCTCCCCCTTGAGTGATTTATTGAGGTGAAAGGTTGAAGAAGGGAAGTTCCAAGTCAAGCACACTTGAAGGATGCTTGAATATTTGAAGATCCTAAGAACAAATATGTCGATATTTTTGTGAATGATCCATAATTTTCGTGAGGAAATGTAGAGTATTAAGGAGTTGGATGAAGGAACTTACCTAGAATGGAGGGAATCTCCTGAATACTTTTGCCAAGAGAAATGTGACTGAGAAAAAGAGAGAGAGAGAGAGAGAGAGAGAGAGAGAGAGAGAGAGAGAAAAGTGTGTTTTTGGTGGATGCAAATGAGACGTTGAAGGTGAGGAGTAAGATCTTTTGGGTGGATTTGGTTAAGGAAAATATGATGGAGTGTTGGTAAAAGTTGAAAAAGGACAATGATTTGACTAGGTAAGGTGTGAATAGTGACTTGGAGTGGGTGATTTCTTTAATAATAAAATAATATGAGCCTTAGACGTTATCCTATGAAAATGTGAACTAACTCTTCAAGTTTGGCATAAGATAGGAGTTTGAAGGGTTTAAGTCAAGAAAAATGCGGGTTTGAGGAAGTTTCTGGCGTTAAAACTCCTAAAAATTGCAAGAAGGTCCGGAATGGTCAAGGTTCCGAAATGGGTCTGAAGTTGCGAGGGGTTCCGGAGGTCAAGAACCATTTCCGAAGTCAAAAGGATGAGTTCCGAAGTTGGCCTTCAACTTCCGGAGTCATTCAACAACTTCCGAAGTCGCCTGACCTTCCGAGATGCGAAGCTTCTGGCGTGCGACTCTTTCCGTGGCGAGATCTTCCGGAGCTGGGAGGTTCTGAAGCAAATCCGAAGGCTCCAAAACGAGATTGTCCGGATGAAAGGGGGGTATTCCGGAGTCAATCAGAAGGTCTGAAGCAGGAGGTGTCCGTAGCGAATTTGTCCGGTTCTTAAGAAAGTGTTCCGGACCAAGAGGGTTCCGAACCCAGGGGGTCCTTTTATTAATATTTTATGCCCCCGAAGAGAGTTTTGGGATACAAAGAGATATTTGGGAGAGATTTGGGCGAGACATTGTTTGTGACCTTGGTTTGTGTTTGGCCCGTAATGCAAGGTTTGTAAACCCCATTCTGCCTTGTTATGAGTGTTTTATGCCCCCGAAGGGTGCATAACAATGCTTTATAGAGTTGTTATATCACTCACCCTGGTTAGGGTTTAGAATCTCTAAACACATGAAGCATCCGAGTGATACATTGTATTATTATGGAGAGTTATACATTAGTAAACATAGAATAAACCCTAACATACGAGCACTAGTTAGGTTTACCGATTTGACTCGATGACTTTGACTTAAACAGAAATTTACGGTTGTCACACATTCTTATAAAAAATTTGAAAAATGAATAATGAATAGGATTTTAAAAAATTATTAAAAAGATTTGAAACAATAATCTAAAGTTGAATCTAGTGAAAAATTGTTGTGTTGAGATCTAGGTTGCTAGCGTTGTGTGGGAAGATTCGATGCAAGTTTTAATGTTTGTTTGAGCCAATATATGTTGAAGTGTATTTGTGGCTTCCCTATCCTAGTGAAATCATGGAACAAAAACACGACCTTGCTTAGTTTGTGGGCCGCAATATGTTTAGCATCTTGTACCAGAAATGTATCTAGGAGAGCTTATTTAGTCATTGCACATTAGACTAATATTTCTAACCAATAAGGGTTGAATATTAAGTTCTCTTGCCTAAGCATATATTTTTCTTAGGTTTTTAGTTTTGAGTGAAAAAAGTTAGTTACGATAAAAAGAAAAAAAAGAGAGAAAAAAAAGTGAAAAAAAGAAAAAAAAAGTTGTTGAGTAAATAAGAGCTATCAAAGGATGAAGATCTTGAAGAAAGGGAAGAAATAAGACAATTTTCCAAGTAATTATTTATTAAAAAAAAATTTCTAGGCTATTTTTCTATATGTATGCTTGGGAGCTTAAACAAAAATTACATTGAGGTTAATAAAGATTTATGGGGATGGATTCGGAGGGATGCATAAAATGAGCGTTGTTCAAAAGAAGTGGGCAAGTGTTTATGAAGATTGTGAGTATTTAGGATTAGGGATGTTTTGAGGAAAATTTAGACGCAAATCCGTGCATTACGGTATTGAAGTAATGGAGAGGCTCAAAATGGATTGCCTTATGCGATGTTGGTAGCTAAAGGCTTGATATGATAATAATAAAATCAGTTTTGCTTGGGGGCAAGCAAAATGCTAGTGTGGGGTAGTTTGATAACGTCTATTTTATGCATATATTTATGTCGTCTTTCTTATTATTTTATACTATGTGTTTATGTTATTTAGAACTAAAAGATACTTAATACGCTTTGAAATGTTAAATTACAGTTAAAATGGAGCTGGAATGCAAACGGATGAGAAAGGAGCTAAAAAGACGAAAAAAGGGTGTTGCTGGACAACTTGAGCCCTTGTCAGTCTTTTGGCCATATCTCATGACTCATAACTCCGATTAATGAGATTCAAAATGTTTTGAAAACTAGACACAATATTGGACGACTTTCGTGTTTTGAGAAAATGATGATTCCCAAGAAATCATCGAGTTTAACACAAACCCGTCGTGTTGTGTAGAGGCTTCGCGATTCTTGACGCTGACTTGGGGAATACGGGATTTTAATGTAGAACTCACCGAGTTCGTGTCCAAACTTGTCGAGTTGATTCTGAAAACTATAAATAGAGCAAAAAATTAGCCCAAAAGAGATATCTTACACCCTAGATTGATTTCTGCGATTATAAACCCCCAAGAAGTCGTTTTGAGGGTCTAGAAGGCGGACGGAAGGCTGTTAAGCTGACATGAGTGAAGATCTGAAGGATTGGAGAGCGGATTCATGCCACAAATCATTTGGTTCGTTGTTCTGACTATGATTAGCTTTCCAATGTGATTTTTATGCATTTACTTTCTGATTTGGGTGTTAAAACCCTTTGCTTTTTGTTTATGATTAGATGAACCCTTGATTTTGTGGATTAATTGCTATTTGGATTGTTTTATTCGTGTTTAATTAATATTGTTAAGCTTGTTAAAAGATCCTCATGTGTTAATGAAAATTATTTTCTATTAATTACTAATTATATTGAGTTGTATGAACATCTGCTTGATTGCTTGCCTCTTATGATTTTGATGACCATCAAGATTGTAAGGCTAGTGTTGTGAACATAACCTAGGGTTAATTAGAAAATAAGTAAATTAATGCGTGAGCATGTGTGATAACCAACCACATACGATTTAATTGAACCAAGCAATTTTATTAACTATTATTACAAGTCTTGCTTGATTCGAACTAAACACTAGGAAACTTGTTAGTTTAATCAACTGATCACTGCTTGAATTGACTTGTTTGCTAAATGATTAGTAATAGTGAACAAGAACCTAATCATTTTAGAAATCGGTGAACATGAATAATTAAATCTGTGCGTATAGTTATCTATGATTTTAAGATGGAATTTGTCAAAACCAAAGTACCAAAAGATATTTGTCTTTGGCAGTTTATCGAGATCTAGTGTTTAATCGTTTGTTCGAAATTTAATTCCATAAAACCTTTCTTTATTGCTTTTGTGTATTTTGTGTAAGCTATAATTTAACATTCAAAATTAATTCACTACCGTTCCCCTTGTGTTCTACACCCTTGCTTATCAAAGCTATAATATACTCGATCGGGTTCACTGCCTGTAAGGTGTGGTTTAGATGCGATAAATTAGGAATTATAAATAAAAAACCAGTGCATTAAAAATACACATCAAGTTTTTGGCACTGTTGCCGGGGAACGGTTTTCAATTAATTTAGTTTATTTGATTATTCGTTATTTGTTTTTAATTTGTTTTTAGTTTTATTTTATTTTTATTTTATTTTCGCTGATATCATGTCACTTGTCGGGAAGGTTTTTGTTGTTATTTGCAGGAATTTGTGATCATACACATTGCTTGGTTTTACTTTTTGCATGGGTTTCGAGACTGCAAGCGATTAGGTAATTCTTGACTTGTTTAGTCTACTAATTTGGTAATTTGTCCAACTCAATCCAAGAGGCGTAGTATAGCAAGGCGTATCGTGGTGGTTAATTGGAAGACCGAACTCTTGCTACTCTTGACTAGTTGGGTCAACTCTTGTTCTACTTATTAGTTAATTGTGCAAAGAAAACAAAGGAAATAGTCTGACAGGTCCCAAAAGATTTTGTTTTCACAAACCACCTCTTGCATGCAAGGGATTTAATCAACAATTATAACTTGATTTCGACGAAGACGAGTCATCGTGATATCTTTTTTACTTATTTTGGTTTGCTATTTTTTTAGTTATTTTAGTGAGTTTTTATTTTATTTTTAGTTTGTTTAATTTACGTTTTCCATGTTGATGCTCTTTATGTTTCAGATCTTTGCAGAATTTTTTCCCTTCAGATGATTTCAGAAATTTCAAAAATTGGAGTCTAATGCTGATTTGTCACGCGAAAAAAAGCCGTGAGAGAGTTTGAAGTTGTCAATTGAGACCCACGACTTTTATTATGTGTGGGGTGCACGTCGATATTTCAAGAGATTATTATTTCGCAGAGTAGCGTTTCCATCTATACACTGATTCCTATGGTATGGATGAGCTGTTCCCACACAATGTAGTTTTATTTTGACGCGAAGTAGAAGTATCATCCCGGCTGCCACGACATGGTTGACACTTTCCTATGTCGTGGGGGAGCTTTTCATCGCAAGAGGAGGCTGCCATTTTCGATACCATGATGTGACCACTACTTCGCACGTCGTGGCCATGCTATTATTGCTATATGGATTCTTCCTCATTCGACGATACGACGTGGTAGACACTTTCCCACGTCGTGGTCACTATACATTGCAATAGTTTCAATTTTTTGCACCAGATTTTAGAAGTCAACATTTTTTATTTTATTTTCCAGCACATTCAGAAGCAGCAGTTTCAGTTTCCAGTCTTCCAACAATTTATGGAGCAACTTTTAGCAGCCCCATTCGATCTCGCCACTACTACCCCAGAGGAGTCTGTTCCAATTCTCTCTCTTTAATTTTATGTTCTTTAATTGTTTTAGCATGCAATGGGGACAATACATCAAATAAGTGTGGGGTAGGGGGTCGAATATAGGAAAATAAGCATTCGTATAAAATATTTTGAAAAATGACTAATGACTAGGACTTTAAAAAATTATTAGAAAGATTTGAAACAATAATCTAAAATTGAATCTAGTGAAAAATTGTTGTGTTGAGATCTAGGTTTCTAGAGTTGTGTGGGACGATCTGATGCGGGTTTCAATGTTTATTTGAGCCAATATATTTTATAGTGTAATTGTGGCTTCCCTATCCTACTGAAATTATGGAACAAAAACACGACCTTGCTTAGTTTGAGGGCCGCGATATGTTTAGCATCGTGTACCAGAAATTTATCCAGGAGAGCTTATGTAGTCATTGTACATTAGACTAATATCTCTAACCAATAAGGGTTGAAGATTAAGTTCCCTTGCTTAAGCATATAATTTTCTTAGGTTTTTAGTTTTGAGTGAAAAAAGTGAGTTACGAAAAAAATAAAAAAAAAGTGAAAAAAAAATAAAAAAAACAAGTTGAAAAAAAAAGTTGTTCAGTGAATAAGAGCTATCAAAGGATGAAGATCTTGAAGAAAGTGAAGAAATAAGGCAATTTTCCAAGTAATTATTTATTGTAATTTTTGTCTAGGTTATTTTTCTATATGTATGCTTGGGAGCTTAATCAAAAATTACCTTGAGGTTAAGAAAGATTTTTGGGGATGGATTCAGAGGGATGCATAAAATGAGCGTTGTTCAAAAGAAGTGGGCAAGTGTTTATGAACATTATGAGTATTTAGGATTAGGGAGGTTTTTAGGAAAATTTATACACAAGTTCATGCATTACGGTCTTAAGGTAATGGAGAGGCTCAAAATGGATTGTCTTATGCGATGTTGGTAGCTAAAGGCTTGATATAATAATAATAAAATCAGTTTTGCTTGGGGGCAAGCAAAATGCTTGTGTGGAGTAGTTTGATAACGACTATTTTATGCATATATTTATGACGTTTTCTTATTATTTTATACTATGTTTTTATGTTATTTAGAACTAAAAGATACTTAATACTCTTTGAAATGTTAAATTACAGTTAAAATGGAGCTGGAATGCAAACGGATGAGAAAGGAGCTAAAAAGACGCAAAATGGTGTTGCTGGACAGCTTGACCCATCGTTAGTGTTTTCGCTATATCGCATGACCCGTAACCCCGATTGACGAGATTCAAATTGTTCTAAAAATTAGACACAGTTTTGGACGACTTTTGTGTTTTGAGAAAATGTTGATTCCCAACGAACTCGTCGTGTTGTGTAGAAGCTTCACGATTCTTGATGCTGACTTGGAGAATACGGGATTTTAATGAAGAATTCTCCGAGTTGGTGTCCAAACTCGTCGATTTGACGCTGAAAACTATAAATAGAGCCGAAAATTAGCCCTAAACAGAGATCTTACACCATAGATTGATTCCTGCTATTATAAGCCCCCAAGAAGCCGTTTTAATGGTCTAGAAGGCGGACGGAAGGCCGTTAAGCTGATAGGAGCGAAGATCTGAAGGCTTGGAGAGCGGATTCATGCCAAAAATCATTTGGTTCGTTGTTCTGACTACGATTATCCTTCCAATGTGATTTTTATGCATTTACTTTCTGATTTGGGTGTTAAAACCCTTTCCTTTGTGTTTATGATTAGATGAACCTTTGATTTTGTGGATTAATTGCTATTTGGAATATTTTAATCGTGTTTAATTAATCTTGTTAAGCTTGTTAAAGGATCCTTATGTGTTAATGACAATTATTTTCTGTTAATTACTAAGTATATTGGGTTGTATGAACATCTGCAGATTGCTTGCCTCTTATGATTTTGATGACCATCCAGATTGTAAGCCTAGTTTTGTGAACATAACCTAAGGTTATTAGAAAATATGTAAATTAATGTTCGAGCATGTGTGATGACCAATCACATATGAGTTAATTGAACCAACCAATTTGATTAACTATTATTACAAGTCTTGCTTGATTCGAACTGAACACTAAGAAACTTGTTAGTTTAATCAACTCGTCACTACTTGAATTGACTTGTTTTCTAAAGGATTAGTAATAGTGAACATGAACCCAATCATTTTAGAAATCGGTGAACATGAATAATTAAATCTTTGTGTGCAGTTATCTTTGATTTAAAATGAAATTTGTCTAAACCAAAGTACCTAAAGAGATTTGTCTTTGGTTAGTTTATCGAGATTTATTGTTTAATCGTTTGTTCGAAATTTAATTCCATAAAACCTTTCTTTATTGCTTTTGGGTGTTTTGTGTAACCTATTATCAAACATTCTAAATTAATTCACTACCGTTCCCCTTGTGTTCGACACCATTGCTTATCAAAGCTATACTATACTCGATCGGGTTCACTGCTTGTAAGGTGTGGTTTAGATAGGATAAACTAGGAATTATAAATAAAAAACTAGTGCATTAAAAATACACATCAATAGAAGGTATCCAAAACTTAAAAAGGAAAATTGGGGAGTACCTTGGAGGGAAATCGACTAAAAAGGCAAGGGTTCAATAGCCTATAAGACGGATGTCATACATAATCATCAAGATCACACCATTAAATTGTGAAATAATCCATCGGTTTATTACAATAATTACACCAATTAGGACCATATAATCTATCATAACTAGTATAAGACGTATAGTCCGCCATCTAATATATGAATAACATAATACAAGAGGTTTTCGTCACCATTTAACAAATAGCTTTTTCTTGATTCCAAGATGTGCATATTTGTAAAAAAACACCCACATTAGAAAAGGAAATGCTATAATAAAAAATATATAGGAATCAACATAAGTAAAGTAATATAATTAGCATACCCAAAATAAGTATCAAGGTTTTTTGTGGCCAAGTAAAAAGGGTTGTCTATAAAGAACGCTTTAGTTGATTCAAGGAGCACTATTTTTTGATCTTTTTTCATACCTTACCCTGTTTTTCATATTCTAGAAAAAATTAGCTCCACCGTGCTTTGAAATTTTAAGCTTATATGATTTGCAATTTCCTATGAGTTGCTTCAAAAACAGACAATATTGAAGATCTTTTTTTACTTTGCATATTCATTTTCATCATCTTCTTCATGTTTGTCTCCATTTTCCCATCTACATCTTCATCTTCAATAATATCATCCATTGGGGGGTTTTGTCTGTTCAATATTTCGTTCAATAAATTAAGAAGCCATGAACTGTTAGAATCCATTTCATCCCTAAATTTGCATTTTACATTGTTTGTTTTTATTAGAATTAAATTTAAAACTTCTGATATAAAACATTTTTCTAGTTGATCCCCTACTGTGATTTTCAATATGACAGTCCTCCATACTTAGATAAACAAACAAGAATCCAGTTCACAGCTGCATCAAATACACAAGACATATTTCTTGAGCAAAATAACTCAAATAGGACTTATAATATAGAAAAAATATATATGAAAAAATGAAGTAAATCAACAAGAGAAATATAAATTTGAGATTGTTGATTTATGAAGTTTATCATGTATCTGTATAGATGTTTAATGTTAGTGCCTTTCAAAGACTGATGAAATTTAAAATTTTAAACAAGTTTGGATATATCTAGCTGTTAACCTTGGAAGAGAATCTAGAGTTAAATAAAATTTGATTTTCAAAATTAAACATAGGGTTTTGAAATCTATAAGAGCAACTACAAAACGTGAAGTATAAATGAATGTATCAAGAAATGAGTAATGATTTCAAACTAATATCTCCTTCTAGGAATATCAGGTATCAACACACATAAGCAAACAAAAATTTGGCATAGTGATGAAAAAAAATCATAGAAGTAGTAGCAAAAACCTAAACCCAAAACCCCAAAACAACATAACATACTAATTGAGGAGAAGTAACAATAAAATCAGAACAATTGCATGGTGGTCGATGGTGCAGCAGTACAATTGTCAGAGGAGGAGGCTAGGTATACAGGCGGGTGAAATTAGCCAGAAGAATACCTTCGTTTGGGATGTCTCTTGAAGAAATGGAGAGATATCATTTCACATGGGAACGAGATAGAAAAACCGGTGGTGGTAGAAATATGATGGGAAGCAAAAGCATTAAGTGGAACAAAGATCATTTTAAGCCCACATTTATCTTTGTTAACAAAAGTGGCAAATTACATTTCTAACCTTAATTATGAGAACTAATTCCATTTTATCCCTTGATATGAGAATTGTCGCAAATTGGACCAAAATGGCATTTTTGTAATTCTTGGGGCATCACCACGTACCAAGGGTGTAATCCCAGGTACACTGGCCGTACATGCCGAGATCCCAAACCCTATTATTTAGGGTTTGTACCCTATTTAAGCATCCTTAAGTCCCAATTCCCCTTCCTGTTATCAGCCTCCAACCCTCTTTTTGTCCATAACAAACCCTAATCACTTGTGTGTTTATTTTGAGCTTGAAAGTGTGTGTTGGTGTCCTTGAAGCAAAGACAAGATTGAATACCACCTTGGAAAATTAAGGCCACTTAGATCCAGAAACACCTCACCTCCAAGGTTCATTTTGAGGTATAAAGCTCTGAATTTGTTGATTATATCTCTAGATCTTGTCAGTTTTGGAAGTTTACGCTTATTAGCCCATAGTCTTGGTCCATTTGGGTATGAGCTACCCTAGACCAAATGAGTTGTCCTTTTGGACATGTTAGAGTGTTTTAAGTAATAAAATGTGGTCTTGGGTCCTCCTTTCCTTCCATGCAAGTGTTGAAATGTCTTAATGGGATAAGAAGCTAGGGTATTAGCTTTTAGGCACTTTCTAGCCATGTAATACCATAAGGTTGGAGACTTTATGGTTAAGGACGTTAGTTGAAGACTAGATCTAGAATATGGGAAAAAGAGCTTAAGGATTAAGTCCTTAATAAGAAGGAAAAGTGGTCAGGCGTGTACGTTGGGCATACTAAAGGGTACGATGTGCGTCCGCACGCAACATTCTGTAATGGGTCAAAGCGTGAGTACACCCCGCGTACTCAGTTGAGTTGACTCGGTTGATTTTTTTGACTTTTTGACTTTGACCAGGTTTTAACCAAGTTTGACCTAAGGGTGTTTTGGGTATTTAGATTAAAAGTTAAGTTTGGTCATGTTCCAATGAATAGGTGACCGGTTGAGTTGCTATTCGGAGTTGTGTTCCCTTTAGCGATCTTTTCAAACTGAGAGTTGAGTTTTCCTTACTGTACCTATGGGTCGAAGGCACCAAGGCCGGCCCACTGGATTTGATATCCTGGTATATTGATTGATGTTATGTAGAGTATGTGGTAGAACTATATGATTACCTAATGATTACTGATACGTGTTAGACTGGTAAATCTATATGGTTACCTGTATTGTTGAATATGTGTTAGAGTGGTAGATCTGTAGGACTACATGTTTTTACTAGCTATTGATTGTTATGGTATAGGTTGAAGTGTTACGGTCGGTTGGGTTAAGACGGTCAAGTTATGTGTTGAAGGCCAAGATACCCAGGGCGGTCCGGATAGCCTGAAGGCCTCAAAGGCGGTCCTATCAGGCCGAACGCTCGAAGAGCGGTCCAGATAGACTGTAGGCCAAGATACCCAGGGCGGTCCGGATAGCCTGAAGGCCTCAATCCGCCAACTCCTCATACCGCTAGAACAAAGGTCATTTTAAGCCCACAATTATCTTTGTTAGCAAAAGTGGTATTCCAATCTAATCGTCGTGGAAGTGACACCATCACCGATGAGAAGTATATTATGTCACTTAGGGACTCTAATGTGTTTGTTTTAAATGACTATTAACCTGTTTGCTTGGGTGTGGAACCCTCTTACGTTTTGGGAGTGGAACCTGTGACAACCCGACATTTCTATTTTTGTACAACATTTCAACTCCATCAAAAGTCAGACTTGTTTCTGCTATATTTTAGCATTGTTTAGGGTCTGTTTGAGCGTTCTAAGCCTAGTACATCCAAGGAATGAGTGTTAGGAAGTATCTGCTGAAGCTCAAAACCACCAATCAAACCATAAACTCCTTCATGAGGAGTTTACGGCCACATCACATGAGTTTACGGACGTAAACTCAAGGTGGTCGTAAACTCTTGGCCTTAAAGATGAAATTCCTTCACCTTTTCTCATTATTCACCATTTCAAGTCAAGAAACCCGAATTCTCCCTCAAGTATCATAAGGATCTTCATTTTGTTCTTAAAAAATGTAAGTGTTTCATCCTTTGATTTGTTGATACATCTCCTTAACTTGTATCACCCTTTGATTTCATCCATAAAATCATTCATTTTGGTTAGATCTTCAAGAACACCAAGAACACACACTAGTTCTTTAGGCCGAAATCAACCCTTTTTGCTTCCATATCGTAAGTATCCTTTCCCTATACTTGTTATCTAGTAGAAGCTCCTGATTTACATCCTTGAAATTGACCGTTTCCCAAAATCAATGAGAGTTTACGGCCAGGAGCATCTCCCTTGGTCGTATACCCTTGTTAAGGCTACTAGTTTGGCCATAAACTCTTCTTAAGGCTAGGAATGGGTCTAGAACACTTCCTTGTTGCCTGATAAAACCTTAATGATGAATCATGGAATCAAGTATTAATCAAAATCAGAGTAAAACGAATGCAGATTGAACAAACGATGTAAATAAGATCTGGTTTCTGCTCATTTATGCTTTCAACATTTACAGAGAAAAATAGACAGGTTCTGTAAAGTACTCTTATCTAACTCTAGTAAAGTTCCATATTTATAGGAACAGTGAAAGCATACAAAAAATACTAAGGCATTGACACTTAAGCTTCGTACGAAATACACCTTAGTAAATAAACTTAACAAACATTCGAAGGGTACAAAAGACTTCGACATATTACAACTAAATTCGACCCTTACAATCTCCCCCTTTGTAATAATGTCAACCTTCGTCAGTTCAAAAGTATCTGTATAGCATACAGCATTACCCTTCGAATCTCAGTGTACCACGAGATAATCTTCTCCAGCTCCTTCTTATCTCCTTCGTTATTCTTCTTGCAGCTATTCATACGAACAATGAAATTCGTATATTGGGATGTTGTGTATCTTTCCACTTCGGAAGCTTGGAATAAGAATCTTTTAGCCTTCCCATTTTTATCCTTCCCAGCAAAGACCAAGCCAAACGGCTTCAAACAAATTTCCCCGTCTGCATACTTCTTCAACTCAGGTTGAGTTAAAGGAAGTTCCATTGGCACTTTCACTTTCAATCCCTTTGCAGTAGCTAACTCAACATCGGTAAGAGCTAAACACTCATAGTATTTGTCAATGAAAATCTTGATGTGAGCAAGCCCAAGTCGAAAAACTTCAGGATCAGTTTCTCGAAGATATGAAGCATCTATCTCCTTTAACAACAATGCAACTTGTATCAGATCATACAAGTTCATCAAAGGAAAATCTGCCACTGAGAAATCACAAACTTGACCATTTTCCCTCGAAAGAAAGAAGCGAAGATTATGCATCATATTTTCGAATAACACATCCCTCTTTATACTTATCACCTTCTGTTGAATCATAAAAGTGACCCTCTTGAACTAGAGCTACCGCAGCTCTCAAGGATCCGCAGTCAACCTTCATCAGCAACCTCATCCGAAGTCATCATCAACCGCAGCTTTACTTACTAGTTTACTTAGTTTAACTTTTTCTACTTTTGTTGTAGTACTCTCTATTGTCCAGTATGCCTTGCATGGCTACTCTTAGAGATTTGATCCAATGTAATTCTTGAGTCTCTATATATAGAGCTCAATCTTTCTTATTCAATACAACTTCTCTGCTATCAATTACATCTCTCACTTCTATCTGATTACGCATCTTAAATCTCTCCTTACTCTCAAAGTTCACTTGGACATAACTGAATATTATTTTTCTTCGGAGCAAGTCATTCGTGACTTAATCATTAAGTTTGATCTCACTTACTAACTTGGTCTGAATGCATTCCATGTTATGAATCAACTTATGTGTATACTTGATATAACACCTGCTGTCATTTATATTTCCTTACATTTCCGCAACTAACTCTCTAATTATTTAACTCGTTAACTTATTATTATTGTTGAGCTTTTAGATCCTTTGAGATAAACTATTCTGCAACTATACTTGTTCCAACATTTGATCAAGTGTCTCTCAAGTTTTTCTCTCAACAATTGGTATCAGAGCCATAGTGGTTGCTTTCTGAAAAACAAAACTCTGATTTTCAAAAGGCCTTCTATACCACTGAAGCTCATTTCTTAAAAAAAAAACTTTCAAAACAAACAAGGAAAAATGGCATAAGCATTATCTCTGAATGTTTCCAACAGTGTTGGTTGTTCAAATCGAGCCCCAATATTAGTGGCAAATGAATATCATCACAGGTCTCAGAGAATGGAAAGATACTTAAGGGGACTTGGTAGAGATGTATGGCGGTCCGTAGAAGAAGGACCACATGTCCCTGTTCTTACACCAGTTCAAACTGATGGCGCCACAGCCAGACTATGAGGAGGACAACCAGTCATGAACCGTCCCACCAAAGATGATCTCGATAAAATGGAAAATGATGTTGTTGCTTTTTATGAAATCTCTTGTGGAGTTGCTCTTGACAACTTCGACATTATCATAAACTGCAAATCAGCAAAAGAGATCTGGGAAGTTCTCAAGAATTTGTACGAAGGCTCAGAACAAGCTCAAGATAAGAAGCTCACAACTGGACTCAATGAGTTCAACAATTTCAAAGCTCATACTGGAGAAAGTTTAGAAGACTCCTTTAAAAGGTTCAACCTGATAGTCACCAAGTTATCGAATCCTGGCACCATCCGCAGTAACCATGAAACAAACCTTCAGTTTCTCAATGGTGTCACACCCCCAAACCGAAACGGCGGAAACGTTCGGGGGCGGAGGACGTCATATTTAGGATCACAACCAATGAATAATAGGAAACATAGCAACGCAACCAATACAGTGGATACATATATAAGTAAAATGTTTACATCAATTTGAAATCTTCTTTTAGGTACATCAAAGATATGTAAAGTAATAATATAAGACTCTTATTGCTCCAGCTTCTCAAATTCCAGCAGGTACCTGTCTATTGATTTCCTGAGAATACAAGCAGTTTTGAAAGAATATCAGCATAAAGCTGGTTAGTTCATAAGCATTTAGTTTTTGTGGAAAATGTTTCTTTGATCCTTTTTGAAAAGTGTTCCTCAAGAAAATCCTATATTTTCTTATGAAAATCAGTGTTGGAAGAGTATCTATTAGTAGAAGATAAATCATCCGTTTTAGAAATCCCAGTGTTATCCTGGGAAAATCCCATATTTTCCCTAAAAACAAGTTATCCATCCTAGAGGTAGAAATGTAAGTTTAGAAATCCCTGATTACTATCAGTGTATACATGAAGGTAGTTTTATTACTAAAAATAAAAAAATGAAAGGTAGAGTCCGTAAACAAAAGTTAGTTTATAATTATTTGCGAGTCGTATAACCATACTTGATATGACATAGAGACCTTTGTAACGTTCTTCAGGCGTTTAAGCTAAATGACATTTGTTCACCCCAGGCGTGCCCGCCTAACTGTAGCTAGCAGTTCAGGTGTGGAATTGTCAGTCCCAAATAGATCTATTCACAAATCTCACGCTCTCCCTCCATGAGACTCTGGTTATACTAAAAGGATTTATCACTGTACACCTAAGAGTACAGTATTGAAGTAGAGCCTCACAATTCTGTATAATCTTGTTTACAAGCTAGAAACAGTATAAAACAGTAATTATTCTTGAATAAATGTACTTTATACTTCTGAGAAAACATATAACATAAACTAAATCGGCCATAGTTTATATATTCATCCATGAAATCTGATTTGGTAGAAACTGCCTAGAGGGTTATCCCAAACTATACCCATTATAGTTTACTAGTGTTGTTATGGAAAATGTTTTGTGAAACCTTTCTGAAAGCTATGAAGTGAGATTTCCAAAATAACAATTTCCCTTATGCTCAACATATTACAAAAGTGATAAAATATCCGAGTAAGTTATTAAACATGGAAATCATTGAGTTGTATTAATAAGTTTAAAACTTAATAAAATACTTTGAGTTTGGCTTGTATCCCCCCGCCCCCCTGAAAACATTAGAAACACGGAAAATGTAGGGGTATGAACTCACCTGAATTGAGTGGTTCTGACGTGTGGTTGGAAGAGGAGTGCAGAGTGTCAGGTGTAACCTTGAGCACACAACGATCCTAATAGACACATATAGACATGTATATGTATGAATTTAGTGTATAGACGACTAAATAAGAAGGGTAACACCCTTATTGGCTAGGAAACTCTAAGATTTATGGGATACAATCACATATGATTGCATAACTAGGGTATATGGCCACCCTATAGAGTTTACGGTCAAAGAGGTATGACCATTGGAGTTCACGGTCCAAGTGTTCACGGTCTTAGGTGTTCACGGTTTTAGTTTTTACGGTCCAATGACCTTATGGTCATGGAGTTCACGGTCTAATGACCTTACAGTCATAAGGTTTACGGTCCATGGGTTTACGGTTCCATGGGTTCACGGTCCATGGGTTTACGGTCATTGAAGGGTGTGCGGTCTAAGGAGATACAACCGTAAAGTCATCAATTTTGCACAAATGATGGTTTTTAAGGGCTTCATTCAAAGGCATCGGATTCTAGGGACCATGCTTAGCCTTAGGAAGGGTAAAGGCTATAAGAACACCCTTTATAAGGGTTTACGGTCTATGAGGATTCATAGGACCGTAAACTCTTTTGTTCAAGAAAAGAGTGATGATCTTAAGTCCAAAATGAAGGATTTTAACTAGATTTATGAAGGGGAAGATGATACTTACGATTTTTGAAGGCAAAGAAGGTGTTTTCGGTCCAAAACACAACCGTGTTCTTAAAGATCTTGGAGGAACCCGATGAAGGTAGAGAGAGTAGAGAGAGAAAGCCTTTGAAGTGTTTAAAGTGAAAAGAATGGCTGAAATGATCAACCACTATATATATAGGGAGGAGTTTACGGTTACTTTGACCGTAAACTCAAGGTCTCGACCGTTAACTCCTTTTTGAGGAGGTTTGCGGTTGCTAGGTAGTTTAGAACTTAAACTGACACTTCCAAATACTAATTCCTTTGATTCATAGATTTATGATACTCAAAACAGGTTCCAAACAGTGATAACTGGGAGCAAAATGAGTCTAACACTGGTAAATTTGATTGTTTACACAAGTTAGAAATTTCGGGTTGTCACATCATCCCCCCGTTAGAGGGAATTTCGTCCCGAAATTCGAACATAGAATACAAGTCATGAATTAGGAAAGAGATACGAATACTTCTGTTTCATCTGATCTTCGCGCTCCCAAGTGAATTCAAGTCCCCGCTTGGCATTCCAGCGAACCTTCACTATCGGGATGCGACTTTGTTTCGTTCGTTTGATTTCTCTATCCATGATTTCAACCGGTTCTTCCACAAAGTTTAGGTTCTCGTTGATCTCAATCTCATCGAGAGGGACCACAAGGATTTCGTCGGATAAGCATTTCTTAAGATTCGAAACGTGGAAGACATGATGAATGTTGTTAAGTACTCGGGGTAGACGAAGTTTGTAGGCTACGGGACCGATCCTAGCGAGGATCTCGAAGGGTCCTATGTATCTTCGATTTAGCTTTCCACGCTTTGCAAAGCGTATCATCCCCTTCCAGGGAGATACCTTGAGTAGGACACGGTCTCCAACCTGGAACTCCAAGGGTTTTCGTCGTTTATCGGCGTAGCTCTTTTGTCTATCTCGTGAGGCCTTCAGTCGTTCTCGGATTTGTACGATCTTTTCAGTCGTCTCTCGGATGATCTCAGGACCAGTGAGAGTGCTGTCAGGGACTTGACCCTTGGCTAGCTGCGTGTCACCCACTTCAGCCCAACACAGAGGGGATCTGCACTTACGGCCATAGAGGGCTTCAAATGGCGCAACCTTGATGTTGGTATGGTAGCTATTGTTGTAGGAAAATTCAACCAAAGGAAGATGAGTGTCCCATGACGTGCCGAAGTCGATGTCGTAGGCTCTCAACATATCTTCTAATGTTTGAATGGTTCTCTCACTCTGTCCATCTGTCTGTGGATGATAAGCTATGCTCATATCCAGTTGAGTTCCGGGAGCCTTCTGTAGTGATTGCCAAAATCTTGAGGTAAACCTGCTATCTCGATTGGAGATAATGGATACAGGTACCCCATGGAGGCGAACTATTTCTCGAATGTAGATCTGCGTGAGTCTCTCCATCTTGAAATTTTCTTTGATTGGCAGGAGGTGGGCGGATTTAGTCAACCGATCGACAATCACCCAGATGGCGTCGTGCCCACTCGGAGATCTGGGTAACTTGGTGATAAAATCCATGGTGATCATTTCCCACTTCCACTCAGGTATTTCCGGCTGCTGAAGCAAACCTGAGGGCCTTTGATATTCTACTTTTACCTTGGCACAAATCAGGCACTTGCCCACGAAGGTAGCAATTTCTGCTTTCATGTTCGGCCACCAATAGAGTTGTTTGAGATCCAGATACATTTTACCTGAACCTGGGTGAACGAAGTATCTCGTCTTGTGAGCTTCGTTCATGACAACTTCTCTGTAACCACCATACTTCGGGGTCCATATACGGTCCATGAAATAGTAAACTCCGTCTCCCTTGACCTCTAACTTCTTTTCCATTACTCTCAAGGCTTCATCCGACGTGTTCTCTGGTTTTAAGGCTTCCAGCTGGGCCTCTCGGATTTGTGTGGGTAATCGGGAATGGATGGTCATAGTCAATGCCTTCACTCTACGACCTGAATACTCCTTGCGGCTGAGGGCATCTGCTACCACATTGGCCTTGCCGGGATGGTAGCGAATTTCGCTCTCGTAGTCACTGAGTAGCTCTACTCATCGCCGCTGTCTCATGTTTAACTCCTTCTGATCAAAGATATGTTGCAAGCTCTTATGGTCGGTGAAAATGGTGCACTTGGTTCCGTAGAGGTAGTGTCTCCAGATCTTTAACGCGAAGACCACTGCTCCCAATTCTAGATCGTGAGTTGTGTAATTGACTTCGTGTGTTTTCAACTGCCTCGAAGCATAGGCGATAACCTTTCCTCGTTGCATGAGCACACAACCTAGGCCCTGATTGGATGCGTCACAGTAGACAACGAAGTCTTCTGTCCCTTCGGGCAGGGACAAGATAGGTGCGCTGCATAGGGCCTGCTTCAATGTTTCAAACGCAGTGTCTTGCTTTTCACTCCAATAAAAGGGTACGCCTTTCTGAGTCAGAGTGGTTAAGGGTTTGGCAATTCTGGAAAAATTCTGGATAAATCTGCGATAATAGCCAGCGAGACCCAAAAATTCACGGATTTCTGTGGGCGTCTTTGGTGCTGATCAGTTCTCGATCGCTTTGATTTTGGAAGGGTCAACATGTATGCCTTCCTCGCTAACCACGTGACCGAGGAAAGTTACCTTCCTGATCCAGAACTCACACTTTGAGAATTTTGCATATAGCTTCTCCGCCCTCAGTGTTTCGAGTACCTGCCACAAGTGTTGTTTATGATCATCTTCGCTCCGCGAATAAACAAGTATGTCGTCAACGAACACGATCACGAACTTGTCTAGGAAAGGGCGGCACACCCGATTAATCAGGTCCATGAATACTGCCGGTGCGTTGGTTAGACCAAAGGGCATTACTACAAACTCGTAGTGTCCATAGCGAGTTCGGAATGCTGTCTTGGGCACATCATTCTCGTGAACCCGCAACTGATGATACCCTGATCTTAGGTCTATCTTCGAAAAGTAACTGGCTCCCTGAAGTTGATCGAAAAGGTCGTCGATTCTGGGTAGGGGATAACGGTTCTTGATGGTAAGCTTGTTCATCTCTCGGCAGTCGATGCACATCCGAAAGGATCCATCTTTCTTCTTTACGAATAAAATCGGGGCTCCCTAGGGTGAGGAACTCGGTCTTATGAATCCTTTGCTGATAAGTTCATTAAGTTGGCTGGATAATTCTTGCATTTCTGCAGGCGCTAAACGATAGGGAGATTTAGCTACAGGAGTAGCTCCAGGGATTAGATCGATACGGAACTCGACTTGACGCTCGGGTGGAATTCCTGGGAGATCTTCGGGGAAAACATCAGGAAAGTTACAGACTTCGGGGATGCTCTCAAGGTCTTTAACTTTTTGCATCTCGTCGATAACTTGAGCTAGGAATGCATGGCACTCCTTCCGCAGATACTTATGGGCCTTGATGCATGAAATGATACGAAGGCTCGAACTGAGTTTATCACCGAAAATAGTGAGGGCTTCGCCAGAGGGAAAATTGAGATGGATAGCCTTCTCGTAGAAAAGGATATCAACACGATTGGGGCTTAACCAATCCATGCCGATAATGACATCGAAACTCTTAATGGATACAGGCATAAGGTTGATGGAAAAGGAATGACCGTCTAGAGTAAGAGTACAGCCTATGAATATATCGTTAGTGTTCTCCTTCTTTCCGTTAGCCATCTCGACGGTAAATGTTTCGGTTAGAGGTTGGGATTTACACTTGATTAGATGTTTGAATTCATGACTAACAAAACTTCTCTCCGCACCAGAATCGAAAAGAATGCATGCATAAGAGTTTTCAAGGAGGAACGTACCCGTAACAATGGTAGGATCAGCGACTGCTTCCTCTTGGCCCATCGCCAGCACTCTTCTTGTATTGCCACCCGTTGTCGCTTTGGGGCGGTTTCTTTTGAAGTGCCCAACCTTTCCATAACCATAGCAGGCTTGACCTGCACCCGCCCCAGGAGCCTGGTTGGTTGGTTGAACAGGTGTCTTGCAGTATCGAGTCGTGTGTCCTTTCTTTCCACAGTTGTTGCATTTTAATTCACGGCAGGGTCCGTGATGATGAAAGTTACACTTGTTGCACAGAGGTAGGTTTCCAGCATAGCCACCGGTAGAAGCTTGGGTGGTTGGAACATGTCACACCCCGCTAAAGCGGAAACACAGGGCGTGGCAGTACAAAGGGTTTCATCGCAAAAGTTAAAAGACAACACCAACCATAGTATTAAAAATCATTACAAATTCACAATGGGTTTGAACAACTTTTAAAAGAAATTACAATGTAAATTGAAATACAACACATGCGAATGCTCCTAAAGGTGAAGTGTCCCTAAGTGCCACTTACTCGATGATTCCTGAAAAAGCATGTAAAACGAGCGTCAACTATAAAAATAGTTGGTGAGTACTCACAGATAAACAAATAATACTGGTTCCATGAATTGAAATCAAAGTTTTGATAAAAGTTTCCAATAATAAAAGTATATTGTTAAGATGAGTAAATAAGTTTGTAAAAACAAAGTTCTTTGTCATCACGAGAGATAAGGTATGTTGCCCAAATAAGATGCAACATTCATATTCTCATGGAAGATAAAGTTCGTTACTCAAACGAGTAAACAAGTTTCATTGCTAAAATGAGCAATCAATTTCGTTGCTACAAGGAGCAAACAATTTAATTGCTAAAACATGTATATAAGTTTTCAGTAATAACAGTTCGTTGTTGTAATGAGAAACAAAGTTCATTGCTATAATTAATAAACAAGTTTATTGCTATAACAAGTAACGAGTTTGTATGTGTATGAGCAAACAATGAGTCTCAACCAAACCTATGACTGAAGCCCTATCAAGATCTATGCTTATCGTTCCATAGATGAATATGGTATCATGCACTCCAGCAATAGGGCGAGTGAGGAGTTGTCAATTCCTAACAGCGCTATCCATAATGACCATTGGCTCAAAGAGTTAATGGTTAGAGATAAGGGAAGGGCCTTAATACGATAAGTTCTCATGTTCCGTGTTGCATAGACATACATAGAGAGACATAGCAATACAATAGCAATCATGTTTGATATAAATCGATTTAAATACAACATGCAAATAATAGTTTTTCGGGACATGCTTTTCCACCCCAAAACATAAAAAAAAATGAAAATAGGGAGTGCGTGAATACTCACAATACATTTAGATGATGCAAATGGTGCCTTGAACTACGTTCCACGTGTACCACTACCGATTCCTACAATAATGGTATTCGCTAGTGAGTCTCTAATCGAAATCTAACACTAGTATACTTACTACTACAATAGAATTATGCCAATAATGTGTCAAAATTTAATATTGATAAGTTACAAACATTTTTCTGTGGAAATTAAGTTTCAAAGAATCAATTGTTATATAACAATTTAAGTGGAAAATTTCCATTATTAAAATGTTAATATTTAACATTTTAGAGGTGTTCCAATGATTAAATATTCAAAACTAAATCAATTTAGTTCTAAAAGTTCCCAAACTTTGCATTTCAGTTTTAATTGAAGTCAAAGACCTCAAGATAAATTTTCTTGAATTTTTGATTTGTTTAACTATTTTTCACCATTTTAGTTTCTTGAATAACTATAAAATCATGAAAAATACTAAACAATTAATAAAAATTACCAAACTTCAGATTTTGGTTCTAAATATGTTAAAATACTTCTAGATAAATTTTCATGGATTATGGATATAACCATTTTTCATATATTTAATTCTCTAAATATATAAAAATTCATGAAAAATAGAAATTGGTTAAGAAAATGCCCCAAACTTTTTATAGTAATGTCATTACACATACTTAACCTGGGAAAAATATAAAAATAGATTTCCAGACAATTTAACCCAATTTTATGATTTCTGAGCATTTATTCTAATAAAAATTGAAATAAATAAAAAATAGTTTCCAAAACTGCCCAAAATTTTTGTAACGCTGTTATTAGTCATTATTAAGCTAGGAAAAATATAAAAAATGAATTTCTAAACTGTTTATCCCAATTTTATGATTTTTGTGTATGTATTCTAATAAAAATTGGGTTTAAGTGTATTTAATCTTGGGAAAATAGAAGAAAAATAGTATACAGAAGAGAAAAATCATCAAAATTTTTATGTAGCATCCTAATGTACTACAAGGTGTTCTGGTAAATTTTCATAATGTTTGGATGAGTAAAACTATTTTTCCTATTTTTAGTCCATTATAAATACAAAAATCGGAGAAAAATAGGAATACCTTATGAAAAATTCTGAAAATATTTTTCTAAGTGTTCCACAGAGAGTATAAGCTGCGAAAATTATTATATACCATTTTTATATTCCCTAATGTGGTTTTATGATTTATTAGAGCTAAACAAAAAGAAAATTCAAAACCATATTAAACAGTAACAAAAATGGATGAAACTTAATGGGATATGTTTATTACCTTAAAGGATCATCCAAGAATTTTTCCATAATTTATTTACTAGCTTAAGTATTTTATATGATTTAACACTTTATTTTCTTATTATTTTCATATAAAAATAAAGAAAATATATATTGAGCTGAAAATTTCCAGAATGCATCTTCATACAATTTGATAACAATGACAATTTGTGTTCTTATTTTTGATGTTGAACACCATGCCTAAAGGCTCAATAAATTATAGAGAAAACTTGGTTCTTGTGATTTATGTAAAGATTATTGATCTTACTTTGACAATTTTTGCAACATGTTACAAAGACTTTTGAATCAAGATCTTTTTGTACCTATTAATACATGATATTAAGAGTTCAAAATAATTTTTGAATGATTTTTAGTGATGAATAAGTCCTTTGAACATGCAACACAAAACAAATGTTCATAAGGAAAGTGCTGTTTGAGCAACAGTTTTGTAAAAATTGGTAAAAATCGAAATTTTGGAATTTTTCAGTGAGGTCAGATGGGTTTGAAAGCTAACTCAAAATATTATATTTCAGAAAAAGAATCACGAATTTTGGCTAAGAAATGAGTGAGATATGACAGTTTAAATTTAGGTAAAGAAATCTGGCTGATTGCATGCATGATGATTGGTTAGAAAAGTGGGTTTTCATCATTTCCTTGACTAAATCTTTTCAAGTATTTTAAATATATCATGATAAACTCATATTTTAGTCATGTTTCCAGAGATCAAAAGATTAAAACTTATCAAAATGTATACATGCATTTATGAACAAAATTTTGTTTCTCAAAAACTCTTAACTTGAGTTTGATGTTTTAATCCTTAAAAATCGATTTTTGCACTAAGATCATGAACATGCAACATTGTTTATCATACATGCATGGTGTTAAAACACATCCTTCATGTTGTAAAAACCATTTTAACAAAAAGAAAACAAGTTTGAAGAAGATGAAGAAGGAGAAAGTGTAAGAAAAAGAGCAAAACTTGAAGGAAAAGTGAAGTAGAAATTGATTTTACCTTCAAGAATACCACAAGATGATGAAGATTTCGAGTTTGAGGAGTGTTCTTGGGTTTGTTTTCTGGAAAATTCTTGGTTCTTAGAGGGTGGAAGAGAGAATGGAGTGGTGTTTGGAGAGAAAAAGTAGAGAGAAGGTAGAGAGAGTTTTCTAGAGAGAGAAGGAAGAGAGATGTGTGTGTGTTGGAGAATGAGAGTGTGAGAGAGATATGGGGAGAGAGGGATCCGATTTTAGGGGAGGAGAGGCTCTCTCTCTCTTGTTTCTTTTATAAAAATTCAAATCTTTTATAAAAATATCCAACTTTTTATAAAATGTGCACCTAAAATCAAGTTTTTATTCATAAAACCTTAATTTTTTATTTATAAATTAAGGGTAAATGTTAATGAGTTAAATTTTATTTTCCATGAATGCATTTTTATAATTTTAATTATTATAAGATCATATTATGAGGTTCATAACTATTTTTATAGAACTTTTAAGGTTAAATTTCATAAATTTAGGTTTTTAGGGCATTTAGGGTTTTTGAGAGTTTGTAAATCTTTGGATATCAAAATCAATTGAATATTTGAGACTTCAAATTATCTTATGGTATTATAACTCTTTTATAGTTATAAATAATGTTTGTAGTTTATTTTTATCGGTTTATTGGCATTCTATGTAGTGATTCCGAGATTCAAGCGAAATTGAGGAATCAAGTATGCTAGTCCTAGTCTTCAACTTTAACTTAAGTTTCTATGAGACTTTGACCTAATTTCTACCACTAGGTCAAGTGCATGATGTGTGAATATGATTCATGAAATGGTGTTCGAGTCAAAGAATGACCCGAATATGGATAGTCTCTACAGTTAAGTAGTTATAGAATTCACATATCATTGTGAAATCTATGCACACTATCCATTGATTCTAATTGTTTCCAAGTTTCTAGTAGGTTATAACTTAGCTTCTAGTTACTAAGTCTAGTATGTGTAGTGCCTATATGTGCAACTAAGTTTAGTCAAATCTAAAACCGACTCGAATTTTGACGACTGTCACAGTCTCCCCCGGTTGAAAGAATTTCGTCCCGAAATTAAATTCGTGACGTATTCTATTAGAACTCAGCCGAATACAATTGTATCGTTCGGGAGGTGGTGACTTGAAGTGTTCTTTGATTATTTTGGGTTTATTTCCTCAAAGGAAGAGCCCAATTCTTTAGCTATAGTCAAGTTAGTGTTTCCTTAATTCGAGTTCTTTCGTCTAGATTGCAAGAAATTAGGATTAGGGAAATCATGATCCGACCATGGCGACCTAGTTGAAAAGATTATCTAGTTAGATATTATCTGAATTAAGAGAGCGGTATAAGTTTCGATGATGCACCAACTGCACTGAGCGTTAAATCCGCATTGATCTTTAAGTTGCATTCTAAATTTGCACTAAGTGTAACTTCGCCGCTTAATAAAGAAGAGATTAGGAACAATTTGTTCACTTCCGGGTTGACTACTACATCTGGAAAAGATATATTTTGAAATAAGAAGGGGTAGCACGAATGAAAATAAATGATCAAGGGTAAGTTCCTAAAGATACGTACTAAGGGTAGGCAACGAAGTTTTGGTACCTCTCTAATGTAAAGGCTTTTTAAGTGTCGTCTACAAAATAAGTTACGAAATGATTGAGGATCTCCGATGCTATAATTACTACTACGGTTACTCTTACAATAATGGAACTATACTCGAAGAATATATATAATTAGAGAGTCATTGTTTCTAATGAAGGCGGTGAAAGTTTATGATATTTTAAATCACATTGTGTAGATAGCATTTTAAGTGTTTAGAAGTGATAGAAATCTCACTGTTATCAAAATGTGTGTTTAAAAATGATAATTAATCTCACTATTATCAAAATATGTAATAATTCCGAGATAATGAAAATACATGTGTGGCGATCAAACGAAGTAGTAAAATAATATAAAGATTAATTAAAGTTAAATGTTTAAGTCGTCATTAAGGGATTTTTTTTTTTTAGAAATATTGACATTACGCTTTTTGTAAAATTGACTAATTGTCTAAGTCAAAACAAATACAAGTTTAAGAGGAGTCAGAATACTTATGAAAACAAGTTTGAGAGTTTTAGGAACTCACTGAAAATTGCAAAGTAAAATACTATTTTAAGAAAGGTGTAAAAATGTCAATCTTTGAAAATAGTGCATTCATAGTTTAGTGTTTCTACAAAACAATCATTTAGAGAATAGATAATCGTAAAATTCAAAACTTTTGATGTATTTAAAGAAAAGAAGAAACATAAGGATACATATCATTCACATATATTTTTCAGATATAGAAAAATTATAAGCATAAATGTATTCATCTTGTGTATTACTTATAAGGAAAAATACAATGAAGATTGCATTTTATATCAAGTTTTTGAATTTAGAACGAAAGAGTAAATGTAAATAAGGATCATTTGCTTATAGTAGATTTCAAAATAAAAACAAGATGTATATGGTAAAAGGCGTAATTGAATATATCAAAGTTGACTAAAATTAAAGTATGCCTCATGACTATACACGTATTAATCGCTCAAAACGAAAGGGTAGACTTCTAGTCTTTATGTATACGAACATGATACCACGAGAAGCAAAATAGACAGAAACAAAGTTAGACAATGTATTATGTTAATATTATGGTGTGCGAGATCTAAAATCAGAAGGAGAGCGAGAAATAAAGTTTGGGGGAAAGAAAAAGGAAGGTAGCAGCGACAATGATTGTTATTGTTAAAATTATAAGAACAATACCTATAGGTAGATTTAAAACCACGTTGAGATATATTTCAAACTTCAATATTTGATGTATATTGATGACTAAATAGAAATGTAGAAGTTCTAAAGTGTTTTCTAAGTTTTGCTAAAAATCCACGAGTTATCTATTAAGTTAAACTACATTTGTGAAAAAGAAGAAACACTAAAACTCGTAATTGAAAATTTGACAGTTTTGATCTTTTGACTGGGGTCGAACAATGGTTAAAACGGATAAGGTAAAGACTTAACATATTTAGATGAATAATTGTGCATTGTCAAAAGTACGTCACTGAAAGTTTAAAAGTGAACACTAAGTTTTGCAATGTTGTAAGTTTTATAAACACAAATTATAAAACTAATTTGAAATGAAATAAACAAATAAGGTGTGTTTTTAAATGTAGGAACCAGTGATGTCTTGTAAACACATTTGGATTAGAAAGTTGTAAAAATATCATGTTAGGTTTCAAGAAAACACATTTAAGTAAAGTATAATGCCTAAATGAGGAAGTGGTCAACCAAAACAAAAGTGGTTTGAAAGACCCAGTGAAGCTTTTACACGTAATATGAACTTCAATGTCATATGTTTAAGTTTTATAGCATAGAGTCTAAACACTTTTATAAAAGAAATTGTTTCTAAGTTTTTCGAAAACGTGTCAAAATGGTAAGCAAGGTTTTAAAATGGTTTATATGCCCTTAAAAGCACATCTATCCATTGAAATGGATTGAAATGAAATTGAAATAGCAATGTCAAAACAAATATTGGTTAAATTGAGTTTTGAAGAAAAGTGTTAAATTAAAGCAAGTTGTCAAAAGATTTTTAGCGAGAATATGACGTAAATTGTTAGGAAAGGTCTAGTAAGTTGTATAAAGTGGTTATAAAGTATTTTATCGATGATAAAATAAAACCGATGAAACGAAATAACTTTTTGATGGAAGATTAAGAAATAAGGAATAAGTATGTTAGTGTAGCCGATCGTACCTAAATACTAAGGTGAGTACAAGGCGAGTGCCGATGTCTTTTCCCCCAAGATAAAAGACAAGAAAAATTGTTTGAAAAACGTTTTATGGTGTCAATACAGTTTACGACCTTTTATAGAGGTCAAAGGGACATCCTATGTTAAGTTTTAAGCTCAAGGTGGAAACAACGTAGAGCTAAATCGTAGCGTAGTAATAAGGTCTCACGTATGCGTTAAACCTCTGTGTCTCCTCGTGAGTCGAATTGGGAATGCTCTCCAATGATATCCAAGTGGCTACTTAGAAACGACTCATCTACCTCCTTACGCGATGCTGCAATTTTCATCTGTGTCGGTATCAGAACGCTTTCCTAGTTGTAACTACAGTACGAAGACGATGAAGAGGTATTGAGGAATAATTGGTATAGGTTTCGACTTAAGATTATTACTTGTGTATATCTAGCTACTAATCTTACATCTAAAGTCAATAGCTACCGAGGAATACCCGTTCTTAGTACTATGTGCATTGCTCCTAGAGTGGCTAGTGATATAACCTAAGTGGTTAACCTAGCACTTGATAAGGGACAAGAATATTTCTAAATAAAGGCATTGTTATAAAAGTGCACTTAGTTTCTAAGTGTATCTAGATGAATGCCTATAATATGCAATGCCCGTACGCACACCGAAAAATTTTGTTTTTCAATAGTTTAAGTTGAAAATTGTTTTGAACATAATTCTACTATAACCGTTTCCAGCCTCACATTAACTTTCCTTAATTAAGCATAGTTGGCCAGGCTATACTTAATTAAAGTCCAATAATGCGTACTCGAATTAGTTATACCAGTAGTATGTTCTACATTTTAAAAACGTTTAGAAAATTTTTGGCTATAGTTGTGGTTTTCCAAAGGAAAACCGGTATTCTCTATAACCTTCGGCTCTGATACCATTTCCTGTCACACCCCGCTAAAGCGGAAACACAGGGCGTGGCAGTACAAAGGGTTTCATCGCAAAAGTTAAAAGACAACACCAACCATAGTATTAAAAATCATTACAAATTCACAATGGGTTTGAACAACTTTTAAAAGAAATTACAATGTAAATTGAAATACAAAACATGTGAATGCTCCTAAAGGTGAAGTGTCCCTAAGTGCCACTTACTCGATGATTCCTGAAAAAGCATGTAAAACGAGCGTCAACTATAAAAATAGTTGGTGAGTACTCACAGATAAACAAATAATACTGGTTCCATGAATTGAAATCAAAGTTTTGATAAAAGTTTCCAATAATAAAAGTATATTGTTAAGATGAGTAAATAAGTTTGTAAAAACAAAGTTCTTTGTCATCACGAGAGATAAGGTATGTTGCCCAAATAAGATGCAACATTCATATTCTCATGGAAGATAAAGTTCGTTACTCAAACGAGTAAACAAGTTTCATTGCTAAAATGAGCAATCAATTTCGTTGCTACAAGGAGCAAACAATTTCATTGCTAAAACATATATATAAGTTTTCAGTAATAACAGTTCGTTGTTGTAATGAGAAACAAAGTTCATTGCTATAATTAATAAACAAGTTTATTGCTATAACAAGTAACGAGTTTGTATGTGTATGAGCAAACAATGAGTCTCAACCAAACCTATGACTGAAGCCCTATCAAGATCTATGCTTATCGTTCCATAAATGAATATGGTATCATGCACTCCAACAATAGGGCGAGTGAGGAGTTGTCAATTCCTAACAGCGCTATTCATAATGACCATTGGCTCAAAGAGTTAATGGTTAGAGATAAGGGAAGGGCCTTAATACGATAAGTTCTCATGTTCCGTGTTGCATAGACATACATAGAGAGACATAGCAATACAATAGCAATCATGTTTGATATAAATCGATTTAAATACAACATGCAAATAATAGTTTTTCGGGACATGCTTTTCCACCCCAAAACATAAAAAAACTGAAAATAGGGGAGTGCGTGAATACTCACAATACATTTAGATGATGCAAATGGTGCCTTGAACTACGTTCCACGTGTACCACTACCGATTCCTACAATAATGGTATTCGCTAGTGAGTCTCTAATCGAAATCTAACACTAGTATACTTACTACTACAATAGAATTATGCCAATAATGTGTCGAAATTTAATATTGATAAGTTACAAACATTTTTCTGTGGAAATTAAGTTTCAAAGAATCAATTGTTATATAACAATTTAAGTGGAAATTTTCCATTATTGAAATGTTAATATTTAACATTTTAGAGGTGTTCCAATGATTAAATATTCAAAACTAAATCAATTTAGTTCTAAAAGTTCCCAAACTTTGCATTTCAGTTTTAATTGAAGTCAAAGACCTCAAGATAAATTTTCTTGAATTTTTGATTTGTTTAACTATTTTTCACCATTTTAGTTTCTTGAATAACCATAAAATCATGAAAAATACTAAACAATTAATAAAAATTACCAAACTTCAGATTTTGGTTCTAAATATGTTAAAATACTTCTAGATAAATTTTCATGGATTATGGATATGCATAACGATTTTTCATATATTTAATTCTCTAAATATATAAAAATTCATGAAAAATAGAAATCGGTTAAGAAAATGCCCCAAACTTTTAATAGTAATGTCATTACACATACTTAACCTGGGAAAAATATAAAAATAGATTTCCAGACAATTTAACCCAATTTTATGATTTTTGAGCATTTATTCTAATAAAAATTGAAATAAATAGAAAATAGTTTCCAAAACTGCCCAAAATTTTTGTAACGCTGTTATTAGTCATTATTAAGCTAGGAAAAATATAAAAAATGAATTTCTAAACTGTTTATCCCAATTTTATGATTTTTGTGTATGTATTCTAATAAAAATTGGGTTTAAGTGTATTTAATCTTGGGAAAATAGAAGAAAAATAGTATACAGAAGAGAAAAATCATCAAAATTTTTATGTAGCATCCTAATGCACTACAAGGTGTTCTGGTAAATTTTCATAATGTTTGGATGAGTAAAACTATTTTTCCTGTTTTTAGTCCATTATAAATACAAAAATTGGAGAAAAATAGGAATACCTTATGAAAAATTCTGAAAATATTTTTCTAAGTGTTCCACAGAGAGTATAAGCTGCGAAATTTATTTTATACCATTTTTATATTCCCTAATGTGGTTTTATGATTTATTAGAGCTAAACAAAAAGAAAATTCAAAACCATATTAAACAGTAACAAAAATGGATGAAACTTAATGGGATATGTTTATTAACTTAAAGGATCATCCAAGAATTTTTCCATAATTTATTTACTAGCTTAAGTATTTTATATGATTTAACACTTTATTTTCTTATTATTTTCATATAAAAATAAAGAAAATATATATTGAGCTGAAAATTTCCAGAATGCATCTTCATACAATTTGATAACAATGACAATTTGTGTTCTTATTTTTGATGTTGAACACCATGCCTAAAGGCTCAATAAATTATAGAGAAAACTTGGTTCTTGTGATTTATGTAAAGATTATTGATCTTACTTTGACAATTTTTGCAACATGTTACAAAGACTTTTGAATCAAGATCTTTTTGTACCTATTAATACATGATATTAAGAGTTCAAAATAATTTTTGAATGATTTTTAGTGATGAATAAGTCCTTTGAACATGCAACACAAAACAAATGTTCATAAGGAAAGTGCTGTTTGAGCAACAGTTTTGTAAATATTGGTAAAAATCGAAATTTTGGAATTTTTCAGTGAGGTCAGATGAGTTTGAAAGCTAACTCAAAATATTATATTTCAGAAAAAGAATCACGAATTTTGGCTAAGACATGAGTGAGATATGACAGTTTAAAGTCAGGTAAAGAAATATGGCAGATTGCATGCATGATGATTGGTTAGAAAAGTGGGTTTTCATCATTTCCTTGAGTAAATCTTTTCAAGTATTTTAAATATATCATGATAAACTCATATTTTAGTCATGTTTCCAAAGATCAAAAGATTAAAACTTATCAAAATGTATACATGCATTTATGAACAAAATTTTGTTTCTCAAAAACTCTTAACTTGAGTTTGATGTTTTAATCCTTAAAAATCGATTTTTGCACTAAGATCATGAACATGCAACATTGTTTATCATACATGCATGGTGTTAAAACACATCCATCATGTTGTAAAAACCATTTTAACAAAAAGAAAACAAGTTTGAAGAAGATGAAGAAGGAGAAAGTGTAAGAAAAAGAGCAAAACTTGAAGGAAAAGTGAAGTAGAACTTGATTTTACCTTCAAGAATACCACAAGATGATGAAGATTTCGAGTTTGAGGAGTGTTCTTGGGTTTGTTTTCTGGAAAATTCTTGGTTCTTAGAAGGAGGAAGAGAGAATGGAGTGGTGTTTGGAGAGAAAAAGTAGAGAGAAGGTAGAGAGAGTTTTCTAGAGAGAGAAGGAAGAGAGATGTGTGTGTGTTGGAGAATGAGAGTGTGAGAGAGATATGGGGAGAGAGGGATCCGATTTTAGGGGAGGAGAGGCTCTCTCTCTCTTGTTTCTTTTATAAAAATTCAAATCTTTTATAAAAATATCCAACTTTTTATAAAATGTGCACCTAAAATCAAGTTTTTATTCATAAAACCTTAATTTTTGATTTATAAATTAAGGGTAAATGTTAATGAGTTAAATTTTATTTTCCATGAATGCATTTTTATAATTTTAATTATTATAAGATCATATTATGAGGTTCATAACTATTTTTATAGAACTTTTAAGGTTAAATTTCATAAATTTAGGTTTTTAGGGCATTTAGGGTTTTTGAGAGTTTGTAAATCTTTGGATATCAAAATCAATTGAATATTTGAGACTTCAAATTATCTTATGGTATTATAACTCTTTTATAGTTATAAATAATGTTTGTAGTTTATTTTTATCGGTTTATTGGCATTCTATGTAGTGATTCTGAGATTCAAGCGAAATTGAGGAATCAAGTATACTAGTCCTAGTCTTCAACTTTGACTTAAGCTTCTATGAGACTTTGACCTAATTTCTACCACTAGGTCAAGTGCATGATGTGTGAATATGATTCATGAAATGGTGTTCGAGTCAAAGAATGACCTGAATATGGATAGTCTCTACAGTTAAGTAGTTATAGAATTCACATATCAATGTGAAATCTATGCACACTATCCATTGATTCTAATTGTTTCCAAGTTTCTAGTAGGTTATAACTTAGCTTCTAGTTACTAAGTCTAGTATGTGTAGTGCCTATATGTGCAACTAAGTTTAGTCAAATCTAAAACCGACTCGAATTTTGACGACTGTCACATAACAGCAGTGGGAGAAGCAATAGGAGTAGTAGCAGCATGGACTGCCACTGTTTGTTGCTTCTTGGAGGGTTCCTGAGGAGACTAGCCGTTGCGTTTGTTCCAAAATTTCTTCTTCTTCTCGCCACTCTCCTTCTATGGCTTGGGGACCGCTGATGCCTCATCCAGATCGATCCCATGATCGATCAGAGTCTGTGCCAGATCCTTGGCGCTCTCAAACGTGGCCGGTCCAGCAGCCAAGACATTTCCTTTGGTTGGCTGTGTCAGTCCCCAGATGTACCTCTCGATTTTCTTGCTTTCCGGGGTGACCATTCGCGGACAGAGGAGAGCTAGAGCACAGAATCTAGCGGTGTAGGCAGCGATGTCGGAACCCTTCATCTTCAAGTTCCAGAGTTCGTGTTCCAACTTCTGCACTTCGCCCCTCGGGCAGTATTCCGCAAGCATGAGTTCCTTCAGTCTTTCCTAACCCATGACATTAGCCACTGGCAGGGTTAGGGTTTTGACTCGACCATTCCACCAGGTCAAGGCTCTGTCGGTGTAGGTGCAGGCGGCGAACTTCACCTTGTTGGCTTCGGAACAGGTGCAAATTTCGAAGATAGATTCAATCTTCTCGAACCATCGAGTTAGAGCGATAACACCTCCATTGCCATCGAAGGGCTTGGGTTTTCCGGTCATGAAGTCCTTGTAGGAACACTCCTTTTGATGTCCCTGACTTCCGTTTTGCCGCTGGGGGTCGGTTCCACCTCCAGCCCCACTAGCGTTCACTTTTTCCATCGTTGCGGTTACGGCGGTGGTAACTGCTGCCTGGAACATAACGGGGTCGAACTGAGGGGGTGGTGGTGGTGGTGGAGTGTCGTCGTTTCTTCTGATGGGTCTTGGTCAGGGAGGCATCTTGTTCTAGAAATAATCAGGAAGAAGAGGATGGTAAGTCCTCGAGGTATATAAAACAAGATATATATCATCCTGATAATAAAAGTATACTACCAAGCGATAAGCACAGAAAGGTTACTAACGCAAGTAAGTTATCGCTTAAGAAGAAAGT
Organism: Lactuca virosa; assembly: GCF_052849685.1. Classification (NCBI taxonomy): domain Eukaryota; kingdom Viridiplantae; phylum Streptophyta; class Magnoliopsida; order Asterales; family Asteraceae; genus Lactuca; species Lactuca virosa. Next base: position 273,985,421 of record NC_136434.1, on the reverse strand, counting down.
GGTATCAACACTTGGAATGAATCTGTATACTGAATTTGGCTCTAGCTAAAATACTCCTATAGTATTTTATGATGAATGTTTTTGGTAAGTTTTAGGCCTGCTGTAACACCACAATCACTCCCAAGCACATGTTGGTCATGTCTTGACTGAATATAGTTGATCAGGTTATATTCACCCTAAACATGATTACATAACTGCCCAGGTTTAACCGCAGTGTCCCAACATCCAAATACTTTTGTTTCGTTCTATCTATGACTCTGGTTCTGTTATGTATGCATACTAGTATACTTCTTACAAAATACTTTATATTTCAAAAATATACTTTTAGTTTAGAGCACTTAGGCCCCTTAGTGTTTATAGTTGTATACCATGTAAGGTTCGGTATACTTAGTTCGCTATAAACAAGGGCTCTGATACCAATCTGTCACACCCCCAAACCGGAACGGCGGAAACGTTCGGGGGCGAAGGACGTCATATTTAGCATCACAACCAATGAATAATAGGAAACATAGCAACACAACCAATACAGTGGATACATATATAAGTAAAATGTTTACATCAGTTTGAAATCTTGTTTTAGGTACATCAAAGGTATGTAAAGTAATAACATAAGACTCTTATTGCTCCAACTTCTCAAATTCCAGTAGGTACCTGTCTACTGATTTCCTGAGAATACAAGCAGTTTTGAAAGAATATCAGCATAAAGCTGGTGAGTTCATAAGCATTTAGTTTTTGTGGAAAATGTTTCTTTGATCCTTTTTGAAAATTGTTCCTCAAGAAAATCCTATATTTTCTTATGAAAAGCAGTGTTGGAAGAGTATCTATTAGTAGAAGATAAATCATCCGTTTTAGAAATGCCAGTGTTCTCCTGGAAAAATCCCATATTTTCCCTAAAAACAAGTTATCCGTCCTAGAGGTAGAGATGTAAGTTTAGAAATCCCTAATTACTATCACTGTATACATGAAGGTAGTTTTATTACTAAAAATAAAACAAATGAAAGGTAGAGTCCGTAAACCAAAGTTAGTTTATACTTATTTGCGAGTCGTATAACCATACTTGATATGACCTAGAGACCTTTATAACGTTCTTCAGGCGTTTAAGCTAAATGACATTTGTTCACCCCAGGCGTGCCCACCTAACTGTAGCTAGCAGTTTAGGTGTGGGATTGTCAGTCCCGAATAGATCTATTCACAAATCTCACGCTCTCCCTCCATGAGACTCTGGTTATACTAAAAGGATTTATCACTATACACCTAAGAGTACAGTATTGAAGTAGAGCCTCACAATTCTGTATAATCTTGTTTACAAGCTAGAAACAGTATAAAACAGTAATTATTCTTGAATAAATGTACTTTATACTTCTGAGAAAACATATAACATAAACTAAATCGGCCATAGTTTATATATTCATCCATGAAATCTGATTTGGTAGAAACTGCCTAGAGGGTTATCCCAAACTATACCCATTATAGTTTACTAGTGTTGTTATGGAAAATGTTTTGTGAAACCTTTCTGAAAGCTATGAAGTGAGATTTCCAAAATAACAATTTCCCTTATGCTCAACATATTACAAAAGTGATAAAATATCCGAGTAAGTTATTAAACATGGAAATCATTGAGTTGTATTAATAAGTTTAAAACTTAATAAAATACTTTGAGTTTGGCTTGTATCCCCCCCCCTGAAAACATTAAAAACACGGAAAATGTAGGGGTATGAACTCACCTGAATTGAGTGGTTCTGATGTGTGGTTAGAAGAGGAGTGCAGAGTGTCAGGTGTAACCTTGAGCACACAACGATCCTAATAGACACATATAGACATGTATATGTATGAATTTAGTGTATAGACGACTAAATAAGAAGGGTAACACCCTTATTGGCTGGGAAACTCTAAGATTTATGGGATACAATCACATATGATTGCATAACTAGGGTATATGGCCACCCTATAGAGTTTACGGTCAAAGAGGTACGACCATTGGAGTTCACGGTCCAAGTGTTCACGGTCTTAGGTGTTCACGGTTTTAGTGTTTACGGTCCAATGACCTTACGGTCATGGAGTTCACGGTCTAATGACCTTACGGTCATAAGGTTAACGGTCCATGGGTTTACGGTTCCATGGGTTCACGGTCTAATGACCTTACGGTCATAAGGTTTACGGTACATGGGTTTACGGTTCTATGGGTTCACGGTCCATGGGTTTACGGTCATTGAAGGGTGTGCGGTCTAAGGAGATACAACCGTAAACTCATCAATCTTGCACAAATGATGGTTTTCAAGGGCTTCATTCAAAGGCATCGGATTCTAGGGACCATGCTTAGCCTTAGGAAGCGTAAAGGCTATAAGAACACCCTTTATAAGGGTTTATGGTCTATGAGGATTCATAGGACCGTAAACTCTTTTGTTCAAGCAAAGAGTGATGATCCTAAGTCCAAAATGAAGGATTTTAACTCGATTTATGAAGGGGAAGATGATACTTACGGTTTTTGAAGGAAAAAAATGTGTTTTCGGTCCAAAACACAACCGTGTTCTTGAAGATCTTGGAGGAACCCGATGAAGGTAGAGAGAGAGTAGAGAGAGAAAGCCTTTGAAGTGTTTAAAGTGAAAAGAATGGCTGAAATGATCAACCATTATATATATAGGGAGGAGTTTATGGTTACTCTGACCGTAAACTCAAGGTCTCGACCGTAAACTCCTTTTTGAGGAGGTTTGCGGTTGCTAGGTAGTTTAGAACTTAAACTGACACTTCCAAATACTAATTCCTTTGATTCACTAGAGTTAGAATACTCAAAACAGGTTCCATACAGTGATAACTGGGAGCAAAATGAGTCTAACATTGATAAATTTGAATGTTTACACAAGTTAGAAATTTCGGGTTGTCACAAATGGTTTGGGAAGACATTGGACTACTGCTAAGATGATAGTTCAAGGGGATAGAAAGATTCATTCTTTGTCTCTCTACAAGCTCTACGGGGAACTGCAAGCACAAGAATCCACCATACTCAAAGACTGTGCTGACTTCGGAGGACCACTTGCTCTTATAGCACAAGCTCCACATAATCAATCCTACACTCCCTCGTATGACATTACACCATAGTCATATGAAGCCCACTCAGAGTATGATGATGAAGAAGAATTTCAGAAGGCTATTGCTCTTGTTAGTCAACAGTTCGACCGGCTACCACTTCCTTCTTTTCGTAAGAATCAGTAGTTCAAAAAACCTCCATTCAACCGTAACTTCAACCCGCAGAATAACCATTCTCGATATCCCAAAAGTTCTCATCCACCACCGCAATCTCAAAATACTCAACCAAAGGAGGCACCACAGTCCATCCAAACCACTGACTCCGGTACTCCCTGTGAAGACAAAAATGATGTTGTGATTTGCCACAATTGCAACAAAGAGAATCATTTTGCAAAAGATTGCAAGGCAAATGTAGTGAAAGGCTGAGCATTCTACTTGAGAATGGCTCAAGAATTGAAAGAAAATGAAGAGGCTAGGGCATAAGTAGCCCATGTCAAAAGAGACCATCAAGTTTGGTCATCCGGAGATGAAGAAGAAGCCATCAACAGTGTCAAAGGAAAGGGCAAAATCTGCATGTTGGCAACTGCGAATGATGATGGGTCTACAAAGCTGGAAAAGAACTACTGCTACATGGAAAAGGATGGAATTCTAAGCATCGTCGAACATGGTGTCACACCCCCGAAACCAGACGGCGGAAACGTTCGGGGGCTCGCGTGACTTAAATTGAATACCATCACAATGAATATACATGAATCATAACATAAACATCACCATGCATCAATACATTACAACTGATATTGTTTACATCCAGTACATTGTTTTCAAATATTACACATTCTTAACACAATTTGTTTCAGAGTTTTCAAATCAAAACATCCTAACATACTTGGTATTACCCTTCCGCTTATCTGTTACCTGAGAATACAAGTTATTTTGGAAAACGTCAACATATGAAATGTTGGTGAGTTCATAAGCAAAGTTGTAAATAAAATGATTTGTATAATTTGTGAAACCCAGAAAATCCCATATTTTCTGAAAAGACAATAGTTTATCAAAGTGTGAGATCCATAAGTTGGTGCATGAATGATTTCAAAACATATATATAAAAAGAGTGTTTTGTATTATAGTTATAGAATTTCCGAATGAATGGTATTGATTTCCCCGGAAAACCCGATGTTTTCCGATGTCGAAAGTTATAAGTGATTACTCCTTTTGTACCGTCATGTCGAATGACCATTGATTACTCCACCTTGATTTCTGTTGAATAACGTCCTAATTCCGTCTACTTTGATTACTCATAAGCCTTAGCGAACGAAGAGAAGAGGAACATTATGTCCTGCTACTATCGTAAGTACCTTAGGCTGTCGGGGATGCGAAAGACACGATGGTCCAACTCGCATTTGATTACTTTTACCTTACCAGCTTTACTAATGGGCCACTAGGGCCCAATAGCACATAAAAACTATTGAAAGTCCTTTTATAAGATATTGGGTCATAGAAGGCCCAATAAGATATAAGCGTTATCCCTTTGGGCCCAAAGATCATGTTGATGGACTTGCAAGGTCCAACAAGCATGATTTGAAACTCTCAAGCCCAAAGTTTGTAAGTTTACTCATCGTAGTTATCGCGTGTCTATTGAAGTGTTTGATTTACCGGTTGTTGTTTTTGTATTGATTCGAGACCGAATCGATTCGTTTATAACGATATTTGGAGTTAAACGTGTATTCGTGTTTTGATTTTTCGGCAGTCGTGGTTTTGGTATTTTGACTCAATGAATTACGTTGTTTAAAAATAGAGGTTTGACCCCTTTCACACCTTTTTTTTTTTTATAAAAATAACAAGTTTAGTCCTTTATGTAAAAGAAAAGACATTTTTAGCCCTCAAAACATTTTCTTGACACTATTGCATCATAAGTTTGTTGAAATGATAGTTTTAACTCAAAATTCATTTTGTTAACTGTTTTAGCCCTTTTAGAATAGTAATTTTCGGTTAAAACCCATCTTTTCGCAAATTTGACAGTTTTGGCCCAAAATCCAAAAACTTTACATTTTTGATCCTTTTTGGAAATGAAAAGCATTTTTGACCCTTGAAATGGTTTTGTTACACTTTTTATCCCCTATTTTGAAGAAAGTTTCATTTCAGCCCCTTTAATCTTCATTTTTCGCAATTTTGGGCTTATTGGGCCAAAAAGCCCAAAATTAGCCCATTAAGCTAAAAATTTACATTTCAAGTCCTTTGAAAATTCTAATATTCATAAAAACGATTATAGAAACTGTTTTGACTCTTTTGACCCTCAAGAAACCGCGACTTGGCAATTTTTAACCCAAGTTTTGTATTTTTGACAATTTAAGCCCAAAAGTGGGTTTTATGTTGAAATATGTTTATCATAATCTTATAAGTTGTTATTCTTGACTTGTTTAGTGTAAAATAACTTAGATCATGTTTGTTTCATTTCTCATGTCATAGATCTCGAGTAACACCCCTTTTTGATTACATGTTCATCACAAAAACACATAAAATCACACATAGCATACACATACACATAGATCTACACATTTTCTTGTATTCTCCCCCATAAAACATTTAAAAATCGAAAAGAGAGGGGTATGAAGCTCACCTTGAGTTGTGGTTTCGGTTTTTGAAGAGAGAAATGAAGAAGTTTCAATCCTAGCAAGTCCTCTTGGTAAATCTCGAACTTAGATGATTTCTAAGAGAGTGATCATGATTTTGTATAGATTAGGAAGAGGTTTTTGATAAAATAAAGAATCTAGATCATAGATCCAAGCATGAACTTACCTTAGGTGATGATTTTGTGGAATAATTCCCTTGAAAAGCCTCCTAAATTTCGAGAACTTGATGAAGGATGAGGGGAGTTTCTTTGAGAGAGTTTTGAGTGAAATGTGTGTGTGTGTTTGTGTTGTTTCGGTTGAGAGAAGAAGAGAGAGGGGAAGAGAGATGGTTGATAAGATGGTTACTTGGAAGAATGGGATCTTTTGCATGGAAACCCATCAAATATTAGTGAGGTGGCAAATGAAAAGTCAACCCTTCCTCCTTTGGGTTGTTGGGCCGAGAATGGAGAGGGGAAAGGAAGAAAATTGGGCCTTGTATGCTCAAGCCCATATTATTGTTCAACTAGATGATGTTTGGCCCAAATAAATCAAAGAATGATTTTATGACCTATTAGGGCTAAATTAAATTGGTTGTGACCCAATAAGGCCCATTAAAGTTAACCTAGTTTATTTTAGGCTTATAAGGCCCAAAATATTAAGTTTCGTGTATATGGGTCCAATTAGGGCCCATTTGAGAGTTCTAGTCCAAAATGGACTTAAACCAGGATTTCATGGGTTTCCAATTCATTGTTGACCATTTGTAGTGCTTGAATGAAGTATTTGATGAAGTTTTGTTGTTATTGAATAAGCATCATACATGCTTTCACATTGTTGGTTCATGATTGACATAATTGTTGTAGTTACAAGGCACCAAAATTCCTAGTTGTGACATCATCCCCCCATTAGAGGGAATTTCGTCCCGAAATTCTTTTGAAAGCTAGGTTTGAGAATGCGAGAATAGATGAGGGTACTTCTGTTTCATTTGGTCTTCGCGTTCCCATGTGAACTCTGGTCCGCGTCTCGCGTTCCATCGAACTTTCACAATCTGAATGCGGCTCTGCTTGGTACGCTTCACCTCTCTGTCCATGATTTCAACTGGTTCCTCGATGAACAGAAGATTCTCGTTGATTTCGATTTCCTCTAATGGAATGACGAGAGTCTCGTCGGATAAGCACTTTTTCAAATTGGAAACGTGGAACACAGGGTGTACACTGCTGAGTTCAGCGGGTAGCTGCAGTCTATAAGCCACTGGACCGATTCGGGCAAGAATCTTGAAGGGTCCAATGTATCGAGGGTTCAGTTTGCCCCGCTTCCCAAAACGAATCACTCCTTTCCAAGGAGAGACTTTTAGTAACACCCTATCTCCGACTCCGAATTCCAAGGGCTTTCGTCGTTTATCGGCGTAGCTCTTTTGTCTGTCTCGTGATGATTGTAGTCGGGCCCTGATCTGAATTATCTTCTTGGTCGTCTCGTGTATGATTTCCAGTCCTGTTAAGGCATTGTTTGGCGTTTGCCCACTTGCTAGCTGGGTGTCTCCTACCTCCGCCCAACACTTTAGTGATCTACATTTACGCCCGTATAATGCTTCGAAAGGAGCAACTTTGATACTCGAGTGATAAATGTTGTTATATGAGAACTCGATCAAAGGCAAGTGGGTATCCCATGACTTTCCAAAGTCTATTACACACGCGCGAAGCATATCTTCTAGCGTTTGAATGGTTCGCTCGCTTTGACCATCCGTTTGTGGGTGGTAGGCAGTGCTCATGTCAGGTTGTGTTCCCATAGCTTTCTGAAGCGATTGCCAAAAGTGTGAAGTAAATCTACTATCTCTATCTGAGATGATAGACACGGGTACTCCATGGAGTCTCACGATTTCTTTGATGTAGATTCTTGTCAGGCGCTCCATCTTGTATGATTCTTTTATTGGTAGGAAATGAGCGGATTTCGTTAATCTATCAACTATTACCCAGATCGTGTCCAAACCATCCGTCGACTTGGGTAGTTTGGTCACAAAATCCATGGTAATCCTTTCCCATTTCCACTCTAGAATTACTGGTTGCTGTAGTAATCCGGAGGGCTTCTGATATTCCACCTTTACTTTAGCACAAGTGAGGCACTTGCTAACGCAAGTAGCAATCTCTGCCTTCATATTAGGCCACCAATAATGTTGCTTAACATCCAAGTACATTTTGTATGAACCTGGATGGATGGAGTATCGCGTCTTGTGGGCTTTGTTCATGACTACTTCTCTGAATCCCCCGAGTTTAGGGACCCAGATGCGGTTCATGAAGTAATTTGTTCCGTCTTCCTTCATTTCAAAGTTCTTCTCCATTCCACGCAGCGCTTCGCTTGTTTTGTTTTCTGCCTTCATGGCATCAAACTGGGCTACCCTGATTTGAGAGGTTAGGTGGGATCGAATGGTTATGGAGAGAGTCTTCAAACAACGATTTGCGTATTCTTTCCGACTCAAGACATCGGCTACTACGTTAGCCTTGCCTGGGTGGTACTTGATTTCGCACTCGTAGTCGTTTAGCAGTTCGACCCATCTTCGTTGCCTCATGTTTAGCTCTTTTTGATTCAAGATGTGCTGGAGACTCTTGTGGTCCGTGAAGATGGTGCACTTAGTACCGTAAAGGTAGTGCCTCCAAATCTTCAGGGCGAAGACCACTGCTCCTAGTTCCAGATCATGAGTGGTGTAATTCACCTCGTGCGTCTTTAGTTGCCGGGACGCGTAAGCTATCACCTTTCCACGCTGCATGTGTACACAGCCTAAACCCTGATTTGACACATCACAGTAAACTATAAAGTCTTCTGTTCCTTCAGGTAGCGATAGCACCGGCGCACTGCAGAGTGCCTGCTTCAGGGTTCGGAATGTAGCTTCTTGCTTGTCCGTCCATTCGAAGGGTACGCCCTTTTGTGTAAGCGAGGTAAGTGGCTTTGCTGTTTTGGAGAAGTTTTGAATAAATCTCCTGTAGTAGCCTGCGAGGCCTAGAAATTGGCGAATTTCCGTGGGTGTCGTTGGAATTGCCCATCCTTCGATGGCTTGGATTTTAGAAGGATCCACATGAATTCCTTCCTGACTAACAACATGTCCCAAAAAGTTCACACTTTGGAGCCAAAACTCGCACTTAGAGAGTTTTGCATACAACTTTTCGGTTCGCAGGGTTTCCAGGATTTGTCGGTGATGTCGGTCGTGTTCTTCTTCGCTTCGAGAATAGACGAGGATGTCGTCGATGAAAACGATGACAAAGTTATCGAGAAATGGTCGGCAGATTCGATTCATTAGGTCCATGAATGCGGCAGGAGCATTCGTTAGACCGAAGGGCATTACAACAAATTCATAATGTCCGTAACGAGTTCGGAAGGCGGTTTTAGGAATATCCTCCTCCCGGACCTTGAGTTGGTGGTATCCAGATCGCAGATCTATCTTTGAGAAGTAACTAGCTCCTTGGAGTTGGTGAAATAGATCATCGATTCGTGGAAGTGGATAACGGTTTTTGATGGTAAACTTATTAAGTTCTCTGTAGTCGATACACATCCTGAAGGTACCGTCTTTCTTCTTGACAAAGAGAACTGGAGCTCCCCAAGGTGAGAAACTGGGTCGGATGAATCCTTTGTCCAAAAGCTCGCTGAGTTGACTGGACAACTCTTGCATCTCCGCATGAGCCAATCTGTAGGGTGATTTGGCGATGGGAGTAGCTCCTGGCACTAGATCTATTCGGAACTCGACTTGTCTTTCTGGGGGTATCCCCGAAAGATCCTCCGGAAAGAAATCCGGGAAATCACAAGTCACAGGGATGTTTCGAATATTGATCTCTTCTTTGAACTTATCCACTACATGAGCTAGGAACGTTAAGTCCTTCTTTCGTAGGTACTTTTGCGCCTTAATGCACGAGATAAGACGAAGGTTTGTGCTAGGTTTGTCTCCGTAAATAACTAGGGTTTCGTGATTTGGGAGATGAAGGCGAACGGCCTTCTCGTGACACATAATTTCAGCATGGTAGGGGCTTAACCAATCCATGCCGATAATCACATCAAAACTCCTAATATGATTTAGTTATTATGTAGTTTGAGTTATAGTTCTTTTTCTTGGAAATCCAGGGTATGTTTTTACGTTTACTGACCATCGAGGCTTTCTCGGAGTATGTGATAGTTGCACTTCGGGGAAAATGTAGTTGATCAGGCTACACTCACCCCTTACTACAACCATAAACAGTCCCGACTTAACCGAGATGTCAGTGTTATTTTGTTTGATTTAGTATTATGTTCTTTTTCCTAATTCACACAAGCAAAGATGTTTTATCGTTGTGTTTTATTTGTTTTGTCCAGAGTTGTGTTAGTCCCTATTTGGTTTATAGTTGCATATCAATGTGTGGTTAGATATGCTAGTTCACTATAAACAGTGCTCTGATACCAACCTGTCACACCCCCGAAACCAGACGGCGGAAACGTCCGGGGGCTCGCGTGACTTAAATTGAATACCATCACAATGAATATACATGAATCATAACATAAACATCACCATGCATCAATACATTACAACTGATATTGTTTACATCCAGTACATTGTTTTCAAATATTACACATTCTTAACACAATTTATTTCAGAGTTTTCAAATCAAAACATCCTAACATACTTGGTATTACCCTTCCACTTATCTGTTACCTGAGAATACAAGTTATTTTGGAAAACGTCAACATATGAAATGTTGGTGAGTTCATAAGCAAAGTTGTAAATAAAATGATTTGTATAGTTTGTGAAACCCAGAAAATCCGATATTTTCTGAAAAGACAATAGTTTATCAAAGTGTGAGATCCATAAGTTGATGCATGAATGATTTCAAAACATATATATAAAAAGAGTGTTTTGTATTATAGTTATAGAATTTCCGAATGAATGGTATTGATTTCCCCGGAAAACCCGATGTTTTCCGATGTCGAAAGTTATAAGTGATTACTCCTTTTGTACCGTCATGTCGAATGACCATTGATTACTCCACCTTGATTTCTGTTGAATAACGTCCTAATTCCGTCTACTTTGATTACTCATAAGCCTTAGCGAACGAAGAGAAGAGGAGCACTATGTCCTGCTACTATCGTAAGTACCTTAGGCTGTCGGGGATGCGAAAGACACGATGCTCCAACTCGCATTTGATTACTTTGACCTTATTAGCTTTACTAATGGGCCACTAGGGCCCAATAGCACATAAAAACTATTGAAAGTCCTTTTATAAGATATTGGGTCATAGAAGGCCCAATAACATATAAGCGTTATCCCTTTGGGCCCAAAGATCATGTTGATGGACTTGCAAGGTCCAACAAGCATGATTTGAAACTCTCAAGCCCAAAGTTTGTAAGTTTAATCATCCTAGTTATCGCATGTCTATTGAAGTGTTTGATTTAACGGTTGTTGTTTTTGTATTGATTCGAGACCGAATCGATTCGTTTATAACGATATTTGGAGTTAAACGTGTATTCGTGTTTTGATTTTTCGGCAGTCGTGGTTTTGGTATTTTGACTCAATGAATTAAGTTGTTTAAAAATAGAGGTTTGACCCCTTTGACACCTTTTTTTTTTTATAAAAATAACAAGTTTAGTCCTTTATGTAAAAGAAAAGACATTTTTAGCCCTTAAAACATTTTCTTGACACTATTGCATCATAAGTTTGTTGAAATGATAGTTTTAACTCAAAATTCATGTTGTTAACTGTTTTAGCCCTTTTAGAATAGTAATTTTCGGTTAAAACCCATCTTTTCGCAAATTTGACAGTTTCGGCCAAAAATCCAAAAACTTTACATTTTTGATCCTTTTTGGAAATGAAAAGCATTTTTGACCCTTGAAATGGTTTTGTTACACTTTTTATCCCCTGTTTTGAAGAAAGTTTCATTTCAGCCCCTTTAATCTTCATTTTTCGCAATTTTGGGCTTATTGGGCCAAAAAGCCCAAAATTAGCCCATTAAGCTAAAAATTTACATTTCAAGTCCTTTGAAAATTCTAATATTCAGAAAAACGATTATAGAAACTGTTTTGACTCTTTTGACCCTCAAGAAATCGTGACTTGGCAATTTTTAACCCAAGTTTTGTATTTTTGACAATTTAAGCCCAAAAGTGGGTTTTACGTTGAAATATGTTTATCATAATCTTATAAGTTGTTATTCTTGACTTGTTTAGTGTAAAATAACTTAGATCATGTTTGTTTCATTTCTCATGTCATAGATCTCGAGTAACACCCCTTTTTGATTACATGTTCATCACAAAAACACATAAAATCAAACATACATGCATAAAATCACACATAGCATACACATACACATAGATCTACACATTTTCTTGTATTCTCCCCCATAAAACATATAAAAACCGAAAAGAGAGGGGTATAAAGCTCATCTTGAGTTGTGGTTTCGGTTTTTGAAGAGAGAAATGAAGAAGTTTCGATCCTAGCAAGTCCTCTTGGTAAATCTCGAACTTAGATGATTTCTAAGAGAGTGATCATGATTTTGTATAGATTAGGAAGAGGTTTTTGATAAAATAAAGAATCTAGATCATAGATCCAACCATGAACTTACCTTAGGTGATGAATTTGTGGAATAATTCCCTTGAAAAGCCTCCTAAATTTCGAGAACTTGATGAAGGATGAGGGGAGTTTCTTTGAGAGAGTTTTGAGTGAAATGTGTGTGTGTGTGTGTGTTTGTGTTGTTTCGGCCGAGAGAAGAAGAGAGAGGGGAAGAGAGATGGTTGATAAGATGGTTACTTGGAAGCATGGGATCTTTTGCATGGAAACCCATCAAATATTAGTGAGGTGGCAAATGAAAAGTCAACCCTTCCTCCTTTGGGTTGTTGGGCCGAGAATGGAGAGGGGAAAGGAAGAAATTTGGGCCTTGTATGCTTAAGCCCATATTATGGTTCAACTAGATGATGTTTGGCCCAAATAAATCAAAGAATGATTTTTATGACCTATTAGGGCTAAATTAAATTGGCTGTGACCCAATAAGGCCCATTAAAGTTAACCTAGTTTATTTTAGGCTTATAAGGCCCAAAATATTAAGTTTCGTGTATATGGGTCCAATTAGGGCACATTTGAGAGTTCTATGTTCAATATAGTTAAATTGGAAGCTTATTGGTCCATTAGGTCCAATAAGGAAATCCTAGTCCAAAATGGACTTAAACCGGGATTTCAAGGGTTTCCAATTCATTGTTGACCATTTGTAGTGCTTGAATGAAGTATTTGATGAAGTTTTGTTGTTATTGAATAAGCATCATACATGCTTTCACATTGTTGGTTCATGATTGACATAATTGTTGTAGTTACAAGGCACCAAAATTCCTAGTTGTGACACATGCCTTGTGTAAGGAGGAACAAGAAGAAGAATGGCTAATCGACAGTGCCTGCTCCTTGCACATGACCGGAAGGTTAGAATACCTTCGGGATTTCAGGCCAATTTGCAACGGTGGAAATGTCACATTCGGCAACAACGCGAATGGGATAATCCGAGGTTATGGTGTTCTTACTACGGGAAACTTATCTATTCAAAAGGTTGCTTATGTAGAAAGCCTTAAACACAATCTCATCAGTGTTGGTCAACTATGTAAGGCAGGCCATCGAGTTGAATTTGATGACCAATTTTTCTATGTAATGACAAGCGATAGGAGCACGTGTCTGATCAAGTCCCGATCCGAAGGTACTATGTATCCTCTGGACGTGTCTCTGATCATAGGCAAACCGCAGTTATGCTTCCTATCCAAAGCAGTATCCGAAGTCAGCTGGCTATGGCACTGCAAGCTAGCTCATCTCAACTTTAGATACATCAACAATTTGGTCACCGGAGAACTAGTCAGAGGTCTTCCAATCCTCAAGTTCAGTAATGATACTCTCTGTCCTGTATGTGAATGTGGAATGCAATCCAAAGCAAGTCACCCCATGGTGATTGACTCCTCAATTTCTGAACCACTGGAACTCTTGCACATTGATCTCTGCGGTCCATCTACCGTAGCCAGTCTTTATCACAAGAAATACATACTGGTTATAGTTGATGACTTCACACAGTTCACCTGGGTTTCTTTCTTAAGACTCAAATAAAAAAACTCCACATATATTGATCAATTTCATCAAGGAAATTGAACTTCAGATCAAGTTACCAATACGACGTATCCGAAGTGATAATGGAACCGAGTTTACTAACCATCTCCTAAATAGTTTCTTGGTTTGAAAGGGCATCACTCACAACTTCTCAGCTCCCTACACACCGTAACAAAATGGGGTAGTAGAGCGAAGGAACCGTACTCTAGTAGAAGCAGCCAGATCTATGCTCAACTTCGCCCACCTTCCTCTCTACTTCTGGGCCGAAGCAGTGGCCACAGCTTGCTTTGTACAGAACCGAAGCGTTGTGTGCAAACGTCTCAGCAAAACACCGTATGAGGGCCTTAACAACTGCAAGCCAAATGTCCGATTCTTCCATATATTTGGGTGTAGATGTTTCGTAATCAACAACAGGGACCACCTTAACAAATTCGCACCGAAGTCTGATGAATGCATCTTCCTTGGCTACTCCACTAACAAAGTTTCTTATAGGGTTCTCATTAGATGCACAAGGCTAATAATTGAAAGCTTCGATGTGAAATTTGATGACTATCACATCCGCAACACCGCTCCATCAACCGAAACCACAGCAATCCTAGAAAGTGATATTCCTGCTTCTTCGGGTCCACTAAACCTAGTTGAAGTAAACTATGACGATCTCTTCGACCCTGTAGAAACAGCCAAGTTATCCGAAGTTCTTGTGTCCCCGGAAGCTCAGCAGCAGCATGCTGACGTATCTGGTCCTGCACCGTCCGATGAGGTATCACTAAATACTTCCACCTCGCCGGTTGAGGGGGAAAACTCAACTCCGGACCATACAACAACCATCGAGGTTCCAGTACTAGAAGATGCAGCTCCAATCCCTATCCGCAAAGATTTTCAACCATCAAACGTTTCTTCGGACTTAGATGATGAAAACATAGAGAACATTGACACAAGAACAGACTCGAGGATTATCACACTCCCATCCGCAATCCAGGGGGAACCTTCTCAGGTTCAAGGGGAACTCCCGTCTGCACTCCAGGGGGAACCTTCACCATCTGCCTAAGAAAACTCTGATCCCACCTTTCCAGTTCAAGACAATTCAGCAGGATGTTCTCAAGTCCAGGGGGAACTGCCATCTCCAACCGCAGAGTCTTCCGATAATGAAGACATTCCCTCTACCGCAGCTGCTGATCATCTGCAACCCCGTCTACACGTATGGACGAAGGACCACTTACCAGGTCAAATCATCGGCAACCCATCTGCAGGTATCCAGACTCGATCTTCCAAGGATTTATCTGATCACTGTCACTACGCAGCGTTTATGTCCTCGATCGAGCCCCGAACGATCAAAGAAGCATTACTAGAACCAAACTGGATATCCGCAATGCAAGAAGAGCTAGAAGAATTCAAAAGAAACAAAGTATGGCAGCTCGTTCCGAAGCCGCAAGGTCACACCATTATTGGTATTAGATGGGTGTACAAGAATAAGTTGGATGAATCTGGTGCGGTGGTCAGAAACAAGGCAAGGCTAGTTGCCAAGGGATATAGTCAACTTGAAGGTATTGACTATGATGAAACGTATGCTCCAGTAGCACGAATGGAAGCCATCCGAATCTTCTTAGCATACGCAGCTCACAAGAATATCAAGGTACATCAAATGGATGTGAAAAGTGCTTTTCTCAACGGTGAATTAAAAGAGGAGGTTTATCTTCAGCAACCTCCGGGCTTTGAAAGTCTTGAATTCCCAGACCACTGCTACAAGCTTGAAAAAGCAGTCTACGGTCTAAATCAAGCCCCAAGAGCGTGGTATGAGACTCTCTCTGAATTTCTTGTCTCGTCTAGATACAAAAGAGGAGTGATTGATCCCACTTTATTTAGAAAAGCAAATGGTAATCACCTTATGCTTGTACAAATATATGTGGATGATATCATCTTCAGATCAACTGATCAAAAAATGGTGGATGAATTTGCTAAGCTCATGACCAACCAGTTCCCAATGAGCATGAATAGAGAGATGAACTTCTTTCTAAGACTTCAAGTGAAACAAGTCCCTCAAGGGATATTCATTCATCAGGAGAAATACACCACTGAACTGCTAAAGAAATACTCAATGGACAATTGTTCTTCGGCTAAGGTTCCCATGGCCTTCGGATATAAGATATCTGCTGACCCCTCAGGCGAATCAGTGGATCACAAGACTTATAGAGGTATAATTGGCTCATTGATGTACCTCACCACAAGCCGACCAGACATTGTCTTTGCAACAGGTGTATGCGCAAGGTACCAGGCTCACCCAAAAATGTCACACATGACGGCAGCCAAGCAGATTCTAAGATACTTAAAGGGTAGCAAGACTCTTGGCTTATGGTACCCCGCAGGAAATGACTTCAGCCTACAAGCATTCACTGATGCGGATCATGCCGGATGCAGACTAGATCGAAAACCACCTCCGGTGGATGTCAATTTCTGGGTGGAAGACTCGTCAGCTAGTCATCAAGAAAACAAAATTGTGTATCACTGTCTACCGCAAAAGCTGAATATGTGGCCGCAGCCAGCTGTTGTTCACAAGTCTTATGGATGAAAACACAACTTATGGACTACGGATACAGAATCTGCGGATACCAATTTATTGTGACTCTGAAAGTGCTATAGCGATTTCTCACAATCCAATCCAGCACTCTAAGACAAAGCATATTGAACTACGGTATCACTTCATCAAAGACCACATCCTGAAAGGTAACATTGAACTAATTTTTGTACATACTCATGAAGAGATTGCTGATGTATTCACAAAGGCACTTGACTCTACAAAACTCAACAGTTTCTTACAAATGTTAGGAATGATGAATCCAGACTCACAATTCTTTTTGAATTGATAGGTACCGCAGACCATCCTTGGTCTCTGTTGCGGTCCTAATTGAAGTTATTTATGATAGATAGTTTTGGTATATCATGTGTACCGCAGTATACTCTATGTACCGCAACTATATATCATATTTATCTTTCGATGGTCCTTATTGTTTGTTATTACTAATTTTTGTTCAAGTGTTCTCCTTAGTTCTTCTACTGCAGTCATCCAACCGTCCATCCGCAATGAAAAAAAAATCCATCCGCAATGATAAATGATCCATCCGCAATGAAGTCTCAATCCGCAATCACATTGATTGATTTCTCAACTGCTTCATTAATTCTTGAATCATGGTGTTCTATTTAATGATCCTTCATTAAATAATAAAAACATTCAAAAAAAAACATTCCTTGTGTAACATATCACTATCCCATTTCCACTTTTTGAATAAACCTCGTGTCAGACCTATTTTGGGTATAATGACAAAAAGAACGATTTTCCATAAAAAAAAACCCTTTTTAAACTGTCTCTTCCTATTACCCCAAAACGTCAAATCCGTTACATCTTCCCCTTTTACACAACGGATTAAACCCACCCTCACCACACGTTCTTCAGACGTGATGTCTTAGACTGACACTTCATTAAATGCTAACCCCTTTTGGTAAATCTCGAAAAATAAATTACACCTTTTCTTATCTGTGGCTGAGATTTCCTCTCCTAATCAAAGAAAACACCCAAACGTTTTTACCTTATCTAATTTCACTTAGGGTAAAATCAATAACCATTTCAAATCCGCCACTATAAAACCCCTTCTTCTTCCCCAAGAAAGTTTTTATGCTTTCTGAACATCAAACTTCTTCTCCTTCATCTTCTTGCACTCTGTTTTCCTGCAAGTTTCTTCAACTCTCAAAAATGGTGAAATTCGGTATCTTAAAGAAACATTCCAAGGCATCTGCCTCAGCAAACCCAACTGGTTCAGACTCTGCTTCAAGGAAGCAAATGCCAATGATTGCTTCAAGCAATTTTAGGGCTGTGTTCGAAGAGCATTCCTCCTATAATGCTCCGATCAAGTTGATGATCAAGTTCCCGTCCAAACACCCACTGTTTGGTCCCTTCGATTCATTCACAGATGTGGTTCCTCTTTCAACCCTCTTCAAATGTGCCTTCTCTGAATATCGACCCCTCGAAAATCTTCAAGAGGTGCATCTGAATCTGGTGAACGATTCTTTGGTTATTCTGACCAAGGAAAAATTCCTCAATGCCATCAATCTGTTAGTTCATCCTTCAACCAAGGTCTTCACTCCAAGCATGGCGGACATTCTGTCTACACTCTACCAAATGGGTTACCAGAAGAAGATCAAAGGCATAGGTGAATTCAAGAAAAATCAGTTGCCTGCGGTGTGGCAGTTCGTTTGCCACTTCGTGATCCGCAGTCTGTCAGGCGGAACCGGAGGCATTGATAACATGGGTCTCAAGCTCCTGGAGTTAGTATGGAGTATTTTCACTGGCCACGATGTCAACTACGGTCAGATCTTGTGGGATGACTTCTTGCAGTACATTCCCAAAGAGAGTCCAAGAGAAAACCCTACCGAACTCACATTTGCTAGGTTCTGGTCTCTATGCATCTCAGATCTTCATGCGGATGCAGGACTTAGCATGGTCAACGATATCAACCTCTTCATCACTAAAGATTTTAAAAGGTACCATCCCTGTACCGATCAATCTATTTTTGGACCCATTAGACGGCTACCAGTCCACATTCTATCTACCCTTGGTCTTGAAACCACTGATGTCACAGACCATATAGAGGCTACGGAAGGTATTGACCCATATCTTCCTACCCCGCCTCTACAAGCCACATCCGCACTCACCATCCCTGGTAGTACCGCAGTCCCATCCTCCACCACTCTATCCAACTTCTCTTTATCAAAAAGACGCAAGCAGTTAGCGACAGTCCATCAAGGCCCCCGCAACATCACCAAGAAACATGGAACCCCAAAGAAGAAAGATGCTCCCAAACAAACTGAACCATCAAAGAAACAAAAACTCAAACAAACTGTGCCCTCAGATGACGAATCAACCGAAAATCGATCTCACTCTCCCTCTATGAGTGATTCTGATGAGGATGCACAACCCATCTCTATCCTCAAGAAAAGAAAGACCAATCCCACAGACCAAATGCGTGACCGGACTGATGCCGCAGCCTCTCAAAAGGCTCCGGTAGTCCTTGGGGTGGCCGCAGACCCATTCAATACCACCATCGAATTCCACTCAGACACATAAGTGTGTATGTTTCAACTCAACTTGGAGACTCGCCCCCAGCTCACTCCCAAGGGGATGGAACTGGTTCTCGCCCTAAGGTCTCCAGGGCTTCCCGTCTACATTTCTTTTCCCATGAGGAGTTGAACTCCATCCTTTTGTCTGTAACGCAAACACTGCAAACACCTTCCCAACCGCAGGGCAATTCTTCCGCCCTTGCCAAAACTGAGCCGATGCCAGACTTGACCACGGGTCAAGGAGACCGAGGAAGCTCAGGAAATCCTACTCTACTTACATCTTTTACAGGTGGTTTAGTCACGGTGAGCACCAATGTGCAAGGATCCGTGGACCCGAGGGACACCTCGGTGTGATTCCAAGGATTTGACGGTGACGAATCAAATGATTCGTGGTTACATTACAATCCGGTCTCTGAATCCGATATAAAGAAATATGCCACTTTCCGTAAGGCATTTCAAGCAAGGAAGGATCAGCAAATCAACCAACTTCAACAAAAACAACAGGAGATTCAATCCGTAGCCAAGTATTGGGCGGATGCAATCAATAACACCAATACCGTAGCCACCATTCTGAAAGTACAAGAGTGGATGTCCTCAATGGCTGAGACAATCCGCATTGCTCAGTCCACTCGTGGTGGTGAAGGTACATCTAAACTCCCTCCAGCTCCAACTCCAACTGTTAGAGATTCTCAAGACGAGGGAACCGCAATCGAAGTTAGCTCCGCTCCAACCTTCGGATTCGATGACTTTGATCTCAATGAGGTAAATCAGCCTAACCCTTCTGATGATAATTTAATGATGTTTGATGAGGAAGAAGAATCGAGTGGCTCTCAACACTCAACCTCCAAGCCGAAAGAGAAAAAGAAGAAAAAGAAGATCGCTGTGTCCAGAAAAGAATTTCTGAGTCTACAAGCCAAAGTAGATCAGATTCTTGTTGCGGTTAAGCCCACTCAACCGCAACCTGAAGACATTCCAGGACCGCAGTCCTTAATTGAAAGAATCGAAAGACTGGAAACCCATGAACGACTGGCGGCTGAGCGATTTTCTTTGAAAGTTGAAATGGGGATTCGATCCCTAGATATAAGTCGCCAGGCTGATCATAAGCAATTCATGGCTGTTGCGGATCGCCTCATCTCTGAGGTATCCGCAATCAAGGCAGATTTACAAACAGCCATTGCGGACCAGTCAACTCACTCACAGAAGCTGATAGCTGAGACTCACACTGCCTATGAGTCCACCATCTCGGTTCTTCAATCTACCATCAACAGACTTCAACGCTCCTTGTCTTCAAATTTTCATGGTCCTGAGATTCTTCAACTCACAAAGGAGATTCATCGACTACTGTTTAACACCGCCATCCCAGACAATCAGCAACTGGTTGATGCTCTTAAAGCTCAATTCCAGGAGGTGTGTGCCAAAGTCGATGGTCTTAAGCAATGGCTTGAGGATGCTCCGGTTTTGCATTCCTCAATCAGCCTCTCATCATAGGAGCCCCCCCATCAGACACCACCGCATCAGTCTCCACCGCAACAGAAAATCACTCAAGAAACTTCTCCTGAGCGACTGGAGACTCCTCCCCACTTCAAGAATCTAGCATCCAAGATGTCATCCGAACACTCCAACGACTCTCCCACAACAAAAAAGAAGAAAGCAGATTGGAAAGCAGCCAAATTTGCTGACTCATCTGGAGAGAAAACGGATTCGACATCACCATGGATGAATCCTTAGTCAATTCCTGGATCAATCCCCACCGAAGACTGCTGGATGATGACTACAAACCCTACCTTACTTATGCTGAACCCCCTTCTGACGGTTACTGGGATGTTCCAATCTCCCCAAATGCTAAATACTTCACTGTATTTGAGCAGTTTGACCGTAGCCTACCTGATCACAAGAGACTGCCCATGGAATTCGAAAGACTCAATCGATTCTATGCCAAACCTGCTTCTTCCATAGAGAACATTTGGTCTAATGATAGACCATCCGCAGTCAAGAACTTTAAGCCCCGGAAATTCATGAAAGCTGACTTCATTCAGTATACTCTTACAAGAAGGAATCAGGACTACGTCCGCACCCAAGCTGACTTCCCATGTATGAATCCAGAATAAGTCTTCCTGATAGCAAAGGTGTTCCAAAACAAAAGCGAGAAGTATCCAAAGATGAAGATAGAACTTGAAAGGGCAAGCATATTTCCGCAGTCAACCTTCATCAGCAACCTCATCCGAAGTCATCATCAACCGCAACTTTACTTACTAGTTTACTTAGTTTAACTTTATCTACTTTTGTTGTAGTACTCTCTATTGTCCAGTATGCCTTGCATGGCTACTCTTAGAGATTTGATCCAATGTAATTCTTGAGTCTCTATATATAGAGCTCAATCTTTCTTATTCAATACACGTTCTATGCTATCAATTACATCTCTCACTTCTATCTGATTACGCATCTTAAATCTCTCCTTACTCTCAAAGTTCACTTGAACATAACTGAATATTATTTCTCTTCCGAGCAAGTCATTTGTGACTTAATCACTAAGTTTGATCTCACTTACTAACTTGGTCTGAATGCATTCCATGTTATTAATTAACTTATGTGTATACTTGATATAACACCTGCTGTCATTTATATTTCCTTACATTTCCGCAACTAACTCTCTAATTATCCAACTCGTTAACTTATTATTATTGTTGAGCTTTTAGATCCTTTGAGATAAACTATTCCGCAACTATACTTGTTCTAACATTTGTTCAAGTGTGTCTCAAGTTTTTCTCTCAACACCTTCTTTATCTTCACGAGTGACCAAATTTCCTCTGGAAGCTTTTCAAGTACAGCATGAAATCTGATTTTCATGTATGTGTACTCATCATCATTGTCAAACTTCTCAGCAATTTTATACTGAGCCATAATAAACATCATCTCATTAACAGGAAAATCCAGTTGATTCATGTCTGTGTTGAGAACAACATAGCTCTGCTTTGGCTTCTTTTCAAAAGCATACATACGATTATATGCAACTTTCGACTCAATCGTTTCATAGTTGTAATGCTTTGAAGGATCACCCTTGTTCATTCCAGGTGGATCGTTCGCACGAAGTCGCATTATGCTTGGCACAATTCGTAACTTTTCAACCTCAGCCTCTACTTCAGCTTTCTTTTCCTCCTTCGATTTTTCTATCAAAATTGTTTTTCCTTTATCTTTGATCGAAGAGCCACCAACATTTTCTTTAGCCTTTGAACTACTGCCACCTTCCCCAATCATAATTCCTTTAGAGATTGGCTTCGTGAGAATTGGCACCATAATAACAATTGTTGAAGTAACTGGCCCAGTTGTTGACATAATTGTTTTGTTCTTGGAATCTTCGAAGAAAACACCGTTCCAACCACCTTTGCATCTGCATGCGAATCTTCACCACCAGCCTTCGTACCACCAACTTTCTTCTCTCCCCCTTGCACCCCTCTGTATACAGGTGGGGCATCCGTTGTAAGAAGGCTCGAAATTTGAGAAAGAGGAGCCAATTGCTTGTGTAAAATGACTTCGAAATAGGTGAACTTCTGAGACAAAAATTCCGGAGTAATCAACGAAGATGAAACTGATTTTACAGTTAAATCTTTCAGCTCCTTCAGCAGCTTGAGCACTTCCATAAAACTTTGATTTTCCGTTGTAGAAAGTTGAGTAAGTTGAGGACTCAAATTTTCGTACAACTTGACATATTTGGTAACAGCATCACAAATAATGTCAACTTTTTGATTTATCGAAGCATAATCCCTTTGCACGATTGCAATCTCCTTTTGCATATCCTAACGAAGCTCCTGAATTTGCGAATTCACATCCTCCCTGACTTTCTTTACATCCTGAACGAATAACACATGTCGTTCCTTCACCAAATTGTTGACTTCTTTCACCTCCCCTCTAAACATCGAAGTTAGAGAATTCACTCTTAACTCATCATTATGATCATTGTGATCCACCTTCTCCAAGAGTCTAGTCTCCGAGTCTCGAACCATTCCAGAAACTTTACTCACCAACTTTGCTTCGAAGGTTTTCAACAAACTGTCAACTTCCATACTGGACACAGACGAACTACTCCCCAAATCTGCTTGAGATTGAAGAATAGAATTCAATTTCTTCTTTAGAATCTTGAATTGTTTCATCGTTATCAACATATGATCAGGAAAGTTGTCTTCTTCATCATCAAACTCCAAATCTTCAAACATTCCTCCAAAACCTTCATTGTCATTATCAGTTTCAACAACAGGTGAACCTTTAACAAGTGAATCGATTTTGGGTGGATTAGTGGATTGAGATGGAAAAAGAGTTGTAAAAGGTTGATCGAGAATGCTTTCAAAGGTAGGTGAATTTGTAGTATTCGGAACAATAAAAGGAGGTATTGAAACGAAAGTATCCTTTATCGAAGATGCAGGAATACCTTGAGTTGTAGCACCAACTTCTTTGTTAGACTCTCCTTCACCCATATTGACATTTACAACTGTATCAGATACGTGTGTAAAAATGCCTGAAGTTCGAACCTCCTCAGTATGTGATTCAGTTAACGAAACTTCGGGTGGTATGACAGTAGTCTTCTCAGGAGTAGATAGAGATTGAAAAATAATTGTTTCTGGTGTTTCAGGAACTATCTCTTCTTCGGACGACTCTTCTTGTATAACCAACTTTCGTTGCCTTTTCTTCTTCTTCGAAATGTGTTTAGCCACGTCTTCAGCTCTACGTTTCTTTGACAAAGGCGAAAATGGAGATGGAACCTCACGAAAAATTACTCCTTGATGAGAAAGTTGTGGTTTACGAACATTTGAAGGAGAAGATTTGAACAAACCATCTGAAGATTTTCTTGAACCCCGAGTCCTCTTTTTTAATCTTTGAAAAACAGAAGATTTTGAAGGAATTTTCTCCTTAAATAGAGTATCATCAACAGGTTCCACTGGTTTGATTACAACAGTCGAAATATTTACTTCTGGCATCTCAGGCTTCTTTGGGGACAGCTTGGATTCGTGCACATGCTGCTCAGGAGACTTCTTAGTTTCGTGCACTGGCTTCTCAGTTGTAGCCTTTGCATCCTTCTTAGAACGTTTTGGTTTATTCGAAGGACCAGCCTCTTCTTTCGACAATGACTTTCCAGTCCCAACATCAAGATTGATTGTTTTTAAGTACTCAACCAACACCGAATTTGTTGGCTCAACCCTCTTTAGCATTGCATCAGGAATCCTGGCAATGTGTGTGAACACTTCCATATCATCAGAAACTTCCTTTGGGAAGTGATACTTCATAAACTCATCTCTTTCTTCATCAGCAGGTACTGCAATTCCTTCTTTTTCATAAAAATAACCAAGGATCAAACTCCAATACCTAGCACACGAAATGCCTTGAACCACATTCGTGTTTTCGACACTCTTTTGGAATTCCTTCCACAGCTGTGTAGAGTAGTCGACTGAAAGATCATAGTACAATCCTGCGACCATCGCATAAGCCTCCATGCGACCTTTGTCTAATCCAACACTTCGACCAGTCAAGCATCGAAGAAAAATTCCGAACAAGAAATTCCAAACAGCTGGAAGAGCTAACTTCTTGAAATCACTAATCTTCGTGAGTGGGGTTGATGACCCATCTCATTAAACATGTGAACAACTTGTGCATAAGTGAGATCGGTAACAAGTTGAGAATTGGGAATATCAAGAATCTGGCAAAAGATCTTCTTAGACAAACAGATTTTCTTGTCATTCACCAGTTGAAGAGTGATGATATATATTGCTTTGCTATACGTAGCAGTGGATCCTGCCTGTGAAAGCCAAGAGAGAGGAACTACAAACGAGTTGAACATCGCCTTCGAAAGAACAAAACTCTTCAATGCGATGATTAACATCTTCAACTCTTCAGGATATAAAGACACATCCCCTTCCACTTGATAATTGGTGCTTTGAATCTTCATTATTGGTTCGAGAAGCAGAATCAACACCAGCCATGATTAGGGTTTTGAAGCTTTGAAGAACAGAGAGAATTTGGGTATTTTTTTTCTTTTGTGAGCGTAAAGAGACAAAGAACCCGTAAATACCCTTTTTATATGTAACCGTGAATTTTGAATTGAACGCGGGATAAGCATTAATTGAGATCTAAAGTGGCACCTTGAAAATCGCACCATTATGCCAATAAAGTTGCCATGCGTCAAAAAGTAACTGTCACACCGCCTTGAAACCAGGACTGAATACAAAACGTCTCATCAGACAGTCTGTTCGAGTCACCTCAAAGAATAGTAACCGTCACCAACCTTCGGATGGAGGTTAAGCTCTTTCGTCTTTGGGTTTTGAGACGAAGTCATTTGCTAGACTGTCGAAATCATCAGCCTGAGTTGGTATTACTCAGAACCTCAAGGATTTCGTGTGTGCAGTGTGCCAAAGAAAAGATAAGAAGCAAATTAACGAAAATTTGGATCTGTGATGTCAAAAAAAAATTCGACACAAAATCAGATAAACCCCGGCCAAAGGTTGCTTCATTAATTATCAAGAGAGATAATCAACTGCTTGTGTATGTTCCCGTGAATTACAATCGAATACTTATAGAGAAGTATCGAAGGGCTTCTTTTGTTAGGCTTATCGGGTGGGTTATAATTTCGTTACATATCAACCTAAACATAAGGTGAGTAATTGTAACGGAAATTACTTGTTTGACCAGTGTAGTCAGTGATAAGTATGCTTTGAATTATGTTGATAGTAACTTTGAAAGCAAATGAAACTCATACAGAAATCATATTCATGAAAAAATATTTGTTCTGGATCCTGTTGGGTAACAAACATCGTGGGCTTCGATAGTTTGATCAAGATCACTCATGAGAAAGGAATATGATTTTGAGTTTCGAAAAATGGTACTGAAACAAATGTTTCGTCAAAACTGGAACACAGTTCCCCGTCAATTCCTTATGAAGATAGAAAGTTGGGTTTCCCTTTCATCACGGCCTCATGATGTCGGATCATTAACACAGAATTTTGATATATCTAAATCGTGATGGGTCGAATAAAATATCTCTTGGACATATGTCTTCGTGTGTGCAAGTGTAAGAAATTTGGTGATGAAAAAGATTAGTTTTGAGTAACGAATTGTACCTCTGTTATTTTCGGACAAAACAGATAACTCTTAACTCATGTGAGAAGAGTAAGGTAGCTCAATTGACTAATGTGAATATAAGCCTGACTTGGGAAGAAATTTTCGTATGAAAATTTTCATTAAGGCTTTCGTAAACTCACATTGAGTCTACAGAGGCTTGGGTCAACATGTTGCAGCAGGCTTCTAGGGACAGTCTAACTAGTACATAGTTGTCGAAAGTTTACCTTCCCATAGAAACGCAAGCATGACCCTTGAAAAAAATTTCGTGTAATCACACAACCAACATACAAATTGTCGAATTCGAAGTGTGTCGAAGCGTTGACTATGAACAGTAACCGCTGAATGACGTCTTATTGCCTCTGAATCGACACATTTGTATAGCACTCTTTTGCTATACATTCGAAATCCTTCCTGGAACAGAACTTGCTTCAATCATTCCCAAACCTGTCAAAATTCGAACAAATGATTTTTCATCCAAAGCTTTTGCAAAAATATCAGCAAGCTGATCTGTTGTTTTTACAAAATGAACTTCAATGTTTCCATCTTCCACATGATCTTTGATAAAGTGATAACGAAGAGCTATATGTTTCGTTTTCGAATGTTGTACTTGATTATGACAAATGCGTATAGCACTTTGAGAATCACAGTACAATGGAATCTTTTTCATATTCACAACATAATCTCTCAACTGACTTTGGATCCAAATAATTTGTGACGTACAAGCAGCAGCTGCAACATATTCGGCTTCAGCAGTAGAAATCGAAACACACGTTTGCTTCTTCGACTGCTAACTAGCCAACTTTCCATCCAAAAATTGACAACCACCACTTGTACTTTTTCGATCCAAGGTACACCCTCCTAGATCTGCATCTGAAAATGCCTGAATGAAAAATCCTGTTTTCGAAGGATACCACAATCCTCACGAAATTGTTCCCTTGAGATAACGAAAGATATTCTTCACAGCTGTTAAATGTGGTTCTCGAGGATTTGCTTGATACCTAGCACAATTACATACAGAAAACATGATATCAGGTCTACTTGCAGTAAGATAAAGCAATGAACCTATCATGCTCATGTATAAAGTAAGATCAACCGTAGGCGTTTGTAACGAAGGTGTTAGCCTTGTGCCAACAGCCATTGGTACTCTTAACTTCGTGCTATTTGTCAATCCAAACTTTTCGAGCAAATTCCTTGTATATTTTTCCTGATTGATGAAAATGCCTTCTCTGTTTTGACATAAGTTAAAGCTAAAAAAAATTATTGATTTTACCCATCATGCTCATTTCGAATTGGCTTTTCATCAAATTTTCAAATTCATTAGATAATGCAGGGTCAGTAGAGCCAAAAATAATATCATCGACATAAATTTGAACAAGCATCAGATGATTCCCAACTTTCTTTCGAAATAATGTGGGGTCAACTGATCCTTGTTTAAATTTCGGCTATTTTAAGAAACTGGTAAGAGTTGCATACCATGCTCTTGGTGCTTGTTTTAACCCATATACAGCTTTATCTAAAAATATATACATGATCAGGATGCATTTCATTTACGAAACCTAGAGGTTGTTCTACGTAAACAGTTTCTTCGAGTTCTCCATTGAGAAAGGCACATTTCACATCCATTTGATAGAAATCAAAATCCTTATGAGCTGCATATGCTAAGAATATTCGAACAGCCTCGAGTCTTGCAACAGGGGCAAAGGTTTCTTCATAATCAATACCTTCTGGTTGCGAATATCCTTTTACAACTAATCATGCTTTATTTCGTACAATATTTCCATCTTTGTCAGTTTGGTTTTTGAAAATCCATTTTAACCCCACAATCGAAACATTTTCAGGTTTAGGAATTAATCTCCAAACCTTGTTTCTTTCGAATTCAGCCAGTTCAGATTGCATTGAAACAACCCAATCTGAGTGTTCCATTGCCATCTTAACTGTATTTTGTTCAATTTTAGATATGAAAACATTGAACATGCAAAATTCTTGATGAGTATTTAATACCTCATTCTTCGCACGAATCTGAGCTCTTGTTAACACTCCATCTTTAGGATTTCCAATGACTTGATCGTTTGGATGAGTTTTTGTCCATTTCTCTAATGGTGGATATGCTGGATCAAAATCTAAAGGTGCATCTTCGTACAACTCTTCATTTTCAGATCCTGCAACAGAAAGATTATCATTTATTTCATGAAATTCATCATTTTGATCAAGACTTTCGACAGAATTATCATTTTGATGCTCCCCCTCAACAACTTCATCCATTCTCCCATTCTCCCCCTCGAAAGAGTGCTCCCCTCAACCAGAGTATTCGAATCCAAGTGCTCTCCCTTCACTGGATTATTATGCATACTTTCGCCAACTTCTGGAGAATGCGTTTTTGAATTAACATCTTCAATAGTTTGAGGGATTTGCAAGTCATCAGTATGCTTCGACAATTCAGATTGTTGGTTATCATTTACACGAACTTCAGCATCTATAGCCCTGTCAGGAATACCAAAAATTAAATCATAATCAAAATCAGATGAATTCACAATGTCAGATTCATTTGTTGATTTCATTAATAATTGGCTTTTGTTCGAATTTTTTTTCAACTTGTTTGACATAATGATCATCAAAAGTAAGATTAAATGTCTCTTCGACTTTGCCTGTGCGCTTGTTTAACACTCTGTATGTAACCGAATTGTGCGACTATCCCAAGAAAATTCCTTCGTCAGCTTTTGCTTGAAATTTCGAAAGATTATCCTTGAGATTCATGATAAAGCACCTACAGCCAAACACATGAAAGAATTTAACATTTGGTTTTCGGTTATTGATTATTTCATACAGAGTGATGTTAAAACGGCGATGAATAAAAGAATGATTCTGAGCAAAACATGTTGTTGACACCGCTTCGGCCCATAAATACTGAGGTAGATTCGCATATGTCAACATAGTTCTTCCTTGTTCACAAGCTGCACATAAGGTATCATTGTCAAATTTTAAAACTGGTAAGCCTCGAACAAGATCATCAAGTACCAACTTATTTAAATTGCGAAAATTTAAATGTGATAATCGACGATGCCATAGCCAGCTGATGTCTGATGAAGCTTTAGAAAGTAAGCACATTGAAGGTTTGCCAATGATTGGTTTGAT
Organism: Lactuca virosa; assembly: GCF_052849685.1. Lineage (NCBI taxonomy): Eukaryota > Viridiplantae > Streptophyta > Magnoliopsida > Asterales > Asteraceae > Lactuca > Lactuca virosa. Next base: position 273,956,366 of record NC_136434.1, on the reverse strand, counting down.
ATCAAGAGTAAACATGTCACCTTGTCGTTTGGACTTGAGCAAAACTTTGTTAGTTTCGACATTCGAAATGATGCTACCTTCTTCGCTAAACAACACTTGATTGCCAGTGCCCACAACAAGTTGTGAAACACTTATCAAGTTATGTTGAAGACCTTCTACATAAGCAACACGATTAACAGTGAATTTTCCATTCGTGACTTTGCCATATCCTTTCACCTGACATTTGTGATTGTTGCCGAACTTTACAACCCCTGCATTTTCCAAGCTTCGAAAATCTCTTAAATTTTCATTTCGTCCAGTGATGTGACGTGAGCAACCATTATCGATATACCATTTCTTATCATATTGCTCGTCACATAGCATCTGCATTCAATTAAAGAATTTAGGTACCCAAGGCTTTTTGGGTCGTTGGAAATAAGCTTTGAAAACAGAATGAAATGTTGAACCTTTACTTTTGAGACTATCAATTAAGTCAACATCACTAGGTAAAGGAACAGAAACATAAGTTTTTGTTAGTTTGGAATTGTCACTGACACATGCCTTCGTCTTTTTAGATTGAGTATGAACAAGCTTTTCTTTCGAAACTGGTTGCCAAGTTTTTACCGAAACGTTCGAATCGTTTGAAGATAAGCTTGCATTTGACGAAGTATTCACATACTTCTCATAAGCTTCGTGAATTTGATGTTGATAGTATTTCCTTAATTGATACATTCGTCCTTTTCCTTCAAGCCAATTATCAATGTTTTTGTCACGAGACAACCCTTTTGTGTACGAAACTTTGAAGGTTTGTTTCCCTGCTGGATTTGGAAAATTGGGTTTTTGTGGGATGAAATCAACATTTGATTTCGGTCGAAATGTCATTGCTTATCGACTTCCATCATTGTTCCCAACACTTATGTTTTGAGAAAATCGATTTTGAGATTTTTGTTTTTGAGAAAACCTTGTTTGTTGATTAGAAGAAAATCGTTGTGTTGTTGATTGATTTTGAACAATCGTTGATTTGGTTTTGTTATCTTTGGAAAATGATAAGTTTGAAACTTTCGAAGAATTTGTTTTTGGATGATATTCAGACTTAGTTTTATTTGTTTGAGCGAGATTTTTCTTTTGATCTGAACGAATTGGTGAATTTGAAAACTTGTTTTCAACAAATTTACACTTTGTGTTTTCAGTTGTTTTTAATGACAAACCATTTTGTTGCTTTCGTAACTCCACGGTTTTCCAGAAAATCTTCTTTCAAGCTTGTCTTTTTGAAATTGCATTTTCTTTTGAAAATTTGTCAATTTGTTCTTTAAATTATTTGGAATTTAATTTGACAACAGTTTCATTTTCCACAACAACTTCTTTTGTAACTTCTTTCACAATTTTCGATTTTTCAACCCATTTGTGTTGTGGTTTTTGTCTTTGAAAAACATATGAATTCTTTGTTAAGGTATTTTCGACTGTGCTTTGATTTGAAAAGAGTCCTTCGTCTGTTGTCTTCTTGTTGTCATCTTCGACCATTTTGTTGAATTCTGGTTTAATGTTCTCAACATTTCCAGTAGTAACAAACACTTGATTTGGAAAGACAACATCATTAGTACACTTGAAATTAGGATACACCACCTGATTTGTTTCCAAATAATGGGCTCCTTTTTCAGACAACACTTTGTCGAAATTTTCAGTGTCCCCAAATACTTGATCAACAACGACACGAGGAATTTCTTTTTCTGTCGAATCTTTGTTTGATGAGACCTTTTTATCCGAATTGTCATCATCATTTTCATCATCACTACTATCCGTTTGACTATCTCGGATATCCACAAAATAACAATCTTTCGAAGTAGAAGGTTTGTCAGTGTGAATCTTAACTTCCAAATCCTTAAGTTTTTCTTTTCCTTTAGATTTTGATGCGATATTAATGACAGACAACTGAGAACAATCAACATCCTCAATATCACTAATTTCGCTAATATTGTCAGAGTTATCTTCAATATCGGCAAAATTAGATTGAGAATCAGATGTCGAATTCACAGTCTTTTTCAAAATTTTGATTTGTTCTAATTTAGATAAAGTATCATTCACTATATCAACTAATGCATTTGTATCCACACATTCATTAATTTTGACAATTCCATATGCATATCTATCATCTGGGATTTTGTCAAACTCAGCAATAGTTTTCTCACAATCATACGAAATAGTATCAACCTTCTCTCTCTCAAAAGCTAGAAAAGGCAATAATTTTCTATGTTGCTCTTTGCTTATTTCATACGAATGATGTAAATCAGTTAATTTTCCATAGAGTCGTTTAGCAGTATTACAGTAGATATTACGGTTTGCTAACAGAAGTTTTACATCACTAGTTAAAGAATCTCTATCGCACATGATGTTTGTGATTTGTAATTCTAAACACTCAACTTTACTTATTTTCGAATCTAAACGCTTCTGGGTCTCTCACAACTGCATTGACAATTTCTTAGCCTCGTTGCTAGCAGACACAACAATTGAGTCAAAATAAGTAACAGTTTCATCAAAAGATACTAATTTAGAGTCATAAGCACTTATTGGAATATTAAAAGATTCAAGAATAGAACATACATTTGTTGTCATTGGAGACTTGTCAGCATATTTTGCTACGAAGCATCGTCCTGTCACCTTATTCTCCTCTTGATCCGAATCTTCCTCATACTTCGCATACATAACACCATGCGTTGGGTTACGCATTTCATCATCATCTGATCCCGAAGACCAGATTTGATAAGTGTCATCTTCTTCCTGCTCTCCTTTTACCACCAAAGACAAATTCTTAGCTTTATCCCTGACCTCCTCCAGCCTCTCGACATAGTACGCTTCATCCTTGACTTTGTTCTTCTTTTCGTCTTTTTAATGAAGTATACAATCATTCGATAAATGATTTGCTCCATTGCAGTAGTGACAATCCACCCCCAAATCTCCTTTTAACTTTTTCTCATTCTTGACCTCAGTAACTTTTGCATCATTCTTCTCAAACTTCTTCTTCTCCTCACCAACAGCTTTACTCATAAAACCTCATTTTCCCTCATTTTGCTTGAACTTCAGATTAAACGGCTTCTTGAAAAACTTTTTGACACGATTGTTTGAGTAAAAAGCTATTGCCTCATCGTCCGAATTCATTATAAAACCTTCTTCCTCCTCGGAATCATCTTTTTCAATTGTTTCTTTCTCAGATACTTTGGAGACAAGCGCTAACGGACCTCCCAGACTGAGCTTCGACTCCTCGGTTGATAGGCTATAATTTTGTGGTTTGGGCTAGGCATTCTAATGTATAGGTCTTGGTAGGATGATAGGGAGTGTTGTGGTGATTGTAACTTGGTTGTGGATGTGTGTTGCCGTACATGTGTGTGCGGCCGCACACAGTGTGTGCGGCCATACACGTGTGTGCGGCTGCACACTTGTATGCTGCTTTAGGTGGTATAAATACTCTTAGTCTGTGTCAGTTGAATAGTGACGTATGTGTGTGTTTCCCAAGGTGTACCTGACATTTATACGTTATAGATGTGTGCATGCTTGGCTTTATTCTCTTTCTACTTCTTCTACACTCTGTTTGATTGTTTGCAATTCATTGATTACTGATTTGGATCTATAGTTCGGGACTTACAATTGGTATCAGAGCCAAATCAGTGTCATTTTAAAGAATCATAAGAGTTTGCGGTTGAAGATAGTTGTGGTTTTTGAAGTGCACTTATATTTTTTAATTGAGAAACTGCGTCTAAACACTGATTTTACTGGTTTGAAACCAAAATTCACTCAAAAATCTAGTATTTTTGGGTGTGCGGTTGAGACTTTGAAGGTGTGAGGCTGAGATTTTGAAGGAGTGTTGTTAAGGAGTACGGTTAAACGAGTGCTGCCAATTGAAAGGCTAGGTGTACTGCCCAGTGTGCTGCCAAGTGTACGTTTGGGTGTGCGGTTGGTCTGTGCTGTTAAAGTGTACAGTTGAGTGTACTGTCAGGTGTACGGTTAGTGTGTGCGGTGATCGTGTGCAGCCAGCGTTTGCGGTCAGCGTGTGCGGTCATCGTGTGCGGTCAGCGTGTGCGGCTGAAGTGTGAAACTGAAATTTTTTTGTTGGTTGACAATCTTTTAATTTTGGTCTATCTGTTGAGTTGTTTCCTCTAGAAAAGGACAAAATGGAATCTCAAAGTCAAACTCATTTCCACGAACTCGATACTGTCATGGGTACTACTACGCGTATTCCAAGATTAATGTCTGCAGATGGTTTTCTTGAGTGGAAGTACAGAATTGAAAAGTACATTAAAATGAAGGATTTCAAAGTCTGGAGAAGCATTCTTAGAGGCCCTGTTAGAATCACTATAACAGTTGGAGGACAAGTGATTGATAAAGCGGTTGAAAACTACACAGATGAAGAGTTTGAAAAGGTGGAAGAACAGGAAAGGGCCCTAGCCACTCTAACCATGACACTATCTCCTGATATTGCTCAAGGTTTCCGAGAGTATACTTCTGCTAAAGATTTGTGGGAAGCACTAATTGAGGTATATGAAGGAAATGAAGATATGAAGGAGGGTCGCCAGGACATCTTGCGACAAAAGTTCAATTTCTTCAACTACGTTCCCGGAGAGACTCTTGAGGCACAGCTTCGGCGATTCACAACTCTCACCACTGACATGAACATATCTGGGATTTTCTTGACCAAGTCCGAGATCAACAAGAAACTTCTAAATGCTCTTCCTAGATCATGGGACATGAATGTTGCTGTGATTAAGAAGACCAAGGATCTAAATCGCCTCACTCTTGCTGAAAGAAATTAACCATGTGAACTCGTACTCTACTGTAAATCTTGGAATCTCATCCAACAATGCTCTCTCATCATTCATGTCTTCCTCAGGTCAAGCTTTTGCTACTCAACAACCTCAGATTCAGACCTTTGCTGCTGCATCATCCATTCCTCATTCTCAATGCCAGCCATTTATTACTCCACAAGTTGTTCCCTCTCCAAATGTGCCAGTTGCAGCCTCTTCCTCAAACACTAAAGACACCGATGAAAATCTGGCTCTAGCCACCGGGCTTGTTAACTGCTACAATGCTTTTGTAGCTGGAGAGCTTCCACCTCAGCTGTCATTTGCTGACCTGGATCAGATTCATCCTGAAGACGTGGAAGAAATGGACATTACATGGCAGATTGCTATGGCTGTTTTCAGGGCCAAGCAATTTGCTAACAAAACGGGGAAGAACAACTGGGGCATGAATGCTGACAAAAAGGTGGGATTCAACAAGGGCAAGCTACGTTGTTTCAACTACCACGAGCCGGGTCACTTTGCTCGTGAGTGTCCAAAACCAGATCGTAGGACGAACAACAACAGGACAATGGTTACAGTGGGAAATAATCGTGCAGGTGCTGCGGTTAATGGTGAGACTGCTATGGTGGCTCAGTCTTTTGACTGGGAGGACCAGATTCAGGCTTTGAATATTTCAGGGCCACAAAATGCTCACCTGACTCAAATTGATGATGTTCCCATGAAGAATGATGAAGCTGATCCTAAAGCTGTAATGATGGAGATGCAGTTTGCTCTGATGGTATCTTCTACTTCCGAGCCCAGGAAAAGTGAGGTAAATCTACCGTCTTGTTCTCAGGCTTGTAATGAATATGTTAAACTTCTTCATGATGAAATTCAATTATTACATAGAGAAGTAGAGGACCTTAGATATGAGGGCTATCAGCTTAGGAAAGGACAGAAACCTCTTAAGGCCCAGTTAGAGACAAAAATAAAAGACTTTAAGAGAATTCAAACAGAATACAGTGAAAAATGTGAGCTTTATGATTATGTTAAAAGACAAAATGTTGAGCTAATTACCGAGCTTGATACATTAAAAAGACAATTTGAAACTGCAAATTTTGACTTTAGAAAATTTGATGGATCAAGCGAGGTAGTTGCCAACATGATTGATCATTGCATGCAGTTTAAACGAAACCAACAAAAGGGTCTAGGATATGATAGTGTACCTCCTCCTTATAATCATACCTATCAGTATCAACCCCTATCCAAGGATGAGATTGCCAACTAATCATTTATGGTTTATGGCAAGCCATCTGGTTTCGTTTCAGGAGGATTTATTAATGTTGAAAGTACTAATATTTCTACTTCCCCTGCAGATCAACCATTAGATCAGGCAAAGCATGAAGCTGGAGAATCTGTTTCTGTTTCTAATTCTGATATTTCTGTTTCAAATAAAAATGTTTGTGTTTCTGATATTAAGACTGATAATGTTTCATGTGATGTTTCCACATCTGCTACTGTTGAACTTAATTTCTTTGATATGTTTGATGAATTGTTTGGTAATTCTGATGCTTGTGATTCTCATGAGAATTCATCAATTCCACAAGTTACACCATCCGAGGCACCCTCACTTATCTCACAACCTATTTCTCATGCATGTTCTTCTGAGAAGAGTAAGCGTGTCTGTCAAGAAAATAAATCTGAAAAATGTAGTACAAGTTCAAATAATAAACAGATTTGTTTTAATTGTGGTGTTGGTGGTCATATAGCTAGAAATTGTCAAAATAGGATCTTTGTGAACTATATGTCACCAAGAGGAGAGAACGAATCTCGAGGAAGGTCTTTAATTAGAAAATCCTCAAGAACTCGTTCTCAAAATGATGATTGGAAAGATGATCGAAGCAGGAAAAGGGCTGTTTTTCAAAAGAATAAAAAGGTTTTTACTAATAAAGCTCAAAATAGTTTGCCAAAACCGAACAAGGTTCCGCCAAGATCGGTTTCATCAAAAAGCAATTCTGGATCTTCAACCACTTCTGGTAGAACATCTAGAGGCTCGGTGCAAACTCATAAGAAAATTATTTCAAAACCACCTGAGAATGTTGTAAAACCTAAATATCATTGGATGCCCAAATCAATTTCCAATCCATCATCACCATCCTCTGAAGTGATTAGGAATGAGGATCCTAATTTGAAAACATTTAAAGATAAATCAGAGAAAGCGAAAAGGAAACCCAGGACAGCGATGACCTGGGTTCCCAAATCTAAATGATCCCGCTCATTGTGTAGGGACAGTTGCGGAGGAATGTCGTCAGACCATGGTATGTCGACAGCGGCTGCTCCCGGCACATGACTGGAGATATCTCCCAACTACACGATATTCATACATTTAATGGGGGATATGTCTCCTTCGCAGGCGGAGAAGGCGGAAAGATAACGCAAAAAGGAACGGTGACGAACGGAGTGCTTAGTTTTGAGAATGTCAACTATGCTCCTGAGCTGAAGCACAGTCTGCTGAGTGTTTCTCAAATATGTGACAAGGGCTACTCGGCACATTTCACTGATAAAGAATGTCTAATCTTAAAGCCAGGCATTATCATTCCGGAAGAGTGGATTCTCATCAAATCTAAGCGGGATGGTCGCCTACATTATCGACATGAACAGCAATGTGCCCGATGAAGTTACCTGTCTCTTTTCAAAAGTCTCTGAACAAAGCGCAATGTTGTGGCATCGTCGACTTGGCCATGCAAATACAAAGAACTTGAATCGGCTTGCTAAGAACGAAATGGTCCGCGGTCTTCCTGTCAGAGATTTCATCACCTTTGAAAAATGTGTTTCCTATGCTCAAGGCAAACACCATCGGAAACCACATCTACCAAAGCAAGTCAACTCCATCAGTCAGGTGCTCCAGTTGTTGCACATGGACTTGTTTGGTCCAGTCAACATTCTCAGCATCAACCGAAATTCATATTATCTCATTGTGATAGATGATTTCTCTCGTTTCACGCGGGTCTTCTTTCTGTCCAACAAAGCTGGGATCGCTGACCTCATCAAGAAGTTCATTGTAATGATCGAGAACCAAACCAACAACCGAGTGAAAGCGCTACGCATAGATAATGGAACAGATTTCAAGAACGCTGTTCTTGATCAATTTTGCACTGAGAAGGGTATTATGCGTCAGTATAGCTCTGTTCGGACACCACAACAAAATGGTGTTGCTGAACGGAGAAATCGGACGCTACAAGATGCAGCAAGGACTATGCTCTGTGATTCTAAACTTCCAGTTTTCTTTTGGGCAGAGGCGATCAACACTTCGTGCTACGTTCAAAATCGTGTCCTGATCAACAAAGCCCAGATGAAAACACCATACGAAATTCTTTATGGACACAAGCCATCGGTCAGCCATTTCCTAGTATTTGGTTGCCCTTGCACTCTTCTCCACTTGGAATCCAACCCAAAATTCAATGCAAAAGCTGATGATTGTTACTTTGTCGGTTACGCTGCTCGTACTGCGTACCGGGTATACAACAAGAAGACGAAACAAATAGTGGAGTCTTTCGATGTTCGCTGGCTTGAAGAGAATGAAACGGACGCTAGGGTGGGTCCGGACTGGCTATTTGACTACACTTCGCTATTCAAATCCTTTTGTGCGTCGTCTAATAACCAAGTTGGGTCTACCTCTTGCTCGAAGACTATTATTGAAGACGAAAATGAAGAGGTTGTCTACAGACCACCATTGGTTTCTAATACTGATCCTCCGGTGGAGTCTACTGTTCAAATTACTTCACCTGAGTCCTCAACACTACAATCTGCTCCAGATGTTGATGCTACTCCTCTAACTCCGGTCGAAAGAGAATTTATGAACCAAGATGCTTCTGCTGTCACTCAGAATCTGATGGACCTTCTCTTTCCCGATCAAATCACTGATGAGTTTGTAGCAAATCCACCAAACGAAGCCGGTACATCTACCGTGGATTTTTCAGCACATGAAGGAGCTATTAATATTCATACTCTTCCCGTTTCACTCAATGACATAAGTCACGAAATCCCCTCTCGCATACAGCGCGATCATCTGATAGAAAACGTTATTGGCCAGCTGGGCGACGGAGTTCAAACGAGAAGCCAGAGTGGAGATGTCAACACATGTCTCTATTCTTGCTTCATTTCTCAAATATAGCCCAAGAACGTCGAAATGGCTTTGAATGAGCCCAGCTGGGTGGAAGCCATGCCTGATGAGCTCAATCAATTTGAAAAGCTCGGGGTTTGGAAGTTGGTGGAGCTGCCTAAAGGCAAGAAATCTCTCGACACCAGGTGGGTGTTTCGGAACAAGCAAGACGATTCGGGTGTCATTGTCCGTAATAAGGCGAGATTGGTGGTCCGTGGGTTCAGGCAAATTGAAGGTCTTGATTATACAGAAGTCTATGCTCCGGTGGCGTGCTTGGAGGCTATTCGTATCTTCCTCGCCTATGCTTCCTACATGAACTTTACTGTCTATCAAATGGATGTCAAGACGGCTTTCTTGTATGGCAAGGTGAAGTAGGAGATTTATGTTGACCAACCTCTTGGGTTTGTTAGCTCAAAACTTCCCAACCATGTCTACAAGTTAGACAAGGCTTTGTATGGGCTGCATCAAGCTCCTAGAGCCTGGTATGCTACCCTAGCACAGCACTTGCTCAATCATGGCTACTCTCGCGGCACTATTGATCAGACTCTATTCTTCAAGCATGTCGGTCCAGATCAAATTCTTGTTCAAATCTATGTGGACGACATCATTTTCGGGTCGACGAGTCCTCAGCTATGCACGGAGTTCGAGGACGTCATGAAAAAGCGATTCGAGATGAGTTCATTGGGGGAGATGACCACGTTTTTGGGGCTTCAGGTCAAACAATCTTCAACCGGAATTCTGATTCATCAAGCCAAATATGTGGATGATATGCTCGAGAAGTTCGGGTTCGGAGACGCCAAACCTGCTTTGACGCCCATGGCCGAGAGACCACTGTTGACTCCTGATCTTGAAGGCGAATCCGTAGATCAAACATACTACCGATCAATGATCGGATCGCTGATGTATCTGACTGCAAGTCGCCCAGACGTTATGTTTGCGGTCTGTCAATGCGCACGCTTTCAGGCTAATCCTAAACTGTCTCATCTTATTGCTGTTAAAAGGATTTTTCGGTATATCAAAGGCAGCCCAAAATTGGGTCTTTGGTATCCGAAAAATTCAGAATTTGATCTTTATGCTTTTGCAGACAGCAATTATGGCGGCTGCGAACTTGACAGGAAATCGACTTCAGGCGGATGTCAATTTCTCGGAGATAGGTTGGTCTCCTGGCAGTGCAAGAAGCAGGATACTGTCTCGACCTCAATAGCAGAAGCAGAATACGTTGCTCCGTCTGCCTGTTGTTCTCAAGTCATATGGATCCAACATCAGCTGTTGGACTACGGTTTGAATTTTCAAGAAACCCCTATTTTTTGAGACAATGAGGCTGCGATCCAAATTGCTAAAAATCCGGTTCAACACTCAAAAACCAAGCACATCGATATCAAAGTTCATTTTATCAGAGATTGTTATGAGCGCTCGCTCATTCGGCTAGAACAGGTTCCCTCTGCTAATAATGTGGCGGATCTGTTCACCAAGTCGTTTCACAAAGCTCGATTCGATGTGCTGGTAAACTTTTTGAAAATGATTCGCTTTGAGGATTAATTTTTGTTTAGGTTAGTTTAAATTTGTGCATTTTAATTTCATTCTCACCCATGCACAAATTTAGGGGGAGAAATAAACAAAAACCAAACAAAATTTGAAAAACAAAAAATCCAAAAACATCTTGTTTCTGTTTTATTTTTTTCAGAAAACATTCAAAAATCTAAAAAACAGTAAAATTCAGAAAAATCAAAAATATTGTCGCTTACAGTTTTGCTTGTTGATGGGAAGTGATATCAACAAGTGATAATAGACAATTTGAGTCTGTGTAAAGTACCAAAGCTAAATTGTCTAGGCTATGTGTTCGATGTGCTGGTAGGCACGGAAAACTTAATGGACTTGACTAGGTGCAGATGAACTTAAGGAATCTAGAGACTTGATAAATTCTGACCTAGATAGTTCTGTTTAGCCTGACAATACGACGCTTGGGTAGGTTGAGCAGGGAGATATACATGAGAATCCACTAGCCACATTAAAGAACCCGTATCTAGAACTGTGGTTTAACTTTTCCTCGATGTACGGACTCTGTCCTTAATTCCGGTATTGATGGGGCAACTGGGGAATTCCGATAAAGTAGGTCTGTAGGAAATTATTTTCTTGCTTTCTTTCTGTTAGTCATATGTTGCCTCCTTTGCGTGATTTAAATACATCCGACCTGGACTGCAACATATGCAACTCTATTTCTATGCATCTTCCATCTATGCAATTCTTCCTGTCTGTTAGTCATATGCTGTCTCCTTTGCGTGATTGAAATACATCCGACCTGGTACACAGCATATGCACCGTTCTATTTCTCAATCCCTCTAAATCTGGTTAGTCATATGTTTCACTCTTTGCGTGATTGAAAGATCCGACCTGAGTGTACAGCATATGAATTCTAAATCTATCCTTTCTATGAGTAATAGTCTGCTCACCTAAAGTAAGGAGTATCTCGGAAGTTCTTGATTATTGGGGTATGTCAGGAAGCGGGAAGCATGTTCTAGTACACTTAAAATTGAATAACTCTAGATTGTCTGTAGATCTCGCTGCTCAATTTAGGTGGACAACAATATCCTTGGTTGTCGTCAGATGAATGGTCCTTAGGTATTTTTATCTAGTAACTTAGGATCAATATGTCATGTCACTGATAGAATTCCTAAATCTTGTCATAAATTTTTCCTGCTTAAGTGGACCACAATACTGGCAATCGAGCAGATCTATTCATGAAGGGAGTGGGACTGATAAACGGGTAATAATTGTCTAACAACTTTGATCCCATATCACAAAAGATTAATCAATTTCAATATAGTGGATTAAATTTAGGTTGAATAAAGTTTTATTTTTATTTTTTATTATTTTTATTTTTTAATTTTTAGGATTGGTAAAATCTTAGAATTTATTTTTTTTTATTTTAATTTCATTTTTTTTATTTTACTTTAATTAATCCTCAAAATGTCTCCTTTTAAATATTTTTGAGTTTTGGGTCTTTATTGTCAAAAAGGAAAAAGATAAAGGGGGGGGGGGCACAGCCTTATTGGGAAGTATATAAAGGGGAATGTGCGGTCAAAAACTACCTCTTCACCTTTACCTCGACCGCACACTCTTCTGTTTTCTCTCTCTCTAAGAACTTCAAGAACACATCTCATTTTCGGTAAAATTAAAGCTTAATATTCGTAAGTATCATGAAATCGACTCCCATAATACAGTTTTTGAGTAAAAACGACATTGAATCGATGGTCAATTGAAGGAATCGGTATCATCTGTGCGTGTGCGACCGCACACACCGTGTGCGGCTGGCTGTGTGCGGCTGACCCTGTGTGCGGTTGACCTTGTGTACGGTCGCATCCCCGTGTGCGGTTGACCCGTGTACGGCCGCACCATCCACGTGCGGTTGGACTCGTGTGCGGTTAACACTGTGTGCAGTTGGAGTCGTTGTGTAACAGTACACCGTGTACGACCACACACCTTGTGTGTGTGGCTAAATCTAGGTGTATGGTTGCATACCTACAGTTTATTTAAATTTTTAATTAATGGGAAATCTCTTAATTTTTCTTATTCTTTAAATTTATACTTGTTTTTTTTTCAGAAAATCATGGGAGATTCTGAGTTCGCAAAAGTGCACAACTTGGCCATTTTACTAGAAGATCCTCCAGTGGCCCACAACGATCTCAAATTTATTGTCGATGGTCTAAAAAGATGTTGCTTGGTCTCTGCTTTCACATTTAGTCCAGCAATTTATCAAAATCTGATTAAAGAATTTTGGGGAAGCGCATTTGTGAAGAGGAACAATGATGATGAGAAATATCTTGAGGCATATGTACAAGGAAAGAAAGTATTAGTCTCGGAAGACATCATTCAAGAAGCCCTACAAATTGGTGATAAGCATGAATATCCAAGGGAGATTGATGTTAACCAGATTCAAGAAGTTCTTGGACAAATGGGCTATGAAGGAACCTTTCCACCTACCCACAAGAAGCTATTGCCACCTTGTTGGAAATATCTGGCTCATGTTTTTGTGAGTTGTATTTCAGGACGCAGATCTGGTGTTAACGAGATATCCCTGGTGAATGGTGCCATCACTGCTTTGGCCTCTGGAGTAAACTTTAATTTTTCAAAATTTATCTTGCATGAGATGATTTTGAATATCGAAGGAGACAAAAGGGACAAGTTTCTGATGTATCCAAGTTTTATCCAACTGATCCTTGACATCATGCATCCTGAGATTGAAAGGAAAGGATAGACCCTGGATATCAAGTCAGTCGGCCCAAGTGCTTTTGGTTTAATGAAGCAAAAGAGATCAGGAAGGATCAACTTTGAAGGAAAACATCCTTTAATCAGATTTGGCATCTTTGCCGAGGAGAGTGATCAGTCAGAACCCAATGAATCTTCTTGTCCTACGGAGACTGACGATGTGGTCATCTCTACTTCTGAACCTGAAACTGAGGAAGGGTTTATCTCTCCTGTGGCAAGGGTTGCATCGGAGCATGAACAGTTGCCGAATGTGGAAACTGAGAGTGAATTTGATCAAGAGGGAGATAAAGGTGATCATGATGGAAATGACGAGTTTCTACATGATATGGATTTCTCAGGCCTCGACAATGTTGCCATTCCTCTCAATTTTGATTTTGAACATGAAGATGGACTTGACACAGGTCTGGATCTCTCTGACAGATTCTTCAAAAAGGTCGATGAAGTTGCTCAAACTGCAACTGAGACTAGGGCTGCAAAGAAGACTCTTAAAACTATGCCTCCTTCGTCTACCCAAATGGAAGAAAATTTAAGTCAACAGGGTACAGATTCAAGGATTCCTCCCCTAGATTCTGCTATTCCTACATCTATCTCGACACAGATTCAGACCTCTCTGCCTCCCGTACAAGGAAGGCATCAAAATTTGAGGCAGAGAGTGTTCACTCAAAGCCAGTCACCACCTGTTTCAGCCACTGTTATCACCACAACTGTTGCAACACCACCCCTCCAATCCAATGAAGGTCCAAGTACCATGCTTGAAATAGGAGGACCATCTAATGTTCCGGCATATTCCCCAACAAGACCGTCGCTTGATGAGGCTTCTATCAGACTCGCTAAGCACTTGTCTCAATATAGCCCATAATCTTCCTCCCGTGGAAAGGGAATATCTTTCGAGGAAAGTCGCTCAGGGGATGGAAATGTTGTTGTGTCCAAACTTCAAGAAGAAATTGGCATTCTGAAGCAGCAAAACATTGAAAATGACATCTTGCTGGAACAACATGGCAACCTTATCGCTGAGCTTCAGGCAGAGAATGCCTCAAAGTCAAAACAGATTACTGACCTGCAAACTAATCTTGGGTCAGTAACTGCTTTTTACTTTGACTTGAAGAACAAGCTTTTTGACGCTTTTGGGGATAAGCTTAAATCTCTGTTTCAACAGCCTCATGGTATAGAAGACCCTCCTTCTGCTTCCGACCAGCCTTCTGAAAATGAAGCTTCCTTTGACCAACCTCCTCCTACAAAAAGAGTCGTTGATCGATTTGAAAAAGAACCTGAAGGTTCCAGACCTCGGATCACGATCAAACATGGAGAAAGAACCGTCACTGCCAATAGAAATGAAGGATTACTTTTTATGAAGAATTCGAATGAAAATCGCAAAGCAAAAGATCCTGTATTGACAGTGACAGATCTTAAAAAGAGAAAGTTTGGTGACGAGTTTGGTGATCGCTCAGGGATCAAAATGTGGGCATTTTATCATGAAGTGAACATGTGGGTTGTAAATAGAAACTCTGGAATTCCTAAATACTACCAGAGCATCCATGACTTCAACTCATGGACGAAAGTTGATCTTGCCGAACTTTCAAGGGCCCCATTTCACAATCCTTCACAGGATCCCAGTGCATTCAACTTCAAACGATTTCTAGACAGGTAGGTCAAAGAAAATTTCTCAAAAATGAAAACTGCAAAAGCCCTGTACAGAAAAGATGCGGATGTCCTTGATCCTGAATCTGGTAAACCAATGAAGATCATACTTTGGCCAGCAACAAAACAACTGAAAGAAATTCCTATCCCTCAACACTTTCATGAAGGATTTCTTGACGACATGGAGTTTTGGGCCTTTGATGACGAAACGGCAACTGCGGCAATACAGTTCAAAAACAGCGACACCGTTCTGAGACTCGTCTGCGCAAAGGATCTTCTGATTCAGGGAGAGAGACATTCATACCATAGCTCGTCACCAAATCATTTGCAGAAAAGATGTCATGGAGGTTGCTGCTAAGGAATTCACTGGAATGGTCGCCACAATCATCAATGGAAAGCTATGGATGGGATCAATGGGAAAGTCTGACCTGAAGCTGTCCAAAATTCCTGGAGAATGAAGACCAAGTCTATGCTAGCCTCAAACCAAGGGGGAGATTGATAGGCTATAATTTTGTGGTTTGGGCTAGGCATTCTAATGTATAGGTCTTGGTAGGATGATAGGGAGTGTTGTGGTGATTGAAACTTGGTTGTGGATGTGTGCTGCCGTACATGTGTGTGCGGCCGTACACGTGTGTGCGGCTGCACACTTGTGTGCTGCTTCAGGTGGTATAAATAGTCTTAGTCTGTGTTAGTTGAATAGTGACGTATGTGTGTGTTTCCCAAGGTGTACCTGACATTTATACGTTATAGATGTGTGCATGCTTGGCTTTATTCTCTTTCTGCTTCTTCTACACTCTGTTTGATTGTTTGCAATTCATTGATTACTGATTTGGATCTATAGTTCGGGACTTACATCGGTCATTTCATTCACCTCACTTTCGTGAGTTTTCAATTGATTGTACAAATCATTGAGAGTTGAAGTATCGAAACTCTGCTGATTCTTCACCATCATACTCACGCTTCTCCATTCTTTACGAAGACCCATTATGAAAATGAGATTGAATTCCATCGCTGTCCTAGTGATTCCATAACGATTACATCGATAAATCAACTCATTCAGACGATCGTAATAAACTTCAATTGTTTCAACCTCCTTATGTCTGAAATCCTTCAGCTCCACCAAACATTGCTTAACAGAATTGATTTTAGTCTTCTCGCTTCCTTGAAACTTCTCTTTCAGATTATTCCAGATCTCTTTGGCAGTTGTGCAGCTCCTAACATAGCTGTACACAACTGGAGGCAATGTACCTCGCAATTCTCTCATGCATCTTTTCTCCAGTTTATTCAAACGAACAGATTGATTTTCAACACAAGAAGTTCCAGAAGATGATCCAATTGGTTGAACATTTGCAGGAGGAATGATATTTCCAGAGATGCAAGACCACAACTCTTCATCGAGTCCATTTAGGTAATCCTGCATGCGATCAGTCCATTGATCATAGTATTCAGGAAAAAGCATCGGAATCTTAGTAGAAGATCCGAGCAGATGAGAGAACGAAGTCATTGAATTGAGATTGAAGTTCGCCATTGATGTACGGATGTTGATTTTTGAGATTTTTGAGAATTCAATGAAAATTTTAAAGCAAATAGCTGAATTGAATTGAGATTACAAACAGAACACTCGATTCAACAATTCAATTGTAGAATCGAATTACAACTAACGATCTAGAACGAATTTTCACTTCAAAAAGCGCGAAAACTTTTTGAACCAAAATTGATTCAAAAAACCTTTTGAAACGACGTGAAAATCAGATCACAGGTTGTGATTCCTGCTCTGATACCAATTGATGAATCGTGGAATCAAGTATTAATCAAAATCAGAGTAAAACGAATGCATATTGAACAAACGATGTAAATAAGATCTGGTTTCTGCTCATTTATGCTTTCAACGTTTATAGAGAAAAATAGACAGGTTCTGTAAAGTACTCTTATCTAACTCTAGTAAAGTTCCATATTTATAGGAACA
Source organism: Lactuca virosa (assembly GCF_052849685.1). Classification (NCBI taxonomy): domain Eukaryota; kingdom Viridiplantae; phylum Streptophyta; class Magnoliopsida; order Asterales; family Asteraceae; genus Lactuca; species Lactuca virosa. The sequence goes on along the minus strand of NC_136434.1, from coordinate 273,939,586 downwards.
GTGAAAGCATACAAAAAATACTAAGGCATTGACACTTAAGCTTCGTACGAAATACACCTTGGTAAATAAACTTAACAAACATTCGAAGGGTACAAAAGACTTCGACATATTACAACTAAATTCGACCCTTACACTTAAAAACACTCTTTGGCACAAGTCTTCATGAGTTTACGACCGTAAACACATAGGGCTGTAAACCCTATAGTCGTAAACACATAGGGTCGTAAACACATAGGGTCGTAAACCCTATGGCCGTAAACTCCATTGTGTGGCCGTAAACCCATTACATGCAACCCTTTGTACTTCTAACACTTCAATCTAAGTGTTTCCTAAGTCCTAGGTGTTTTTCCTAACATGATTAGTTGTATATACACTAATTATATACATATATGTGTCATTATATGCTTATTAGGATCCATTGTGCTCAAGTCTTCACTTGACACTTAGCATCCTTCAAACCGATCTTTCATTTGTATCCCTCACTGCAGGTGAGTTCATACCCCTTAACTTATCTTTTAAATGATTTTAAATGTTTTTATGGGAGGGGGGAATACAAGTAGAACTATTATGGTTACTATATCAATCACATGTGATTAATAACTATCAAACAAGTGGATTTTCTTACATTTCAAACTGTGTTATCAAACAAACTGCTTCGAACCGTTTAATAAACTCTTTTACATGTTAAATTCTTTCTATTAAACTCTTTTAGACTTATATTTTGTCAAAACATGTCTATATGGATATAGTTATATAAGTAGGATTGAAAGGACTTAGGACTGATGACTCGCCTCATTTCATGTTCCTTGTTTGGTTGTGGACTTAGGGTATCAGTTGTTTGTCCGAAGGGCGTTTGAATCTTAGTTATATATCATGTGTATGTATATAGATATAAAAAGTTCTTTTTTCAATTCAATACCTTTGTGTAGCAAAGGTGTACAAACATGTTCATACATACAAACAACATTGCTAGTAAACTATAATAGGTATAGTTTAGGAAGTCACTACTTACTATTTCTAGAACAATGAAACATACAAGAGTCAGTTCATAGATGAGTCAGTTCAAACATACTATAAAGAGAAACAGATAGAGCATACTATAACGAGAGACAATACTCACTATAAAGAGAAACAGTACATACTATAACGAGAGACAATACTCACTAGCAAGAGAAACAGTACATACTATAACGAGAAACAATACATAATACACACTATACACTAGAGAACATACTATATACTAGTCAGAGAGAACATACTAATACAAATACAAGAATACTATAACAATAATGCGAGATACTACTTCATGGCTCGGCAATATACTGTTGCGTCATGTTTTGTACCCAGAGTCTCCTGGAGGGAGAGCGTGAATTTGTGTATTGATCTATACGGGACTGACCCTCCTACACATTGCTGCTAGCTACAGTGGGACCTGCAGGTCTATGGGTGACGAATGTCATATCATTTCGACGTCTCGAACGTCGTGTTATACTAGTCGATCAAGTATGGTTACAATCATATCACATTTTACCTTAATTAAACTAACAAGTTTAATGTAGTTAGTACATTGGTAGTTACCTAGATAAAACTACAGTACATATTTATTTTTCCAATTTCATTCACATTGTGATCTTCTCACATAAACGGTAATGAAACTATATTTTGGTAATGATAGTCATACTTTGGGAAAATACTCACTTTTACAAAAGAACAAACATAAAGAACAGGTGGGTCTTGGTAGAAGACTACTTTAGTAGAAAATATAGGATTTTCTAGGAAGTTTACAAACATTTATATCAAACACTTACAAACTTTTACATCAAACATTTACATCTACTTTCTTCAAACTTATACAAACAATGACACTAAAATACTTATGAACTCACCAGCTTTAATGCTGATCTATGCTTTCAAAATATCTTGTATTCTCAGGTCACCAGTAGACAGGTACTGATGACCAGGTTTTGAGAAGACGGAGCTTTCAAGACTCGTCTTTATTTTGATTATTCATTTTTGGTGTCTTATATACTTCGGAACACACTTGTATTAAAATTATACTATTAATGCAATGGATGATGTTGTTGCTTGTTTACTATTATGCATTGTTGTGATATTTTTCATGACGTCCTCCGCCCCCGAACGTTTCCGCCATTCTGGTTTGGGCGTGTGACAGATTGGTATCAGTTCATTGTTTATAGTGAATTGAGTATATCAACCCATAAAAGATATACAACTATAAACACAACGGGATTAAAATACTCTGACCAAGAGTTTATACTTTTAAATAATAAAATATTTAACCAAAGTATACATACCTGCATTCATAGTAAAATCAGTGTCACTAGGACAGAACAAAAGTATTACGATTGTTGGACAACACAGGTAGGCTTGGGGACATACAATCAGATCTGGGAGTTGTATAGCATGATCAACTATAACTTTCCGAGAAGTGATTGCATGTGCCTAGGAATGGTTGTGATGTTGTAGCAAGTCTAAAAACTTACCAACACTACTACAATGAAAACATTATAACAGAACATAAACTTAAAATACTATAGAAGTATTTTGTGTTACTATAATTACTTATGTGCAAACTAAAAAGGTATTTATTAGTATGACAATAGTTGCTGAGTGGATACGCTAAGGTTATATGTGACTAGGGTGTTATAGACTTGGAATCTGTGATCTTTGATTTACTTCCTGTTCCTTGTTTGCTTGTCGGCTTAGAGTTAGGGTCACTTATTCGAAGGTCTATCCTGTTTTGGTTACATATGACTGGTATGCACAACGCAAATGTTGGAGTAACTAGTAAGGATCATATTATAATTATCTCAATTAGTACGTCTATTAATTATTTCTTTTACTCCTATTCTCGCGTAGATAACATGGCTGGATTCCATATCCCCAGAGACCCGTACTTTCCCAACCAAGGTAACGGTGGATGGCTCGATGTAGAGCCAGAAGAGGAACCTGCAATTCCATTGGACGACGACTTTGCAGAGAACGTCCCGGAGGATTCTGACTCCGAGCCAGAAGTCAACGACCAACCCCTGGTAGCTCCAAACCCAAATCCAAAGCCTCGTCTGGCTATTCAAGGCCCGACGCCTTTGTGGGTAGAAAGTTTGGAGACATGGAGTCAGGAACAGGGTCAACCCATTCCATACAACAGAGACAGAAGTTTCTACAACGTGAGCGAAGGAGGCTCAGCGGACAGAGTCCTGCCTATTCTGGTTGGCAGAGTTGCTCATAATGAGATTCAGGGTAGGACAGCCCTCAACCGAATTGCGGAAGTTGACGCCAATTCAGGAGTCAATATTATCCGCATTCGTCGGCTGGAAGATGCTCATGAGAGAGCTGAAAGAGACAATGAGTCTCTACTGCAAGCACTAGCTGAGACTAGGGCTGAAGTCATAGAACATCGCGTGCGCCAACGAGTGTACGAGCGACGCCTTCTTGACATGGAGCGGCAAGTGCCTGACTTAAGGATTCGCCCAAGGGGTTCCCGTCGCCAGTAGGGAATGCTGTACTAAAATTTCCTTTTGTCTAAGGATTAGCCTTCTTATCTATGCTCTAATTAGCCTTCTTAAGACCTTGAAATTTCGGTCGATAGGTCTTAGTTCTGTCAAAATTTTCTTATCTTGTTTTGATGTAAGACCTACTCCTAGGTCATTTTTCCCGAACTTGTTACATCTGTAATACCAGTATTATTGACAGATATCTAATCTCATGGAAATTAATATCCATATGCTTTCATCTTTCTAAGTACTAGATCTTTATTCAATCATACTTTCATTTGTGTTGTTGGGCTATGGAGAGTTAGTCCATGAGTCACTCTCATCATTCTCTCTAATTAAATTCTTACCAATATCGTCATCTTTGTGATCTTATAGCTACAAGATGCCTCCGAGTCGATCAGCGAGGCGCACTACGCCAATAACTCCAAATCAAACTCCACCTCCTCCTCCTCAATACAACCCAGCAGTTATCCAAGCTGCGGTGAATGCGGCTGTTATGGCAGCTCTAGCACAATTCACCACCACCGGTACTAGTGGGAGTGGGACTAACGTGCCTCCCTCCGCAGTTGAAGCTCCAGTGCGCTCTAGAGAGTGCTCGTATAAGGACTTCACTAGCTGCAAACCCAGGGCCTTCAATGGAACTGGCGGAATCATTGCCCTCTTGCAATGGTTCGAGAAAACGGTGTCGATCTTTGAGATGTGCTCCTGTCCGGAAGGGAACAAGGTAAAATTTGCCGCCTGCACCTTCGCGGACCGAGCCCTGACGTGGTGGAATAACCATGTCAAGTCACTATCTCTTATAGTGGCAAATGTTATCGGCTGGGAAGCTCTGAAGGAGCGATCGAAGAGTACTGCCCGAGGGGCGAAGTTCAGAAGTTGGAGCAGGAACTCTGGAGCCTAACCATAAAGGGCTCCGACATAGTCTCCTACACTGCCAGATTTAGCGATCTGGTAGCACTATGTCCGGGAATTGTACCTTCTAAAGCAAAAAAGGTGGAGAGGTATATCTGGGGGCTGGTGCCTCCATTTCAGGGGAATGTCCTAGCTTCCAACCCCAATACCTTCGATAGTGCCAAGCGATTGGCACAACGGCTCATTGACCATGAGGTCCGTACCTCATCAACAACAACAACCCTAGCCATCTCAGAACCCTCCAAAGCCGCTGATAACAAGCGGAAGTTCTGGGATGACAAGAAGAAGAAAGCTGCCAAAAAGCAGTAGGTCGTAGCGGTTCATGCTGCGATAGCACCTGCCGCTGCTGCGCCGGTGAAGCAGTACGCGGGGAGCTTGCCGAAGTGCAACAAATGCAGCTTCCACCACAATGGACCCTGCCAGGAAATGCAGTGCTCTAACTGCAACAAGAATGGGCACACTGTCCGTTTCTGCAAAGCTCCGGCAAGGCCAATCACCCAAGTCCGTGGCGCTGGTGTGGGCCAGGCTTGCTACGGTTGTGGCAAGGTGGGCCACTACAAAAGGAACTGGCCGAAGGCAGGGAATGCCGGCGGAGTGGGAAGAGTTTTGGCTATAGGCCACGAGGAAGAGGTTGTCGGCCCTACAGTGGTCACTAGTACGTTTCTCCTCGATAACTCTTATGCATGCATTCTGTTTGATAGTGGAGCGGAGAGGAGTTTCGTGAACAAGAAATTTGCTCACTTCCTTAAACATAAATCACATGCACTTAAAGAACCGTTCACTGTAGAAATGGGTAATGGGAAGATAGAGAGCACTAGTTGCATTTATATAGGATGTACACTAACACTAGATAGCCATTCATTTCCAATCGACCTCATGCCAGTCTCAATTAAAAGTTTTGACGTCATCATCGGCATGGATTGGTTGAGTTCTCATCGTGCTGACATTATGTGTTACGAGAAGGCTGTTCGCCTTAATCTGTCGTCTAGCGAAACTCTTGTTATCTACGGCGACAAACCCGACACGAACCTTCGCATCATCTCGAGCATACTAGCCTAGAAGTACTTGCGAAAGGAATGTCGCGCATTCCTTGCTCATGTTGTCGATATGAGCCAAGAGACGAACGACATAAAGAACAACCCTGTGGTATGGGATTTTCCCGACATCTTTCCAGAAGAACTCCTAGAATTACCTCCGCAACGTCAAGTCGAGTTCAGAATCGACTTAGTTCCAGGGGCTACCCCAGTAGCCAAATCGCCCTATCGTCTAGCACCAGCTGAGATGCAGGAGCTATCCAGTCAACTAAACGAATTGCTCAACAAGGGCTTTATCAGACCAAGCTTCTCACCCTGGGGAGCATCGGTCTTGTTCGTCAAGAAGAAACACGGATCGTTCCGTATGTGCATCGACTACAGGGAACTTAACAAACTAACTGTCAAAAATCGCTACCCTCTGCCTCGTATTGACGATTTGTTTGACCAACTCCAAGGGGCGAACTTCTTTTTAAAGATAGACCTGAGGTCCGGGTATCACCAGTTACGAGTGCTTGGGGTGGATGTTCTAAAGACAGCCTTCCGAACTCGTTATGGATACTACGAGTTTGTAGTGATGCCGTTCGGATTGACCAATGCGCCCGCAGTATTCATGGACTTAATGAATAGGGTATTTCGTCCTTACTTGGATCAGTTCGTCATTGTCTTCATAGATGACATACTTATCTACTCTCGTAGTAAGGAGGAGCATAGTCAACATCTGCGACAGGTCTTGGAAACGTTGCGATCAGAGAAGCTTTATGCGAAGTTCTCGAAATGCAAATTTTGGATCCGAAGAGTCGAATTCTTGGGGCACGTGGTTAGCGAAGAGGGAATACACGTGGACCCTTCCAAAATCAAAGTTATTGAGAACTGGTCAGCACCGAAGACGCCTACGAAAATTCGTCAATTTCTAGGCCTCGGTGGCTACTATCGCAGGTTCATTCAGAACTTCTCGCGGATTGCGAAACCTTTTACAACATTGACCCAGAAGGGCGTGGCCTTTGACTGGGAAGAGAAGCAAGAGAAAGCGTTCCAAACGCTAAAGCGAGCTTTATGCACCGTACCGATTCTGTCCCTCCCCGAGGGGATAGAAGACTTCGTGGTCTATTGTGATGCATCCAATCAAGGGCTCGGCTGTGTTCTGATGCAACGAGGTAAGGTCATCGCCTATGCCTCAAGACAGCTGAAGATTCACGAGGTCAACTACACCACACATGATCTTGAGTTAGGAGCAGTAGTGTTTGCTCTAAAGATCTGGAGACACTACCTGTATGGTACGAAAAGCACTATCTTTACAGACCACAAAAGCCTACAACACATATTCGACCAGAAGGAGCTCAACATGAGACAACGATGGTGGGTCGAGCTACTCAGTGATTACGAATACGAAATTCGTTATCATCCCGGCAAGGCCAACGTAGTAGCTGACGCCCTGAGTCGGAAAGAATACTCTGGTCGTAGAGTCAAATCATTGACTATGACTATCCATTCACACTTGTCCACACAAATTAAGGAGGCTCAGCTCGAAGCTTTGAAACCTGAAAATGTGGCGGGTGAATCCCTGAGAGGGATGGATAAGAACTTGGAAGTCAAGGGTGGCGGAGCCTGATATCTCATGGATCGGATCTGGACACCGAGACACGGTGGTTTCAGAGACTTGGTCATGACAGAAGCGCACAACACTCGATATTCCGTCCACCCAGGTTCAAATAAGATGTATCTGGATCTTAAAAAGTTATACTGGTGGCCTAACATGAAAGCAGAGATTTCTACCTACGTGAGTAAATGCCTTACTTGCGCCAAGGTTAAGGTCGAATACCAGAAACCATCAGGTTTACTTCAGCATCCGGAGATACCTGAATGGAAGTGGAAGCGGATCACGATGGACTTCATAACCAAGTTACCCAAGACAACGGGTGGTCTCGATACCATTTGGGTGATCGTTGACAGGTTAACAAAGTCCGCACACTTCCTGCCTATCGAAGAAACTGACAAGATGGAGAAACTCACTAGAACATACATTAGGGAGATAGTACGACTGCACGGTGTTCCCATATCCATTATCTCTGATAGAGATAGTAGGTTCACTTCAAGGTTCTGGCAGTCGCTACAAAGTTCCCTAGGAACTAGGTTGGACATGAGTACCGCCTACCATCCGCAAACCGACGGACAAAGTGAGAGAACTATTCAAACCTTAGAAGATATGTTGCGAGCCTGCGTAATTGACTTTAGGAAGGGATGGGATACTAATTTACCCCTTGTCGAGTTTTCCTACAACAATAGTTATCATACGAGCATAAAGGCTACTCCATTTAAAGCCCTCGATGGCCGCAAGTGCAGATCCCCTCTGTGCTAGGCTGAGGTGGGTGCCACTCAGTTAGCTAAAGGACGAGTTCCTGACAGCACTCTCACAGGTCCTGAAATCATTCGGGAAACGACAGAGAAGATCGTTCAGATTCGTGAACGATTGAAAGCCTCTAAAGACCGACAGAAAAGCTACGCAGACAAGCGGAGGAAACCATTGGAATTCTAGGTGGGCGACCGTGTTCTATTGAAAGTTTCACCCTGGAAGGGCTTGATACGCTTCGGAAAGCGTGGAAAGCTAAATCCAAGATACGTAGGGCCTTTCGAGATTCTCGCTAGAATCGGCCCTGTAGCTTACAAACTCAAACTACCTCGCGAACTCAGTAACGTACATTAAACTTTCCACGTCTCGAACTTGAAAAAGTGTCTGTCCGACGAGACTCTTGTAATCCCACTCAACGAGATCCAGATCAACGAGAGCCTCAACTTCGTGGAAGAACCCGTAGAGATCATGGACTGAGAGGTCAAGCAAACAAAGCAAAGTCGTATCCCGATAGTGAAGGTTTGCTCGAATGCCAAGCGAGGACCTGAATTCACTTGGGAGCGCGAGGATCAAATGAAACTGAAATATCCTCATATTTTCGTTTAGTTATTTGTAATAGCTTAATTGATAATCTCTAATTTCGGGACGAAATTCTCTCTAACGGGGGGATGATGTGACAACCCGAAATTTCTATCTTGTGCAACATTCAACTCAATCAAAAGTCAGACTTGTTTCTGCTATCTTTTAGCATTGTTTAGGGTCTGTTTGAGTGTTCTAAGCCTAGTACATCCAAGTAATGAGTGTTAGGAAGTATCTGTTGAAGCTCAAAACCACCAATCAAACCATAAACTCCTTCATGAGGAGTTTACGGCCAGATCACATGAGTTTACGGCCATAAACTCAAGGTGACCGTAAACTATTGGCCTTAAAGATGATATTCCTTCACTTTTTCTCATTATTCACCATTTCAAGTCAAGAAACCCGAATTCTCTCGCAAGTATCATAAGGATCTTCATTTTGATCTTCAAAAATGTAAGTGTTTCATCCTTTGATTTGTTTATACATCTCCTTAACTAGTATCACCCTTTGATTTCATCCATAAAATCATTCATTTTGGTTAGATCTTCAAGAACACCAAGAACACACAATAGTTCTTTGGGCCGAAATCAACCCTTTTTGCTTCCATATCGTAAGTATCCTTTCCCTATACTTGTTATCTAGTAGAAGCTCCTGATTTACATCCTTGAAATCGACCATTTCCCAAGATCAATGAGAGTTTACGGCCAGGAGCATCTCCCTTGGCCGTAAACCCTTGTTAAGGCTACTAGTTTGGCCATAAACTCTTCTTAAGGCTAGGAATGGGTCTAGAACACTTCCTTGTTGCTTGATAAGACTTTAAAAACACTCTTTGGCACAAGTCTTCATGAGTTTACGACCGTAAACACATAGGGCCGTAAACCCTATGGCCGTAAACACATAGGGTCGTAAACCCTATGACCGTAAACTCCATTGTGTGGCCGTAAACCCATTACATGCAACCCTTTGTACTTGTAACACTTCAATCTAAGTGTTTCCTAAGTCCTAGGGTGTTTTTCCTAACATGATTAGTTGTATATACACTAATTATATACATATATGTGTCATTATATGCTTATTAGGATCCGTTGTGCTCAAGTCTTCACTTGACACTTAGCATCCTTCAAACCGATCTTTCATTCGTATCACTCACTGCAGGTGAGTTCATACCCCTTAACTTATCTTTTAAATGATTTTAAATGCTTTTATGGGGGGAATACAAGTAGAACTATTATAGTTACTATATCAATCACACGTGATTAATAACTATCAAACAAGTGGATTTTCTTACATTTCAAACTGTGTTATCAAACAAACTGCTTCGAACCGTTTTATAAACTCTTTTACATGTTAAATTCTTTCTATTAAACTCTTTTAGACTTATATTTTGTCAAAACATGTCTATATGGATATAGTTATATAAGTAAGATTGAAAGGACTTAGGACTGATGACTCGCCTCATTTCCTATTCCTTGTTTGGTTGTGGACTTAGGGTATCAGTTGTTTGTCCGAAGGTCGTTTGAATCTTAGTTATATATCATCTGTATGTGTATAGATATAAAAAGTTCTTCTTTCAATTCAATACCTCTGTGTAGCAAAGGTCTACAAACATGTTCATTCATATAAACAACATTGCTAGTAAACTATAATAGGTATAGTTTAGGAAGTCACTACTTACTATTTCTAGAACAATGAAACATACAAGAGTCAGTTCATAGATGAGTCAGTTCAAACATACTATAAAGAGAAACAGATAGAGCATACTATAACGAGAGACAATACTCACTACAAAGAGAAACAGTACATACTATAACGAGAGACAATACTCACTATAAAGAGAAACAGTACATACTATAACGAGAAACAATACATACTACACACTATACACTAGAGAACATACTATATACTAGTCAGAGAGAACATACTAATACAAATACAAGAATACAATAACAATAATGTGAGATACTACTTCATGGCTCGGCAATATACTGCTGCGTCACGTTTTGTACCCAGGGTCTCCTGGAGGGAGAGCGTGAATTTGTGTACAGATCTATACGGGACTGGCCCTCCTACACCTTGCTGCTAGCTACAGTGGGACCTGCAGGTCTACAGGTGACGAATGTCATATCATTTCGACGTCTCGAACGTCGTATTATACTAGTCGATCAAGTATGGTTACAATCATATCACATTTTACCTTAATTAAACTAACAAGTTTAAGGTAGTTAGTACATTGGTAGTTACCTAGATAAAACTACAGTACATCTTTATTTTTCCCATTTCATTTACATTGTGATCTTCTCACATAAACGGTAATGAAAACTATATTTTGGTAATGATAGTCATACTTTGGGAAAATACTCACTTTTACAAAAGAACAAACATAAATAAGAGTTGGGTCTTGGTAGAAGACTACTTTAGTAGAAAATATAGGATTTTCTAGGAAGTTTACAAACATTTACATCAAACACTTACAAACTTTACATCAAACATTTACAACTACTTTCTTCAAACTTATACAAACAATGACACTAAAATACTTATGAACTCACCAGCTTTAATGCTGATCTATGCTTTCAAAATAACTTGTATTCTAAGGTCAGCAGTAGACAGGTACCGATGACCAGGTTTTGAGAAGACAGAGCTTTCAAGACTCGTTTTTATTTTGATTATTCATTTTTGGTGTCTTATAAACTTCATAACACACTTGTATTAAACTTATACTATTATTGCAATGGATGATGTTGTTGCTTGTTTATTATTATGCATTGTTGTGATACTGTACATGACGTTCTCCACCCCCGAACGTTTCCGCCGTGCTGGTTTGGCGGTGTGACAGAACCCTCTGACGGCAATCTCCCCATCCTTATAATCGGCGTTGATAACCTCCAGCTAGTCTTGTATATAATATCACTATTGCCGTTTTTAAAAAAACGCAAGTAATCATATACCTACATTGACGACAAAATTATTTTTAAGTTCGCAAGCGACACTTAAAATAAAACACAATCTCCTAACTTCAAATTATTTCGAATATATTCTAATAATTTAACAAATCCAACCAAGTCTGCGATGATTTCCACAACATACAAGCTTGTTTTCATTTTCAATATTTGAAACATATATTTTCGTCGAATTTATAAGTCTTGATCATATCTTCAAGTGATTCATTTAATACCATTTGGGTAAAGAAAAGTTGAACGGTTGTCCGCAAAAGACGTGGGGTTTATGTATTAGGGATGCGAGCGTAGGGAAGATGTTGAAAAAAGTTGTCTGTGTTATGCATGGAAGCGTGAGAGGGTATCTGCAGGGAATCCATGTGAGTAAGTGACTACACAACCAATACTGCATACTTACTGTTATCGTCGAATATGAATACTACCTAAATGTATTGCTTTCCCAAGATTTTTACCCACTCCAATTATTACCACATTTAAAATACACAAATATATTTACGTAATGTTTTCAAGAATACATTGTTTTATAGACTCAAATTTTGTGCGTTACATATTATCAAAAGTTATTACTACTTTATAAGTGGTGACAAGTTTCCGGTTAAAAAACCTCGTAGTGATATTTGTATAATTTCCTCATCTATATATTTTTTAATTTGCCTACTAGAAATCCTCTAAATCAGAACGATTATTAAGCTAATCGTAATGTTGTTTCGGAATGGATTTTTTTTGAAATTTAGAATATTTTAGTTTTCATCTTTTTGTGATATATATATATATATATATATATATATATATATATATATATATATATATATATATATATATATATATATATAAAAGTTTAATTGAGAAAAATAAAAAAAATTGAAAATGGGGAATTATTTTCAACATATCATTTATTTTTGTCGTAAAAGCCGAATATACACATATTATTTAAACTATGTTAATCATTACCTTAATATATATACAAAAACATAGTTTTTTTTTTCGTTTTTTTAATTATTAAGGAACTATTTTTATCGAAAAAAGATTTTTAAATACATCAAAATTCATAATTTTTTATTCTCTATAAATAGACATCCATATTCATATAGTTTTAAGATAAAATAAAATTTTTATTTTTTTATAGTTTCAGCTATTGTTATTCATAATTGAATAAAAACGCATTAGATTTTTACTACAGTACATTCGTTATTCACTTATAAGTAAAAAGTATGATTAATTTTTTTTAGAGTTTAAATATCATTCATATATAAATATAACATATATAAACTCTTTACAGTTTACATCAACTCTCGTCACATGTTATAATCGCATATGAATAAAACATGTATTAGTCTCCGTCACAAGTTATATTCATATATGAAATACACATTTGTCATAATTTTGTTACGGTTCATTTGTTATTCATATATGAATAAGTAGATGAAAATTTTAAAACACGTCGTCTTTTATTAACATACTACTAATTCATATTCGAATAAAAAATAAACTATAACAAAAATCTGATAAATTTTTTTATTTATATATTAATATAACATATGACGACCATTAATACAGATTTTATTCATATATAAATATAACGTGTAACGAAATATGATGTAAAAAATATATATTTTAGGTAAAAAAGTTTTATTACGTATTATTCTTATATATGAATGATACTTAAACTGTAAAAAGTTAAGCATACGTTTTATTCATAAATGAATAACGAATGTACTGAAAAATCTGATCGATTTTTATTCACTTATTAATAAGCAGAGCAGAAACTCTAAAAAAAATAAACTTTTTATTTAATCTTAAAACTATATCAATATGGATGTCTACTTATAGAGAATAAAAAACTATGAATTTTGATATATTTAAAATAATTTTTTGATAAAAATAGTTTTCTAAAAATCAAGAAAAAAAATGTTTTTGTGTATATTAACATAATGATTAGCATAGCTTAAGGAAACATGTTTGGTTGGAAAATACATATGTATCCGTTATCCATTTGCGTCGGTACGCCTAAGTGTTTTGCGGCAAAACAAATGTGTGGCTGAGAATGATTCCCTCATTCTCAACCTTTTTTTCCCAATTGAACCCTCATATATATATATATATATATATATATATATATATATATATATATATATATATATATATATATATATATATATATATATATATATGCAAAAGTTTAACATTGAACCATTTTAAACCATAGAATATTTATCGAAAAAAATTTCCAAAAATATAAAAATTCATAACTTTTTATCTTCTTTCCATTGATATCAAATTTGATATTTTTTTTTTTACTTTTTTTATCTGTTCAGATTTATAATGTGAATCTGCACTATAAATCATTAATTTTGTATAAATTCATTGTATGAATCTACATAAATTCACAGTGTGAATCTACACAGATTTACAGTGTGAATCTGCATAGATTTCACAGGGTGAATCTGTACAGATTCACAATGTGAATCTAAACAAATTCACAGTGTGAATCTGAACATATCAAATTTTTTTATCAAATTTGATATCAATGGATGGAGGACAAAAGTTGAATATCTATATCTTTAGGTTTTTTTTATGAAAAATTTGCTCTAAAAGTTGAGAAAAGATTGGTTCCTTGGTTCTAAGGTTTAAAACGGTTCCTTGTTAAACCCAACCCATATATATATATATATATATATATATATATATATATATATATATATATATATATATATATATATATATATATATATATATATATATATATATATATATATATATATATATATATATAAAAGGTGAAATTCAATATCAAAGTCCAGGAAAGTTGTAACATGAGTAAGTAGAGGTTATTAAGCTCAATACATGATATACGGAGGAAAGAAGAAGGAATACTTTTTCTAGAATACTCATAGGTTATGAGTTTCTTGGAGTATTTCTCAAGGAAAGGTTCGACTTTTCCCCAAGAGTATGGTAGGATTTATGAATTGGCAAAATTTTTATGTATGGCATAGATTGCCAAGAGAATCATATAGGGTGTGCCTTCAAGGATGTAGGATTTATCATCGCAGCATAAGAGCTATTAGATAAGGAATTCAGTAGGTTACATAGTTTTCCATAGAGAGTGTTGAGTACTTGAGACATATAATAGACTTAGAAAGTTTGGTTAAAGCCATAGTAGGGATTCAGTTATCCAGTTATCCTGAGGAATTGCAACGATATGGTATTATCAAGGAGTTGTTCAAGCTTTTAGGGTTCAAGGTTTTAGATGATAGAGAACATAAAATGATAGTAAGCGACTAGTGTAAATTTCCTAGATACGTTCGTTTAGTTAAGGGTCATATTAGATAAATCGATGTGTGCAACTATATATGCGTATAATGATGCGTCAGTGAAAATTTTGGCCTCAGGGTACACTACGTGTTTTGTTATGTATTTTCTTGAAGGAGTGAGTATGAGCTGATAGAAGATTATAGTTGAACGAAAGCAATCATAGGTTAATATAGGGCGACAAGTTACACTTTAGAATACGCACTACCATGTAATAATATGTTAATGTGTCATTGTTATCGTATGTTTAGTTATTCCCTTTGTCGATAACTGTGAGAGTTAATATAGAACTATGACTAAATTTTATCATTCATAGGTTCACATATGACGACGATTAGTCTTTAGCATCTATACGTTGTAGATTATGGACTTCAGACCGCTTGCAATCTAAGTCCGTGTGTGTTTTATGGGTATACCATACGAATATGTCATGGGACATAAAGTCATAGTGATATACCATTATACTTTTATAGGGGCATGTTTCGGAAGGTCGATTCCGTTACGATGACATAGATAAATTTCCCTAGTTACTAAATTTTTAACGAGTAGACGGTGTCCCTAGTCAAAGGAACAAATCAATATTTAACATCTGAAGGCGATCGTCAATCGTAGAGTATAAACTCTGGAAGTTCAAACCAACAAGTTCCCGGTTTTGGAAGGCTCCACTAGGAGTTCGGGAGTACGTCTAAGGTGGGAAACATAGTTCTACGAGAAATATCGATGTGGAAATGTTGCCGAGATCATGAGTTGATCTTGATAACTCCAATAAGATGACATGTAGGAATTATCATAAAATGTGTTAAGATTAGGATTTCGGGGACAAAATCTCTGTAAGTGAGGATGAGTTGTAACACACCGTTTTCACTTTATAGTAAACTTAAATAAAAACATTCGTTTATAAGATGGAAAGTAGAAAAATATTAATTTTTTGCCAAAGTAATCGTCAAGATAGTCGTTGTAGTCGTGATGACGATCTCGTGGATATAAGAACGCTTAAGTCCGCCTTTACATGAAAAAGTTATTATTCTTTGAAGTTTCACCTTCAACCAATATGGAAAAGTGTGTCGTAAAAAGTGAATCGGAGATAGGTTGCTTAATAGCCTATGTAATCTAAACGAAATTCATAGTAATCGTAAAAGTGAAAGCGTGCATATACAGAATGCCTAAATCTGACTTCATATCAGGAAGTTAGATTTTTCAGAGTTTTGATGCGATATAGTACAACGGTGTGCGACACTAAAATCGAAATTAAACTCGGTTGATTGTTAGCCAAAACAATCTAAATGAGTGTTGAATATCTCGTAAATATGAATCTCTCGATATAAAGGAATTCAAGAACGTAGTTTGTATGAAAGAATTATGACTTTCGCACGGGGTTTTAATAGTGTAATCTCTACCAAAATATGAATTTAAAATACAGTGAGAATTATCTATTGGCATCTAAATGAAGTTGTAGTACTCATAAATACCTACGTGTGAATATAAATACTATCGAAAATGGAGCTAGGATGCGAAAGTTAATATTGTTTAGAGATTCGCGAGAAAATACATGTTAGGGTGACGTGGCGGCACAGGAGTACGCCACATGGCGGAGCTGGGGCCAGGCACTCTAACGGACATGTTGACATGGCACCACGAGAAGGGGACGGATGACACCATGAAATGTTGACACGTAGAATAACTAGAGGCGACATCGAAAAAACGACGTGGACCACCAGATTTTTGACATGTGGTAGAAGCACAGTGGACCTCTGACATTGGTGCAACACGCCCCCTTTGAAATCAGCCTATATATACCTTCACTCTACTCACTTTTTACTCATACCTATACTCTTGGGTTTCTCTCAATAGAGGCCACCTCTCTCTATAAAATTCTGACTTTTTGGAACCTCTAACTGTTTGCCACCAGACACTGTTACGATAGAAACCCTACCATATAGGAGTGTTAGGAGTCAGAGTTCTACCTACGAACTTCCCGACTTTTCTCTCGAAAATTCTGTAAGTTAAATTGCACTTACTAATTTTTAAGTGTAACTTATATTTATATTCATGGCCTTTATTATTAATCTGTAAATAATATTATCAGTGATTTAAGTCGTAATACTGATTGATCTACATAACAGAATGATGTATAGGCTAGATTTGGTAAGGTTTTTAAAGTGGGTTTTCCAAATAATACTCTGTATACCAAACGGACCATACCTCTGATATGATCTGACCTAGTTGTTCCTTATTTGATTGAATTTGAAGTATTTATTAGCATAATTGAAAGATCTGGATTTCATTAACAAATTATCATAGAGATTAATAAGTTATAGTATTATAGATTAATACTTGTTAGGCGTGTTGCTCACTAGTTGGATCGCCCACATAGCTTTTAATCATCTGAGTAATCACCTAGGTGATTTATCTCACTATATTATGCATTACAATATATATTCATGTATGTTAGGATATAAGAGATAGTAGAGTAGAGCTGAATGTATAGTCTCTATGTGTTTAATGTTATCATACTAGAGTTATTGAGTAAAGCCAAATGTATAGTCCTTATGTACTTATATTTTATTGTACTTGAAAGAGTGTTATGGTTAAGTGAGGGCATGAGGACGGAATGACGATAGGTCGGGATCCTATAGATCAATGTTGACGACGAAACGGAAGGTAGCTCGTAACTCTATATACACACAAACTTGTGTTGAAGATGAAATGTTGGGTAGGCAGTAAGTCTCAGATACACATATTATTGGTGGATCGGCAAAAGGTCGTGAGCCAATGTTTGTAGGCATGTATATGTAAATTGATATATGGTATCTTGGGGAACTCACTAACATTTTTGCTTAACTAGTTTTTTACAAATGATTTCAGTTATTTCTTTGGATCGTGGGGCAAGGCTTGACTATATATATGCGTAATGGCATCATGTTTTCCACATAATTTAATTGTACTCTGATTTAATTGAATAAATAAAAATGAAAAATTTAACATAAAAATCGGGAACTAACAAAATGTATGCATATACATATATTGATATGCATATATGTATATGCATATGCATATGCATATAAATGTATACATACGGATATCATGCATATATATATATATATATATATATATATATATATGAATATATGCATAAACATATACGCCTATGCATATAATATGCATATTCACTGTCTACATATCCATATATGCATATGATACATATAAATATGCATATATGCATATAAATATCAATATATGCATATATTTATATGAATATAAATATATACATATGCATATGATGCATATATGTATGAATATGCAATTGTATATTCATATTAATATGCATATATGTATTTAAATGTATAAATCCACAAATTAATATTAATATTCATATAGGCCTATAAATGTATACATGTCCATATATTGCACAGTCATACGGATATATGCACATAAATGTATACAAATGTATGTATATTAGTATGCATAAACACATATGATGGATATTAACATGCATATACGCATATAAATGTATATATACATATATTAGTATGCATATATTCCAATAAAAGTATACATATGTATATGTATATTCTTATAAATGCACACATGTGGATATGATGCATATGCATATATATGCATATAAATGTACACGTATGCATATTAAAAATATTACTATGGATATATGCATATAAATGTATACATATGCACATATTAATAGGCATATATGCTTATTATGAGTATTAATATGCATATATGCATATAAATGTATACATACACATATATTAATATGCATATACGCCTATACAAGTATACATATGTATATATATATATATATATATATATACATTAATGTATACATATACATATCCATATAATTATACCACATGCATATCCTGACTATTAATATTCATATATGAATATTAATGTATACATATGCATATATTAACATGCATATACACTTATGTTGAAAATTAATATAAATATATTCATAGAAATTTACACATATACAGATATTGATCGGCATATATGCATATGCATATGTATATATGCATATGATATGCATATTGATCGGCATATATGCATATGTATATGCATATCCATATGCATATTAATATGCATATATGCATGTAAATGTATACACGTGCACTTATTTACGTCCATAGTCATATACATATACATATACCAATATAGAATAGATTTGTCTCATATGTAGTATATGTATATGATACGTATGCATATACATATACATATATTATGCATATATGCATATAAATGATACATTTATATGATGTGTATACATATGTATATGAATGTATACTTATACATATGATTCATATGCATATGCATATAAATGTATACATGTGTACTTATGAATGCGTGTATGCATATATACATATATGTATATATGGGCAATATATTTTTCTAGTATGTATGTTCATATCCATGCCCACTTATGCATATCCTTGTGCATATATATTTATGCTTATATTGTAGCTTAGTGTCATATGCATGTAGAAATATGGCATTCTTTAAATTAAAAAACTGGACCTTCGTGTGGACTCAGTCACCGCGCATTGTTCATTTGACATTTGGAAAGCAGGTAAAAACTAAATGTATGCATCAATATATTTCACGTGTTACTTGAAAAAAAATGGAAATTTAAAGTTCAGTCAAGCGCATTGTGCGTTCGAATAATGTATAATTTAATATAAATATACTTGACAGTTTTGTGCAACTGTAATGTATAATTCCTTAATTCAATGTCTTATACAAATATGAAAGTAAACCATGGTTGATAATCTTTTGGATAATCCCAGGATAATGTTAGCTTGTTCTAATTTCACTTTTTATTTGGTCATATGTTACATGAACAGTTTATCCCCTGTGATAATATTTTGTCGTATAATGGCAGCTTAGTGTAATTGTGATGTAGTTTGCAGGTTTGTGAGTATTAATGAGTCGTATTACAAATTACTTATTTGCAAATTCTATATTAACAGGATAGTTTTATTGGGTATTGCCATTATTACCCCTAGTACTATATTGGTAAGACATTGTCCTAATACTATATATTACCCTTGTTTATATATTGGTAAATCATCTACTAATTTAGGTTCAGATGAAGGTTTGGATGGATTATATTCTTGAAATTAAGTAACTTAACCAACATGTGTAGTTAGTCATTGTGTAATGCACATTTTATTTTAAGTAACATGTGAAAAACGTATGCATCAATCCAATGCATCAAAATGTCTCAATTGTTTATAGAATTCAACATCTCAATCTGCTATGTTGCGTTTTTTGTGTGTTACACTTACTTTGTTGAACTATTCACGAATTTCATAAAAAATTTACATTTCTATGTATATTTATATTGTTTAACTTCAAAATGAAGTATATATACAATGTAGCGAAAGAATCTAGTCTATAGATATGAAAATCGCATACTTCATCAATTTCACATAATCCATTGTTGCATCAAAAACATCAACATCGAATCGGCCATCACAACTTGAAAAGGATGAAACATGAATTGCAGATATATCCACTTGAACACACATGGCAAAAATGTAGTCAAAGAGGAAAAAACTAAAAACAACATAATTCATCTAATCACGTAAAGGATATTGATTTTGAAGGTTTCTTTGAAACAAATAGGAAAAAAAGGAAATCATCAATCAAATGTGTAAGATTTGTTTATTTTACTTCAAATTAATAAGTTTTCAATCTCTATAATCGAACATTGATTTAGTAATTAGTTTGTTGGTTCTTTCCTTTAATTTTAAGGAAAGAAAGAAATTCATCAAAAAAAAAAATTCGATTCAAGATACAATGTTGCAGTTCGTTGGTTTGTTCCCTGATGGTGGCAGAAACATTGGATGGTGAGAGGACATCATGGATTATAGTAATTAAGAATACATTGAACATACGGCAATACTGAAGTAAATTAAAGATCTTGTATAGGGTCACACCTAATAACAAATGATCATATAGGTTCACACCTTATAGCAAGTTACCATCAATTGATTATTTATTTGTAAAATTTTACTATTAACAAATATATCAACACTTGTATTTAATTACAAAGTTAATATTTTATGAAAATAATATTTTACTAATTGGGAATTTATTATTTATGGAAATAATATTAATTGGAGAAATAACAACTTATGAAATATATAATCTTAATAAACTAGTTATAGAGTTTATTTGTATAAAAGGTAGTTTATATATATATATATATATATATATATATATATATATATATATATATATATCTTAGTAATCACTTTATCTAATTGATAACCTTTTATATAAATTTGTTATATATATATATATATATATATATATATATATATATATATATATATATATATATATAATACTATTTACTTGTTATATATATCTTCCAATTCTTTATTCATAGCCTAAAATCTAAGGAGACAAAGCATGGGTTGCGTTTGATTAGTTTAATCTCCATGTCATCCTTGAAAGAATGTCATACTTCTTACTTTATTGACTTGATTTTTGTCCGCGCTCTTAGGTATAAAAGAAAGGTTTTATTTGAGAAGTAAATTGAACTTTTGGCACATGAAAAATGCTCTCTTTAGCTGCAAAATTTTGTTGATTGCATTTCATTCCCTCTCTTTTTCATTCTTCCATTTAGTGCCAGAAATTAAGGTCTAAAATGTTGCTTCTCTTTAGCATATTTTGGAATATGTCTTAAAGCTTAAGAACAACATTTTAACAAATGTTATACTAGCATATTATGGTGGTTTCATCTTTCTTGGTGGATACTTATAGAGAGCTTCTTATTTGGGGCTTATAGCCATCTTCATCAATTTCGTAATTGCTAAAAAGGAACCAAAGTCTTCAAAGGTTGTAATGTTTTTCTTCTATGGTTGTATTAATCTTTCTAAGTCTTGGAACATGATCTTTTAGTGGGAATAAAGCTAGTTTTATTTTGTTCAAATATTAAGTTTTTCGTTGCCATGTTTATGTTTTTAAAACAATTCTTGAATAAAAACCCGGCAATTGGTAACAGTACCATTTTTGCAAGATTAGTTAGATTTTTTGTTAAGTTGATGAAATCTTTGTTTTTGGAAAACATGATGGTTTTGTCTTTGCAAAAAAAAAAATTCATACATATTTTCTATGACAACTTTAAAAATATTTGTAAATGTTATTTTAGGACTAGAAGTTTACATGCATATTTTTAGTTATAAAAGTTGTCTTAGGAAAAAAGTAGTTGTTTTATATAAGTTTCAGTATATAAATGTGTATGATGTGCATAAACTGGCCGATGACCTTTGTGTTGTTGTTTGTGTTGATTTGTTGAAAAGTTGGTGTAATATATATTTACTCATATGGTATTAATAATTAAATAGACTAGTTTTATTCTGTCATTTTTTGTAAGTAATAGATTAGTTTTTAAAAATATTTTATTTGTACAAAAATGTAACAAGAAATGAAGATGAAACTATTTTTTGAAGATCAATTGGTGATTTTCGCAACTTTTTAGTGTGCAGTGGCAAAAACAACCTTTTTGCAAACTGTTGCTAAAGGTGTTACTTTTGGCAGTTTCTGAAAAGTGTTGCATGTTGTTGAATCTTCACATTCACGAATTCTTTCAACATTTTGCAAGCAATGAGTGTTTTATCAAGTGGGAGCTTCTACAACAACATTCCTAGAAGATTTTTTGTCACTTTAGGAATGGACATGATATTTTGTGATGACTCATAAAATGTTACTAATTGGTTGGTTTATGCACATATGTTTTTAACATGTTTGTATTATTTAATTTTATGTTGTTATTATTATGTATTGGTTGATAAATTAGAGTTGCAAATGCAAAATAATATTTGAACATAAATAAACATCTCAAAGGAGCTTGATTTTAATATGAAATTTACGTTGTAACCTAAGATGGTAAATAATATTAAAATAAAACAAGCTTTATCGTTAAAATTAGAAACTGGCAAAATTTAGGAATTAAAATTATCTAAGTTTAAAATAGAGATTTATAAACTTATCAAACTCTAAACCTTAATTTATAAAAGGATTTTTTGTTAAAAGGTTTACAAATGTTCTAAAGCGCTCAAACGTCAAACTTAATACTATTTATTAATACTTGATCGCGTCAATTTTATAAAACCGGATTTTATAAAAGAACATTGTTTAAATGCGATTTTACATAAAATAAGATTTTTTAAAGTATACCATGATTTATTGGAAGCATGCAATAACCATGACATAATATGTTTTTTTTAACTTGAATTATAAAGACATCAAAGACCCCTAACAAACCTCAAATCTATACAATCCACTTTGAAGAACACTCACACATCTCTTGCTTAGTGTTATCTTTTGGTGGCCGGAGTGTTCTTTACGATTTCTATAACCAAGTTATAGGCCGATGACACGAGGTTTTCAAATTGAATGATTAGATCGGAAATCTTTTGTGATAAAGGATACCTAAGCAAGAAAGTTTTGAGGCATAGATGGGATAAAAAATGTCTAACTAAATTGTTGTCAGCAATCCCATAAATCTAGGAATTATATATTAGAATAAAATTAATAATTGATATCTACCGGGTTGGATTCAAATGAATAGGATAAAGGATACCTAACCAATTATTTGTTTTATAACTTGGATCCCAGATTTTGATAATTAGTGTTTTGGAAACTAAAAGGGTATTAATTATTAAAGATAAAATATTGAAAATACTAAATGAATTTTGTTAAAATTCTGTAGATATAAATAATCCACTCTCATAGCCATGAATTGCCATTTTCGTTACAGGACTTGATAAAACAATAACATTGAATAGATACAACTTCAACGAATGGGTTCATGTTGTTGAGAGAAAAACTTGAGAGACACACTCGAACAAACGTTAGAACAAGTTTATATTGCGGAATTTAAAGTTAATCTCAAAGGATCATAAAGCTCAACAATAATATAAGTTAGAGTTAGATAGTTAGATGATTAGTTGCGGAAAGATAAGGAAATATAAAAGACAGCAAGTATTAAATCAAGTAAACACTTAAGTTGATTCTTAACAAGGAATGCAATCAGACCAAGTTAGTGAGTGAGATCAAACTTAGTGATTAAGTCTAGAAAAGACTTGCTCTTGAAGAGAGATTACAAGAAGTTACGATTATATTTGAGTGATAAGATAGTAGAGAGAGAAGAGTAATAAGATTCAAGATGCGTAAGAGAGGCGTATTCATTGAGAAAAGGAGAACTCTATTTATAGAGTCTCGAAGATTACATACAACCTAATCTGTTTGAGTTGCCACACAGGGCACTACGGATAAAACAAAGTACTTATACAAGGGACAGATAAAAGACTGAATCTAAGAACTGATGACGATGACTGCGGATGCTGATCTGACTGCGGGGAGAGATAGAATGCGGTTCCATAAGCATCTTCGGATCTCTTCTAAGTTTAAGAGGGTCACTTATAATGTTTCAACACATGTATTGAGAGCCAATCTCGTGAGAGATGTGAAATTGTATACACTTAAAGGTCATAGTCCTAAACAATTAGCTTTGAGAAATAGACCTGAATATAATACCTAGTAGAGGCATCATTGTGATGCCCAAGATGCTTCTAACATCATACTCGGAATAATTATTCCTGACTTCTAGGAAATCATGGATAACTTATATATATATATATATATATATATATATATATATATATATATGTGATGATATAACAGGTTAAATAATATTTCAATAAATATACTGATATTTGTTTTAAACTTGCTCAAACAATGGAATAATGCAAGGCTAAAAAGAGTCACTTTATGTGATCTAAGAAGCCCATGTTTACAGCCTGAACAACTTTGAGCCTAAGAAATCTAAGAAGGCCCACATTGATGGATCGTGTTTCGTTTGTGGAGAAACTGGACACGGGAAGAGGAACTGCTCCTCTTATTTGAAAAGAAAGTCTGGAGGAGACTAATACTCCAGGTATCTACTAGATAAAACTTGTACTTTTCATATAACTCACATGTACTTGGTACTTAGATATTAATCTAATATTTGTAACTTGTTTTTAGATATTACAGAAGAGTAACCAGCTAAGCACATGCAAGTTGGAACTACACTCTTGGTGTTTAGTTTATTATTTATTCTTAGAACATAAATTACATGTAATATCAAACAATGTTTCTTTTGGAACAATTTATATTTTAAATTTAGCATGTGTATATATATATATATATATATATATATATATATATATATATATATATATATATATATATATATATATATATCATTTATTTTATTTAAATATTTTATTATTTACTTGATTGATTTTCATAACGATAATATTGATATTCTGAAATGATTAACTTTTATTTATGAGTTTTACCGAGACTTTGGTCTCTTCAAAAAAAAAAACTTTTATTTATGAGACTATATCTCTTAATAGAATTATAAAGTAAATATTAATATTTTATAAATAACAAGTTCTATATGTAAATTACGTTTCACTTAAACTTGTTTTTAATCAAACTTATCTATGACATTGTTATCTTTATTATATAAATGAAATACACAAATTTCAACTTCAAGAAAGGGGTCTTTAAAGGCTAATAATGAAGTTTCTTTGACATATGTGAATCTTATTTATATGTATAAGATATTCCTAATGATATTTTCAATAAAGTGTAGAGAAACTAATTATTAAGGAATTATACACTTTGGTGTATGACTTTATTTCAAATGAATGTCCAAGATTAAGCACAAGACAAAAACCAATAGAACCATTTAAATCCTTTGAGAGAATAAAGGATGAATTAAACTTTACTTTATATGGTTTACTTTCTAATTGGTAGAAATATCCTCATTTAACAGTTTTTTTCGGATTATATTTCAATCACTATTAATTGTATCTTGAATACAAGCACCAACAAAATACATGTCTGTAGAATATTCTAGAAGCGCATTTAGATTGTTATATACAAACCCGTAAAGAATAAGTTTTCTAGTTCTTCTAAATGTTGAGTCATTAGAAAGCAAGCTTCTAGTGTCAAAGCAAGTGGGAGGCACACAAAACTTGAAGCAGCTCAAGGACCATAACCTAATGTAGCAATTGATGGCACTAGTTTCAAAACGGAATTGTTGAACTTGAATAATAGCTATTAACAAACACAAACTGTTCGCATTAATGGTAGAAATCATCTTTGACATGAGAAACGTGGAATCTCTCATTGATGAGTTCTTCTTGATGGTTTCCAGTGAATCCATCAACTACCAAGGTGCTACATCAAATCTTGAATTTGATAAATGACATAGATTCATGAACATTGAGATCTAATCCATGTGTAATAGTCAAATTATGGGCTTGATTAATCTTCCTCTATATAGCAAGTCTAAAAGGAGTAAGATATTCTTTTAGAAAGAATACATACATGTATATCATATACATTTAGCAATGTTTGTTATAAAAGGATTTTCTCATACTCGTGTAATTGACTATGGTCCTTTTCATACTCATGAGATTGACTATGATCAAACCTTATTCACAAGTAGCTATGATTAGATTAACAATGATATTATTTACTATAACTTCATATTTTTAATATGAGATAGATGAAATAGATTTCAAGAAAGACTGTTTTTCTTAATAAACATCTACTAGAAGATATCAATACAGCTTAGCCTAAAGGTTTTCTAAATCCATGTGATCCTAAAAAATATGCAATGCTAAAGATCCACTTGCGGATATAAAGCAAACATATCAAGGTGGGAATAGTCATTTTAATATGAAGATACAAGGTATGCTTTTATATCAAAATCAAAAGAACATGTGTGTTTGCTAAGAACTAGTGGGATGATAGTGATATTCCTAATCTTTTATGAATGAGACATACTTAATCATTTGAAATAACATTCCAACTTTGCAAGGTTGTTTCACCTTGACTCAGAAATAATTTTTAAAATGAAAGACTTAGGTCTAACGAGATACATTCATGGAATGTAAAATGTATAGAAATAGATAAATAGGAATGTTGAAAGTTTTTTAAACTTTTTTATATGAATTAACAATATCTTGAAAGAGGTCAAGATACAAGATTCCTGTGGAGGATTCTTAGTGTGACAACCCGTTATTTTCAAATTTGTAAAAGTCAACAAAAGTTAATCAAGGTCAACAAAAGTCAAACTTGCTAAATAAAAGTCGAAGTTGTTGATTTGTTAATTCCTTAAAGTTAAATTAGTACTTTATATGTATAGAACCTTTATTAAATAAGTATTTCAAAAATGTGAGTAAAATTGCGAGGACCGAAAACGTATGAAAAGGCTTTGATTCTTCGGATCGAAAACGAGATTTCGGTCAAGACCGAAAACCCTCGCAACCTTATCTCTTCTCGGCCGCAAACGTCCCTCGGACCGCAATCCTCTTTCTCGGGTAAAGATCTCGTCTGAAATCTCCTTGTCCTCGGGTAGAGTTCTCGGCCGAAATCAACCACTTTATGGCTGAAAACTCTACAAACCGTCAAGCTTTTCTTCATATTTAAGGAATCCAAAATGAGATCATTCTCATTTCTTACGTCCAGTAAACAAATTTCATTCACTTTCCTCTCAAATTTCCTTTCATTCCAAGAGCTTTACATCAAATTGTTACTAACTTTGGTAAGTATTATTTATAAAACTAGTGTTGTTTAAACACTTTAAATCATTAGTTTATCTAATTATTATTCGATAATATGTGATTAAAACCATTAGGATAACGATATTATTCCCGTGTTCTAGCCCGAAGTCACCGTTTTCTACCCCGTTATCGAAACTGTGATCACATTTGAGGTGAGTTCATACCCCTACGTTTTCATGTTCTTTTTCACTGTTTTAGGGGGGGGGGGGTACAAGTGTAACACAATAAAATTTGTGTTAATATCTAAATGTTTTCAATATTTTATTAACTGTTACCTTTATTAAAAATATATATTAATATATGTATAAATTATATAATTAGGGTTCAATAGGCTGGCTCCATTTCCTGTTCCTTGTTTGGTTGTGGACTTGGGGTAGAATTATTTATTCGACTGTCTATTTAATCATAATTATATAAATATTATAATTATATAAGTATAAAATGAATTTTAAACTTGTTAAACAAAAATATAATTTTTGCAAAATATTTTAGTACCATTGGAACATAAAACATTGAATTGCACGGAACAACCGTATCATAGAGTTCACAATCTAAACTTGCTGAATTATTTACAAAATAGAGGTTTTTATTTCAGTAAAACACAAACATATAAACTATAATAGGTATAGTGTATGGAACTTGTATTGCTTTTCAAAGTTCAGAATACATTACGGAAAACAAACATATAAACTACAATAAATATAGTTTATGAGATATACTTAGAGTTTATTTATTACAAAGTAAATTTTCATTATTCTACACGTAACCGTCAATATAGCATTTGTGAGACACACTTCACGTACTTATTTAAGTACCAACCAAGTCCTGAAATTATAACCAGAATCTCCTGGAGGGAGAGTGTGACACTTGTGTATAGATCTATACGAGACTGACAATCCCGCACCTGAGCTGCTTGTAACAGCTAGGCCGGCAGGCCTGAGGTGACAATTGTCGTACCAATTGCGACACCGGGAGAACGTCGTGTTCAGGCCATCTTAGGTCATCAAGCATGGTTATGATAACTCACAATTTGGTATTGAACAATACGATTAGTGTATGAATAAGTAAACAACTTCACATAGTTTTATTAACTAATAAAACTATTATACAGTATTTTACAAGTACAACTGGTGAATCCGGATATTTACAATTACATAGTTTTCATACAAGTACAAATACAGAATACTATTCCGATTTAGGGAGAACATGCTTTTCATGGTTTTATGTGAATTAAAACTACATTTTACTATCTCAGAGTACAATAACAATTACATGTTTGATTACAACATATTACAACATAAAATATAGGATTTTCTGGGAAAACATACTTACAATTTCAAGGAACAGAAAACAGATTTCAGTTACAAACATGCTTATGAACTCACCAACTTAATTGTTGACACTCTTTTCAAAACTACTTGTATTCTTAGGAAATTAGTAAACTGGTACACCCACGGGTTTTTGAGAAGACGGAGCTTCATAGACTCATGTCTTTTAACTTTTGCTATACATTTTTGGTGTCAATATACAATGATTTGAACACATATGTAATAACTTATAATTTATCAATACATGGTTGTCGTACTTTGATTACTATTATACAACTGTTGTGATAATGTATATGACGTCCTCCGCCCCCGAACGTTTCTGCCGTTCAGGTTTGGGGGTGTGACAGATTGGTATCAGAGCATTGTTTATAGTGAACTAAGTATATCAAACCATAAAAGATATACAACTATAAATACAATGGCGCTGAAGCGCTCTGACTTAAAGTATACTTTTAAAATCTAAGTATTTTATAAGAAGTATACTAACATGCATACATACAAGAAACAGTACCACAGTGAGAACTACATAAAAGTATTTAGATGTTGAACACTGCAGTTAAACCTGGACAGTTATGTAATCATATATGGGATAAATATAGTCTGATCAACTATATTTATTTGAGATACGACCAACATGTGTTTAGGAGTAATCGTGGTGTTGCAACAACTCTAAAACATACCAAACCTATATACCAGAAGAACTCTAAGAACCAAACATAAAGTTAAAATACTATAGGAGTATTTTATGATACTATAAGAATTGTAACTACAACATCTAGGCTTTAACATATACCATACTCTTGAGTTTTCATGTATCCCTATTCTCGAACAGACGCAATGGCAGGATTTCATCAACACGGAGACCCCTATTTTCCATATCAAGGCAAAGGTGGTTGAATTGTAGAGGATCCGGAGGAGGATCATGAAGAAAGAGTGGGAGTCGAAGATGAGGAGGATTCGGAAGGCACCGACTCAGATCCAGAGGTCTACGATCCACCGCAGCAGGACCAATACCCTGTAGCCAGACAAAATTTTCAAGGACAGACACCAAGATGTGTCGTAGACTTACAAAGCTGAAGCCAAGAACAAGGCCAACGACCCCCTTACGGAATGGAAATAGGCTTTTATAACCTCTCCGAAGGAGGTTCAACAGATAAGGCTCTTCCTGTTATAATACGCCGCATCGCTCGTAACGGGGAACAAGCACGAGCATCGGTCAACCAAATCATGGAAATTAATGCTACAACTCAGATTACTGTGGTTAACTTTAGTCGCTTAGACGAAGACCATGATCAGACCATGAACCACACCAAAACTCTTCAAGAAGAGATGGCTGCTGCCCGAACCGAAATAAGAACTCTTCAGGAGCATCAGGCTACATTAGAGAGGTGTTTGATGGAAGCAGAGTGCCATGTGGCAGAGTCCAGTACTCAGGGCAATACCTGTCGCGAGTAGTGTTTACACTACTCGCATTTTTTATATAAACTAGAATTGCGGATATGCATTAGATACTACCGTATCTACCTAAAAACTCAACCTTGTGTCTTGGTGTCTATACTATTCAGGGAATCATAATGTTGTCAAGATTTTCCTTTTAACTTTGATGTATTATAGACCAGTACCAAGGTCAAAATTTCCAAAAACACTATGTATCAAATATATCAAAGAAATTGACAAGCATTTTAGTTAACACTCATTTCATGACTTCGTGATTTCAATTTACTTACTTATGGTAATCTATAATTACTTATTGTAATTTTAGAGAGACCTGGTACTGAACACACTATACAAATTTGATACAAGTGTTGCTATAATGGCATCAATGATTGTTTACTTATATTAGTAGACCTCTATTGTAAATCGCTGAACACTATGAAAGTCAGGATATAATGCATTTAGAACTAAGATATATCTTGCTCAATATCACCTGACTCATAACTACTATAGAGAACTTAACATATTTTCCTCTTTAAACTTTGTAGAATAAGATGCCGCCACGTAAATCAAATAGGCGTTTCAACAATAATCCACCAATTCCACCACCGCCACCACCTCCACAGTATGATCCCGCTGTCTTCCAAGCAGCAGTAACCGCCGCCGTGGCTGCTGCCATGACGCAAATAAACGCTAGTGGTACTAGTGGAGCCGACAGTGGTGCTCACAACTCTAATCACGGGGAAAGTCTTGGACACCCAATGGAGTGTTCTTATAAAGATTTCTCAAATGCTAAACCCAAATCTTTTGATGGAACCTGATGTGTCATTGCTCTGACTCGTTGGTTCGAGAAAACCGAATCAGTGTTTGAAATCTGTGCATGCCCTGAAGCTAGCAAAGTAAAGTTTGCAGCATGCACCTTCTTAGACAGAGCCCTCTCTTGGTGAAACGGCTATGTCAAGTCGTTATCTCTCACAGTCGCCAATGCCATGAACTGGGAAGACTTAAAGGTTATGATGCTGGCAGAATATTGTCCCAGAGGTGAAGTACAACAGTTAGAGCAAGAACTTTGGAGTCTGACGATGAAGGACTTCGATATTGCTGCATATACTGCCAGATTCAGTGACCTGGCTCTACTGTGTCTCGGGATGGTCACCCCGGAGAGTAAAAATGTGGAGAGGTATATATGTGGATTAACTCCCTAGACTCAAGGAAACATTATTGTCGTCAATCCACTTATATTTGACAGTGCCAAGCGTCTGGCTCAGACACTTGTAGATCATGGAGTTCGTCAAGGCTCCATGCCAGCCGTTCCTAAAAGGCCCAAAGAAGGAGGCAGCAAAAGGAAATTTTGGAATAAACGAAAGGGGAAATCATCACAAGAGCCTTCTAAGAAACAACAAATTGTGCCAGTACACACTGCTATTGTTCCTGCTATCGTTCCTACTTCTTCACCTACCACTGTTTCTGCTACACCAGCACCCCCGAGTCGATATGCTGGAACTTTGCCAAAGTGCAATAAGTATAACTTTAATCATACGGGAGTTTGCAGGGAAATGCACTGCAGAAACTGCAAAAAGAAGGGGTATATCGCCTGCTTCTGTAAACCACCAGCACAACCCATCTCTCAAATCCCTGCCGCGGGAATAAGTCAAGCTTGCTATGAGTGTGGTGAGGTCGGGAATTTCAAGAGAGACTGCCCAAAGACAAAGAATTCTAGAGGTGTGGGGAGAATTTTGGCTATTGGCCACGAAGAAGCAATGGCAAATCCTATTGTGGTTACCGGTACGTGTCTTCTCAACAATTCTTATGCACGCATTCTATTTGATAGTGGTGCGGAGAAAAGCTTCGTGAGCCATAAATTCAGACATCTACTAAAACAAAATCCTTAATCATTAAAAGATACATTCACAGTAGAGATGACAAACGGAAAGACCGAGAGCACAAATGACATATACATAGGATGCACACTTACTCTAAACAACCATTCATTTCAAATTGACCTTATGTCGGTATCAATTAAAAGCTTTGACATTATAATTGGCATGGATTGGTTAAGTCTTCATCGTGCTGATATCCTATGTTATAAAAAATCCATTCGTCCTAATCTGCCAAGTAACGAATCTCTCGTTATCTATGGCGAAAAACCCGGTACGAATCTTCAAATCATTTCTTGCGTTAAGGCCCAAAAGTATCTTCGCAAAGATTATTGTGCCTTCTTAGCTCACGTGGTAGATAAGATACAAGAAGTGAAAAGCATCAAGGATATCCCTAAAGTCTGTGATTTCCCTGATGTTTTCCCCAAAGATCTCTCAGGAGTTCCTCCTGAACGCCAAGACAAATTCCGAATGCACTTGATTCCCGGAGCTATCCCCGTAGCTTAATCCCCGTACGGTTTAGCATCGTTAGAGATGCAGGAACTATCCAGCCAATTGAACGGACTTCTTAGCAAAGGATTCATTAGACCGAGCTTCTCACCCTGGGGAGCACCGATTTTGTTTATGAAAAAGAAGGATGGATCTTTCCGAATGTGCATAGACTACCAGGACTTAAATAAACTCACTATCAAGAACCGATACCCTCTACCATGAATGGACGACCTCTTTGATCAAATTCAACGAGCCAGTTTCTTCTCCAAGATTGACCTAAGATCAGGATACCATCAGCTACGAGTCCAGGAGGCCGATATCCCAAAGACAGCTTTTAGAACTCGCTACGGTCACTATGAATTTGTAGTGATGCCCTTTGGTTTAACAAACGTACCCGCAGTGTTCATGGACCTGATGAACCGTGTATGTCGACCTTACTTAGACACGTTCGTTATAGTTTTCATCGACAATATACTAGTCTATTCTCGAAGTAAGGAAGAACACAACCAACATTTACGACAAGTATTAGAAACCTTAAGGGCAGAGAAATTGTACGTAAAGTTCTCGAAATGCGAATTCTAGATCCAGAAGGTAGAATTCTTGGGTCATGTAGTTAGCAAGGAAGGGATACATGTTGAACCCTCCAAGATCAAAGCTATTGAAAACTGGGCGACCCCACAAACCCCAACAGAGATTCGTTATTTTCTAGGGCTTGCTGACTATTACAGAAGGTTCATCCAAAACTTCTCAAAGATCGCGAAGCCACTCACTACCCTGACTCAGAAGGGTGTAACCTTCAACTTGGAGGAGAAACAAGAATATGCTTTCCTGAC
This sequence comes from Lactuca virosa, assembly GCF_052849685.1. Classification (NCBI taxonomy): domain Eukaryota; kingdom Viridiplantae; phylum Streptophyta; class Magnoliopsida; order Asterales; family Asteraceae; genus Lactuca; species Lactuca virosa. The sequence goes on along the minus strand of NC_136434.1, from coordinate 273,906,316 downwards.
ACTAAAGCAAGCCCTCTGCAGCGCACCGATCTTGTCCCTCCTAGAAGGGACATAAGATTTTGTAGTTTACTGTGATGCCTCCAAGCAAGGGCTAGGCTGCATTCTTATGCAGCGAGGAAAGGTCATATCCTAAGCCTCAAGACAGCTTAAGAACCACTAAGTCAACTATACCACACACGACCTCGAACTGGGAGCAGTGGTTTTTGCTCTAAAGAACTGGAGGCATTACCTGTACGGTACGCAATGCACAGTCTTTACTGATCATAAAAGCCTCCAACACATATTCGATCAGAAGGAACTTAACATGAATGATTACGAATGTGAAATTCGTTATCATCCCGGCAAAGCCAATGTAGTAGCAGATGCCCTTAGTCAAAAAGAGTACCCGGGTCGCAGAGTAAAGTCTCTAACTATGACTATCTATTCCCACATGTACACACAAATCAAGGAGGCTCAACTAGAAGCCTTGAAACCCGAGAACGTGACATGTGAAGCCCTAAGAGGAATGGAAAAGAACTTGGAAGTCAAGGGTGATGGAGTTCGTTATCTCATGAATCGGATCTGGACACCGAAGTTTGGTGGTTACAGAGATGTTGTCATGAATGAAGCCCATAAAACTCGATCCATTCATCCAGGTTCAGAAAAGATGTATCTGGACCTCAAGAAACTCTATTGGTGGCCGAACATGAAAGCTAAGATTGCTACCTATGTGGGCAAGTGTCTGACTTGCGCCAAAGTCAAAGTAGAATATCAAAAGCCCTCAGGTCTACTACAACAACCAGAAATACCTGAGTGGAAGTGGGAGCGGATTACAATGGATTACATAACCAAGTTACCCTGGACAACAGGTGGTCATGACACCATTTGGATAATCGTCGACAGATTAACCAAATCCGCACACTTCCTGCCAATAAAAGAAACTGATAAAATGGAGAAGCTAACAAGGACGTACATTAAAGATATAGTTGAAGGGTTTTGAGCACTCTAACAACTTTATGGTGCACATGCAACCCTAGATGCTTTGGATCTAAGTTTTCTCTAATTATACATGCAATTTGATTTTCCAAAGCATACATCCTAACTAGCATACAATTTGATAATTGAACAATATAACTAGTTAGATAACTTACCTCTTAGTAGGACTTGTAGTTCTTGGCCTTCAAAAGCTTTAGCACCTCAAATGTGATGCCTCTAATGTGTCACAAACACCAAATGCAAGAGGAGGCTAATGAGAAGTGACTAGCTATCAAAAAAATCGGTTATGACTCTTCTAAGGAACACATAGGCCGATTTTAGAAAGCTAATGGACTGCTTTTATAGTGTGGCAAAGACTAGGGTTACATCCATGCAAACCCTAATGCACCATGACCTTTTATATTACTTAGGCTCCATGGGTTAAACCTCAATGGACTATCCATGGACTACCATATTGGTTTAGCCCATCCTAAATAACCATGGATCATTGGCCCACACTATAAGAATCACTGATTTACTTAATCAGTCCCTGTATATTTAATTAGTCTCTTTTGATCACTAAATTAATTTCAAACTAATTCTTGATCAATACTAATTAAATAATATGATTTTATATTAATATATTATACTTGTAATATATTAATAAATCACAAATAACCTCTTCTCAAAAGTCCATCCTATCAAATTGCACTGGTGAAGGAAACCCAAAAGGACCATGCTACTCTCGGGTCAAATACATACCAATTATAGTTATGGGCTTAGACACCCAATCCAACAGTCTCCCACTTGGATAAGTCTAATAACTATAACTGCAAGTACGACTTCAAAACCGACTAGCAATCGTAGCTCTTAAAAGCCGTTGTCGAAATCTGACCCAGTCAGTGACGTGTCCTTTAGATAAGGGATCATATACTCATCTGTTATTTTTTATATCAGCCGGACAAATACATGGAACAATGTCATATTTATTTTCCAGCAGTTTGTTTCCCGATTTCCGATTTGTTTGACAGAGAACTTAATTAAACACATCAATTTAGTCCCGACTGGGCCCGACACATAAGTCAAAACAAAATCATCGAGGGGACCAAGATATCGTTTTTAATCCTCCAAGAATTAAAAGGAACAGATAAACTTCGACATTATATGCTTGTAATAGCTATTCGTTAAATCATACACAACAGTGCGTTTTATAACATCAAGTTACTGATGCGTTTTCACACTATCAATGTGCAACCAACTCATAGTGAACAACTCATATATCTTGGTTTGAAGACTTATTTGATATTATCGTCTCATGATCACTCATGATAAATTCCATGAATTGATTCAAGTGAGCGTGGGTTTAATCAAATACTCAGACCTTATGAGCACTCATGAATGTTGTAGCAAACTTTTGCTATGTCTAAACACTTCAGACAATCTACAAGCCCAATTCATGACTGTAACATCCCCCTCTGGCACGTATCACAATATTGTCCGCTTTGGGCCACTCGGCACGAGGACTTCCCAGGGGCTCACCCATCCCGGTACTACTCCCGCCCGAGCACGCTTAACTGCAGAGTTCTTATGGGATCTGCTGCCCTCACGGCTTTAAAACGCGTTGTGACAAGGAAGGTATCCACACCCCTTTATAAGGAAATATTTCGTTCTCCTTCCAAGCCGATGTGAGATCAGGTGCAACCCACCTAATTGTAACGTCCGTAGATCCGGGCTAGTCAATTTAGCGATAATAGGGGTCGAAAACGACTTTTCGACAAAAGATTATTTAGAATAAATAATCTTAACTAAGTTGTAGAATATTTCTCAAGGGTTCCGTACATATAAAGAACATCGAAATCCGAGTTATAACGAAGAAGTTATGGCCCGTCGAAGTTTTACGGCAAAACCGACACGGCACCGGGAAGCGTAAATAGTGAATTTACGATAGAGCGACTTTTAGACTTAGTGATCTAAGCAAAAGTTGTAGAATACGTTAAACCAAGAACTTACAAAAAAAGAACGCCTAAATCTTACTTCGTTTGAGGAAGTTATGAATTTTCTAAGATTTGCCACAGCAGTGCACGACCCGAAACTCAAATTTTAGTTCGAGCGGTTTTTGGATTACGCGACTTAAATGAGAGTTGAAGATATACTTAATAGGAACTCAACGGTAAAAATACAGACAAAAACGGAGTCCGTATGAAGGAGTTACGAATTTTTCGCGGTAATTTAACAGTCTAATCTCCTCATACTGTTAAATTTAAGATCGGTCGAGAATAGCCGACGGATCTAAATGAAAGTTGTAGATATTGTTTTTACCTACGCGTGGAAAAAAAGAACGTCGAAAACGGAGCTCGTATGCGAACGTTACGGGGTTTAGAACTCGGCAGGGTGCTGCTGCAAAAGGGGTGACGTGGCACAATGCAGGCCACACACGTGTGGCCACCAGAAAGTTGACACATGGCACCGACTCGGCGAGTCCATCAGGATTTCACACTATAAATAAGAGTGTCGGGTTCCCTCATTCTTCATACCCTCCAAACTCTTCTTTCTCTCTCTAGAACCTCTCTCTAAGCCTCCCTAACCCCCCAAAGCCTAGGGTAACTCCCTAGCACGAGGCGGAAGCCCCGGAGCGCCCGACGGCTCCAAAAAGAAGAGCCTTCGGCTCAGAAACTCTGCTCCGGCGGAGCCCGGTTTTCGAGAAAACCCGCTGTAAGTGAGCTACGCCTACGCTATTTTTAATATAGCTTCTGATTAATTATACTAACATTATTAGGACTTTAAGATAATTATTTGGGCTATTATTATGAGTTATATAAGAGTATTGCTTAACGCTTGTATAATAGTAATAATAGCTAGACTATTAATTAGTCGCGGTTAACGTTAGACTAAACCCTAATGGTATTGATACTAGGTTTTGTCAAGAGAAAATTGTTTTGAGATAACGAAGTGTTGTCCGAGTACCGAGTCACCACCTAATCAGGTGAGTGCATAGTCCCTTTCATCTTACACATAGATACGAAGTATTTAATATAAATTACGTGCTATGTGTGCATATTGTCTGAATACTTGTTGTCTATGCTGATGAAAGATTTTTATACATGATTTAAATGATTTAAACTGTATACGTATTTATTATCTACAAATATGTTGGGTATAACATGGGTAGATGAATGATGAGAGATAAAAGATGATATGAGTGAACATTGGCAGCTATTGACTTAGTGCCTATTAAATAAACGTTGGTGGCTATAGACTTAGTACCCATTAGATAAATGTTGGTAGCTATGGATTTAGTACCCGATGGATGAACTATAGCAGCTATGGACTTAGTGCTTTACGAATGGGCATTCGCAGCTATGGACTTAGTGCCTGTCTTATAAACCCTGGAAGCAAGGGTCTTCGGAATGAACGAATGCAGGATAGGTGACTCTTAGGGTAGACCCTTGAGAGTAAGGAAGATAATGGGGATGGGTAATTGGGTTGATTGTTTGATGTTTAAACATAATAATTATATTATTGTGTGTTGAAAACCCTATGTACTCACCACGTTTCCCAACCTGACCCACTCAAGCTTATTTGTATCACCGGTATCAATACGAAGTCACATTATACTGAGAGATTAAAGAGATGTAGATCACTAGTGTAAATAAATGTAAGTTCTGTTTATGCTTATGTTTTTGTATTAACAATGACATCCCAAATGTTTTAAAATGAATAAAAATACATTTCTTTGGAAATGCTTTGATAACGTATTTATCATGTTTTTCTGGGAACAAATTCTGCAACACTTTTATTAAAAGAGGTACTCTGATTTTTATAAAGCATAAACAAAATCGGTCTTTTCTGTCTGTGAAAATGGGGATGTCACAGTTGGTATCAGAGCATTAGTTTAAGCGAACTAGGAATATGGATTTATTTCTAGACTTAAACTTAGAATGCTAAGCAATGATTGTAAGGAGTGTGTCTAATAAAATTTAGGTAATACACCTGAATAGACACAAGCACTAGCTTATTTAGGGGAAATACCTAACATGCTTTTATATGCTAAATGATTTATGATATGCATTATATGAGCGGATCTATGGTCTTTTACCGACCGGATCTGGAAATTTTATGTGTTCAGATTTCTAAACGTTTAATTACGATATTAGAACTGGCATATAATTTTTCGAGGTATTAAGGAGGAATACGCGTCTAAACCTTCCTCTATCTTTATTCTCGTCTCAGTACACCAAACGATTGCTTTGGTGTACAGAACATCGTGGTGAAGACTTGTAGTGAATTGAGTAAATGGAGGAAATGAGAAGGCTTACGATACTGAATGGTACTTATCGGAAAATATCATAAGACTGATATCTTGCCTTTAGAATGCATCTAATAAATAATACGTCTAGTACGGGAGAAGTAAACTTTCGATTTGCAGAAAGAAAGATTTTTGGTATAATCCATGAAGTTATCCCATCGTCTGACATTTCTATCACCAACCGAGTTGAAGTAGAATTGATGATTGAAGATACGCATGGAAGAAGTCCTAGTAGAGTGTAGGGAAAATTTTATGATTGATTGGACACCTTTTTATGTGTTAAAATTGTTTTTGTGATAGTAACTTGGAAAGCTGCGAGACAATACTTGGGTCGAGTATGAGTAGGTGTGAATGGTAGTAGAGGCCTATACTACCGGAAGCACAGGACTCACACTTGGATCATGGAAAGTCACAAGGTTACCAAGAAGCTAGTAATTTATTCCGTTTTATTCAAGTATGTCGTTACCATCGTTCCGGTAAGGACTAAGAAGATGATTGTTGTTCCGACCCTAGTGGTCATATCAAATCGAGTCCGACTAAGACGGGTATGTTACGTGCTTCAGAGAACCAAGTTCAATGTCGCATCTGACTTAAACCAGAAGATTGAAATCAAAGCGATCGGTAGAGGTATCACGATAGTTGCTTGTATCTAGAAATGCTACCATTTAAGATATGATTAGAACATGAAGGAAGGTACAGTCTGTTCTGGAATTTGACTCTAAAAGTCCTGAGTCCAAGCAATGCATCCTACGATGAGAGGTCATTAGAACATGACCCATCGGTCTATTATGATAATCGAAGGAAGAAACTTATCTCAAGTTTGTTAAAGAAGGAGTCTCCAATAAAGATCGAGATCGTGACATGAAGATCATGATTGGAAGTCTAACATGAGATAGAGAGCGGGTCCAAGATCAGGCACCGCCTGCAGTCAGGAAGCCTTAGAGTTAGATACTCGTTCGAAGAAACATCAAAGTTACGATTATTACTTAGGATGAAGAGATAATGTATGGAGTCATCATGTGAGCCCTGTTTCGTTGATGATTTCGGGACGTAATCATCCTAAGGGGGAGATAATTGTAACGCCCGTAGATCCGGGCTAGTCAATTTAGCGATAATAGGGGTCAAAAACGACTTTTCAACAAAAGATTATTTAGAATAAATAATCTTAACTAAGTCGTAGAATATGTCTCAAGGGTTCCGTACATATAAAGAACGTCGAAATCCGAGTTATAACGAAGAAGTTATGGCCCGTCGAAGTTTTACGGCAAACCCGACACGACACCGGGAAGCGTAAATAGTGAATTTACGATAGAGCGACTTTTAGACTTAGTGATCTAAACAAAAGTTGTAGAATACGTTAAACCAAGAACTTACAAAAAAAGAACGCCCAAATCTGACTTCGTATGAGGAAGTTATTAATTTTCTAAGATTTGGCATAGCAGTGCACGGCCTGAAACTCGAATTTTAGTTCGAGCGGTTTTTGGATTACGCGACCAAAATGAGAGTTGAATATATCATTAATAGGAACTGAACGGTAAAAATACAGACGAAAACGGAGTCCGTATGAAGGAGTTACGAATTTTCCGCGGTCATTTAACAGTCTAATCTCCACATACTATTAAATTTAAGATCGGTCGAGAATTAGCTGACGGAGTCTAAATGAGAGTTGTAGATCTTGTTTTTACGTACGCGTGGAAAAAAAGAACGTCGAAAACGGAGCTCGTATGCGAACGTTACAAGGTTTAGAAGTCGGCAGGGTGTTGCTGCTAAAGGGGTGACGTGGCACAATGTAGGCCACACACGTGTGGCCACCAGAAAGTTGACACATGGCACCGACTCGGCGAGTCATTGAACCGAATCGGTGAGTCCATCAGGATTTCACCCTTTAAATAAGAGTGTCGGGTTCCCTCATTCTTTACACCCTCCAAACTCTTCTTTCTCTCTCTAGAACCTCTCTCTAAGCCTCCCTAACCCCACAAAGCCTAGGGTAACTCCCTAGCACGAGGCGGAAGCCCTGGAGCGCCCGACGGCTCCAAAAAGAAGAGCCTTCGGCTCATAAACTCTGCTCCGGCAGAGCCCGGTTTTCGAGAAAACCCGCTGTAAGTGAGCTACGCCTACGCTATTTTTAATATAGCTTCTAATTAATTATAGTAACATTATTAGGACTTTAAGATAATTATTTGGGCTATTATTATGAGTTATATAAGAGTATTGCTTAACGCTTATATAATAGCAATAATAGCTAGACTATTAATTAGTCGCGGTTAACGTTAGACTAAACCCTAGTGGTATTGATACTAGGTTTTGTCAAGAGAAAATTGTTTTCAGATAATGAAGTGTTGTCCGAGTACCGAGTCACAATCTAATCAAGTGAGTGCATAGTCCCTTTCATCTTACACATAGATACGAAGTATTTAATGTAAATTACGTGCTATGTGTGCATATTGTCTGAATACTTGTTGTCTATGCTGATGAAAGATTTTTATACATGATTTAAATGAGCTACAATCTGAATACTTGTTGTCTATGATATGAGTGAACATTGGCAGCTATGGACTTAGTGCCTATTAAATAAATGTTGGTAGCTATGGACTTAGTACCCATTAGATAAATGCTGGTAGCTATGGATTTAGTACCTGATGGATGAACTATAGCAGCTATGGACTTAGTGCTTTACGAACGGGAATTCGCAGATATGGACTTAGTGCCTGTCTTATAAACCCTGGAAGCAAGGGTCTTCGGAATGAATGAATGAAGGATAGGTCACTCTTAGGGTAGACCCTTGAGAGTAAGGAAGATAATGGGGATGGGTAATTGGGTTGATTGTTTGATGTTTAAACATAATAATTATATTATTGTGGGTTAAAAACCCTATGTACTCACCAGGTTTCCCAACCTGACCCACTCAATCTTATTTGTATCACCGGTATCAATACGAAGTCACATTACACTGAGCGATTAAAGAGATGTAGATCACTAGTGTAAATAAATATAAGTTCTGTTTATGCTTATGTTTCTGTATTGACATTGACATCCCAAATGTTTTAAAATGAATAAAAATACATTTCTTCGGAAATGCTTTGATAACGTATTTATCATGTTTTTCTGGGAACAAATTCTGCAACACTTTTATTAAAAGAGGTACTCTGATTTTTATAAAGCATAAACAAAATCGGTCTTTTCTGGCCATGAAAATGGGGATGTCACAATGACAGTCTTTCCTCAATACCTACTTCCAAAGTATGATCGACTGTGGATAGTTTGAATAATTTAATTATTCTGGAAGTCAAAAGATACAAAATGAAACAATAGTAAACAATTGACTCAAGATAGTAACTTTACTCATAAATAAAAGATATTTTATTTAATCATCAAATGCCAATTACATTTTATCTATTACAAGATTCTAAATAGCTATCTAATCATTAAAAATAATATCATCCTTCAGCCCAATGATCCTCGTATGCTGCAAATGCTTAACCCTACTCAGTCCCTTCGAGATGGGATCTGATGGGTTCTCATCAGATGATACCCTATTTACCACGAGGAGTCCTTCTTCCACCCGATGTCTTATGAAGTGATATTTCCTGTTGATGTGCCTGGATCTGCCATGATCCCTTGGTTCCTTGGTTAAGGCAACCGCACCCTCATTGTCACAGAAAATCTCCATAGGCTCCTTTATAGCTGGTACAACTCCAAGGTCTCCGATGAAGTTCTTTAGCCATATCGCCTCCTTTGGCGCTTCGCTTGCTGCTATGTACTCTGATTCACATGTTGAATCAACTACAGTCTCCTGTTTGGAACTTTTCCAAGTTATTGCTCCTCCATTCAGGGTAAAAACCCAGCCCGACTGAGAGCGGAAATTATCTCTGTCCGTCTAAAAGTTGGCGTCACTATACCCTGTGACTCTTAAGTCATCACTCCCACCAAGAGTAAGGACCCAGTCCTTAGTCCTACGTAGTTACTTAAGAATATTCGTTACCGCAGTCCACTGAGCTTTCCTAGGATTCCCTTGATATATGTTGACCATGCTCAAAGCAAATGCCACATCAGGGAAAGTACAAGTCATAACCTACATGATCGAGCCAACTGCGGAAGCATATGGTACTCGACCCATCTCAGCTATTTCAGCCTCTGTACTCGGACTCTGAGTCTTACTCAGTTTGGTATTGCCTTGGATGGGTAAGTCACCTTTCTTGGAATTCTCCATTCTGAACTGTTTCAACACCTTATCCAAGTAGGTACTTTGACTAATTCCAATTAGTCTTTTACTCCTGTTTCTCAATATCCTTATCCCTAGGATGTAAGCAGCTTCTCCAAGGTCCTTCATAGCGAAACACTTCCCAATCCAGGACTTAACCTCCTGCAAGGTTGGAATGTCATTTCCTATGAGTAGTATGTCATCCACATACAACACCAGAAAGCTAACTATACTCCCACTAGCCTTGACATACACATAGGACTCATCCTCGCTTCTTGAAAATCCAAACTCTTTGACTTTCTCATCGAAACAAAGATTCCATCTGCGAGATGCTTGTTTCAATCCATAAATGGATTTCTCAAGCTTACACACTCTATTAGGTACTTTGCATTGATAAAACCCTCTGGCTGACTGATGTAAACATCTTCAGCCAACTTCCCATTAAGGAAAGCGGTTTTGACATCCATTTGCCATATTTCATAGTCATGAAATGCAGCTATGGCTAACATAATCCTAATAGATTTAATCTTCGCTACTGGTGAAAAGGTCTCATCATAGTCAACTCCATGAGTTTGAGTAAATCCCTTCGCAACCAGTCGCGCCTTATATGTGTGTACTTTCCCATCCATTTCGGTCTTCTTCTTGAAGATCCATTTGCACCCGACTGTATTACGACCCAGTACATTGTCAACCAAGTTCCAATCTTGATTGTCATACATGGACTGAATCTCGTTGTCTATAGCCTCTTTCTACTTTGTATACTCGGGGCCTGTCATGGCTTCCTTGTAATTTTTAGGTTCATCCAAATTTACCAGTGTGATATCACTGATAAATGTATCACCCTCATATGTTATATGGAAACCATATAATATAGGTGGAACACTAACTCTACTGGAGAGCCTCAGAGGTACGGACTTGTCAACTAGTTCAACAGGAGTTTCCTCCTCAGGTTGATCGCTAGTGTTTGAGGTTCCATCACCGCTTGACTCTTGAATCACTTCAAGGTCAATTTGTCTCCCACTGTCCCCTTGGCCTATGGGTTCTCTCTCGCGAAAGACTCCTCTCCTCGCAACGAAGAAAGCATTGTCACTCGGTCTATAGAAGAGATATCCAAAGGATTTCTGTGGGTAGCCGATGAAAATACACTGCTCACTAAGAGGTTCGAGCTTGTCGTGAGTCTCCCATCTCACAAAAGCCTCGCAACCCCAAACATTGATGTGTGCTAACGAGGGAACCTTCCATGTCCACATATCGTGAGGTGTTTTGGCAACCTTCTTAGTTGGGACTAGATTAAGGATATGGGCGGCAGTCTCTAAGGCATACCCTCAGAATGAGATAGGTAACGAAGCTCGACTCATCATGGAACGAACCATGCCTAACAAGGTTTGATTGCGCCTCTCAGCCACACCATTAAGCTGTGGTGTCCTAGGTGGTGTCAATTGTGAAACAATTCAACATTCCTTAACATAGTCTTGGAACTCTATACTAATATCCTCACCACCCCGATAGGATCAGAGCATCTTTATCTTCCTGCCCAGCTGATTCTCCTCTTCTTGTTTAAACTCTTTGAAATTTTCAAAGGTTTCTGACTTATGCTTGATTAAGTAGATATAGCCATATCTGTTGTAATCATCAATAAAGGTCACGTAGAAGCGGTTAGCATCCCTTGTGGTGGTTCTCAAAGGTCCACACACATCGGTGTGTATGAGATCTAACAAACCTTCACCCCTTTCACAAGTACCAGTGAAGGGTGACTTGGTCATCTTTCCAAGCAAACAAGATTCGCAAGTGTCATCCGACCTTAAGTCGAATGACTCCAAGACTCCAGCCTTTTGGAGTTGGCCTATGCACTTCTTGTTGACATCTCCATGACGACAATGCCACAAGCATGCCTTATCCAAACTATTGGAAGAATCAATGTGCAACACATTATTTCCTAAGTTGTCTACAACCATCACAGTTTCATATACACCATTACAAGGCAATTCTTTAAAATAAAAAACACCATTATAAAAAGCATTAATAACACCAATTTCATTATCAAATGAAAAACTAAAACTTTGTTTGTACAAACCATGAAAGGAAATAATATTTCTCGCCATATTAGACGGGTAGCAACAATTATTCAAATCTAAATCCAAACCACTATTAAGCAATAAATAATAAACTCCAATCTTGGTGACATGCGACATTTTCCTATTCCACATGATCAAGTTCATTTTCCCGTGCTCCACATCCCTACTTCTTTTTAGTCCCTGCAAATCAGAACAAATGTGAAATCCACAACCTAGATCAAGGACCCAAGAACAAGAATGTGATGATTTATTAGATAGAATAGTATAAATACCTGCATGGGTGGGCTTAACCTTCCCATCCTTGACATCCTGCAAGTATTTGGGTCAGCTTCTCTTCTAGTGCCCTTTATCATGACAATAGAAACACTCTGCTTCTTTCGGGTTGGTAGAGGGATTAGCAGAACCAACTTTGGTCCCACTAGAAGAGGATCCATCAAGAGACTTTCCTTTGCGGCTCTTAGAGGGAGCCTTCCTCTACTTCCCTTTCCCATGTCCAATTGCCAAGACAGGGGCAGCAGCTGTAGGAGTAGTAACAATAGATTTACCTTTGAGACTACTTTCAGCAGTCCTCAAAAGGCCTTGAAGCTTGCTAAGAGTGACCTCCCCCTTGTTCATATGATAGGTCATACGGAACTGATCATAACATGGAGGTAAAGAGTATAGAATGATATTTATGGCCAACTCTTCATCGAAGTTCACATTCAACTTCAGCAAGCGGTCCACAAACCTTTGCATTTTCTACAAGTGGGCCGTGATGGATTCTCCACCCTTCATCTTTGTTTTTATCATGGAGGAGATGATTTCATACCTCTCTTGATGAGCACTTTGATGGTATCTTTCCATCAAGTCTTGGTGCATCTCAAAAGGGTAGAAGTCCTTATAGGACTTTTGGAGTTCAGCTGTCATAGTGGCAAGCATGATACAAGACACCTTAGTGGCATCCTTCTCATGAGTCCTAAACTCAACGATCTCCTCAGGAGTAGTAGAAGACTCATCAATTTCCTTAAGCTCCTTGTCGAGGACATATTCCTTTTCCTCATAACGAGTGACCATCCTGATGTTCCTAATCCAGTCATTGAAGTTGGTACCATCAAAGATGACCCTCCCACACAAGTTCATGAGAGAGAAAGAGATAGAAGCATTGTTGGAAGACATCTGAAAACAAAGACAAAGTTTACATTAGATAAGAATCCTTAATATAATACCCAAATGAAATATTAAGGCTAGGACCCAACACAATATTTTACAATTCGGAAGAGAGATGCCGTAATCTAAATGCAAAATATTTGAAGGTAGGTAAATGACGATTTACCAATTTCCACCATGAAAAATGAAATTGATTATTAGGTTTTAAATTAATTGAAATTCCTAGATTCCTTTGAGATTCATTGAACTTTTCAATGACATGTCTAAATCTCGATTATGCCCTTCAAGTTTGTAACTGGGATACCGAGGATCACAAACAAGGTGTGAATAACCATGCAAATATGCTTGGTACACTCGATGTCATTTATCACCTAATCAATGTGCCAGTTAACCACACACGCTCCATTGATCTATGATAAACATCAAGCTACCCTTTGCCACCCTTACTAGTACAAGTTAATGTGTCGGTTAACCACACATGCTCCATTAACGATTTGGCAAAGTGCAAAGTGCAATTTCATGGAATAACATCATTTTCACATTTTTCCTAAAGTAACTAAGATTAGAAATTTAATAAATCATTTAGTTACTTTATAATTATCATTATACTTTTAACGATAGTTAATATCCTATCCTACCCGTTCGGCTAACGACCCTCCACCAGTTAAGGAAACGGTGGGTGAGAGTGGACACCCATTAAACCACCATTTTATAGGCAGTAACCTTATACCCCCTTATAGACCGACTTCGTGAATGAGGCCTACTAACAGTAAGACTGACTTATCTTATACATATATATAATAATTCAACTTTTAATATTATGACTTTACAAATTCCAAAACTTGAGGGCAAGTTTTGAAACTCTTCAAAACTTTTCATTTCCATAACTTATGAGTTTAATGACTTTTAAAAAATGAGACTTTTCATTTTCCATAACTTGAGGATAAGTTATGGGATTCATTAAAGGCATTTAGATCAATACATTAACTAATTATAATTTTTTTTCTATGATCTAGTTAAACTCATAAGTCAAGATAATCCACATTAACAATTTTACAAAAAAATAGCCTAACATATAAACTAATACAAATCTTGAAATTTTGACAATTATCTTTTAATTGGATGAAGATGATCACTACCATATAAAAAAACAGATTTTATGATTCAAAACAATTTGTGGTAATGATTCTAATCCAATTCTGGCCAAAAAACTCGAAAAACTGTCATTTGATTATCCAACTCGTCGAGTCCAACTATAGACTCGTCGAGTTCAACGCAAAATGCAACCTACTCATCGAGTCCAATCATGCACTCATCGAGTAGGTGCTGTCAGAACAGTTTTTCAGCTTTGAAAAATAATACAACAACATCAATATAATCGAAAACTATCCTAGGCTCTGATACCACTAAAGGGTTTTGAGCACTCTAACAACCTTATGGTGCACATGCAACCCTATATGCTTTGGATCTAAGTTTTCTCTAGTTATACATGCAATTTTATTTTCCAAAGCATACATCCTAACTAGCATACATTTTGACAATTGAACAATATAACTAGTTAGATAACTTACCTATTAGTAGGACTTGTAGTTCTTGGCCTTCAAAAGCTTTAGCACCTCAAATGTGATGCCTCTAATGTGTCACAAAGACCAAATGTAAGAGGAGGCTAATGAGAAGTGACTAGCTATCACAAAAATTGGTTATGACTCTTCTAAAGAACATATAGGCCGATTTTAGAAGCTAAGCGACTCCTTTTATAGTGTGGCAAAGACTAGGGTTACATTCATGCAAACCCTAATGCACCATAACCTTTAATATTACTTAGGATCCATGGGTTAAAACTCCATGGACTTACCATGGTCTACCATATTGGTTTAGCCCATCCTAAATAACCATGGACCATTGGCCTACACTATACGAATCATTGATTTACTTAATCAGTCCCCGTATATTTAATTAGTCTCTTTTGATCACTAAATTAATTCCAAACTAATTATTGATCAATACTAATTAAATAATATGATTTCATATTAATATATTATTCTTTTAATATATTAATAAATCACAAATAACCTCTTCTCAAAAGTCCATCATATCAAATTGCACTGGTGAAGGCAACCCAAACGGACCATGCTACTCTCGGGTCAAGTACATACCAATTATAGTTATGGGTTTAGACACCTAATCTAACAATAGTATGATTGCATGGTGTGCCAATATCCATTATCTCTGACCGAGATAGCAGATTTACCTCACGGTTTTGGCAATCACTGCAAAAGTCCTTGGGAACAAATCTTGACATGAGTACAGCGTACCATACTCAGACTGATAGGCAAAGCAAAAGAACCATACAAAAGCTGGAAGATATGTTGAGGGCTTGTCTGATAGATTTTGGTAGAGCGTGGGATACCCATTTACCACTCTTTGAATTTTCGTATAACAATAGCTATCACACTAGTATCAAAGTTGCTCCATTTGAAGCCCTCTATGGCCGTAAGTGTAGATCCCCTCTGTGTTGGGCTGAAGTGGGTGATATGCAACTAGCCAAGAACCAAGTACCTGACAATACTTTAACCGGTACCGAGATCATTTGAGAAACCACAGAAAAGATTGACCAAATCCGGGAACGATTAAAAGCTTTTAAAGACAGACATAAGAGTTATGCGGACAAACGACGAAAACCCTTGGAGTTCCAGGTTGGTGACCGCGACTTGTTAAAACTCTCACCCTGGAAAGGAATGATACGTTTCGGCAAACGTGGGAAACTAAATCCAAGGTACATCGGACCATTCGATATTCTTGCTAGACTTGGTCCGGCTGCTTATAAACTCAAACTACCGCATGAACTCAGTAACATTCATCCCACTTTTCCCGTCTCTAATCTCAAGAAGTGCCTGTCTGAAGAGACTCTTGTAATCCCACTTGACAAAATTGAGTTAAACGAGAACCTACATTTCGTAGAAGAACCAGTGGAAATCATGGATAGGGAAGTCAAAAGAACAAAACAAAACCGTACACCAATAGTGAAGGTTCGCTGGAATGCCAAGCGGGGACCTGAATTCACTTGGGAACGGGAAGATCAAATGAAACAAAAGTATCCACATCTTTTCCCTAGTTCATGAGTAGCACTTTAGAAACAATTTCGGGACGAAATTCCCTCTAACGGGGGGATAATGTGACAACCCGTTATTTTCAAATTTGTAAAAGTCAACAAAAGTCAACCAAGGTCAACAAAAGTCAAACTTGCTAAATAAAAGTCTAAGTTGTTGATTTGTTAATTCATTAAAGTTAAATTAATACTTTATATGTATAGAACCTTTATTAAATAAGTATTTCAAAAATGTGAGTAAAATTGTGAGGACCGAAAACGTATGAAAAGTCTTTGATTCTTCGGACCGAAAACGAGATTTCGGTCAAGACCGAAAACCCTCGCAACCTTATCTCTTCTCGGCCGCAAACATCCCTCGGACCGCAATCCTCTTTCTCGGGTAAAGATCTTGTCCGAAATCTCCTTGTCCTCAGGTAGAGTTCTCGGCCGAAATCAGCCACTTTATGGCCGAAAACTCTACAAACCGCCAAGCGTTTCTTCATATTTAAGAAACCAAAATGATATCATTCTCATTTCTTACGTCCAGTAAACAAATTTCACTCACTTTTCTCTCAAATTTCCTTTCATTCCAAGAGCTTTACATCAAATTGTTAAAAACTTTGGTAAGTATTATTTATAAAACTACTGTTGTTTAAACACTTTAACTCATTACTTTATCTAATTATTATTCGATATTATGTGATTAAAACTATTAGGATAACGATATCCTTCCCGTGTTCTATCCCGAAGTAACCGTTTTCTACCCCGTTATCGAAACTGTTATCACATTTGAGGTGAGTTCATACCCCCTACGTTTTCATGATTTTCACTGTTTTAGGGGGGGGGGGGGAGTACAAGTGTAACACAATAAAATTTGTGTTAATATCTAAATGTTTTCAATATTTTATTAATTGTTTCCGTTATTAAAAATATATATTTATGTATGTATAAATTATATAATTATGGTTCAAGAGGCATAGAATTGATAATTTGGCTCCATTTCCTGTTCCTTGTTTGGTTGTGGACTTGGGGTAGAATTATTTATTCGACTGTCTATTTAATCATAATTATATAAATATTATATTTATATAAGTATAAGAAGAATTTTAAACTTGTTAAACAAAAATATAATTTTTGCAAAATATTTTAGTACCGTTGGAACATAAAACATTGAATTGCACGGAACAACCGTATCACAGTGTTTACAATCTAAACTTGCTGAATCATTTACAAAATAAAGGTTTTTATTTCAGTAAAACACAAACATATAAACTATAATAGATATAGTTTATGGAACTTACATGTTGCTTTTCAAAGTTCAGAATACAATACGGAAAACAAACATATAAACTATAATAAATATAGTTTATGAGATATACTTACAGTTTATTTATTACAAAGTAACTTTTCATTATTCTACACGTAACCGTCAATATAGCATTTGTGAGACACACTTCACGTACTTATTTAAGTACCAACCAAGTTCTGAAATTATAACCAGGGTCTCATGGAGGGAGAGGGTGACACTTTTGTATAGATATATACGGGACTGACAATCCCGCACCTGAGTTGCTTGCAACAGCTAGGCCGGCAGGCCTGAGGTGACAATTGTCATACCGATTGAGACGCCTGAAGAACGTCGTGTTCAGGCCATCTTAGGTCATCAAGCATGGTTATGATAACTCACAATTTGGTATTGAACAATACGATTAGTTTATGAATAAGTAAACAACTTCACATAGTTTTATTAACTAATAAAACTATAATACAATATTTTACAAGTACAACTGGTGAATCAAGATATTTACAATTACATAGTTTTCATACTAGTACAAATATAGAATACTATTCCGATCTAGGGAGAACATGCTTTTCATGGTTCTATGTGAATTAGAGCTACATTTTACTATTTCAGAGTACAATAACAATTACTTGTGTGATTACAACATATTACAACAGAAAATATAGGATTTTCTGGGAAAACATACTTACAATTTCAAGGAACAGAAAACAGATTTCAGTTACATGCATGCTTATGAACTCAGCAACTTAATTGTTGACACTCTTTTCAAAACTACTTGTATTCTCAGGAAATCAGTAAACAGGTACACCCACGGGTTTTTGAGAAGACGGGGCTTCATAGACTCATGTCTTTTAACTTTTGCTATACATTTTTGGTGTCAATATACAATGATTTGAACACATATGTAATAACTTATACTTTATCAATACATGGTTGTCGTACTTTGATTACTATTATACAATTATTGTGATACTGTACATGAAGTCCTCCGCCCCCGAACGTTTCCGCCGTTCCAGTGTGGGGGTGTGACACTTAGCATTATAACATGAAAACGTTTTGAGTTTGTCTTAAAAGGTCGTAGCACATAGTTTTGAGCTAGATGAAATGATTTATATTCTATTTACTTGGCTAATGAATCCATCATTTGTGTCATGTCATGAGATACAAATTGATTACATGGTTAAGTCACTAGATGACTTTAAGGACATTCTAAGTATGCTTTAGAAGAACTAAACGAGTGTATACAAGATAACTAATTTAGAATAAACTCTTCATGTAAACAGCTACATATGATTATGATTTCAAAACAAAGATAGATAATTATGAATTATAATTAGATTAGGAATTCATTATAGAATGAAGAGTAAGTTTAGCTGGAATGAGATCCGAGGAAAATATAATGAGCCAACCGCCTACAAAATAAGAATACACTACCTTAGAAGTTAAAGTCAAATATGATTGGATGAATGTGTTCATTAAAAAACTATGTTGATTTCTGCCATTAAAGGATCATGTAGAAATCTTTGTGACTTTGAGAGTACAATTAATCAAATAAGTGACTATATGTCAAGAAAGAACACCAATCATATTCTCCATGTTATTTAACTAAACCTAGAGTAAAATCAAAATATGGAGATGATAGTATTCATAGAATTCACAAAAATTAAATTTTGTCAAACCCATTAGTAAAGTCTTTCTTTTGAGCTAAGTATAAATTGTCACACTTCAGCTATAAGACTTTATTATTCTATTAATGAGATTTTGAATTGGATTTAGTATTTGGATATTGGGACACTGTGACAACAACTATCATATAATGTTTTGATATACTAGTATATGATCATAACATCAATACTTGTTGTGTTCTATATTAACATGTTTAATCCATGAATAATCTTATTATTCTAAAAGTTCATAGTCGGTTATAATTGTGGGAGCAATTATGAAGTAAGAGTAATATGAATTGGATTGGTTGACTTTCACCAGATGAAAGTAGGAAATGGGTTGTAATCAAGTTTCATAGGTACATCTCAGAGAACTAGTATTGAACTGACCCGCATCAAGAATGATACTTGAATGATACTTGATTAAAAGGTACTATCTTTGTATCCTTAAGACCTAAGATATATAGTGAGACTTAAGTGTAAGGAGCGTTGTGATTTGATATGGTCAAATGTTGATCCTTAACTTGGCAGTAAAAAAATCCATTTTCAGGTATGGTGTGAACTATGCAAGAGGCTTATGTAGTCAATATGGGATTCATTCCTTATATTTCTTGAGAGTTAGACATCTAACACACGTTACTCAAAGTTGAATTACAAATGAAAATGATTGCGATTCAAGGTTCATGTTCAACATGATGTTTGTAGCAAAGGGATAACTGATAAACTTACCTTTAATACAATAATTGAAGCTTGGAGTTTTTGGGAATTGAATGTTGATGAATGTCATTCTTCTTCATGTGTTATTAAGGGCAATGAAATGTTGCTAGACACTCACCATTATCCATATCAATCTATGATGTCTCTTGTACAAGTGGCAAATTGAAAGATCTTGTATGTGCAAGAGTTATTATAGAATGATATTGTTGATAGCAAATGATCCTCTAGGGTTACACCTTATAGCAAGTTACCATGAATTGATTGTTTAATTGTATAATTTGATTATTAATTAATATATCAACACTTGTATTTAATTGTAAAATTATTATTTTATGAAAATAATATTTTACTAATTAGATAATTATTATTTATGTAAATAATATTAATTGGAGAAATAACAACTTATGAAATATATCATAACGCATGATTATTTGTAAGTTATATTTATATCTTAACAAACTAGTTAGAGTTTATTTATATAAGAGGTAGTTATATATATATATATATATATATATATATATATATATATATATATATATATAGCTAGGTTTAAATGTTTCCTACAACTATTGTATACATGTATGGACCAATGAGAATTTAGCAATAATTTAATCATTAAATTTAAGAATGAGGATAGCATAGTCATTTTACTTTTATAAACCAAAAATAATTCTGGTATTTTTGGAAAAATCATTAAATAAAATCTGCAATATTTTTCTAAACCCTAATGATGACCATAAGATCGTCTTCTTAGTAAACCTACCATCACACCATCAGGTGTAATGCCTCTGCCGATCTCTTCGACCTTGAAAAAAATTTCAATCCCCGACCACTGCCACACTTCCATCATCGCCTATAGCAACCATCGCCGGTGCCCTCTTCCATCTTCTATTGTTCGCCAAAGTCCTATTCCCTCTTATCCTTGCTGTTGGCACCAAGTATTTGCATTTATCGAACCTACCCCTTTCTCAAATCAGTTCAAAAGTGATTTGGTGGATACTCTGCCACCAGCCGATCAAAGCCGCCATTAGTGCCGCCTTTGACCATGATTTAAAGATATTCACTTGAGAATTTTGTTCATGCTGCCATGAGGAGCTTCTTCCTCGTCGACCCTTTGCTACTCACATAAAAAAATTATTTATTAATAAATATATATCGTTTAAATTAAAAAGCATTCTTTTTTGTTTTTGTATTTTTGCAGGTGAATCAGTTGTTAGAAGTTGCACAAATATGGCAATCGACAATTGCCGAAAGTGGATCAAGTGGTGTATAGCAGCAAGATTTGCAGGCAAACAGTAATATGTGAGTATTAACCGATTTTTTGTATAGCATCTTCATCCTACATATCTTCATCAATTTCTAGGTATTATCCAAATGAATTATTGAGATTGAATGAATAGGACAAATTTTACCATTTATCAATTTGAAGTCATCAAGATCACATGTAAAGAACTCTTTAATTCCATCTAATTTCATTCACAAAACAATGATTAATTTATTCAATATAAGATATGTGATCATGTAAACTTACTTTTTAAGTGAAACACTTTTTATAAAGATGGAATCTTTGATCTTTTGTTTTTGTATGCATCCAATCCTATGGAAATAATTTGGCATAATTGTTTTGCCAAATGTGTATACTAACATACTTATAGTGGCTTACATGATTATTATATAGGATATAAACAAAATTTTGGTGAATCTATGTACTTTAAAATTCTACGCAACAATTAAAATACATTAAAATTTATACTTATGTGCTTGTGACTAGATCCAAATTGTCCCTCGTAACATGCCTAATGTCATTATATAAGATTTTCTTTTTGTTCTTATATCCAAGAGTGTATTTTTTACAACAATTCTTCCGGAATGGAATCTCAAATTCCAATTATGTCATAATTATTCTTTTAGAATGAACTATATGTATTGGTTGTTAGAACGACTTGTAGATAAATGGTTGTATAGAAAATTTCATTGTATGATTTGAGTGATAGTCTTTTATGCTTTGACTTTTGTTTGAATGGCTTGTAGATAAATGTTTGTATAGAAAATTTCATTATATATATATATATATATATATATATATATATATAGAACTCACTTGTTGTTTTTGGTTTTTTTAAGTAGATGTGGTGGAAAAATGCATTATATTGCTACATTTGGTCTTGACATTGTTGGACTATGTGGTACGTGTTATTGGTCTTCATTCTTATAGAATGACATCCTAAATAATGAAACATTGCAAGTTTGAAATCACGCGTGCCCTTCTAGAATGGTATACTCATTTGTAATACCTTTTACATTCTTTCAGAATAAATTACATTGCAAGTTTATGGATGATTGTTGATTTTGGTTTGTAGAATTTATAGTTATATTGTATTTGAATGTATATCACATTCTATCCGAATTTATTGTTTTATTCTATTTGAATGCATGAAAATTTTTAATATTTGAAAGTTGATTATGTCTTTCTTTATGGATTTAGGTTTTTAAGAGGATATCATTGATGTGGAAAAAGAAGAAAATATGGAGAACAAGATTGTAATCTAGCAAAATGTATTCTAATAATAATGTATAAAGTGATTCTTAGCAATAACATTCTTTCAGAATTGATAAGTGTTTTTGAAGTTTTTTTTTTCATTTTTAATCATTTTTAGTTTTAATCTTCAAGAATAAATGTAATTTGTAATCATTATTAGTCATCTATTTTTTTCAGAATTAATGTAATTTTTGTTTATAGTCTTATTCAGTAAGAATTATTGTAATTAGTAATTCTTAAAGAATAAAATACGTTTCATATAAAATCCGTTTTATTAGAAAATGTTACTCTTGATAATATATGTTGTATAGATCTTAGCATGTTAATTATAAAAAATATGTTGAATGAAATTCTGTAAAATTAAAATCGGTAATATCGGGAAAAAAAAATTGTTTACGTCAATATGAATTTATAAAGTGTTTTTTTAAAGGTCATTTTTTTTCTATAAAACACGAAAAATTATATATTCGTTTTTTTTTTCGACAAAAAATATGGCCTAAAAAAGGAAGTGAGCTTTGGTATAATTCAGTACGTTCGTGTTCAATGAACCAATCTACATTTTTTTTCTCTTTCTTTTTTACTTATTTAACCACTAAACAATTAAATTTTACCGTACAATACCAAAATCTCACATATAATTACAAAAACATCATATCATCTCGTGAGATTTTAAAGATAAATAAAATCAAATGTATACCTTTTATTTTTTTTCAATCTTAAGCCAATGATTTCTCCTCCTAGTCGTTACTTATTTTTGAGTCCTCACCCGTTATATATATATATATATATATATATATATATATATATATATATATATATATATATAAGCAGAGAGAGAGAGAGAGAGAGAGAGAGAGAGAGAGAGAGAGAGAGAGAGAGAGAGAGAGAGAGAGAAGTATGATCAAGTAGGAAGTCAACAAATGGTAGGAGAACAATTTTTGGCCTTAAAATTGAATAAATAAATGGCCAAGATTTGATTTGATTTATCATCAAAATCTCATAAGATAATATGACATTTTGGTAATTAATTGCGAGATTTTGATAATTTACGAGGAAGGTTAATTGTTTGAAGGGTATAATTGAAAAAAGCAAAAAGATTAAAAGACAAAAAAAGTTCGACCCATGTGGACCCTCCAAATGTCTAACCCTTATTGGCTGGTGAGTGTTTTTTACACCCACTTAGTTTTTCGTCCATAAACTTATTTATTTATTTTTTGTCTTTGAAATTTGTTTTTTTTCTGAAAAAAACCAAACTTCATAACATTTAATTCTCTACAAAATGAGCACAATCCTGAAAATTTGATTTTTTTAATTTTTTACATTTAAAAAGAACATAGAAAAAAAATCTCCAAAAATTATAAAAACGTAAAGAATACCTATACTCAATATTCTAATGACTTTGTAAAATGAACTTTTTTAAAAATAAAGTGTTTTAGATACCAAACTTGATTTTAAAAGATTAAAAGTTTTTAAAAAAAATGTTGAGCATAATATGATGCAAACTAGAAAGGTACCCCCGCTACGCGGGGGCCAGAAGCTTTCAATGTTGTTTCCGAATTGATAAATATGACAGACATAGAAAGTGCAAGGATGAAAAGTCCGGGCTTTGCCCCGGACAAAAAATGTAAAAGTTTTGACTGCAAGGACCAGAAGTGTGAAAATGGCTAAAGAATTAAAGGGGTAGGAATTAGCAACTTTTTAGAAAAGGGATCAAAGTTGCCAAACCGTTAAAGTTTTGTAGCCAAACTTTAAATATTAAAAGGTTCCAAAAAAGTGTAAAAATATTGATTGCAAGGACCAAAAGTGTCAAAATGGGTAAAGAATAATGAGCAAAGTTGCCAAAAAACATCCAAATTTAGTATTCCTAACTTCCAACAATAATACAGGGACCAATTCTGCCAAAAAAATGGAAAGTTGAATGGAACACAAACAAAAGGACATGAATAAATTAGTTAAAGAAGTACAGGGACCGGATATGTAAATCAAGGGACCAAACCTGGACAAAGTATCACAAGTTTACTATTCTTTTCTTCCACAACTTTAATATATATATAATAATAAAGATTATTCAAAATAATTATGATTCAAAAATATTATGATTCCATATGTTTATTCTCTTTAACTTAAAAATCTTTTGATTCAAATATTTAATGATCCCTAATTATGTTATTTTTTATGATTCAAAATTAAATTATTCAAAAAATATAATTCAAATGTTATATTGAATAAAAACTTTTACTTAATTCAGTATCTTATTATTCAAATTAATATGATCCAGATTAACAGACAAAACTACACAAACGGTCACTGTGGTTTGCTGAAAATTGACACTTTGGTCCAAAAAGGTTTGGACTAGCACCAGAGGTCCAAAGTTTTCATTTTGTTGCTTGTTTGGTCCAATCTGTTTTGATTTTTTTCAAAATGACGGATTTGCCCCTGTTAATATGATTTTCTTTTTTTCTTATTTGTTTTTCTGATTTTATATTTAAAAAAATAAAAAATAAAAATAAAATAAAAATAAATCACTCACTCTCTCTCTCTCTCTTATTTGTTTTTATTTTTCTGATTTTAGATTTAAAAAAATAAAAAATAAAAATAAAATATCTCTCTCTCTCTCTCTCTCGTACATCTTCTCATCCAACATCATCCATCTTCAACCTTCAACAAACCTCATCACCAAAATCACCTTTAATCTCATTCCACCTCACCATAACTTCAACGCATCCACCCGAAATTTCCAGTTGCCAATAGCCGCTTCGATTCCACACCCACCTATCAACGTCGATTACCTCAAAACAGAATTTAGCGGCCATGACACTTCCATCACAAACCACAGAGAAAGTTCACGATAAGCAAAATGAAGGGATTTCATGGTTTCCCACTATCTGGAATCTTTGCAATGTTGGAGGAAGTCCATACAATTCAGGTGAATACTCAATTCACGATATCTATTTTCCGTTCCTCTGTATGAATGAATTGAAATTGCCCTAATGTTCTTAGGCAGAACTGATTAGTAGCAATATAGAAGACAAAATTGAAATCAAACACATTGTAACTTTGAAATAAGATGCTATATGCTTAGAGATTGTGATCACGAATTTCAGATCTTCATCACTCCGACTAACGGGATCGATTATCGGTCACTTAGTTGTGAGCACACTGGAAGCATCATACGCCATCCGGCTCGAGAGAGAAAATTACTTTGTTAAGCCACAAATTTTCTCAAAATCCAACATTATTCCTCCTGATATCCACAAGAATGATTTGCGTCAATTAGGGTTGAAGCGGCTGTTATCGGATTGGGGACTCAAGCCCGAATCAGGACTTGAAAGATGAAACATAAAAAAATAGGGAAGAAGATTAAGAGATTGAAGGTGAAGAGGATGATAACTACAAGAATTTGATTGAGAAACTAAGCTTGATCTCTCGTTCAATGATTTAAGTTGTGAAATTCCCGATGAAATTTGGGGTATGAAGAAGATGGAAGCGATTAATCTCGAAGGGAGCATGCTCGATTGGAAATTAAACTCCAATTTCAGTGATTTGGAAAACGTTAGGGTTCTTCAACGATTTCCAGCGATGGGTGATGTCTTTGAGAGAGAGAGAGAGAGGGAGAGAGAGAGAGAGATATATATTTTATTTTTATTTTTTATTTTTTTAAATCTAAAATCAAAAAAATAAAAACAAATAAGAGAGAGAGAGAGAGAGAGTGATTTATTTTTATTTTATTTTTATTTTTTATTTTTTCAAATATAAAATCAGAAAAAATA
Source organism: Lactuca virosa (assembly GCF_052849685.1). NCBI lineage: Eukaryota > Viridiplantae > Streptophyta > Magnoliopsida > Asterales > Asteraceae > Lactuca > Lactuca virosa. The sequence goes on along the minus strand of NC_136434.1, from coordinate 273,880,553 downwards.
AGAAAAAAAGAAAATCATATTACTAGGGGCAAATCCGTCATTTTGAAAAAAATGAAAACAGATTGGACCAAACAAGCAACAAAATGAAAACTTTGGACCTCTGGTGCTAATCCAAACCTTTTTGGACCAAAGTGACAATTTTGAGCAAACCACATGGACCATTTGTACAGTTTTGTCAGATTAATATGATCCAAAAATGTATCATGCATAATATCATTATTATTCAAAATACTGTGATTCAAAATATTTTGATTCAAAATTTTATGCTCCAAAAATAAAATTATTAAAAAATATGAACGGAAATTATTACGATCCTTAATATTGTTCTTATTTAAAATTTTATAATTGCTAAACATTAAAAACTCAAACCTATATTTAGTTTAAAAAAAATCAAAATAAGCAAAAAAAAAAAAAACAATCAAAAAATAAAAACAAAAATAAATAAAAAATCCCTACTATCTTCAAGTATGTAGTAATGATATTAAAAAAAATTATTTTGTAAAAAAACAAAAAAAAACTAAAAAAATCTAAAACTATAAAACCGAACATACATCTAATTATTCCATCAAGGTCGTATTACGTTCCATGGACGCACGTCGCCTGCGAACGCGTCACGACCAAGTAAATGGGTTTGATGCTTGTGCTTTTGACGAAATTATTGGTGGAGGACAGTCATCGTGGTTCCTACCAATTTTTGGGTTCCTACCGGATCCGGACCTTTTATATATATATATATATATATATATATATATATATATATATATATATATATATATATATATATATATATATATATATATAGTAAGGTCACGCCTTTTGATGAGTTAAACACTCTATATGTTGACCGCCAGCGCCAATGCCTACATCAGCGTTGGTGTCTCAAGACATTATCAACATCAGCGTGAAGATCAACGTCAACAAATAGTTATATAATTTTATGTAATCTTTGTATATTAGGTAATTATACATATAAGTATATAATAGATATCAGATTCAATAACCTTCTGATAATGATTAGTTCTTTGTATAGACTAGAAAAAATCCCTTCAATCAAGGGATATACTACTAAAGATTAGTATATATACAACATTAGGTTAAAACCCTAATGTAAGTCTTGATGTCCGTCATTGTGACAACCAGTTTTGTAATTTGATTCAAAATTTTATGATAAAAAAATAAAACCATTAAAAAAAAGTATGAACGGAAAATATTATGATCCTTAAAATTCTTCTTACTTAAAATTTTAAAATTGTTAAGCACTAGAAACTCAAACCGATATTTAGTTTAAAAATATAAAAAAATCAAAAAAATCAAAAAATAAAAACAAAAATAAAGAAAAACCCCTAGTATCGTTAAATGTGTAGTAAAGATATTAAAAAAACAAAAAAAATAATTAAAAAAATTAAGTAAAAAAACAAAAAAAAATTAAAAAATTAAAAACGTTAAAACCGAGCATATATCTGTTTAATTTTTCTTGTTGATTTTTTTAACGAAGAAAAAAAAAGAAAATAAAAAAAGGAAATAAATAAACAAAAAAGAAAAAAAAACTCATTTAAATGACGTTCTATGGACGTTCGTTCCACATGATTATTCCCACGAGGTCGTATTACGTTCCATGAACGTGCGTCACATGCGAACTCGTCACGACCAAGTAAATTTGTTTGGCGTTTGTGTCCTTAAAGAAATGATTGGTGGTGAATACTCCTCGCAGTTCCTACCAATTTTTAAATTCCTACCGGATCCTGACTGATTTGGTCGAAAATCGATCATGTGTAATGCAACCTAATTGTATGAGAGGTTGTGGTGATAGTGTAATACAAGTGTAGAATACTAATCAAAGTGAGACAAGTGAGTTATAAGGAAAGCCCTTGATCATTTATAGAATCTCCGACATAAAACCTTGGGAGGTAATAATGATCACTTTCCTTGTTGCTTTTTATTGATTTTAATCAGAGATTACAGAGATGATGAGGGTAATATGAGTACAAGTGTAATGGTAGAGCTAATCATGTGTGTAGTGTGTGATTTACGGGTGTTATTTATAGTCTAAGATAATTAACAAGAAATTCGATATTTTCGGGATCCTCATTGAACAAGTATTTGCATGTTGTTTGACTTGGTATTCGCAGGCCTTAAGCTTGGTTGAAGTGATTCTCCGTTGAGAATGAGTCTTGTGTTGACTGATTCTGCACATTTGAGAAAAATAAAGAAGAATATAATCGTTATAAGTGTAAGGAAATATTAGTAATGATAATCAGGATCCGGAGATATGTTTAAGGATCCCGAGACTTCAGGGATATTAAGGATCTTGAATATGATTATGGGATCCTTGCCCTAACAATTACCCCCAAATTTTACCAACGAAATATTAATGTTAGTTTCCAGATATTTAGAGGTATAATTTTAAAGTAAAAAATGAGGTAAAAAGTTCTAACGGATAGGGTAATTTAAATTTTAATGGATAGATTTCTAGCCACTGGAATACGTCAAATCACTCTTCTACCTTTCCATGATTCCTATATATATATATATATATATATATATATATATATATATATATATATATATATATATATATATATATATATATATATATATATATATATATATGGTATTTAGTCTTTTAATCTTGTCTTAATTTCTTCCAGACATTCACTAAATATCATCGATGATACTACCGTTGTCAATTTACTTCTTCGTTTTCTTTTAAATATGGTCAAAAAAAGGACCTCACTCTCGCGTAAACATCATAGCTATACCCGATGATGATCTCGTAGATCCTAAAATCCTTTCCTACGAGGAAACTTGTACCTTCGACGACGACAATATTGAAGCTTTGAATTCTTTTGGAACCTTTCCCGCCGGTACTGTTTTTAAACTTTTTGAAGCCAGGATTCCACCAGATTTTATTTCTTCCATTTGGGTTTGCTTTCCAGAGTATCCTTTCACCCTAGGTCTTTCTTATCCCTTCTCTGGGGTTATCTCTGAATTCTTCGAAATTACCAAAATCTCGTATATCCAAGCCATGCCGGGGGTTTGGAGGATCTTTTACTGGATTGATCGTCTGAATCGTTCCATGGACCTTAACATTGGTGTAAATGAGTTAGCATGTGTCTATGATCTTTCGACTTTCAAGAACTCTCTTTCCCTGTTGAAAGTTAATACTGAAAAATCCTTCCTTATCTTAAAGCCAAGCATAATGATGGTGCTTGGAAAGGGAGATACTTTTTTGTGAAACGTGACTCGATTCTTGGTGGAAATCTGTTACCTCAATCCGGGGTCAAAAAGGGTAGGGTTTCTTATCTCTATATTAAGGATCCCGATATCCACACTTCTTATTTTGTCTTATTTTTTACAGCTTTCAAGTTCGACGAGCTAATTCCTCCTGCTGAAGATATTGAAGATAGGATTAAGAACTTCCTTGCTCTACCCGAGATTGACATCACATTCAAGCTTGATCCTTCCAGTGCCCAAGAAAGTTCAATTGTTATCGTCCCTATGGATACCGGTAAGGATCCTTGAGTACTTTCATCTCTTGTCTTGGGAGATCTTAAAGATTTCTTTGGTATTCCCAAGATATAAAGCCACATGCGACAGTGCCCATTTCTCCCTTTCTGATCTTGACACGTCCATGTCAAGTGGCCAATTGCTCGTAAAGAAACAAAGTATTGGCTCCTCCCTCGTCTAAAAAAGGCCCATCTCAATCTGAATATGAAGACTCCAAGATCCCAGATGAGAAAAACTATTGAACTCATGGATTTCAGTTTGGAAAATCTTGGAGCCGAGCATGCACTCAAGAAGCTAGTCTCCTTTCTTAAGCTGTAAGTGTCAGTGTAACTCTTGTTTCTTATGCTTTGCCTTTCATTATTTCTGATTTCGTTCATGTTTAAGGAAGCAGAAGAAAGCATGGAAGGCGACCAACGGGGATCTCTTGAAACGGGGTGGAGCTCTTGAGCAAAGAGACGGCTGTCAAAGAGTAGGAGCATGGAGATGGCGCAGGTGATCACCGAGGTAAAGGCCAACGATGTCTTGGCTGTTTGGGAAGCCAAGATCAAATTAGTTGAAGATGTGGCCAATGTAGGATCCTAGACTCTGGTTTGGTGGCATGCAGCCCTAGCCAAATTAAAGGGTAAACCTGTTAATACCAGTCAAGATCTTGAGGGACAGCAGCTGTGGTCGAATGAGGAGGAGAAGACCCCATGCAATGATGACCAAGCTACGATTTAAGCTTGTTAGATAGAAATATTTTGCATGGTTTTGTATAAGAAAAATTTCTCATTTTTTGTGGAGTTGGTGTATAACTCCTTTTTAATATATGGTGGTTTTACACTTCTCTGCTTTCATGGTTTATAGTAATAGGACTTTTGAGGATCCTTACATGATAGTTAATATCTTTTAGGATCCTTACAAGATCTCTCTAAAATCTAAACATCCAGAATACAATTAGTCATAAATTTGGGATATTAAAATATTTAAGTTCTTTTAGGATAACAAACCTTCAAACATTACATATGAAAAATATTTAAAGGATAGAGAGAACCTAGTGCTCTTTATGGATCATAACCTTAGGAGAAACTTGAGGTTGTGATTCCTTCTTGTGTATGAATGGATCCCTGCTTTAAGAGTTCATCATAGATGATCATTATTAGATTATTACTTAGTAAACTGAGGAGACTCCCATCTTATAAGTTAAATGGGAATAATTCCAACTTAGAATACAACTGGGAAGGATCCCTATTTGTAATATGATAATGCTACAATCCTTAGATATTTTGTTGGGGAAAAATCTCATATTATGAAAGCATGACAATGTTTAGCAAACCATTAGGGAAAATCCCACCATAAGATAACATGTTAGTGTTATAAATTTTAGAAAATTACTGGGGAAAATCCCAACTTAAGATAACACGTTAGTGTTATAAACCTTGGAAAATTACTGGGGAAAATTCCAACTTAAGATAACACATTAGTGTTATAAACCTTATCAAATTATTGGGGATGATACCAACTTCATATAATACGTTAGTGTTAAAAACCTCAAGTTTAAATGTCAAGATCTTAACATATGTTTAGAAATAAGAAGGTTTCCAAGTCACTGCAACGTGAAATGATCCCCTTATTCACATCCCATAGTAAGATTTTGTGCGTCCAAGCGAGGTGTATAACCTTAACTTGTATGAAAGAGATAATTAACTCTTTAAACCTTAAAGGGTATTAAGTACCCTTAATTGTAGAAGAGATGACCAATATTTATTTGTAGTTACTAGGATATTTGTGTATTGCAATCGTTAAGATCATAAAACGATGTATCTATTGGGATCCTTGAATGTCTGGATCCTTGTTGTTTCAGGATCCTTGAGTTCCCGCACATAGCAAACGTTAGCTTGGGGTGGGCATTAGCTTGGCAAACACACGTCCGATGCTTAAGTTAGTAATGGTTTTTAGAAGACTAAATAAAATAATCAGATAAAAGTAGAGGGTACATAGAATGTACCATGAGTTCGATAGAAGTGATTTATGCAACTTACATGAAATATGTCTTCAGATGAATGGTATTCCAGGATCTTGGCAAAATGCTCCCTTATAGAGTAGCTAAACAATATGCCCCTTTTCATGCTTTTGAATAGATAAGATATGGTCATTCCCATTTAGGTGCCAATTTGCCTACATTGGGATCCTTGGTATTTTGGAATGTCTTCCTAAGGACCAAGTCAACTACCTGGAATCTTCTGACTTTGATGTTCTTGTTATACGCTTTAGTGATCCTTTGTTGATGAGCAGTAATGCGGATCCCACAAGATCCCTGAGTTCATCGATAGTGTCAAGATCTTGGGCCAGGATCTTATCGTTGTTTTCTTAATCCTGCAATTGGTATCTTGTCGTTAGGATCACTACTTCAATAGGGATCACGACTTCTGTTCCAAACACTAATAGTATGGAGTTTGGCCAGTGGCTATTTTTGAAGTGGTCCTATCTGCCCATAGGACGAAAGGAAGCTCTTCTGTCCATCTTCCTTTCTTCTCATCTAACATTTTCTTTAAATTGTTGATGTTGATCATGTGGCTAGATTCAGCTTGACCATTACCTTGAGGATGAACAGGAGTCGACATTATATCTTAATTTCCCAACTCGTGCAAAAGTCTAGATTCCTCTTTCTTATGAACTGGGATCTATTATCGCATGTGATCTCGACAGAAATCCCGAACTACTCAGGATATTACGTTTGATAAATAAGACCACCTCTTTTGTCTCGTACCTGAACAAAGGCTTCGGCCTCTATCCATTTCAAGAAGTAGTATGTCATCACTAGCATGAACACCTTTTTACCAGGAGCCTTTGTTATCTTGCCAACTATATCCATTCTCAATTTCATGAATTACCAAAGGAAAATGATCGGATGCAATGGTTCTACAGGTTGATGAAGAATGTTGCTATGTATTTGATAAACATCACATCTTTGGGCATGCAAGACAACATCCTTTTTAATTGTCGGTCAGTAGTATCGCGTCCTTAACACCTTGGAGCATAAGGTTCTATCCCCATGCCTCTATCCATTTCGAGAAGTAGTATGTCATCACTAGCATGAACACCTTTTTCCCAGGAGCCTTTGTTATCTTGCGAACTATATCTATTCTCCATTTCATGAATGACCAAAGGAAAATGATAGGATGCAATGGTTCTATAGGTTGATGAAGAATGTGTTATGTCTTTGATAAACATCACATCTTTGGGCATGCAAGACAACATCCTTTTCCATTGTCGGTCAGTAGTATCGCGTCCTTAAGACCTTGGATCATAAGGTTATATCCCCAGTGTGGTTTCTACAATATCCTTCGTGTATATGTTTTAGGACTTCTGCAGCCTCGTGATCCTCTAAGCATGTAAGGTATGGGCTTGCCATCGATTTCCTGTATAGTTTTCCTTAGATCATCACAAATCGTGAGACCATCATCCTGAATGCTCTATCTCCTTTCTCTTTTCTTGGGACCATGCCATTTTGGAGATATTGCACAATGGGCTGGATCCAAGATTTTGAGTATTGCGGAGGATCCTGAATGTTGGGATCCTCACGAGTAGGATCTTGAGGAAGTGGTCGAGGGTCAGGATCCTTGATTATTTCTACATTGGTTATTTGATCATGATCATTGGGATTATCTGGTTTGTTGGAGGGTTCTTCTATCGCTGGGATCAATATATGGATTATAGGGATCCTGACTTCTAGCGGGATCCTAATGGAAGATCCTAGGTTGGCTAGTACATCTGCCTCAACATTTTCTTCTCTTGGAACTTGGCTTAGGTTGAAAGCTTCGAATTCGGAGGCCAAATTTTTTGAGAATGTGGAGGTATAGTGCTAGTATTGCACCTTTTACTACATAGGATCCATTAAAAAGATTAGTTAATAATAAGGAGTCAACGAATTCCTGAAGATCCTTAGCAAAATGTAATCCCTTGATCAATGCTTCGTATTTAGCTCGTTGTTGGTTGCATCGAATTTACAACTTACTTCTTGGGGTATGATGTCCCCATATGGAGATTTTAGTATGATCCCTAGGCATGTTCCTCTAAATTTTGGAGATCCATCATTGAAGAGTGTCCATCTTCCCATGCTTTCTTCTTTTTGGAGTTCCTTGCTTTTCAACTCCGCTTCAGGTTGTAGATCATCATTGAAATCAGCCACAAAGTTTGCTAGTGCTTCTGATTTTATTTCTGATCTTGGTTCATATTTGATGTCATATGTGCTTAGCTTTACGAGTGATATTTCCATCCTACCTGACATCTATGGTTTTCGCATAACATTCTTAATGGGATAATTAGTTATTATATGTATAGTATGTGTTTCAAACTAGTATCTTAATTTTTTGGAAGCAGTCACTAATTCAAGTATTAGTTTTTCATAGGAATACCTGGTCTTAGGATCCAAGAGACTTTTACTTATCTAGTAGATGGGATGTTGGTCTCTGTTAAGATCCATGGCTAAAACATCACTTGCATCATTAGAGGATAGTGAGAGGTATAGGAGGAGTGGTTCCCTATCTAGTGGTTTCACCAACAAGGGTGCCGAACTTAAATAATTTTTAAGTTCCTGAAAAGCGACTTCATGCTATTTGGTCTAATCAAATGTTTTTGTTTTTCTTCAAGATGTCGTAGAAAGGTTTGTAACTTTTTGAGGATCTTGAAATGAACCTGTTTAGTGTTGCTACTCTTCCTATTAGTATTTGAATATCCTTTGTTGAAGATGGTGATCTTAAATCGATGATGGCCATTATTTTCTCTGGGCTTGCTTCTATTCCTCTTTTGGTCACCATATATCCAAGGAACTTGCATGATGTCATTCCAATATGGCAATTGGAAGGATTCAACTTCACGTTGTATTCGTCTAGTATGTTGAAGGAGTCTTCAAGATCCTTGAGGCGATCTTCAGCTTTCTTTCATTTGACCACCATGTTATCGATGCAGACTTCCATGGTGACCCCCAGCCTGTCGTTGAACGTCCGATTAACTAGATTTTGGTACTTTGCACACACATTTTTAAGACCAAAAGGCATAACAGTGCAACAATATATACATGTTGCGGTTATGAACGTGGTATCCTCCTGGTCAGATGGTTCTATTTCAATTTGTTAGAACCCTGCTGATGCATCTCTGATCGTTAGCAACTCATGACCAACCATAACATCTATCATGGAATCTATGTGTGTTAGAGGGAAAGGTTCCTTAGGGCAAGCCTTGTTAAGATCCGTATAATCCACACATACTTGCCATTTTCCATTCTTCTTTTGTACCATGACCACATTGGCTAGCCACCTTGCGAACTTCACTTCCTTGATCATCCTTGTGGTGCAAACTCACTCTTGGATGTCATGTGTGCTTACTCCTTTGTATGTGTCTAATGAGTTGTATTTTCTTTATTAGGAAGTGAGTGACATTCATTTTATGTAAGGAACTTTATGAGAGATTAGTTTAGAGAGATAATAATTGCAAACCCATTTGTACTCTTTCTAATAACTAATGAGAGCTTAAATGAGATTTATTTACTGTTGTGTTCTTCATGTTCATGATTCTTGTACGATTCACTAAATCATTTCACATTCCGCATTCTTCATCATAATCAACACCACTACAATTGGTATCAGAGCGGGTGTTCTTGATTTGATCAATAATTGATCCATGATGACATTTTTGATTCGATGATTCTTCATTGTTTTTTTATCTTTGTGTTTTAGAGAGTTTTTGGATTCTAGAAATCGAATTGTTCCTTGATTCAATTCATAATTTGGTTTTTTCTCACTAGAATTCAAGTCATTTTTGCTTTTTCTCTCTAGAAAACCCATTCAAAATCACTTTCTCTCTCTAGAAAAACCCAAGATCTTGTCGATTGTTCAAAGATGGTGTATTTGCATTATGATTCTTGGATTATGATCATTGAAGATGTTAAATACAAAGTCAGTGATAACCATTTCTATGGATTATTGTTGAAAGGTGGGTTGATTTCATTGGAAACTTTGGTTTCTTATGGAAGTTTGAAGGATGATTATGGAAGCTTGATATTTCAACCACTTTCAAAGATTGAATAATTGGTTAAAATTTCCATGGAAATATTATCTTCGGGTGATAATAAAAAGGAAGGAGAAGAAATAGATTTGTTTGACCATAGATACATTTATCTTATTGAAAACCCAAGTGATCTTCATGCTCTTAAGTTTGTGGAAGTTCAAGACTATGAAATTCAATGTGATGTTCTTGATGTTCTTGAAGTTCATGATAAGAAGATTCAAGTTGATTTTCATGAATATGAAAAAGTTTTTTGCTCAATTGGAGTTCAAACCGATGACATTTTGTGTTCTTGTGATTCGTTGAAGGAATGATTCCTTATTGAAAGCCACCAATCCAAGAAATTCACAAGTATAAAACACCAAAATATTTGATTTAAACTTGCAAAGTTGAAGTTGTCAAGAATGATTTTGTTCTTGAAATCAAATCTTCAAGATGCAAAAAGATGAGAAAGAAAAAGAAGAAGATCAAACGTAAGAAGAAGTGGGTTTATTCACAAAAATCGTCAAATCTTGTTGTGAAGCCAAAATCTATGAAGCAAATTTGGGTTCCAAAGCAACAATCTCCAAATGTTGCAATGAATTTGAATTCAAAAACCAAAAGTGTTGATGGTTCTTATGAAGATGGTGTTAGATCGTTGAAGAACACGAAGAACGAGTTATACAACACGCATCATGGGTGGTACAATATTCAAATTGGAGATTTTCTTATTCTAACAAAGGAACAAAGATCTTCAAAATTTTATTCGTTCGTTGCAAATGGAACTCTGATCATAAAAAATTATCTCAAATTCTCAAATAGATTCCAAAACGTTCATGATTTCGATTCGTGCTTTGCATTTTTCATTTTTGATCGTTTTGTTTCATTGGATCTATATTGTTTCAAATCCAATTGTTGATCCAATTATTTTTTGTTTAGATCAATCCAAAAATTAAAATCATATTCTCATAATATCAAAATCATTTTTTTTATTTTTGGTAATTATTTCGAAAGTTACTGTTCATCTTTTTATAAACATCTGAATAATGTTCATCTTGAGTCCAATTCACTTTGTTCGATACTATTCATTTTGGCAATTATTTCAAATCCCTGTCTTGAGAAGTTTTTCTACTTCTTCTTTGTTGATCTAATTTCTCTCAGGTGCATAATTCCTTCTTTTTGGCGTATTGGCCTGAAAGAACGACCAATGTTAAGTTTATGAGTTATAATATTTTTCTCTATATCTGTCATATCGTCATACTTCCAGGTGAATGTTTTGCTTCTATATTTTAGGAACATTATTAGTTCTTGCTCGATCTGTTATGGTATTAAGGATCGTATGAGGACATTAGCTTCATGATCCTCGAGGTTCAGGGGCACTTTCTTTACGTCATGCTCTCTTGTTTCTAGCACAGATCGTGCCCCTGCTTTAAATGATATGCTTGTCGTGGTACCATTGAAGATTTCATCGAGGTCTTGTAGCACTCCTTCGATTCTTTTTGATCACATGTGTCACACCCCCGAAACCAGACGGCGGAAACGTCCGAGGGCTCGCGTGACTTAAATTGAATATCATCACAATGAAAATACATGAATCATAACATAAACATCACCATGCATCAATACATTACAACTGATATTGTTCACATCCAGTACATTGTTTTAAATATTACACATCCATAACATAAATTGTTTGAGAGTTTTCAAAAACATAACATCCTAACATTACTTGATATTACCCTTCAGCTTACCTGTTACCTGAGAATACAAGTTCTTTTGTAAACGTCAACATATGAAATGTTGGTGAGTTCATAAGCAGGGTTGTGATAAAATGATTTGTGTAGTTTGTAAAACCCAGAAAATCCGATGTTTTCTGAAAAGACAATGGTTTACCAAAGTGTGAAGATCTATAAGTTGATGCATGAATGATTTCAAAACGTGTATAAAAAGGGAGTGTTGTATTATAGTTATAGGAAGGTACAAACGAGTGATGTTTATTTCCTCGAAAAACCCGATGTTTTCCGAATACATAAAATATAATTGTTTCTCAAAGTGCTATACCGCCACAACGAATGATTTTGATTACTCTTCCTTGATTACTCGGATGGTATTGGATTAATTAATGGTTGTGAGTCGTTATAACCATGCATGATAATGACTAGTTATAATTACATACTACGAACGATCCTTAGAGGTGTCGCCCGTTATTACTCACTTAATCCACACTACCTTGATTACTCTTGATTAACAACCTGAATCTGTTTACTTTGATTACACATAAGCCTATTTGTTTACTTTGATTACGCATAAGCCTAACAAACGAGGAGAAGAGGGATACAAAGCCCAGCTACTTTCGTGAGTTAATTTAGGCTGTCGGGTATACGAAGGACACGTTGGCCCATTTCACATTTGATTACTTGGACCTTACTAGCAATGCTAATCGGCCACTGAGGCCCAATAGCGCTTAAAAGCCATTGAGGGTCCCTTTAGTATGAAATTGGGTCATAGCAAGCCCAATAACATTTATTATTATCCCTTGGGCCCAAAAATCATGTTGATGGTTCACAAAGGCCCAACAAGCATAATTGGAACTTTCAAGCCCAAAGTGTTGAATGTTTACTTGTTTTAGGCATTGCATAATTGTTGGAAGGTTTGATTGATTGATTGTTATTTTTGGATCGGCACGAGACCGTTCGGTCGTTTAGATTGACGTTTGAGAATATATGTATACTCTTCATTCCGTTTTCGTAAGTTGTAAGTTGGTATTCTTTTGACTCAAATATCTTAAAATAAAATAATTGGTTCAAAATATTGGTTTGACCTTTTCAGCCCTTATTTAATAAAAATAACAATTTTTGCCCTTTATACAAAAGAAAAGACATTTTAAGCCCTTAAACCATTTTCTTGACACTTTTGAATCATAGACTTGTTCAAATGATATTTTAGCTCAAAACTTATTCTTTGGCAGTTTCAGCACTTTCAAGAAAGTGTTTTTCGGTAAAAACCCAAACTTTTTGCAATTTTTACAGTTTTAGCCCAAAATCCAAAAACTTTACATTTTTGATCCTTTTTGGAAAAGAAAAGCATTTTTAACCCTTGAAATAGTTTTGTTTAACTTTTTATACCCTGTTTTGAAGAATTTACCATTTCAGCCCTTTGAAAGTCATATTTTCGCAACTTTGGGCTTAATGGGCCGAAAAGCCCAAAACTTAGTCCATTTAGCTAATATTTACAATTCAAGTCCTTTGAAGAGCATAATATTCATAAAGACATTTATTGTAACTGTTTTCACTCTTTTGAACTTTAAGAAAACCGTGAATGGCAATTTTTAACCCAACTTTTGTTTATTTGGCAATTTAAGTCCGAAAATGGGTTTTTATGTTGCAATATGTTTATCATAATCTTAGAGGTTAATATTCTTGACTTGTTTAGTGTAATATAACTTAGATCATGCTTGTATTCCTTCTTATGGCATAGATCTCGAGATTTCTTCCCTTTTTGGTTACATATTCACCACAAAAACACATAAAATCACACATACATGCATAAAATCATACATAGCATACACATACACATAGATCTACACATTTTACTTGTATTCTCCCCCATAAAACTTATGAAAACCGAAAAAGAGAGGGGTATGAACTCACCTTTGCTTGTTGTTTTTGATTTAGAAGGAAGAAATGAAGAAAATTTGGTCCTAGCAAGCCTTCTTGGAAGATCTCGAACTTAGAGGTTTCTAAGATGGTGATCATGAGTTTAAATGAGTTAAGAAGAGATTTTTGATAAAACAAAGAATCCAGATCATGGATCCAAGCATGAACTTACCTAAGATGATGATTTTTGTGGAATAACCTCCTTGGAATGCTTCTAATTCTCGAAAAATTGATGAAGAAGAAGGAGTGTTTCTTTGAGAGTGTTTGAGTGAAATGTGTGTGTGTGTCTTTCCCTTTGTGGTTCTCGGCCGAAGAAGAAAAAGAGAGAGGAGAAGAGAGAGATAAGTGAAGTGATGGTGTGCATGGAAGTATGTGATGGTGCATGGAAGACCAAAATATAATAAGGAGGTGGCAAGTGGAAAGTCAACTCTTCCCCCCTCATTTGTGTAGTTGGGCCGAGAAGAGGAGAAGAAGAAAAGAAATTGGACTTTTTGTGCTTAAGTCCACTTTATGGCCCAATTAGATGATTTAAATTTGTTATGGCCCAGAAAGGCCCATTAAAGATAACCTAGTTCATTTCAGGCTTATAAGGCCCACAATATTAAGTTTCATGTATATGGGTCCAATTAGGGCCCATTTAAGAGTTCTAAGTCCAAGATAGTCAAATTGGAAGCTTATTGGCCCATTAGGCCCAATAAGGAAATCCTAGTCCAAAATGGACTTAAATCGGGATTTTCTAGGGTTTCCAATTCTTTGTTGATTAGTTGTAGTGCTTGTATAAAGTGTTTGATGGAAGTTTTGTTGTTATTGTATAAGCATCATACATGCTTTCACATTGTTGGTTCACAATTGGTATAATTGTTGTTGTTACAAAGCATCAAAATTCCTAGTTGTGACATCATCCCCCCGTTAGAGGGAATTTTGTCCCGAAATTCTTTTGAAAGCTAGATTTGAGAATGCGAGAATAGGTGAGGGTATTTATGCTTCATTTGATCTTCACGTTCCCATGTGAATTCTGGTCCGCATCTCGCGTTCCATCGAACTTTCACAATCGGAATGCGACTTTGCTTAGTACGCTTCACCTCTTTGTCCATGATTTCGACTGGTTCCTCGATGAACAATAGATTCTCGTTGATTTCGATTTCTTCTAATGGAATGACGAGAGTCTCGTCGGATAAGCACTTTTTCAAATTGGAAACGTGGAACACGGGGTGAACACTGCTGAGCTCGGCGGGTAGCTGCAGTCTATAAGCCACTGGACCTATTCGGGCAAGAATCTCGAAGGGTCCAATGTATCGAGGGTTTAGTTTTCCCCGTTTCCCAAAAGTAATCACCCCTTTCCAAGGAGAGACTTTTAATAACACCCTTTCCCCGATTTTAAATTCCAAGGGCTTTCGCCACATATCGGCGTAGCTCTTTTGTCTGTATCGTGATGATTGCAGTCGGGCCCTGATCTGAATTATCTTCTCGGTCGTCTCGCGTATGATTTCTGGTCCCGTTAATGCATTGTCTGGTGTTCGTCCTTTTGCTAGCTAAGTGTCACCTACCTCAGCCCAACACAACGGTGATCTACATTTACGCCCGTACAATGCCTCGAAAGGAGCGACTTTGATGCTTGAATGATAACTGTTATTGTACGAGAATTCGATCAAAGGCAAGTGGATATCCCACGACTTTCCAAAGTCTATCACACACGCGCGAAGCATATCTTCTAGCGTTTGAATGGTTCGCTCTCTTTGACCATCCGTTTGTGGTTGGTAGGCGGTGCTCATGTCAAGTTGTGTTCCCATAGCTTTCTGAAGCGATTGCCAAAAGCGTGAAGTAAACCTACTATCTCTATCTGAGATGATAGATATTGGCACTCCATGGAGTCTCACGATTTCCTTGATATAAATCCTTGTCAGGCGCTCCATTTTGTATGATTCTTTTATTAGCAGGAAATGAGCGGATTTTGTTAATCTATCAACTATTACCCATATGGTATCCAAACCATCAGTCGACTTGGGTAGTTTGGTCACAAAATCCATGGCAATCCTTTCCCATTTCCACTCGGGAATTACTGGTTGCTGTAATAATCCCGAGGGCTTCTGATATTCCACCTTTACTTTAGCACATGTGAGGCATTTGCTAACGTAAGTGGCAATCTCTGTCTTTATGTTAGGCCACCAATAATGTTGCTTGATATCCAAGTACATTTTATCTGAACCCGGATGGATGGAGTATCGCGTCTTGTGGGCTTCGTTCATGACTACTTCTCTGAATCCCCCGAGTTTAGGGACCCAAATGCGGTTTATGAAGTAATATGTTCCGTCTTCCTTTACTTCGAAGTTATTTTCCATTCCACGTAACGCTTCGCTCGTCCTGTCTTCTGCCCTCATGGCATCCGACTGGGCTGCTCTGATTTGAGAGGTCAGGTGGGATCGAATGGTTATGGAGAGAGTCGTCAAACGACGATTCGAGTAATCCTTCCGACTCAAGGCATCAGCTACTACGTTAGCTTTACCTGGGTGGTACTTGATTTCGCACTCGTAATCGTTCAGCAATTTGACCCATCTTCGTTGTCTCATGTTTAACTCCTTTTGATTTAAGATGTGCTGGAGACTCTTGTGGTCGGTGAAAATGGTGCACTTGGTACCATAAAGGTAGTGCCTCCAAATTTTCAGGGCGAAGACCACAACTCCTAATTCCAGGTCATGGGTGGTATAATTCACTTCATGTGTCTTTAGCTGTCGGGACACATAAGCTATCACCTTTCCACGATGCATGAGTACACAGCCCAAACCCTGATTCGACGCATCACAGTAAACTACAAAGTCTTATGTTCCTTCCGGTAGTGATAGTACCGGCGCACTGCAGAGTGCTTGCTTCAGAGTTCGGAATGTAGCTTCTTGTTTATTTGTCCATTCAAAAGGTACGCCCTTTTGTGTAAGCGAGGTAAGTGGATTGGCTGTTTTGGAAAAGTTCTGAATGAACCTCCTGTAGTAGCCTGCGAGGCCTAAAAATTAGCGAATTTATGTGGGTGTTGTTGGGATCGCCCATCCTTCGATAGCTTTGACTTTAGAAGGATCCACATGTATCCCTTCCTTACTAACAACATGGCCCAAAAAGTTCACACTACGGAGCCAAAACTCACACTTAGAAAGTTTTGCGTATAACCTTTCGGTTCACAGGGTTTCCAGGATTTGTCGGAGGTGTCGACCGTGCTCCTCTTCGCTTCGAGAATAGACGAGGATATCGTCGATGAAGACGATGACAAAGTTGTCAAGGAATGGTCGGCAGATTCGATTCATTAGGTCCATGAATGCGGCAGGGGCATTCGTTAGACCGAAGGGCATTATGACAAATTCATAATGTCCATAAGGAGTTCGGAAGGCGGTTTTGGGAATATCCTCCTCCCGGACTTGGAGTTGGTGGTATCTAGATCGCAGATCTATCTTAGAGAAGTAACTTGCTCCTTGGAGTTGGTCAAATAGATCGTCGATTCTTGGAAGTGGATAGCGGTTTTTGATAGTGAGCTTGTTAAGTTCCCTATAGTCAATACACATCCTGAAGGTACCGTCTTTCTTTTTAACAAAGAGAACCGGAGCTCCCCAAGGTGAGAAACTGGGTCGGATGAATCCTTTGTCCAAAAGTTCGCTGAGTTGACTGGACAACTCTTGCATCTTTGCAGGAGCCAATCTGTAGGGCGATTTAGCGATGGGAGTAGCTCCTGGCACTAGATCAATTCGGAACTCGACTTGTCTTTCTGGGGGTATCCCCGGGAGATCCTCCGGAAAGACATCCGGGAAATCGAAAGCCACAGGGATGTTTCGAATATTGATCTCTTCTTTGGACTTATCCACTATATGAGCTAGAAACATCAAGTCCTTCTTTCGTAGATACTTTTGTGCCATAATGCACGAGATAAGACGAAGATTCGTGTTGGGTTTGTCCCTGTATATAATTAGGGTTTCGTGATTTGGGAGATGAAGGCGAACGGCCTTCTCGTGACACATAATTTCAGCATGGTAGGGGCTTAACCAGTCCATGCCGATAATCACATCAAGACTCCTAATGGAAACAGACATTAAGTTTATTTGAAAGACGTGATGGTTCAAGGTCAGGGTACATCCGATGTAGATTTCCCCAGTGGATTCTGTTTTCCCATTAGCCATTTCCACCGTAAAGGTTTCATTAAGCTTCAGGGGTTGTTGTTTTAACAAGTGCTTGAATTTATTACTTACAAAACTTCGTTCTGCCCCGGTATCAAATAGGATGCATGCATAAGTGTTGTTTAGGAGAAACGTACCGGTAACAACAGCGGGATCCTGAACCGCTTCTCCCTGACCTATGGTCAGCACTCTTCCCGTTCCTCCATTCCCAGGGTTGTTGTTGTTGGGGTAGTTTCGACGGAAATGCCCAGTCTTTCCACATCCATAACAGGTGTGGCTTGGTCCTGCATTGTTGCCGCCGTTGTTGGTGTTATTGTTGTTGTTGTTTCCTTGCTGTTGGTTCTGGGGAGGATAGGTCCTGCAATACCTTGTCGTGTGACCCTTCCGATTGCAACTGGTACAACGCATCTCTCTGCATTCGCCATTATGATGAAGACTGCACTTGTTGCACTTTGGGAGATTCCCAGAATACTGCCTAGGAGCACTTGGATTAGCTGAGGCTGGAGCATGTGGTGTGGAGGGAACTTGGGTGGTTGCAGCATTGACTGTCACTGTCTGTTGCTTCTTTGACGACTCTGATCCTTGTCGTCCTTTCCTTTTGTTGTTCTTTCCTTTCTTGTTGTCACTCTCCTTCTTGCCTTCAGTTTCTACTGGCTTCTCGCCTTTCTTGTTGTTGTGGTCATACAGTTTCTTGGCCAACCTCTTGGCACTGTCGAAGGTTTCAGGATTTGTAGCTATCACATTTCCTTGAATTGGGGAGGTTAATCCCCAGATGAATTGTTTGATTTTCTTTCCCTCTGAAGTAATCATGCCAGGGCACAACAATGACAGCTCGGTAAACCTTGATATGTATGCATCTATATCGGATGGTGAGATTCCATAACTCTAGCTCCATTTTCTGAATTTCGCCTCGTGGGCAGTACTCAGCCATCAGCATTTCTTTCAACTCCGCCCACGGCATAGCGTTGGCTACGGGGAGAGTCATGGCCTCTACATGTCCATTCCACCAGGTGAGAGCCTGGTCCACAAATGTGCATGCGGCAAACTTCACTTTCACCTCCTCGGGGCATTCACATATTTCAAATACTGATTCCACCTTTTCCATCCATCTCTTTAGGGTTATCATTCCACCCGTGCCATTAAAGGTTCGTGGTTTGGCATTGGTAAAATCCTTGTAAGAGCATGTCTTGGTAGGTCCTTGATTTATTCCGTTGTTCGAACTTCCAGCCCCTTGTCCATTGACTCCACCATTGTTCCCTTGGTGGATCTGTGCCATGGCTGCTGTAACCGCAGCAGATACAGCCGCTTGGAATGCAGCAGAGTTGACTTCGGGTGGTGTTGGTCCAGGGTTTCCACGAGTTG
This sequence comes from Lactuca virosa, assembly GCF_052849685.1. NCBI lineage: Eukaryota > Viridiplantae > Streptophyta > Magnoliopsida > Asterales > Asteraceae > Lactuca > Lactuca virosa. The sequence continues at coordinate 273,861,853 of NC_136434.1, read as the reverse complement.
GTCGTTGAGGCATCTTTCTGTCATGGAACGGAAAGATGTTGAGTGCCTATGATTTTTGTGAGATTCTGGTCCTATAAACTAGGTGTTTTACATGAACTTAAGTGGTTTCGCATGTTAACATACCATCATGGATACATAACACATAACAGATAACAATATCACAATAAAACACATAAAATTTTTCATTAATATTATCCGCATTTTGATACATGAAAAATTTGCTCTAAAGAGCATACATAAGTGGTGCAAGTTCGACAGCGTAACGACTCTATGAGTAGTGTAATCACTTAAACATAGAGTCGATGGTACACAACATAGATCATATAAGCATAATACTAAGGATATATATGACTAGTCCTAACACTCTAAGGAGCTCTCGCCGACGGTAGTAAGGTCATATAACGAAGTGTTGTGCCAACAACTGGGCCATCTCAGTCATTTCTCCAATGACTTCATCCCTTTCCTGTCCAGCTTGCACCGCCCGTGCTTCCATGGCGAATAGATGTTGCCGCAGAGCAGCAATCTCAGCTTCCGGAGAGCGATTCTCCCTCGTGGGATTTCCTGGTGGGGCGGGGTGGTCCTGCTGCATATCGCTGGTAGGTGATGTGGCAGAATCCTTGCCTGAGTCTTGTTCTTCATCCATGTCGTCGTCGGTACCATCAAACTCGTAGTCTGTGTCCGTGTACTCGTCGGGCCCCACGCCGTGTGCTCCTCCCTGATCTCCCTCAGGCTCATCCTCGATCATCTCGTGGGCCACTAAGACTTGATGAAACTGAATGCCCTGATGCTCTTCTTCCATGGTGACTAAGAGGAGGTATATGAATAAACTATTATTACTCGTAATATGTTTTATTTATTATGTAATTTGAGTTGGTGTTCTTTTCTTGGTAACAAGGGGTATGTTGTTAGGTTTACCGACCATCGAGGTTTTCCCGGAGCATGTAATAGTCATACTTCGGAGAAATGTAGTTGATCAGGTTACATTTATCCCTTAATACAACCATGAACAGTCCCGACTTAACCGAGATGTCAGTATTATCTTATTTGATTTGGTATTATGTTCTATTTCCTATGTCGTACAAGTAAAGATGTTTTTATCGTTGTGTTTTATTTTGTTTTGTTCAGAGTTGTTTTAGTCCCTCTTTGGTTTATAGTTGCATATCAATGTGTGGTTAGATATGCCAGTTCACTATAAACAGAGCTCTGATACCAACCTGTCACACCCCCGAAACCAGACGGCGGAAAGGTCCGAGGGCTCGCGTGACTTAAATTGAATATCATCACAATGAATATACATGAATCATAACATAAACATCACCATGCATCAATACATTACAACTGATATTGTTCACATCCAGTACATTGTTTTAAATATTACACATCCATAACATAAATTGTTTGAGAGTTTTCAAAAACATAACATCCTAACATTACTTGATATTACCCTTCAGCTTACCTGTTACCTGAGAATACAAGTTATTTTGAAAACGTCAACATATGAAATGTTGGTGAGTTCATAAGCAGGGTTGTGATAAAATGATTTGTGTAGTTTGTAAAACCCAGAAAATCCGATATTTTCTGAAAAGACAATGGTTTACCAAAGTGTGAAGATCTATAAGTTGATGCATGAATGATTTCAAAACGTGTATAAAAAGGGAGTTTTGTATTATAGTTATAGGAAGGTACAAACGAGTGATGTTGATTTCCTCGAAAAACCCGATGTTTTCCGAATACATAAAATATAATTGATTCTCAAATTTCTATACCGCCACAACGAATGATTTTGATTACTCTTCCTTGATTACTCGGATGGTATTGGATTAATTAATGGTTGTGAGTCGTTATAACCATGCATGATAATGACTAGTTATAACTACAGACTACGAACGATACTTAGAAGTGTCGCCCGTTATTACTCACTTAATACACACTACCTTGATTACTATTGATTAACAACCTGAATCTGTTTACTTTGATTACACATAAGCCTATTTGTTTACTTTGATTACGCATAAGCCTAACAAACGAGGAGAAGAGGGATACAAAGCCCTGCTACTTTCGTGAGTTAATTTAGGCTGTCGGGTATACGAAGGACACGTTGGCCCATTTCGCATTTGATTACTTGGACCTTACTAGCAATGCTAATGGGCCACTGAGGCCCAATAGCGCTTAAAAGCCATTGAGGGTCCCTTTAGTATGAAATTGGGTCATAGCAGGCCCAATAACATTTATTATTATCCCTTGGGCCCAAAAATCATGTTGATGGTTCACAAAGGCCCAACAAACATAATTGGAACTTTCAAGCCCAAAGTTTTGAATGTTTACTTGTTTTAGGCATTGCATAATTGTTGGAAGGTTTGATTGAACGATTGTTATTTTTGGATCGGCACGAGACCGTTCAGTCGTTTATATTGACGTTTGAGAATATATGTATACTCTTCATTCCGTTTTCGTAAGTTGTAAGTTGGTATTCTTTTGACTCAAATATCTTAAAATAAAATAATTGGTTCAAAATATTGGTTTGACCTTTTCAGCCCTTATTTAATAAAAATAACAATTTTTGCCCTTTATACAAAAGAAAAGACATTTTAAGCCCTTAAACCATTTTCTTGACACTTTTGAATCATAGACTTGTTCAAATGATATTTTAGCTCAAAACTTATTCTTTGGCAGTTTCAGCCCTTCCAAGAAAGTGTTTTTCGGTTAAAACCCAAACTTTTTACAATTTTTACAGTTTTAGCCCAAAATCCAAAAACTTTACATTTTTGATCCTTTTTGGAAAAGAAAAGCATTTTTAACCCTTGAAATAGTTTTGTTTAACTTTTTATCCCCTGTTTTGAAGAATTTACCATTTCAGCCCTTTGAAAGTCATATTTTCGCAACTTTGGGCTTAATGGGCCGAAAAGCCCAAAAATTAGCCCATTTAGCTAATATTTACAATTCAAGTCCTTTGAAGAGCATAATATTCATAAAGACATTTATTGTAACTGTTTTGACTCTTTTGAACTTTAAGAAAACCGTGAATGGTAATTTTTAACCCAACTTTTGTTTATTTGGCAATTTAAGTCCGAAAATGGGTTTTTATGTTGCAATATGTTTATCATAATCTTAGAGGTTAATATTCTTGACTTGTTTAGTGTAATATAACTTAGATCATGCTTGTATTCCTTCTTATGGCATAGATCTCGAGATTTCTTCCCTTTTTGGTTACGTATTCACCACAAAAACACATAAAATCACACATACATGCATAAAATCATACATAGCATACACATACACATAGATCTACACATTTGACTTGTATTCTCCCCCATAAAACTTATGAAAACCGAAAAAGAGAGGGGTATGAACTCACCTTTGCTTGTTGTTTTTGATTTAGAAGGAAGAAATGAAGAAAATTTGGTCCTAGCAAGCCTTCTTGGAAGATCTCGAACTTAGAGGTTTCTAAGATGGTGATCATGAGTTTAAATGAGTTAAGAAGAGATTTTTGATAAAACAAAGAATCCAGATCATGGATCCAAGCATGAACTTACCTAAGATGATGATTTTTGTGGAATAACCTCCTTGGAATGCTTCTAATTCTCGAAAATTTGATGAAGAAGAAGGAGTGTTTCTTTGAGAGTGTTTGAGTGAAATGTGTGTGTGTGTCTTTCCCTTTGTGGTTCTCGGCTGAAGAAGAAAAAGAGAGACGAGAAGACAGAGATAAGTGAAGTGATGGTGTGCATGGAAGTATGTGATGGTGCATGGAAGACCAAAATATAATAAGGAGGTGGCAAGTGGAAAGTCAAGTCTTCCCCCCCTCATTTGTATAGTTGGGCCGAGAAGAGGAGAAGAAGAAAAGAAATTGGGCTTTTTGTGCTTAAGTCCACTTTATGGCCCAATTAGATGATTTAAATTTGTTATGGCCCAAAAAGGCCCATTAAAGATAACCTAGTTCATTTCAGGCTTATAAGGCCCAAAATATTAAGTTTCATGTATATGGGTCCAATTAGGGCCCATTTAAGAGTTTTAAGTCCAAGATAGTCAAATTGGAAGCTTATTGGCCCATTAGGCTCAATAAGGAAATCCTAGTCCAAAATGGACTTAAACCGGGATTTTCTAGGGTTTCCAATTCTTTGTTGATTAGTTGTAGTGCTTGTATAAAGTGTTTGATGGAAGTTTTGTTATTATTGAATAAGCATCATACATGCTTTCACATTGTTGGTTCACAATTGGTATAATGGTTGTTGTTACAAAGCATTAAAATTCCTAGTTGTGACAACCTGTGATCTTTACTGTCCCCCATGGTCTGTGCATCTTAACACATTGATGGTATGTTTAGGGGACAACCTTCACATCGTGGATCCATGGTCTACCTAGTATAACATTATAGGAGGATAAATGAATCAATTACACAAAAACGTTGCATAGATTTTACCCCCTCTATGTAGATAAGTAGCTTTACCTCGCCGACCATATGCTTTGGTTTTCCACTAAATCCTATTAGCACTGAGGATCTTTTGACTATTTCGGCTTTAGGTATGTTTATCCATCTCAAAAAATTTAGGAGTATAATGTTGACCGAAGATCCTCCATCGACAAGGATCCTTCTGACAAAATGGTTGCGATGTAAAGAGTGATCAGCAGTCCATCGTGGTGGCGATCCTGAATGGTTGTTCTATCTGTTTCGTCGAAGGTAATCTCCTTTTCGTTCGTGATCGACATATTCTTCTGAGGCCTTTCTTCTTTCCCCATTTTCGAAACTTTGGCATGTCTTTCTGCTGTAGAATTAGAGGTACCACAATGTCAGATCCTTTAGAGATCACATTGATTACCTTGGCGTCCGCAGGAGGGGATCCTGGTTTTTCTAGGATCTTATGAGGATCATGATCCTTTTCTTTGGATATTTCTTTTCTTCTTCCAAGGATATTTCTTTTCTTCTTCCAAGGATCTCCTTTCTGAGGGCTATGCAATTTTCATAATGTGACCAAAGCCCTCGTGGTATGCGCACCAGTTGGACTTATCTTTCCAGGCGATGGACTTTTCTTCATTTCTTGGTCATCTTGCTTTTTCGCCAAGATCCTACATAGCAAATTTTAAACCTAAAACATCCACAGAAAAACAATAGTCAGTGATCTTAGGAAATTCTTCTTCCTCCCCTTCATTTTCGAGGGCATTGACTCTATGATGATCAGGTTTGGAATAAGGTTGGGATTTTTAGGATCTTTGGACTGAGGAATCGGCATTCCTATTGGGGTTGTCATATGAGTTTGGTGGGTTGCTCCTCTTTTGGATCTCCTTGTGTTCTTCAAGCTTTATGAACCTTAGTGCTCTCCTCCTTACTTCATCCATTATTTTGAATGGAGTCATTACAAGGTCATCATAGAAAGGGAGCCCTTCTTTAAGCCCATTTTGAAGGCTTCTACGTCAGTTATCATACCGATGTTAGGGATACTCAGAGCTTGCCTGCCAAACCTGTTCATGAAATCCATAAGGGATTCCTTAGGATCCTAAACCACCAGATAGAGATCATTAGTGATCTTTTCGAATGTTCTGCTACAAGAAAATTGGTTGTTAAAAATATTAACTAAATGTGCAAACGAAGTAATAGACTAAGGATGAACATTTAATAGCCACTTCAAGGCTGATCCTGTGCGGATCGATCCAAAACCCTATCATGTACAAGATTCCTTCAAAATGTGTGGGAATGGGGATGATCTCCATTCTTTCCATGTATTTTACCACATGTTCTTTAGGATCCGTAGTCCCATCGTAAGGCTTCATACTGGGAGTTTCGAAACGCTTTGGGACTTCATTATCAACAATCGTCAGAGCAAATCTTGAGATTCTGTGGCTCGTAAGGGAAACTTCTAGTATAGGTTGTACCACCCCGGGCACACTTGAGATCATCTGCCTTTACTGCTAAAGTTCCTTGGCCATGACCGGCCTTATTCCTGCATCAACATCAATGGAGTTAGCATTAAAAGTATTATTATTTACGGAGTTAACAAGATCCTTATTATTGGGAGTAACAAAGGTTTCGTCGGGATCATGGATCATATGAGCTTGCTATTCTAGAGTTATACCCCAAGTGGGAGTAGGGGGTGGTGTTGAAGATCCCATCTCGCGGCGGTTCCCTGAGGATCATGTAATGTCATAGCTCAGGATCTTGGGATATAAGATCGAGGGTGCTTCTTCTTGGGTTTTGTGGATCTCTACCCTTATTCTATCTATTTCTTTGCGTACCTTCCTCTTGTCCTGCTGCTGCTGAGTGACTTGTCGTTCTAATCTCTTCATCTTAGCAAAGAGCTCGTTATTGGAAATCAGTACAGGAGGACACTGAAATACTTGGGTAGCGACCGAAGAGGTATTTTTCTTCGGTGCCTCAGAATTTTTCTTGGGAGTACTTCCTGGAGGTAGAGGAAGGTTTTTAGAAGAAATGGAAGGAATGGATGAAGAGGATAAGGTTGGTTAGGTATACATGATTCTCGAACGTTTGTGAACACCACGGCCCCACGGTAGGCGCCAATGTTTTTGGTCGAAAATCGATGAAGTGAAATTCAATCAAATTATATAAAAGGTTGTGCTGTTATTGTAATACAAGTGTAGAATACTGATCAAAGTGAGACAAGTGAGTTAGAAGGAACTTCCTTGACCCTTTATAGGATCTCCGACGTAAAACCATGGGAGGTGACAACGATCACCTGCCTTATTGTTCTTTTATTGATTTTAATATGAGAGTACAGAGATGATGAAGATAATATGATTACAAGTGTAATGGTAGAGCTAATCGTGTGTGTAGTGTGCGATTTACAAGTGTTATTTATAGTCTAAGATAATTATCAAGAAGTCTGAGATTTCCAGGATCCTCCTTGAACAAGTATTTTCACGTTGTTTGACTTGGTATTCCCGGGTCTTACGCTTGGTTGAAGTGATTCTCCGTTGAGAATGACTCTTCTGTTGATTGATTCTAGACATGTGAGAAAAAAAATAAGAATATAATTGTTATAATTGTTAGCAAATATTAGTGATGATAATCAGGATCCTGAGACTTCCGGGATCCTGCCCCTAACAGGGACCATACAAACATACCCACATACACACACACACACACATATATATATATATATATATATATATATATGTATATATTGTATGGTCACACCTTATGATCTGATAAGTCAAACACTTTATACGCTGACTGCAGCGCCAGTGCCTACATCAGCTCCAACGTCTCAAAACATTATGAGCGTCAACATGAAGATCAGTGTCAGCATGTAGTTATATAATCTAATGTAATCTTTGTATATTAAGTAATTATACATATATGTATATGATAGATAGCAGATCCGATAACCTTCTGATAAGGATCAGTACTTAGTATAGCTTAAAGACAATCCCTTCAATCAAGGGATATACTACTATATATTAGTATATATACAACATTAGGGTGATAACCTAATGTAAGTCTTGGTGACCGTCATTGTGATAACCCGTTTTCTTGGTGAAAACAAACCCTTTTTTGGTGAAAGAAAACGTTGTGAATATCTTGTGTTCTTTACTTTTTCTGTTCTTTGTTTGTTTATGTTAATTTTATTGTTCTTTGTTTATTTTACTTGAAATGTATTTGATCGATACTAGCCTTCAATTGGTGTCAAAACAGGTTTTTGATACACTCAACTTATCATGTCAACTTCCTACAATCCTAAGTCCTTTGGCCTTAACAAGAGTCCTCTTTTCGATGAGCACACCTTCGCTATGTGGAAAAGTAAGGCCATGATTGTTCTTGAAACCATGGTCTTTGAGATGCTAAAAATTATTGAATAAGGTCCTCACATTCCTATGTATCAACCTATGGTTAACAATGCTCTCGTTGGTCCTTTGAAGTAAAAACTATAGACTAGTTATGACAATGATGACAAGAAACTGATTAGTCTTGATGTGAAAGGTAGAGAAGCAATATGAAACTCTCTTCCCCATCACGTGTATCATCTTTTACAAAATTGCGAGTCAGCTCAATAGATGATGGATATACCGATAGTCGCTTATGAAGGCACGATGGAACTTCAAGGCACAACAATCAACAACCTTAATCGGATATACAAGCACTTATTTTCTCAAAAAAGTGAAACACTAACCTAACCATTTAACAAATTTAACTGCTTGGCTAATGATATGCGCAGGCTGGGAATTGTCAAGCATTCTTCTCAATTGGTTCTGAAGTTTTTTTGGACACTCTTAGGAAAAGATGGGAATATCACGTTGATGTCCTTAAAAACAGTGAAAAGATCAATGCTATGGATCTGAACTCATTGTTTGGAAATCTACGAAATTATGAAGAGACCAAAGCTCTTCGTAAATATATCATGAAAGAATCAAGCAAGGAAAAGTATGTAGCATTGGTTTCTCAAAAGGAAGCAATGAAGCACATCAGCAGATCAGATGACTCATATCAAGGTGAAGAGAGTGGTGAAAAAAATAACTGATGGACTTGTTGCCAGCACTACACTTATTATCAACTGATATGAAGAAAGCAGATCAAATGGGATTCGAAGAGCTCAGTTTAAGGGAGGCAGTTTAACGAGAAGATCCACTTCATAGAATAAAAACTCAGGTAACTATTTTAACTATGGAAGCCCTGACCATTTTGCCAGGGACTGCAAAGAAAATAAAGAACGTCGATGTTTTGAGAACTGTGAAGTATGGTACAAGAAGTTGTAGACTCACATAAAGAAGAAGAACATCTCTCTTCCAAAAGCTTTCATTGCAAAACAAGAGGATCATGAAGAATGAGTTGAAGAAGAGGAGACATTTGAATATTATAGGTTGAATGTTAAGGATCTTATGGCTCTTATCAATGATTCTCATATTGGTAATCTCAACATGTGTGACGTTGGAGGAGGTTTACTATGTCAAGGGTCTAAAAAGCAATCTTATCTCCATCAGTCAACTTTTTGATGCTGGTTATAAGGTTCTCTTTGATTGTTAGGAAGGAAAGGTTATTGACTCTAAGAACAAAAATGTGCTCACTACACTCATGGAAAACAACATATATATTCTTTGATTTTATGTGTTTAGACAATGCTACTTTATGTTTTCAGTTTTGTTTACACTTTGCTACTTTAAAACTTCTGAACATAAGCTGCACCTGTTTTAGGTTACCTTGATTTTATGCTTCAAAAATTCTTTTTAACTTTTATTTTACCAAAGAAGTATAGATTGTACCTTTTGCTATTAACATTTTTCATGCATGTTCTTCTCTCTCGATAGTGACCTGAATTGATTTTTCCTATTGAAGAGGATCAACATATCATTCCTTCGGTACCGCATCTTCAGACTAGAGCTAGTTGAAGATGGCTCTACATCTTTTCTTCAGCACCAACTGCTCTCTCCCTGACGTTGATGCTCACGTTGATTGACATGTTGCATCCTGTTAATGAGAACAAATTAGAGATAACTCTGCCAAAATGTGTTCTTCAGGGCACATAACTCTTCCTTCTTGAACAACCTATCTCTGTTGAAATGGAATGAAATGAATTTTGGTAACATTGCATGTCTAATTTCTATTGACGTTGTCACCGCAACACCACTTCCCCTCTAAAATCCAGAGGCCTTTTCAACAAGACAGTCATCCCCTTCTCTTCCTTCACATATCAGAAAGAATGGAACCTTCATGTTTTTTCTTGGTGACTTTCATAACTGAAAGGTTACAAAGGTTAGATCCGTTTAACTCGTTAGTTACAAAGTCTAGTTCATGCTCTTCTCTTGTTCTTGGTGAACATGAACCTTGGAATGAATCTGTAATACTTCAACAATTAAAGGCATTTTCACTTTGGCTCTATGAATTGTGTTTTTAGTTTTATGTACTGATCTGCTTGCTTGTTCTTTTATAGACTGTGTTGAAGGACAGATTTATCAGAAAAAGGAAGGTCATTTACGACACTTTAATTCAAAAGATTTGATTGATCGAGTCTTTAACTCATCTTTGAAAACGCTGCAAAAATATAACTTTTTTGAATATCTCGTTGTTTGAATAACTTTTTTTTCGTATTCTTATTTATTTGTTTCGTACCATTTTTAAAAATTTGACGGCGGCGTTTCTTAAGCCAAGTATGTAACTTTTGAGAAATGATCGTCCCTAGAAGCATTCTACTATATCTGCCTAAATATCTCTAAGTATCTCATCAGCGAGACCATCAGATGAAATGACATTGAGTCACCCCTCACACTGATTGTCTAGCATCGTCTAAAGTTTCTAAGTGAGATTGCATGGTCCAAATGAAATATTTATAAAAGGGCTTGGGTGTTTATTCTTAGTTAACTATCTCAACTGACTCTTATCCCTGGAAGCATGCTTGTCATATGCATCAAGTCTCATGTGTTGCCGAAACATTGAGCATATCCCAATGGCTTACCCTCATTGTATAATCATCAGTGTAAGAGTTACTGGTATGGTTCTTAAATGACAAAGGGTTATTCATGTACCTAACCTCCTAATCTGAGGTATGACATGGTACCCTTACAAATTAACGGAAGATCTATGATTCTAGACTACAACTAGCTCTATGATGGAGGAATTAAACCACTTATTATTGATGGGTTATGATTGTTGATGATTAACGTTGATTCCACCTCAGCATGGCTGAAAAAATCCATTCTCTTTTTATTTTCGTCTTTATAGCTTTATGATTCAGCGTAATGTACCATATATTGATGAGAGCTTGAAAAATCTATGCTGATGGTTAAGCTAAAACACTATAGCTTATCACACGCATCATACTACTCTCGGCCTTTTTCTTCTAATAAAGGTGATTAATGAGTCAGCGTATGAAACCACACGCTGATGAAATATCACAATACTATGTTAGTGAATGGTAGTTCAAACCTATACTATCAGGAGACATCACAAACTTACTTGATTGCCAGCTGCAACTCTGATACATTGATTTCTCCCGCTGATAGATTTATTGTTGATGTTATGTTGCACCGATATAGCTTTTATTATCTCAACGGTAGCTTTTTAGATGACGATTAAAAGGTATATCAATATCTTAGGATACGAGATTTTTACGATGCTGATCTATTCAATCATGATTAAGTAAAAGGGAAGAAAATCTTTGTATAAACTGGGAAAAGTGTCTCCTAGGTCACTTTTAAAAGATATTCACGCAATTGGCTTTCTCTCTCCAAAAAATGTTTGCTTAACCATCATCTTCCTCAATCTCTCATCATATCAAAGCCTCTATACGAGTTTGCTCCTAACGCCAATGTTGTTAAAGGTCGTCATCCCCCTGATTTCACTATTATCATTAAAGGAAAGAATGTAGTCTTCTCTGATGTCATCCCAAGGCAGTTCGTGAACTCAAGAATTGAAAATTTTGTCAGTTATGTCAGAAGCTGCCCTCTTTGGTATGCTTTCTCTGATTTCCCGGAACCATTGTACCTTAAGCAAGTTTGTGAGTTCTATTTTTCTTTCTCTGTTGATTATGATGCTCAAACCATTATCATAACCATTGGATATGGTCAATGTAAGGTTATTATTGATGAGGAATCCTTTAGAACTACTCTTTGTCTTCCGCGATCAAAAAACTACTCTAAGATTTCTTCAGAAGAAAAGTGCGAATCCATTCGTGCAACTCTAGGGTACAATTTTTCACTTCAGGGCACCTCACGTGATCCATCCAAATACACACTTCGTCAATGTTTTGGTATATAGTGTAAGTATTTATTAGGAGTTACTGGTAAATTTCTTGTACACAAGATTGAGAGCCTCGATCAGTTGAATCTTTTTGACCAAAGAATTTTGTACTCCATAGTGTGCAACAAAAGATTGGATTTTGCTCAATTCTTTCTTGATCAGTTGATTGATTCTATCACTAGAAACAAGAAGCCATCGTATGTTCATTATCCTCGATGGCTTGGTATGATCTTCGCTTGTGACGAGGTGTATATTAATAATCATGGGATCATCATTCCAATTCGTGCATTGTCCTCAAAGATCATCAATGATGCTCCTGTTGATGGAGAAAAGCATATTACTCATAGAATGGCTATATTAATTGCAAACCCCTAAACAGTTGAATGCTCTTATTCTAAACAAGAGGATGATGAGGTTGATGAAGAAGAAAACGTTGATGCTGAAGAAGGGGCTAATGAAGAAGAAGACGTTGATGCTGAAGAAGATGAGCTTGTCACTAATATAAAAGACTATGTTTAGGGAATGAACTCTCCTCCAAGAATGAACAAGAACAATCTATTTTCAACTACTTCTTCATCCACCCCTCTGCAGCTGATGTTTTTCAGCATGGATTAACCTCAACTCAAGTGGAAACTACCGACCCACTGATGCAAGATGTGATATCTCCAAGATCAACGCTCCATCTCAATAAGTTGAACTTGTTCCTCCTATGTCAACGCCTCTTCAAACTACTATCTTTTATCAGAGGGAATCCAAATCAAACTTCCAAACTATTTTGCTCTCTCAACTCTCTCTACTGGTGTAGTTAACTCAGTCTTGGGAGAAAGACTGAATAGAGTTGAAAAGGATGTGGCTAATTTGAAACGCTTTATGACCTTGGGTGATGATGATATGGTTATTGATGACACCCCACCTAACTCTACAGGTGATAATCCTCCTCCACCTCCACCTTCATCATCAAATCATCCTCCACCACCTCCACTACCATGTCATCCTCCTCCTCGCACTCCTTCAACACCTCCTGGATCTCCTCCCCAATCTGATGCTGCCAAAAAAGGGGGGAATAGTCAAGAAAGCCTAGATCAGCAAATGAAAAATGTGGTGATTATATCAACTCCATTTCAGCCTGAAATGTATGAATCAGGAAGGGTTGAAAAGGCCATCATTATTGTTGAAGAGAGCAACATTCTAGACGCCGATACAGCAAATGATCAGCCTATCTTAGAAACTGGCGATCAATCTAAGACTCATGACTATGAAGGTTTTCTTGATCCTGGATTTATGTCACAAGATATTGTTCCTGATGTTCCATTTAGTGTCGTCTACCCTGATTCATATTTTGAGGGGGGGATTCCTCAAGGAACTAACAGTCACATTGAGTCTGATGATAATCAGCTTAATCCACGAAAAAGGAAGGTTTCATTCTCAGGGGGGGCTCATGATGCTGAAGCTGGAAGCTCTTCTGCTGCTGGTGATCCTTCAGAACCTCCTCCTTCCAAGAAAAGTGAGGTTACCTTAGATCTAAATGTTTTAGCTGAAGAATAGGATCTAGCTATTGAGGAAGTCAGAGAGATTATGATAGGGAATAATTGTTAGATTAGTGTCTAAGCCCGTAACTATATTTGGTATGTACTTGACCCGGTTATGCATGGTCCTTTTGGGTTGCCTTCTGTGACATTCCCATTTTTCACGGCCAGAAAAGACCGATTTTGTTTATGCTTTATAAAAATCAGAGTACTTCTTTTGATAAAAATCTTGTGGAATTTGTTCCCAGTAAAACATGATAAATGTTTTATCAAAGCATTTCCGAAGAAATGTATTTTTATTCCTTTTAAAACCTTGGGATGTCATCGTCAATACAGAAACATAAGCATAAACAGAACTTACATTCATTTACACTAGTGATCTACATCTCTTTTAAATCTCTCAGTGTAAAGTAGGTTCGTATTGACACCTGTGATACAAATAAGCTTGAGTGGGTCAGGTTGGGAAACTTGGTGAGTACATAGGGTTTTCAACCCACAATAGTATAATTATTATGTTTAAACATCAAACAATCAACCCAATTGCCCATCCCCATTATCTTCTTTACTCTTAAGGATCTACCCTAAGAATCATCTATCTTGCATCCGTTCATTTCGAAGCCCATTGCTTCCAGGGTTTATATGATAGGCATTAAGTCCATAGCTGCCAATGCTTGTTCGTAAAGCACTAATTCCATACCTGCTAAAGTTCATTCATCGGGTACTAAATCCATAGCTACCAGTGTTCAACTAATAGGTACTAAATCCATAGCTACCAACGTTTATTTAACAGGTACTAAGTCCATAGCTACCAACGTTTATCTAACAGGTACTAAGTCCATAGCTACCAATGTTTCTCTAACAGGTACTAAGTCCATAGCTACCAGTGTTTATCCAATAGGCACTAAGTCCATAGTTGTCGATGTTATTTATTAGGAACTAAGTCTATAGCTGTCGATGTTTACTCATACCAGCATTCATCTCTCATCGTTCATCTACCCATGTTTTACCCAACATATTCGAAGATATAAAATACATTTACAGTTTAAATCATTTAAAACATGTATAAAATCGTTCATCCAGAATAGAAAGCAAGCATTCAAATAAATGCACACATAATACGTAATTTATATAAAATACTTCATATCTATGTGTAAGATGAAAGTAACTATGCACTCACTTGATAAGGTGGTGACTCGGTACTCGGACAGCGCTTCGTTTACTTTAAAATAATTTCCTTCGACGAAACCTAGTATTATTACCACTAGATTTTAGTCTAATATTTACCGTGACTAATTATTAGTCTTATTATTATTATTATTATTATTATTATTATTATTATTATTATTATTATTATATAAGCATTTAAACAATATTTTCCAACCACTATGTACAGACAGGGGCCAGACATAAAACACCGGAAGACTGGATCATTTTGACATATAGCACTTTTGAAATCCAACAACCTAGGCGGCCCTTCAAACCGGATTCCCCGTACCGCGAGTGGTTAAAAAGATATTATAACGACACTTATATAACCCATAATAATAGCTCAAATAATTATTATAAGGTCCTAATAACGTTACTATATTTAAATAAAAGCTATATTAAAAATTAGGTAGGCGTATCTTGATGGGTTTGAGCCATAAGAACTTTCCTATGTTCACATGCAAACCCTAATGCTTGGATCTAGGTTTCTCTATTGAACATGCAATTTATCCAAGTCTTGCAAACCCTAGATCTAGTGTATACAATTCGAATTTGACATAAGAAACTCAGATCTAGATGATTACCTTTTGTAGCTTGCTTGATTCTTCTTGTCTTGGAGCTTAGAGTCACAATTGTCAATCCTCTATTGGCTTACAAACACCAACTAGCAAGAGGATGATTTGGAGAGAGGAGAGAGAGATTGAAATCGGCCCTAGGGTTCCAAGGAAAACAAGTGTAGCCGATTTCTACAACCCAAGGGGTCTATTTATACTGTGAGCTTCTAGGGTTTCAGCCAAAACCCTAATAGACAACTTAATCACCAAGCAACCCATGGAACCTTCTGGATTAAGGCCATGGACGAAAATATGATGGACTCCCATTATAATTTCGTTCACCCCCTTGCTCCATTGGGTTCCCCAACGCAATAACTCAATTATCCAATAATTGTAGTTCAGTCCCCTATATTCAATTAATCTCTTTTAGTCACCAAATTAATTCTTAATTAATCTATGACTAATATTAATTAAATAATATGATTATTCCTATAATATATTATTATCATAATATATTAATAAATCATAATATCTTCTCTCTCTTCATAAATCACCCTGTCAAGTTGCTATGGTGAAGGCAACCCAAAAGGACCATGCACAACCGGGTCAAGTACTTACCAAATATAGTTACGGGCTTAGACACTAATCCAACAGTCTCCCACTTGGATAAGTCTAGTAACTACAAATGCAAGCCTAATCCTATTAGCAATTGTAGCTCTCAAAGACGCTGTCAAACTCTGATCTTATCAGTAACCTGTCCTTTAGATAAGAGATCATATAATCCTCTGTTCTAGATATCACGTGGACAATTACATGGAACATAGTCATACTTATTGTCCATCAGTTAGTTTCTCGATCTCAGATTCATTTGACATAGAACTTAATTGAACACATCAATTCAGTCCTGACCGGGCCCGACACATAAGTCAAATCAAATCATCGAGGGGCCCTGATATCGCTTTTACCCTCTTAGGATAAAAGGAACAGATAAACTTCGACTTATATGCATTTATTATCCACTAATCTAATCATACACAACAATGCGTTTTATAACATCAAGTTACTGATGTGTTTACGCATTATCAATGCACAACCAACTAGCAAACAATAAACCATATATCTAGGTTTTAAGACCATATGATATTACCGTCTTGCGATCGCTCGTGATGAATTCCATGAAGCGATTCCAGCAAGCGTGGGTTTATTCCAATGCTCAAATCAAGTTCATAAGCACTCATGAACGTTGTAGCAAACTTTTGGTATGTCTAATACCCTTCAGACAATCTACACACCAATTCATGTCAGTCTTCATTCATATCTACTTCCAACATATGAACAACTGTGGACCGTTCGAATAATTCTATTATTATCAAATAATTCAATTATTCAGGAAGTCAAAACATGCAAAATGAAACAATAGGTAAATTATTAACATAAGACAGTAACATTACTAATAAATAATACTCTTTTATTTAATCATCGAATGTTAATTACAATTTATCTATTACACGTTTCTAAACTATCTAATCTAAACTAATATCGTCCTTCAGCTCGATGCTCCTAGCATGCTGCAAGTGCTTAACCCTGCTCAGTCCCTTCGTAAGCGGATCTGCTGGGTTATCCTCTGACGATACCCTCTTCACTACGAGGAGTCCTTCTTCCACCCGATGTCGAATAAAGTGATATTTTCTATCGATATGTCGAGATCTGCCATGATCTCTCGGTTCCTTGGTCAAGGCAACCATCCTTCATTATCACAGAAAATTTCCATAGGCTCTTGTATGCCCGGCACAACTCCAAGGTCTCCAATGAAGTTCTTCAACCATATCGCCTCCTTTGACGCTTCGCTCGCCGCTATATACTCTGATTCGTACGTTGAATCAGCTACGGTCTCCTGTTTGGAACTATTCCAAGTCACTGCTCCTCCATTAAGGGTAAAGACCCAGCCCGACTGCGAACGGTAGTTGTCTCTGTCGGTCTGAAAACTGGCGTCACTGTACCCTCGCACCTTTAATTCAACACTCCCACCGAGGACTAGAAACCATTACTTGGACCTCCGAAGGTACTTAAGAATATTCTTCACTGCGATCCAATGTTCTTTGCCAGGGTTCCCTTGATATCTGCTGACCATGCTCAAAGTGAATGCCACATTAGGGCGAGTACAAGTCATAGCATACATGATCGAGCCGACTGCGGAAGCGTAAGGTACTCGACTTATCTCTGCTATCTCGACTTCAGTATTCAGACTTTGAGTCTTACTCAACTTGGCATTACTTTGGATTGGTAACTCCCCTTTCTTTGAATTCTCCATACTAAAATGTTTTAGTACCTTGTCCAAGTAAGTATTCTGACTAAGTCCTATTAGTCTCTTACTTCTGTCTCTCACTATCCTAATTCCGAAAATATAGGAAGCCTCTCCGAGGACCTTCATAGCGAAGCACTTCCCGAGCCAGGACTTAACCTCCTGCAGTGTCGGGACGTCATTTCCTATGAGCAGTATGTCGTCGGCATACAATATGAGGAAGCTTACTATACTCCCACTGGCGTTGACATATACACATGATTCATCCTCGCTTCGCAGAAAACCAAACTCTTTGACCTTCTTATCAAAACAAAGATTCCATCTGCAAGACGCTTGCTTAAGTCCATAACTGGACTTCTCAAGCTTACACACTCTATTGGGATGCTTCGCATTGACAAAACCCTCTGGCTGAGCCATGTAAACATCCTCAACCAACTTCCCATTAAGGAAAGCGGTTTTTACATCCTTTTGCCATATTTCATAGTCATGAAATGCAGCAATGGCCAGCATTACCCTGATAGACTTTATCTTCGCAACTGGTGAGAAGGTTTCATCGTAGTCAACTCCAAGAGTTTGAGTGAAACCCTTCGCAACCGATCGCGCCTTGTAAGTGTGCACATTGCCATCCACGTCAGTCTTCTTCTTGAGTATTCACTTGCATCCGACCGTCTTACGACCTGGTACATTGTCAACCAAATTCCAAACTTGGTTGTCATACATGGACTGAATCTCGCTGTCCATAGCCTCCTTCCATTTCGCAGACTCCGAGCCTGCCATGGCTTCCTTATAGCTGTTAGGTTCGTCCAGATTCACTAGTGTACTATCACTAATAAACGTATCCCCTTCTGTAGTAATATGAAAACCATAAAACTGGGGTGGAACACTAACCCTTTCGGAACGTTTAAGAGGTAAGGACTCATCAATCGGTTCAACCGGAGTTTCCTCCTCAGGTTGAGTGCCAGTGTTAGAGGTTCCTTCATCACTCGACTCTTGAAGCTCTTCAAGATCGATTTGCCTCCCACTGTCTCCTTGGCTTATGAGTTCTCTCTCTCGACAACCCCTCTCCTCGCAACGAAGACAACAGTGTCACTCGGTCTGTAGAAGAGATATCCAAAGGATTTCTGTGGGTAGCCGATGAAAATACATCGCTCACTACGAGGTTCGATCTTGTCGTGAGTCTCTCATCTTACGAAAACCTCGCAACCCCAAACCTTGATATGTGCTAACGAGGGAGCTTTCCCTGTCCACATCTCGTGAGGTGTTTTGGCAACCTTCTTCGTAGGGACTAAGTTAAGGATATGGGCGGTAGTCTCTAAGGCATACCCCAGGAATGAGATAGGTAGTGAATCACGACTCATCATGGAGCGAACCATGTCTAGCAAGGTTCGATTACGCCTCTCAGCCACACCATTCAACTGTGGTGTCCTAGGTGGCTTCAATTGCGAAAAAAATCCGCATTCCTTGAGATAGTCGTGGAATTCAAGACTTAGGTACTCTCCACCTCGATCAGATCGAAGCATCTTGATTTTCCTTCCCAACTGATTCTCCACTTCTTTCTTGAACTCTTTGAATTTTTTAAAGGTTTATGGCTTGTGCTTGATTAAGTAGATATACCCATATCTGCTATACTCATCTGTGAAATTCACATAGAAGCGGTTTGCATCCCTTGTGGTGGATCTAAAGGGTCCACATACATCTGTATGTATGAGATCCAATAAACCCTCACCCCTCGCACAAGTGCCAGTGAAGGGTGACTTGGTCATCTTTCCAAGTAAACAAGACTCACACACGTCATCGTCCCTAAGGTCGAATGACTCCAACACTCCATCCTTTTGGAGTTGGGCTATGCGTTTCTTGTTGACATGTCCAAGATGACAATGCCACAACCATGCTTTATCCATACTATTGAAAGAATCCACACACAACACATCATTTCCTAAGTTATCTACAACCATCACAGCTTCATATATTCCATTACAAGGCAATGCTTCAAAATATAAAACATTATTAAGATAAGCACAAATAGAACCCTTTTCATTATCAAAAGAATATCTAAAACCTTGTCTATATAAACCATGAAATGAAATGATGTTTCTTGCCATATCTGGCGAATAGCAACAATTGTTTAAATCTAAATCTAATCCATTACTAAGCACTAAGGAATATACTCCAATCTTGGTGACAGGCGACGTTCTTCTGTTTCCCATGATCAAATTCATCCTTCCATGCTCCACATCCCTATTTCTTCTTAGTCCCTGCAAATCAGAACATATGTGAAAACCACATCCTATATCAAGAACCCAAGAAGTAGCATTTGATAAACCATTAGATTTAATTGTGTAAATATATGCGAAAGATGGCTTGATCTTCCCATCCTTGATGGCCTGCAGATATTCTGGGTAACTTCTCTTCCAATGCCCTATCTTGTGGCAGTAGTGGCACTCTGCCTCCTTAGGGTTAGAGTTGGGTTTAGCTAAACCAACTTTGGTTCCACTAGAAGAGGTACTATCTTGGGACTTTCCCTTGTGGTGGCCCCTTGAGGGAGCCTTCCTCTTCTTACCATTCCCTTGCCCTATTGCCAAGACAGGGGCAGCAGCGGGAGTTGGAGTTGATGTAACAGATTTGTCTTTGAGGTTGTGCTCAGCAGTCCTCAACAAGCCCTGAAGCTTGCTCAAAGAGACCTCTTCCTTATTCATGTGGTAGGTCATGCGGAACTGGCTATAGCAGGAAGGCAAGGAATGAAGGATGATATCAATTGCCAGCTCTTCATCGAAGTTCACATTTAACTTCAGCAGGCGATCGACATATCTCTGCATCTTTTGCAGATAAGCGGTAAGGGACTCTCCATTACCCATTTTGGTAGTGATCATCGAAGTGATGATCTCGTACCTTTCTTGCCTAGCGCTCTGGTGGTAGCGTTCCAGCAGATCTTGATGCATCTCATAGGGATATTTGTCCTCATAGGACTTCTGGAGTTCTACAGTTATAGTCACTAGCATGATGCAATGGACTTTCGTGGCATCACGCTCGTGGGCCTCGTAGGTCGCGATCTCTTCAGCGGTAGCAGTGTCGATATCAATCTCCTTTAGCTTCTCATCGAGGACATATTCTTTGTCCTCGTAGCGAGTGACCATGCGAATGTTGCGGATCCAATTACTGAAATTTGTCCCATCAAAGATCACTTTCCTACACAAGTTCATGAGTGAGAACGAACCAGAGGAGTTTGAACCAGAAGCGTTGTTGTTTGTGTTCGACATCTGAAAAGGAAAAAAGAACAAAGTTGATTAGAAACGAATTTCCCCAATTAATCACCCAAACAAGAAATTAGGGCTAGGAACCAACAACATTATTCACAAATTAGAAAAGGGATGTCGTAATCTAACAAGTAAATAATTTGAAGGCAAGTGAATGTCGATTCACTAATTCTCCACCATGAAAAACGAAAAAGAGATTAAGTTTTAAACGTATTGAAAAACTCCTAGATCTTTTGAGATTCATTGAACTCTTCAATGGCATGTTTAAATCTCGATATACCCGTCTTGTTTGTGACTGGGATGCCGAGGATCACAAAGCGGGTGTGAATAACCATGCAAATGTACAGGGTGCCCTGATTCTTACAGTCACCTATTTGATGTGCCGGTTAACCACACACGCTCCATCGAACCATGACAAACAATGAGTCACCCTTTGCCACCTTTGCTTAGAACACAATTAATGTGCCGGTTAACCACACATGCTCCATTAACGTCTTAGCAAGGGTACAAAGTGTAATTTCATGGAATTGCATCAAATTCACTTTTGCCTAAAGTAACTAAGATTGGGAATTTTCTAAAAACATTTAGTTACTTTATATAGATTCAATATACTTTTAAATGAGGAAAGTTTGCCCTATCCTACCCGTTCGGCTAACGACCCTCCACCAATCAAGGAAGCGGGGTGTGAGAATGGACACCCATTAAACGACCATTTTATAGGCCATAACCTTATACCCCCTTTATAGATCGGCTTCGTGAGAGGCCTACTAACGGTAAGACTAGCATTTAAGTTATATATATATATATATATATATATATATATATATATATATTAATCTTATAATACTATAAAGTATATGGTTGAATTTTAAAACTTGTAAAATTCTAAGGTTTGAAATTTAAATAGTTCAAATTAAACTTTTAATCACAAAATTTAAATTTCAAAACTTGAGGACAAGTTTTGAACTTTTCAAAACACAAGGGATCAAATAGCAAATAATATAAATTAACCAATTAATTTAATGATTATCTAAATTTGACCTAGTCAATATTACTTGCAAGATAATTCAACAATTAATTCAAATAATCAATTATTATCAAATAAGGAAATTATTATTTAAACAATTTGTAATTATCTTTTGTTTTGTTAAGGATATTGTCAAACAGGTGATAAAATTAAGATTTTATTAAACCAAAACGATTTAGGCAAGAATCCTTAAGCAAAACAGCATGAAATCTCGAAAATCACTCTGACAGACGCTCCGACTCGCCGAGTCCCTTTATGGACTCGTCGAGTTCATCCTACTCATCGAGTCCACAATGGGACTCGCCGAGTCTATCAGTCACGGGGCAGAAAAAACGATTTTTCAAAGCTTGAACAAATAAACAAGGCATCAATTCAATAGAAACCAATCAAGGCTCTGATACCACTGATGGGTTTGAGCCATAAGAACTTTCCTATGTGCACATGCAAACCCTAATGCTTGGATCTAGGTTTCTCTATTGAACATGCAATTTATCCAAGTCTTGCAAACCCTAGATCTAGTGTATACAATTCAAATTTGACATAAGAAACTCAGATCTAGATGATTACCTTTTGTAGCTTGCTTGATTCTTCTTGTCTTGGAGATTAGAGTCATAATTGTCACTCCTCTAATGGCTTACAAACACCAACTAGCAAGAGGATGATTTGGAGAGAGGAGAGAGAGATTGAAATCGGCCCTAGGGTTCCAAGGAAAACAAGTGTAGCCGATTTCCACAACCCAAGGGGTCAATTTATACTGTGAGCTTCTAGGGTTTCAGCCAAAACCCTAATGGACAACTTAATCACCAAGCAGCCCATGGAACCTTCTGGATTAAGGCCATGGACGAAAATATGATGGAATCCCATCATAATTTCGTTCACCCTCTTGCTCCATTGGGTTCCACAACCCAATAACTCAATTATCCAATAATTGCAGTTCAGTACCCTATATTCAATTAATCTCTTTTAGTCACCAAATTAATTCTTAATTAATCTATGACTAATATTAATTAAATAATATGATTATTCCTTTAATATATTATTCTCATAATATATTAATAAATCATAATATCTTCTCTCTCTTCATAAATCACCCTATCAAGTTGCTATGGTGAAGGCAACCCAAAAGGACCATGCACAACCGGGTCAAGTACTTACCAAATATACTTACGGGCTTAGACACTAATCCAACATATATTACCTACGAGGGGTTTGGCTAGAAGCCGTGCTCTGTAGGGACAGCACTTCCGAGCCGAAAGCTCTTATTCTCGGAGCCGTCGAGCGCTCCAGGGCTTTCTTCTAGCGCTAGGGGAGTTTTGGGAGGTTTAGAAAGAGAGTAGAGAGAGAAGGGTGGAGGTGTGAAGAAATGAGGGTGGAAGGGTTTGTATTTATAGGGTGAAGTATGGCTAAAGTTGGTGCCACATGTCACCATCTAGTGGCAAGCTTTGGGGAGAAAGCAATGGCCAAGATTGTGCCACGTCACCCCTTTTGCAGCAACACCCTACCGACTTCTAAACCCCGTAACTTTCGCATAAGAACTCCATTTTCGACGTTCTTTATATCCATGCGTAGGTAAAAATAAGATCTACAACTTTACTTTTGACTCCGTTGGCTAATTCTCGATCGATCTTCAATTTAACAGTATGAGGAGATTACACTGCTAAATGTTCGCGTAAAATTCGTAACTTCTTCATACGGACTCCGTTTTCGTATGTCATTTTGTTGTTGAGTTCCTATTAATGAGATCTTCAATTCTCATTTAGGTCGCGTTGGCTAAAAACCGCTCGATCTAAAATTCGAGTTTCGGGTCGTGCACTGCTATGCCAAATCTTAGAAAAATCAAAACTTCCTCATACGAAGTCAGATTTGGGCGTTCTTTTTATGCACGCTCTCAGTTTAACGTATACTACAATATTTTTTTAGGTTACTAAAGCTAAAAAAGTCCTCTATCTTAAATTCACTATTAATGTTGCACAGTGTCGTGCCAGTTCCATCGCGAAACTTCGACGAGCCATAATTTCTTTGTTATAACTCGGATTTCTGCGTTCTTTATATGTACGGAACCCTTGTGACATATTCTACAACTTGGTTAAGATTACTCCTTCTAAATAATCTTCCATCCAAAACTCATTTTTAATGCTCATCGTCTCTAAATTGACTAGCCCGAATTTGCGGGCGTTACAATTATCTCCCCTTAGGATGATTACGTCCCAGAATCATCAAGGAAACAGGGTTGTATAATGACTCCATATGTTATCTCTTCATCCTAGGTACTAATCGTAACTTTTATGTTGCTTCAAAGGATTATCTAACTCTTGGACTCCATAACTGCAGGCGGTGCTCGATCTTGCACCTGCTCCCTATCTCACGTTGGACTCCAAATTATGACCTTCAAGTCACAATCTCGATCCTTACTGGAGACTGCTTCTTCTTCTTAACAATCTTAGGATTACTACCATGGACCGATGTATCATATTGTAATGACCTATCATCGTATGTTGCAACGCTTAGACTCAGGTCTTTTTAGAGTCAAATTTCCAGAACAGACTATACCTCCCTTCATGTTCTAATGTGATATAATCACATCTTAAAAGGTAGCATTCCTAGCTACAAGCAACTATCGCGATACCTCTACTGATTGCTTTGATTCTCTTTCACTTCAATCTTCTAGCTTAAGTCAGATGCTACATCGGACTTGGTTCTCTGAACCATGTAACATACTCGTCTTAGTCGGACTCAATTTGATATGACTACTAGGGTCGGAATAACAACAATCTTCTTAGTCATTACCGAAAAAATGGTAACGATATACTTATATAAAATGGTATCAATTACTAGCTTCTTGGTAACCTTGTGACTTTCCCTGATCCAAGTGTGAGTCCTGTGCTTCCGGTAGTATAGGCCTCTACTACCATTCACACCTACTCATACTCGTCCCAAGTATTGTCTCGTAGTTTTTCCAAGTCACCATTCAAGAAAATCACATAACAACTTAACACACCAGATAACAAAACGAAGGTTTTATATTATTCTTTGAAACGATTACATAGGTGTTCAAGTTCACCCTAAACTATGCCTCTATTAGGCTACACCATACGAAACTATGGCTACTATATAACTCAATCTTCGGATATGAAGTCCCCATCCTTGATTCCTCGCGTTGTTATCTGCTTCGTCGAGGATCATGTGGAATGCCCTTGGCTTTGGCGGTGCCTCTGGCCTTGCTGCTTCATTTTTCTTTGGGCAATCTCTAGACATGTGCCCCTTGCTTGCGCATCCGTAGCATACCTTATCATTTTGTGTAGAATCCTTGGAATAGTGACCGATCCTCCTCCACTTGTAACAGGTTACTTCTCCATCGTATCTTCCGAAGTGCTTCTTCTGACACTTTTCACACCACTTGGCTCCATAACTTTGGTTATCCGGGTTAGACTTCGGGAACTTTCCTTTCTTATCAGGTCTTGAGGATTCTTCAAGCTTCCTTTTCTCACCAACTTCAGCTTTTTCCAGACCCTTTTCCCTTATTTGGGTCTCAACATTCTTGGCTGCCCAGATGGCGGCTTTCAAAGTGGTTGCTTGCTTGACCATTGGACCAAAGTCCGCTCGTAATCCATGGGGAAAACTTGTTGACCTTGGAGAGTTCAGTTGGAACTAAGTAAGGAACAAGCTTCATTTTCTCCGTAAAACTTGCAGCATACTCGGTAATGCTCATTCTTCCTTTCTTTAGGTTCTGAAACTCGTTGTTGATCTCTAGTAGATCCTGCTCAGAGCAGTACTGCATTTTTAGTTGCACCAGGAAATCGTCCCAAGACATCTTGCTTGCTTCTCCTTTGGGCATCGTATCTGCCAATAACTTCCACCAGCTCAAGAATCCGGTCTTCAGTTGTCTAAACGTAAAGACGGTTTTCTGCTTGTTGCTATAGTCGCAACTCTCAAAAACCATCTCCATTTCGGAGATCGAGTCCATAATCTCTATAGGCTTCAGGCTTCCTGAGAGACTCGGTAGTTTTGCACTCAATAAGTTCTTATAAATTCGCCCATCCTTGTTGTTACCCCTCTCCAGACCATTTCTTCGTTCTCCTTGAGTCCCAGCTTGACTCACAGGGCGGGTGTAGTTCCCTTCCTCCGATTGCTCGGGGACCAGTTCAGGTTGTACGATCAGTATTGTAGCTTCCTCTCGGCTCTGTTGAAGTAGGCGTCTGGTCTCCTCCATTTGACGATCCAACATCATTTGGATCATCGCTTGTACTTCGGCCATAGTGATTGGCTCAGGAGCGGCTACCACAACGGGTATTTTCTCGGTTACTGGGGGTTGATTCCTGTTTCCGTTCGCATTTCCGGCTCCGCTTCGGGTTCTTTCCATTTCAATCTTATTCACCAAATTAGGCATTTGGTGTGAAATTACGAGAATTAAGATAGGAAAGATTTTATTTACGATCGACGTGTAAACCTCCCCATCACTTCGAAAAGTTACATGCCAGTTCTAATACCATATTTAAACATTTAAAAATTTGAACACATAAAGTTTCCAGATCCGGTCGGCAACAGACCATAGATTCGATCATACATTTAGCATCATAAAGCATCATACATCATTTAGCACATAAAAGCATGTTAGGAATTTTCCCTAAATTAGCTAGTGCTTATGTCTATTCAGGTGTATTACCCTAAATTTTATTAGACACACTCATCACGATCATCGCTTAGCATTCTACGTTTAAGTCTAGAAATAAATCCATATTCCTAGTTCGCTTAAACTAATGCTCTGATACCAACTGTGACATTCCCATTTTTCACGGCCAGAAAAGACCGATTTTGTTTATGCTTTATAAAAATCAGAGTACTTCTTTTGATAAAAATGTTGCGGAATTTGTTCCCAGTAAAACATGATAAATGTGTTATCAAATCATTTCCGAAGAAATGTATTTTTATTCCTTTTAAAACCTTGGGATGTCATCGTCAATACAGAAACATAAGCATAAACAGAACTTACATTTATTTACACTAGTGATCTACATCTCTTTTAAATCTCTGAGTGTAAAGTAGCTTCGTATCGACACCTGTGATACAAATAAGCTTGAGTGGTTCAGGTTGGGAAACCTGGTGAGTACATAGGGTTTTCAACCCACAATAATATAATTATTATGTTTAAACATCAAACAATCAACCCAATTACCCATCCCCATTATCTTCTTTACTCTTAAGGATCTACCCTAAGAATCATCTATCCTGCATCCGTTCATTTTGAAGCCCATTGCTTCTAGGGTTTATATGATAGGCATTAAGTCCATAGCTGCCAATGCTTGTTCATAAAGCACTAATTCCATAGATGCTAAAGTTCATTCATCGGGTACTAAATCCATAGCTACCAGTGTTCAGCTAATAGGTACTAAATCCATAGCTACCAACGTTTATTTAACAGGTACTAAGCCCATGGCTACCAACGTTTATCTAACAGGTACTAAGTCCATAGCTACCAACGTTTCTCTAACAAGTACTAAGTCCATAGGTATCAGTGTTTATCCAATATGCACTAAGTCCATAGCTGCCGATGTTATTTATTAGGCACTAAGTCTATAGCTGCCAATGTTTACTCATACCATCATTCATCTCTCATTGTTCATCTACCCATGTTTTACCCAACATATTCGTAGATATAAAATACATATACAGTTTAAATCATTTAAAACATGTATAAAATCGTTCATCCAGCATAGAAAGCAAGCATTCAAATAATATGCACACATTGTACGTAATTTATATAAAATACTTCATATCTATGTATAAGATGAAAGTAACTATGCACTCACTTGATAAGGTGGTGACTCGGTACTCGGACAGCGCTTCGTTTACTTTAAAATAATTTCCTTCAACGAAACCTAGTATTATTACCACTAGATTTTAGTCTAATATTTACCGTGACTAATTATTAGTCTTATTATTATTATTATTATTATTATTATTATTATTATTATTATTATTATTATTATTATTATTATATAAGCATTTAAACAATATTTTCCAACCACTATGTACAGACAGGGGCCAGACATAAAACATCGGAGGGCAGGATCATTTTGACATATAGTACTTTTGGAATCCAAAAACCCAGGCGGCCCTTCAAACCGGATTCCTCGTACCGCGAGTGGTTAAAGAGATATTATAACGACACTTATATAACCCATAATAATAGCTCAAATAATTATTATAAGGTCCTAATAACGTTAGTATATTTAAATAAAAGCTATATTAAAAATTAGGTATGCGTATCTTACCTACGAGGGGTTTGGCTAGAAGCCGTGCTCTGTAGGGGCAGAACTTCCGAGCCGAAGGGTGGAGGTGTGAAGAAATGAGGGTGGAAGGGTGGAGGGGAGTTTTGGGAGGTTTAGAGAGAGAGAGAGAGTAGAGAGAGAAGGGTGGAGGTGTGAAGAAATGAGGGTGGAAGGGGTTATATTTATAGGGTGAAGTATGGCTGAAGTTGGTGCCACATGTCACCATCTAGTGGCAAGCCTTGAGGAGAAAGCAATGGTCAAGATTGTGCCATGTCACCCCTTTTGCAGGAACACCCTACCGACTTCTAAACCCCGTAACTTTCGCATACGAGCTCCGTTTTCGACGTTTTTTATATCCACGCGTAGGTAAAAATAAGATCTACAACTTTACTTTTGACTCCATTGGCTAATTCTCGACCGATCTTAAATTTAACAGTATGAGGAGATTACACTGTTAAATGTCCGCGTAAAATTCGTAACTTCTTCATACGGACTCCGTTTTCGTCTGTCTTTTTGTCGTTGAGTTCCTATTAATGAGATCTTCAATTCTCTTTTAGGTCGCATTGGCCAAAAACCGCTCGATCTAAAATTCAAGTTTCGGGTCGTGCATTGCTGTGCCAAATCTTAGAAAAATCATAACTTCCTCATTCGAAGTCAGATTTGGGCGTTCTTTTTATGCACGCTCTCAGTTTAACGTATACTACAACTTTTGTTTAGGTTACTAAAGCTAAAAAGTCCTCTATCGTAAATTCACTATTTACGTTCACAGTGTCGTGCCGGTTCCGTCGCGAAACTTCGACGAGCCATAACTTCTTCGTTATAACTCGGATTTCTGCGTTCTTTATATGTACGGAACCCTTGCGACACATTCTACAACTTGGTTAAGATTACTCCTTCTAAATAATCTTCCATCAAAAACTCATTTTTGATGCTCATCGTCTCTAAATTGACTAGCCCGAATTTGCGGGCGTTACACCTTCACCAGAGCAACTTGATAGAATGAATTATGAAGAGAAAGGTTAGTATGGTTTATTAATATATTATATGAATAATATATTAAAGGAGAAATAATATAGTTTAATTAATATTAGACAAGAATTAATTAGGAATTAATTTTGTGGGTAAAAGACATTAATTAAATAAAGGGGACTTAAACTGTCAAATGTGTGATAGTTGAATATTGGGCTGAGAAGCCTTATGGACTAGGCATGGATGAAAGTAAGGATGTGTCCATCTTAGTTTCGTCCATAAGGGCCCTATTCCAAACGCTTCCTTGTATTGCTTAAGGCCTAAGTTGTCCATTAGGGTTTTGACTGAAACCCTAGCAGCACGAGTATATATAGAATCCCTAGGGCATCAGTTTTCGGCCACTTGAAACCCTAGAAGAGTTCATAGCCGAAAATTATGCCTCTCCCATCTCTCCAATATCATCCTCTTGCTTGTGTGGTGTTTGTAAGCCATTAGAGGAGTGACATTTGTGACTCTAAGCTCCAAGACAAGAAGATTCAATCCATTGTTGAAGAGGTAATCATCTAGATCTGTTTTCATATGTTATTTTTGAAATATACATGCTAGATCTAGGGTTCTTAAGTCTTGGATGAATTTCATGTACAATAGAGAAACCTAGATTCAAGCTTTAGGGTTTGCATGAGCACATAGGATGTTCTTTTGTATAAAACCCATCAGTGGTATCAGAGCCATGTTGGTTTCTATTGTATTGATGCTTTGTGTTTTCATTCTTGCTTTAAAATCGATTTTTTGGCCTCCTGACTGACAGACTCGGCGAGTCCCAAAGTGGACTCGACGAGTAGGATGAACTCGACGACTCCATAAGGGGACTCGGCGAGTTGGGACGTCAGACAGAGGGATTCTCGGGATTTCTTGCTGTTTTGCTGAAGGATAATTACCAAACTGCTTTTGACTAATAAAATACGAATTTTATTATTATTATGTGATTATCCTTACCAAAACAAAAGATAATTACCAATTAATTGAATAATAAATTCCTTATATGATAAAATTTGAGTATTTGAACTATTTGTTGAATTATCTTGTGAATAAAATGGTATAGGTGAAGTTTAGATAATCATTTAATTAAATGTTTAATTTATATTATTTGTTATTTGATCCTATGTGTTTTGAAAAGTTTAAAACTTGCCCTCAAGTTTTGAAATTTAAAGTTTTAATTAAAAGTTTAATTTGAATTATTTAAATTTCAAACCCTATAATTTTACAAGTTTAAAATTCAACCTTATACTTTATAATATTATAAGACTAATATATATATATATATATATATATATATATATATATATATATATATATATATATATATATATATATGTATAACTTAAATGCTAGTATTTCCGTTAGTAGGCCTCATTCACGAAGCCGATCTATAAGGGGGGGGGGGGGGGGGAGGGGTATAAGGTTATGGCCTATAAAATGGCCGTTTAATGGGTGTCCACTCTCACCCACCGCTTCCTTGATTGGTGGAGGGTCGTTAGCCGCATGGGTAGGATAGGGCCACCCTTTCCTCATTAAAAGTATAATGAATTTATAAAGTAACTAAATGTTTTTTTACAAAATTCCCAATCTTAGTTACTTTAGGCAAGAGTGAATTGATGCATTTCCATGAAATTACACTTTGTACCCTTGTTAAGACGTTAATGGAGCGTGTGTGGTTAACCGGCACACTAATTTGGCTCTAAGCAAAGGTGGCAAAGGGTGACTCGATGTTTGTCATAGTTCGATGGAGCGTGTGTGGTTAACCGGCACATCGAATAGGTGACTGCAACATTGGGGGCACCATGTATATTTGCATGGTTATTCACACCCGCTTTGTGATCCTCGGCATCCCAGTCACAAACTTGAGGGGCATATCGAGATTTAAACATGCCATTGAAAAGATCAATGAATATCAAAAGATCTAGGAGTTTTCAATACATTTAAAACTTATCTTTAATTTGTTTTTCATGGTGGAAATTAGTGAATCGTCATTCACTTACCTTCAAATTATTTACATGTTAGATTACGACATCCCTCTTCTATTTTGTAAATAATGTTGTTGGGTCCTAGCCCTAATTTCTCATTTGGGTGTTTAATTGGGGATTCATTTCTAATCAAACTTGTCTCTTTTCTATTTCAGATGTCGAACGTCAACAACAACGCTTCCGACTCCAATTCCTCTGGCTCGTTCTCTCTCATAACCTTGTGTGGGAGAGTGATCTTTGACGAGTCCAATTTCAATGATTGGATCCACAACATCCGAATGGTCACTCGTTACAAGGACAAAGAGTATGTCCTCGATGAGAAGCTGAAGGAAATCAACATCAACACTGGCTCTGCTGAAGAGATCGCTGCCTTTGAGGCCCATGAGCGTGATGCCACGAAAGTCCATTGCATCATGCTGGCGACTATGACTGCAGAACTCCAGAAGTCCTATGAGGACATGTATCCCTATGAGATGCATCAAGATCTGCTGGACCGGTACCACAAAAGCGCTAGGCAAGAAAGGTATGATATCATCACTTCGATGATCACTGCTAAAATGCGTAATGGAGAGTCCCTTACTGCTCATCTGTAAAAGATACAGAGATATGTCGATCGCCTGCTAAAGTTGAATGTGAACTTTGATGAAACATCATTTCGTTTCATGGTTTGTATAGACAAGGGTTTAGATATTCATTTGATACTGACAAGGGTTCTATTAATGCTTATCTTAATGGCGTTTTCTATTTTGAAGCATTACCTTGTAATGGAAATGATGTGTTGTGTATTGATTCTTCCAATGATTTGGATAAAGCATGCTTGTGGCATTGTCGTCTTGGACATGTCAACAAGAAACGCATAGCCCAACTCCAAAAGGATGGAGTGTTTGAGTCATTCGACCTTAGGGACGAAGACGTGTGCGAGTCTTGTTTACTTGGAAAGATGACCAAGTCACCCTTCATTGGCATTTGTGCGAGGGGTGAGGGTTTATTGGATCTCATACATACAGATGTATGTGGACCCTTTAGATCCACCACAAGGGATGCGAGCTGCTTCTATGTGACTTTCACTGATGATTATAGCAGATATGGGTATATCTACTTAATCAAGCACAAGTCAGAAAACTTTGAAAAGTTCAAAGAGTTCAAACAAGAGGTGGAGAATTAATTAGGCAGGAAAATCAAGATGCTTCGATCTGATCGAGGTAGAGAGTACCTAAGTCTTGAATTACACGACTACCTCAAGGAATGCAGAATCGTTTCGCAATTGACGCCACCTAGGACACCGCAGTTGAATGGTGTGGATGAGAGGCGTAATCGAACCTTGCTAGACATGGTCCGTTCCATGATGAGTCGTGCTTCGCTACCTATCTCATTCTGGGGGTATGCCTTAGAGACTGCCGCCCATATCCATAACTTAGTCCCTATGAAGAAGGTTGCCAAAACACCTCACGAGATGTGGACAGGGAAAGCTCCCTTGTTGGCACACATCAAGGTTTGGGGTTGTGAGGCTTTAGTAAGACGAGAGACTCACGACAAGCTCGAACCACGTAGTGAGCGATGTATTTTCATCGGCTACCCGAAGAAGTCCTTTGGATATCTCTTCTATAGACCGAGTGACAATGTTGTCTTCGTTGCGAGGAGAGGGGTTTTCCGAGAGCGATAACTCATAAGCCAAGGGGACAGTGGGAGGCAAATTGATCTTGAAGAGCTTCAAGAGTCGAGCGATGAAGGAACCTCTAACACTGGCGCTCAACCCGGGGAGGAAACTCCGATTGAACCGATTGACGAATCCTTACCTCTTAGATATTCCAGTAGAGTTAGTGTTCCGCCCGTGTTGTATGGTTTTCATATAACAAGTGAGGGTGATACGTTTATTAGTGATAGTACACTAATAAATTTAGATAAACCTAACAGCTACAAGGAAGCCATGGCAGGCCCGGAGTCTGCAAAATGGAAAGAGGCTATGGACAACGAGATTGAGTACATGTATGACAACCAAGTTCGGAATTTTGTTGAAAATGTGGCAGGTCGGAAGACGGTCGGGTGTTAATGGATCTTCAAGAAGAAGACCAGCATGGATGGGAATGTGCACACTTATAAGGCGCGATTGGTTGCGAAGGGCTTTACTCAAACTCCCGGAGTTGACTATGATGAGAACTTCTCACCAGTTGCGAAGATAAAGTCTATCAGGGTGATGCTAGCCATTGCTGCATTTCATGACTATGAAATATGGCAGATGGAAGTCAAAACCGCTTTCCTTAACGGGAAGTTATTTGAGGATGTTTACATGAGTCAGCCAGAGGGTTTTGTTAATGCGAAGCATCCCAATAGAGTGTGTAAGCTTGAGAAGTCCATTTATGGACTAAAACAAGCATCTCGCCGATGGAATCTTTGTTTCGATGAGAAAGTCAAAGAGTTTGGTTTTCTGCGAAGCGAGGATGAATAATGTGTATATGTCAAAGCCAGTGGGAGTATAGTAAGCTTCCTCGTATTGTATGTCGATGACATACTACTCATAGGAAACGACATCCCAACCCTGAAGGAAGTTCAATCCTGGCTTGGGAAGTGCTTCGCTATGAAGGACCTCAGAGAGGTTGCCTATATTTTGGGAATAAGGATAGTGAGAAACTGAAGTAAGAGACTAATAGGACTTAGTCAGAACACTTACTTAGAGAAGGTACTAAAACGTTTTAGTATGGAGAATTCTAAGAAGGGGGAGTTACCGATCCAAAGTAATGCCAAGTCGAGTAAGACTCAAAGCCCGAGTACCGAAGTCGAGATATCAGATATGAGCCGAGTACCTTACGCTTCCGCAGTTGGCTCGATTATGTACGATATGACTTGTACTCGCCCTGATGTGGCCTTCGCTTTGAGCATGGTCAGCAGATATCAAGGGAACCCTAGCAAAGCACATTGGACCGCAGTCAAGAATATTCTTAAGTACCTTCGGAGGACCAAGGAATGGTTTCTAGTCCTCGGTGGGAGTGATGACTTAAGGGTGCGAGGGTATAGTGACGCCAGTTTTCAGACCGACCGAGACAACTACTGTTCACAGTCGGGCTGGGTCTTTACCTTAAATGGAGGAGTAGTGACTTGGAAAAGTTCCAAGCAGGAGACCGTAGCCGATTCAACGTGCGAATCAGAGTATATAGCGGCGAGCAAAGCGTCAACGGAGGCAATATGGTTGAAGAACTTCATTGGAGACCTTGGATTTGTGCCAGCCATAAAGGAGCCCATGGAAGTTTTCTGTGATAATAAAGGAGCGGTTGCCTTGACCAAGGAACCGCGGGATCATGGCAGATCTCAACATATCGACAGAAAGTATCACTTTATTCGACATCGGATGGAAGAAGGACTCCTCGTAGTGAAAAGGGTATCGTTGGAAGATAACTCAGCAGATCCCCTTACGAAGGGACTGAGTAGGGTTAAGCACTTGCAGCACGCTAGGAGCATCGGGCTGAAGGACGATATTAGTTTAGATTAGATAGTTTTAGAAACGTGTAATAGATAAATGTAATTGACATTTGATGATTAAATAAAAGGTATTATTTATAAGTAAAGTTACTGTCTTATGTTAATTATTTATCTATTGTTTCATTTTGCATGTTTTGACTTCTTGAATAATAAGATTATTCGAACTGTCCACAGTCGTTCATACGTTGGAAGTAGGTATGAAAGAAGACTGTCATGAATTGGTGTGTAGATTGTCTAAAGTGTATTAGACATAGAAAAGGTTTGCTGCAACATTCATGAGTGCTTATGAATACGATTTGAGCATTGGATTAGACCCACGCTTGCTGGAATCACTTCATGGAATTTATCACGAGTGATCGCAAGACGATAATATCATATGGTTGATAGCTTCATTTTACTTACTTCTTTTTATAGTTTATTTTAGCTCATTTCATTCACATTTTAGTTAATTTCCATGCATATTTTCCTTTTTGTTATTTTATGACCATTTCGGGTACTTTCTAGTTTCCTGAGCATAATTGCAGATTTTTCGGAGACTAGCAGAGCGGAATCTTTGGGAGGCGATTGAACTTGGAGGACAACGAGGATTTTGGGCTTGGTGGCTATGGAGGCAATGCATGGAGTGGGCTTGTCAGTTGCTTGAAGGCTTGGAAGATTTGAACTTTAAATTTGCAAGACGCGGGAGAATTTTCGAGTGTGCGGAGATCTATAATCGGGAGTTTGTGGAAGCTATGAGTGATTTGGAGAAGGCAAATTAGGCTCAAATTGAAGAAATCTTGAAGAAAAATGGGCTAGAGGCTGATTAGACTCAAACTGGGCCAATGGAATAGCTATGGGGGCCCAAGACTTGAAGAAGTCCAAAACCCGTCACACCTCACGCGGCCCGCGTAAGGTTTCCACGCGGCCCGCATGGATTCCTGCAAGGGGAATTTTCGTAAATTCAAATAGAGCTCTATATTGGAAAGGTTGGTGTGCCTCTTTAGCCTTATCTTTGACATCCGATTTTGACACATTCTCTCTAGAGTTTTGGAGCACTTTGAAGACCAAAAACCTTGAAGAACTTCATCTTTTCATCTCTTGATTCTTGTTAAATGTTTGGTACAATCTTATCTAACTTTGTTTTCTTGAGTTTAGCCATGCTTGGCTAAACAAATCTTGGTTGACTTTTGTTGCATCCTTTGAACTTTTGTTGAATATTGAAGAATCCATGAATTTGTGTTTGAATCTTTATGAAAATGTTTTGTGTTTTAACATCTAATCATTGCTTGTTTGTTTTTATTCATGAGTTTAAATGTGTTTGTGGTGATTAGTTGGCTAATTTCTTGATTAAGTAAAGGATCTTCAAATTAGCAAGCAACAAGTGATTCTTGTGTTAGTTTTACTTCACACAATCACAAAAACATTTTCTCCAACATGGTAGTGGAAGCTTTTGAATCCTCTTGGATTTGGTGATTTTGTTGGTTCTTAATGCTAGCTGACCTTCACTAATTACATGCTTATTGGAATTAGTGACTTTGACTAAGGAATTGTTATGAGCTTCTCTAACCATTTCAACAACTAAGAAAAGTCTAGGTAATCTCAAGCTCCGTGGGTTACTATAGCCAAATTAAGGGTTTAAAACAAGTATTGCACCATTGGATTCTAATGATATGTTCATCAAAAGTCAAAGTGAGGAAACCTTAAGTCAACCATCTTTCTCTTATTGATTTCACATCAAATTCTTATTTTTGCCAAATTGTTCATTTAAGTTCTAGTTTAATTCTAGTTTTAATTTAAGTATTTCAAAAATATCAAAACCCCCATTTTTATGTTATTGTCATTTTACAAGTACTTTTGCAAAGAGATTTTCCATAGAGTTATAAATTGAACCAATCTCCGTAGATCGACCCCTTTACCACTATACACTATTTTAGTGTAAAAGATTTAGGGTTATTTATTTTTGTTAGCCTCGACTACCAACAAATTTTAGCGCCGTTGCCGGGGACTAGTTTATTTTTAATCAATTTGTTTCTCTATGCCCAAATGTAAACGTACAGGCGCTTTGATTTATAAGTATTTTAAAGCTGGTGAGCTCATAAGTATTTTAGTGTCAAATGTTTGTATAAGTTTGAAGAAAATGTTTGTAAGTGTTTGATGTAAAGTTTGTATCCTTCCTAGAAAATCCTATATTTTCTACTAAAATGGAGAGTAGTCTTCTACCAATACCCGACTGTTTTGTATGTTTGATCTTTTGTAA
The DNA here is from genome assembly GCF_052849685.1 of Lactuca virosa. NCBI lineage: Eukaryota > Viridiplantae > Streptophyta > Magnoliopsida > Asterales > Asteraceae > Lactuca > Lactuca virosa. The sequence goes on along the minus strand of NC_136434.1, from coordinate 273,825,335 downwards.
AAGTGAGTGTTTTCCCAAATATATGACTATTATTACCATAAAATAGTTTACATTACCATTTATGTGAGAGGATCACTATATGAATGTAATGGGAAAATGACAGTGTACAATAATGTTGTAATAAGTAAGTACTGAAACACTAACTACCTTAAAACCAATTGTTTAATTAAGGTTAAAATGTGATGTGGTTATAACCATACTGGTTGAAAAGTGTTTAACACAACGACCTGCTGGCGTCGAAACTGATGTGACATTTGTCACCCCTTGGCCTTGCCGGCCAAACTGTAGCGAACAGTCGGGATGCGGGCTTGTCAGTCCCGTATAGATCTATACACACAATTCCCGCTCTCCCTCCAGGAGACTCTGGTTACAAAACGCTACCTAACAAGTATATTGCTAAGTCGTGAAGTAGTTACACATAAATGTTATTTTGTTCTTGTAAAAGGATGTATGTTCCTTTCTGTTTCTTGTTATTGTATGTTCCTTTCTGTTCTTGTTATCGTATGTTGCTTTCTGTTTTTGTTGTTGTATGTTTGAACTGACTCATGTATGAACTGACACTTGTAAGTTTCATTGTTGTAGAAATAGTAAGTGTTATTTTCCTAAACTATACCTATTATAGTTTACTAGTAAGCTCTGTAATTGAATGACTGTTCATGTTCGTACACCTTTGCTACCTAAAGGTGTTGACCTAATTGTAAGTAATTTTATATCTCCATACATATACATAATTTATAACTAACATTTAAACGACACTCAGTCAAATAACCGATACCCTAAGTCCACAACCAAACAAGGAACAGGAAATAAAGCGAGTTATCAGTCCTAAGCCCTTTCAACCTTATTTATATAACTATATCTATATAGACACGATTTTGACAATATATAAGTTTAAAAGAGTTTTGTAAAATGATAAAGAGTTTTACTATATAAAAGGGCTTTAACCATTTGAATGGTTAAAATGACTTGATGTCAATTTATAAAATGATTTGAAATAGTTTGTTTGATAACACAGTTTTGAAGTATAAGAAATCTATAGTTTTGATAGTTATAAAACGCTTGTGATTGATTATACAACTATATGGTTTTCTACTTGTATTCCCCCCCCCCCCCCCCCATTAAAGCATTTAAAATTATTTAAAAAATAAGTTAGGGGTATGAACTCACCTGTAGTGAGTGACTCGAATGGAAGATAGATATAGGATGCTTGAGATCACAAAAGGAGTCCCAAAGAAAAAATTCATCCTATAAGACATATAATCACATATATAGGCATACAATTAGTGTATAAAAACTAATCATGTATTGGAAACCCCCCTAGGGACTAGGAATCACTCACAATAGAGTGTATCAATCACACATGATTGATTTAAGGGAGTTCACGGCCACACCAAGTGTGTTTACGGCCAAAGGAAGAGTTTACGGCCAAAGATGCTTAAGTGTTTACGGCCAAGGCATGAACTAAGGAGGGTTTACGGCCCTAACAAGATCACTTGAGGGGTTCACGACAATATGAAGGGTTTACGGCCGTGAACTCTTGAAGATGATGCTTATATGATGCTTAAAAGGTGTTTGTTTCATGGGGATTCAAGAGATCCTAATGGATAATAAGAATATGGAATGGATACTTACTAAATGGAAGTCTTGAAGGTGTTTACAGCTCCAAGAACAAGAGTGTGTTCTTGGTGTTCTTGGTGAAAAGATGAAGATTTTAAGATCTTGAAGGAAAAGTGATGAATTCAAGGATGTGATTCATTGGTTTCATATAATCAAGAAGATTAACTATTAAAAATGGATGAATTACTTACGTTTTTGAAGAGACAATATGGATTCCCTTGATGATACTTGAGAGAGTTTGAGTGTTCTTGATGAAAGAAGTGAGAAATGAGGAACTAATGAAGGAAAACTATACTTATGATGAGGGGTTCACGGCCACCAAGAATTTACGGCCGTAAACTCTAGTTTGGGCTGTGAACACCCTTGAGGAATGTTCTTGGCTCAATTAGAAAGTCATAGATTCGTTACTCACACATCCTAGCATCAAGTCCTAAGTGTACCAGGCTTAAAAACTCAGAGAATAACCCTTAGCACGGCTAAAAGGTAACAGATACAAGTCTGACTTTGATTGAATGGAATGGCTTTACAAGATAGAAATTTCGGGTTGTCACATCATCCCCCCGTTAAAGGGAATTTCGTCCCGAAATTAGAGTTTAAGCCATTATAGATACACTAAGGGAAAAGATGAGGATAGGGATCCGATTAGTCCTAACGACTACGCTGTCTAGGGTTTCTACGGATTCTTACACAAAGTTGGGGTTCTCGCTTACCTCGATCAAAGCGAGTGGAATAATAAAAGTCTCATCTGACGACCAGATTTCAAGATAGAGACGTGGAAAGTAGGGTGTATGCTATTGGATTTCCGAGGATGTCGGGGTCTATAAGTTACTAGATCAACTCTAGTAAGGGCCTGTTTGATTTGAACTTACCGGGTCCGGTCAGTGCTGACTGCTGACCCGGTCAGCAGTCAGATGTTTGATAATAACATATATTAGCTGATTCGGTCAGCCCATTCCAATTCATTCTACTTACTCGGTCCGTCCAAAATACCCTCCTGACTAGATCAGCACTTCCATCGATTTATGCCCTTTCTCGCCTCACCCTTCTCTCGCCAAAATTGAACACAGAAAGCGATACCCAACAGCTGGTCGCCCTCCATCGCACGTCGACTACACCCTCTGCGCCACCTTCTCCGGCGAAGACCACACAGCGCCGGCGACAAGCACACAGCGCCGGTGAGTAGAGGTAAGTTTCTGCGTTTTTTTTTTTTTTTTTTTTTTTCTGTTTTGGCTTTTGCTTCTTGAAATCAAAAATCCTTTGATGTTTGTTGTCAAATTACTGATTACATGCTGAAATCAAAGTTTGAAATTACTTATTTCATTATTCTTGGATTCAATTAGATTGAAGGATTACCATAAAATCAATTGACATGAACTCATGAGATGAACTAATGTTTGAATATGTTTGTACATTCTTGTGTGAAATCAGAAATTAAAGATTGTTATATGCTTATGAGATCAAAATTTATTTTGTATGATGAAATCACATTTATGTGTTCTTGTTTATAAAAGAGTGTTTTATGTTGTTGAAAATATGATGAAATCACATTTATGTGTTTTTGTTTATAAAAGATTGTTGTATGCTTATAAAATCAATTCATAATGTGTTTTTGTTTATAAAAGATTGTTATATGCTTATGAGATCAAAATTTATTTTGTATGAGGAAATCACATTTATGTTTTTTTGTTTATAAAAGACTGTTTTATGTTGTTGAAAATATGATGAAATCACAATTTTGCTTGATTTATTTGTAAACGTGTGTTATGTGGATGATTTATTTGTAAATGTGTGTTATGTGAATGATTTAGTTACTTTTTTTTCTTTTTTACAATAGACATGACGGATAAAAGAACTAGGGTTAGTTGGAAGTCGGAATTGGTGGACAAAACTTTTTTGGAAGCGTGTATACAGGAATTAACAAGTAATGGCCGGGAGGGTAGTGGCCTAAAAGCAAGCTCATGGGCTGTGGTCGCGGAGAAATTGAAAACAGATCATAATTTTGTTGTCGACAAAACACAAATGAAAAACCGATACGACTATTTAAAAGCAAAGTATGCAGTGTGGTTAAAACTTAAAAACAAAACAGGAAATATTTACAATCCCGTAACAAATTCTTTTAACATGACTAATGAAGAATGGGAAGCGGAAGCGAAGGTATATATATACATATTTTTTAAATTATATTATTTTTTTTTACTACTTTAACAATATTTATTAAATTTTCAAACAGCTGAAGAAGTATGTAGATAAGCTGAGAAATGCACCCCTCCCTTGCCCTAATCTTTGTACCCAACTATTTGATGGGGAGACCTCGACCGGTGTTCACAGTTGGGGGCCATCTTCGACACTACCTCATCCCAATGAAACCTTCAATACACATGATTTTGAGGATACAGAGATGGAAGAGCCAGCACCTCATCCAGATACCCCAAGCTCAACCGTACCTCAACCTACTAGTGAGGAATCATCTGGGCGGACAAAAAACAAGGGGGGCAAACGAAATGGTCCTAAAGAAACCACACTTGATGATGAGTTGAAAGAAGTTGGAAAAGAAATTATCAAGGCTGCACAAGCATTCACGGAAGCAAATAATCTTGACAAGGAGATGGATGCTTGTATGGCGAAGTTGACAAGCTTGGAGTGGGGAGAATATGATCTGAAATACACCACTGCTCTTATGTTATTTGCTGAAAGTGCTGGCAATAGGAAAATTTGGTTGCGCCTTAACTTGTCAACTTGTGAGTCGTGGGTAACAAATGCGGGAAGAAAGTTTGGATTAGTTGGTTGACTTTAGTATGTTATGGTTTATTGTTTGACTTTAGTATGTTATGGTTCATTGTTTGACATTAGTATGTTATGGTTTATTGTTTGACTTTAGTATGTTATGGTTCATTGTTTGACATTAGTATGTTATGGTACATTGTTTGACATTAGTATGCTATGGTTTAGTTATGTTATGGATTGTTTTCTTAGGTGCACTTATGTTATATGAATTTATATGTTATGGAATGTTATGCTTTTAGTATTTACATGTTACGGTTTGTTATGTCATTGATTGTTATGTTATTGATTTAAATGTAATTTTTATTTGACATCTAACAGGACACATGGATAAAGAAGGTGACTTTTTATATTTCCTTATATTCTCGTGGTATTGGTTGATGTTGGTCCGACAAAGGCAAAGAATAATTAAAAGGATAAGAGCTAGCGAATAGGTAGCAAAGGGGTATGTGTATACGCAAGATTTGATACACGGATGTCCTATACAATGTTACGATATGATACGTCTTTCACAAGATGCATTTGTACTATTATGCAATCACTTTACAGAGAGAAATTGGTTGCAATGTAGTAGGACGATAAGCGTTGAAGAGAAGATGGCTATGTTTTTACATGTTGTAGGACATAATGAACGTTTTCGAGCTGTTAAAGAAAGATTTCATCACTCCACACAAACGATTCATCAATGTTTTCATGAGGTCTTACGTGCAATGATGTGTTTTGCACAAGAAATTATAGTACCAACCTCGTCTACTCCAACAAGAAATACCTCAGAACGACATAGACGGCTAATGCACATATTTCCCGGAGCAATAGGTGCACTAGATGGAACACTTATACATGCAGTTGTGCCCGTTGATCAACAAACTCGTTATAGGGGAAGAGGAAAAGGTGAATGTTATCAAAATGTAATTGGAATTTGTAATTTTGATATGATATTCACCTTTGTATGGGCTGGATGGGAGGGCATAGCACATGATTCTAAAGTTTTGAAAGAAGTTGCATTTAACCCGACTTCCGGATTTCCATTCCCTCCACCAGGTTTGTATCTTTACTATATGTTTTATTATCTATATTATTTATATGATAAATTTATCAATCATCTACAGATAAATATTACCTTTGTGATGCTGCATACACCAACACCCGTGGATTTATGGCTCCCTACCGCAATACTAGGTATTGGTTAGCAGACTTTCGAAGAAATAGAGCTTTAACTAAGGAAGAAAGGTTCAATCATGCTCATGCACAACTTAGAAATATCATTGAACGTGCTTATGGTGTATTGAAGGCGAGATTTCCAATTTTAAAACGAATGGCTCCTTATCCTTTTCCAGTGCAAAGAGATATAGTCATTGCTTGTGTTGCGATCCATAATTTTATAAGGAAATATGATATTCAAGATGACTTATTTACGAACTTTGAACAAAACACTATGGTTACTCCTAATGTGGGTAGTGAAGGAAGTGAGGGCCAAAACATAGAAGGCATAGAATGGAGTTCAGAAGCCGTTGACTATATGACTACTTTGCGTAACCAGATTGCTAATCAGTTACTTTCAAATGGTTCACGTTAAATGATATACTTTTTTATTATGTATGACAATTTGTATTTGGATTTTGTATTACACTTTGTATTTGGATTTTAATTGATGTATGTTTAATTTGGATTTTATATGATAATTTGTGTCTTTATAATTATTTTATTCAGCACAAAAGACAACACAAGGGTAATATGGTCGTTTTTTTCATTCAGCACAATCATTCAGATAAATTATCAAACAGCATAAACTCAGTCAGATATGAACTCAGTCAGCATTTCTAACCCAGTCAGCTTCTAACCCAGTCAACTCTAACCCAATCAGCAACTATCAAACGACCCTTAAGAATCTCTAATGATCTTACGTACCTGGGATTTAGCATTCCACACTTTCCGAAGCGTATTCTGGCCCTCCGGATGACACCTTCACCTGACGAGGTCACCAACCTGGAATTTCCAAGGGTTTTCTCTTATCGAAGGCATTAGCTTTTCTGTCTGGCCCTGGGAGCTTCACGTCGCTCCTGGAATTGTACTCTCTTCTCGGTAGTTTCTCGCATGAATTTCGGACCAACGAAGGTGCCGTCTGCAAATTAGACCTCTAGCTAGTTGCGTGTCGCCTATTTAATCCAGTGCAGAGAGGATCTGTACTTACGACCAAAGTGGGCTTCGAATGGAGCAACTTTAAGTGCTAGCATGGTGAAGGACACGACCAGTTGATAAGTAGGTAATCTTGTTTCTTCCAAAGTCTATCACATAAGTTCTCCGCACGACTTCTAATGATTGAACCGTTCTCTCATTCTGTCTGTTGATTTTAAAGATGGTAGGCTATGCATCATGACTGGCCTAGTTTCTAAAGATTTTTGAAGTGACTGACTGAACTGGGAGATGATTCTACTATCTCAAACTAAGATAACAGATATTGGAACACCGTGCAGTCTAACTAATTTCTCGGACTCATGTCCTAGTTAACTTCCCTAGTTTGCCTGATTCCTTAAGATTGTAGGAAAGGTGCAGATTTGGCTGATCTGACAACGATCACCTAAAATGGCAATCTAGTCCGCCTGTTGCCTTGGTTAATTTGATTATGATGTTCCTTGTAATCCGCCACAACTTCCCCTCGAGTATCTCCGGTGGTTTGTAGTGAGCCTGCGTGCTTTTGCTCTGAAGTTCATGATAAGCCTTATACTTAGGTCATCCACCATCACCTCGTGTATACAAGTCATATATAATTTAGATTGACAAAAGGTTTGGATGGGTGGCTCTGCCCCAAGTCCACAACCAGACAAGGAACAGGAGATAGGGAGGAATCACACATCCTAAATCTCGTTAAGTCTAAATTATATACCACTCTTGCGTATACACTTAGCAGCGATTGATTAACCTAATGAGTTCTTAGTCTCTATTCTTAAACTTCGCCTGCGGTACGTGTGGTCTTCCTTAGAGATCTATTGGGTATACTTCGGGTGTTTACTGACTTTTGAGACTTCTTTGGTATTGCCCGCTTTAAGGCTATAAAGGCGCGATACCCCTTGCATGGGTACTTCTGAAGTTATGAAGTGAGAGGTGATATAAGTGTTGGCATTATGGATCGGAAAATTTTCATCTGACGGTTGACTTAATGGAAGAGTTCTTTTTACGTATAATAGAACTTTTTCCTGGTAAGGACCAAGCCAAACCATGTCGGATGATGATGTCGGGACTTCTTGACGAATCATATATTATGTTAATTGGAAGCAAAAATGATGACTAGGACTATGAACTAACCTTGGTATGATTACTACGAACCCTATTTTATAAAGAATTAACAATCACAACTAAACGAGGGTTCTGATAAATTGGAAACAATGAACTTTCAAGAAATGACTCCTACTAGGTCTCTCCAAAACCGTTCGATGCACACCAGTCATGTATAATTAATTAATGGGGTTTGGAAGCGTACCAAAATTATATCAGGGTTCTTTGATGCTTCCCCACATTCTGGGGCCAAACTCCTCCCGATCGCCCGCTATTCTTCTCGGTTGGACAGTCCCTTTTGAAATGTCCTATTTCACCACAAAGGTGGCATATTGGACTGATTCCAACATTGGTGGTCGAAGTAATGTGCCGGATCGAGACTCGGAAGAAACTGGTAGTGTGCCCATTCATGTTGCAGTTCTTGCAATGAATCACTCGGCAGGCTCCCAGGTGATAGAAGCTGCACTCATTGCACTTGGGTAGATTCCCAACATACTTCCTTGCTGGGGTAGGGGTAACCGGGATACTAGTAGAAACGACAGTAGGAGTAACAGATGTCCTGGCCGCAGAGGCTGCCACTGGTTGTTGTCTCTTGGCTAACTTTTCAGGTGATTTTCCCTTCTTCTTATCCAAGAACATCAGTTTCTTGTTCTTGATTTGGAGGTTCGGAGTGTCGTTGTGAGTAGGCCCTCGTTGTTGTACATGGTTATCACCTGGATTGGGATTGTCGATAATCATTCCACTACCATTTGCGTTGTTAGCGTTAAGGTGAGTCATGATTCTGAAGGATTGGTGTTTTGCCAACGGGTTGGTTACGTTTCCTCGGAGGCATGATTCTGTTACCTGATAAGGAAATGAGTTCGTGAGTGTTTATGGTTTGCTCTAGATGTATCCTAATCATTTATATGAATGTAACTTTTTCGTTTTGTTATATTGTCCTCGATGATTCGACCTACATCCCTATGATGCAGTCCTGGTAAGGTGTAGAAGGAAGTTCCTAGAATGGTCATCTGTCACAAGGCGGGTGTCATTTGAACTAAGTTATCTTTGGTAGGAGGATATCATGTTACAACTTTCGAAAGGATTTGAAAGTAGCTCATAATAGAGTCTACATAAAATAGACTTATGAATTTTGAGAAATAATCACTCTCGATTGAGATTTCGTTATTCGATTTATTAATGTTAGTCAATATTACTGGTATTAAAGATGTAATAAGTTCAGAAAAATGACCTAGGAATAGGTCTTACATCAAACCAGAATAAGAAAGTTTTGACAGTACTAAGACCTAACACATTGAAAGTCCAAGGTCTTAAGATAAACAGGAATTTACAGGCAAAAGTGCTACTTAGAGCATAGATAAGAAGGCTATTCCTTAAACCAAAAGAAAGGATGAGTAGAGCATCTCCTACTGGCGTCGGGCACCCCTCGGATGAACCCTTAATCTGGCCAGCTGACGCTCCACATCAAGAAGGTGTCGTTCATACACTGTCTGGTGTGCTCGGAGTTCTATGACTTCAGCTCAGGTTACAGCTAGATCTTGCTGCAGAGCCTCATTGTCTCTCATATCTCTCCCATGATCAACCTCAAGATTGCACATACTATCCGTATTGGTGTTTGTATCCGCATCTAGCTGCACGGTTTGTTGAATGGTTGTCGTCCCTAGCTCAACATTCCGAGCCACTCGATGAACCAAGATGGGAAGAATTCTGTCTGATGAGCCTCCCTCGCTCAGATTGTAGAAGCTTCGGTCTCCGTTGTAGGGTAGGGTTGGCCCTGCTCACGGCTCCACCTACCCAAGTTCTCAGCCCATGAAGTCGTCGGGCCTTAAATAGCCGGACAAGGGTTAGGATTCGGGATTGGAGCCACTAGGGGTAGATCATTGACTTCTGGATCGGAGTCAGAATCCTCCGGGAAGTTCTCTGCGAAGTCATCATCTAAAGGAATTGCATGATTTTCTTCTGGCTGTGCATCGAGCCATCCATCATTTCCTTGGTTGGGAAAGTACGGGTCGCCGGGGAGATGGAATCCATCCATGTTATCTATGCGAGAATAGGGATAAAAGAGATAGTTAATAGACGTACTACTTAAGATAATTATAGGATGATCCTTACCAGTTACTTCAATACTTGCGTAGTGCATACCAGTTACATGTAACCAAAACAGAATAGACCTTCGAATAAGTGACCCTAACTCTAAGTCCACAACCAAACAAGGAACTGGAAATAAAGAAAAGATCACAGATTCTAAGTCTATTACACCCTAGTCACATATAACCTTAGCGTATCCACTCCGCAACTATTGACCTACTAATAAAGACCTTTTAGTTCTCAATTAAGTAATTTATAGTAACACAAAATACTCCTATAGTATTTTAAGTTTATGTTCTGTTCTAAAGTTCTCATTGTAGTAGTGTTGGTAAGTTTTTAGACTTGCTGCAACACCACAACCATTCCTAGGCACATGCTAATCACTTCTCGGAAATATATAGTTGATCAGGCTATGTCACTCCCAGATCTGATTATATGGCCCCAAGCCTAATTATGCTGTCCAACAATCGCAATACTTTTGTTCTGTTCTAGTATGAAACTGATCCTAGTATGAATGCTTGTAGGTATACTTTAGTTAAATATTTTGATTATTTAAAAAGGTATAAACTATTGGTCAAAGTATTTTAATCCCGTTGTGTTTATAATTGTATATCTTTTATGGGTTGATATACTTAATTCACTATAAACAAAGCTCTAATACCAATCTGTCACACCCCCAAACCAGAACGGCGGAAACGTTCGGGGGCGGAGGACGTCATGTTCAGTATCATAACAATGCATAATAGTAAAACAAGCAACAACATCATCCATTGCATTAATAAAATAGTTAATACAAGTGTGTTCTTAATGTATTTGTAAGACACCAAAAATATATATATCAAAATAAAAGACGAGTCCTGAACACGCTCCGTCTTCTCAAAACCTGGTCCAGTGTACCTGTCTATTGGTGACCTGAGAATACAAGTTATTTTGAAAGAGTAGATCAGCATTAAATCTGGTGAGTTCATAAGTATTTTAGTGTCAAATGTTTGAATAAGTTTGAAGAAAATGTATGTAAGCGTTTGATGTAAAGTTTGTATACTTCTTAGAAAATCCTATATTTTCTACTAAAATGGAGAATAGTCTTCTACCAAGACCCGACTGTTCTGTATGTTTGTTCTTTTGTAAAAGTGAGTGTTTTCCCAAATATATGACTATTATTACCAGAAAATAGTTTACATTACCTTTTATGTGAGAAGATCACTATATGAATGTAATGGGAAAATCACAGTGTACAGTAATGTTGTAATAAGTAAGTACTGAAACACTAACTACCTTAAAACCAATTGTTTAATTAAGGTTAAAATGTGATGTGGTTATAACCATACTGGTTGACAAGTGTTTAACACGACGACCTGCTGGCGTCGAAACTGATGTGACATTTGTCACCCCTTGGCCTTGCCGGCCAAACTGTAGCGAACAGTCGGGATGCGGGCATGACAGTCCCGTATAGATCTATACATACAATTCCCGCTCTCCCTCCAGGATACTCTGATTACAAAATGCGACCTAACAAGTATATTGCTAAGCTGTGAAGTAGTTACACATAAATGTTATTTTGTTCTTGTAAAAGGATTTATGTTCATTTCCGTTTCTTGCTATTGTATGTTCCTTTCTATTCTTGTTATCGTATGTTCCTTTCTGTTTTTGTTATTGTATGTTTGAGCTAACTCATGTATGAACTAACTCTTGTAAGTTTCATTGTTCTAGAAATAGTAAGTGTTATTCTCCTAAACTATACCTATTATAGTTTACTAGTAAGCTCTGTAAATGAATGATTGTTCATGTTTGTACACCTTTGCTACGCAAAGGTGTTGAACTAATTGTAAGTACTTTTATATCTACATACATATACATAATATATAACTAAGATTTAAACGACACTCGGACAAATAACCGATTCCCTAAGTCCACAACCAAACAAGGAACAGGAAATAAAGCGAGTTATCAGTCCTAAGCCCTTTCAACCTTATTTATACAACTATATCTATATAGACACGATTTTGACAATATATAAGTTTAAAAGAGTTTTGTAAAATTATAAAACGTTTTGTTATATAAAAGGGTTTTAACCATTTGAATGGTTAAAATGACTTGATGTCAATTTATAAAATGATTTGAAATAGTTTGTTTGATAACACAGTTTTGAAGTATAAGAAATCTATAGTTTTGAAAGTTATAAATCGCATGTAATTGACTATACAACTATATGGTTTTCTACTTGTATTCCCCCCCCCCCATTAATGCATTTAAAATCATTTAAAAGATAAGTTAGCGGTATCAACTCACCTGTAGTGAGTGACTCGAATGGAAGATAGATATAGGATGCTTGAGATCACAAAAGGAGTCCCGAAGCACAAGTTGATCCTATTAGACATATAATCACATATATAGGCATACAATTCGTGTATAAAAACTAATCATGTATTGGAAACACCCCTAGGGACTAGGAATCACTCACAATGGAGTGTATCAATCACACATGATTAATTCAAGGGAGTTCACGGCCACACCAAGTGTGTTTACGACCAAAGGAAGAGTTTACGGCCAAAGATGCTTAAGTGTTTACGGCCAAGGCATGAATTAAGGAGGGTTTACGGCCTTAACAAGATCACTTGAAGGGTTCACGGCCATATGCAGGGTTTACGGCCGTGAACTCTTGAAGATGATGCTTATATGATGCTGAAAAGGTGTTTGTTTCATGGGGATTCAAGAGCTCCTAATGGATAATAAGAATATGGAAAGGATACTTACTAAATGGAAGTCTTGAAGGTGTTTACGGCTCCAAGAACAAGTGTGTGTTCTTGGTGTTCTTGGTGTTCTTGGTGAAAAGATGAAGATTTGAAGATCTTGAAGGAAAAGTGATGAATTCAAGGATGCGATTCATAGGTTTCATATGATCAAGAAGATTAACTATTAAAAATGGATGAATTACTTACTTTTTTGTAGAGAAAATATGGATTCCCTTGATGATACTTGAGAGATTTTGAGTGTTCTTGATGAAAGATGTGAGAAAAGAGGAACTAATGAAGGAAATCTATACTTATGATGAGGGGTTCTCGGCCACCAAGAGTTTACGGTCGTAAACTCTAGTTTGGGCCGTGAACACCCTTGAGGAGTGTTCTTGGCTCAATTAGAAAGTCATAGATTCATTACTCACACATCCTAGCATCAAGTCCTAAGTGTACGACGCTTAAAAACTCACAGAATAACCCTTAGCACGGCTAAAAGGTAACAGATACAAGTCTGACTTTGATTGAATGGAATGGCTTTACAAGATAGAAATTTCGGGTTGTCACACCTGGTCAGGACTGAATTGATGTGTTCAATTAAGTTCTATGTCAGATGAATCAGAGATCGAGAAACAATTTGATGGACAATAAGTATGACTATGTTCCATGTATTTGTCCGCACGATATCTAGAACAGAGGACTATACGATCCCTTATCTATAGGACATGTTACTGATATGATCAGAGTTCGATAGCGTCTTTGACAGCTACGATTGCTAATCGGATTGTACTTACACTATAGTTACTAGACTTATCCAAGTGGGAGACTGTTGGATTGGTGTCTAAGCCCGTAACTATATTTGGTATGTACTTGACCCGTTTATGCATGGTCTTTTTGGGTTGCCTTCACCAGAGCATGTAACGCTCCATTCTTAAAATATCTATGTATGGATTCCCGAGATCAAGAGTAAGGGCGTTTCGGTCTTTTATGGGCAATGGGTTTTATTCGAGAATGTGTCGGACCGGGGTATGTTTATAGAAGCGTAGGGCTTCTCGACACCTTCGCGTGGATATAAAGTTCGTCGGGAACGGGCTTAGAATAAAGGAGTTATGATACTTTGAAGATATTGACAATTATAGCCCTTAGTGGGAAAAGTTGACAAGGAAGGCCATGCATGAGAATGGGACATGCGTGGGTACGCCCAGCGTAGGCTGGGTTACGCCCAGCGTAACCGGGTAAATGGACGCGGGTGAAAGGGCGCGTACGCCCAACGTACGCTCAGAGTCTTAAAACCCTAATTTTAGGGCCAGCCACTATATAAGGAACATTATGGTTCTAACCCTAGCCTCCATATCTGCCCTCTTACTCTCAAAAACCCTAAGTAGCCGTTCTTCCTCCATTGTTGGGTGTGTTTGACCTTGGAAAGCTTGTTTTGGCAAAGGAAAGCCAAGAAGAAGAAAGAGGAAGTTGTCAAAGGAGGTGTGGGGTGGCTGGAGCTCGTGGATCAGGAGAGGCATCATCTTCTGGAGCCCTTTTGAGGTAAAAAGCTTCTTGCTTGACATCTATTTTGTATAGATCTATGTATGGTGAAGTTTTGACACCATTCTTGTCCCAAAAACCCCCGTCTTGATAAATGATGTGTTTTGGTTAAGATGAGTTGTCCTTTCAGACCATTGGAGAAGTCTTGAGTGAGAAAAATGAGGTCCCAATGGCTTTGGTGGTCTCATGTATGATGTAGGTAAGTCTTAATGGATTGAGACCTTGATTTAAGAGCTTTATGGACGTCCCAAGTGATAAAGTTTGAGACTTTATGGATCCTAGGCATGTTTGGCCGATGGATCTGAAGTTTGGGCTTAAGAGCTTAAGCCATTAAGAACTTATGAGGAATTTTAGTTCAGCGAGATTACGCCCCGCGTAAATTGATGTACACCCAACGTAGGGGGTCAGCGACCCGCTTCCCAGTCAACGAGCGACGTACGCCCCGCGTACCAAGAGGGGTACGCCCAGCGTACTCCCTCTGTTGGGTTTTTGATTTTGGGCCTTAAGTGATTGGGCTGTTTATGGGCTAGTGGGGCTTGGGCCGTGATTGAACATTATGGATGAAGTGATTTAGATCCAATAATGATTATGGACCTTGGATCTAGGCCCATTTGGTGAGGTGGGCCCAATTTAGTAAATTGGGCCAATATTGGGCTTTGCATGAGGATTTGGTTTTGGGTCTTGGCCTAATAAGAGGATGATGGGCTTAGTGAGTGTTGTGGGCCCTTGGCCTAGAAAGTCATGTTGGATTCTAATGCAATGATTTACATGTGATAGTTGAGACTTCCCGCGAGTCAGCAGTCAGAGATTAGCAGGATTTCGGCAGTTACGAGGTGAGTTATCCTCACTATATCGACAGGGTCTACGGCACCAAGGCCGGCCCTTTATCGGATGGAAATTCGGGTAGTTGTTGTTATGTTATTGCTTTGCTATGTCTGCATCCTGGTAGTTAGGATGGTATGTGTTAGAGACCTGGATAAGGTCGGTACCCGGGATATAGGGTAATGTTATGCTAGTGACCGGTTAGGTCAGAATCCTGATTAGGATGTTGATATGCTATGTGATCTGTTAGACTGCTTGTCTGGTTAGAGATTGTTATATGATTATATGTTTATGTGCATATGGTTGTTGGACTGAGGTTGGGTTGAGGCGGGTCCTGCTTTGTGCTGTAGGCCAACATACCCAGGGCGGACCGGATATTCCGAAGGCCCAGCGAGCGGTCCGGATAGGCTGAAGGCCCCGAGAGGGCGGACCAGACGTGCCGAGGCTCGGAGAGTGGACCAGGCCGACTGAAGGCCTGGTGCAGGCGGACCAGTCATACTGTAGACCCAGAGAGTGGACCAGGTGGATTGAAGGCCCAATGCGGGTGGACCAATCACACTGTAGACTCGATGTACATGGCTGGACTCGGAGGGTGGACCAGGTGGACTGAAGGCCCGGTGCGGGCGGACCAGTCACACAGCAGACCCGATGTGCGTGGTTGTTCTATTTGTGATATGATATGAGTATGTGTATGTGTGGTTGGTATTTTGGGGGTAACTCACTAAGCTTGCGGGCTTACAGTTGAAGTGTTATGTTTCAGGTACTTCAGGAGATCGTGGCAAGGCGAAGGCGTGATCGTACCGCTCCTCATGTTTTATGATTTATGAGATATGGTTCTGGGGAAACTCTGATGTTAAATGAATTGGAAAACCTTTTTGTAATAACTTAATGGATATGGGTTGTTTTTGAAAAGTTTAAATTGGTTGAAATTTTTGGATGTTACAAGTTGGTATCAGAGCCTTGGTTTGAGTGAATTGGAGGAACATTCGTCTGAATCCAGTCTCAAATCAAGGAGAGTTTTCAAAAGAGAATTTAAAAATGGTTTTCAAAAATGAGTAAAGGAGGATGCGGAGGTACGATCAGCTGGAGCCAGTAAGTAACCCCAAAATACCATACAAGTTATTTGTTTATGAGATATGATAGAACAGCATGCTAGTGTTAGGCTAGGGATCTTCAGGAAGTGCATGATAGAGTTGCCTGATTGTGATGCCTGCTAGCCTAGGGTCTCCTTTTATCAGAGTTTCAGTGTTCCTCTAGGAGTGAGGATAGAGTGCTTGCTATGTTCGTTAGTGCTTGGGGCGTTGTGATGATACTTGAGACAAATATGGGTAGGTGTGGAAGGTAGTATGGGCCCGTACTACTGAAAGCACAGGACCCATACGCTTATCAAGGAAGTCACAACCCCTGGGTGGTTGATTAGAGAGTCATTCTGGGTGGTTATGCGAGGTATCTGAGGATCTCATGGTGTATTGCAGAATGGCGATTACGAGACGTATCGGGACAGGATCCGGTTCGGGATCGGGATCAGGAGAGGACGGTCAGGGTGGATCAGTGCCACCAGAGGTCATCCGTCAGATGAGTACGGGCGAGTTGGATGCCATGATTCGTGAGATCCTGCATGATGAGGTTGCTGCTATGTTCCACGCTGAGTTGCCGGAGATGTTTGGATCGATCAAGACCGCCATGGTTGAGTACTTTGATGAGCGCTATGCAGCTCTTACGGAGACAGCTGCCGCGGTAGCTACAACGGCTGTAGCAGCGGCAGGAGGAGGAGCCGGTCGGAGCTTTCAGTATCGGGATTTCGATAATACGAAGCCCCCTACTTTCGATGGAGTTCAGGATCCGATCATTGCTATGAGATGGTTGTCAGACGTGGAGGGTTGTTTCTTCACATGTTCATGCCCCACGGATCAGAGGGTGAGGTGCGCTCTGAACCTTTTGAGGCTCGGAGTGAAGGATTGGTGGAGGTTGACTACAGGATCTTATTCCGATGCGCAGCGGGCTGTGGTTACTTGGGATCAGTTCCGGGAGATGTCCAGTACCCGTTATGTTCCACGGGTTGAGAGGGAGAGATTGGCTCAGGAGTTCCTGGAGCTGAAGCAGGATTCAGAGACGGTGACGGAGATCACCAGGATGTTTACGGAGAGGGCAATGTTTTGCCCTGAGTTTGCTTCGGAGCAGGCTCAGATGTCCCGATATCTGAGTATGCTCAAGAAAGATATCAGGCAGCTTGTGTCTGCGTAGAGGTGCGAGACCTTGTTGGAGTTGCAGGAGGCCGCTCGGCGGCGTGAGTTGGAGATTGAGTTACAGTTGCGAGAGCAGAGACAGGCCCCGGTGCAGTCGCAGCCGGCACCGAAACGGTCCAAGACTGTTGATTCCAGGTTGGGAGGTCATGTTAGCCACACGTGTGGGAGGTGTGGGAAGGGTCACACCGGAGTTTGTAGGTCCGGTGGTGCGTGCCGCAAGTGCGGGAGGGAGGGGCATTACGCGAGGGATTATCGTCAGTCAGCCCCGGTTCAGGATATGAGGATTTGCTACCAGTGTCACCAGGTTGGTCACATGAGGGCCAACTGCCCACAGCTTGCTACAGGACCAGTGCAGGTTCCAGCACCGGCCACTTTGAGGATTACGGGTGGAGGTCAAGGTGGAGCGGAGCCTCCGAGGGCTCAGGGACGCGCATTCCAGCTGACGGCAGAGGAGGTCAGGGCAGAGCCAGATGCAGTTGCGGGTATGCTTGCTCTGTGATATCTTGTTATCTTGTCGATTATGTGGTATTGTAATTTTGTTCGCCTTTTTCCGGATGATTCATATGATTGAGGATCTTAGTAGTTAGGAGTTGTAGTTGGTTAGCGTCCAGGAGGATTATGGTCGGAAGACAAGTTAGGTGATCTCGCTGCTAGGAATAGCGACGGCGATATGAGGAGGGTTCAGTTGAGATTCGAACTCCCTTGAAGTTCGGGTGTGCGATGACGGAAGGGTCATTCGGTGAAGGTTACTTACTCCTGAGGGAGTTAGTTCATGGATAAGAGGGAATGAATAGAGTAAGGACGATTGAGCTATGCCGGTTTTGAGCATCGGTGGTTAGTAGTCGATGCACTAAGTGGGGGAGAATTTGAAAATTCTCCGGTAAAAACAACATGCATCCAAGGATGGTTAGTTGTTTGGATTTCAGCGGTGTTTTGCTAAGGGTGTGGATCGGTGAGAGCAAGTGGTAAGACAAGTGGGGTGGAGCATAGACCATGGTTTTCGGAAAAGGATGACTGATTGTTGTAAGGCCTAGGGATAGGCCGGGAAATTGAGTATATGGAATAGAGCTGGAGTTCGGAACCCCAAGAGGGCTAGAACAGTATGTGTGGGAGAGACTCCCGGGAAGAATGGTTCAGGGCGATGTACGGCAGTTTCGAGCGGCCCGGATAGACTGAAGGCCGGAGGGCGTACCAGTCAGGCCGAAGGCTCGGGGAACGGTCCAGACAGGCTGAAGGCCCAGGAGGGCGGTCCAGACATGCTGAAGGTTCTGGGAGTGGTCTAGATAGGCTGAAGGCCTGGGAAGGCGGTCCAGTCATGCTGAAGACTCTATATGTGGTAGTGGATCGATATGAGGAGAGTGAGTAAATATGTCGCCATGCAATGGTAATCGATATGGTCTGGCCCCAAGTTTTGATCATGATGATGAAGTCGGTTGGAGGTTCAGGGAACGGTCCAGACAGGCTGAAGGCCCAGGAGGGCGGTCCAGACATGCTGAAGGTTCTGAGAGTGGTCCAGATGGGCTGAGGGCTTGGGAAGGCGGTCCAGTCATGCTGAAGACTCTGTATGTATTAGTAGGACGGTAGAGTGGAGTTCAGCTCAGTGGCACTTATAAGTGCGGTTATGATTGTGGAGTAGACTTCCTGGAAAGGAAAGGTATGTAGCTCCGGAAGGAGTGTGGATCCTCTGAGAGAGAGGCGGCAGAGTGAAAGGTTGATCAGAAATGCTTCGGTTATTGGTAGTAAGCACTGAGGCTGTACCAGATATATGGAAGCACATACGGGTTGGATGCTCGTTGAGATGCTCGTTGTGGCAATGTTGGATGATGCGCATGCATGTGTTTGGTCTCCTTGGAAGAGGAGAAGGTAAGGGATTCCCGATTGGAGATTGGGACAGAGAAAGGTGAGACATCAGGTTAAAAGACTCGAGAGTAGTCTGGACCGATGCGGAGGGATGTAGTATCCTGTCAGACCGTAAGGAATAGAACCCGAGAATGGAACAGGATTCGTTCCAAGTTGCAAGTTATCAGGGTTATCGCCAATTTTGGGCGAATGAAGATGGATTAGTGTCATGGCAAGAGCTCAGTGGGTGTGGTAGTATCCAGTTTCGCAAGTTGCGAATGAATGCGTGGGACAGAAGTAAGGTAGTGTCTTCAGGTGGCACTCAGTTGATGAACGTTGTCATCAGAGAAAAGAAGCCGGTGACCGGATTGAAGCAGTCGGTCGGAACCCTACAAGGGAAGAGATGGAATTTAGAGGTTCGATACCTGTGTTTGAGGGAATCTGAACCGGTTTAAGATCAGTGGATGCATTGTAGGAGTATCACCCGGAAGTTGTGTTGCCGCAGGCTTCGAGGACGAAGCCTAATTTAAGTGGGGGAGAATTGTAACGCTCCGTTCTTAAAATATCTATGTATGGATTCCCGAGATCAAGAGTAAGGGCGTTTCGGTCTTTTAAGGGTAATGGGTTTTATTCGAGAATATGTCGGACCGGGGTATGTTGATAGAAGCGTAGGGCTTCTCGCCACCTTTTTGTGGATATAAAGTTCGTCGGGAACGGGCTTAGAATAAAGGAGTTATGATACTTTGAAGATATTGACAATTATAGCCCTTAATGGGAAAAGTTGACAAGGAAGGCCATGCATGAGAATGGGACACGCGTGGGTACGCCCAGCGTAGGCTGGGTTACACCCAGCGTAACCGGGTAAATGGAGGCGGGTGCAAGGGCGCGTACGCCCAACGTACGCTCAGAGTCTTAAAACTCTAATTTTAGGGCCAACCACTATATAAGGAACATTATGGTTCCAACCCTAGCCTCCATATCTGCCCTCTTACTCTCAGAAACCCTAAGTAGCCGTTCTTCTTCCATTGGTGGGTGTGTTTGACCTTGGAAAGCTTGTTTTGGCAAAGGACAGCCAAGAAGAAGAAAGAGGAAGTTGTCAAAGGAGGTGTGGGGTGGCTGGAGCTCGTGGATCTGGAGAGGCATCATCTTCTGGAGCCCTTTTGAGGTAAAAAGCTTCTTGCTTGACATCTAGTTTGTATAGATCTATGTATGGTGAAGTTTTGACACCATTCTTGTCCCAAAAACCCCCCATCTTGATGCATGATGTGTTTTGGTTAAGATGAGTTGTCCTTTCAGACCATTGGAGAAATCTTGAGTGAGAAAAATGAGGTCCCAATGGCTTTGGTGGTCTCATGTATGATGTAGGTAGGTCTTAATGGATTGAGCCCTTGAGTTAAGAGCTTTATCGACGTCCCAAGTGATAAAGTTTGAGACTTTATGGATCCTAGGCATGTTTGGCCGATGGATCTGAAGTTTGGGCTTAAGAGCTTAAGCCATTAAGAACTTATGAGGAATTTTAGTTCAGCGAGATTACGCCCCGCGTAAATTGATGTACGCCCAGCGTAGGGGGTCATCGACCCGCTTCCCAGTCAACGAGCGACGTACGCCTCGCGTACCAAGAGGGGTACGCCCAGCGTACTCCCTCTGTTGGGTTTTTGATTTTGGTCCTTAAGTGATTGGGCTGTTTATGGGCTAGTGGGACTTGGGCTGTGACTGAACATTATGGATGAAGTGATTTAGATCCAATAATGATTATGGACCTTAGATCTAGGCCCATTTGGTGAGGTGGGCCCAATTTAGTAAATTGGGCCAATATTGGGCTTTGCATGAGGATTTGGTTTTGGGTCTTGGCCCAATAAGAGGATGATGGGCTTAATGAGTGTAGTGGGCCCTTGGCCTAGAAAGTCATGTTGGATTCTAATGCAATGATTTACATGTGATAGTTGGGACTTCCGGCGAGTCAGCAGTCAGAGATTAGCAGGATTTAGGCAGTTACGAGGTGAGTTATCCTCACTATATCGACAGGGTCTACGACACCAAGGCCGGCCCTTTATCGGATGGAAATCCAGGTAGTTGTTGTTATGTTATTGGTTTGCTATGTCTGCATCCTGGTAGTTAGGATGGTATGTGTTAGAGACTTGGATAAGGTCGGTACCCGGGATATAGGGTAATGTTATGCTAGTGACCGGTTAGGTCGGAATCCTGATTAGGATGTTGATATGCTATGTGATCTGTTAGACTGCTTGTCTGGTTAGAGATTGTTATATGATTATATGTTTATGTGCATATGGTTGTTAGACTGGGGTTGGGTTGAGGCGGGTCCTGCTTTGTGCTGTAGGCCAACATACCTAGGGCGGACCGGATATTCCGAAGGCCCAGCGAGCGGTCCGGATAGGCTGAAGGCCCCGAGAGGGCAGACCAGACGTGTCGAGGCTCGGAGAGTGGACCAGGCCGACTGAAGGCCTGGTGCGGGCGGACCAGTCATACTGTAGACTCAGAGAGTGGACCAGGTGGATTGAAGGCCCAGTGCGGGCGGACCAATCACACTGTAGACTCGATGTACATGGCTAGACTCGGAGGGTGGACTAGGTGGACTGAAGGCCCGGTGCGGGCGGACCAATCACACAGCAGACCCGATGTGCGTGGCTGTTCTATTTGTGATATGATATGAGTATGTGTATGTGTGGTTGGTATTTTGGGGGTAACTCACTAAGCTTGCGGGCTTACAGTTGTAGTGTTATGTTTCAGGTACTTCAGGAGATCGTGGCAAGGCGAAGGCGTGATCGTACCGCTCCTCATGTTTTATGATTTATGAGATATGGTTCTGGGGAAAGTCTGATGTTAAATGAATTGGAAAACCTTTTTGTAATAACTTAATGGATATGGGTTGTTTTTGAAAAGTTTAAATTGGTTGAAATTTTTGGATGTTACAGAGCAACTTGATAAGATGATTTATGAAGAGAGAGGTTATTATGGTTTATTAATATATTATATGAATAATATGTTAAAGTAGAAATCATATAGTTTAATTAATATTAGACAAAATTTAATTAGGAATTAATTCTGTGGCTAAAAGACATTAATTAAATAAAAGGGACTTAAACTGTCAAATGTGTGATAGTTGAATGTTGTGCTGAGAAGCCTTATGGACTAGGCATGGACGAAATTAAGGATGTGTCCATCTTAATTTCGGCCATAAGGGCCCTATTCCAGAAGCTTCCTTGGATTGCTTAAGGCCTAAGTTGTCCATTAGGGTTTTGACTGAAACCCTAGCAGCACAAGTATATATAGAACCCTTAGGGAATCAGTTTTCGGCCACTTGAAACCCTAGAAGAGTTAATAGCCGAAAATTGTGCCTCTCCCCTCTCTCCAATATCATCCTCTTGCTTGTGTGGTGTTTGTAAGCCATTATAGGAGTGACATTTGTGACTCTAAGCTCCAAGACAAGAAGATTCAATGCCTTGTTGAAGAGGTAATCATCTAGATCTGTTTTCATATGTTATTTTTGAAATATACATGCTAGATCTAGGGTTCTTAAGTCTTGGATGAATTGCATGTACAATAAAGAAACCTAGATCCAAGATTTAGGGTTTGCATGAGCACATAGGATGTTCTTTTGTATAAAACCCATCAACAATTCTGCCATTCAAGCTAGAAAAGAACCTGGAAGATAAGAACATCGGTCCATCAAATTTGCTCGGGCTCTTGCTTCCGCTAATGAAAGTTCTGATGTTCAAAGCATTAATGTTAAGAACATGAAGTTTGGAGATGTTATGGCTTGAAGATCAATGCCTGATCCCTTCATCAGGGTAAGATGTACTAAACCAAGGAATAAGTCACTGAGGCTTCACTTGGTCAGAAAGAAGATCGAGTATGAATACACTAAGGTTATACTTGCTCGTGAGCTGGTCAAATTTGGCTACAGCGAGCGGATACAAATTCAGGACAAACATAAAGGTATTCATGGTCAGGAGGTGAAGTTGGCAATTCAACAGCTGCTCAACAAAGTCAATAAGCTAAATCTTGTGCCATCAACTGGTCCATCTAGACCATCAACTTTAGGAAGAACATGCGCTCCCAAAAGGTTCAAGAATACTAAGTTTCTTCTTCCATATGGACCTCGCTTCATCAAAAACGAACTGCCAGTGGGTGTTGAGCCAGTTCAATACATGTTCATTCTAGAACCAGAGCATGGTGTTTTCTATCTTGATAGTCAAAAACATATGTGCTTTCAACACAATGATGATCTTCCTGCTGCACCTACTGAGCATTTATTTCATCTTCGCATGGAAGGACTTAGTCACATAGAAATTGAAAGAGAATATCGTGTGCTGATCTCTCTTGAGCTTAGCAAAAGATTGGAAGAACTTCAAATTTATGAATTCGGGTGGGTAAAGCCTGAAATTTTCAAAGAAGCTGATAAATTCTATAATGGTTCTTTCGATGACTCCTCTGAAGAAGAATAGTTTTTCATCATCAGATAAGGGATATTGTAAGGTGATACTTTATGATCTGATGAGTCAAACACTCTATATTTTGATCGCCAGCATCAGCGCCTACATCAGCGCCAACGTCTCAAGATATTATCAACGTCAGCATGAAGATCAATGTCTGTGTAGTTATATAATGTAATGTAATATTTGTATATCAAGTAATTATATTGATATGTATAGAATAAATAGCAGATCCGATAACCTTGTGATAATGATCGTTTCTTAGTATAGACTAGAGACAATCCCTTCAATCAAAGGATATACTAGTATCTATTAGTATATATACAACATTAGGGTGAAACCCTAATGTAAGTCTTGGTGACCGTCTTTGTGATAACCTGTTTTCTTGCTGAAAACAAACTCTTTGTTGATGAAAGACAACTTTATGAATATCTTGTGTTCTTTAGTTTTTCTGTTCTTTTTTTGTTTAAGTTATCTTGTTTGTTCTTTGTTTTATTTTTACTTGAAGTATATCCAATCGATACTAATCTTCAATATATATATATATATATATATATATATATATATATATATATATATATATCCCTATTCTAATAAATGAATAGTTTAATCTCTTTTTGCCAAGTGTCACTCTAATACAACTCGTCATTAATATTATTCAATGTGTCATGTAGGTATATTAGGCAACTCATTTCAAAATTCAAATTTATATTTTCTAATTATATGTTATATTTGAAGTTATAATAACTTAAAAAATTTGATATATCTCTTAATTAATAATTTATTTAAAATAATTGATTAAATAATTATAATTTTTTTATTATGAAAGTTTAATTAGTTTTATACCCCATGGTTCCCACGGGTTATAACCTAGTGTGTGTGTGTATATATATATATATATATATATATATATATATATATATATATATATATATGAATATATGGCTGTCATGTACCTAAGCTTATATATAGAACCCTCCAATAAATGTAGTTTTGATCCATTTATATCCAAACTAATAATGATATCTCTTTTACTATTCTTCCTTAATCATTTGACTTACTAAATCCATCAAATTTATGTTCTTTTTCTTCATTGTGTCTAAGAAGTTAAAGCATTAAAACTCGTGACCATTTAATCAACCCTACTAAATTCTAAATGAAAACTAATAGATTAAAAGATAAAAGAAGAACATGTCAAAACTCAATCAAACTTTTCACAAAATCCTTGGATATAGTTTTGCAATTAAAAGACAAAACGCTTGAGTTGTATTCGTTAAAAAGTATTGGTTTTTTATTTTCTCTATAAGCTTCAATAATTATTTGCAATAAAAATATATATAATTGATCTTTTTCATTCTATAATTGAACTTAATTCAATGGTATTCTATTAAAACAAAACTAAGAGAAAATGAAATTCGATTTGTTTTGTTTAAAACTACGTTGTTTAAAATGTTCTATATCTAAGCTGGGCATGCCGCTTTGAAAGCCGCTGCGTGCAAAGTGGTAAAGCACGAGAATGCATGTATAGAAAATCAACATGTGTTCGTTCATTTTGCATTCGATACATTTGGTTTTCTCGCACCAGAGGCGGTGGAGCTCCTCAATAGAGTCCAATGGGTCATGCATTCTAATGTCATATCTCGTAGATCCACAAATGTTGTTTTCAAAAGAATTGGTTTTGCCATCCAGAAAGGGCTAGCGACGCAGCTTGTTGCCCGTTTGCCTTCAATCGATATGTATTGAACTATAATTATCGGATTATTGCTTAATTTAAGTTTAATATCTAAGCTTAGATACATAACAACCACATATTCATTTTTGTCATATATATATATATATATATATATATATATATATATATATATATATATATATATATATATATATATATATATATATATATATATATATATATATATAAAGTCACTTTTGAATTCTTCATATAACTTATTTAATTTATAATTTTATACATTATTTGCTTCCAACCTTTTTGTTGAGCTTAAAAGTGGCAACACTTTTCACAAAAAACGACATTCTCAAGTTGAGTTCCAAAGGGTCTTCTCTTACCCAGAAGTGCTTCCAATGGAATATTTTTGTCTAGCAAGTTATTATTTGTTTAATATGTCCATTAGTTCTCTAATCGTCAAATTAAAAGTTTTTTTTTTTAATTTATTATTATAATAATAATTTAGAATACTAAAGAAATTCCAAACACAAACTAGCAAAATGTTGAGCAGGTTGTGAGGCTAGATATCACGACACCCAACTTGGGAAATGAGTAATTTAATCAAAGACTTTTTTGTTCATTGATAAGCAAAACTACCTTACAGTTTATATATTTTACTATTTTAATTATTCTTTCCAAGGAAAACGCTTTTTTAAATATGGTATCAGGACCGATGTTACGTCTGAAAATCGTGTCTCCGCAATTTGCAATCCTGATTTGTAGTTAGTTAATATTTAATTCAACATTATTGATTTTAATAGTTCTATTATAACGTTCAATGAATTTAGCAAAATCTGTACATATATTTATTAGTTTATTTCTAAAGAGAATCAATCAATAAGAATGTTAAAAATACAATAAAACAAGATTTGAAAAATAGAGGATGGAGAAGAATAATTTGTGTAAGTTCTTTGTTATTATTATATATATATTAAAGTTGTGGAAGAAAAGAATAGTAAATTTTGCATATTTTGTCCAGGTTTGGTCCCTTGATTTACATATCCGGTCCCTGTACTTCTTTAATTAATTTATTCATGTCATTTGGTTTGTGTTCCATTCAACTTTCTATTTTTTTGGCAGAATTGGTCCCTGTATTATTGTTGGAAGTTAGGAATACTAAATTTGGATTTTTTTTGCAACTTTGCTCATTATTCTTTACCCATTTTGACACTTTTGGTCCTTGCAATCAATATTTTTACACTTTTTTGGAACCTTTTAATATTTAAAGTTTGGCCACAAAACTTTAACGGTTTGACAACTTTGATCCCTTTTCTAAAAAGTTGCTAATTCATACCCCTTTAATTCTTTAGCCATTTTCACACTTCTGGTCCTTGTAGTCAAAACTTTTACATTTTTTGTCTGGGGCAAAGCCCGGACTTTTCATCCTTGCACTTTCTATGTCTTTCATATTTATCAATTCAGAAACAACATTGAAAACTTCTAGCCCCCGTGTAGCGGAGGTAACCTTTCTAGTTATAATTAAAACCAATCGCCGATGACGACCTATTTATGTATATGATTAGTTAGAGTAAATTACACGAATGGTCCCTATGGTTTGGGATAATCTACACGTTTGGTCCTTAACTTATTTCTTTAACTCGGAGAGTCCCTACAGTTTGTTTTTGTTACGCGCTTGGTCCCTGTCTTACCTGAAAAGACTATTTCGCCCTTGATTTTTTAATTTATTTAAATAAGGTGGGGTTGGTAAGGTGAGGTGGAAGTGAAGTTGGGGTGTGTTTATTTAAATAAATTAAAAAAATCAAGGGCAAAATAGTCTTTTTAGGTAAGACAGGGACCAAGCGTGCAACAAAAACAAACTGTAGGGACCTTCCGAGTTAATAAAATAAGTTAGGAACCAAACGTGCAATTTACCCCAAACCATAAGGACCATTCGTATAATTTACTCGAATAGCTAATATCAAACCGATGGTTTTATTAATATTAAAGTAAATTACACGAATGGTCCCTAACGTTTGGGATAGTCTATATTTTTGTGGTATTTTACTTTTTTTTTGTTCCTAACTAGAGCTGGCAAAAATCGATCCAACCCGCCAACCCAACCTGAACCCAACCCAAAATTAGTGGATTGGGTTGAGATTTTCAACTCATTTAACTTAAATGGGTCAACCCGTCTAACCCATTTAATTAATAGGTTGGGTTAGGTAAAAATTATCAACCCGTTTTGAATCCGTCAACCCATTTAACTTTAATATATATATATATATATATATATATATATATATATATATATATATAATTTAATATTATTTGAATATTATCATGTATTAATCAAAGTATGAATTTGTAAATTACAATGTTGCATTATTATTGTCTATGTTTAATAAAATTCAATCCTAATTTCCATCATTTTTTTAGCATCGATAGTACTTGTCACTTTCCAAAATCACTGTGAAACTAAACATTTTTAATGTTATTTGAACAATTTATATTTATTTATGAATTAGGATTTTGCTTTTGTCATAATTATGAAGTTTTATATGTGTTTTATAATTTAAGTGGCATAATATTTAATTATATAATTTATTTAATTGATTTTAAATAGTTTAACCCAAGTTTAACCCATTTATTTAATAGGTTGGGTCGGGAACTACATAAACAGGTCAATCCAGTGACAACTCATTTATCTAAAAGGTTGGGTTGGGTTGAAAATATCAACCCATTTAAATAAACAGGCTGGATTGGGTTGAAATTTTCAACCCAATCATTAAATGGGTTGAACCCGAACCCAACCTAGGTCGACCCATTACCACCTCTATTCCTAACGTCTGTACAATATGATACTACGATTTATGTTTCAAATTATGCCCGACCACACTTGAAGTTTTTTTTTTTTCCGACACTTGAAGTGATTGTCATACTCTTATTTATTCTTTTTACATGTTATATTATTAATTTAGCCAAATATATATAAATAATGCTAATGGTCCTTTCTGATGACTTGTACCCATAGACGTCCGTTTTCTCTTCTCTTATCTCGGACGTCGAGAAGAAAAAACTATAAACCATTTGAGTAACATCCTTCTCCTTCTCGTCTCTTCATGTCGATGACTTTATTCACATCGGTGACACCATATTCCTCTAATATGACTACTCTTCCTCCTAGAATTCTCCAATCCAACTATAGTCTCCAATAATAACCAAAACCCAGTTTGTCGAACTATCAAAGACACCGGTTCACAGGTGATAACCACATGTCCATGGAATCAGAGCCAACAAGAAGAAGCAACCTACTCGACATCCACTTTCTAAGCCAACATGATGAACAACCCCCCAACGATAACCACAACTCACTTTAAACCTAATATTTCATTTTAGAGTCTTCCGTAAGAAAACAAATGATTGATTTTTTATTTTTCTACGTTTGATTCTTGGCCATCTTATTTTGGATTTTGGAGTCTTCCCCATCCCTATTTTCTGATTATCATTTTGGGATTTTTACAGTTCTTCAATCTGAGAGTCTTCCCATCCATATTTTCTTATTATGGGTTTGGGATTTTTTTTGAAATCATTGGCTTGTTAGATTCTTGGCTTTTTTTTTATTCTAGGCTTGTTAAATTTTTCTAAAATCGTTGAAAAAAAATTGAAGAAAAATGAATGAAATCATATGTATTATTCTTGGATGTCCATGGAATCAGAGCCAACAAGAAGAAGCAACCTACTCGACATCCACTTTCTAAGCCAACATGATGAACAACCCCCCAACGATAACCACAACTCACTTTAAACCTAATATTTCATTTTAGAGTCTTCCGTAAGAAAACAAATGATTGATTTTTTATTTTTCTACGTTTGATTCTTGGCCATCTTATTTTGGATTTTGGAGTCTTCCCCATCCCTATTTTCTGATTATCATTTTGGGATTTTTACAGTTCTTCAATCCGAGAGTCTTCCCATCCATATTTTCTTATTATGGGTTTGGGATTTTTTTTGAAATCATTGGCTTGTTAGATTCTTGGCTTTTTTTTATTCTAGGCTTGTTAAATTTTTCTAAAATCGTTGAAAAAAAATTGAAGAAAAATGAATGAAATCATATGTATTATTCTTGGCTTGATTGCTTGTGTATTTATGAACTTGGTTAAAGTTTGAGAAGCGGCATTGGTTGTGATAATTTTTTTGGGAATTGTGGTGATTTTTCCATGGTGGGTGCCAATGATTTTCTGATGAATCAAGTGGATGAGATGGTATGTATACGAGATTAGCGTTAGGGATGCGGAAGGCGGTAAGAGTAGACGTGGGAGCCATTCTTTTATTAATAGTTATCTAATAAAAGATATTAAAAAGGGTAACATAGTCTTTTTAGGTCTACTAGGAACTAAACTCGAAATAAAAATAAATCATAGGGATGGTCCCCTATAAAATTAAGCAACAGACTAAAAATGCAAACTACCCAAAACCACAAGAACCAATTGTGTAAGTTAATGATAATAACAAATGTCATATAAGTTGTTTATGTTTTCAGGTAGGATCTAACTTCCATTTTCCAATAAAATTATTATTGTTTCGAAAAAAGTTTTAGGTGTTTTCATAATTACTAGGCCAATGATTATTTGTGTGTATATTAATGGAGACTAAATGTGTACAAAATGAAAAATATATTACTCTATTAAGACATTCTTTTGGTTTACCTAGAGTAGCCGGTCATAAGGACTGAATGTGTACTGTTAAACAAGTTGAAGAGGCAAATGTGGACAAAAAAAAAACCAGTGATCAATTTTATACAAATCGAAAAGTATATTACCCATTTAAATCATTATCCCATATTAGTATTAAATTTAATATTAACACATGTGTTTTCATGATTGTAAGAAGAATGATCATGTGTTGTGTAAAATATAATGATATAGTTTAAAGAATCCATAACAATTTCAAATCTAAACGGTGACACTCTAAATTCTTAAGGTAAAATTTACATTTAAATTAAAAATATTTTCTCCAATCACATTCTTAAATCAATAATAACCATTGGTTTGTAAGTATAAATCTCAAATCAAATCAGAGTATCGAACCGTAGAGAATCAACAGTTCGGAAATCTCAAAACATATCCAAGGATGCCATGCAATCATGTCGTGCTCTTCTTTTTGCTATCAAAACAAACAACAATTTTTAAACTTAAAACCATAAGCACAAGGCTTAGTGAGTTACCCAAGATACCACATACTGTACAAAATAATAGGCCCAACCCTAAGGTCTAACCCAATAGGTTTATTTCAACCATGTGGGTCTGGCCCAAAGGGTCCAACCGATGGGGCCTCGCCTAAAAAACATGTAAGCATTCAAGTAAGAGTCACAAAGACAATCAAGCATACCATGACACCTAGTGTTCTGCATAGCATAACAAGAAGACTCTCTTCAACAAATAGTTGAAACTAACTACTTGAAGTCTGAAAGAATCAGCTACACATTAGCTACACGAACTGCCTAAAACATCCACAGACAAAAACTGATTCTACAACTCAAAACCCAGTTTGACCAAAATTTAAACTCATAAAAATGTCAACGATCAACAAAAGACAATGATCAACAAAAGTCAATGATAAAAAAGGTCAATTGTCATCACGCCGTGAGCTGCTTCTAGTCATGATGTGATCGGTAAACGACACAATAGTTGGGAAAAGCCCAAAGTCGCACCGTGAACCCAAGTTTGTTGTGCCGCTAAATCTGGATTAACTTCCTTCCTTAGTAAGGACTTAATCCTTTGAGTCTAGAACCCCAAACCTTTTATCTGACTCTTCTAAGTGACTTAATGGCTAATGTTTCCAACGTTATCAGTCTTATGTGTATGACTCTTTAAAACTCTAACCCTAACCTTAAGATGACCATAACTCATGCATGACTTAAACAAAAAGCATTCACTCTTATTTTTCCATTAATAAACAGGTGCAGAAGTCATAAAATCCAAGAGTAGAGTACTGGAGTTCTCCAAAGTCTAGAACTTAAATGAACCAAGAAGGGACCAAAATATGAACATATGATAGATCTATGGATGAAAACACGTAAATCTTGGATCTTAAAACTTACAAAGGTGTAAAGATGATGTGAAGGTTGAAAAACTCAAGTGGTAAGCTCCAAAGACCAATATTTCGAGTTTACTTTGCTCAAGAACACAAAACCACACCAAATGGATTTAGGAGAGATTATGAGCTCCAACGCTTCAAGAAAGGCTAGTATAACGACCCAAATTTCTATACATCTAATCTAAGGTAAATATCATAGTTTTCATACAATTATGGGATGGTACTCTAATTAAAACACTTTACTTTCCATGAATAATCATGGATGTACAATAAAAATCTACATATAAATTGGAGCAACAAGGACATTATAAAAAATAGCAAACAATTATCTAAGTATTTCTTGTGCTCTTGTCTTTTCTTCTGTTACCATGGCTGCTATAACCTGAACCTACAAAACAAAAACATTTGTAGCATCGGACACAATGTATCTGGTGAGTTATTCTTTTATCTTTTCTTATCTATCCTTCCTTCTCTTTCTCATACTCTATCATTTAACTCTTTTTCTAATATCATACACTACTATTCTTCTCTCTTCATTCATCTATCTATTATATCTTTCTTCTCATCTACACTTTCTCATCTTATCTATCTCCTTCTTTGTCATCTACCATGTTTCTTATACTCTTCTCTTAGCCTCTTCCCAGTCTCTTCTCATACTTTGTATATAATCTAACTTTGTCTCTTCTCTGATCTAACTCTGACTTTATTCTCTGTTCTATCTCTTATCTAATCTTTTTCTTCTCTACTCTTTCTCAAGTTCCTCACCACTCTATTCTCATTTATACCAAACATTCACATCTCATACTCTAATAATCTGTATTTTCTAAAGGAAACATCATCCAACTACATCACCGGGTACTCTCATCTAGTCTTACCTCTCTCTCTCTCTCTCTATTTCTCTCTATCTCCCTTATGATCCCTTATGGATCCTTAATCGTTCTTCTTTCTCTTGAATCCCTTGTGGGTTACATCTAAGTTCTTAAAAGAACTCTTTTATCTTGTTCCTCTCAAGGAACCTTTCTCTATCTTCTCCAACTATAAGCAATTTGGATTCTTATAGAAATCTTCTATCTATATCCGAAAAGGGATCATCATCTCTTTCCCCGTAAGGACATAATCTCATTCAAGAAGGAATCATACAATTGTTTCTATAGAAACCATAAGTTATTTCCAAAGGAATCATACTCACTATTCCCGAAGGCAAATCTATCACTTGTCCCTGAATGAACCTCCACCTCTTATTCCTGAAGGAATCATACTCTTGTTCCCATAGGAACCTTCTATCTCTTGTCCCCGAAGGAATGATACTCTTATTCACATAGGAACCTTCTATATCTTGTCCTTAAGGAACCATACTCTTGTTCTCGTAGGATCCTTCAATCTCTTGTCCCCGAAGGAACCATACTTTTGTTCTCGTAGGAACCTTATGCCTCTAATGTGACTGATCACATAACACTAGTCTCTTGGACAATACCTCTCTTTATATTAATATGAGGTTATATAATCATTTTCCTATAGTACTTAACTCAATAAGTACTTAATCTCTATCTATGTCTAATAACATACATGTATTCTACATAATACAATGATGTCTAGACATACTTACTTAGCCTTATGATTATACTACATATAATCATCTTCTAACTCTTTCTTGTATCTCTTGGGTATTAGTAAATACCATTCTCGTCTAAACTTACACACTATTTGTATACATACATGCACTACTACATGTATCTTGCCTATACCTCTTACATGTTGTTAATGTGTGCACATGCTCTGATACATGTTCTTACACACATATTCTTCATGTATCTGTTGGATTTTTTTTTCAAAGATTGTTTCAAAACCATAAACAATGCAACAGAAGACTTGAGATTTGAAAAAAAAATAAAACTATTTTTATTCTCACCAAAAGATCATTTTGCAAGACATAGAAAGATTAAAACAACCATGAAAGGAAAACATTACAACCTTTGCAGACTTTGGTTCCTTTGGTAGTTTGGAAGTTGATGAAGATGGATTTAAGCTCCAAATAAGAACCTATTTGGAAGTATCCACCAAGCGAGATGAAGCCACCATAGGATGCTAGTCAATCACTTGAAATATGTTGTTCTTAAGCTTTAAGACATATTAAAAAATATGTTTAAATAGAAGCAACATTTAATCCTTCACTTGTAGCACCAAATTGAAAAAAAAAAAGAGAATAAAGAGCTTGATCTTAAATTTTTTGCATCCCTCTAGAGAGCATGTTAATGTTCGTTTTGAGCTCCAAAAAGAAGAGTAAAACATCCAAGAAAGAACTAGTCTCAATTGCTTGCGAGTCCATCCTTTTATCTTTCATCCAATGTAGACAAAAGATGTTGACATAAAGCTAAAGCATGAAACATGTTTCTTACAAGCATGTTTCTTACAACCAAAGAAATAAAGTCAAAGGGACAAAAGTGACATGCTCATTTCTTTATTCACAACATATATAAATCTAATATATATATATATATATATATATATATATATATATATATATATATATATATATATATATATATCTTTTTGTGAAAGTCACATTTATATATAAACTCTAACTAGCTTAATGAGATATAAATATAACTTATAAATAATCATACTTTATGATATATTTCATAAGTTGTTATTTCTCCAATAAATATTATTTCCATTAAAAATAAATTCCGTATTTGTAAAATATTATTTTCGTAAAATAAAAAATTTCAAGTTAAATACAAGTGTTTATATATTTATTGATAACCAAATTATAGTAATAAAAAATCAATTGATGGTAACTTGTTATAATGTGTGACCCGATACGATCATATGTTATTGGCAATATCATTCTATGATGATTCTTAGGCATAGTAGATCTTTCATTGTCTTCATCTCATTATTTCGGGACATTCACTTAGTGCCCCAAGGTACAACAAACATATATATATATATATATATATATATATATATATATATATCATAAATCTAAAGAGAGAGATAATGAGAGTAATAACTGATATTGTCAGTTAGTGAAGACTAACTGTCCCACTTTCCTTTACTTTGCCTTTGATGCATTATGGATCCATGTTCTGTGCTTTTAGCCTAAATCATACATACATACACGTTCTTATTACGTTTTTCAACCTATTAAGATCTTAATGTCTCTTAATGTCAACATAACCACTTAATAGATCAAATTTCTATATTTTCATTCTCTATCTCTTAATCTCAATCAATAAATGAATTGAGCATTCCATAATACCAAATTCATTATTATCTAAAATCTAATGCATCAATTAACACAATCTCATTAGTTATGGTTTCAACCTTTAGATGTTGGATTTATATCAACAAATGGATCATAAGGATTACCCATTTTGTTAGGATATATTAGATTAAGAAAATCTCCATGTTAATCTATATAGACGTCTAAAATTAGGTGTCTTATAAGAAAAGCGCTTTTTTCTTGATAAATGTTTATAGATCTCTATGTTTTTATTCTTTCTAAAATATTTACTTATTCCTTCTAGCATCGCTATAGTGAGGAAGATTAATCATGCCCATTCTTGATTTTTAGACACGGATTACATCTCAGTGTTCATGAATCTAACTTATTTATCAGGTTCAAGGTCTGATATAGCGTTCTGGTAGTTGATAAATTTGAAAGAAATCATCATGAAAATCCTTCAATGAGAGATTCCAAATTTCTAATGTTATAGATGATTACCATATCGAAGTGTTTGTGTTTATGAATATCTATTATTTATTTTTAACAATTTCTTGTTAAAAATAGTCCAACGTTAACATCATCAACATATGGTTCTAGAGTTAGTTCAGGTTTCATGTGCCTCCCACTTGCTTTGTCATTAAAATCTTGATTTTTAATAACTCAGTGTTCAATGAAATAAGAGATCTTATTCTTGGTGGCTTTGTATAAAATAATATAAGCAACCTTTCACTCCACGACAAACCCTACTGCTCTAAGCGATAAATGTCAAGTCCATACCATTACCATGTGGACTAATTGCAAGCTCTGGCACAATGAGGACCATAGCGCACCCGATCCTATCAGACCTGATGCCCATGTCTGTTATACGGACTAGCAACAAGATTCCAGTATAAAAGATCTCCTTCGCCCACCGGGAAAGTAAGTTATCTTCACCATCACTTATGTTATACCCACCTTAAACCCCCACTGATTTGACCGTCGGAGCACTCTCTCAGGATCACCTCCTGGGGAACGGCTAACATATTTCTTTCTTTTATGATCTTAGCAGGTGTCGGTCACCGCATTCGTCCCAGCGATTAACTGCCGGAGAAAATGGTCACATTATTTGGCTCTGTCTGGTGTGTAACAATCGATACAAAAGCCACACATTACTACATTTCGAATATGAAAAAATAAGAAAAACTGACGAAACCAGCAAAACACCATGAAGTCTGGTGCGGCCGATGGCGTCTTTATATCCCACTCTTACACCGACGACACTGCTAGTCACAAGCGTGACAAACACTAGTAACCCATCCCAATATGACATGCAGGCGAAATTAAGTACACCGATTAGTGAGATGTGGCAGCCAACATTATCCTTTCCCACAGCTCCGTTGCCAAATTTCTTGCTAAATCCTCCAGACCAATACATATCCTTACTACCCAAACACCACCAGTGGTTACGATCACTAGCAGCCAAACTTTATCACTTTCTATCGTTGCTTAAACACCCCTTGCACCCCAATCGCTCGTGGCCAAATCACCTCTAGTCACCACCTAAAAACCATTCATGCAGACAAGCTTATTTTCCTTCACCATACCAACAAATAATGCTACACTTAGCAGGCCAAACTCCCACTTTCCTTTTTCTACAATCTAACCTACAAAATCGACATATAGTCTAATAAAGCTAAACCTATTAACATAAAACACCATGTCCATACAACCATATGTACCATTACAACAACCCCAACCTAATTACAACATGAAAATCCCAAACCAAGACTGCCTCTGAAAAGGTGTTACATCTCTTTTCGCTATAGAGCTACTCGACTATGAGATGCCAACCACAATAAAGCTACCTCACATGAAGACCTACAATTGCACCACTTACCCCGATAGCCATATAGACACATACGAGTGGACCATGACCTCATTAAATCTTGATGAACATTTTTGATGCACATACTTCCCGATAACCTTCGATGGCAATGCGGGCACATGGTTCAAGACATTGTAACCAAGAAGCATATACAACTTTGGGAAGTTAAAGTACCCCTTCTTAACAAATTTTTTGCAACTAAGAAAATATAAGGGGATTCACAATCCTTCGTCGGATGTAAACAAAAAGAAGCAGAATCAGTAAAAGATTATTTCATGAGGTTAATGAATGCCACTCTGGATGTTCCAGGGCATGATGAAGGCCACATTTCTAGAGCCTCCATGTGGGGAATCTTGTTGGGACCCTTATCTCAAAAGCTACAAGAAAAGAAACCTTAGACACATGTTGTGTAATGACCCAAATATCTATCTTTCATCGATGTTAGTGTTATATTAAATATAATTCTTAAACTAAAATATTCATTTGTTTAAAGTTATATTTGGAGGGTTGAAGTGTAATAAAATGAACCTTGATCAATGTATATGGGTCTACAAGTCATTTTGTGATACTTTGAGGGCCAATTATGGAAGTTATGGGTATTTAAGGAGGCTAAACCCTAAAATGCAGTAACCAATTCATTTTTCAGCCACCAAACCCTAATTTTTAACCTCCAAGTTTCTTTGAAGTGAGTTCATAAGTGGGGTTTTCATTCCTGATGTTTTGGTGAAGATCCAAGAATATGGTGTAGTATTTTTGGTAGTTTTTTAGTGAGGATTCTTCTAGTAGAGATCAAGTATTCATTACTCTTTCTTTCTCCTGAGAATTTCAAAAAATGATCATATTTCTAGAGGTATGAATTAATTTACTCCCATCCATATCTATTTTCAAGTCCTTGTCTTAATCCTTGAATTATTTGATGATGTTTGTTGAAAGTTAGAAATCTGGACAAAGTTGTTGTTCTATTTTGTTAGGGTTGCAGAGGTCAATCTGCTCTGAATTAGACAATTCAAACGAGATATGCAATTATAGGACAGCGAGCCTAGTTTCCAGAAAGTCTGATAACAACCTGTTTGGAGTTGTAGATTCTGTTTTATGCTCAAAACACTATACATGGGTCGGGTTGTGAAACTTCAAGAATATGAAACTTAAACTTTGTTTTCTATTTTGATGGATTGTTTCTAATCGGGATTTTGGTGAAAATGTTTAGGGTGTTTAGTGTTCTCTTGGAGAGTGTCTTCCTCAATTCACTGCTTCCGATTACTGAGTCGTTCTAGTGGTTGTTTAAGTACATGTATGGGAAGTTTTCAAGCTTTAACACAAATGTATGAGCTAAATAATTATATGTGATGTTGTAATATGATGTTTATGTGATGTTTGGGATCTGAAATTGTGATGAGTTGCAGTAACAATTATCTAGGAAAGCTCTTGTTAGTTAGATTCCTTAATATGATTAACTTGTGCATGAAAATAGTAGTAGGTTCATGTTAGTGGCGAGGATTATATTTTATGTTAAAATATGATGTTACACATGTTATGTTTACATTATGACATTTTTTGAAGAAAGTAAGGAATTCATGCTAGAAAGTATTTTGCTAAAAGATGTATCTCTTTACATGCTTATATAAGTTGTTATTGGCAAATTTGAGTGTATACATTTGTAGTATGACATGGGATGAATTATGCCTTGATTTTATAATTAAAAAGAAATCATGATTTCACAATGTAATGGCGAGGTGTGTGTATGAACCATGCGAGTGAATTAATTAATTATAAAATTACTTATAATAAATGGAGAATATATATAGTAGGGTTAAAAGTGTAGAAACCTAAACTTAGGTGCTAGGCCTATTGGTTGTAGCGATTGAAGGATAACGTTAGAGGAAAAGAGCTAAACCTAAGACAGTGTCGAACGGTTTTCTAGGAAACCATTTGGACACATGGTATATGTACATGTCGGTATATGTGGACTGTATTGATGTTGGCTACATGGATATTCAAGTATCACATTACATTGGGGGTATGCGTTTGGAAATACCATTGTACCACTCTTGAATGACAATGCATTATGCTCTCACGTGTAAGGTCGGAGTAGCAAAGGCGGAAAACCAGAGACAATGTTACAGATAGGAGCCTCGCCGCATTTGGTGCACTAGGTTGCCAGTGATGTTATAGACCCTAGTTAGTGTGGGACATTAAACTAATTATAGCAAAGTAAATTATATAATAGTTACTACGATAAAAATAATATCCAGATTAATATTAACATATGCATTATATATTGATAATAATAAGCGATTGTTTTGATCAAAAATTGATCAAATATTATTTAAACAAATTGTAAGAAAGGTTGTGGTGTTTAAGGTAATGCGAATATCAAATAATGATCAAAGTGAGATAACTGAGTTACAAGGAAATCCCTTGATGCTTTATACTATCTCTGACATAAAACCATGGGAGGTGAAAATGATCACCTTCCTTGTTGTTTTTATTGATTTGAATGTGAAATTATAGTAATGGTCATGGTAATAAGAATACAAATGTAGTAGTAGAGCTAACTATATCTGTAGTGTGTGTATTACAGGTGTAGTTATAGTATAAACTAAATAACAATAAGTCTGATATTTCTGGGATCCTCTTGAATGTGTATATGCACGTTGCTTGACTTGGTATTCCTGGGTGTTAAGCCTGGTTGAACCGACTCCTTGTTAATAATGAGTCCTATGTTGTGTATTTCTACATATGTGAGAAAAAGAAATACAAATATATCCATTATAAGTATTAGGAAATAAAAATAACAATGGTCAGGATCCTAAGAAGGGTTTGGGATCTTCGAAGATCTTGAAGATCGGAGATCTTGAATAGGGTTGAGGATCCTATCCCTAACAATTGACCTCAAATTATACCTGTGAAATATCAAGATTAATTTGAAATATTTAAAGCTATATTTTTAAAATGAAAAGATAGAGATAAAGATTCTGAAGTTCTAACGGATAGGGTAATTTGAATCCCAACAGATAGATTTCTAGTCGTTGAAGCACGCATAGTAATCTGTCAAATCACTCTTCTACATTTCCATGATTCTTATATAAATAGGATGTTCAGTCTTTTGTTTTTGCCTTTCAGTTTTAGCTTTCCTTAAGACGTTCATCGAATATCATCAAAGGTACTATCCTCGTTGCTTTTATTCTTATCTTTCTTCGTCTTCAATCATGGGCAAAAAGCAACTCGCTCTCGTACAAACGTCATCGCTATTCCCGATGATGATTTCATCGATCAAAAGGCCTTGTCTTACAAGGAAACTTGCACTTTTGATGAAAAAGATATCGAAGCCCTAAAATCGGCTAAAGCTTTTCCTGTCGGTACCGTTTTTAGACCTTTTGATGCATGGTGCAATCGGATTTTGTTTCATCCTCTTGGGTGTGTTTTCCTGAATACCCTTTCACCGTAGGTCTTTCTTTTCCTTTTCCCAAGATTATTGATGATTTCTTTGAGATTACCAAAATCTCATTTATTCAAGCCATGTCAGCAGTTTGGAGGATCCTCTATTGGATCGATCTACTGAACCGCTCCATGGATCTTATTATTGGTTTGAACGAATTAGCTTACATGTATGATCTTTCGACCTTTGCGAACTGTTGTTTCTTGCTGAAAGTTAAAACTGATAAATCACACTTTATTTTGAAATCCAAGCATAATGATGGTTCTTGGAAAGGAAAATATTTCTTCATGAAACATTACTTCATTCCTGATGGGAATCTCTTGCCACAGTCTTGGGTTAAAAAAGGTAGAGTTTTATATTTTTACACTAAGGATCCTGGCATTCACATATCTTATTTTGTTTGATTTTTTGTAGGTTTCAAGTTTGAAGTGCTTGTTCCTCTTGCTGAAGAAAATGAAGATAGGTTTGAGAATTTCCTCGCTCTGCCAGAGATTGAGAGAACATTCAAGCTCGATCATGCTAGTCACCAAGAAAGTTTAAATGTCATTATCCCCATGGCTACCGGTAAGGATCCTCAATTTTATTTCATTTCTTATGAAGGATCCTGAACTGATAAAACCTTTTTTTGCTATGATTAGGATTCAAATCTACTCATTATGGTGCATGTTTTACCCATGACAATCTTCATTCTGCCATGTCCAATGACCAATTGGTGGTCAAGAAAGAAATGTTCTCTCTTCTTTCCAAGAAAGCTCCCATAGATTTTCTGTCCAAACTCTAGGATCCCGAAAAAGGAAATCAGCTGAAGTTTTCAGCCTGGATAATCTCGGGTTGGATGAAGCGTTGGAGAAGTTGCTCTCCTTCTTGCAATCTATAAGTGCTCTTGTAGTTTCTTATATCCGCATTTAGTTTTCTCATCATTGTCTCTTACAGGGGGCTGATGATATCTCCCATTCCTCCGAGGATCTCAAGGCCAAGCTCAACCAGGCAGAACAAGCTTTGAGAGAACAAGAGGCGGCCAACGAGGAGCATTCAACAGAGATCAAAAAGGGTGGAGAAATTGGTCAATGAGAAGGAAGAAAGAGAAGAGGAGCATTCAACAGAGATCAAATAGGAGATAGATGAGGCCAGGAGTAGTGTTGCCGAGGTGGTTTGGAAAGCAAAAATCAAGTTGGCAAAGGATATCAAAAACATAGGATCCTGATATGGGAGTATTTGGGTGGCATGAGGCTCTGGACAAACTGACTAGTAGGCATGTCGATGCTTGTCAGGAGTCTGCAGGGGAAAAGAGAGAATGAGAAGAAGGAGAGAAGAAAAGAAGGAGGAAGAGAAGAAGATGACAGAGAATACCCCGGTTGGGGGTGATCAAGCCTAATGTTAGGTTTGATTAGTGAATATAATTTAACATCTTGTCTGTAAACAATACATTTTTTCGTGGGGTTGATGGGCAACCCTTTTATTTTATGCATTTGGTTGTTGATGTTTATATCTCTTTGCTTGCATGTTTGATGTGATTGTGGGTGTAGTATTTCTGACGATCTTCAGATGGTTATGATCCTAAAGAGTTGAAGTTATAAAAGAACTCTTTGGATCTTAATGATCTCTAACAGTTAATTATCTGCTAAAGATTTTAGAGCAGTTATGATCTTATAAAGATTAACCTTCAATTATAATATAGGGAAATACTTCTTTAAGAAATAAGGATATATAGAACCTGGTGATCTTTAGGATTTATGACCTCTTTCCTTAGGAATATATAGGATTTATAACCCTTTTCCTTAGGAGAAGTCTTGAGTTATGATCCCTTTAGTTCCATATGATCTTTGTAGTTTGCGTAGACAAGGCTCTTTGTTAGGAGATCTTTGAAGATCCTTACTTTGCTTTCTCACTAGGAAAGATAATGTCTAGAAAATAACTCTGGAAGATCCATATTGGGGAACATACCAAAATAAATGGGGATAGTCCAACTTTAGATAATAATTGGGGAAAATCCCATTTTATATAATAACTTGGGATAATCCCACTTCAGATAATAACTGGGGAAAATCCCATAATAACTCGAGAAAATCCATCTTTAGATATTAACTGGGCAAAAACCCATAATAACTGGGGGAAATCCCTCTTTAGATAATAACTGGGAAAAATATCAACTCGTAAGATAACATGATAATGTTATAAACCTTAGAAATTTACTGGGCATGATCTCAACTTAGGATAACATGATATTGTTATAAACCTTAGATTAAACTTTAGGATCTTAACATATGTTTAGAAATAATAGGGTTTTCAAGTCACGAAAGTATGAAATGATGTTGGTATTCATATCCCATAGTTAGATATCGTGCATCTATGCGAGGTGTAGAAACGTTAACTCGGGTGAAAGAGGTTATTAACTCTTTAAATATTAGAAGGGATTATGGACCCTTAATCGTAGGTGGGATGATCCGTCTCTATTCAACGTTATTAGGATCCTTGATTTCCTGCAGCTTCTAGATATTAGCTTGCGCTGGGTTATTAGCTTGGATAATGCCCCTCCGATGCTTAAGCCAGTAATGGTATTTGAAAAATTAAATGTAAGAATTTGATAACAGTAATAGGTGGAGAGTGTGTACCTTGAGCTTGTTGGAAAGTGATTAATACAACTTACATGAACTATGCTTTTAGATGTATAACATTCAAGGATCTTGGCAAGACATTTCCTTCAAGGGTAGCAAGCCAATATGCCCCCTTTCCTACTTCTGAATCGATAAGATATGGTCCTTCCCATTTAGGTGCCATTTTACCTGCATTGAGATCCTTGGTATTTTGGAATGTCTTCCTAAGGACTAAGTCACGTATTTGGAATCTTGTTACATTAATGTTCTTATTGTATGCTTTAGCGATCATTTGTTAATGATCAACAATGGAGATCCTAGCAAGATCCCTGAGTTAATCTATAATGTCGAGATCATGGGATAGGATCCTATCATTGTTCTCTTGATCCTGTATTTGGTATCCTGTTGTTGGGATTACCACTTCAGTTCAGATCACAGTTTCTGTTCTAAACACCAATGAGTATGGAGTTTGGCCAGTGGCCGTTTTTGACATGGTCGTATCTACCCATAAGGAGAAAGGGGTTCCTCTGCCCATCTTGCTTTCTTTTCGTCTAATATTTTCTTCAAATTGTTGACTATGATTTCTTTGCTAGATTCAACTTGACCATTAGCTTGAGGATGAATAGGTGTGGACATTATCATTTTAATTCCCCAACTTGTGCAAAAGTATCTAGTCCTTTTGCTTATGAATTGGGATCCATTGTCACATATGATATCGGAAGGGATCACCAACCTGGTCAGGATATTACGTTTGAAAAATGAGACTACTTCCTTGTCTCGTATTTGAACAAAGGCTTTAGCCTCTAACCATTTTGAGAAATAGTCTATCATTACGAGCATGAAGACCTTTCCACTAGGAGCTTTTGTTAACTTTTTAACTATATCCATTCGCCATCTCATGAATGGCCAAGGGGAAATGATATGATATAAAGGTTTTGCTGGTTAATGAAGGATGTTGCTATGCCTTTGAGAATCATCACATCTTTGTGCGTGTAAGAAGGCATATTTCTTCATTGTTGGGAAGGAGTACCCCGTCCTTAACACTTTGGAGCATAAGGATCTGCCCCTATCATGATTACCACAATCTCCTTCATAGATTCCTTTGGATCATCACCAAGTGCAGGACCCTCCTCCGAAATGCTCTATCACTTTTCTCTTGCCTTGGAATCATGCCATTCTGTAGATACTCCACAATGGGCTGGATCCAGAAGTGATTGAGGATAAGGATCTTAGATCGTTGCTACATTGGTTATTTGGTAAAGGTAATTAGGATTGTCTGGGTTCTTAGAGGGACCTTCTATCGGTGGGATCAGTATATATGGGTTATTGGGATCCTTGTTTCTGTCGGGATCGTGAGGGAATATCCTAGGTTGGCCAATGCGTCTGCCTTGGCATTTTCTTCTCTGGGGACCTGACTTAGGCTAAAAGCATTGAACGTGGGGGCTAATCTTTTGATGATCTGGAGGTATAGAGCTAGTCTTTCACCTTTTTACTACATATGATCCATTAAAACGATTAGTTAATAATGAATAATCAACAAATACCTGAGGATTCGTGATTTGAAGATATTTGGCCAACTAGAATCCCATGATCAGTGCATCATATTTAACCACGTTGTTGGTTGTGTCGAATTCTTAACTGACTGCCTGGGTTGGATGTCCCCCTGTGGCGATTTTATTATGATCTCAAGGGCGGTTCCTTTTTAGTTGGATGCCCCATCTGTGAAGAGCATCCATCTTCCTATGCTTTCTTATAGTCTGGATTTCCTTGCTTTTCGATTATGTTTTAGGTTGTATACCATCACCGAAGGCATCCACAAGTTTGCTAGTGTTTCCGATTTTTTCGCTGATATTGGTTCATATTTGATGTCATATGTGATTAGCTTCAGGGACCACTTTTCCAGCTCTCTTGACATCTCTAGTTTTCTCATAACATTCTTAATGGGGTAATTATTCTTATTTGTATAGTATGTGTTTCAAAATAGTATCTTAATTTCACGGAAGCGTTTACTAATGCAAGTATTCGTTTTTCAAGGTGGGAGTACCTAGTTTCAGGATCCAAGAGACTTTTACTTACATAGAAGATGGGATGTTGGTCCCCGTTAAGATCCTAGGATAAAACTGCACTTACATCATTATAGGATACTGAAATGTAGAGAAGGAGAGATTCCCCATCTAATGGTTTCACCAACAAGGGTGATGAACTTAAATAATTTTTGAGTTCTTGAAAATAATCTTCAAGCTCTTTAGTCCATTCAAA
The DNA here is from genome assembly GCF_052849685.1 of Lactuca virosa. NCBI lineage: Eukaryota > Viridiplantae > Streptophyta > Magnoliopsida > Asterales > Asteraceae > Lactuca > Lactuca virosa. The sequence continues at coordinate 273,780,797 of NC_136434.1, read as the reverse complement.
ACTTCTGTTCTTCTTCAAGACGTCATAGAAAGGTTTACACCTCTTTTAGGATGTACCGTCCCAAATATTAAAACTAAAATGTTTGATTTTTAAATTAATAAAACCCTTACCCAAAACAACATCATAGAAATCATGGTGAATCAAGATGTATCAATAAGCATCCAAGTACATCAAACTAATATAAAATATGAAAAAATGTGGTGTGTACACTGCAATCATCCCGGGCTATTCCCTTTCGACGCAGAAGTACCTGAAACATAAAACTGAAAACCGTAAGCGCAAAGGTTAGTGAGTTCCCCAAAATACCACATACCATACATATCAACATATAGTAGGCCCCACCCATCATCAGGCCCCTGCCTACATCGAGCCCCGCTCAGAACAGATCTGTCAGTCATCAGGTCTCCCCTCATCGTGCCCCGCCCGGTATACATACAACATATAAGCACATGCATAAGAATCACAAAGATAACTTGCATACAATATAATCATCAGACCCTTCCCGACACCAGGCCCCGCCCAATAAACATATAAACATATAACACATGCAAGAGTCATGCAAACAACTAGAATCCTAAACAATACAAACCATGGGTCGACATTGGTACCTTCGACCTGCTAAACACAATGAAGAAACTCACCTCAAGCTACAACATCTCTTAGATAAAATCTCAGTCTGCTTGTCTAGAAAATCCCCGCACTAACATCATCAAATAATATCCAATTAATAATTGGATCTCAACCCATAATCAAGAATCTAAGTTACTTTTCCAATATCTAGGGTAAAAGGCCATTTTACCATTTTTCTTACTTGGCCCATAACCAAGGCCCAACCCATTTGCTTAATAGGCCAAAACTCCTAAATGGTGTCTCAACGATCAATATGGCCCAACTTCTAAATTGGGCCCAAAATCATCATTGACCTAATCCCAAGAAAGTCTATAGTCTATCCAAGGCCTAACGTCAAAAGTCCAATGGCCCAACAAGAACAAAAGCCTAAAAGCCCAAAATATGGCTCAAACCTGAGGAAGTAAACCCAAAAGTAAAACAACTGAGTATGCTGGGTGTACTCAGACTTACACTTGGCGTATTCTTTTCGGGGCCAGTACGCTCAGCGGACAAGCTAAGTACGCCCCGCATACTCCGCAGACAGCGAACCCAACTCATTAAGCACTTATTCGGTTAAGCCAACATGCCAAAATCTCAGATCTGATTATAGAAGGTGACTTAACAAGTAAAGTTACCAACTTTACACCCATGCATGGCTTAATAATACCCAAAACTCAAAAGGAAGCATCACAAAGAACCTAACTTATGCATGGACCAAAATATCTCATAATGGTTGCATTTTTAAGGACAAGGGACCTCATTTATGTTAAGATCCAACCCCCATGGATTCTGAAGTAGGCAATAAACTCAACTTTAGCTCAAAAGACCCAAAAATGCATAAATAACACCCTAAGTTGGATCTAGCATAAATAATCATCTAGATGGGAGATTTTTACCTCAAATGACATGCTAAGATGAAGATGAATCTAGATCAACAAGCTCAACTCACTTCCAAGCAACCTCCAAGCGTTCTTCTTCTTTTACTTCACCAAAAACATCACCAAAACTCGCTTTCAAGCTCAAAACTCACAAATTATACTTAGGGTTTAGTTTTTAGGGTAGAGAGTGATGGCGGTTGATCAATAGAATGTCCAAGGATGATATAAGTTGCATAAATAGGGTGAAAACCCTAAAAATTAGGTATTTCTGCAACGTAGCATACATTGTGCGTACTCCCACGTACGCCCAACATACGTGGGTACATGTGCAATCCGGAAAAAGGGCTATCATGCTAAGCGTGCTCATAGACTACGCCACACGTACAAGCTAGGGACTATAATGAGATGAATTTTGCATTGAGTGGGGTTAAAGGAAACACACCAAATTCTTGAATGTTACAGAGGAGCTTGAGATGAATCTGTTTAGGGCTGCTACTCTTCCTTTTAGCCTTTGAATATCCTTTGTCGAGGATGGGGATCTTAAATCAATGATGACCTTTATTTTCTTCGGACTTGCCTATGTTCCTCTTTTAGTTACCATGTATCTAAGGAACTTGCTTGATCTTATTCCAAAATGACATTTGGAAGGATTCAGCTTCATGTTGTATTTGTTTAGTATGTTGAAAGCTTCTTCAAGATCCTTGAGGTGATCTTCAGCGTTGTTTGACTTGACCACCATGTTATCAAGGTAGACTTCCATGGTGTCCCCCAGTTTTTCCTTAAACTTCCGGTTAGCTAGCCTTTGATATGTTGCACCTACATTTTTAAGACCAAAGGGCATACCAGTGTAAGAATGTATACCTGTTGGGGTTATGAATGCACTATCCTCTTAGTTAGATGGTTCCATTTGAATTTTTTGGAACTCTACTGATGCATTCATGAATGTTAATAACTCATAGCCAGCCGTAACTGAAGGTTTGTATCGATCGGATACACTTCAAGTATGAATAACAAACGTAAAACTAATGTAAGTAAAACAATGAACAAAAAGTAAATAACACATAAGTTCTCCAAATTGTTCTTTCACAAGAAAGAGTTTTGTCTTCACCAAGAAGACGGGTTTGTCGCAAAGACGATTGACACAAATCCACGATCACAACATTAGGGTTTTCCCTACTGTTGTATATGTACTAATATATACATGTAAATCCCTTGATTGAAGGGATTGCATCTACTCTATACTAAGAACCGATCTTATAACAAAGATACCGGATCTGTGATCTATTCTATACTTATCTATTTCATTACCTAATATATAAAGATATCTTCCTAATATACAAAGTATTACAATTGGATAACTAAATTGTAAGCTGACGCTGATAAGCTTCATATGTTGGCGCTATCGATGTTGTAGATGCTGAAACTGATCTATCAGCATGTCGTGTGTTTGACTCATCAGATCATAAGGTGTGACCTTACAATCTCCACCCTATCTGATGATGTCAAAACTAAACTTATTTTGTAGTATAAGCAGAATGCTTTTGGCTTATGCTCCCCCTGAGAGTAAGAATGAAATCTTGACTCTTGGAGTTTTAACAAATGCTCCCTCTAAGAAGATGAATAACTTATCAAACATTTATGAATTTCCAACAGACGGCGGACAAATAGATAATGAGATTGAGCTGAGTTGATAATGTTGGCATAAGCTTGACTCAACTCCCCCTTAGAAAGTGCGTAGATATAGCAGTAAGATTATCTGCTTCACCAATATTTTCTCCCCGTTTTTGACATCACCAGCTAACGTCGAGCAGAATAGAGTTTCAACTTGTAGTTTAGTAAGATTGTGATGTCTCCTGATAGCATGGGCTTAAACTACCATTCACTGACATAATATTGAAAGATCTCATCAGTGTGTGGTTTCATACGTTGAATCGTAAATCTCTTTTAATAGAAGAAAAAGGGCAAGAGTGGATATATGTGTGTAATATATCACAAACAATGATATACCCATCGACAGAAATTTGTCAAGCTCTCATCAACGTATGGTACATTACATTGAATCAAAAAACTTTAAAGAGGAATGGATTGGTGCGTGTAATAGCCTAAGTTATATAGACTAACCATCGGCTCAAACTTTTGAACTTTTATCAGTGTGTGGTTTTACACAGTGAATCATCAACTTCTGTATTAGAAGACTTTTGAAAAGAACAGACTGTATTAGTCACACTGAGGTGACATCAACGTGAATCATTAACATTTTAACTCATCAACAAGAAGTGGTTTAAACTTCCGTGTCATGGAGTAAGTTGTAATCTAGAATTAAACATTCAACGTTAAATCATAATGGTACCATGTCATACCTCAAACTAGGAGGTCAGGGACATGAACAACCCTTTTTCATATAAGGACCAGATAAGTAACTCTTACGCTAATGACTACGCAATCGGGATAAGCCATTGGGTTTTTGCTCAATGTTTCAGAAGAACATGAGACTTGATGCATACGGAAAGCATGCTTCTAGAGACAGGGTCAGGTAAAGATGATTAAATTAGTAATAAACACCCCAACCTTTTTATCAATATTTTTTATTTGGACCTGGCAATCTCACTTTGAGAGTTTACACAATGCTAGACAATCAACGTGAGAGAGTGACTCAATGTTCTTAGCAGATGGTCTCGCTGATGAGAATCTTTGTAACATCCCGTTATTTTTCTATCTTGTATAGCCAATCAATTCAAACAAAAGTCAGACTTGTTTCTGATAACTTTTAGATTTGTTAAGGGTCTATTTAAGAGTTCTAAGCCTAGTACACTCAAGGATTGTGTGTTAGGAAGTATTAACTTGAAATAATTGAGTTGCAATTGAGCCAGAATCACCTTCACAAGAAGTTCACGGCCGCAAACTAGGGTTCACGGACGTGAACCCATGTTAGTCGTGAACCCCTCATTATATACATGGTGTTCCTTCATTATTCCTTCATTTCTCACATCTTCAAGTCTAGAACTCTCAAAACTCTCTCAAGTATCATCAAGAACACTCCCCTTTCTCCTCAAAATCGTAAGTGATTCTTCCATATTCACTTGATATCCTTCTTATTGACAAGAAACTCTTTGATTTCATCCATGAATTCAACACATTTAGTTTAGATCTTCAAATCATCATCCTTTACACCAAGAACACCAAGAACATACACTTGTTCTGGGGCCGTAAAATCCCTAAAGGCTTCCAAATCGTGAGTATCTCTTCTATCATCTTGTTATCCATTAGAAACACTTGAATCCAACCATGAAACAAACACCCAAATGCATGATATTCAAGAGTTCACGGCCGTGAACCCTTCATCCATGGTCGTGAACCCTTCATAAGATCATGGTGGCTGTGAACCCTTCAACCCATGGCCGTAAACCCTTCATAGGATCAAGTCTTGGCCGTAAACCCTTCATGAGAACAAGTCTTGGTCGTAAACACTTCATATGTGTGGCCGTAAACACCTTTATGGCCGTAAACACATATAGTATGGCTATGAACACCTTTCTTTCAATCACATGTGATTGTAACACTTCATTTCAAGTGTTTCCTAGTACCTAAGGTTGTTTACCTTACATGATTAGTTGTTATACACACTAATTATACACATATATGTGTCATTATATGCTTAATAGGATCCGTTTGTGCTCAAGACTTCACTTGGCATACTTAGCATCCTATATCGATCTTACATTCGAATCACTCACTACAACTGAGTTCATACCCCCGTATTTTCATAGTTTTTACTGTTTTAAGGGGGGGGGGGATACAACTCTAACACAAAGATTTTGTGTTACAAACAAATGGTTTCAAAATATCTTATCAAAATGAATTTCAGTTATCATCAAACCAAATGGTTTCAAAGATTCTGTTAAAATGACATCAAGTTACCAAAAGAATTTCAAAATATTAAACTTCTTTTAAATGACTTCATAAACTTATATTTTTCCCCAGAAATCATATATATATATATATATATATATATATATATATATATATATATATATAAATAAGGTTTAAAAGGCTTAGGACTGATAAGCCACTTTGGTTCCTTTTCCTTGTTTGGATGTGGGCTTATAGAATCGGTTATTTATCCGAATGTCGTTTAAATTTTACTTATATATATTCGTATATGTATATAAATATAAATGTTATTTCATTTGGTTCAAATACCCTTTGTAACATGTTTAGCAAGGGGTTGCATTCATGAACAGTTAGTATCAATTCAGAAAGTAAATATAAATTATAATAGGTATAATTTATGATTCATAGAACATTAATTCATGATTCAAGTATACTAAAGTACACTGTTTTACAAAAACAAAGGTTTGATTCAAAACTAATCAAGAGTATACATCTTTCATATACTAATTCAGGGGCATACTATCAATCATTTATTTCAGAATGATTGGGTTTTCATAACTATTATACATATAACGCCTATATGCTTTTTATGAGTCATTTGGTTCAGGTTGTTTAGTTCATTTAAACAACATAGTTAAAGTCTTGACACTATAACCAGAATCTCCAGTCGGGGATCGAAACAATGTGTGTATAGATCTATATTGGGATTGACAACCCCGCACTCAGACTGCTAGCTACAGTCAGGCATACACGCCTACGAGTGACAATTGTTATCAACAGTTTTAACGCATTCATAGCGTTGGGTAAGGCCATCTAGTCAGTATGGTTATAATAACTCATTAAAAATATATTAACAATACGTTAGTGTATAATTAACTAAACATAAGTACATTTTCAAAGTACTAGTTTTACAAGATACAATTTACAGTATTCCATTACAGTTTACAATAACCGCTGGTGGAACCAGGCACAGTCATAGTTACAAGTTTTACATAAAGGAATACAAATAAAGAACATTGGTTTACAAACAGAACGATTTTATGAGATTAAAACTACTTTTCATATACAACAAAAAATATAGGATTTTCTGGAACAATTTACATATTCAAGAAACAGAAACATACTTTCAAACATAAATACTTATGCACTCACTCAACTTTATGTTGATACTCACTTTTCAAATTACTTGTATTCTCAGAGAATCAGTAGACAGGTACTCCCCGAGCTTTTGAGAAGATGGAGCTATTTTGAGTCATGTCTTCTTCTTTTGTATAACTATTTTGGTGTCAATATACATTGATTGAACACATGTAAATACTTATACTTTTTTTAAATACAATGGTTTTTTGTACTTTGATTACTATGATGCATGTGTTGTGATACTACAAATGAAGTCATCCATCCCCAGACGTTTCCGCCGTCTGGTTTGGGGGTGTGACAGATTGGTATCAGAGCATTGTTTATAGTGAACTCAGTATATCAATCCATAAAAGATATACAAACAATATTTACATTGGGGCTAAGAGCTCTGACTACAAGTATACTTTTAAAAAATTTAAGTACTTTTACAAGAAGTATACTAACACTCATACCTACAAGTACAATATCACAGTCATAAGAACTTAAAAGTATTTGGATGTTGGACATTACAGTCAAACCTGGGCAGTTATGTAATCATATCTGGGATTAATATAACCTGATCAACTATATTGGTTTGAGATATGACCAACATGTTTTTAGGAGTGATAGTAGTGTTGCAACATATCTAAAACTTACAAACTATACATATACAGAAGAACTCTAGAACAGAACATAAGGATTAAAATACTATAGGAGTATTTTAGGCACTATATACTAATAACATATATGCGAAAACAAAAGAACCATTGTGGGTAGAACTATAAATATTAAGATTATATTATAGTTATATATAATTAAAGTTATATAGACTTAGATTATGTGATCTAGCTTCATTTCCTGTTCCTTGTTTGGTTGTGGATTTAGAGCCGGATCATTTAATCGAAGGTCGATTATACTCAAGTTATATATAATTAGTATACACTTTGTAGTTATAGTAATACGTAAAACAAGTCATACATAATACATTACTTGTTAACTGTAAGTTTCTCTCGTAGAAACTTGTATTTGTAATCAATCGTTACTAATTATATTCTATATCTCTTATCCATATTCTCGCTTAGATATCAATGGCTGGATTTCATCTACCCGGAGACCCGTACTTTCTCGATCAAGAGCAAGGTGGATGGCTCGACGCAGAGCCAGAAGAGAATCATTAAATTCCCTTAGACGATGATTTTGCAGAAAATTTTCTAGAGGATAATGACTCCGAGCCAGAAGTCAATGATCTACCCCTGGTGGCTCCAATCCCAAATCCTAACCCTCGTCCGGCTTTTCAAGGCCTGGCGCCTTCGTGGGCTGAGAACATAGGTAGGTGGAGCCAGGAGAAGGGTCAACCCTTGCCCTAAAACGGAGACCGAAGCTTCTACCACCTAAACGAGGGAGGCTCTGCAGACCAAATTCTTCCCATCTTGGTTCGCCGAGTGGCTCGAAATGTTGAGCTAGGAATGACAGCCATTCAACAAACCGTGGAGCTTGATGCGGACACGAACGCCAATACGGATCGTATTCACAATCTTGAATTTGCTCATGGGAGAGCTATGAGAGACAATGAGGCTCTGCAGCAAGAGCTAGCTGCAACTCGAGATGAAGTCATAGAGCTCTGAGCACGCCAGACAGTGTATGAAAGACACCTGCTTAATGTGGAGCGTCAGCTGGCTGAATTAAGGGTTCATCCGAGTGGTGCCCGTCGCCAATACGAGATGCTCTACTCATCCTTTATTTTGGTTTAAGAAATAGATTACACTCTACTCACCCTCTGTTTACACTTTTGGGTTATAGTTAAGTCTGCGGATATGTTCTAGCATTATTTTTCATGTTTTTCAGTACGACCGCGAAAATTTCATTTTCGGTAGGTCGATTTGATGTCGATGTTTTTCCAGTAATTTGGTGTATTATAGACCTGTTTAGGGTCATGTTTTCCAGACTCCATGTATTCAATATGCCAATATAATCGACATGCATTTTCATACTCTTTGAAAAATAACCACTCAATTTCATATTATCCAGTTGCAAGTTGTACTTGTAGTAGACTTCTATTTCCAATTCATTACAAGATTCATATTGAACTAAATGTTTTAGTTCAGAGATATCATATTCATGTTCACTCTTGATATCTTACCATCTTTTCATCTATTAACTTTTATAGTAAAAGATGCCTCCTTGGAGAAACCCAAGGTGTGTCAATGTTAATGTAGCGCCAACACCACCTCCGTCACCACCTCCTCAATTCGACGCTGCCATGTTTCAGGCGGCAGTCAAGGCAGCTGTTGCAGCTGCTATGTCTCATATAAACACCCCTGGTGCAACTGGAGCAGGAGCTGGTGCGCATCCCTCCAACCACGGCGAGAATCATGGGCATTCACGAGAGTGTACCTATAAGGATTTCTCGAACGCCAAACCCAGGACCTTTAATGGCACTGGATGAGTTATGGAGTTAAGACAGTGAATTGAGAAGACAGAAGCAATCGAAATGTGCTCCTGTCCGGAGACTAGCAAGGTCAAATTCGCTGTTTGTACCTTTGCTTATAGAGCCCTAACATGGTGGAACGGCCATGTTAAGTCACTGACCCTGGTAGTGACTAACTCTATAAGTTAGGAGAACTTAAAGACCATGCTGATGCCGGAATACTGTCCACGGGGTGAAATTCAGAAACTTGAGCAAGAGCTCTGGGGTCTTACAATGGTTGGTTCGGACATAAAACCCTATACAAATCGATTCTGTGACTTAGCGATACTTTGTCCAGAAATGGTTGCTTTGGAGAGCAAAAAGATCGAGAGGTATATTTGGGGACTGTCGCCCCAGATTCAGGAAAGTGTCATTGCTTCTAGGCCTGTTACCTTTGACAGTGCCAAAGAGCTGGTACAATCGCTCATTGACCATGGAACTCGTCAAAACTCTGTGGTTACTGCTCCGGAACAGCCCAAGGGAAACAACAACAACAACAGCAAGAAGAAAGGTTGGAATAAGAGGAAGGGCAAATCTTCTCAGGAACCCTCAATGAAGCAAAAATTATTAGCAGTCCATGCTGCTATTGTACCTGCTGCTGTTCCTACTAACCCTGCACCAGCTAAGCCTTATGCTGGTAATCTACCCAAATGCAACAAATGCAATTTTCACCATAACGGAAATTGCCGAGAAATGTAGTGTCGTAACTACAACAGAAAAGGGCATACTGCCCGATTCTATAAATCACCACCCCAACCGATTAATCAAGTACCTGCACTGGAGTAGGTCAAGCATGCTATCAATGCGGTGATGTGGGGCATTTTAAGAGAGATTGTCCGAAAGCTGGAAATACCGGTGGAGTTGGGAGGATTCTAGCACTGGGTCATGAAGAAGCGGTGGCAGACCCTGCGGTGGTCACGGGTACGTTTTTTCTCAACAATACTTATGCAAACATTCTATTTGATTGTGGTGCTGAGAAGAGCTTCGTGAGCCATAATTTCAAACACATGCTAAATCAAAACTCCCAACCACTAAATGAAACTTTCAAAGTCGAAATGGCTAACAGGAAATCTGAATACACCAACGATATATACATAGGATGTACCCTTACCTTAAATAACTTGTCGTTCCAAATAGACCTTATGCCGGTCTCTATCAAAAGTTTCGACGTCATAATAGGTATGGATTGGTTGTGCTCTAACCATGCCGACATCCTATGCTATGAAAGAGCCATTCGCATGAACTTGCCAACTAACGAAACTCTTATCATCTACGGCGACAAACCCGGAACGAACCTTCAGATCATTTCTTGTATCAAGGCACAGAAGTACCTTCGCAAAGAGTACTGTGCTTTCTTAGCTCACGTGGTAGACAAAAAGCAAGAAGTGAAAGACATCGCTAGCATTCCTGAGGTGTGCCACTTTCCCAACATTTTTCCCGACGATCTTCCAGGAGTGCCTCCCGAACGACAAGTCGAATTCAGAATCGACTTAATCCATGGGGCTACCTCTGTAGCCAAATCCCCCTATCGTCTTGCACCTTCTGAAATGCAGAAGTTATCCAGCCAGCTGAACGAACTCCTTAGCAAGGGTTTCATAAGACCAAGCTTCTCACCCTGGGGAGCACCAGTTTTGTTTGCGAAGAAGAAGGATGGATCATTCCGTATGTGCATAGACTACCGCGAGCTGAATAAACTTACCATTAAGAATTGATATCCCCTGCCTCGCATTGACAATCTGTTCGACCAACTTCAAGGTGCGAGCTACTTCTCGAAAATAGACTTAAGATCCGGGTATCATCAGTTACGGATTTTGGAGGACGACATTCCCAAAACCACATTCAGAACTCGTTATGGTCATTACGAGTTTGTAGTGATGCCATTCAGATTGACGAATGCACCTGCTGTGTTCATGGATTTGATGAACAAAGTATGTCGTCCATTCCTGGACAAATGCTTCATAGTCTTCATTGACGACATCCTTATCTACTCAAGAAGTGAAGAGGAACATGGCCAACATCTTCGTGAAGTATTGCAAACTCTTAGAACAGAGAAACTCTATGCGAAGTTCTCAAAGTGCGAGTTTTGGATCAGGAAGGTTGATTTCCTAGGTCACATGGTCAGTTCAGAAGGAATACACGTGGACCCTTCCAAAATAAAGGCAATTGAGAACTGGTCAGCACCTAAAACACCTACAGAAATCCGTCAATTCTTAGGTCTTGCTGGCTACTATCGCAGATTCATCCAAAATTTCTCCCGAATTGCTAAACCTCTTACCTCCCTGACGCAAAAGGGTGTAACTTTTAGCTGGGGAAAGAAACAGGAAACAACGTTCCAAACGCTGAAGCGAGCTCTGTGCAGCGCACCGATCCTGTCTCTTCCTGAAGGAACAGAGGATTTCATAGTGTACTATGATGCTTCTAATCAAGGGTTTGGATGTGTTCTTATGCAAATAGGAAAGGTTATATCCTACGCCTCAAGACAGCTTAAGACGCATGATGTCAGCTATACAACACATGACCTTGAACTAGGAGCAGTAGTATTTGCTCTGAAGATCTAGAGAGATTATTTATATGGCATGAAATGCACAATATTCACGGACCATAAAAGTCTCCATCATATATTCGATCAGAAAGAGCTGAACATGAGACAACGACGGTGGGTGGAGCTACTGAACGACTACGAATGCGAGATTCTTTACCACCCTGGTAAAGCAAACGTAGTAGCTGAATCCCTTAGCAGAAAATAATACTCGGGACGCCGATTAAAGTCGTTGACCATGACAATCCATTCACATAGTCCACACAGATCAGAGAGGCTCAATTCAAATCCTTAAAACCTAACAACATTGCAGGTGAAACCCTGAGAGGAATGGTTAAGAATTTCGAAGTCAGGGATGATGGAGTCTACTGTTTCATGAACCGGATCTGGACACCAAAGTTCGATGGGTACAAAGACGTGGTTATGAATGAATCACACAAAACCTGATACTCCATTCATCCAGGTTCAGATAATATGTATCTGGACCTCAAGAATCTGTACTGGTGGCCTAACATGAAGGTCGAAGTCACTACCTTTGTGGGAAAGTGCCTTACTTGTGCCAAAGTTAAGGTAAAGTACCAGAAACCTTCAGGTTTATTGCAACAACCTGAAATCCCTGAATGGAAGTGGGAGCGGATTACAATGGATTTCATAACTAAGTTACCCAAGACATCGGGTGGTAATGATACTATATGGGTAATCGTCGATAGATTAACCAAATCCGCTCACTTCTTGCCAATAAAAGAAACCGACAAGATGGAGAAGCTAATGCGAACTTACCTCAATGAGATTGTTAGACTGCATGGTGTGCCAATATCTATTATTTCAGACCGAGATAGTAGATTCACCTCTCGTTTCTGGCAGTCTTTACAAAACTCTCTGGGAACTAGGTTGGACATGAGTACAACCTACCATCCACAAACCGACGGACAAAGTGAGAGGACGATTCAAACTCTAGAAGATATGTTGCGAGCTTGCATTATAGACTTTGAAAAGGCATGTGATCCTTATTTACCCCTTGTCGAATTCTCTTATAACAATGTGACAACCCGAAATTTCTATCTTGTAAAGCCATTCAATTCAATCAAAAGTCAGACTTGTTTCTGCTATCTTCTAGCATTGTTAAGGGTCTGTTTGAGTGTTCTAAGCCTAGTACATTCAAGGATTGGGTGTTAGGAAGTATCTAATAGAGTTCATTGTGTAGCATTCAAGCCGGAAAACTCCATCACAAGGAGTTTACGGCCTCAAACTAGAGTTTACGGCCGTAAACTCTTGTCTAGCTGTGAACTCTTCTCCTTAAGTATGATTTCCTTCATTTTTCTTCACTTCTCACATATCCAAGTCAAGAACTCTCATTTCTCTCTCAAGTATCATCAACATCACTTCCATTTCTCGATAAAGTTGTAAGTGATTCTTTCTTTATTAGTTGATATCCTTCTTGATCTAGTAAAACCCTATAATTTCATCCGTGAATTCATCTCTTTTGGGTTAGATCTTCAAATCATCAGGAACACCAAGAACACCAAGAACACACACTAGTTCTTTGGGCCGTAATGACCCCCTTCAAGCTTCCAAAACGTAAGTATCCTTTCCATATACTAGTAAACGCTTAAGTACTTTGGCCGTAAACACACCTTTGGCCGTAAACGCTTAAGGTATGGCCGTGAACTCCCATAAACCAATCATATGTGATTGATACACTCCATTGTGAGGGATTCCTAGTTCCTAGGGATGTTTCCAATACATGATTAGTTTTTATATACACTAACTGTATACATAAATATGTTATTATATGCTTATTAGGATCTGTTTGTGCTCGGGACTTCACTTGACACTTAGCATCCTATATCGATCTTACATTCGAATCACTCACTACAAGTGAGTTCATACCCCTAACTTATATTTTAAATGATTTTAATTGCTTTTATGCAGGGGAATACAAGTAGAAAACATTATAGTTATTGTATCAATCACATGTGATTAATAACTATCAAACAAGTGGATTTCTTATACTTCAAAACTGTGTTATCAAACAAACTATTTCAAAACATTTTATAAACTGACATCAAGTCATCTATAACCATTCAAATGGTTAAAACTCTTTTATATGCTAAACTCTTTATCAAACTCTTTTAAACTTATATATTGTCAAAATCATGTCTATATAGATATAGTTATATAAATAAGGTTGAAAGGGATTAGGAATGATAACTAGCTTTATTTCATGTTCCTTATTTGGTTGTGGAATTAGGGTATCGGTTGTTTGTCCGAGTGCCGTTTGAATCTTAGTTATATATTATGTATATGTATGTAGATATAAAATTTCTTCCAATCAGTTCAATACCTTTGGGTAGCAAAGGTGTACAAACATGATCAGTCATTCAAACAACAGTACTAGTATACTATAATAGGTATAGTTTAGAGGATTACTACTCACTATTTCTAGAACAATGAAACATACAAGAGTCAGTTCATACATGAGTCAGTTCAAACATACTATAACGAGAAACAGAAAGAACATACTATACACTTGAACAGAGAGAACACACTATACACTAGAGCAGAGAGAACATACTATACAAATACAAGAACAATATAACATTAATGTGAGCCACTACTTCATGGAACGACAATGTACTGTTGTGTCACGTTTTGTAACCAGAGTCTCCTGGAGGGATTGCGTGAGTTTGTGTATAGATCTATACGAGATTGACCATCCTACACCTTGCTGCTAGCTATAGTGGGACCTTCAGGTCTACGGGTGACGAATGTCATACCATTTCGACGTCTTTGATCGTCGTGTTTTACTAGTCAATCAAGTATGGTTATAATCTCATCACATTTTACCTTAATTAAACAATTGGTTTAAGGTAGTTAGTACATCTGTAGGTACTATATACAATACTACTGTGCATTGTCATTTTCCCATTACATTCATATTGTGATCATCTCACATAAACGGTAATGTAAACTATTCTCTAGTAATAATAGTCATACTTGGGAAAAACACTCACTTTTACAAAAGAACAAACATACAGAACAGTCGGGTCTTTGTAGAAGACTACATTTCATTATAAGTAGAAATTATAGGATTTTTTAGGAGATACAAACTTTACATCAAACGCTTACACACACTTTCATCAAAATTATACAAACATTTGACACTAAAATACTTATGAACTCACCAGCTTTAATGCTTATCTACTCTTTCAAAATAACTTGTATTCTCAGGTCACCAGTAGACAAGTACACTGGACCAGGTTTTGAGAAGACGGAGCACATTCGATACTCATCTTTTATTTTGATTCATATTTTGGTGTCTTTTAAACTATCCACAGAACACACTTGTATTAAATTATATTATTAATACAATGGATGATCTTGTTGCTTGTTTACAATTGTGCACTGTTATGATACTGTACATGACGTCCTCCGCCCCCGAACGTTTCCACCGTTCTGGTTTGGGGGTGTGATAGATTGGTATCAGAGCTTTGTTTATAGTGAATTTAGTATATCAACCTATAAAAGATATATTATAAACACATCGGGATTAAAATACTCTGACCAAGAGTTTATAGTTTTAAAATAATAAAATACTTTAGTAAAGTATTTATACAAGCATTCATACTAGGATTAGTGTCATACTAGAACAGAACAAAAGTATTGCGGTTGTTGGAAAGCACAAGTAGGCTTGGGGACATATAATCAGATATGGGAGTGATATAGCCTGATCAACTATATCTTTCTGGGAAGTGATTAACATGTGCCTAGGAATAGTTGTGGTGTTGCAGCAAGTCTAAAAACTTACCAACACTACTACAATGAAAACTTTAGAACAAAACATAAACTTAAAATACTATAGGAGTATTTTGTGTTACTATAATTACTTATGTGCAAACTAAAAGGTCTTTACTAGTATGTCAATAGTTGCTGAGTGGATACACTAAGGTTATATGTGACTAAGGTGGCATAGGCATAGAATCTGTGATCTTTGCTTTACTTCATGTTCCTTGTTTGGTTGTGGACTTAGAGTTAGGGTCACTTATTCGAAGGTCTATCCTTTTTTTGGTTACATATGACTGGTATGCACTACGCAAGAATTAAAGTAACTAGTAAGGATCATCCTATGATTATCCTAAGTAGTACGTCTATTAACTATTTCTTTTACCCCTATTCTCGCGTAGATAACATGGCTGGATTCCATCTCCCCGGCGACCCTTACTTCCCCAACCAAGGAAATGGTGGATGGCTCGATGCAGAGCTAGCAGAGAATCATGCAATTCCTTTGGATGATGACTTCGTAGAAAACTTCCCAGAGGATTCTGACTCCGATCCAGAAGTCAATGATCTACCCCTACTGGCTCCAATCCCAAATCCTAACCCTCCTCCGTCTTTTCAAGGCCCGACGCCTTTGTGGGCTGAGAACTTGGGCAGATGGAGTCAAGAACAGGGACAACCCTGTGACAACCATCAAAATTCGAGTCGGTTGTAGATTTGACTAAACTTAGTTGAACATATAGGCACGACACATACTAGACTTAGTAACTAGAAGCTAAGTTATAACCTCCTAGAAACTTGGAAACAATTAGAAACGATGGACAGTGTACTTAGATTTCACATTGTTATGTGAATTCTGCAACTACTTAACTGTAGAGACTATCCATATTCGGGTCACTCTTTGATTCGATCGCATTTTCATGAATCATACACACACATTATGCACTTGACCTAGTAGTAGAAATTAGGTCGGAGTCTCGTGAAACTTAAGTCAAAGTTGAAACTATGACTAGTATACTTGGTTCTTCAAGTTCACTTGAATCTCGGAACCACTACATATAAATGACAATAAACCGACAAAAAGGAATTACAAACATTATTTATAACTATAAAAGAGTTATAAGACTTAAAAATAATTTGATGCCTCCAAAATTCAATCTACCTTGATATCTAAAGTTTAGCAAAATCCGAAAAAACCCTAAAAGCCCTAAAAACTCATATTTATAAACTTTAACCTTAAAAATCCTATAAAAATAATTATGAAGCGTATAATATTATCTTATCATAATAAATATTATGAATTACAATCAAGGAAAAATAAAAATTAAGTTATTAACATTTACCCTTGATTTATAAGTCAAAAATCAAGAGTTTTATGCATAAAAACTATGTTAAGGTGCACATTTTATAAAAAGTTGCATATTTTTATAAAAGATTTGAATTTTTATAAAATAAACAAGGGAGAGGGAGCCTCTCCCCCCTAAAATTCGTCCTCTCTCTCCCATTATATCTCTTCCCCAAAATTTGAATCATTTCTCACTTCTCCATACTTCACCTCCTCATTCTCTCTCACACTCTTCATCACCACTCCATCTTCTCTCTTCCCCTCACCCTAACCACGAAATTTTCTAGAAAAATGGCTCCAAGAACACACCTTAAACTCTAAATATTCATCATTTGAAGTAATCTTGAAGGTAATCCCGAATTTTCTTTCATTTTACTTCACTTTTCCTTCAAGTTTTTTGCTATTTTCTTGCACTTTCTCCTTCTTCTACTCAATTCTATGGTAAAATCATGAACACTTGCTCACACTCACGGTTTTGATGATGATGGTGGTAGGATTTCACCCAAAAACAACATGCATGTTGTAAATGGTGAAATCCAAGGACCAAAACCTAAGTCAAAATCAACATAATGCACTTTTCTACAAGTTTTGGGGGAAAATCACCACATGCACCCTAAGTTTTCTTTTCAAAATGGCTTTTGACCATTTAAAACTCATGAATGGCCTTTAAAACAACATGCATGTGATGATATTCAAGCTTAGATGCTAGATGATCAAAGTTTGTTGTTAAAAGCTTTCAAATAGGTTTATAAAGGATTAGTTCCCAAATAAATATCTAAATTTTTTTTTTCAGATCAAATCCGCTTTGTCCCAGAATTCCACCAACAAAATTAGAAGATCTACAAATTTTCAGAAAATAATTCATTTTTCTCGAATTATTATAATTATTGCAAGAAAATAGGGAAATAATTCATATAAAATACTTTCTGAGGTCCATAAATCCTAGGTATATGCGTGGATGACCCATAAAGTAAATGATGACATCTCAATGAGTTTCATCTATTTTTGTTACTTTTTGGTATGGTTTTGAATTTTCATTTTGTTTAAATGAAATAAATCATAAACCACTTTAGGTAATATGAAAAGGCTATCTAAGATTTTTCGTTTTTCGCAGATCCTACCTCATGTGGAATACTCATAAAAATAATTTCAGAATTTTTCATAATGGATACCTATTTTTCCCTGATTTGTGTATTTATAATTGACTAATAATGGGAAAAATAGTTCTACTCATCCAAAATTCTTGAAAATTTACCCGAAGATCTTGTAACATATTAGGATGCTAAGTATCAATTTGGATGATTTTTATCTTCTGCATTCTATTTTTCTTCTATTTTTCTAAGATTAAATGCACTTAAATCCACAAAATCAGATTACAGTATATAAAAATCACCATTGGTATTTTTCCCGGATTATGTACACTGTAAATGAAGTATAATTTTTTTTTGGTAATTTACTTTAACTGTTTGATAATTATTCATCAATTAATGATTATTCAAGAGAATAAAACAAAGAAAAATAGAACAACTAATTGAAAAATATCTTTTATATTTTTCACAGCTTCTATATGCATAATAACAGTGTTATAAAAATTTTGGGCAATTTTGGAAACTTTTTCTATTTATTTCGATTTTCGTTAAAATAAATGCACAAAAATCATAAAATCAGGTTAAGCTATTTAGAAACCCATTTTTATATTTTTCCCAGCTTAAGTATGTTTAATGGCAGTACTATAAAAAGTTTGGGAGTTTTTATCATCTGGATACTATTTTCACGAATTTATATTTTTATGAAGGCTTAACAATTTGGAAAAATAGTTAATCACATCAAAAATTCAAGGAAAAATTTCTGGAAGACCTGTAATGTATTTGGAACGAAAATGTAAAATTTTATGAATTTTGGAAACTGTTTGATAATATTTTTGGATTTCTAGGAGTTTAAAACACCTTTAAATGTGTTGAAATACCCTCAATTAATATTACAAAAACCTAGAAAATAATTGCCAAAATTATCTTAATCACATGAGTTATAAACTATCACCATTTCAGAAAAATTGTTACCCATTTAATATAAAACCAATATTAGAACAAAAATTTGGCATTTCTCTATATGTAGAATTTAGTATATTAGCATTAGATTTCGACATAGAGATTCACTAGCGTATACCATTAATGTAGGAATCGATAGTGGTACGAATGGAGCGTAGCTCAAGGCACAATTTGCATAATCTCAATGTATTTTGAGTATTCACGACTCCCCCTATTTTCGGGTTTTAAATGTTTTGGAGTGGAAAAGCATGTCCAAAAACTGTTTATTGTTTGTTGTATTTAATTTGACTTGTATCAAACTTGGTTGCTATATTTTGTTATATATGTGTATGCTACTGTTAATTCATGAGGCCTTATCGCATTTAAGTCCCTCGAATCAGTTCACACAACTCATTAACTCATTAAGCCCATGGTCATTATAGATAGCGCTATTAGGAGGTAGACAACTCCTCACTCGCACGATTCGCTTGAGTGCATTTTACCATATTTCCCTATGTTAGCGTTAGACATAGAAGAGGGCACCCTCGGTCATTAGGCTTGGGTTGTGAACTCATGGTATAATAATTATGCACATACGAAACTTGTATCTCGTTTTAGCAACAAAAGTTATTTCCCATGAGAATATGAACGTTGCATCTCATTTGGGCAACATACTTTATCTCTCATGATGAACGTTGCAAACTTATTTACTCATTTTTTTGCAATATATTTCTATTTATGGAAACTTTATTTCCCATGAGAATATGAACGTTGCATCTCATTTGGGCAACATACTTTATCTCTCATGATGACAACGAACTTTGTTTATGCAAACTTATTTACTCATTTTTGCAATATATTTCTACTTATGGAAACTTTATTACCCGCTTTAGCAACGAACTTCTATTCATGAAAACTTATTTACTTATTTTAGAAATCAACATTGTTTATGGAAACTGTTATCAATATTCTGATTATCATGATTTCAAACTATATTATATTATAAACATGTGAGTACTCACTAACTATTTTTATAGTTGACGCTCGTTTTACATGCTTTTTCAGGAATCATCAAGTAAGTGGCACTTAGGGACACATCACTTTTAGGAGCATTCGCATGTGTTGTATTTCAATTCACATTGTAATTTCTTTTAAAAGTTGTTCAAACCCATTGTAAATTTATAATTCTTTTTAATATTATGGTTGGTGTTGTCTTTATCTTTTGCTATGAAACCCTTTGTATTGCCACGCCCTGTATTTCCGCTTTAGTGGGGTGTGAAAAACCCTTACCCTACAACAGAGACCGAAGCTTCTACAATCTGAGCGAGGGAGGCTCAGCTGACAGAATCCTGCCTATTCTCGTTCGCAGGGTTGCTAGAAATGATGAGCATGGTAGGGCAGCCATCAACCGAGTCATGGAAGTTGATGCCGATGTGGGAGTCAACACAGTTCGCATTCGTCATCTACAGGCTGCTCATGGAAGAACTCTGGACCACAATGAGGCCATGTAGAGAGAACTTACTGCAACCCAAGCTGAAGTCAGGGAACTTCGAGCACGTCAGGCAACGTTCTAAAGGCGCATGCTGGAAATTGAGCGTCATCAGGCAGAATCAAAGGCTCATCTGAGCGGTTCTTGTCGCAAGTAGAGTCTACTCTACTCTGTCTTTTGGATATAGCTTATGTCTATGTATAGACTCTAGTATAAATTTCCTGTTTATCTTAAGACCTTGGACTTTCAGTCTGATAGGTCTTTATGCTGTCAAATTTTCTTATTCTGGTTTGATGTAAGACATACTCCTAGGTCATTTTTCCCGAACTCGTTACATCTTTAATACCAATATTATTGACAGATATCTAATCTCATGGGAAATCTTTATCCAAATGCTTTCATCCTTCTATTGTTAGATCTCTATTTCAATCATACTCTCATCTATTTGTTGGGTTATGGTGAGTTAGTCCATGGACCACTCTCATTTTCTCACTATCGAATGCTTACCAATATCTTCATCTTTGTGAACTTATAGCTACAAGATGCCTCCTAGTAGATCAAACAGGCGCACTACTCCGATAACTCGAAATCAAACTCCACTACCTCCTCCATAATTCGATCTGACAGTTATCTAAGCTGCAGTGGATGCGGCTGTTACGGCAGCCCTAGCTCCATTCAACACGACCGATACTAGCGGGAGTGGATCGGGTGTTAACTACACCCAGGGTGGTAGTCACGGGCACCCTAAGGAATTTTCGTATAAGGACTTCACCAACTACAAGCCCATGACCTATAACGGGACTGGTGGAATCATTGCCCTTTCGAAATGGTTCGATAAAACGGATTCGATCTTCGAGATCTGCTCCTGTCCGGAAGGGAGCAAAGTTAAATTTGGTGCCTGCACCTTCGCGGATAGAGCCATGACATGGTGGAATAGCCATGTCAAGTCACTAACCCTGATAGTGGCTAATGCTATGGGTTGGGAAGCTCTGAAGGAGCTCATGATTGAAGAATATTGCCCGAGGGGCGAGGCTCAGAAACTGGAACAAGAACTTTGGAGCCTAACCATGAAGGGCTCCGACATAGTTGCCTACACAGCCAGGTTCAGCGATCTGGTGGCGCTATGTCCGGGAATGGTCCCTACTGAGGGAAAGAAAGTTGAAAGGTATATCTGGGGGTGGTGCCTCCATTCCAGGGGAATGTCTTGTCTTCAATCCCCACTACCTTCGACAGTGCCAAGCGATTGGCACAGCGGCTCATCGATCACGGAGTTCGCATACCGAAAACGACAACAACCCTTGCCATCCCAGAACCATCCAAAGCCGCCGACAAAAAGCGGAAGTTTTGGGACAAAAAGAAGAAGAACGCGACACTGAACTCTGCCAAAAAGCAGCAGGTCGTGGCTGTTCATGATGCGATAACACCTACTGCTACTGCGCCGATGAAGCAGTATGCTAGGAGCTTGCCAAAGTGCAACAAGTGCAGCTTCCACCATAATGGACCCTACCGGGAAATGCAGCGCGCTAACTGCAACAGGAAAAGGCACACTTCCCGTTTCTGCAAATCTCCGGCAAGGCCAATTACCCAAGTCACCGGCGTTGGTGTGGGCCAGGCTTGCTATGGATGTGGCGAGGTGGGTCACTACAAGAGGAACTACTCGAAGGCACGGAACGCGGGCGGAGTAGGAAGAGTTTTGGCTATAGGCCACGAGGAAGCGGTAGCAGACCCTACAGTGGTCACTGGTATGTTTCTCCTCGATAACTCATATGCATGCATACTGTTTGATAGTGGAGCGGAGAGGAGTTTCGTGAACCAGAAATTTGCACACTTACTTAAACAAAAACCACGTGCACTGAAAGAACCGTTCACTATAGAAATGGCTAACGGAAAAACTAAGAGCACTAGTTGTATATACATAGGATGTACACTAACTCTATATAGGCGTTCATTTCCAATCGAACTCATGCCGGTCTCAATTAAAAGTTTCGACGTCATTATCGGCATGGATTGGTTGAGTTGTCATCGTGCCGACATCATGTGTTATGAGAAAGCCATTTGTCTTAATCTACCGTCTAACGAAAGTCTAGTTATCTATGGCGACAAACTCGACACGAACCTTCGTATCATCTCGAGCATACAAGCCCAAAAGTACTTACGAAAAGAATGTCATGCATTCCTTGCTCATGTTGTCGATATGATCCAAGATACGAAAGACATAAAGAACATCCCAGAAGTACACGATTTTCCCTACATCTTTCCAGAAGAACTACCAGGATTACCTCCATAGCGTCAAGTCGAGTTCAAAATCGACTTAGTTCCAGGGGCTACCCCAGTAGCCAAATCGCCCTATCGCCTAGCACCAGCTGAGATGCAGGAGTTATCCGGTCAACTTAACGAACTGCTCAGCAAGGGCTTTATTAGACCAAGCTTCTTACCCTGGGGAGCGCCAGTCTTGTTCGTGAAGAAGAAAGACGGATCGTTCCGTATGTGCATCGACTACAGAGAACTAAACAAGCTTACCGTCAAGAATCGTTACCCTCTACCTCGCATAGACGACTTGTTCGACCAGCTGCAAGGGGCGAATTACTTTTCAAAGATTGATCTGAGATCCGGGTATCACCAGTTACGAGTGTTTAAGCAGGATGTTCCGAAGACAGCCTTTCGAACTCGTTATGGACACTACGAGTTTGTAGTGATGCCATTCGGATTGACCAATGCGCCCGCGGTATTCATGGACTTAATGAATAGGGTGTGCCATCCTTACTTGGATCAGTTCGTCATTGTATTCATCGATGACATACTTATCTACTCTCGTAGTAAGGATGAGCATAGTCAACACATGCGTCAGGTCTTAGAAACACTACAGGCAGAGAAGTTTTATGCGAAATTCTCAAAATGCGAATTTTGGATTCGAAGAGTCGAATTCTTGGGTCATGTGGTTAACGAAGAGGGAATTCACGTGGACCCTTCCAAAATAAAGGCCATTGACAACGTGTCAACACCGAAGACGCCTACAGAAATTCGTCAATTTCTAAGCCTCGCTGGCTACTATCGCAGGTTCATTCAGAACTTCTCTAGGATCGCGAAACCGCTTACTATATTGACCCAGAAAGGTGTGACCTTTGACTGGGAAGAGAAACAGGAGAAGGCGTTCCAAACGCTGAAGCGAGCCTTATGCAGCACACCGATACTATCCTTCCTAGAAGGGATAGAAGACTTCGTGGTTTATTGTGATGCATCCAACCAAGGGCTTGGCTGTGTTCTTATGCAACGAGGAAAGGTCATCGCCTATGCCTCAAGACAGCTAAAGACACAAGAAGTGAACTACACCACACAAGATCTTGAGTTAGAAGCAGTGGTGTTTGCTCTTAAGATCTGGAGACACTACCTGTATGGTATAAAGAGCACTATCTTTATAAACCACAAAAGCCTTCAACATATATTCGACCAGAAGGAGCTCAACATGAGACAACGACGGTGGGTCGAGCTACTCAGTGAATACGAATGCGAAATTCATTATCATCCCGGCAAAGCCAACGTATTTGCTGACGCCCTAAGTCGGAAAGAATACTCTGGTCCTAGAGTCAAATCATTTACTATGACTATCCATTCACATCTGTCCACAAAAATTAAGGAGGCTCAACTAGAAGCCTTGAAACCTAAAAATGTGGAAGGTGAATCCTTGAGAGGGATGGATAAAAACTTCGAAGTCAAGGGTGGCAGAGCCTTATATCTCATGGATCAGATCTAAACACTCGATATTCCTTCCACCCAGGTTCAGATAAGATGTATCTGGATCTCAAAAAGTTATACAGGTGGCCTTACATGAAAGCAGGGATTGCTACCTTCATGAGTAAGTGTCTTACTTGCGCCAAGGTTAAGGTCGAATACCAGAAACCCTTAGGTTTACTACAGCAACCGGAGATACCAGAATGAAAGTGGGAACGGATCACAATGGACTTCATAACCAAGTTTCCCAAGACATCGGGTGGTCTCGATACCATATAGGTGATCGTAGACAGGTTAACAAAGTCCGCACACTTCCTGCCTATCAAAGAAACTGACAAGATGGAGAAACTAACGAGAACCTACATTAGGGAGATTGTACAGCTGCATGGTGTTCCCATATCCATTATCTCTGATAGAGATAGTAGATTCACTTCAAGATTCTGGCAGTCGCTACAAGGTTCCCTAGGAACTAGGCTGGACATGAGTACAGCTTACCATCCGCAAACCGATGGGCAAAGTGAGAGGACTATTCAAACCTTGGAAGATATGTTGCGAGCCTGTGTGATAGACTTTGGAAAGGCATGGGAAACTCATTTACCCCTTTTCGAGTTCTCCTACAATAACAGTTATCACACGAGCATAAAAGCTGCTCCATTTGAAGCCCTCTATGGCCGGAAGTGCAGATCCCCTCTGTGCTGGGCTGAGGTGGGTGACACACAATTAGCTAAAGGATGAGTTCCTGACATCACTCTCACATGTCCGGAGATCATACGGGAAACGACAGAGAAGATCTTTCAGATTCGTGAATGATTGAAAGCCTCTAGAGACCGACAGTAAAGCTACGTAGATAAGAGAAGGAAACCTTTGGAATTCCAGGTTGGTGATCGTGTTCTATTGAAGGTCTCACCCTGGAAGGGCTTTATACGCTTCGGAAAGCGTGGAAAGCTAAATCCAAGATACGTAGGGCCTTTCGAGATTCTCGCTAGAATCAGCCCTGTAGCTTACAAACTTAAACTACCTCACGAACTTAGTAACGCACACCCTACTTTCCACGTTTCGAACTTGAAAAAGTGTCTGTCCGACGAGACTCTTGTAATCCCACTCGACGAGATCAAGATCGACGAGAGCCTCAACTTCTTGGAAGAACCAGTAGAGATCATGGACCGAGAGGTCAACCAAACGAAGCAGAGCCGTATCCCGATAGTGAAGGTTCGCTGGAATGCCAAGCGGGGACCTGAATTCACTTGGGAGCGCGAGGATCAAATGAAACTAAAATATCCTCATCTTTTTACTTAATTATCTGTAATTGCTTAAACTCTAATTTCGAGACAAAATTCTCTCTAACGGGGGGATGATGTGACAACCCGAAATTTCTATCTTGTAAAGCCATTCAATTCAATCAAAAGTCAGACTTGTTTCTGCTATCTTCTATCATTGTTAAGGTTCAGTTTGAGTGTTCTAAGCCTAGTACATTCAAGGATTGGGTGTTAGGAAGTATCGACTAGGGTTCATTGTGTAGCATTCAAGCCGGAAAACTCCATTACAAGGAGTTTACGGCCGCAAACTAGAGTTTACGACCGTAAACTCTTGTCTAGCCGTGAACTCTTCTCCTTAAGTATGATTTTCCTTCATATTTCTTCACTTCTCACATCTCCAAGTCAAGAACTCTCATTTCTCTCTCAAGTATCATCAAGATCACTTCCATTTCTCGACAAAGTTGTAAGTGATTCTTTATTTATTATTTGATATCCTTCTTGATCTAGTAAAACCCTATGATTTCATCCGTGAATTCATCTCTTTTGGGTTAGATCTTCAAATCATCAAGAACACCAAAAACACCAAGAATACACACTAGTTCTTTGGGCCGTAATCACCCCCTTCAAGCTTCCAAAACGTAAGTATCCTTTCCATATACTAGTTATCCATTAGCAATTCTTGAATTACAACCAAGAATCAACCATTTTAGCATGAACATCAAGAGCTTACGGCCGTAAACTCTCCCTTTAGCCGTAAAACCTTCTTATGATCATGATGTTGGCCGTGAACATTCTTAAGACCAAGATTAGGACCGCAAAAACTTCATAGATGCAAGTTAGGGCTGCAAACCTTTCTTAAGATTAAGTACTTTGGCCGTAAACACTTAAGGTATGGCCGTGAACTCCCTTAAACCAATCATATGTGATTGATACACTCCATTGTGAGTGATTCCTAGTTCCTAAGGATGTTTCCGATACATGATTAGTTGTTATATACACTAATTATATACATAAATGTGTTATTATATGCTTATTACGATCTGTTTGTGTTCGGGACTTCACTTGAAACATAGCATCCTATATCGATCTTACATTCGAATCACTCACTACAGGTAAGTTCATACCCCTAACTTATCTTTTAAGTAGAAAACATCATAGTTATTGTATCAATCACATGTGATTAATAACTATCAAACAAGTGGATTTATTATACTTCAAAACTGTGTTATCAAACAAACTATTTCAAAACATTGTATAAACTGCCATCAAGTCATCTATAACCATTCAAATGGTTAAAACTCTTTTATATGCCAAAATCTTTATCAAACTCTTTTAAACTTATATATTGTCAAAATCATGTCTATATAGATATAGTTATATAAATAAGGTTGAAAGGGCTTAGGACTGATAACTTGCTTTATTTCCGGTTCCTTGTTTAGTTGTGGACTTAGGGTATCGGTTGTTTGTCCGAGTGTTGTTTGAATCTTAGTTATATATTATGTATATGTTTGTAGATATAAAAGTTCTTCCAATCAGTTCAATACCTTTGGGTAGCAAAGGTGTACAAACCTGATCAGTCATTCAAACAACAGTACTAGTAAACTATAATAGGTATAGTTTAGAGGATTACTACTCACTATTTCTAGAAAAATGAAACGTACAAGAGTCAATTCATACATGAGTCAGTTCAAACATACTATAACGAGAAACAAAAAGAACATACTATAACGAGAAACAGAAAGAACATACTATACACTAGAACAGAGAGAACACACTATACACTAGAACAGAGAGAAGATACTATACAAATACAAGAACAATATAACATTAATGTGAGCCACTACTTCATGGCACGATAATGTACTGCTGTTTCACGTATTGTAACTAGAGTCTCCTGGAGGGAGAGCGCGAGTTTGTGTATAGATCTATACGAGATTGACCATCCTACATCTTGCTGCTAGCTATAGTGGGACCTGCAGGTCTACGGGTGACGAATGTCACACCATTTCGACAAATGTCATACCATTGCTGCTAGCTATAGTGGGACCTGCAGGTCTAGTGGGACATGCAGGTCTACGGGTGGTGAACTTAATGTCAGGGTGACTGGCTGTAAGATAGAGTAGAGAGCCTATCATTCCTCAAAACATAGTTGCATTCATATCAGTGCCACTTGGATCAGTGCCAATAAACGCTGATGAATACATCAAAGTCTTTACCGGTGTGTAATAAGAGAAACCATACTTCTTCAGCATATCTGCAATATATCTAGCTTGACAAAAAAATCAGTTAGTTGTTTAACCTGCAAGCCCGAAGAGAAGGTTAGTTCACCCATCATGCTTATCTCGAATTTCTTAGCCATGACCTTCGCGAATTTCGAACTTAGCTTTTCATCAGTGGATCCAAAGATGATATCCTCCACATACACTTGAGCAAGAATGATATGAGATCCGGATTGCTTTATGAACAGAGTGTTATCGATATTTCCTCGTTTGTATCCAATTGAAACATGATATCTTGCCAACATATCATACCATGTTCTAGGAGCCTTCTTTAAGCCATAGACAACTTTATCAAGACGATACACATGATCTAGAAAATCTTCATTTTCAAACCCTGGAGGTTGTTTTAGAAAGACTTCTTCTTGAAGATCTCCATGTAAAAAGGAAGTTTTGACGTCCATTTGGTAGACTTTGAAGTTCTTGAAAGAGGAAAAATCTAGAAACAGACGAATTGCTTCAAGTCTTGCAACTGGAGCAAATATTTCAACATAGTCTAACGCTTCGAGCTGACAAAATCCTTGAGCTACAAGTCTAGCTTTGTTTCTTATGACGATTCCATATTCATCCATTTTTTCATGAAAACCCAACGAGTTCCAATGATAGTGTTTCCTTGAGGTTTGGGAACAAGATTCCACACACGATCATGTTTGAATTCATTTAGCTCATCTTGCATGGCCTTAATCCAATCAGCTTCTTTCAAGGCATCAACAATATTCTTTGGTTCGATCATTGAGATGAAGTTTACAAACATGCACAAGTTGTTGCTAACTCTGTTGCAAGTGAGAATCCAAAAATTTACATCTCCAATGATTTGAGATTTAGGATGATCTCAAAGGAATATTGGATTAGAACATTTATTTGGTTTGCTATGGGCAGAAACTTCCTGATTTGATGATTTAGCTTCTTCAGGAACAACAGCATGATCTTCAGAGATAGGTTGAGAACTGATTAATTGATCTGATGGGTTTTGAGCATCCTAACAACCTTAAGGTGCACATACAACCCTAAATGCTATGGATCTAAGTTTTCTCTAATTATACATGCAATTTGATTTTCTAAATCATTATCCTAACTAGCATACAAAACATGGGTACTTATATAACAAAAAACTAGTTAGATGACATACCTTTTCTTGTAGCTTGATTCCTTTGATCTTTAAGAGCCTAGCACCCCAAATTTGATGCCTCAAATGCTTCACACAACACCACCAACAATGGAGGACTTAAGAGAGAATGGCCTGCACACAAAATCGGCTATGACTCTTCCGAAGATCATTAGTGGCCGATTTCACTAACCAAGGGGCTTCTTATATAGTGTGGTAAAATTAGGGTTACACCATGTAAACCCAAATGTGCATGACCTTCCATATTCCTTAAGCTCCATGGGTTCAAACCTCCATGGACTATCCATGGGTTATGACATTGGTTTAGCCCAACTTAAAGAACTATGGATCATTGGCCCACATTATAAGAATCATTGATTTACACAATCAATCCCCATATATTTAACTAGTATCTTTTGATCTCAAAATAAATTCCAAATTAATTCTTGATCAATACTAATTAAATAATATGATTTCATGTTAATATATTAGAACTTATAATATATTAATAAATCATAAATAGCCTCTTCTTAAATGTCCATCCTTCAGATTGTTCTGGTGCCATGCAACCCAAATGGACCATGCTACTCTCGGGTAAAGTACATACCAAATATAGTTATGGACTTAGACACCTTATCCAACAGTCTCCCACTTGAATATGTCTAATAACTATAGTTGCAAGTATGACCTCAAACACCAGCTAGCAATCGTAGCTCTTAAAAGCCTCTTTCGAACCGTGACGCGCCATTTTAGATAAGTGATCATATAATCCTCTGTTCTCAAGATATCAGTCGGACAAATAAATGGAACAATGTCATACTTATTGTCCAATAGTTTATTTCCCAATTTCCGATTTGTTTGACATAAAACTTAGTTGAACACATCAATTGAGTTCTGACCGGGCCTGGCACATAAGTCAAAACAAAGTCATGGAGGGGCCCAAGATATCGCTTTTAATCCTCCAAGGACTAAAAGAAACAGATAAACTTTGACAGTATATGCTTGTACTAACTACTTGTTAGATCATACACAATAATGCGTTTTATAACATCAAGTTACTAATGCGTTTTGGCACTATCAATGTACAACCCACTCATAGTCAACAACTCATATATCTTGGTTTGAAGACTTATATGATTTTATCGTCTCACGATCACTCGAGATAAATTCCATGAAGTGATACAAGTGAGCGTGGGTTTAATCCAATACTCAGACCTTATGAGCACTCTTGAATGTTGTAGCAAAATTTGCTATGTCTAATACACTTCAGACAATCTACAAGCCAAATTCATGACAGTCTTGCCTCAATACCTACTTTAAAAGTATGATCGACTGTGGACAGTTTGAATAATATAATTATTCTGGAAGTGAAAACATGCAAAATGAAACAATAGTAAATGATTGACACAAGATAGTAACATTACTTATAAATAAAAAACACCTTTTATTTAATCATCAAATGTCAATTACATTTCAACTATTACAAGTTTCAAAACTATCTAATTATTAAAACTAATATCGTCCTTCAGCCCGATGCGCCTTGCATGCTGTAAGTGCTTAACCCTACTCAGTCCCTTCGTGAGGGGATCTGCTGGGTTCTCCTCCGATGATACCATCTTTGCTATGAGGACTCCTTCTTCTATTCAATGTCTTATGATGTGATACTTTCTGTCAATGTGCCTGTATCTGCCATGATCCCTTGGTTCCTTGGCTAAGGCAACCGCACTCTCGCTATCACATAAAATCTCCATAGGCTTCTTTATAGCTGGTACGACTCCAAGGTCTCCGATGAAGTTCTTCAGCCATATTACCTCCTTCACTACCTCTCTTGCTGCTATGTACTCTGATTCGCACGTTGAATCAGTTACTGTCTCCTGCTTAGAACTTTTCCAATTTATTGCTCCTCTATTCAAGGTAAATACCCAGCCCGACTGAGAGCGGAAATTATCTCTGTCGGTCTGAAAGTTGGCATCACTATACCCCACCACTCTCAAGTCATCATTCCCACCTAGGGTAAGGAACCAGTCCTTAGTCCTCCGCAGGTACTTGAGAATGTTCTTAACTGCAGTCCAATGAGCCTTACCAGGATTCCCTTGATATTTTCTGACCATGCTCAAAGCAAAGGCCACATCAGGGCGAGTACAAGTCATAGCATACATGATCGAACCAATCGCGGAAGCATATGGTATTCGACTCATCTCAACTATCTCAGTCTCTATACTCGGACTCTGAGTTTTACTCAGTTTGGCGTTGCTCTGGATCGGTAAGTCACCTTTCTTGGAATCCATCATGCTGAATCTTTTCAACACCTTATCCAAGTAGGTACTTTGACTAAGTCCAATTAGTCTCTTACTCCTGTCTATCAATATCCTTATCCCTAGGATGTAAGCAGTTTCTCCAAGGTCCTTCATAGCGAAACACTTCCCAAGCCAGGACTTAACTTCCTGCAAGGTTGGGATGTCATTTCCTATGAGTAGTATGTCATCCACATACAACACCAAAAAGCTAACTATACTCCCACTAGCCTTGACATATACACAGGACTCATCATCGCTTCTCGAAAATCCAAACTCTTTGACTTTCTCATCGAAACAAAGATTCCATCTGCGAGATGCTTGTTTCAATCAATAAATGGATTTCTTAAGCTTACACACTCTATTGGGGTACTTTGCATTGACAAAAACCTCTGGATGACTCATGTAAACATCCTCAGCCAACTTTCCATTAAGGAAAGCAGTTTTGACATCCATTTGTCATATTTCATAGTCATGAAATGCAACTATGGTTAGCGTAACCCTAACAGACTTAATTTTTGCCACTAGTGAGAAGGTCTCATCATAGTCAACTCCTGGAGTTTGAGTAAAGCATATCGCAACATGGCGTGCCTTATAAGTGTGTACCTTTCCATCCATGTCCGTCTTCTTCTTGAAGATCCATTTGCACCTGACTGCCTTACGACCCGGTACATTGTCAACCAAGTTCCAAACTTGATTGTCATACATGGACTGAATCTCGCTGTCCTTAGCCTCTTTCCATTTAGCAGACTCAGGGCCTGCCATGGCTTCCTTGTAGGTGTTAGGTTCATCCAAATTTACCAGTGTGCTATCACTGATAAATGTATCACCTTCAGTAGTAATATGGAAACCATAAAACTCAGGTGTATTTCTAACTCTACTGGAATGCCTCAGAGGTAAGGACTCGTCAATTGGATCAACTGGAGTTTCCTCCTTAGGTTGTTTGCTAGTGTTTGAGGTTCCTTAACCACTTGACTCTTGAAGTTATTCAAGGTCAATTTGCCTCCCACTGTCTCCTTTTCCTATGAGCTCTCTCTCGCGAAAGACTCCTCTCCTCACCACGAAGACAACATTGTCATTCGGTCTGGAGAAGAGATAACCAAAGGATTTATGTGGGTAGCCGATGAAAATACACCGCTCACTTCGAGGTTCGAGCTTGTCGTGAGTCTCACGCCTCACGAAAGCCTCGCAACCCCAAACCTTGATGTGTACTAACGAGGGAACCTTCCCTGTCCACATCTCGTTAGGTGTTTTGGAAACCTTTTTGGTAGGGACTAGATTAAGGATATGGGCAGCAGTCGCTAAGGCACCCCCAGAATGATATAAGTAATGAAGCTCGACTCATCATGGAACGAACCATGTCCAACAAGGTTCGATTGCACCTCTCAGCCACACCATTAAGCTGTGGTGTCCTAGGTGGCGTCAATTGTGAAACAATCCCACATTCCTTAAGATAGTCTAGGAACTCGACACTAAGATACTCACCACCCCGATAGGATCGGAGCATCTTTATCTTCCTGCCCAACTGATTCTCCACTTCTTGCTTAAACTCTTTGAATTTCTCAAAGGTTTCTGACTTATGCTTCATTAATAAGACATAGCCATATCTACTGTAATCATCAGTAAAAGTCACATAGAAGCAGTTAGCATCCCTTGTGGTGGTTTTGAAGGGCCCACACACATTGGTGTGTATGAGATCCAACAAACCTTCACCCCTTTCAAAAGTACCAGTGAAGGGTGACTTGGTCGTCTTTCCAAGTAAGCAAGATTCGCAAGTGTTATTCGACCTTAAGTCGAATGACTCCAAAACTCCAGCCTTTTGGAGTTGGCATATACGCTTCTTGCTGACATGTCCAAGACGATAATGCCACAAGCATGCCTTATCCAATTCATTGTAAGAATCAACGTGCAACACATTATTTCCTAAGTTGTCTACAACCATCACAGTTTCATATACACCATTACAAGGCAATGCTTTAAAATAAAAAACACCATTATAAAAATCATTAATAGCACTAATTTCATTATCAAATGAAAAACTAAAACCTTGTTTGTACAAACCATGAAAGGACATAACATTTCTCGCCATTTCAGACGAGTAGCAACAATTATTCAAATCTAATTCTAACTCGCTACTAAGCAATATAGAATAAACTCCAATCTTGGTGACAGGTGAAACCTTCCTATTCCTCATGATCAAGTTTATCTTCCCGTGTTCCACATCCTTACTTCTTTTTAGTCACTGCAAATCAGAACAAATGTGAATTCCACAACCTGTATCAAGGACCTAAGAACAAGAATATGATGAGTTATTAGACAGAATAGTATAAAGACCTACATGGGTGGCCTTAACCTTCCCATCTTTGACATCCTGCAAGTATTTGGGGCAGCTTCGCTTCCAGTGCCCTTTATCATGACAATAGAAACACTCTGCTTCCTTAGGAACGGAAGAGGGAGGGGCAGAACCAGCCTTGGTCCCACTTGAAGAGGATCCATCAAGAGACTTTCCATTGCAGCTCTTACAGGGAGCCTTCCTCTTCTACCCTTTCCCTTGTCCAATTGCCAACATAGGGGCAATAGCTGTAGGAGTGGTTACAATAGATTTTCCTTTGAGACCGCTTTCAGCAGTCCTCAAAAGGCCTTGAAGTTTTCTCAGAGTGACCTCCTCCTTGTTCATATGATAAGTCATACGAAACTGATCATAAAAGGGAGGTAGAGAGTGTGGAATGATATCTATGGCCAACTCTTCATCGAAGTTAACATTCAATTTGAGCAAACGGTCCACAAACCATTGCATTTTCTGTAAGTGGGCCGTGATGGGTTCACCATCCTTCATCTTTGTTGTAATCATGGAGCAGATGATTTCATACTTCTCCTGACGAGCACTCTGATGGTATCTTTCCATTAGGTCTTGGTGCATCTCAAAAGGGTAGAAGTCCTCATAGGACTTTTGGAGTTCAGCTGACATAGTGGCAAGCATGATACAAGCTACCTTGGTGGCATCCTTCTCATGTTCCCTAAACTCAGCAATCTCCTGAGGAGTAGCAGAAGACTCATCGATTTCCTTAAGCTCCATGTCAATGACATATTCCTTGTCCTCATAACGAGTAACCATCCTGATGTTCCTAATCCAGTCATTGAAATTAGTGTCATCAAAGATGACTCTCCCACACAAGTTCATGAGAGAGAAGGAGCTAGTAGGGTTTGAGCCAGAAGCTTAGATTAGATAAGAGTCCTTAATATAACACCCAAATGAAATATTAAGGCTAGGACCCAACACAATATTTTACAACTTGGAAGAGGGATGTCGTAATCCAACTTGCAAAATATTTGAAGGTAGGTAAATGACGATTTACCAATTTCCACCATGAAAACGAAATAGATTATTAAGTTTTAATTGGATTGAAATTCCTAGATTCCTTTGAGATTCATTGAACTTTTTAATGGCATGTTTAAATCTCGATTATGTCCTTCAAGTTTGTGACTGGGATACCGAGGATCGCAAACAAGGTGTGAATAACCATGCAAATTAACTTGGTACACTTGATGTCATTTATCATTTAATCGATGTACCGGTTAACCACACACGCTCCACCAATCTATAACAAACACCAAGCTACCCTTTGCCACCCTTACTAGTCCATGTTAGTGTGCCGGTTAACCACACACCCTCCACTAACGACTTGACAAGGTGCAAACTGCAATTTCATGGATTAGCATCAAATTCACATTTTCCTAAAGTAACTAAATTTGGGAATTTAATAAAAGTTTAGTTACTTTATAATTATCATTATACTTTTAACGAGAATTAATGTCTTATCATACTCGTTCGGCTAACGACCCTCCACCAGTGAAGGAAGCGGTGGGTGAGAGTGGACACCCATTAAACTGCCATTTTATAGGGAGTGACCTTATACCCCCTTATAGACCGACTTCGTGAATGAGGCCTACTAACGGTAAGAGTGACTTGTCTTATACATATATAATTATTAAACTTATAATATTATAATAGTATAAGGGTTGAATTTTAAACTTTTAAAATTCTAGGGTTTGGAATTAAAGTATTCTTAAGTGTGACTTTACAAATTCCAAAACTTGAGGACAAGTTTAGACACTATTCAAAACTTTTCATTTTCTTAACTTATGAGTTTAATGACTTTTACGGAAAAGAATTTTGGTTTTCCATAACTTGAGGACAAGTTATAGAGTCCATTAAAACCATTAAGATCATTAATTTAATTAACACAATAATAAAAAATTCATACATGATCTAGTTAAACTCATAAGCATAAGATAATTCATATCATCAATCTTCAAGAAATTAGCGTAATCATATAAACTAATACAAATATTGAAATTATGACAATTATATTTTAATTGGACAAGCATGATCATTACCTTATGAAAAAACAGATTTCATGGTTCAAAAAACAGTTTGGGGTAATGATCCTAAACCAATTTCTGGCCAAAAGTCGAAAATCTGCGCACTGGAGCACCAACTCGGCGAGTACATGAACTGGACTCGTCGAGTTGGTCATTTTATGAGTGGACTCGGTGAGTCACCCAGTGGACTCGGCGAGTTCACTGAACAGAATGCAGAAATTCGATTTTTGCAACTTTGAAAACCAATAAAACATCAAATATAATTGAAAACAATCATAGGCTCTGATACCATTGATGGATTTTGAGCATCCTAACAACCTTAAGGTGCACATACAACCCTAAATGCTTTGGATCTATGTTTTCTCTAATTATAAATGCAATTTGATTTTCCAAAGCATTATCCTAACTAGCATACAAAACATGGGTACTTGTATAACAAAAAACTAGTTAGATGAGATACCTTTTCTTGTAGCTTGATTTCTTGGACCTTTAAGAGCCTAGCACCCCAAATGTGATGCCTTAAATGCTTCACACAACACCACCAACAATGGAGGACTTGAGAGAGAATGGCTTGCACACAAAATCGGTTATGACTCTTCCAAAGATTACTAGTGGCCGATTTCACTAACCAAGGGGCTTCTTATATAGTGTGTCAAAACTAGGGTTACACCATGTAAACCCTAATGTGCATGACCTTCCATATTCGTTAAGCTCCATGGGTTTAAACCTCCATGGACTATCCATGGGTTATAACATTGGGTTAGCCCAACTTAAAGAACTATGGATCATTGGCCCACATTATAAGAATCATTGATTTAGACACTCATTCTCCATATATTTAATTAGTCTTTTTTTTATCACAAAATCAATTCCAAATTAATTCTTGATCAATACTAATTAAACAATATGATTTCATATTAATATATTAGAACTTATAATATATTAATAAATCATAAATAACCTCTTCTCAAATGTCCATCCTTCAGATTGTTCCGATTCCATGCAACCCGAATGGACCACGCTACTCTCGAGTCAAGTACATACCAAATATAGTTATGGACTTAGACACCTTATCCAACATGATCAACATTGAGAACAATGGGATCAACTTCATTTGACAAGAGCTCAGGAACAGGGTTTGAAGGATTGTAAGTAGGTTCATTTAGAATTGATGAGGGGTAATCAACTCGATCATGAATGAATGAATCATCATAAAAGGTGACATCAATGGTTTCTTCAAAAATTTGCTTTGAAAGATTAATACTCTGAACACGTTGGATACGCTGGAGTATCCTACGAACACTCCTTCATCAACTTTAGCCTCAAACTTCGAACGCTGATTTCTTTGATTCAAGATGTAACAAACACATCCAAACACATGAAAAATAAGAGATGTCTGGTTTCCATCCTTTTAGTAGCTCATAA
Organism: Lactuca virosa; assembly: GCF_052849685.1. NCBI lineage: Eukaryota > Viridiplantae > Streptophyta > Magnoliopsida > Asterales > Asteraceae > Lactuca > Lactuca virosa. The sequence goes on along the minus strand of NC_136434.1, from coordinate 273,744,188 downwards.
GCAGTTTTTCCCATGACGTTTAACAAAAATAGACCAATTTTGGGTATAACACGCTGTATTGACAGCTTCAGCCTAAAATGACAATGAAAATCCAACTTCAACAACCATAGTTCTTCCAGCTTCAATGAGAGTTTTGTTTCTTCTTTCTGCAACACCATTTGTCGGGGAGTTCTACCTGCCAAAAATTTATGAGAGATTCTTGAGACTGAGCAAAAATCTTCTAGAGAGGAGTTTCGAAATTCAGTTCCATGATAACTACATAATTACCTTACTTTGTGATCATAGAGGACTTCCCACTGCTTAATGAGAGCAATGATTTCATCAGCGGCATGAAACTTCTTTATTAAAAATACTACCGACGTAAACCTTGAAAATTCATCCACAATGAGAAGAGTATATTTCTTCCCAACTCTTGACTTAATTGGAACTGGTCCAAAAAGGTCCATATGAAGGAGATGAAGAGGTTTGTTGATTGAAGAACAGGACTTTGGCTTGAATAAAGACTTGGTTTTCTTCCTTTTTTCACACACTGAGCATAGTTTGTCCTTGACAAATTGCATCTTAGGAAATCCTCTCACAAGCTGGTTCACGTGATGATACCAGCACTCGAGGATCCTACCAAAAGACTATGGGATCCCGATGATGACGAGGTAGCAACCAGGATCACTACAATCAAAGATCCCGATCCTCAACTTCCTCATCGGGATTCTAACATCAAGGATCCTTCCCCAACTTTAAGATCATGGATTAAACGCGTTGCGGAATATCTCCAAAATAGTATTATCCCAAAGGAAGAAAAAAGTGACAAGTCATTCAAAATGAGGGTCTCCCATTTTGTGACGATCCAAGGTAAGCTATATAGGAAATCCATGGCATGTTCATACCTTAGATGCTTATAAGATCACAAGGTTGCGGAAATTTTATAATCCACACATGAAGGAGATTGTGGTAATCACACTGGGGGAAGATCCTTATGATCCAAAGTGTTGAGGATAGGATACTACTTGCCAACCATGAAAAGAGATTCCTTATTGTATGCTAATAGATGTGATGGTTGTCAAAGACATATCAACATCCTACACCAACCAGCTGAACTTTTACATCCTATCACCCCCCCCCCATGGCCATTCATAAAGTGGGGGATGGATATAGTAGTAAAATTACCTAAGGCACCAAGAGAAAAAGTCTTCATGCTAGTAATGGCAGACCATTTCTGGAAGTGGATCGAGACTGAGGCTTTTTTTCAAGTAAGAGACAAGGAGGTGGTGTCATTTATGAAACATAATATCTTGACCAGGTTCGGGATCCCTTTCGGAACTATACGTGAAAATGGATCACAATTCGTAAGCAATAGGACTGGGGATTTTTGCACAAGTTGGGGAATCAAAATGATAATGTCCACCCCTATTCACCCTCAAGCCAACGATTAAGCAGAATCTAGCAACAAAGTCATAGTCAATAACCTGATGAAAAGGCTAGATGAAAAGAAAGGGAGATGGGCATAAGAGACTCGTTTCATCATATGGGAAGATAGGACCACTTACAAACTAGCCACATGCCAAACTATATACTCTTTGTTGTTTGGAGCAGAAGCGATGATCCCCACTGAAGTGGTGATCCCAACGGCAAAATATCTATTTCAAGATCATGAGAATCACGATATGATCCTAGCCCAGGATCTTGATATTGTTGATAAACTCGAGGATCTTGCCAATATCCGCATCGCCACCCATCAACGCAGGATCACCAAGCCATACAACAAGTATGTCAGAGTTAGAAGATTCCATATAAGAGACTTGGTCATAAGGAAAGCATTCCAAAATACCAAGGATCCTAGTGTAGGTAAATTGGCGCCTAAATGGGAAGGACCGTTTCTAATAGATGCTGAAGTAGGAAAGGGGAAATATTGGCTAGCTACCCTCGATGAAAATGTCTTGCCAAGATCCTGGAATGCCACGCATCTAACAACTTATTTCATGCAAGTGAGATTAGTCAAACTCAAGGTACACATACTCTTTATCTTTTACCCTTTATTTTCATTATTGTTATTATTATTTACTCTCCTGACAACCATTACTAACTTAAGCATCGGAGGGGAATTAGCCATGCTAACGCCCACCCCAAGCTAATGTTTTCTATGTGTAGGAACACAAGGATGTTGATGATGGGTTTTGAGAAAAACATACATTCCTATGTGTACATGCAACCCTAAATTGATTGGATCTAAGTTTTCTCTATTGAATATGCAAACAATGAACACAAAGAAGAAACCCTAGGATCTATGTATTAAAATCGAAATTCAAATCAAAGAGATCAAAATACTTACCATGATTGTTATATTTTAATAACATTCTAAAACCTTGCGGATCTTGAACTTTGAGAACTTAGTGTCAAAGCGTCACACCTCTAATGGCTCAGAAACACACTTAGCAAGAAAATGATTATGAGAGAAGGATAGATGAGGCAAATTTTGGATTTATTCTTTAAGAATGGAGTTGCCGAAATATGCAAGGTGATGTTTCTTAAATAGTTAAGTTGCTTAGCCCCAAAGCTAGGGTTTCTAGATGGAAACCCTAATTTCCAGCTTAGGCCCCAAGCATCCCATGGATCCACCATCTCAAGGCCTTAGACGATATCCTTAGGGCCTCCCTTAGAATTTCGGCCAAGCCTACTTAGGGTGATCCAAGAGCCCAAACCACAACTATAAATTAATTGAGAAACAACCCCTGCACTTTTAATTAATTCCTTTAAATCCAAAATTATTTCCAAATTAAGTTCTGATTAAATATTAATTAATAATATAATTTCTAATTAATATATTATATCCATAACATTAATAAATCATTTATATCAATTTATTATTCCAAATAATAAATTCATCCTCTTCCTCAATAAATCATCATGTGAAGTTGCTAGTGTGAAGGCAACCCAAAAGGACCATGCCACTATCAATTCAAGTACATACCAATTATATTTATGAGCTTAGCCACCTAATCCAATAGTATCCCACTTGGATAAGTCTAGTAATTATAGTTCCAAGTATGACTTCAAAAATTGACAAGAAATCGTAGCTCTCAAAGCCGCTGTCGAACTCTGACCTAGCCAGATATGTGTCCTTAGATATGTGATCAAATATTCCTCCAATCTACAAGATATCGTATGGACATAAGACATGGATTATAATAATTCTATTTGTCCAAGATTTGTTTCCTGATTTCCAATTTATGACGACTGATATCAGACTACTAATTGAACACATCAATTCAGTCCAGGCTTGGCCAAGCGCTTTAGATGTCATCATCAAATCATCGAGGGGCCCACAAATATCGCTTTTCCCGATTAAGGTAAAGGAACGGATAACCTTCAACAATACGCTTTATAACATCAAGTTACATATGCATTTATGTGTTAACAATACACAACGGTCCCATAAACAACAAATCACATGTCTCCGTTTCAAGAATATAAGATATTATCGTCTCAAAATTACTCTTGATAAAATCCATGAAGTAATTCTCTGAGCGTGGGTTAATCCAATACTCAAATCCCTATTTGAAAAGTACTCATGAACGTTGCATCAAAACAATTGCTATGTCTAATCTCCATAGACAATCTACAATTCAATTCATGACAGTTTTAATTCACTACTTACTTCCAAAAGTACGATCGACTCTGGATGTTTGAATAATCCAATTATTCGGGAAGTAAAACATGTGAAGTGAAACACAATAATAACCTAATTAAATATGGTCTGAAAACTATTGAATATAAATAAAACACTTATTATTAAATCACCATATTAATTAGACTTTATTAATTGTATAATGTTTCCATTAATCAACTAATATTTTTGAATTAAACATTAGGCATGCCATGTTCTTAAACATGCATACTATGTTTCTCTATGGTCCTTCCTTTGTGAACAGATCAATGGGATACAATTCTAATGATGCTCATTTCACAATTGCAAATCCTTATTACAAGTGTAAGAATTCCAAATTCTTGTCACCACCAAATGTGTTAAAGCCTAACCTTGCATGCAATATCCATTTGTGATGACATGGCCTAAAATTCACAAAAACTTACCCAACGATGTCACAAAATGCTCCATTAAAACTTTGTTACTTAAAACACTTTCATGGTTCTGATGTTTCAAATTCAAGATACAATTCTTGAACAAATTCCTTACATTAAGGTTTCTAACTCATATTTAAATACTCAACTCTCATTATGGAAACATTTCCATTTTCCCATATGACCATCGATTCTGAACAAGAATCACCTCTACTCAAAATTATGTCAATAGGGTCCATCCAAATATTAACTGTCCATAAGAAACCAATCTTTAGCAAACCTCAGACTGTTCTTGACAATTGATTAACAACTTTAGTCATATCTTGTTCTAGTCCCTTTTCCCTCTCAATGCCCTAGGCATTTGAAAAAAAAAACCAGAACAAGTGAATATTATAGCATATGTAATCAATCCTATATCTGATGCATATGTGATTCGATACATAATGTCTTACATAAAGAGCTGATACTTGATCAGTCTCTTGCTATAATATTTCCATATATCGAATTTCCTATGTTGAATCACTTCAACACAATATTCATATATGTTCACGACTAAGTTCCATTAAAACTTCAATATAACTTTTAGATTTGAAATGAAGTCTGAGTGCCCTCTCCCCTAAGCTTATTATAGTGAAACAATTTCTCAAACATTGCAACTTTCAAATTGAAAACTTTTTTTCCTACCAATTATTATTGCCAACCTGCAACACTTAGCATAACAACTATGCTCCCACTAGCATAATAATTATGCTTCTTTGTGCATAACAATTATGCTCCCACTTGCTTTGACATGCACCCAAAAATCAACTGAACTTCTAGAAATCAATATTATTGACTTTCTTTCTAAAGTTCGGATTTCTGATACGTGATGCTTTGATAAGTCATCATATAGACTTCTCAAGATCATACACATTTCATTAGATAGCATATGTGTGTGTTTAAACCCTTTCAGAACTTACAATAATAAGTCTTGAACGTTCAAACAGTCCTTTGCCATTTCTCACAATTCGAACTATGAAAAGGGATGCCGTAATCATATATGAATTTGAGAACACTATTATCACAACTGCTAACCATAATGATATCAATCAGATTTAAAATCTACTAGCAAAAGTTTTCCCTCATAATTATTTTCATGAGTTAGAGCGAAACCTTTTGCCACCTAGATTTTATGGTGTATGTGTTCCTATCCATGTGAATCTTATCATTTTCCAACCTATAATCATAATATATGGTTGAGGACAAAACCGAAATCAAATTTAGCTTTCATGGACTGAACTTTGCTTATTCTTAATTTATTGCCCTCTGGCAGCACAAGGGCCTACCACTGCTTCCATTTTGTTTAAGCAGATCACTTTCATTGACCAATGTACGATCACTAACCAACGTGCTCTGCCTTTTGCAGTTAAATGAGAACCATAGAACTCATAAGAATTGCCAACTCAACTGGAAGGTGCACAAAAACAAGAATGTGTCAACACGACAACTTATAAACCTTCGGTCGTGTGCTAGTGATTACTTAAAGGTTTATTGTTAATTGACTCTTGAAATTCTTCAAGATCAATAAGACTCCCACTGTCTTCTTGACATATAATTTTCTTTCTTCAAGGAACAGTCCTTGATGAACTAAAAGAAATTCAAAAAGTTAGTGTGGACTCTGTCAAGATAACACTTCATTTAATTGGTCTTAGTTTATCTTTGTTTTAACCAAAACATCACAACTACCAATTTCAAATGTGCTAGAGTAAGAAAACTTTTCTACTCCACATATCATGAGGTGTTATAAACCTACTTAGTTTGAAATAAGATTCAAGATATGATTCAAAGTTACTAGAGTGTGACTCTATAACTTTATTCGAACCGAAGATGACTCATCTATTGATTAAACCATTTCAACAATATCTTATTCCTCTTCTTAGTCAAAACAATTGCGCTAAGATGTCCTTAGAGGATCAATTGTGACATGGTTCCACAATCATGAAGATGATCATAAAACATGATACTAAAGTACTCTCCTTTCCTTTCAAATTGGAGAAACTTTTATCTTTCTGCCTAATAGATTCTTCATATTCTTTCTGCCACTCTCAGAAACTTTTCAAAGAATCAAAATTACACTTAATCTTATAAGCATAACCATATTTACTGAATCATCAATAAATCATGACAAATAGACTTTTTTCCTTTGTGGTGGATCTAAATAGTCCACATAAATGTGTACTAGATCCTTTAGTCCTTCACTTGATTCACATAAACATGTGATCAACGAATTAGTCATGATCTTCCAACGATCAAGGTTCTCATACACCACACAATTCAAATTGTATGACTCCAAGTTTCTATCCAACTGAAACTTGGGTGATGAGAATTCCTTTTCACTTGGTTGATTATGACATTTCCATAAACGACATAACTAAGAATCAAATCCATATTTAACATTTCTAATAATAGAAATGTCATCACCAATTTTCATAAATGTCATTGCAAGGAAATATAAAGTAACAAAAAAATTCACTTTATTGATAAAATGCAGAAAAATTTGTCCTTACAATGCAAATATAAAAACTATGTTTCTAGACATTTCCTAATCAATCTATTAATCTATCAAAGCTCCTAAGCAGCAACTCAAAAATCTAATCCTCGAACCGTGCGATCGAAATTCATGTCTCACGATCAGATTCAACTCACTCTTCTTATGCTACCTTCTTCTTCTTAGATTCTGCAAAAAATCAAAATGCGACTATCACATCATGTATTAAGAATCTATGAATATGGAATTAATAGAGTTAAATAGTGGATGTACCTGAAGTAGAGTCATACAACTTGACTTTACTATTTCTGCGATCTTTCAGGTAGACAGGCCAGCTTCGCATCCAATGTCCCTTCAATTTGCATAAGAAACATATGGACTCTTCAGGAATGGTATAAGGAGCTATATAAGAACTGACCTTTATGGTCAAACGGTTTGACCTTGGCCGATCCATTTCCGTTGGGAAGAGATACCTTTTCTGGACTACCAATGTTACCATCATTAATGTCCATGGAAACTTGGGAGACAAATCCTTCAAAAACAATTGCTTGACCAGTGCTCTTTAGGATTTCTGCTTAAATAGCAATTAGCAAATATGTTAGATCAATTAGGGTCATGTCGTGGTCAGTTATATAGTAGTACTTAAAGAACTGACTTGATAACTAAGAAAGCAAGTGAAGAACAAAGTCAACAGCCAACTCCCAGCGGAAAACGTCACCCAACATTCCCAATCTCTCAATGTGCGACATCATATTCAGAACATGCGCAGACACAGAATCTCCATCTTCGTGTTTGCATGTCAAAAGGGCTTGAGTAACTTTTAACTTTTCAAGTTGACGAAAAAGTGGGTTAGGGAGAATCACTGGAGGAGGTAGAGGAAGAGTTGGAGAAGTATGATTTCTAGTTCCACCAATGCTCAAAGAAGGGAACGTTCTTTCACCGTGATCGGCACGTGGAAGATCATCTTCAGAAGGAAAACCATTTCCAGAAGGACGCGGAGAACCATTGATGTCTTGACTGAACATCTATAAAGGGAGAAAAGAAAATTCAAGTTAGTTGATTTTAATCCATAAATATTAACCCAAAAATTTAAATTAAGGCTAGGACCATATTTTCGATTCGAATTCTGAAGAGGGATGTCGTAATCAAATTCTAATCTATTTTAGGTAGGTAAGCATTTACCAGTTTCAATCAAATGAAACTCCTAGATCTTTTGAGATTCATTAAACTATTCAATGACATGTTTAATCTAGATTATGCTCTCACTTTGTGACTGGGATGTTGAGGATCACAAACGAGATGTGAATGACCATGCAAATTAGCTTGGTACTATCGATGTCATTTATCATCTAAACTTAATGTGCCGGTTATGTTGGGATATTTATTGTGTTGTGTCAACTTTGATTATGCATGTATTTAGTCTTTATTGTTATTGGATTGGGCATGTCCATCCGTCATTATGGTGCTAGGGTTAGACTATAAACACAACATGCATGTATCATTTAAGGGTTAAACTCTTTGTAGCGCTACGTATCTTTACAGAGAAGTTCGAATCCACCTCTTCTAAGATATTGATGATAAAGCATTCGACAAACTTTCAATCACATTCAATCTTTGTTCTTATTGTTTGATTCAACTAAACTTCTCTAAATCAATCGATCACTATTTTATTGTTTCAACAGTTGGTATCAGAGCAGGGGATTGTGTAATACATACGCATATCTTCTGTCGAGCTTACTAGGGTTTTGAGTTTTTATCAGATCTGTTCTAGCCGTATTCATCATTTATATCGATTGTAGATGTTAGATCTGAGTCATTGTTTTACCCTAATATCCATTAGTATCTTACACATCTGATTCTTTACAGTTTCGGTTATCATGTCAAAGATGAATCTAGAAGATCCACACACCCTTTCTTTCAATCTTTCTAGCAGCATTGGATCGACTACCAGGATCCCAATCCTTTTCCCGGAAGACTATGATGTTTGGGCTTTACACTTTGAAGACTATGTTCTTGGTCTTGAAGAACATGGAACCCTAATATGGGAAGCTATGACGTAACAGACCTTCATGCATACTGCCTCAAGAAAGGTCATTAAGAATCAAACTGATACAACGATCTCCTTCTCAATACTAAAGAAGTTGCTAAAGATGAAAAAGTTAAGCTGCTTAGTAATATAAAAGCAATGAGAATAATCAGGTTTGATTTTCCTCCAGGCATGTTTTATCTGGTAAGTTCATGTGATACAGCAAAGGATATATATGATGGACTGAAAGAACTCTATTCAAGCGATGTCGATCTTGAAAACTATGTTCAAACATTACTTCTTTCTGAATTTGGTGCTTTCGTTCAAATGCTAGAAGAGAAATTGGATCAAACCTTCAATCACTTCAATCATCTACTGAGCAAGATACTTAAGCACAATCTTAAGCGTGGAAAGATTGAGCAGCAACTTACTTTTAGGAACGGCTTAAGATCTGAATGGAAAGCGGTTGTATCAACTATAAAAGCTCATGAATAGTTCAAGAACTATTCTTTGGCACAACTGGTAGGTATTGTTAGATCTCATGAAGATGAAGTTATGAAGGATATGCAAGTAATGTCCGACATGGGATCGTGGCCCTAGTTGCGAAGGGAAAAAAGGTTTCAGAAGAAGATTCAGAATCTGACCTCTCAGATTTTGAACTTACCAAGGAAGAACAAGCACTGATGGTTTCTAATCCTAAAAGTTTTATCAAAAAGAACTTTGGACAATTCAAAAATAAAAACAGGTCAGAAAACTTTAATTCGGAGAAATGAAGGGATAAAGGCTTCACAAGTTCACAAAAGGATGAAGAAAAGTAAGAGAAAAAGCTGCTTGGAGATTCTGGTTATGATTGTAACTACTGCCATGGTAAAAACCATTTTTCCGAAGAATGCATGCTGAGAAGGTTGACTGAGAAGAAGGAAGAAGAGAAGAATGAAGCTCACTATCTTCAAAAGCTAGAATAATTGAGGAAGAGAAAGAATGATGAGAATGCGAAACCTACTTTGGTCATACAGGAGGATGGGGATGAGTTTCGACGAGTTGAGGTATGGTCAAGAGATTCAGAAGATGATTAAGTCCAAAAGTCGATGCATGGTGAATGCTTTGTTGCGAAGTCTGTTGAACAGGAGTATGCTGGGAAGTGTTTGATTGTGCAAAGAAGAGTCTCATAGCAGAAGGAATTCACAACTGATGCAGGTCGTCCTACCGGAAGCTATTTTTGCAGCTAGTCCTGTTTCAGAATAGGTGAAGGAGTGTGAAAATGTCATCAACAAGGTACACTCCATACTTCAATCTCTTAATATTCCTGCCACACGCTATGAATCTGAATTAGATTATTTGAATTATACTTTCTCTAGTTTTAGTGATAGCTTAAAGAGAACTCGTCTAAACAATTCTAACCTAACTGATCAAATCAATAGGATAACAAGTAAAAGTCAAGAGAGACAAATGTGGACATAGAAGCTGGAGTTAGAGTTAAATAGGTCTAGGGATGATGTTATTTATTTGAAACAAGACAATTTAGCTTTGTTAAAACAGTGAAACATCTTTTTTTTAAATTGTGAAGCGTCTTTATTTTAACAACCCAACAACACCTTGACTGTGGAATAGGTGAAAAGATACACAAGATGATTTTACCCTTTCTAGAATTTAAAGAGGATGAAAAGGAAGCAGAGTGCTACAAATGCGAATCCATAGTCTCTTCCGAAGAGGTTTCACATGCATACCGTCTTGGACTTGACATAATTGAAGCCTACATACAATCCAAGGACCATAACAACATGTTAAAACAAGTGTTGGATGAAAAAGATAAAGAGAAAGTTAAATCTGATACTATGCAAAAATTTGACTCTTTATGCACAAAATTCAGTTCGGAAAACACTTTTGACGCTGAAAATGTTTCCGAATTTGACGAAAGTGACATGTGTGAAATTTATGTGGTGGATGAGGTTGATTGCACAACATTTTCTCAAAATAATTCTGAATCAAAGAAAGATCTTATTTCTGAAAACCCTATTGAACCTGTTCGTATTCATGAAAGTAAAGGACCCACTGTTTTAATAGAAAAAGTTGCCATATTTCAAAAAGTCAAAACTGTTCCGAACCAAGTGTTCGTATCAACCGGACTTGACACTAAAGATACTCCAGAACTAACAACCATTGTAAATAATGATAATGTTGATGGTTGTCCTGAATTTTTCTGGGATGGTCCGATAGATAATGTAGATGAGACAAGAGGTCTGTCCGAACTAACCTCATGGAAAACCAAAGTAAGATATGTGTCCAATCCACTAAATTTTGCCAATCATTGTAGCAATCAGGCTAGTCCTAGTGGCACCAAACATGTCCCTTGTGAAAACTCTTTCGAACTGTCCTATCCTAAGATCCGAAAGGAAAGTTCTAGATCTAAGGTTCATTTGTCTGCAGAAGAAATGATAGCTAAGAGAAGGCAGATGAACAATAGATATAATAAAAATCAACAAGCTAGGAAACAATTCTGGAAAAGTCATAATTATAATAACTATGCTGCTAACTCCGTAAGATCTCCGGTTCGAAATCTAAAATCATCTCCTGTTCAAATTTTGATACCAAAATTTGTTCCGAAACAGGTTGCGAAACCTCCGGTTACAAAACTTGTTGCAAAACCAAAACATTTTGCAAAATCTCAAGTTTCGAAACCTCTTGAAAAAGCTAAACCAAAATTTTCTCCTAAATCTAATGTTTCAAAAACTACCAATACACCCAAAGATGTAAAGGGCAACGTAAAACTAGTTTCGGAACCTGAAATCTATTCTGAGGATTTCAAAGCTCAGCTGAAAAAGGAGGACAAGAAAATTGCGAAAATAGGCAATCAAGCAACAAATTGCTTCAAAACAAACAAAAATTCCTTTTAAAAGACATCCAAATGATGAAAGGATTATTGTTTTCAAAATAACAAAAGGAGAGAATTCAACTTTAATAAAAGAGATCTTATTTGGTAGATGAATCTGTAACATTTCATGTTCATAAGAAAACCTAACAAGGACCCAAGCAACTTTGGGTTCCATAATCTCTCTGAATCTTGTAGGTGCTACGTGACGAACAGTACGAATCATAATGGTATATCGACAATACCTGTTCACGTCACATGATAGAGAGGAGGGAAGAGCTTAGGTAATTCCGAACATTGAAGGATGGTGGCAAAGTGAAATATAGAAATAACGCCACAGGAGAGATCAAAGGATACGACATGATCACGAATGACGAATTCACTATTCACAAGGTAGCCTATGTAGAAGGCCTGCAACATAGCCTAATAAGAGTTTCTCAATTGGTTTTAGGTACAGGGCTGAAGGTTTCGTTTGATGATGAAGGATCTGAAATAATCGAGAAGAAAACAAAGGCGGTGCTATTAAAATCCAAAAGAAAGGGAGAGATGTTTCCTTTGAACATTAAACCAATAGTCGGGAAGTGTTAAGAGATGAACATTGGGAAACACATGAACAAACGTTAGTACAAGTTGATAATTGCGGAATAAGTTAATCTCAAAGGATCAAGAAAGCTCAACAATAATAAGTTAGATGTTAGATTTGTTTGATGCGGAAATGTAAAGTGCTGAAATGTAAAGGAAATGTGAAGAAAAGTTATATCAAGTAAACACCTACCTGATACGAAACACAGTTTGCATTCAGAAACGAGTTAGTAAGTGAGATCAGTTTAAGGTGAAGATCTTCGATGATGATCAGTAAGTAAGATGAAGATATAAGATATGAGAAGTGATAAGAGAAGAGAATTCTGATATGTGATTAGAAATTGTAGAAGTGGTGGTAGAGGTATTTGATACAAAGTAAGAGCACTCAATTTATAGAGCCTCGAAGACTTACAATAAAAATAAAATATTAATAAACTACTGATTAAAAAAGACCATAAGATGTCTATTGGATAAACAGATGCTATCACGTCAGTACAAAAGGTATGTCTTCATTGCGGTAGAAGCAGAGTGACTACGGTAGAAACAAGAGTTGCGGTAGTGAAGAAACAGATTACGGTAGACAGAACAGGTTGCGGTAGACAAGAAGAATTGTGGATGCCTATGTTTAAAAGGGTCACTTTTTTGCTTCAACAATTTCCCCCTAAATGACCTCTTCAACTTATCTTCACTAATTGTTGAGCTTCAGAAACTTGATAAGTAACCACCAAAACTTCCTTACTTCTCCAAGCCACGTGATTCTCCTTGTGATCTTTAACTTCACTTCATCCGTTGTATGCTTGGTTCTCTAAACTGAAGCCAAAGTGACTTCAAGTTCCCTGCGGTTTAAGCGATGCATTGCGGTGATTGGAATGAAGTATTTTACATCGTTGTTGGCTCTCTTGTAGACAACTCCAAGTTCAAGAAAGTTGGTTGCTCCAAAGGATCTATCCTGATATCCTTCGGTGAACACAGGTACAGGTTCAAGAGCAGGAAGATTGAACTTTTGGGCGAGAGCCGGATGAATGTCCGCATCAATCTTGGCAAAATCACAAACTGCTGACTTGAGGTATTCACAGGCCTTCTCATATGCTATCTTCATCTTCGGATGTTTCTAAGAATTGATTTGAAACACCCTAGCAATCAGAAACACTTCCTCCGGATTCATGTAGGGAAAGTCTGCTTGAGTTCTAATGTAGTCGTCTCCTCTTCTGGTAAGTGTATACTGAAGGAAGTCAGTCTTCATGAACTTCCTTATATTGAAATTCTTGACTACGGAAGGTCTATCATTCGACCAAATGCTTTCAAACTCTGATCCATGCTTGGCATGGAACTTGCTCAGGCATTCAAATTCAAGAGGCAATCTTTGTTCATCAGGAAGACTGCGGTCAAAAGGTTCAAATACGGTGAAGAATTTAGCAGTAGGAGAGATTGGGGTATCCCAATATCCATCCGAAGGTGGTTCATCATAGGTCAGTACTGGCCTATAATCTTCATCAAACAGTCTTCGTGTGGGATTAACCCAGGAGTTGATCAGAGATTCATCCATGGTTGTGTCAAAACTGTGACAGGAGCATCAATGGAGTGGCAGGAGAGTCAATGGAGTGAACTGATGACATTGAAGATTCCAAATTTTTTAACTGTGGAGGAGTTTCTTGATGAGGAAGGGATTGATGTTGTACTTATTTAGTGGAATTTTGTTCTGGAGGGGGAGAATGATGAGATTGCACTGGAGGTTGAATCGGAGTTGATGGTTTGGGAGATGGTTGCAGTGTGGTTGCGGTGTTGGTTGCGGTGGTGGTTGCTGAGTCTCGATTCTTTGATGAGTTGGACCAAAGGATGGGATTGGAATTGGAATTGGGATTGTTGCGGTAGATTGATGGTGCTGCGAATGAGAGTGTTCCCTTCCCCCTTTTGAGGAAGAAACCATTTATTGCTCCTCAAACCATTGTCTGAGGCCATCAATCTTGGAAAACGTCATGTCAAACTGAGACTTGATCAAGTCCGATATTTGAACATTGGAAGGAACTTCGGTATTGAAAAGCAAATTGTAGATCTCTTTGGTTAACCACAAAATTTCGTCAACACTTGAGTTTGCCGTGAGAGAACGTCTCAGGCCATTGACGGTTGTTTGAAGTACCACAAGAGCCGACTCATACGCATTGTGCATTTCGTGGACAAGGTTCTGGGAATTATCAGCTTGACGATCAAGAGTGGATTTGAGTTCTTCTTTGATTGTTGTCACTTCTTGAATGAGAGTTTCAGCAGTGGAAAGGAACTGCTTGTGATCCGCAGTACGAGAGTTGTCAAGGGCTCGAATACCCATTTCAACCTTCCGGGAAATTCGCTCCGCAACCAATCGTTCTCTGGCTTCTAATCTTTCGACTCGTTCTTCTAGAGATTGCGGTCTAACAATGTCGGTTTGTTGTGGTTGGGAAGTAGTGACTGCAGCCAGAATCTGGTCGACTTTCGATTGTATGGAGAGAAACTCTTCTCGAGACACTGCCAGCTTCTTCTTTTTCTTTTTTTCCTTGGGCTTAGAAGTGGAGTGTTGGGATCCACTTGGTTCGTCTTCTTCATCACAAAATCGTCTGAATGATCAGGTTGGTCTATTCTATCAACATCCAGATCATCAAGTCCAAACATCAGACCTGAGCTGATCTCTATTGCGATGCCATCAGCGTTTGAGTCATCATTTTCAGCGGTGGGAGGAGGCTTAGATGGACCAGCACCATCTTGAAGATTCTGAGCCTGCTGCACCATAGCTTCCATTATGGTCAGCCATTCTTGAAGCTTGAAAAGATCATGAGCAGTCTTAGCATTGTTGAATGCATCTGCCCAGTATTTGGCTACGGTCTGAATTTCTTGTGCCCGTTGTTGTTGTTGTTGTTGTTGTTGTTGCTTTGTCTGTTGAGCCTTGCGTCCCTGGAACGCCCTGCAGAAAGCTTCATATTTTTTGATTTCGGACTCAGTGCTTGGTGGAAACCGAGTCTAGGAATCATCCGAACAATAACCGTCACATCCTTGTGTTCGCACCGGGGTGTCCCCTGGGTTCGTGGATCCTGGCACAACTGTGCTCACCACGCCTAAATCACTTGAGTGTAATGGTGGCGGAGTAGGATTTCCCGAACTTCCTTGGTCTCATTGACCCGTAGTCAAGTGTGGTCTAGTTTCGGTTCTGGTAAGGGCGGAAGAATTGCCATGCAGTTGGTCTGGTGTATGTAGTGTTTGTGTAACAGAAAGGAGGATGGAGCACAAGTCATCAGGCTCAAAGACGTGTAGGTGTGCTGCCCTGGAGACCTTAGGGCATGTCTTACCACTGATATCCTCTTAGGATCCCGATGGGGTTGTGTTTCAATGTTTAAGTGAAACAGATGCACTTACTGCATCTGAGTAGCTGGAAAGGGTAGAAGCAAATAAGCCTGTGGGGGCTCCAAGGACTACTGGAGTCTTTCGATAGACTGCGGTATGTGTCTGGTCACACATTTGGCTATGGCTATGGGAAAGTTTAAGCTTCTTGATTCTAAAGAGATCATTGGAGTCGTGATTAGAGCCTTCTACAACATTGATAGGAATGTCATGAGATTCAGAGGGAGAGGGAGTGTCATATGAGGATTCAATAATCCCTGTCTTGCGTTTTCTGGAGGGATTGTCACCCTTGGTGACTATGTTGCTGGGGGATATTTTAGAAGAGACAATATTTTTACGACGCGTGGTTTGTCGAGGGTTAGATTGTTCTTTGGTAGGAGGGACTGAAGTTGAAGTAGGAACTGCGGTACTAGAGGGACCTTGGGATTTGGTAGGAACTACAATAGCCTAACTGGGATGAGGTGGGGAGGAATGGTATGGGTCAATACCATCCGTAGCCTCAATGTGGTCAGTGACTTCAAGAGAATTGAGTCCAATAGACTCAAGGATGTGTCCAGGTAGTCTCCTAAGTTGTCCAAAAAGAGATTGATAGTATCAAGTCGCGAGTGATGAAGAGAGTGGAATCATCACCCATATTTAACTTCGCCTCCTTGTGTAGATCTGAGACGCAGAGAGACCAAAAACGAGCAAAAGTAAGCTCGGTAGTATCAAGTCGTGGAGCCTCCTTAGGGATGTATTGTAGGAAGTCATCCCACAGAATTTGACAAAAATTGACTGCATTGCCAGTGAAGATGCTCCACACAAGCTCGAGTAGTTTGATCCCCATGTTGTCTGTGCCGCCGGTTCTGCCGGACAAGCTTCGAATCGCAAAGTGACAAATGAATTGGCACACCGCCGGTAACTAGTTTTTCTTGAATTCGCCAATGCCCTTAAGCTTCTTTTTGTACCCCATCTGGTATAGAGTAGTGATGATATCTTGTGTGCTTGGAGAGAAGACCTTGGTATTGGGTGAAACTCTCAGATTAATGGCTTCCAAAAACTTATTTTTCATGAGCACGACCAGTGAGTCATCGATCAAGTTCAGATGAACTTCTTGAAGGTTATGGAGTGGTCGAAATGCAGAAAAGGCACATTTGAATAGTGTGGGGAGAGGAACAACATCGGTAAAAGAATCGAATGCACCAAACAGTGGATGAGAGGGAATGAATTTGATCATGAGACGGATTGCGTCATTATAGTGGGGTTGATCTTCAAATACACCCCTAAAGTTACTTGAAGCAATGGCTAGGGATTGAGCCTTGATTGTCAAGTCTGAACCAGTGGGTTTTTCTGGTCCTGAGGCCTTTGATTGCTTCTTGGAAATACCGGATTTCACCATTGTTAAAAAAGGTTTGATGAACTTGCAGGAAAGCAGTTTGTGCAAGAGGGAAGAAGATGAAGATTGTTCGTCGATTAGGGATTCAGAAAGCGTAAAGCTTTCGATTAGGGATGAACTTACAGCGTTTAATGGCAAAAACCCTTAGGGTTTAAGCCATTATCAGCCATAGAAAAAGAATAATTTAAATTAAAAGAAAAATAAACTTCGCTTGGAAACCGGGGCATTAAATGGGTTGTCAGACCCATGATCACACGAAATAGGATATGTGGTGACTGGGTTTTATCCGTTCTAAAAAGGGAGAAGTTGAAACGGATTTGACAATTTGGAGGCTATTAGAAGTGACACATTACACGAAAAGATTCTCAAAAGATTTATTTGTTTTATAGCCCAAAATACGTCTAACACAGAAAAGTGATTTTTGAAAGAAACCGAAACGTTGTATGCTACAAAACAAATGTTTCGCTTTTATGAGGAATTTTTATTTAATGAGAAACATTAAATAGCACACAATGTGATCGAAAAGAATTATGAAGTAATTGTCGAATCCTATAATGCGACTGCGGTGAAGAATGGTGACAACGATTGAGATACGGTATGACTGCGGTAGCTTGAGCTGAGGAGACACTTGATCAAACAGTTAGAAATAAAAGGAGTTAAGGACCTGAAGAATATATAAATTATATGTGATTGCAGTATACAAGATACACCAAAAAGACATATGATGAGTATTTTGGTCTAGAACCGCAGTGAAGAGAATGCTTCTAGAATTTTGTTTTGAAAAGAAAGGAAGCAAGTTCTTCACAATAAGTTGACGGTTATGGAGTGGTCGGAATGCAGAAAAGGCACATTTGAATAGTGTGGGGAGAGGAACAACATCGGTAAAAGCATAGAATGCACCAAACATTAAAAACAATTGTGGGTAAGGATTCATCATTCCTAACATTTCTAGAAAGCTATTCAATTTTGTGGCATCAAGTGCTTTTGTGAAAACATCAGCGATTTCCTCGTGTGTGGGAACAAAAATTAGTTCGATGTTACCTTTAAATATGTGGTATTTTATAAAATGATACCACAACTCAATGTGCTTCGTCTTTGAGTGGTCAATTGGATTGTGAGAAATCGCAATGGCACTCTCTGAGTCACAATAAATTGGTACCTGCAGCATTTTGTACCCGTAGTCCATCAGTCGAGTCTTCATCCAAAGAACTTGAGAACAGCAATTGGCTGCGGCCACATATTCTGCCTCTGCGATAGACAACGAGACACAATTTTGTTTTCTTGAGGACCAGCTGACTAATCTTACTCCTAGAAATTGGTAACCACCGGAAGTAATCTTTCGATCTAATCTACAATCGGCATGATCCGCATCGGTGAAGGCTTGTAGGCTGAAGTCATTTCCTGCAGGGTACCAGAGGCCTAGAGCTTTGATTCCATTAAGGTATTTGAAGATTTTTTTGACTGCAGTCAGATGTGATACTTTAGGGTTGGCTTGGTATCGAGCACATAAGCCTGTGGCAAAAACAATGTCTCGTTTGCTTGCGGTTAGGTACATCAATGACCCAATCATTCCTCTATAAATTTTGTGATGCACTGACTCTCCGGTAGGATCAGTAGAGATCTTATATCCAAAAGCCATCGGGACTTTGGTTAAGGAACAGTTGTGTAAGGAGTATTTCTTCAGCAGCTCTGAGGTGTATTTTCCTGATCGATAAAAATCCCTTGAGGAGTTTGTTTTACTTGAAGACCTAGAAAGAAATTAATCTCTCTATTCATGCTCATTTGAAATTTGCTGGTCATGAGCTTGGCAAAATCATCCACCATACTTTGGTCTGTTGAGCCAAAGATGATATCATCCACATATATTTGGACGAGCATTAAGTGGTTACCATTTGCCCTTCTAAATAAAGTGGGATCATTCACACCTCGTTTGTATCCGGACACAATAAGAAACTCTGAAAGAGTCTCATACCATGCCCTTGGAGCTTGTTTGAGACCGTAGACTGCATTTTCAATCTTGTAGCAATAGTTTGGAAACTCATGACTTTCGAAGTCTGGTGGTTGTTGCGAGCAAACTTCCTCCTTCAGTTCACCATTGTGAAAGGAACTTTTTACATCCATTTGGTGAACCTTGATGTTCTTATGTGCCGCATATGCCAAGAAGATGTGTATGGCTTCCATTCGGGCTACAATGGCATAGGTTTCACCGTATTCAACACCTTCCAGTTGACTGTACCCCTTAGCAACAAGTATTGCTTTGTTTCTTATCATCGCACCAGATTTATCAAGTTTGTTCTTGTAAACCCATCTAGTACCAACAATTGAGTGGCCTATTGGCTTCGGTACCAGCTTCCATACCTTGTTCCTTTCAAACTCGGCAAATTCTTCTTGCATTGTTGTGATCCAGTCAGGCTCCATAAGTGCTTCTTTAATGGTTCGCGGCTCGACTGCGGACATGAAGGCTGCATAATGGCAGTGGTCCATTAGATCACTAGAAGAACGATTTTGTAGGCCTGTTGATGGGTTACCAATGATTTATCATGGTGGTTGATCTTTCGTCCAGATGTGAAGACGAGTTTGAAGGTGGTCAACGGTTGCGGTAGAGGGAATATCTTCAACATCAGAACAATTTGCGGTTGGAGATGGAAATTCCCCCTCGATTTGAGAGAAGCCCGCAGAAGAATCTTGGACTGTATGAGCTTGAACTGTAGTTGTGGAAGGACATTCCCCCTGAACTGCGGATGGGAGTTCCCCCTGGACTAAAGATGGTTCCCCCTGGAAAGATGAATGTGTGATAATCCTCGAGTCTGATCTTGTGTCAATGGTTTCAATATCTTCATCCTCAGAGTCTGAAGGAGCTTGGATTGGGACTTTATGGATGGGTACCGGAGCTGCATCTGTTGGTACTAGAACCTCGATGATTGTCGTTTGAACCGGAGTTGAACTTTCCCCCTCAACCGAGGAGATGGAAGTGTTGAGTGATAATTCATCAGAGAGAGATGGAACAGATACTTCAGTATGTTGTTGCTGAGCTACCGGAGACACAAGCATTTCAGAGAGATGTGTAGTTTCAACGGGATCACATAAATCATCATAGTTAACTTCAACTATCTTAAGTGGACCCGCATAAGCTGGGATATCACTTTCCAGGATGAATTCGGTTTTAGTGGAAGGAGCAGTGTTGTGGATTTAATAGTCATAGAATTTAACATGGAAGCTTTCGACTATCAGTCTCGTTCGTCTGATGAGAACCCGATAAGCCACTTTGTTGGTTGAGTAACCAAGAAAAATGTCTTCATCGTATTTGGGTGCAAATTTGTTAAGATGATCCTTTTTGTTGATCACAAAACATCTGCAACCGAATATTTGAAAGAATCTGACATTTGGTTTGCGGTTGTTTAGGCCCTCGTATGGAGTTTTGTTTAGACGCTTGCAAGTGATGCTTTGGTTTTGCAAAAAGCACGCAGTTGCCACTGCTTCGGCCCAGAAGTATAGAGGAAGATTGGCAAAATTTAACATTGATCTAGCTTCTTCAACCAATGTACAATTTCTTCGCCCAACAACTCCATTTTGCTGCGGTGTGTAGGGAGCTGAGAAGTTGTGACTGATGCCTTTAGAAACCAAGTAATGTTCAAGAGATGATTAGTAAACTCGGTTCCATTGTCACTTCTGATTCTTCGGACTGGTAACTTGATTTGGAGCTCGATCTCTTTGATGAAGTTAATCAGGACCCGCGGTGTCTCTGCTTTGAGTCTTATGAAGAATACCCAAGTGAAACAAGTATGGTTATCAACGATAACCAGTATGTACTTCTTATGATGAAGACTGGCTACGGTAGAAGGACCGCATAGGTCAATATGGAGTAGCTCTAATGGTTCAGAAATCAAAGAATCAATAATGTGACAACCCGATACTTTTCATGTCAACAAAGGTTAATTCCGTTAAATAAAATATAGAATTTTATTTATTCCATTAAGTTCGTAAGGGTTAGAAAACCCATGAAAATATCAAGTTTTTCCCTCGAAAAATCAACAAACTCGTTTAGCCCAACATTTACGGCCGTAAACCCATGGGCGGTAAACCCCTGGGCCGTAAACTCTTGGGCCGTGAACCCATTTCCGGCTGTAGACCCAACCGGTATAAAGGTTTTTTCCAGAGAGATTCTTCATTTCTCATCTTTTTCACTCGAAAACTCTCTCAAATTGCTCCCAAGAACCTCCCAAAAACATTCATATCTTCAAGAACGAACTTTCAAATCTTCATATTTTCACCAAGCACACCAAGAACAACCTTCATATCTTCAAAGGCTGCAAACCCATTTACAACCGCAAAACCGTTTGCAGCCGCAAACCGAGTTCATTTAACATTCCTAACCCAAAAGCAAGTGTTTTCTAACACTTTAATTAATGGTTTCGTTGTTACTACTATACTTAGGAAAAATTTTACAAACACGTTAATATACAAACTTTACAAGCACAGGTTTCTAACAAGGAAACAAACTTATGAACTATGGAACAAAGGTACTATTTTTACAAGGATACATGTTATTAACAAAGAGGGTTTTCATAGTATTATTCGTGAATTCGTTGGGAGAACTAATATGTGAGACACGACTTCTGGGAAGTCTACTCCTTAGGAACCACAATCTCCTGGAGGGAAAGCGTGAGTTTGTGTATAGATCTATATGGGACTGACAATCCCGCACCCTGACTATTAGATACAGTCGTCCTGGGGTGACAAACGTCATTTAACGTTTACGACGTCCGAAGTACGTCATAGTGTTTATCGTCCATCAGCATGGTTATAAGAAATCACACAGAAAACAACGACTCGTTCACGTAATAATATACTTAACAAACAGTCATCAGGGTTAGTAACTATGTGATTACTTAGTATATACATCAAGGTGATATGAAATTAACATTCGACATGTCGTGGGATGTATGAATTCCGCCTCATTTCATGCTCCTTCTTTGGTTGTGGTCTTAGGGCAGAATCACCCAACCGACTGTCTGTTCGATCTAGATTTCTATAACTCGGATGTACTAAGTGATCACAGGAGGGTATTAACAACACTTCCAGTATACTAAACAATACGTTTTCGACTAGTTTTATCTTAAGTAATAAACTACTATACATTACTGGAGGTAGCCAGGGTTTTCATTAAGAACAATACTTTAACAACATAAGTATGGAACATACTTGTACTTTTCAGTTTTGGAACAGTTAAGACAACAACTCACATTTATGGAAGATATAGGATTTTCCAGGACAAACATCAATATTTTACAGACAATCGGTTTATCATTCAACTAAGGAACATTCATTGTTACTTCTATAACTCTGTAGTTTATGCATCCAGGTTATGTATGAAGAATATCCGATATACCGTGGAATTTTTGGTGTGCGCCTCATTTCCTATTCCTTGTTTGGTTGTGCGCTTAGGGCAAATCCACACAATCAACTGTCCGTTCGATATTGGTTTATACGTAGCTAGTATGAACTAAGTGGTCATATAAGGAACTGGTATTATCATACTCTTACTAAGAAAATATCAGATTTTCTTGAGGAACACTTTCAATAGATTTCAAAGGACTAATACAGATACCTCTGTAAGTACCTAGTGAATATGACAAGGTTATATACTTGAGGATTCGACAACCCGTGGAATGTGTGGCCTCCGCCTCATTTCCGGTTCCTCGTTTGGTTGTGGGCTTGGGGCAGAACCACACAATCGATTGTTTGTTCGATCTGGATTGTATATGACTTGTATACACTAAGTACTCATCGGAGGAAATGGTACGAATCATTTTACTTATCATTCATCACACCAGAAAATATAGGGTTTTATGGAGAAACATATCACGTATTTCAAAGAACAAAGAACCCGTTTTCTAACACAAAATGCTTATGAACTCACCAACTTAAATATTGATACTCTTTCAAAACTACTTGTATTCTCAGGACACTAGTAGATATGTACTCGCACCGGTTTCTAGAAGATGGAGCATAGTAGCTCCGAGTCTTTACCTGTTATTTACTATTGGAGTCAGTTATGTATGAATCGAATACAATGTACACATTATACTATTAATATAATGGTTGTTTTTGCTTTGATTACTATTTTACATTTATTGTGATATTATACATGACGTCCTCCGCCCCCGAACGTTTCCGTCGTTCCGGTTTGGGGCTCTGATACCAATATGTCCAGAACAATAGAAAATCGATTTTTCATGCTTAAACAACAAGTAGCATCAAGTATAATTGAAAACAACCCTAGTCTCTAATACCACTTATGGGTTTTGAGCATTCTAACACTCCTAAGGTGTACATGCAACCCTAAATACCTTGGATCTATGTTTTCTCTATTATACAAGCAAACTTTCATTTTCCAAAGTATTACCCTAACTAGCATACAAAACTTTGATACTTGGATAATAAAACAAGTTAGATAACATACCTTTTGTTGTAGCTTGTTGCCCTTGATGTATTTGGCCTTTAAGAACTTAGCACCAATAGTGTGAATGCCTCAAATGGAATCACAACACATCTAGGAAAAAGGATGACATTTTGAGAGAGAATGGCTTGCTCTAGAAATCTGCTCTATGACTCTTCCAAAGATCACTAGTCCACTTTTCACCAACCAAAGGGCTTCTTATATAGTGTGACACAACTAGGGTTACACCATGCAAACCGTAATGTACATGAATTTCCACATTCTTTAGGCTCCATGGGTTTTAACCTCCATAGAGTATCCATGGGTCACCACATGGGTTTAGCCCAACATAAAGAACTATGGATCATAAGCCCACTTTATAAGAATTAATGATTTACTCAATCAATCCCCATATATTTAATTAGTCTATTTTGATCACATAATTAATTCCAAATTAATTCTTGATCAATACTAATTAAATCATATGATTTCATATTAATATATTAGAGCTTATAATATATTAATAAATCATAAATAACCTCTCTCTCAAGTATCATCCTATCAAATTGTCCTGATGATTTGCAACCCAACTGGACCATGCTACTCTCGGGTCAAGTACATACCAGATATAGTTATGGACTAAAACACCTTATCCAACAGTCTCCCACTTGGATAAGTCTAATAACTATAATTGCATGTACGACTCCACATCCCGACTAGAAATCGTAGCTCTTAAAAGCCGCTGCAAACTCTGATCTAGTCAATGACGCGTCCATTAGATAAGGGATCATATATTCGTCCCTTCTACAAGATATCATATGGACTGAGACATGGATTATGATCATTCTCTCTGTCCATATATTGTTTCCTGATTTTCGATTTATGAAGAATGACTAATTGAACAAATCAAATCAGTCCAGGCTCGGCCGATTTATGACGAACGACTAATTGTCATCGCTAAATCATCGAGGGGCCCACATATATCGCTTTTATCCCTCCAAGTGTAAAAGGAATGGATAAACTTCGACTCAAATTCTTTCTTGTACTTACTCATCAAATTACACACAACGATACGTTTTATAACACTAAGTTACTGGTGCGTTTATATATGTTAATGTGCAACCGACTTGTAAATTACAACTCACATGTCTTGGTTTCAAGAATATAAGATATTATCGTCTCACTAATCACTCGTGATAAAATCCATGAAGTGATTCAGATGAGCGTGGGTTTAATCCAATACTCGAATCTTATTTCAGGAGTACTCATGAACACAACAGTTATGTCCTAGACAAACTACGGACCCATTCATGACAGTCTTGCCTCAATACCTACTTCCAAAGTATGATCGACTGTGGATGGTTTGAATAACCTAGTTATTCGGGAAGTCAAAACATGCAAAGTGAAACACAAGAATAATACTAATCCTATATTGCCCAAAAACTTTTGAGTCATATTGATTACTCGTTATTCATTGTATAATGTTTCGAATAATCAACTTAATACTTGAATTGAAACAATAGTTATGCCATGCTCCAAGCATTCACACTATGTTTGTCTAAACATTAGTTATGCCATGCTCCAAGCATGCACACTATGATTGTTTATGGTCCTTACTTTGTGAAATAGATCAATTGAACACATCTTCAATGAAACTCATTTCACAATTCCAAATCTTTATCACCAGTGTAAGAATTCCAAATTCTTGTCACTCCTAGAATGTCTTAGATTCTAAAATATAATGCAATGATTCCTTTGTAATGTCTAGGTACCAAAAGTCACAGAGACTTGACCAACGATGTTACAAAGTATTCCTTTGGAGATTGTTACAAGACAATTCCATGGAAGCGAAGTCTCAAATTCAAAGTACATTCCTTTGAACATCCATCTTGCATAAAAGTTTCTAACCATAGATTCTTAATATCCAACACCCAATATGGAAACATTCCATATTTGCCATATGACAACTCATTATTAATAGAATACTTTCTGTTTATAATAATGTCGATATAGTCCATCCATTACTATACTTCCAACTACCCTTAAGTGACCAATCCTCAGTGAAGCTTAGATTGTCGTTTAACAATTGTTTAACCACTTTAGTCATATCCGGTTCTATCCCTTTTTCCCTCTTAATTCCCTAGGCACTTGGAAAATTTTGAACGGATAAGTATTATAGCACATGTAATCCATCCTATACCCAAAGGATATGGGACACGATTCATGATGTCTTACATAAAGACATGATACTTGACCAGTCTTTTGCTATAATGTTTTTATTTGCCATGTTCTCACAATTCGAAGTATGAAAAGGGATGTCGTAATCATAATCGAATTTTGAGAACACAATTAACAATTCTATATATAGAATTTCCTTATGTTGAACCATTCCAGCATAACATTCATATATATTTGACTAAATTTGATTAAAATCTTAATCTAAGCTTTTAGATTTGAAATGAAGTATGAATTCCTCTCCCTTAATTATAAGAAAACAACTTTTCAAACCCTGCAACTTTGCGAATTGAAACTTTTGTTTTCTATAATTAACATTGCTAACTTGCAACATTTACCATAATTGATTATGCTCCCACTAGCATAATAATTAATATAGCATAACACTTATGCTCCCACTAGCTTCGACATGTATTCAGAAATCAGCTGGACTTCTAGAAATCAATACATATTGACTTCTTTTCCGAAGTTCAGATTTCCGATACGAGATGCTTCGATAAGACTTTATCTAGGCTTCTCAAACTCATACACCTTTCCTTAGATAGCTAATGTGTGTGTCTAAACAATTTAAGAACTTACAACAATAAGTCTCAAATGTTTAGACTTTTTGACATTCCTCACAATTCGAATTATGAAAAGGTATGTCGTAATCATAATCAAATTTGAGAATGCAAATATCACAACTGCTATCTGTCGCACCCCCAAACCAGAATGGCGGAAACATTCGGGGGCGGAGGACTTTAGGTAAGTATCACAACACATGCAATATAGTAATCAAAGTACAAACAACCACTGTATTAATAAGTATAAGTTTTACATAAGTATTTAAACATTACATATTCAAACACTAAAGTAGGTACAGTAGAAGACAAGAGTCGCAGTACGGTACTAGGTAGTCTTCTCAAAAGCTTCGGGAGTGTACCTGCCTACTGGATTCCTGAGAATACAAGTTATTTGAAAAGAGTAGATCAACATTTAAGCTGGTGAGTTCATAAGTATTTTCGTTCTGTTAAGTATACCCTAAGTTCTTTGAATAAGTTCACTGGTTTCTCCAGGAAATCCTATATCTCCTGAGGTGATTAGCTGATAACCTCAATAGTTTCCCTCTGTAATTACCTAGTTTATACTGATTATACATAACATAATATCGAATTGACAGTTAAATGGGTGTATCTGCCCTAAGCCCACAACCAAACAAGGAACAGGAAGTAAGGCGGAAGTCACACATTTCACTGTCAATCGAACCTTACTTATGTACAACTCTGATGTAGCAACTAAGGAATTATAGAATTAACCACTAAAGGTCTTTTATGTTATACTAGTTTACCAAGATTGAGTGACTAAGTTCCATTGGATAAGTGGTTTAATCCCATAAACCGTTCTCTTTGTATTACTGTTTTGTATTTGTATTCCTTTATGAAAACTTGAAACTGAGAGTGTGCCTGGCTCCACCAGGTGTTAATGGAAACTGTATTAAACCATTGTATTTTGTATTCTATAAACTGGTACTTTGAAGGTGTACTTTCGTTTATTTGTTTATACACTAACGTATTGTTAATACCTTTTTAATGAGTAGTTTTTATTATAACCATACTATGACGGATGGCCTGAAACAAACGCTTTGTGGGCGTTTAAACTGGTGATAACAATTGTCACTCATCAAACTGTAGCTAGCAGCCTGAGTGCGGGGTTGTCAATTCCCGATATAGATCTACACACACTTGTTTCGATCCCCGGCTGGAGATTCTGGTTATAATGTCAGGACTTCCTATGTTGTCTAAAATGAATTAAACAACCTGAATACAGAGTCTCATAAAAAGCATATTAAACGTTCATGTATATTAGTTTTGAAAACCCAATCATTCGGAAATAATGATTGACAGTATATTCTTGAATTAAAACCCAATCATTCTGAAATAATGATTGACAGTATATTCTTGAATTAAAACTCAATCATTCTGAAATAATGATTGACAGTATATTTTTAGTTTTCCAAACATGTATTTGATAATTTCCTTGGAAAGTATACAGTCATGAATCATACTTGTATATTTAGTTTTGAATCATAAATTATACCTATTATAATTTATATGTTCTATCTGATTAGCATGAATTCTCATGGAATATTACCTTTGCTCAGCCTGATACAAAGGTAATGATACTAAAAGGAGTAACCTTTTAGACTCATATATGTATAATATATATATATAATTAAGAAGGAAACGACCTTCGGACAAATAATACAACCCTAATTCCACATCCAAATAAGGAAAAGGATATAGGATAATTCATTAGTCCTAAGCCCTTCAAGTCTTATTTATATATTTATACATATATAAACATGACTTTGGCATTTATATTTTGAAATAGTTTATAAAACATTTTTCAAAGAATTTAACATGGCTTTACGTTATTTTGGAACTATTTGGTAATTCTTAAAAGTATACGGAAACATTCTGTGTGATTATTATCACACACAGTTATTAACACAATTTAATATTGTGTTAAACTTGTATTCCCCCCCTAAAAGCATTTAAAAACCATTGAAAAGGTAAATTATAGGGGTATGAACTCACTTTGATAAGCGGTGATTCGGGCAGCGTTTCGTTTCCTGGAAAAGAGTTTGTTTGACGAAAAACCAGCTCAAAACAGGCAGAGTTTCGATAGGAGAGTGGATGAATTCTCGAGAATTCCGGGGCTCCGGGGCTTACTTCGGGCTTTAGACGCGATATCGGGGCCTTGGGGGTTGTTTGTGAAGTTATGGAAGAGAGAGGAGTGAAAAAGGGCCAAAAATGGGGTGAAAAACCCTTCCATCCGAGAAGGCTCGCACCCTTTATATAGGGGTGCGAGGGTTCGGCCGAGGAGGACAGGTGGCGAGGTGAGGGGCGAGTCAGCAGCACACGCGGCAGCTCCTGCGAAGGCGGTGCTGATCGGACCCGGTGCGAGGCGTGTGCTTCGGACTGCTGGCAGCTTCTAAGTGGTTAGGCTTCGGTCCAATAAGGAGAAGGCACGTGTGAAGGGGGGTGTCTCCGGGGTGTCTCTGGGGTGTCCGATGCGAGGGTGTCCGAAGATTATTGGACCTGGGCTGCGGTCCACTCAGAAGGCTGGGCTGCGGTCCAACCAGAGGAGGACACGTGGAGCCTCGCACGTGATGATGACGTGTCCGAAGCCTTGCATGCAAAATTTCCCGGTTTTCAAGATTTTCTTGATTTTCGTGCCAAAAACTTGCGAAAATCATAACTTTCGCATACGAGCTCCGTTTTTGACGTTCTTTATATGCACGCGTAGGTAAAATCATACTCTACGACTTTCGTTTAGAATTCGTCGGCTGATTTTGAATTTATTTTTAATATTATTATTTTAAACAGACCGGGACGGGAATCCGTTAATAATTCATAACTTCTTCATCCGACGTCCGTTTTTCTCTGTCTTTTTACCGTTGTGCTACTTTTGACGAGACCTTCGATTCTCGTTTAAGTTGCATCGGCTAAATATCGATCAATTTATATTTCAAATTTTTAGTTGTCTACTGCTAAACCGAAACTTCGAAAAATCATAACTTCCTCATACGAAGTCGGATTTTTACGTTCTTTTTATGAACGTTCTCGGTTTAACATATTCTACAACTTTCATTTAGATTGTTAAGGCTAAAAATCCTTTTATCGAAAATTCGCTTTTTACACTGAACAGTGTTTTGCCGGTTTTACCGCGGATTTTCGATTGGTCATAACTTCTTCGTTATAACTCGGATTTCAGTGTTCTTTATGTTTTTGGAAACCTTGTTACAAACTCTACCACTTGGTTCATCCCAATTACGATTATTGATCAATTTATTTTTGACCAAAATTTGACTGGTGTCACACTATCTCCTTAAAATCTACTTAGTGAAACCGTTTCCTCACCATCATTTTCATGAATCGGAGAGAAACCTTATGACACTTAGATTTTAGGGTGTATATGTTCCTATCCATGTGAATTTGTCAAACCATAACCAAAAGACAAGGTTAGTGACTAATCCAAACTTATATGGATTGAACTAGTTCAATCTTAATTTCTTGCCACTTGGCAGCACAAAGGCCTACCATTGCTTCCAGTTTGTTATGCAAACAATTGAGAACTCATAGAACTCACATGCATAGTCAACTTTAACTGGAATGGGTACAGAAATAAGAACATGTCAACACGATAGGTTACAAACCTCATGTCGTGTGCTAATGATAAACAATAGGTTTCTTCTCGATTAGTTCTTGAAACTTGTCAAGATCTTTAAGACTCCCACTCACCTCTTGACATATATAAGATTCTCTCTGTCAAGGAACATTACTTGACAAACAAATATTCAAGAGTTAGTGTGGATTCTAATCAAGACTAACACTTCACACAATTGGTCTTAGGTGGTCTTTGTCCTTACCAAGACATTTCAACTTACCAATCTCAAATGTATAAGAGTAAGAAACATGTTACTCTACATTCGATGAGTGTTATAAATCTTTCCTAAGACCATGTCACTCAAGGTGCAAGCTTGGAGTATGACTCTAAGATTTGGTTTTTTTTGGAACGAAGTATGATTCACTTTAATTGATTTAACAATTTCAACAATTCACGATTCCTCTTCTTAGTCATGCAAATGCACTAAGATGTTCTTAGAGAATCAATTGTGATATGGTTTTCCATCATCATTAGGATGATCATAAAACAGGATACTAAAGTACTCTCCCATTCTTTCAGATTGGAGAAACTTTTATCTTTCTGCCTAATTTGATTCTTCTCATTCGTTCTGCCATACATTGAAACTTTTCCAATGTTTCAGAATTATACTTCAACTTGTAAGCATAACCATATTTACTTACTTTAGTAAATTATGACGAATAGTCTTATTGATCTTTGTGGTAGACCTGACCAGCACACAAGAATGTGTACTCGATCCCTTATTCCTTCACTTGACTCACATATACATGTGAACAAAGAATTAGTCTTAATTTCCCAAAGATAAAGGTTCTCATTCATCACACAATACAAGTTGCATGATTCCAAGTTTCTATCCAATTGAAACTTGGGTGATGAGAATCTTTCCTTATTTGGTAAATTATGACAATACCACAAACAAAAGAATCAAATTCATATTCCAATATTGTTATCAATGGAAACATATAAGCAACAATTTTTCACAAATGCCACTGTAAGGAAATTTAAAAATAAGATAAATTTAAAAAATTTCTTTATTTAAAAAATTGCGGAAAACTTATCCTTACAATGCAAAACAAGTGAAAATATGATGTTATCTATTCCTAAGCAATCTATCATAAGTCTTAAGCAGCATCTCACAAATCTGATCATCAAACCATGTAATCGAAATCCATCTCTTCACGATCAGACTCAGCATACTCTTCCTTTAAGCTTCCTTTCATTTCTTCGATTCTTCGAAACATCAAATGTAATTACATTACATCATGTATTAAGAATCTCCAAATAGGATCTTAATAGAGTTAGATAGTGGACTTACCTGAAGCAGAGTCATACACTCTGACTTTACCACCCTTGTGGTCCTTTGGGTAGATACGGTAGCTTCGCAACCAATGCCCCTTCTCTTGGCAATAGAAACATATGGACTCTTTGGAATGGTACACGGGACTATCTCAGACTTAACCTTTCTCTTTACCATTTGGTCAAATGACTTGACCATGGTCGATCCCTTTCCATTGGGAAGAGAAAGCTTTTCTGGACTTCCAACGTTCCCATTGTCAATGTCCATGGAAGTTTGGGAAGTAGACCTTCCAATCAAATATGCTTTATCAGTGCACCAAATCATTGTTGATTCCGCAGCAACAAGCAAATAGGTAAGATCAATAAGGGTCATGTTGTGGTCTCCCATATAGTAGTCCTTAAAGGAACCCGCTATATGACTTAGGAAGTGATTGAAGAACCCAGTCAACCGCCAACTTCCTTGAGACTTCGACACCCAACTCTCCCAGCTTGTCAATATGTAACTTCATCTCCAAGACGTGAGTACATACAGACTTTCCTTCCTGCCAATAGGGCTTTGAGTGACCTAGAACTTGTTGGTTAGGGAGAATTATTGGAGGAGGTGAAAGAAGTGAAGTTCCACTAAAGTACAAAGAAGGGATTAATCATTCACCTTGATTGCCTTGTGGAAAATCATCTTTATAAAGAAAGTTTTTTTTCAAAAGATTCGGGAAGACCATAGTTGTCTGAACTTAGACATTTATAAGGGAGAAATTCAAGTTTAGTTGATTTTAGTCCTTAATATAACACCCAACATGAAATATTAAGGCTAGGACCCGACACAATACTTTACAATTCGGAAGAGGGATGTCGTAATCCAAATTGCAAAATATTTGAAGGTAGGTAAATGACGATTTACCAATTTCTACCACGAAAAACGAAATTGATTATTAAGTTTTAAATGGATTGAAACTCCTAGATCCTTTGGGATTCATTGAACAATTCAATAGCATGTTTAAATCTCGATTGTGCCCTTCAAGTTTGTGACTGGGATGCCGAGGATCACAAACAAGGTGTAAATAACCATGCAAATTAGCTTGGTACACCCAATGTTACTACCACCTAATCAATCTGTCGGTTAACCACACACGCTCCATTGATCTATGATTAACATCAAGCTACCCTTTCCATGCACTGTCAGTCCCAGATTAATGTGCCGGTTAACCACACAGGCTCCACTAACGAATTAAATGTTGGGATTTGTGCATTCTAACACTCCTAACGTGTTCATGCAACCCTAAATACCTTGGATCTATGTTTTCACTAATTATACATGCATGGTGTTTCCAAGGTATTAAACCTATAACTAGCATACAATTGTCACATACCACTCAAGAATCTAGTTAGGATAACATATCTTATGGTGATGATTGAATTCTTGATGTATCTAGCCTTAAGAGCTTAGCCCCAATAGTGTGGAAGCCTCGAGTGGAATCACAACACATCATGGACAAAGGAGGAACTTGAGAGAGAATCTACATGCACCCAAAACCACCATGAACTCCAAGAATACACTAGTCATGATTTTGGGCAATGAAGTATGTATTTATATGTGGAATTTCTAGGGTCATGGTGATAACCCGAATCCATACCCATGGGTGTTTTGATCCATGGTTCATGTGGCCCAACTCTTTATGTATCCATACATAAACTTGGTCCAACATGGATCATAAGCCCAACACACATAAATATATCTAATTAACATAATTAGTCCCCATAGATTTAATTAGTCTCTTTTTGATCACTAAATCAATCTTAAATTAATTCTTGATCAATAATAATTAAAACCATATGATTTCATATTAATATATTAGTATTTATAATATATTAAGAAATCATATATAACCTTCTCTCAAGCGTCCATCCTAACAAATTGTCCTGATGACATGCAACCCAAATGGACCATGCTACTCTCGGGTCAAGTACATACGAATAATAGTTATGGGCTTAGACATCTAATCCAACAGTCTCCCACTTGGATAAGTCTAAAACTATTATTGCAAGTATGACTTCATAACCCGACTAGCAATCGCAGCTCTTAAAGCCGTTGTCGAACTCTGAACAAATCAATGACACGTCCATTAGATAAGTAATCATATATTCCTCCATTCTAGATATCATATGGACTGAGACATGGATTATAATCATTCTCTCTGTCCATTTGTTGTTTCCCGATTTTCGATTTATGACAACTGACTAATTCAACAAATCAAATCAGTCCAGTCTTGGCCAAGTATTTAGGGGTGTCATCACTAAACCATCGACGGGACCACAGATATCGCTTTTATCCTTATGAGGTAAAAGGAATGGATAAACTTCGACTCATATGCTTGTACTAATTACTTGTTGAATCATACACAAAGGCACGTTTTATAACATCAAGTTACTTATGCGTTTTCATACAATCAATGTATAATCAACTCATAGTCAACAACTCATATCTCTAGGTTTGAAGAATATAAGATATTATCGTCTCATGATTCACTCGTGATAAAATCCATGAAATGAGTCAAATGAGCGTGGGTTTAATCCAATACTCGAATCTTATACCAAGAGCACTCATGAATACTGCAGCTAAGTCTAGCCACCTAGACAGAATACAGACCCATTCATGACAGTCTTTCCTCAATACCTACTTCCAAAGTATGATTGACTGTGGACGGTTTGAATAACCTAGTTATTCGGGAAGTCAAAACATGCAAAGTGAAACACAAGAATAATACTATTCCTATATGGCCCCAACACTTTGAGTGTAAATAAAAACCTTTTTATCTAAGAACCATATTGATTACTCATTATTCATTGTATAATGTTTCGATTTATCAACTTAATACTTGAATTAAAACAATAGTCACGCCATGCTCCACGCATGCACACTATGTTTACCTATGGTCCTTTCTTTTGTGAAATAGATCAATTGAATATGACTCCAATGATGCTCATTTCACAATCCCAATGCCTTTTGTAAATGTAAGAATACCAAACTCTTGCCATTTACTGTAATCTGTTAGATTCTAAACTTATATGCAATGATTCTCTTGTAATGACTATGCACAAAAGTCACAAAGATTTGGCAACAGACATTACAAAGTATTACAATGGAGATCAATTCCATGGAAACGAAGTCTCATATTCAAAGTACATTCCTTTGAACATCCTTCTTTGCATTAAGTTTTCTAATCTTACACAGATTCAGAGAATAACTGCCACCTATGGAAACAATTCCATATTACCATTTTGACCATCACTTTTGAACATCCTTTCCAAAGTTTAACACTATACTTCCAGTTGTCCACGAGCAACCAATCTTTCGTAAACCTCAGATTGTCCTCGAAAATTGCTTAATCATTTTATTCATATCCGGTTCTATTCCTTTTTCCCCCTTAATGCCCTAAGGATTTGGAAAATTTAGAATGGATGTAATCGATCCTATACCCGAAGCATATGGGACACGATTCATGCTATAAAATTTTTATTTGCCATGTTCTCACAATTCGAACTATGAAGAGGGATGTCGTAATCATAATCGAATTTTGAGAACGCCACATATATAGAATTTCCTTATGTTGAAACATTCCAACATAACATTTATATATATCCTTGACTAAAGTTGATTAAAATCTCAATCTAAGCTTGTAGAATTGGAATGAAGTATAAAATCCTCTCCCTTAATTATAGCAAAACAACTTTTCAAAGCGAATTGAAACTTTTGTTTTCTATAATTAACATTGCTAACTTGCAACACTTAACATAATAATCATGCTCCCACTAACATGATAATTATAATTTAACCAGCATAACATTTTATGCTCCCACTAGCTTTAACATGTACCCAGAAATCAGCTGGACTTCTAGAAATCAATACTTTATTGACTTTCTTACCAAAGTTCAGTTTTCTGATACGAGATGTTTTGATAAGACTTTATCAGAATCATACACCTTTCCTTAGATGGCTCACATGTGTGTCTAAACAATTATGAATAGGGGTGTCGTAATCATAATGTTTAGACCTTCTGTTATTCTCACAAGTCCATGCTAGTGTGCCAGTTAACCACACGCGCTCGACTAAGGACTTTGAGAATGCAAATATCACAATTGCTATCTACTTATAATCTACTTAGTGAAAGATTTTCCTCACCATCATTTTCATGAATCGGAGAGAAACCTTATGACACTTAGATTTTTTTTTATATTGTGCAAGTGTTCATATCCATGCGAATTTGTCAAAACCACAATCATAAGACAAGGTTAGTGACAAATCCAAATTCATATGGACTGAACTTGCCCGATGTCATTTTCTTGCCACTTAGTAGTGCAGGGCCTACCATTGCTTCCAGGTTGGTATGCAAACAATTAAGAACTCATAGAACTCACAAGCATAGACAAATTTTAACTGGAATAGACAGAGAAATAAAAATATGTCAACACGATAGGTTACAAACCTCAAGTCGTGGGCTAGTGATTAACAATACTCTTGATTAGTTCTTGAAACTATCTCAAGATCTTTTAAGACTCCCACTGACCTCTTGACATATAAGATTCTCTTGTTAAGAACCAATCCTTGACAAAATAAATATTCAAGAATTAGTGCGGATTCTTATCAAGATAAACACTTCTCACAATTGGTCTTAGTTGGTCTCTGTTTTTTCCAAAACATCACAACTTGCCAACTTCAAACGTACAAGAGTAAGAAACATGTTACTCTACATTTGATAAGTGTTATAAACCTTTCTTAAAATGATGTCACTCAAGTTATAATCTTAGAGTATGACTCTAAGACTTGTTTTGGAACGAAGTATGATTTATCTTTTGATATGACCATTTCCACAGTTCATGATTCCTCTCCTTAGCCAAAGAAATGCACTAAGGTGTCTTTAGATGATCAATTGTGATATGGTTTTATAATCACTAAGATAATCATAAAACAAGATACTCAAGTACTCTCCCATCTATTTAGATTGGAGAAACTTTTACCTTTCTGCCTTATTCGATTCTTCTTATTCGTCCTGCCATACATTGAAACTTTTCCAATGTTTCAGAATTACACTTAAACTGGTAAGTATAACCATATTTACTAAACTTTAGTAAATCATAACGAATAATATTATTGATCTTTGTGGTGGACCTGACCAGCGCACAACCAAGTGTACCCAATCTTTTAGTCCTTCACTTGACTACACATGCATGTGAGCAAGAACTTAGTCTTAATTTCCCAAAGATGAAAAATTCTCATTCATCATACAATACAAGTTCCATGATTCCAATTTTCTATCCAACTTAAACTTGGGTGATGAGAATCTTTACTTATTTGGAAAATTGTGACACTACCACAAATGAAAGAATCAAATCCATTTCACAATATTTCTATAATGAAATCATATAAACAACAAATTTTCACAAATGCCATCGTAAGGATACTTAAAATAAATAAAATCAAAACTTTTCTTTTATTTGAAAACTTGCGGAAAAACTTATCATTACGATGTAAATACATATGAAAACATGTTGTTATCTTTTCCTAAGCAATCTATCACAACTCTTTAAGCAACAACTCAAAATTATGATCATCGAATCATGCGATCGAAATCCATCTTCGCGATTAGAATCAGCTTACTTTTCTTTAAGCTTCCTCTCTTTTCTTTGATTCTTAAAACTTCAACATGTGACCCAGTCACATCATGTAATAAGAATCTCCAAATAGGAACTTAACAGAGTTAGATAGTGGACTTTACCTGAAGTAGAGTCAAACCTTTTTGACTTTACCATCCTTATGATCTTTCAGGTAAAATGGGTTGCTTCGCAACCAATGTCCCTTCTTTTGGCACAAGAAACATATGGACTCTTTGGAAATGGTACACATGATTGTCCAGACTTAGCCTTTCTCTTTACCATTGAGTCAAACGACTTGACCCTGGCCGATCCCTTTCCATTGGGAAGAGAAAGTTTTTCTGGACTTTCAATGTTACCATTACCAATATTCATGGAAGCATGGGAAGTAGATCTTTCAATCAATTTTGCTTTACCATTGCTCTAAATCATTGTTGATTCAGTAGCATTGTGCAAATATGTAAGATCATTAAGGGTCATGTCATGGTCTGTCACATAGTAGTCCTTAAAGAACTCATTATATGACTTAGGAAGTGATTGAAGAACCTAGTTAACAGTCAACTCCCTTAAGACTTTGACACCCAACTCTCCCGGCTTGCCAATATGTGACTTAATCCCCAAGATGTAAGCACATATAGACTTTGCTTGCCAATTAGGGATTGAGTGACCTTGAACTTGTGGGTCAGGGAGAATTATTGGAGGAGGTGGAAGAAGGAAAGCTCTATCCAAAAGGATGAGGAAGACCATAGTTGTCTGAACTTAGACATCTATGAGGGAGAAATTCAAGTTTCAGTTGATTTAAGTCCTTAACATAACACCCACTATGAAATATTAAGGCTAGGACCCAACAAACTATTTTATAACTTGGAAGAGGGATGTCGTAGTCCAAGCTACAAAATATTTGAAGGTAGGTAAATGACGATTTACCAATTTCCACCATGAAAAACAAAATAAATTATTAAGTTTTAATTGGATTGAAACTCCTAGATCTTTTGAGATTCATCGAACTTTCAATGGCATGTTTAAATCTCGATTGTGCCCTCTCAATTTTGTGACTGGGATGCCGAGGATCACAAACAAGGTGTGAATAACCATGCAAATTGACTTGGTACCCTTAATTTTATCATCCAATCGATGTGTCGGTTAACCACACGCGCTCCACCGATCTATGATAAAACTTAAGTCACCCTTTGCCACACTTTGTCAGTCCCATGTTAGTGTGCCAGTTAACCACACACGCTCCACTAACGACTTAACAAGGGTGCAAAGTGTAATTTCATGGGTTAGCACCAAATTCACAGTTTCCTAAGTAACTAAGATTGGGAATTTATAAGTGTTTAGTTACTTAGTATTTATCATTATACTTTTAATGAAAGGAGAATTAGAGTCCTATCCTACCCGTTCGGCTAACGACCCTCCACCAGTCAAAGAAGCGGTGGGTGAGAGTGGACACCCATTAAGCTGCCATTTTATAGGCAGTAACCTTATACCCCCGTTAGAGATTGGCTTCGTGAATGAGGCCTACTAACGGTAAGATTGACTTTATCTTATACATATATATAAACATTAATTTTTTAATATTATAATAGTATAAGGTTGAATTTTTAACTTTTAAAATTCTAAGGTTTAATTTGGAATTAAAGTATCCATGGGGAGGTAACTTTGCAAATTCCAAAACTTGAGGGAAAGTATTGAAACTTTTCAAACTCTTGGATTTTTCATAACTTATGAGTTTAATTAAAGTTTTAAAAACTTTAATGAAGAAACTCTTGAACATCCATAACTTGAGGACAAGTTATGAAGTCCATAAAACTATTTATGAGAAAAAGACTCTTCATTTTGTAACATATGGCACTTTTATGAGTTTTAGGATTCATAAATGTGACTTTTCATATAACTTGAGGACAAGTTACAAAAACACATTTTATGAACTACTCTTAGATCAATTTGAATTGAAAACAACTAACACATAATTTTTCCATTAATCTAAATTAACTCATAAAACAAGGTG
The DNA here is from genome assembly GCF_052849685.1 of Lactuca virosa. NCBI lineage: Eukaryota > Viridiplantae > Streptophyta > Magnoliopsida > Asterales > Asteraceae > Lactuca > Lactuca virosa. The sequence continues at coordinate 273,705,554 of NC_136434.1, read as the reverse complement.
ACACAAAAAAACTTTAGGTAATCCATAACTTGAGGACAAGTTATGGAGTGCATACAATTTCATTAAGATCAATAATTACACTAACCAACAATTTGCATATAATTCCTATGATCTACCAAAACTCATAAGCATGAACAATCCACATCAACAATTTTCAAGAATCATATAAACATATATAAAACTTGAAACTTTGATAATGACTTTGAAATTGGTTTACCATAATCATTACCACATCAAAAAAGGGTTTTATAAGTCCAAAACAGTTTAAGGTAATGATTCTAGACCAATTCCAGCCTTAAAAGTCGAAAATATGATGTAAGGGGCTTCTACTCGTCGAGTGTATGAACCTACTCCACGAGTAGGATGAATTTCTTCATGGACTCGGCGAGTCCAGTGCCCAGGAAGCTAGAATTTTCGATTTTTAAGCTATTTCAGCATGTATAACTTGAAAACAAGCCTTGGCTCTGATACCACTGTTGGGATTTGAGCATTCTAACACTCCTAAGGTGTTCATGCAACCCTAAATACCTTGGATCTATGTTTTCACTAATTATACATGCATGGTGTTTCCAAGGTATTAAACCTATAACTAGCATACAATTCTCACATACCACTCAAGAATCTAGTTAGAATAACATACCCTATGGTGGTGATTGAAGTCTTGATGTATCTAGCCTTAAGAGCTTAACCCTAATAGTGTGGAAGCCTCAAATGGAATCACAACACATCATGGACAAAGGAGGAACTTGAGAGAGAATCTCCATGCACCCAAAACCACCATGAACTCCAAGAATACACTAGTCACGATTTTGGGCAATGAAGTATGTATTTATATGTGGGATTTCTAGGGTCATGGATATAACCCAAATCCATACCCATGGGTCTTATGATCCATGGTTCATGTGGCCCAACTCTTTATGTATCCATACATAAAATTGGTCCAACATGGATCATAAGCCCAACACACATAAATATAACTAATTAACATAATTTGTCGCCATAGATTTAATTAGTCTCTTTTTGATCACTAAATCAATCCTAAATTAATTCTTGATCAATACTAATTAAAACCATATGATTTCATATTAATATATTAGTACTTATAATATATTAATAAATCATATATAACCTTCTCTCAAGAGTCCATCCTAACAAATTGTCCTGATGATATTCAACCCAAATGGACCATGCTACTCTCGGGTCAAGTACATACCAATAATAGTTATGGGCTTAGACATCTAATCCAACATTAACAAGGTGCAAAGTACAATTTCATGCGTTAGCACCAAGTTCACATTTTTCCTAAGTAAATAAGATTGGGAATTCATAATTGTTTAGTTACTTAGTATTTCATTATACTTTTAATGAAATTAATGTCTTGTCAAACCCGTTCGGCTAACGACCCTCCACCAGTCAAGGAGGCGGTGGGTGAGAGTGGACACCCATTAAACTGCTACTTTATAGACAGTAACCTCATAATTGTTTAGTTACTTAGTATTTCATTATACCCCCCTTATATATATATATATATATATATATATATATATATATATATATATATATATAAATATATAAATATTAAACCTATAATATTATAATAGTATACGGGTTGAATTTTAAACTTTTAAAATTCTAGGGTTTGGAACTAAATGTGTCAAAACAAGACTCTACATTTACAAATTCCAAAACTTGAGGGCAAGTTTTGAACTATTCAAAAACTTTTGGAATCCATAACATATGAGTTTAATATAGGTTTTAATGAAAAGACTCTTGAAAATCCATAACTTGAGGACAAGTTATGGAGTTCATAAAACATTTATGGAAAAAAACTCTTCAAGACCATAACCTATAAGTTTAATAAAGTCTTTAAGAGAAAAACTTTTCATTTTTCCATATCTTCAGGACAAGTTATTGAGTACATTAAAGGCCATAAAGATCATCAAATAAACTAACAAGCATGTCAAATAATGTCCATGATCTAGATTAAACTCATACGAACAAGATAATTCATATCAAACAAATTTCATGTAATTAGCATAATCATATAAATTAATACAAAACATGAAAATTTGACAATTATCTTATAAATTGAATAAGCATGATCATTACCACATCAAAAACAGGTTTATAAGTTCAAAAACAGCTTAGGGTAATGATCCTAGTCCAATTCTAGCCAAAAACCTCAAAAATCTACATTCTTTCGCATCAACTCGTCGAGTGCAATAACAAACTAGGCGAGTTGGTCAGAATTGTTCTGAGACTCGGCGAGTCCCCCAGTGGAATCGGCGAGTCCACTGTCCAGAATAGCAAAGAATCGATTTTTCAAGCTTAAACAACAAGTAGCATCAAGTATAATTGAAAACAACCCTAGTCTCTGATACCACTGATGGGTTTTGAGCATTCTAACACTCCTAAGCTGTACATGCAACCCTAAATACCTTGGATCTATTTTTTCTCTATTATACATGCAAACTTTCATTTTCCGAGGTATTACCCTAACTAGCATACAAAACTTTGATACTTGGGTAATAAAACAAGTTAGATAACATACCTTTTGTTGTAGCTTTTTGCCCTTGATGTATTTGGCCTTTAAGAATTTAGCACTAATAGTGTGAATGCCTCAAATGGAATCATAACACATCTAGGACAAAGGATGACATTTTGAGAGAGAATGGCTTGCTATAGAAATCGGCTCTATGACTCTTCCAAAGATCACTAGTCCACTTTTCACCAACCAAAGGGCTTCTTATATAGTGTGGCACAACTAGGGTTGCACCAAGAAAGCCCTAATGTGCATGACTTTCCACATTCCTTAGGCTCCATGGGTTTGACCTCCATGGAGTATCCATGGGTCACCACATGGGTTTAGCCCAACATAAAGCACTATGGATCATAAGCCCACTTTATAAGAATGAATGATTTACACAATCAATCCCCATATATTTAATAAGTCTCTTTTGATCACAAAATTAATTCCAAATTAAATCTTGATCAATACTAATTAAATCATATGACTTCATATTAATATATTAGAACTTATAATATATTAATAAATCATAAATAACCTCTCTCTCAAGTATCACCCTATCAAATTGTCCTGATGATATGCAACCCAAATGGACCATGCTACTCTCGGGTCAAGTACATACCAAATATAGTTATGGACTTAGACACCTTATCCAACAATCTCCCACTTGGATAAGTCTAATAACCATAATTGCAAGTACGACTCCACAACCCGACTAGCAATCGTAGCTCTTAAAAGTCGTTGCGAACTCTAATCTAGTCAATGACACGTCCATTAGATAAAGGATCATATATTCCTCCATTCTACAAGATATCATATGGACTGTGACATGGATTATGATCATTCTCTCTGTCCATCTGTTGTTTCCCGATTTCCGATTTATGACGAACGACTAATTGAACAAATCAAATCAATCCAGGCTCGGCCAAGAGCTTAGGGTTGTCATCAATAATCATCGAGGGGCCCACAGATATCGCTTTTATCCCTCCAACGGTAAAAGGAATGGATAAACATCGACTCAAATGCTTGCTTGTACTTACTCATCAAATTACACACAACGATATGTTTTATAACACCAAGTTACTGGTGCGTTTACATATGTCAATGTGCAACCGACTTGTAAATTACAACTCACATGTCTTGGTTTCAAGAATATAAGATATTATCGTCTCACTAATCACTCGTGATAAAATCCATGAAGTGATTCAGATGAGCGTGGGTTTAATCCAATACTCGAATCTTATTTCAGGAGTACTCATGAACACTGCAGTTATGTCCTAGACAAACTACAGACCCATTCATGACAGTCTTGCCTCAATAACTACTTCTAAAGTATGATCGACTGTGGATGGTTTGAATAACCTAGTTATTCGGGAAGTCAAAACATGCAAAGTGAAACACAAGAATAATACTAATCCTATATGGCCCAAAAACTTTTAAGTCATATTGATTACTCATTATTCATTGTATAATGTTTCGAATAATCAACTTAATACTTGAATTGAAATAATAGTTATGCCATGGTCCAAGCATGCACACTATGTTTGTCTAAACAATAGTTATGCCATGCTCCAAGCATGCAGACTATGTTTGTTTATGGTCCTTACTTTGTGAAATAGATCAATTGAACACATCTTCAATGAAACTCATTTCACAATTCCAAATCTTTATCACCAGTGTAATAATTCCAAATTCTTGTCACTGCTAGAATATGTTATATTCTAAGCTATCATCCAATGATTCCTTTGTAATGTCTAGATACAAAAAGTCACAGAGACTTGACCAACGATGTTACAAAGTATTCCTTCGGAGATTGTTACAAGACAATTCCATGGAAGCGAAGTCTCAAATTCAAAGTACATTCCTTTGAACATCCTTCTTGCATAAAAGTTTCTAACCATAGATTCTTAATATCCAACACCCAATATGGAAACATTCCATATTTGTCATATGACAACTCATTATTAATAGAATACTTTCTATTTATACTAATGTCGATATAGTCCATCCATTACTATACTTCCAACTGCCCTTAAGTGACCAATCCTCGGTGAACCTTAGATTGTCCTTTAACAGTTGTTTAACCACTTTAGTCATATCCGATTCTATCCCTTTTTCCCTCTTAATGCCCTAGGCACTTGGAAAATTTAGAATGGATAAGTATTATAGCACATCTAATCGATCCTATACCTGAATCATATGGGACACGATTCATGATGTCTTACATAAAGACATGATACTTGACCAGTCTTTTTCTATAATGTTTTTATTTGCCATGTTCTCACAATTCAAAGTATGAAAAATGATGTCGTTATCATAATCGAATTTTGAGAACGCAATTAACAATTCTATATATAGAATTTCCTTATGTTCAACCATTCCATCATAACATTCATATATATTTGACTAATTTTGATTTAAATCTCAATCTAAGCTTTTAGATTTGAAATGAAGTATGGATTCCTCTCCCTTAATTATAGCTAAACAACTTTTCAAGCCCTGCAACTTTACGAATTGAAACTTTTGTTTTCTATAATCAACATTGCTAACTTGCAACATTTACCATAATTGATTATGCTACCACTAGCATAATAATTACTATAGCATAACACTTATGCTCCCACTAGCTTCGACATGTATTCAGAAATCAGCTGGACTTCTAGAAATCAATACTTATTGACTTGTTTTCCAAAGTTCAGATTTCCGATATGAGATGCTTCGATAAGACTTTATCCAGGCTTCTCAAACTCATACACATTTCCTTAGATAGCTCATGTGTGTGTCTAAACTATTTAAGAACTTACAACAACAAGTCTTAAATGTTTAGACTTTTTGCCATTCCTCACAATTCGAATTATGAAAAGGTATGTCGTAATCATAATCACATTTGAGAATACAAATATCACAACTGCTATCTCCTTAAAAAATCTACTTAGTGAAAGCGTTTCCTCACCATTATTTTCATGAATCGGAGAGAAAGCCTATGACACTTAGATTTTAGGGTGTATGTGTTCCTATCCATGTGAATTTGTCAAACCATAATCAAAAGACAAGGTTAGTGACAAATCCAAACTCATATGGATTGAACTAGTTCAATCTTAATTTCTTGCCACTTGCAGCACAAAGGCCTACCATTACTTCCAGGTTGTTATGTAAACAACTGAGAACTCATAGAACTCACATGCATAGTCAACTTCAATTGGAATGGGCACATAAATAAGAACATGTCAACACGATAGGTTACAAACCTCAAGTCGTGTACTAGTGATAAACAATAGGTTTCTTCTCGATTAGTTCTTGAAACTTGTCAAGATCGTTAAGACTCCAACTCACCTCTTGACATATATAAGATTCTCTCTGTCAAGGAACATTACTTGACAATCAGATATTCAAGAGTTAGTGTGGATTCTCATCAAGACTAACACTTCACGCAATTGGTCTTAGTTGGTCTTTGTCGTTCCCATGACATCACAACTTACCAATCTCAAATGTAAAAGAGCAAGAAACATGTTACTCTACATTTGATGAGTGTTATAAATCTTTCTTAATACCATGTCACTCAAGGCGCAAGCTTGGAGTATGACTATAGGATTTGGTTTTTTTTGGAACGAAGTATGATTCACTTTAATTGATTTAACCATTTCAACAATTCACGATTCCTCTTCTTAGACATGCAAATGCACTAAGATGTTCTTAGAGAATCAATTGTGATATGGTTTTCCATCATCATTAAGATGATCATAAAACACGATACTAAAGTACTCTCCCATCTTTTCAGAGTAGAGAAACTTTTATCTTTCTGCCTAATTTGATTATTCTCATTCATTCTGCCATACATTGAAACTTTTCCAACGTTTCAGAATTGTACTTAAACTTGTAAGCATAACCATATTTACTTACTTTAGTAAATTATGACGAATAGTCTTATCTATCTTTGTGGTAGACCTGACCAACACACAAGAATGAATACTCGATCCCTTAGTCCTTCACTTGACTCACATATACATGTGAACAAAGAATTAGTCTTAATTTCCCAAAGATAAAGGTTCTCATTCATCACACAATAGAAGTTGCATGATTCCAAGTTTCTATCCAACTGAAACTTGGGTGATGAGAATATTTCCTTATTTGGTAAATTATGACACTACCACAAATGAAAGAATCAAATTCATATTCCAATATTACTATCAATGGAAAAATATAAGCAGCAAATTTTCACAAATGCCAGTGTAAGGAAATTTAAAAATAAGATAAATTTCAAAAAGTTCTTTATTTAAAAAATTGCGGAAAACTTATCCTTACAATGAAAAACAAGTGAAAATATGTTGTAATCAATTCCTAAGCAATCTATCATAACTCTTAAGTAGCAACTCACAAATCTGATCATCGAACCATGCGATTGAAATCCATCTCTTCGCGATTAGACTGAGCATACTCTTCCTTTAAGCTTCCTTTCATTTCTTCGATTCTTCAAAACATCAAATGTAATTACATTACATCATGTATTAAGAATCTCCAAATAGGATCTTAATAGAGTTAGACAGTGGACTTACTCGAAGCAGAGTTATACACTCTGACTTTACCACCCTTGTGGTCCTTTAGGTAGATACGGCAGCTTCGCAACCAATGCCCCTTCTCTTGGCAATAGAAACATATGGACTCTTTGGAATGGTACATGGGACTATCTCAGAATTAACCTTTCTCTTTATCATTTGGTCAAATGAATTGACCATGGGCGATCCCTTTCCATTAGGAAGAGAAAGCTTTTCTGGACTTCCAATGTTACCATTGTCAATGTCCATGGAAGTTTGGGAAGTAGACCTTCCAATCAAATTTGCTTTACCAGTGCACCAAATCATTGTTGATTCACCAACAACAAGCAAATAGGTAAGTTCAATAAGGGTCATGTTGTGGTCTCCCATATAGTAGTCATTAAAGGAACCCGCTATATGACTTAGGAAGTGATTGAAGAACCCAGTTAACCACCAACTCCCTTGAGACTTCGACACCCAACTCTCCTAGCTTGTCAATATGTAACTTCATCTCCAAGACGTGAGTACATACAGCCTTTCCTTCTTGCCAACAGGGCTTTGAGTGACCTAGAACTTGTGGGTTAGGGAGAATTATTGGAGCAGGTGAAGGAATTGAAGTTCCACTAAAGCACAAAGAAGGGATTAAACTTTCACCTTGATTGCCTTGTGGAAAATCATCTTTATAAAGAAAGTTTTTTTTTTTCAAAAGATTCGAGAAGACCATAATTGTCTGAACTTAGAGATTTATGATAGAGAAATTCAAGTTTAGTTGATTTTAGTCCTTAATATAACACCGAAGATGGAATATTAAGGCTTGGACCCAACACAATACTTTACAATTCCGAAGAGGGATGCCGTAATCCAAATTGCAAAATATTTGAAGGTAGGTAAATGACGATCTACCAGTTTCCACCACGGAAAATAATATTGATTATTAAGTTTTAAATGGATTGAAACTCCTAGATCCTTTGAGATTCATTGAACAATTCAATAGCATGTTGAAATCTCGATTGTGCCCTTCAAGTTTGTGACTAGGATGCCGAGGATCACAAACAAGGTGTGAATAACCATGCAAATTAGCTTGGTACACCTAATGTTACAACCACCTAATCAATGTTCCGGTTAACCACACACGCTCCATTGATCTATGATTAACATCAAACTACCCTTTGCCACGCATTGTCAGTCCCAAATTAGTGTGCCGGTTAACCACACACGCTCCACTAACGAATTAACAAGGTGCAAAGTGCAATTTCATTCGTTAGCACCAAATTCACATTTTTCCTAAGTAACTAAGATTGGGAATTCTTAATTGTTTAGTTACTTAGTATTTCATTATACTTTTAATGAAGTTTATGTCTTGTCAAACCCGTTCGGCTAACGACCCTCCACCAGTCAAGGAAGCGGTGGGTGAGAGTGGACACCCATTAAACTGCCATTTTATAAGCAGTAACCTTATACCCCCTTATAGACCGGCTTCGTGAATAACGCCTACTAACGGTAAGACTTACTTTACTCTTATACATATATATAAATATTAAACCTATAATATTATAATAGTATAAGAGTTGAATTTTAAACTTTTAAAATTCTAGGGTTTGGAACTAAATGTGTCAAAAGAAGACTCTACATTTACAAATTCCTAAACTTGAGGGCAAGTTTTGAACTGTGACAACCCGAAATTTCTATCTTATAAAGTCAATCAATTCAATCAAAAGTCAGACTTGTTTCTGTTATCTTTTAGCCTTGTTAAGGGTCTGTTTGAGAGTTTCTAAGCCTAGTACACTCAAGGATTGTGTGTTAGGAAGTGTTAGCTTCAGTTCCTTGAATTGCAATCGAGCCGGAAACACCATGAAACAGGAGTTCACGTCCGTGAACCCATCCTTGGCCGTGAACAACTCCCATATATATGATGTTGGCTCACTTTTCTTCACTTTTTCAATTCTAGCCGTGAACACACCCCATTCTCTCTCAACTTTCTTCAACCGTGAACACTCCAAAGGCTTCCAATAAGTATGTATCTCATCCATCATCTTATTTGTCCATTCGAAACACTTGATTCACCCATGAAACAAACACTTATTTGCATGAATCTTCAAGAGTTTACGGCCGTGAACCCTTCATTGGATCATGAACCCTTCATAGATGCAAGGTTTGGTCGTGAACCCTCCTTCCATGGCCGTAAACCCTTCATAAGATCAAGGTTGGGCCGTGAACACATCATGTGTTCTATGGCCGCGAACCCTTCAATCAATTATATGTGATTCTAACACTTCATTGCAAGTGTTCCTAGTCCCTAACGTTGGTTCCCTTACATGTTTGTTGTTATATACACTAACTGTATACATATATGTGTCATTGTATGCTTAATAGGATCCGTTTGTGCTCGAGACTTCACTTGGCATACTTAGCATCCAATATCGATCTTTCATTCGAATCACTCACTATAGGTGAGTTCATACCCCTACAACTACACTTTAAAATGCTTTTTAAATGCTTTTAGGGGGGAATACAACTAGAACACAATGAAATTGTGTTATCCATTAACATGTGAAAACAACATTTAAAAGGATTTCTTATACTCAAAACTTGTTAAAACTCTTTTAAAGTTTTTATAAAAGTCTTTTATATCAAATCATATTCGTCTATCTATTTACGTATAAGTATGCTTTAACAAACTTAGGACTATTGCTAGATACCTTGACTCCTATTCCTTGTTTGGTTGTGGGCTTGGGGTAGGATCACTAGTCCTAATGTCGGTTAAATCATAGTTATACTTATTAAATACATATATGAATATTAAACCCATTATTAAGGATTATACTTAACTTAGTTGCTTGGTGAGTAATTGAGTCTTTTCTATACAACAGTAACAGTCAAACAATCATACTCTTAAACTATAATAGGTATAGTTTAAAAAATTACTACTTACTATTTATACAATAGTGAAACTTACATGAATCAGTACTTATATGAGTCAGTTCTTAAATGAGTCGGTTCTTACAGGAATCAGTTCATACATGAGTCAGTTCAAACATACTATAACTAGAATAGGAAGGAACATACTATAACTAGAACAGGAAAGAACATACTATAACAAGAACAAGATAACATTAATGTGAGCCACTACTTCATGGCATAGCAATATACTGATGTGTTACATTTTCGTAACCAAAGTCTCCTGGAGGGAGAGCGTGAGTTTGTGTATAGATCTATTCGGGATTGACCATCCTACACCTTGTTGCTAGCTACAGTGGGACCTGCAGGTCTATGGGTGACAAATGTCATACCATTTCGACGTCTTTTGATCGTCGTGTTTTATACTAGTCAATCAAGCATGGTTATAACATATCAAATTTTACCTTAATTAAACAAATTGGTTTTAAGGTAGTTAGTACTTCAGTAGTTACTATATACAATACTACTGTACATCTTCATTTTTCCCATTACATTCATATAGTGATATTCTCACATAAAAGGTAATGTAAACTATTTTTCTAGAAATGATAGTCATAAACTTGGCAAAACATTCATTTTTACGAAAGAACAAACATACAAAACAATCGGGTCTTGGTAGAAGACTACTTTCCATTTTAGTAGAAAATATAGGGTTTTCTAGGAAGTATACAAACATTTACATCAAAACACTTACAAACATTTTCATCAAACTAATGCAAACATTTGACACAAAAACACTTATGAACTCACCAGCTTAAATGCTGATCTACTCTTTCAAAATAACTTGTATTCTCAGGTCACCATTAGACAGGTACACTGGACCAGGTTTTGAGACGACGGAGCATGTTCAAGTCTCGTCTTTTATTTTGATATATATATTTTTGGTGTCTTACAAATAGATTCAGAACACACTTGTATTAACTATATTATTAATCTAATGGATAATGTTGTTGCTTGTTTTACTATTGTGGATTGTTATGATACTGTACATGACGCCCTCCGCCCCCGAACGTTTCCACCATTCCGGTTTGGGGGTGTGACAGATTGGTACCTCATGGATTGGATGTGGACACCGAAGCTCGGTGGTTTCAGAGACGTGGTCATGACCGAAGCGCACAATACTCGATATTTCGTCCACCCAGGTTCAGATAAGATGTATTTGGATCTCAAAAAGTTATACTGGTGGCCTAACATGAAAGTAGAGATTGCTACCTTTGTGAGTAAGTGTCTTACTTGCGCCAAGGTTAAGGTCGAATACCAGAAACCCTCAGGTTTACTACAGCAATCGGAAATACCTTAATGGAAGTGGGAGCGGATCACAATGGACTTCCTAACCAAGTTGCCCACAACAACGGGTGGTATCGATACCATTTGGGTGATTGTAGACAGGTTAACCAAGTCCACACACTTCCTGCCTATCAAAGAAACTGACAAGATGGAGAAGCTAACCAGAACTTACATTAGGTAAATTGTACGACTGCATGGTGTTCCCATATCTATTATATCTAATAGAGACAGTAGATTCACTTCAAGATTCTAACAGTCGCTACAAAGTTCCCTAGGAACTAGGCTGGACATGAGTACAGCCTACCATCCGCAAACCGACGGACAAAGTGAGAGGACTATTCAAACTCTGGAAGATATGTTGCGAGCCAGTGTGATAGACTTTGGAAAGGCATGGGATACTTATTTACCCCTTGTCGAGTTCTCCTACAATAACAGTTATCACACAAGCATAAAGGCAGCTCCATTTGAATCCCTATATGGCCGAAAGTATAGATCCCCTCTGTGTTGGGCTGAAGTGGGTGATACGCAGTTAGCTAAAGGACGAGTTCCTGACAGCACTCTCACGGTTCCGGAAATCATTCGGGAAACGACAGAGAAGATTGTTTAGATTCGTGATCGATTGAAAGCCTCTAGAGACCGACAGAAAAGCTACGCTGACAAGAGAAGGAAACCTTTGGAATTCCAGGTTGGTGACCATGTTCTATTAAAGGTCTCAGCCTGTAGCTTACAAACTCAAACTACCTCAAGAACTTAGTAACGTACACCCTACTTTCCACGTTTCGAACCTGAAAAAGTGTCTATCCGATGAGACTCATGTTATCGCACTTGATGAAATCAAGATCAATGAGAGCCTCAACTGCGTGGAAGAACTAGTAGAGATCATGGACCGTGAGGTCAAGCAAACGAAGCAAAGTCGTATCCTGATAGTGAAGGTTCGCTAGAATGCAAAGCGGGGACCTAAATTCACTTGAGAGCACGAGGATCAAATGAAACTTAAATATCCTCATCTTTTCCCTTATTCTATCTGTATTTTCTTAAACTCTAATTTCGGGACGAAATTCCCTTTAACGAGGGGATGATGTGACAACCCGAAATTTCTATATTATAAAGTCAATCAATTCAATCAAAAGTCAGACTTGTTTCTGTTATCTTTTAGCCTTGTTAAGGGTCTGTTTGAGAGTTTCTAAGCCTAGTACACTCAAGGATTGTGTGTTAGGAAGTGTTAGCTTGAGTTCCTTGAATTGCAATCGAGCCGGAAACACCATCAAGAAGGAGTTCACGGCCGTGAACCCATCCTTGTCCGTGAACAACTCCCATATATATATATATATATATATATATATATATATATATATATATATATATATATATATATATATATATATATATATATATATATATATATATATATATATATATGATGTTGGTTCACTTTTCTTCACTTTTTCAACTCTATCCGTGAACACACCCCATTCTCTCTCAACTTTCTTCAACCGTGAACACTCCATAGGCTTCCAATAAGTAAGTATCTCATCCATCATCTTATTTGTCCATTAGAAACACTTGATTCACCCATGAAACAAACTCTTATTTGCATGAATCTTCAAGAGTTCACGGTCGTCAACCCTTCATTGGGCCGTGAACCCTTCATAGATGCAAGGTTTGGCCGTGAACCCTCCTTCCATGGCCGTAAACCCTTCATAAGATCAAGGTTGGGCCGTGAACACATCATGTGTTCTATGTCCGTGAACCCTTCTAAGGCCGTGAACACTTCCTTGTGTGGCCGTGAACTCCCTTCAATCAATCATATGTGATTCTAACACTTCATTGCAAGTTTTCCTAGTCCCTAAGGTTGTTTCCCTTACATGTTTGTTGTTATATACACTAATTGTATACATATATGTGTCATGATATGCTTAATAGGATCCGTTTGTGCTCGAGACTTCACTTGGCAAACTTAGCATCCTATATCAATCTTTCATTCGAATCACTCACTACGGGTGAGTTCATAACTACACTTTTAAATGCTTTTCTAATGCTTTTAGGGGGGGGGGAATACTAGTAGAACACAGTGAAATTGTGTTAACCATTTACATGTGAAAACAACATTCAAAAGGATTTCTTATACTCAAAACTTGTTAAAACTCTTTTAAAGCTTTTATAAACTTCTTTTATATCAAATCATATTCGTCTCTCTATTTACGTATAAGTATGCTTTAACAGACTTAGGACTATTGCTAGATACCTTGACTCCTGTTCCTTGTTTGGTTGTGGGCTTGGAGTAGGATCACTAGTCCGAATGTCGGTTAAATCATAGTTATACTTATTAAATACATATATGAATATTAAACCCATTTTTAAGGATTATACTTAACTTAGTTGCTTGGTGAGTAATTGAGTCTTTTCTATACAACAGTAACAGTCAAACAATCATACTAGTAAACTATAATAGGTATAGTTTAGAGGATTACTACTTACTATTTCTAGAACAGTGAAACTTACATGAATCGGTATTTATATGAGTCAGTTCTTACATGAGTCAGTTCTTACAGGAGTCAGTTCAAACACACTATAACTAGAACAGGAAGGAACATACTATAACTAGAAAAGGAAAGAACATAATATAACAAGAACAAGATAACATTAATGTGAGCCACTACTTAATGGCATAGCAATCTACGTGTGACAAATTTCATACCATTTCAACGTCTTTTGATCGTCGTGTTTTATACTAGTCAATCAAACATGGTTATAACCACATCTCATTTTACCTTAATTAAACAAATTGGTTTTAAGGTAGTTAGTACTTCAGTAGTTACTATATACAATACTATTGTACATCTTCAATTTTCCCATTACATTCTTATGGTGATATTCTCACATAAAAGGTAATGTAAAGTATTTTCTAGAAATGATAGTCATAAACTTGGAAAAACATTCATTTTTACGAAAGAACAAACATACACAACAGTCAGGTCTTGGTAGAAGACTACATTCCATTTTAGTAGAAAATATATCCGAAGGGCTCCCACTGGAACCATAGATACTTGATACACTACTTGCCATCTCAAACTCAAGACTCAAAATACTCCAAAATTTAGGACATCATATTCGGATACCTTGGCACACCATCACAGAACCTCACGATATCTTGCCTTAACCACTGATCTCATACTCACGTCATCATACTCAGATACCGCAATGTACCCTCTCAGAATCTCTCAACCGATCTTCTTCTCGCACAACTTGTAACTTCAGAATATTCCCATCTCACAAATTGAAACATAGAGGAATCGTCAATAACTGAAAACACGTTGACGAAAATCCGAAGCTCCACCCTCTACTGATCACCGCCCATACGAACTACTCACACCGATTTTGAGATTGGTTGACAAATCAACTGTTGTCCCTTCTGAAGTATAAATCACAATCTGTACTTATACCCGCAATTCTCAGCTATTGCACCCTGAACTCGGCGACCCAACTACCTCGAACTCAACAATTGCAACCCTGAAAAATCCCTAGCCATAATAAATTCTCTGGCCAACGGCCAAATGCCGCGGGTTCTCTCATCCTTCCTTAAGCGCATACCCATACATCACCCCGCCTTACACCTCGCCTCACCCACCAATAACCCAGTTCTCATGTGTCCGCACCACGAATCTCCATAACCAGTTCTTTAACCGCACCTGAACAAATCTCTGATCCCCTTAATAAAATACTCAGTTCTCCCCCACTCAGGGTTCGAACCATCACCAATTGGCATACCAACAGTCTACCCCACAGACTGTTTCACCAGGTACATCACACTTGACTCTTGGAACGTACCACATAACACTCGATGATCTTCTGACGAAAACCCAACGACTCCAAATATCCCGTAACTCAGACAAAAATCTCAGAATCCTCTCGATGTGACTGCATCTAGTCATCTCGAAGCCTCAAACCGACACATCGCCGGATACTCCAATTGTTCCAAATTAGTCCTAACTCTCCATCTGGAAATAATGCAATATCACACACCTCGTCTCTGATTCCTCGACCAACCTCCCATCGCCGAAATCATCATGGAAGCAAGAGACCTCACTTTCACAACCGATACACAACGAAGACAACGAGGGTCACCGCCCAGCATACTCCTCTTGATCACTTGAAACCGCTGCTAAAAGCATGCCCGACTCGACTAAGGCATCTCTTTGTCCCCATCTCAGTCTCCAATAATAGCTCTCTCGTGGTATATGGAATACCTCGCAGCAACATACTGCCCAAATACTCTGGTGAAAAGGTTGCAACCCTATGCTACCCCACGGGGTTTACTTCCAACTCTGAAACCGGAAGCTCAATATCTCATTTTGCTTCTCCCAGGAAACGGGAACAGCGCAACTCTCGTCATAGAAAGTGACATCTTCACTATCGGCCGATTGCTCAACTCAGGCCACAATTCTCCATAAAATCTCATCTCTATTCGTCCACGTGTCTTGCGACTCCAACTGGCATCTCACCAATGAAAATCTCTCAAAACTAACTTGATTTCCCTCTCCAGTTATGCTCCATTAAAACTCGTTCGACATGGGCCTCTGGCCCCACACTCTATCATATCTTATCTCAGTCTAATCAATCACAATGGGATAACTGGTAAAACCAGAAGCACTAGCCGCCACGAATTATGGTACTCGAACCATGTGATCACTGCTGAATCTGCTACGAATCATGGTACCCGAACCATGTTATCTCTTCTCAATCTGCTACGAATCATGGTACCCGAACCATGTTACCTCCTCTCAATCTTCTACGAATCATGGTACCCGAACCATGTTATCTTCTCTCAATCTGCTACGAATCATGGTACCCGAACCATGTTATCTTCTCTCAATCTGCTATGAATCATGGTACCCGAACCATGTTATCTCCTCTCAATCTACTACTTAGAACCTCTGGAAGTCTCCCTGTTTCGAGTAGGGGTCCTCTGCTTTCAGTAGTACGGTCCCATACTGTGACAACCCGAAATTCCTAACCGGTACATTCTACATTTTATCAAAATTAGTCGCGTTTTGCTATTTTGTAATAAACTTTGGGTCCATATAAAGTGCTTTAGGCTTAATACAATCGAGATATGAGTCTTAAGGAGGGTTAGAAAGTGTAAAACATAACAAAATCGAGCCAAACACACCTTGCAAGGTGTGTGCGGCCGCACACCCGAGTGTGCGGCCGGCCAGCCGCACACAGCCAACCGCACACCCCCCCTAGCCTCACACTCCAGCCTATATAAAGGACCCTAAGTCAACCTTACACCCTTTTTCACACTCCTTCAAGTTGGAACATTCTCTCTCAAGAGTTCTTCAAGTTATCCTCTCCAATCATCAAAACAAGTATGTAAACACCCTTAAATCCTTGCTATAACTCACTAGAAAGCCTTTGCCTTGAGTTTGATCCATGAAATCATCATTCTTGATGATCTTCATGTGTGTACGGCCGCACGCACATCATGTGTGACCGCACACACATCTTTTTGGTCCTAAAATGGGCTTAAACACCCATCCAAGCTTTGCATCGACCAAAACACCTTCTAAGGGTCACCCCCCAAGCCTTGGAAAATCGATTAGACACATTTGTAGGAGTGTGTACGGCCGCATACAGGCCTGGCCGCACACACCTGGCCGCACACGCCATGTGCAACCGCACACACCCTTTTAAGGGTCGAAAATGGCCCCAAACTCCCAATCCGGCTAAGCAATGGTCAAAACACCTTCACTAGAACGTCCTAAAGGCTTGGAAACACGATTTTGACACACTCCATAGTGAGTGTACGGCCGCACACACACTTGGCCGCACACTCTGGCCGCACACACACAAAAGCCATGCTTTTGTGGCCTTACACTCCAATATAGGGCCATACACTCCTTATGTGCAACCATATGAGTTGGTAACACTTAATTCTAAGCGTTTGTATGTCCTTAAGGCATGTCCCTATCACTATTGGTAGTTATATCTGCTAATGTATTCACATATATGCAATTATATGTTAAATAGGATTCGTTTGTGCTCAAGACTCTATTTGACACCCAACAATCCTATATCGATCTTCCATCCGAGTTACTCACTGCAGGTGAGTTCATACCCCTTAATCAACCTTTTAAATGTTTTTAAATGCTTTTATGGGGGGAATACAAGTTGAATCAATCAAGTTATAGTATCAATCGCACGTGATTTGTAACTTGCAATCAAAAGGGATTTTCTATACTTTCAACTGTCTTGCCAACAAAACTGTTATTAAATGTTTATCAAACTCATTTTCATGTCAAATTGTTATAAAACTATTTCCAAATTCTTTTAAACTACTTTTGTTTACCAAACCATATCTGCACTAATATATTTATATAAGTAAGACTTGAAGGACTTAGGACTGATAGTTCACCTTACTTCCTGTTCTTGTTTGATTGTGGACTTAGGG
This sequence comes from Lactuca virosa, assembly GCF_052849685.1. Classification (NCBI taxonomy): domain Eukaryota; kingdom Viridiplantae; phylum Streptophyta; class Magnoliopsida; order Asterales; family Asteraceae; genus Lactuca; species Lactuca virosa. The sequence goes on along the minus strand of NC_136434.1, from coordinate 273,687,799 downwards.
TATATTTGTTATCTGTCCGACAGTCGTTAAATTCTTAGTTATATATCATATATATTTTTGTTAGATATAAAAGTCTTCACTTCAGCTCAATACCTTTGTGTGACAAAGGTATGCAACCAACCTTACTATTTAACTATAATAGGTATAGTTAAGGATTACTACTCATTTCTACTATTACAATGGTACCTACCAGAGTCAGTACATTTATGAGTCAATACATGCTAAATACTATACAAAGAGAACACTATATGTTATACAGGAGAATACTCTATACATTATACCAAGAAAGTACATCATTTATAATACAAGAGAACATACTAAAAGAAATAGAATGTGACATACTATTCCTCGATGCGACACTTCGTTGCGCTATCACCGTGTAACCAGAATCTCCTGGAGGGAGAGCGGGCATTATGTGTATAGATCTATACGGGACAGACACTCCCACATCCCGACTGCTAGCTACAGTCCGAGCCGACTAGGCCCAGGGGTGACAAAATGTCACTACACTACGTGTGACCTGGAGGGTCATCAGTTATTCGATCGTCAATCAGCATGGTTACATACGAGTTCACATTTTGACCTTTAATTAACACATTAAGAATTAAAGGCAAAATAGACTCCACAAGGTGTGTTGTACATTTAATACTACCTGGAGTCTGCATTTTCATTACATAAGCCGACAACGATACTGCTGGGGTAAAACACTATTTTCCCAAGTACTTTACATGAACGAAGTCTAAAACTACATTTTTATTTCTGATAGTTACATCGGGAAAACTTTCACATTTTCAAAGGATCAAACATGCAAACAACCTAGTCTTGGTAGAAGGCTACTTTTATTGGAAAACATAGGGTTTTCTAGGGAATATACTATTTTCAAGCATCAGAACCAGTTATTACATTTTATTGTTGTAAACATTTTATACAAGCAATGACACTAAATACTTATGAACTCACCAGCTTTATGCTGATATTCGCTTTCAAAATAACTTGTATTCTCAGGTCATCAGTAGACAGGTACAGATGCAGCTTTTGAGAAGATGGAGCACATACAAGGCTCCTCTTTATTTTGATTATTTTTTTGGTTTCTAACAAACTGTACAGAACACGCTTGTATTACAATTATTATATTAATGCAATGCATGTTGTTGCTTGTCTTTACTATTATGCATTGTTATGATACTGTACATGACTTCCTCCACCCCAGAACGTATTCCGCCGTTCTCGGTTTTGGGGTGTGACAGATTGGTATCAGAGCATTGTTTATAGTGAATCATGTATATCAACCCATAAAAGATATACGAACTATAAACACATCGGGATTAAAGACACTCTGAACAAGAATACATACTTTTAAATAATAAAAATATTTAACTAACTATATATATACATTCATTCATACAAAGAGTCAGTATCATACTAGAACAGAACAAAAGTATTAAGATTGTTGAACAGCACAATTAGGCTTAGAGACATATAGTCAAATCTGGGCAGATATAGCCTGATCAACTACATTTTCCTAGGAATGACTAGCATGTGCCTAAGAATGGTTGTGGTGTTGCAACAAGTCTAAAAACTTACCAACACTACTACAAGAACAGTGGAACAAGAATACTATAGGAGTATTCTGCATTTTTATGAATTACATATGTGAGAACTAAAAGGATCGTTACTAGTAGGGAAATAGTTGCTAAGTGGATACTCTATAGTTACATGTGACTAGGACGCTATAGACTTAGAATCTGTGATCTTTGCTTTACTTCCTGTTCCTTGTTTGGTTGTGGATTTAGAGTTAGGGTCACTTATTCGAAGGTATATCCTGTCTCGGTTACATGTAATTAGTATGCATTATGCAGGTATTGGGTCGACTAATAACGATCATCTTATAAGTATCTTAGATTAGTACGTCTATTAACTATTCTTTTCCCCTATTCTCGCGTAGATATCATGGCTGGCTTCCATCTCCCTGGCGATCCATACTATCCCAACCAAGGCAATGGTGGATGGCCTGATGATGAATCAGAAGATAATCACCCAATCCCCCTGGATGATCACCGGGCAGAAGGCTTCTCGGATAGCTCTGACTCCGAACCAGAAGTCAACAACATACCCCCAGTAGCTCCAAACCCTAACCAACGCCCAACTTTTCAAGCCCCAACACCTCTGTGGGTGGAGAGTTTGGAGGCTTGGAGTCAGGAGCTAGACCAACCCATCCCCTACAACGGAGACCAAGACTTCTACAACGTGAATGAAGGAAGCACTGCGGACAGGGTTCTGCCTATTCTTGTCCGCAGGGTTACTCGAAACGAGATTCAGGGGAGAACCGCCATCAACCGAATCGCTGAGATAGTCACCCACATGAGGCTAAGTGACATCCACATCCGCCGTCTGCAAGATGCTGAGGAGAGGACTCAGAATGACAGCGAGTCTCTACTTCAGGCACTAGCTGAGACTAGGGCAAAAGTCATAGAGCATCGCGTACGCCAGCCTGTGTATGAGCGGCGCCTACTCGACATGGAACGCCAACTGGCAGATCTAAGGATTCGCCCGAGGAATAATCGTCGTCGTTAAAGGATGTCGACTCATCCTTCTCTTTTACTTAAGAATAGCCTTCTTCCTTCCTATGCTCGGTAGAGCACTTGTCTGTAACATTCCTAACTTTGAAAATACTCTAACTAAGCTTCTAAGCTGCCAACATTTTTCCTTATGGTTTGATGTAAGACCTATTGTTAGGTCATTTTTCCCGAACTCATTATGCATCAGTAATACCAGTAATATTGGCAGTTATCTAATCTATGGGAAAGTTTGTACTCTTGTGTTTCCCTAATCTATTGGTATATTTCTATCTAACAGTTGGACTATGGCAATTTAGTCCATCAAACACTCTCATCCTGCTTACAATCGATTCTTACTATTATCATCCTTTCCATAAACTTTCAGTACAGGATGCCGCCTCGCAAGCGCCCAGTCAGGAAAACAACCGCAACTCAAGCTCCACCACCTCCACCTCCTCCACCACCTCCTCCGCAATTCGATCCAGTGATGTTCCAAGCGGCTGTGACCGCAGCCGTGACCGCCGCCATGGCGCAAGTCAATTCGGGCGGTGCCAGTGGAGGCGGAATGGGTACTACCTCTAGCCATGGTGAAACCCACCCACGTGCATGGGAGTGCACCTATAAGGACTTCATCAGCTGTAAACCTACCTACTTCAATGGAACCGGAGGGATCCTCGCACTAACCCAATGGATTGAAAGAACCGAAGCAGTATTCGAAATGTGCTCCTGCCCTGAGGGAAGCAAGATAAAATTCGCTGCTTGCACCTTCACCCAACAGGCCCTGACATGGTGGAATGGCCATGTCAAAACCCTCTCACTAGTCACAGCCAACGCCATGGGCTGGGACACACTGAAGGACCTCATGATGAGGGAGTACTGCACGAGGGGCGAGGTTCAGAAGCTTGAGGAGGAACTCTAGAACCTCAAGATGAAGGGGACCGACATAGTGGCGTATACAGCCCGGTTCTGCAATCTGGTGACTCTATGCCCTAACATGGTCCCTACCGAGGGCAAGAAAATTGAACGATACGTCTGGGGTTAGTGCCCCCGTATCGAGGGAACGTTCTAGCATCACACCCTGCAACCTTTGAAAGTGCAAAGGAATTGGCCCAAAGGCTGATCGATCATGAAGTTCCCTCCACTCCATCAACAACCACTACAACTACCTCTGCACCGACCAAGACATCCGACAACAAAAGAAAGCGGTGGGACCAAAAGAAGGGTAAATCAGCCAAATCCTCTTCCGGTAATCAGCAAACAGTGGTTGTCCATGCTGCCACTACTCCTGCTGCCCTTGTGCCAGCCAAAACATACGCAGGGAGCCTACCCAAATGCACCAAGTTCAATTTCCATCATAACGGCCCCTGTCGTGAATTGCACTGCACTAACTGCGACCGGAAGGGCCATACCGCCCGGTTTTGCAGAACGCCACCCAAACCCATTTCCCAGGTCCCCAGTTCGGGAGTGAGCCAGGCCTGCTACGGCTGTGGCGAAGTAGGACATTTCAAAAGAAACTGTCTGAAGGCTGGGAACGCGGGAGGAGCAGGCAGGCTACTTGCTATTGGCCACAATGAGGCCGTGGCCGACCCCACCGTAGTCACGGGTACGTTCCCTCTCGATAACTCTTATGCTTGTATCCTATTCGATAGTGGGGCAGAAAGAAGCTTTGTAAACCAAAAATTCAAACACCTGCTTAAACAATCACCGCAAACACTAAAAGAAACCTTCGTCGTAGAAATGGCTAACGGCAAGACAGAGAGCTCTAACGAGATTTACATAGGTTGTTCCCTCACTCTAGATAATCATTCGTTTCCTATCGACCTCATACCAGTCGCGATCAAGAGCTTCGATGCCATCGTAGGCATGGACTAGTTGAGTCTCCATCGTACCGATATCCTGTGTTTCGACAAAGCCATCCGTCTAAATCTACCCAACAACGAAACCTTGATGATCTACGGAGACAAACCCAGTATGAGCCTTCGTATCATCTCGAGTATTCAAGCCCAGAAGTACTTGCGTAAGGAGTATCGTGCATTCCTGGCGCATGTTGTAGATACGAGCCAGAAAGTAAAAGACCCGAAAGACCTTCCCGTAGTACGCGATTTCCCCGACGTCTTTCCGGAGGAACTACCGGGCTTACCTCCACAACGTCTAGTCGAGTTCCGAATCGACTTAATTCCAGGAGCTACCCCCGTAGCCAAATCGCCCTATCGTCTAGCGCCTGCTGAGATGCAAGAACTGTCCGGTTAACTTAATGAACTGCTCAGCAAGGGCTTTATAAGACCAAGCTTCTCACCCTGGGGAGCACCAATCTTGTTCGTGAAGAAGAAAGACGGATCGTTCCGTATGTGCATCGACTATAGAGAACTCAACAAGCAGACGGTCAAGAATCGTTATCCTCTTCCTCGTATAGACGATTTATTCGACCAACTGCAAGGGGCGAGTTACTTTTCCAAGATTGACCTGAGGTCCGGGTACCACCAGTTACGAGTACTCGAGGAGGATGTTCCGAAAATAGCCTTCCGAACTCGTTACGGGCACTACGAGTTCGTAGTGATGCCGTTCGGACTAACCAATGCGCCCGCAGTCTTCATGGACTTGATGAATAGAGTATGCCGTCCATACTTTGATCAGTTCGTCATCTTCTTCATTGATGATATACTTATCTACTCTCGAAGTAAAGAGGAGCATAGCGATCATCTGCGACAAGTCCTGGAAACCCTACGATCGGAGAAGCTATACGCGAAGTTCTCTAAGTGCGAATTTTGGATCCGAAGAGTCGAATTCTTAGGACACGTGGTTAGCGAAAAAGGAATCCACGTGGACCCATCCAAGATTACAGCTATTGAGAACTGGTCAGCACCGAAGACGCCTACGGAAATTCGTCAATTTCTAGGCCTCGCTGGCTACTACCGAAGGTTCATTCAGAATTTCTCTCGGATTGCGAAGCCTCTTACGGCATTGACCCAGAAAGGCGTGGCCTTTGACTGGGAAGAGAAACAAGAGAAGGCATTCCAAACCCTAAAACGAGCCTTGTGCACCGCACCGATACTGTCCCTCCCCGAAGGGATAGAAGACTTCGTAGTATATTGCGATGCATCCAATCAGGGGCTCGGCTGTGTTCTGATGCAACGAGGTAAGGTCATCGCCTACGCCTCAAGACAGCTGAAGACACACGAGGTCAACTACACCACACACGACCTCGAGCTAGGAGCGGTCGTGTTCGCCCTAAAGATCTGGAGACACTATCTGTATGGTATGAAGAGCACCATCTATACCGACCACAAAAGCCTCCAACACATCTTCAACCAGAGAGAGCTCAACATGAGACAACGACGGTGGGTCGAGCTACTCAATGACTACGAATGTGAAATTCGTTTTCATCCGGGTAAAGCCAACGTAGTAGCAGACGCTCTAAGTCGGAAAGAATATTCTGGTCGAAGAGTCAAGTCATTAACAATGACTATCCATTCGCATCTCTCCGCACAAATAAAGGAGGCTCAGCTCGAAGCCTTAAAACCTGAAAATGTTGCGGGAGAATCCTTGCGAGGAATGGATAAGAACCTACAAGTCAAGGGTGACGGAGTCTTATATCTCATGGACCGGATCTGGACACCGAAACACGGTGGCTTCAGAGAATTGGTCATGAAGGAAGCGCACAACACTCGATATTCCGTCCACCCAGGTTCAGATAAGATGTATCTGGATCTCAAGAAATCATACTGGTGGCCTAACATGAAAGCGGAGATCGCTACCTTCGTAAGTAAATGCCTTACTTGCGCCAAGGTCAAAGTCGAATACCAGAAACCATCAGGTCTACTCCAGCAACCGGAGATACCTGAGTGGAAGTGGGAGCGGATCACTATGGACTTCATAACCAAGCTACCCTAGACAACGGGTGGACTTGATACCATATGGGTCATCGTCGATAGATTGACCAAGTCCGCACACTTCCTACCTATCAAGGAAACCGACAAGATGGAGAAGCTCACGAGAACATACATTAGGGAGATCGTACGACTGCATGGTGTTCCTATATCTATTATCTCCAATAGGGATAGGAGATTCACTTCGAGGTTCTGGCAGTCACTACAAAACTCCCTTGGAACGAGGCTGGACATGAGTACAGCCTACCATCCACAGACCGACGGACAAAGTGAGAGAACCATCCAAACTCTGGAAGATATGCTGCGAGCCTGTGTAATCGACTTTGGTAAGGCTTGGGATACCCACTTACCCCTTGTCGAATTTTCCTACAACAACAGTTATCACACGAGCATCAAAGCTGCTCCATTCGAAGCCCTCTACGGCCGGAAGTGCAGGTCCCCTCTGTGCTGGGCTGAGGTGGGTGACACTCAGTTGGCTAAAGGACGGGTTCCTGACAGCACTCTCACGGGTCCGAAGATCATTCGGGAAACGACAGAGAATATCGTTCAGATTCGTGAACGATTGAAAGCCTCTAGCGACCGACAGAAAAGCTACGCAGACAAACGAAGGAAACCTCTGGAATTCCAGGTGGGAGACCGAGTCCTTTTGAAAGTCTCACCCTGGAAAGGCTTGATACACTTCGGAAAGCATGGAAAACTGAATCCAAGATACATAGGGCCTTTCAAAATTCTCGCTAGAATCGGCCCCGTAGCTTACAAACTCAATCTACCCCGCGAGCTTAGTAACGCACATCCTACCTTCCACGTCTCGAACTTGAAAAAGTGCCTATCCGACGAGACTCTTGTAATCCCACTCGACGAGATCGAGATCAACGAGAGCCTCAACTTCGTGGAAGAACCTATGGAGATTATGGACCGAGAGGTCAAACGAACGAAACAAAGCCGCATCCCAATTGTGAAAGTTCGCTGGAACGCCAAGCGAGGACCGGAGTTCACTTAGGAGCGCGAGGATCAAATGAAACTTAAATATCCTCGTCTCTTTTCTTAGTTGTGTTCTAATAACTTAGCTGCTCGAATTCTAAATTTCGGGACGAAATTCCCTCTAACGGGGGGATGATGTGACAACCCGAAATTCCTAACCGGTACATTCTACATTTTATCAAAATTAGCCGCGTTTTGCTATTTTGTAATAAAGTTTGGGTCCATATAAAGTGCTTTAGGCTTAATACAATCGAGATATGAGTCTTAGGGAGGGTTAGAAAGTGTAAAACATAACAAAATCGGGCCAAACACACCTTGCAAGGTGTGTGCGGCCGCACACCCGAGTGTGTGGCCGGCCAGCCGCACACAGCCAACCGCACACCCCCCTAGCCTCACCCTCCAGCCTATATAAAGGACCCTAAGTCAACCTTACACCCTTTTTCACACTCCTTCAAGTTGGAACATTCTCTCTCAAGAGTTCTTCAAGTTATCCTCTCCAATCATCAAAACAAGTAAGTAAACACCCTTAAATCCTTGCTATAACTCACTAGAAAGCCTTTGCCTTGAGTTTGATCCATGAAATCATCATTCTTGATGATCTTCATGTGTGTACGGCCGCACATACATCATGTGTGACCGCACACACATCTTTTTGGTCCTAAAATGGGCTTAAACACCCATCCAAGCTTTGCATCGACCAAAACACCTTCTAAGGGTCACCCCCCAAGCCTTGGAAAATCGATTAGACACATTTGTAGGAGTGTGTACGGCCGCACACAGGCCTGGCCGCACACACCTGGCCGCACACGCCATGTGCAACCGCACACACCCTTTTAAGGGTCGAAAATGGCCCCAAACTCCCAATCCGGCTAAGCAATGGTCAAAACACCTTCACTAGAACGTCCTAAAGGCTTGGAAACACGATTTTGACACACTCCATAGTGAGTGTGCGGCCGCACACACACTTGGCCGCATACTCTGGCCGCACACACACAAAAGCCATGCTTTGGTGGCCTTACACTCAAATATAGGGCCATACACTCCTTATGTGCAACCATATGAGTTGGTAACGCTTAATTCTAAGTGTTTATATGTCCTTAAGGCATGTCCCTATCACTATTGGTAGTTATATCTGCTAATGTATTCACATATATGCAATTATATGTTAAATAGAATTCCTTTGTGCTCAAGACTCTATTTGACACCCAACAATCCTATATCGATCTTCCATCCGAGTTACTTACTAGAGGTGAGTTCATACCCCTTAATCAACCTTTTAAATGTTTTTAAATGCTTTTATGGGGGGGAATACAAGTTGAATCAATCAAGTTATAGTATCAATCGCATGTGATTTGTAACTTGCAATCAAAAGGGATATTCTATACTTTCAACTGTTTTGCCAACAAAATTGTTATTAAATGTTTATCAAACTCATTTTCATGTCAAATTGTTATAAAACTATTTCCAAATTCTTTTAAACTACTTTTGTTTACTAAATCATATATGCACTAATATATTTATATAAGTAAGACTTGAAGGACTTAGGACTGATAGCTCACCTTACTTCCTGTTCTTGTTTGATTGTGGACTTAGGGTATATTTGTTATCTGTCCGACTTTCGTTAAATTCTTAGTTATATATCATATATATTTTTGTTAGATATAAAAGTCTTCACTTCAGTTCAATACCTTTGTGTGACAAAGGTATGCAACCAACCTTACCATTTAACTATAATAGGTATAGTTAAGGATTACTACTCATTTCTAGTATTACAATGGTACCTACCAGAGTCAGTACAGTTATGAGTCAATACATGCTAAATACTATACAAAGAGAACACTATATGTTATACAGGAGAATACTCTATACATTATACCAAGAAAGTACATCATTCATAATACAAGAGAACATACTAAAAGAACTAGAATGTGACATACGATTCCTCGATGCGACACTTCGTTGTGCTATCACCGTGTAACCAGAGTCTCCTGGAGGGAGAGCGGGCATTATGTGTATAGATCTATACGGGACAGACACTCCCACATCCCGACTGCTAGCTACAGTCTGAGCCGACTAGGCCCAGGGGTGACAAAATGTCACTACACTACGTGTGACCTGGAGGGTCATCAGTTATTCGATCGTCAATCAGCATGGTTACATACGAGTTCACATTTCGACCTTTAATTAACACATTAAGAATTAAAGGCAAAATAGACTCCACAAGATGTGTTGTACATTTAATACTACCTGGAGTCTGCATTTTCATTACATAAGCCGGCAGCGATACTGCTGGGGTAAAACACTATTTTCCCAAGTACTTTACATGAACGAAGTCTAAAACTACATTTTTATTTCTGATAGTTACATCGGGAAAACTTTCACATTTTTAAAGGATCAAACATGAAAACAACCTAGTCTTGGTAGAAGGCTACTTTTATTGGAAAACATAGGGTTTTCTAGGGAATATACTATTTTCAAGCATCAGAACCAGTTATTACATTTTATTGTTGTAAACATTTTATACAAGCAATGACACTAAATACTTATGAACTCACCAGCTTTATGCTGATATTCGCTTTCAAAATAACTTGTATTCTCAGGTCATCAGTAGACAGGTACAGATGCAGCTTTTGAGAAGATGGAGCACATACAAGGCTCCTCTTTATTTTGATTATATTTTTGGTGTCTAACAAACTATACAGAACACGCTTGTATTACAATTATTATATTAATGCAATGGATGTTGTTGCTTGTCTTTACTATTATGCATTGTTATGATATTGTACATGACATCCTCCACCCCAGAATGTATTCCGTCGTTCTCGGTTTTGGGGTGTGACACATACTACCTTCCACATCTACCCATACTTTCCACACGGATCGTCCCAGATTTCCTAAATAGCTGCTCAAGCTTCTCGATCACCCATCCCGTTGAACCTGGTCGCTCCCCAGCGAATACTCTCCTCTATCAGGATACTCATCTGACTAAGGTCACTCCCTAGGCTCTTCCTAGGTTCTCACACTTCTCTGCGATCAGCTGCAAAAGAACTCCTTATAATGCCAACCATCTACCTCGTGAATATTGACATATTCACTTAGTAGCTGACTCCCATCGTCAAGAGTTCCACAAAGCATGAAGCAAGTAGCATTCGGGCATCGAATAATCTCCACCAGCACGTAAAACCACTCTAGGTTACACTATATTTGCTCTACTCACACTCAAAAGGTATCACCGAACTCAAGCAACCCTACCTCTCGCAGGTATCTCACTACTCCCTCAGTAGACTCCTCAATTCCTCATCTAGGTATCTCTCCTAGATTACTCCTCTACTCAAAGTTCTCTCTAAAAGATTCCTATTGGATACTCTTACTCCTTACATACTCAAAGCACATCACAGATAGCAACAATTCCAAGGCTAAGGCATCACAAATCAGGAAACTCTAGCCTAAAATATGAAATACCTAGCCTATCTTCTAGCATGCATCACTAATATCTCAATAATAACTATAACACAATACGTAAGGGTATTTTGGGAAATCACCGTTCGGGCTCTGGCTGATTGTATACACTGCTCCATTCTCGTTTTCTCTTAGAAACTCTTGCTCGTTTTAGAAAAATCATTTCTTTTAAAAAAATTTCTCAAATCCTCAGTTTGAGTCTATACATACCCGAAGGTGCATCCGAATCCCTCAAACCAAGGCTCTGATACCAACTTGTAACACCGTAAATTTTCCAAACAAATTTTTTAATTTTAAATAACATAATTCTCATAACACGTTCCACAAAATCCTATTTATTTAATTTACAAAACACAACTCCATAATTGTTTGATTAATAATCCAGGATCCTCAAAACATAACTCCTTCTCTGGTGTGTACAATCCAACTGGCGCCCTCCCGCGATCTTGAAAAGAACCAGAAACACATATCACATAACACACATATCTCATTAGCCCTCCATGGCTAGTAAGCACGAAGCTTAGTGAGTTCCCCAAAATACCACACATATCTCATTAGCCTCTCATGGCTATACTCAGATAAGACCCTCCGGTCAATGTGTCTCAGTGGGACCCTCCGGTCCCACAAATCGGGTGCACCCTCCGATTCTAACTCAGCAAGATCAGAATAATACACAACATAAATCACATAGACATAATGCAGGATATCACAATTCTCAATATAAGCACATAAGACACCTCGGTCATACAAACATACCACTCATGGTAAGTATAATGAGAAGACTCACCTTACAAGCAAGCAAGCAAATAACCTCGTACCCGAATCTCGAACTAGCCTCTTCCTATCACAAAGGATGAATATCTCTAATTAATATTCTTTTCATGACTCTAATAACCAAAGGCTATTCTTTCTCTCTCTAACTCTTGAAGTGGATAAAAGACCATTTTACCCCTCCATGGTCTCGATTACTCATGATTGACCCAACACTAAAGTCAACAGAAGTCAAACTCGAGTCAAAAGTCCATGTTTGACCCGACTCGCCGAGTGCACCCATGTGACTCGTCGAGTCCACTCGTTTCCTCAGAAGTCTCGCAAAGGTCCAGATCAGCTCGTCGAGTTGACCCCCAACTCGCCGAGTTATCGCATGATCAAGCTCATCGGGACAAACCCTCACCGACTTGTCGAGTCAGGCCATGGACTCGGCGAGTCCCTTCGATCTGATTTCTCATACAGACGATTTAAGGCAGATCTATCACTCTAAACACTAGATCTACCATCCTAAGGATCTATTGACACGTAAAGCTTCGATCTTTACACTCATACATGGTGGTTTTGCTCCAATCTACCAATACATGTTCTCATAAGGTGTTAAACACCATACTCCTCATATGGATGAATAAAGTTGGGACTTTTGGGCTCTAGGGACCTCACAAGGTCCAGATCTGAGGTTTAAACCTCTAGATAACTTAGTATTCTCGAAATCCCAAATAGTATGTGATGAAAACCCAAACTTCTCAACTCATGAGATCTAACCAAATAAAGGGAAAAGATTCAAGCTGTTTACCTTCCTCTTGAAGCTCTGGACGAAATGGCATAAACCCGAACATCTCCTTCTTGTTTCTTGCTGAACAAAATCCTCTTCCTCCTCAAAGATGCACTAAAATCCTTCAAGGTTAGCTCACCACACTCGTTTAGGGTTTCACACAGAAGGGTTAGGCAGCTGGTGAGGCAGAAATGGGGGCATAAGTTCCCTTATATAGGCCCACCCCGGGAAATTAGGGTTTCTCTGCCCAGCACCTACTCGGCGAGTCGGCTCTCTGACTCGTCGAGTCCATTCATTAATCTCATGCGGACAACTCGACTCTACTCGACGAGTTGGACTCACAACTCGTCGAGTCACTCCATAAATCTCAAAATTAATCATACAATAATATACCTGAAAGTCCGGATGTTACAGTAAACACCATAACTCTATAATAAAAGGTTGTTTTATTAAAATGTTAAAGACCGTTTCCAATCGTTATAACATCGAATTAAAATTGAATATAAATTTCAACCGGTAAAATTGTATATAAAATAAATTCAACTTTATAAATTTTGGAACACTTTAAATGTATCATGGAATATTTTATGCATGAAATATTAATGATAAAAATGTTAGAAAATGTTAGAATAGCAAAATTTTGACAAAAGCCTTTATTTAAAAAAAAAAAAAAAAAAAAAAAAAAAAAAAAAAAAACTTCAAATCTATATAATCCGCATAAAAATCACTTAGCATTTTTGTACAATTCTTGTGGATTTTAGGGTCACTTTATTCATTTGTATCATCAAAATTGGCTAAGGTGTTTTATATTTATTTATGGGATAAAGGTCACCTAACTACTTGTGAAATTTAATTCACAAGTTTTTTAAATGAAAGATTTGATCAATTTCTTATATGATAAAGGTCACCTAAAAATAAGATTTTTGAGGCGTGGATGAGATTAACATGCCATTAAGACAAATAATGTTTTTTTATCCAATTAATCTAAGAATTACATAAGATTTCTAATTGGTTATCGCAACCTACCGATCAACAAAATACTTGTGTAGTGAGTTACCGCCTCAAGTTATTTTGGGTAATATGGATCTTAGCTTTTCAAAATTTAATTTAAAGGGTAATTAATTTTAAAAGAAATTATATAAAAGATATTAAAATGGATCTTATTATTCTGTAGATGATGACCCCAACTGTAACCACCCCAAATTTCTTAATTGGTTCAAGGGCAACTTAGAATTATCCTCAAGCTTGATGAAAAGGACTATTTCCTTGATGAACCTATCCCAAACGAGCTCCTCGCCAATGTTGCCATAGTATGGAAAGATGCTTGGGCAAAACATGTAAATGATTGAACCGAAGTGGCTTGCATCATGCTTGCAACTATTACTCATGAGCTTCAGAAAATTTTTGAGTTTCATGAAGCATTTGAAATGATTGAACAACTCATAATCATGTTTCTAGTTCAGGCTAAGCAAGAAAGGTTTGAGACCTTGAATGCTTACATTGGTTGCAAGATGGATGAGGGATCTTCTGTGAGTACACATGGAATTATTTGCAGGGACTAAAGAATGTTCAATTAAATACATTATGTACTAATTCATGGGTATTCGATACTAGAAGTAGTACTAACATCTGGAATTATTTGCAGGGACTAAAGAATGTTCGAGAACTCAAAGATGGCGTTTTGGAACTCTATGTAGGCAATGGCACTTGAGTAGCTATCAAAGCCATAGGATGATATCTTCTTTTGCTTCCAAATTGTATTAATCATATTTTGAACAATTGTTGTTATGTACCTAGTATAGCTAGGAATATTATATCTACTTCTCGTTTGTATGAACAAGGTTTTCATTATAAGATTGACTTTGATTCTGAAAACATCTCTATATTTAAAGATAATGTGTTCTATTTTGAGACTATTCCCTATAATGGAATATATGAAATCGGTTTAAATGGTTCATACAAAAAGGACAATTCAATGTATAACGTAAATAAGAAAACAAAGTAAGACTCAAACAAAACATATTTATGGCATTGTCGAGTTGGGTACATAAACACAACCTACCTTACTAAGCTTGAAAAGTATGGAATCTTAGAATCAACATGCTCAGATTCTTTTGATGTATGTGAATCATGTCTATGTGGCAAGATGAACAATGCTCCTTTTACTGGTGTTGGCCAAAGAGCCTTGGATCTGTTAGGACTCACAGATACTGATGTATGTCGACCTTTTAGGACAATGAAAAGAAGCAGTAAAAGATACTTTATTACAATTACAGATGCTTTTAGTAGGTTAGGATATGTGTATCTCATGAAACACAAACATGAAGCATTTAATTTTTTCAAGGTATTCAAGAATGAAGTACATAATAAAATTCATAAAATGATTAAAACCATATGATCAGATCATGGTGGTGAATATCTAGGCTATGATTTTGATGGACATCTTAAGAATTGTGGCATAGTGGCACAACTCACTCCATTGGGAACACCTCAGCATAATGGTCTTTCAAAAAGTAGAAATCGTAATTTACTTAATATGTTGTGATCAATAATGAGTCATACTACCCTTCCTCATTCTTTTTTAGGATTATGCCCTCGAAACTGCAGCTTAAATTGTAAACATGGTCCCAACTAAAAAGGTTGGTAAGACTCCCTACGATTTATGGCATGAAAAACTTCCATCAATGAATTACTTAAAGATATGGGGTTGTGAAACATATGTTAAAAAAGAGATTTCTAAAAAGCTTGACCCTATATCTAAAAAGTATATCTTTGTGGGATACCCAAAAGAAAATATGGGTTATTACTTCTACCAGAAAGAAGAGAACCGAGTGTTCATATCCTAGAAAGCAGTGTTTCTTGAAACTGACTTTATCTTGCATAAAGAAAGTGGAAGTCCCGTTGATCTCGAAGAGATGTGAGAGACACAACCTTTAGTTGAGAATGATAATCAACAAAGCATTGTTGAACTAGGAATTATCGTTCAAATTCCAGAAACTACACCAACTGTATGATGCTCTAGTTGACCTCGTCAGGAACCTGACAGATTTAGATTTTTCATTCCTGAAGATGAAGTTTGCTTGATGGATCAATGTGATCCCATCAATTATAAGGAAACTACTACATACCCAGAGTCTGATAAATGGCTTGAAGCCATGAAAGCTAAAATTCAGTCCATGAATGACAATCAAGTATACGACTTGGTTTACGTATCTATTAATAGCAGGGCTGTTGGATGCAATTGGATCTTAAAGAAGACGATCGACATGGACGGAAATGTACAAACTTTCAAAACATGACTTGTTGCAAAAGGTTATACTCAAACTCAAGTTATTGACTATGAAGATACCTTCTTGAAGTTGCTAAGATTAAATCTATTAGGATTATCATAGCCATAGCGGCATATTATGGCTATGAGATATGAAGAATGGATTTCTAACTGATTTCCTTAATGAATATCTTGATGAATATGTATATATGCAACAACCTTAAGATTTTTCACGCCAGATAACCTAAAGATGGTGAGCAAACTAAAGAAGTCCATTTATGGATTGAAACAAGCATCTAGGGCCTGGTATCATCGTTTTGATGAGAACATCAAATGGTTTGGTTTCTCAGAAAGTCCCGATGAACCATGTGTATACATCAAAGCAAGCGGGAGCCGAACAGTTTTTCTAATTCTATGTGTTGATGACATAATGTTCATCATGAAAGATATCCCATCATTGAAGGAGACTAAGTCCTACCTTAGTAAGTCCTTTCAGATGAAGGATTTATGGATGTTGCTTACATACTCTATTTTAGGATCTATAGAGATAGATTCAAAAGACTCATTGGTTTGATTCATAGCACATACATTAAAAATGTCTTAAAACTCTTTTCAATGGGTAACTCAAAATGAGGAATTGTACCAATACTACTTGGTACCATTCGTTCTAAGACAAATAGCCCTAGTACTAAAGATGAGATCAAAAGAAGGATTTGCATACCGTATGCTTCAGCAGTAGGTTCAATTATGTATGTTATGACATTTACAAAGCCGAATGTAGCTTATGCTATTAGTCTAACTAGTAGGTATCAAGCTAATCCTGGAGAGAAACATTGGATGTGGTTAAAAAGATAATTAAGTATTTAAGAAGTACTAAACGCATGTTTCTAGTCTATGGAGGAGTTGAAGAAGATATTAGTCTAAGATGTTACACTGATGCTGGTTTCAACATTGATCGAGATAACTCACGATAATAGTCGGGATACGTGTTCACACCTAATGGAGAAGCCATTTCCTGGAAAACTTCAAAGCAAGAAATGGTCTCACTTTTTACAACAGAATCAGAGTATATAGTTGTGTGTGAGGCAGCTCAAGAAGTTGATTCGACGAAGAAACTCATCGGTGATCTGCATGTTATTCCAAGCATCAAAAATGTCATTAAGATGCTTTGTTACAACATTTGTGATATCGTTATGGCAAGAGACCCGATGGTTACCAACAAGACTAGAAACATTTAACCGAAATTCAGTTTCATTCGTCAAGAATTGGAATTGGGGAATGTACGCATTCCGAAGGTTCATACAAATGATTATCTAGAAGATCCATTCACGAAGTCTCTTTCTCAAAAAAAGTTTGGGAGTAGTGCAAAAGGAATCAGTCTTCGATTAGCTAGTCATTGGATTTAAATTTGTACTTTACTAATATCTGGATATTCAGAACTATGTAACAATGATATGTAATCTCTTTTGATATATGAGATATCTTTTTTGTGTTAAATATTATTTTGTTCTATGTTAGCATGTTATTTGATCCTTGAATAACGAAATTATTCAAAATTATCCATAGTCAGTCACTGTTGTGGGAGAAACTGTGAATCAAGACTAATATAAATCTACTTGGTTGATTTCAAGTTGTGAAATAGCAAAGTGTTGCATCCAAATTCATATGTACTTTTTCGAAATTAACTACTGGATATGACCCGCATCAAGAATAACTTCATGGATCATAATCACAAGTAAGTCTTTAACACATGTAAGTATCTTTATGTCTTTTGACTTGAGATGTATATTGGAGAACTCAAGTATGGATATTTTATACTTTGACATGGTTAAACGTTGTTTGTAACTATGCCTTCATAAAATATTTTGTTGGGTGTAACATGAACTATGTCAAAGTGTGTATTTAGTCAAGATGTGATATTTTCATGTTATTTGTTGAAGGTTAGACATCTTAGGTTCCTTACTTAAATTTGGATGGAAAATGATAATGATTACGTTCCATGTCTCATATCCAACATGATGTCTCAAACAAAGAGAATATTGATACACTTACCTTATACTTCAATAGTAGATTGTGACCTCCTGGAATTAGATGTTGATTGATGACACCCTTTCGTATGTTATTAGGGGCAGTAGCATGTTGCTAGACACCAGCTGGTGTCAAATGAATAATTATTGAGCGACATTGCTAATGATACATGAACCTATAGGGTCACACCTTAATCTAGTTGGTACTTATTCATTATTATCAAGTATTTTATATTAATAAATAAATTCAACCCTTGTATTTAATTAGAGAATAATTATTTTTTATGAAAACGGTAATAAAAGAAACAACAAACTATTCATTATATGAAATGGTATTATTTAATAAGTCATGTACAAAGTTTTGGAGACTTTGGTTAACCATGATTAAATTAGTGAGTCACTCTACCATTGTTAATAAACTAAGAGAAATTTTTTGTCTTTTTCAAGCCCCATGGCCGAAGTTAGTAGGAGTATGGGAGGTTGCTTGTCAACCTCGCTCCTCTTGTCTACTCATGCCTTTTTACTTTATAATACTTTACATTATAATAAGGTTTTTTAGCTTACCTAGTATCAGATACTTAATAGAGTGTCTTGCATGAGATAAGCTAGTTTTTTCACCAATAAAACTCTCTCCCAAAAAAAAGCCTCTCAAAGTTGTAGATTTTTTACTCCTCTTCACCTCTTCTTTTGAAGTTTGTTTTGTGAAGAATTTGGTGTTATGGTTCTTCCTTTTTAGTGCTTATTTATTAAGAACTTCAAGGCTTAAAGAACAAAGAAATACAAGAAGAAAGCTAGCATTTTTGGTACCTTATTCTTGTTGGTGTATTACTTGTAGAGAAGATCAAGCTTCATGTTCTTTCCATGTATGTCAACACCCCAAATCCAAGATTGTCAAAAGGCTTCAAAGGTTGTCATTCTAAAACACCTTATGGCTGGTTTAATATCATTCTAACCTCTGTAAAAGGATCCTTTATTGTTTTGTTTTGTTATATACTTGAAATTTATAAGTAAATTTTAAAGCTTCCGTTGCCGGTTTTTATGAAAAAAAATCTCTATTTTATGTATGAAAACCTTTCGTTAATAGGCAACCATAGGAAACCATAATTTTGATGGGCCATGCCCACCCATAATTATCCAATGAAGGGGATGCCCTAATTTACAACTAATCATGGAATGTCATGTGTGCACTTCTTTAACCTTCAACCTCATGAGCATCGTCTATGAGTATCATCCACGAGCATTTTCCATGAGAATCATCCATTCACATCATCAATGAGCATCATCAAAGGGCATCATCAGTGATCGTCATCTATAAGCATCATCGATGGGCATCGCCCATGAACACAATCGATGAGAATCGTGCATCATTGATGAGCATTGTCCATGAGCAGCATCGATGAGCATCTTCATTGAGCATTGTTGATGAGCATAGTCCATGACAATCTTCAACATATAAGCATCCTCCTTGACCATATTCCACATATGAAACCTGGTGCTCAAACATTATCCCTGATGCATACATGTGATCCCTGACACTCACCCGAGCTTGCAAGTGATCCATCAATCCTAGATCCTTTGTGTACTTTAAATGCTCCATGTTGATTCTTGATGCTCATACATATATCTAAGTGGTCAATTTACATTCGAAATATCTAGATTCTCCTTTGAATTTGATCAAGTCTTAACACCCTAACAATCTCCCACTTGAAGGCTCGAACAACATAGTTTGATCTGCCATGCAAAATCTTCATCATTCTTCAATCATACTCTCACACACACACAAACTCTCTCTCTCTCCCCCCTCTCCCTCTCCCTCTCCTTCTCCCTCACTCTTTCCCTCCCTCCCTCTCCCTCTCTCTCTCTCTGTATATATATATATATATATATATATATATATATATATATATATATATATATATATATATATATATATATATATATATATATATCGATCTATTTATCTAGCTATCTATCTATCTATCTATTTATCCATCTATTTATATCTACGCCAACCCCCTTTCCTCAAAATCTCGTAGGGCAGTTGAATCGATGCCCAACTTTAACTTTTTAGTGGTAAACACCTTAGTACATTCATCTATTAAGTTCACCATTCCAAGGACTTTCTGTAGCTTAGCGGCCCCTTATTTCATTATCATGAACTCTCTGGTAAGCCACATCCTTACCTCATTTATCTTCTGCGTGTTGGAACTAGCAATAACCACAACATCAACATTCAACATGAGGACAATGTATGAGGAGTTTAACTTCTTCAAGTAATAGTTGTGATCAACCTCACATCTTCTAAACCTGCTCTTATTCATGAAGTAATCAAACTTTAATAACCACTACATAGAAGTTTGTTCCATGCCATATATGTTTTCCTTCTTCTTGAACACCAAGTTTTTCTTACCATCTATAAGAGCATTTTCTGGTTGTGCCTTCTAGATGTCTCCTTCCAGGTTATGATTAAGGAGATCATATCTATTCACATCTAGCTACTCTAAATGGAGATTATCAAAGGCCACTGCATTCAAGAAGGAAGTAATTGTAGTCATCTTTGAAACTAGAGAATCTTCCTCTATCTTCGGTTGGATTCCATTTACCACCAATCTTCCCTTGTAAAATTTTATGCCATCTATATCATCCTTAACCTAAAACATATGATTGTTTTGTAGCCCACACAACTTGTCATTTGCAGCCTTCTCCCACTATATAGAGTTCATCCTTAAGGCCTCTAGTATTGACCCATTTTCACACATTAACAAGTCATTAGTTGATGGAGAATTCCTTATTGGAGTACTTTGATTAGTGGTCCTTTAGTTAATAGGAGATATGATTTTTGAAACACCTATAACTCTACCCTCATAATTGTTATCACCAAAGCTCCCATTGATGAAACCGAAGTGGGTAAACACCAAAATGAACTTAAATTGACTTTCCAAACTTAAGAGGATTTCCTATCTTCGCAAAACTGACTTTATTTTTTCTGGAAATAGAACATCACTTAGAAGTATCTGTCGTGATCTTTATATTTAGCATTCTCCCTTTGGATACAAGCTTCCTTATTCAATCCTACTCATATGAACAAATTGGTGGCTTAGATTGGATGTCCCAACTCCTTCAATAATGTGTGCTTCATCTTCAGAAACTTCCACCATATACGGTGTACCTTATTTTTGACCCTTAGCGACGATAAAGTTTCCCTTCTTTATTTTCCACCATCGATCAAGAAATGTAACATGATGACCTTCACTATCAAGATGCCAAATTGATATCAATGTCCTCTTTAAGTCTAGAATGACCTTGTTATTCTTCAAAATCCAATCCGTACCTATAGTCCTCTTTAGAAAGACAACTTCGATACCCATGATATCTAGACACTTGTTATCTGCCAGTATAACCTTCACTTGAAAATGCCTGAAGTTCTACATTACATCCCTGGAATAACTAGTGTCAAATGACATACTAGAATCCAAGACCCAGGATTCTATTGAATTTTAAATTGAACAAATGAGTGTGTAACCTTCAAAACTTGTTTCCATATTCATCTCGTTTTGGCCTTTATTTGCCATGTGCTTTAACCACTTAATTTTGACATGACCACTCCTTTTGTAGCTCTAACAGGTAACGCTCCTCCCATTTTTTTGTCTACATCTCCTTCTCGACTTTGATCTTCCACAACCCCACCCCTCTATTGGACTCCCTTCCCCTGTCTTCAATACTTAGAATACTATTGGAAGCTTATCCAACACATCGTCTGCATACATCCTCCCAAGGATTAAATCATGAATTCCTTTTAATGTTTGCTTAGCATCCCCAACCGAGTTGCTAATCGCTGTCACTGTACCGGACCAACTACCAGGCTAACATTATACTAGTAGAAATGTCATGATCCATCTTCGAATTTAATCTCAACCAACATCGGCCTTGATAGGATTGAAATAATTTCATTAACATAATCAATCATATAGCCACCGTCCTTCAGCTTCAAATTTACTAATTGCCAAATCAAATGAACCTTATTCTTTGTTGAAGGTGTTCATAGATGTTAGATTGCTCCTTGATAGACCCATTAGTAGCCTTCATATTGACAATGTTGTATGCTACATTCTTTTACAAGGATAATCTTATTAAAACATGTGCCTACCAATATAACAATTATCAATCCTCCTGCTTCATAAGAAAAGGCTTCTCTTTGGACAAAGGTTCATTTATATTCTTCTGGTATAGGTAGTCTTTGATTTGTGTTTTTTAGAAACTGTACACTTTACCATTAAATTTGTCTATCTTAACTACGCCATCTTCAGCCATAGCTGTGATACCAAGTTTTTGTGATAACAACAAAACAAGTTAAGCACTTCATAAAAACGCCAAACAAACTTTGGTGAAACTTGTGGAATAAAGCTTCTGAAATTTTAAAATAAAAAATAAACACAATATTTAACGTGGTTCAGTCAAGGTGACCTACATCCACGTGTGAATGAGAGAGAGAGAGAGAGAGAGATGGAGAGAGAGAGAGAGAGAGAAAGGGGAGTTTATTAACTTCCATGAACAATTACAATCAAACACAAAGGTTACACCACACTTAAGCTTTCAAAACAAAAGAACATATCTTGCTTACTAACTATTCCAAAGGATGTGCTCTCAACCTAACAATGATAGCTCTCTTTAAATTATTGTGCATACACACATAAGCAAACAAGGAATAATGAATGGGGATATGAGCATATTTATTGACAAGTATGGGAAACACTAATTTTGATGGGCCAGGCCGATCCATAATTAGCTCATGATGGGGATGCCCTACTTTATGACCATTCACAAAATGACATGTGGATGCTTCTAGAAGGTTTGACCTCATGAGCATCATCTATGAGGATCATCCATGAGCATTGTTAACTCGCATCATCAACAAGCATCATCAATATGCATCGTCAATGAGCAACATCAATGAGCATCATCAATGGGAAACTTCCATAAGCATCATCGATGAGCATCATCCATGAGAATCGCCGATGAGAATCGTTCATAATCATAGTCTATGAGAATCATCTATAAGAATCGTCCACGAGCATCCTCAACTTATGAGATCCTCCTTAAGCATGTTGAACGTATGAAACCTAATGCTCACACATGATCCCTGATGCTCATGTGTGATCCCTGATGCTCACCTATGCTTCCAATTTCTCCATTGATCCTAGATGTTCTCAGTACTTCCAAGTTCTCCATGTTGATTGTTGTTTCTCATATATATATATATATATATATATATATATATATATATATATATATATATATATATATATATATATATATGTATGTATGTATGTATGTATGTATGTATGTATGTATGTACGTATGTATGTATGTATGTATGTATAAGTGTTCCTTTGACATTCCAAATGCTCCAATGAAATATCTAGATGCTCTATTGAATTTGATCAAGTCTTCACACCCCAACATAATATACTCTGACAAGGAAACAAAAATGTAACGTCCCAAAAATTATGAGGTAAAAATTTCATTTTTAATTCAATCAAAACACTAATTATCTTTTATTCAAACATCCAAAAGTATTTCATAGTAAAACAGTTATTAGAATACAATCCTGAAAATTATCACAATGCAGAAACATGGGTGGATGTGCCGCGATCAAGTCTGGCCCTTCCCTTTCGAACCTGAACTACCTAAAACCATAACCATAAAAATTGTAAGCACAAAGCTTAGTGAGTTCCCCAAAATAGAACATACCATACATATCAACAAATAATGGGCCCATGCCCCTCATTGGGCCCCGCCCAGCATCGAGCCGCGCACGGTATACAGATTTGTCGGTCATCGGGTCCCGCCCGGTATACATAAGAACATATAAACACATCAACATGTAAAACATACAATAATTAAAAAGATACATAGCATACAGAACGGTCATCAGGCCGCGTCCTGCATCGGGCCCTACCGGTAAGCATACAAGCATATACACATAAAAAGGTCACGCAGACATCTAGCATCCTAACATAACAACCATGGGTCGACATTGGTGCCTTCGACCAGCTAAAACAAAGTGAGGAAACTCACCTGAATCACAAAGCTGACTTCAGCTAACTGCTCTCCTGCCAAAATACGGTTGCTTGGTACCTCCTATCAATCCCCACAAGGTAAACCCTAATTCTACCTTCTAAAAATGGAATCTTGAGCCAAAAGTCAAACCAAGCCAAAAGCCAATGGTCAAAGTCAAAGTCAACTTGCCCATTATCACATCATGGCCAATCCTTGGTCACGTCATGAGATACCACTCAGTCTGATTCCAAATCATCACGAATCACCCTGGCCAACGCAATCAAGAAAAGTCAACACAGCTACCCTCACGTCATGAGAAACCTTCTCTCACGTCGTGAGCTCCAAGAAGATAATCAGAACGGGATCACTCATCCCTCACGTCGTGTGACCCCCATGTCTCATGTCGTGAGAACTGTATGAAGTAAAAAGTCCATCCTTTAAGTCCTTAATCCATTAAGCCTTGCACACCAACTTTCCAGAGGGTCTTATATCTTCTTAATACACAAGAAAGTCGATGCTTTTAAGACATATATGTCCAATACATGTCTAGATCTCATTTAGGTCCAAGGTTGAAGAAAAAGGCATACAACTTTCATTCAAGGCTCCAAAACTCAACCATTCTCTAGATATGAACTCCAAGACATCCCTAAGGTCCTTATAACCCATAAAGTTGCCAACTTTATGGCATCTGTCCATTCAAAATGCTCACTAAAGAAGAAAAGTGGGACAAAACTTAGATCAAGCCTTATATAACCATAAAGGTAGGAGCTTTATCACTTACAACGGTCCAGAAACAATGTAAGGTGATGTTGATGATGATTCTTTTGTAAGCCACAAAACAAGACCACCTTCTTCTTCTTTTTTCCTCCTTCTTGAAAACAAGAAAGCTTCAAAACGACCAAGAATCAAGCAAGGACGGACACTAGGGTTTTTCTAAGGTGAAAGAGGGTTTGGGGCATATAAGAAACCTTAAAATGAGGTTAGACGTGCATAAATACGAAGGAAACCCTAAAAGATCATGGGCTTGGGCTACACCGATCCTCACTTTGTGAGCTCTTATTGTTGATGTCGTGAGCTCGGTCCCGAACAAAAACTTCATGCAACCCATCTCATGTCGTGAGCATCCATGCCTCACGTCGTGAGCATCCTTTCTCTCCAAAATCCAACTTTTTGACTCCTTGAGTCACCAATTCGATCCGTCCAGGAAAACAGATGTTACAACTCTCCCCCACTTAAATTAGATTCCGTCCTCGAAATAGCTCATTACTATCTTTCAGCCACCCTAGATAACATCTACGACTCCGATACAGACTGATGAAACAATTCAAGCATAAAACAATATTCCAAAATTATAACCGAATCCCAACCTTAGCGGGGACCTCAAATCCTTACCACGAATGGATCCTTACCCCCATTAGCGCTAACCACTGGAGAATTACCATTACTACTCTGCCCGAAATCGGAAATCCTAAAACCCTGTTTGACTCCCCGACAAACAATCCACTCTGAGTCACTGCCACTTCAACTCCACTTTGAATTCCAATCGATCATAATGCTTCTAACCCTTGATTATCTTGTAGTTTCCACTAAAAATGGAATCACTGACCATTTCTTGCTACCGAAAAAAAACTTGTCACTTGATAAAAGGCTTAGATAATCCTTTGAGTAAAAGACTCATCCCTACAATGGTTAGACTCAAACGAGAGCTACGCAGTAGGGTCAAATCGATTACTCTAAGATTATTTAACCTAGGCACCAAGTGACTTAACATATTCACTTAATAACAAGCGACTCCTAACACGAGTCCTAATCACTAGTACCACCTCAGGCTCTTCTTGTTGCCTTATAATTACATTCCAGATGTAACCGAGAGCTCCTTGGCCTCATACTCACCTCCCAAATAACCAATATACCGGATTCCCAACTGGTTGTTGAGACTAATAGCCTCACACAACTGCACCATGCGACTTTTGAACGAGGTTCTCATCGGGTATGAGTTTTCCTAGCTTGCATGCCATAACAACTCTAACGGTCCTCCTGATCCAACAGAACATAATTGACCATCAAACCTGATGCAACCAAACCCC
Organism: Lactuca virosa; assembly: GCF_052849685.1. Taxonomy (NCBI): domain Eukaryota; kingdom Viridiplantae; phylum Streptophyta; class Magnoliopsida; order Asterales; family Asteraceae; genus Lactuca; species Lactuca virosa. The sequence goes on along the minus strand of NC_136434.1, from coordinate 273,661,929 downwards.
ACTGCTAACAATGAATGCTACATGCCCAGTTGTAGTCTTATATCTCAATCGGCCACATACGGCCCACAACCTCCCATAATTCCATGAATGTTGTAGCCTTCCCACAGTCTCACGACTTGTCCTGTCATGGTCTAAACCCACCTAGATCAACCACGGGCCAAACATAGACATACCAAGCCCTCACAGCTGCTGAAGAACCAAGTGAATGCTACGGGCCACCCCAAAGTATTACAACACTACCACACGCTTACCAACCACTGATCACAAATTCATCCCACCGTAAACGTGATCCAATGCCTTGTTCAATCCAATATCCACTGGGTCTCACCCACTCTATAAAAAACGAATGGGTTTCGCCCGTTGGTCCAACGATCCTCATTCCTAACACAGAGTAATCCTCCGACAATATTGTCCTCCTCGACCCATGCAAATGTAGATCTTCTTTCAGTCTATCAGTCACTCCTACAATGGCCTACCTAATTCTGGTGAATGCTATGACTACATCGCACACTTACAACACTTCCCTGGAAAACCTATCATCCTTGTGGATGCTACGGCTACCCTGTAGTCTTACAACATTTCCATACTACCATGGTCCCACCAATGGCCTTACCGTCCATCTACTATACCAAACGTAATCATCCTGAGTCAAACCCACATCCGACTATACCCAAACCAGGTGTTTGGGTTATGCTTCAAACCCCAAATCCTTTATCAGAAAAGAGCAAGCAGAGAGGATCTAACACAACCATCAACCTGATCCTGATCAATATTCACCAAGCATCACTATTGATGTGCCATAAAACCTGAATATCCAATCTTCTGCAATCCCTAAGACCAAACAATTCTCCTTCACTTGGATTCGACTGTGTTGTTCCAATCCTCAAGATTTGATGGAGTTCCAATACATTTTGCAACCTTGCAAATCAATTATCGAAAACCTGAACTTACAAGAGCTAGCATCCTATTACTAGCCAATCTTCACGATCACACATATTCCAAAATCGGATAGATCTTTACTGATATCAGCTCCTAGCTCTACAACCCCAAGTAGTTTTCGTTGACCCCACTACAATCCTTGGCAACTTATTAGATGACGAATAACAATATCACAATTATAGAAATCGGTACCCTACCGATTCCATGACCCACTCGCCCTTAGAGCAATTCTCGGTGAACCTGCTACTAACCACAAAACGACGTATGAACTTGGCAACTACCGATCTTACACCCACGGTCATATACATTTCTTATTGCCTCGAAACCACGAAGAACCCCTACATACTTTGCATTCAAACCCAACATACCTACCTCGCGAATTCCATGAATCCTTGCTGAAACTACCAAAGGTCGAATCGGCTGTTGATCTCTTCTCACTTAAGCTTGTTCTAACGATGGCCGATGCCTCCCACATCGAAATCCAAATATGGCTTACCCATACATCCCCTAAAGACGGCTCTCGGCATGCTAAATGGCATATGAAGATTTTCAAGATAAAATGTCTAGACCATCATGAAGAAAATTATAATCCTAGGCAGAGACTTGGATACACCCCACATACCATCTCATACATAACATGAAATGATAATCACAATCAATAAGAACATGCAGGAAAAGAATACAATACATACCTATGGCATCAACTGCTGGAACTCCAATCCCTTTGACCTGTGATTGTGATGCTCAACTCATCACCACATTGACTTCCATTTTACCCACACGACCATCAGTACTCCTTAGAGTGGCCGGAGCAGGTGCCCTCACCGCTCCTCTCATCAACTCTGGAAAATCCCTAATAAAATGAACCATTTGACCACAACTGAAACATCCTCGGACTGTCTCCCGACATCCTTCCTCATAGTTTGTCCCACGCTTGGCACAACGGCCCCGACCCTGATGGCCTCCCAAACGTGAATCATGAGTCTTGGGCCTCTTCACCTGGCCCACTGTAATATGGATCTGCTCTGACTTCCTCTTACCGAGGTGCTCCAAATCAATCTCATGCTCCCAGATTTTAGCAATCATATCATTCAGGGTCTTACACCCTGACATACTCACAAACTCCATGATGTCATCCCTCGTCATATATTGATACCTTACCTTCTTCATCTCCTCGTTCGCTGCATACTACGGAACCAACAAAGCCCTCTCCCGAAACTTGGCAGTGATCTCTGCCACAGTCTCAGTAGTCTGGAAAAGGTCTTGAAACTCCCGCACTAACTATTGCACCTTAACAGCTAGTGCAAACTTGACCCTAAACCGGGTCACAGACTCATCCCAAGTCATCGTCTCCAGGGCTTCGCCTCCCAAAGAAAAGTCTACCTCTTCCTACCAATCTTGAGCTCTTTCTTTCAGAAGACAGGAAGCAAATCTTACCTTCGACCCCTCAGGGCAGAAACTCATCGGAAAAGAATTCGCCATGTCCGCTAACCACCTCCTACTAGCGATGGGATCCTCCTCCCCAAAGAACTCGGGAGCTCTACAAGCACGAAACTCGCGGAAGGAAAGAGTGAGATCTCCCACAATAGCCATAATCTCAGTACGGAAGGCGCCTAGATGCTCATCCAAAATCTCCAATATCCCCTCCTTGACCGTACCAAAGATCATAGGAGCCTGCTCCAAAATACCACGGGTGATCTTCGACGACATAAACTTCCGCATCCTCTCATCACCATTCTCAAAAATAATCATACAACTGATCAGATCATACCCAAGAATCCTTATCCAATAGGCTTCCTAGACTCTTTGTGACTCTCCTCGTTTCGATTATAGATCATGTGCTTTCAGTAGTACGGGCACAATACTACCTTCCACACCTATCCATAATTTCCTCAAGAATTATCCCAAATCCTCCGAGTCACCATCTCAAACTGATACTCCAAACACTCGCTACGCAGTGCATCCGAACCTGCTAAAAACACTTCCTAGGCTCTCCTAGATCCCCAACCTCACATTGCCATCAGCTATTGAATAACTCCTAGTAATATCATCTAACTACCTCATGAATATAATCACATGCTAAAAGCATAGATAATGTGACAACTGTCAATTCTGGGTCATTCAAAGTCAACAAAAGTCAACCAGGTCAACTCAACTTGTATTAGAATTTTAGGTGAATTGTGATATTCCCTAATGCGTCCAATGTACGATTGACAAGTTATAATACAAAGCACCACTCTTATTCGAAATTATAGAACATAAACCCTAAATAAGGTTAGCATCGTAACAATTCGGTAATTCAACTTTATATTGTTTTAGTATAAATAATATTCATAACACGATGTAGTGGAATTCATAATCCTTATACTACATGGAAAATTCATAACAAAGGCTACAAATACAAATTTTTTGTGAATTCGTCACCAAATACGACAAATTCCATACCCGGCCTAAAACGCCCAACTTTTAACGAAAAGAATTTAGGGATCAACCTAATTTTCGTGTAACATATTATTATTTTTGATAATAATGATTTTATTAACAATTTGAATTTTTATAATTCAAATTAAATATTTATACATCATTTATACCATATATTTTTTTATAAAAATACCACACTTTTTATAAAGAATATCATCTTTTTATAAAAATTACTCCACTTTTATAAATTACCTAGATTTTTATAAAAATAAGAAGAGTTGACTTAGTGACATGATTGTTACATCTTTTCCCAACATAAAACATTAACCAACATGTATCAAGACCATTACCCGACATATAACAATGCAAACATCACCTCACCCCACCCCCTACTCACCCCACCACCCTACCTCCCCTATAACTTTTGTTCACCTCGCCCCCCCCCCCCCTCTCTCTTCATCTTCATCTCTCACTTCATCTTCTTCATTCCTCCATAATACTCTCAAGAACAAGTTCAAGTCTTCCAAAGATCCATCCCTCCAAGTTGGTTCTTAGGATTTTTGGTAAGCATTCTTTGTTAATCTAGTGTTTTTATACACATTCATACTAGTTTTGTTACATTTACACACATTTATATGTGTTATTATCCATAGGGTAATACCATCTTCAAGTGTTCTTCAACCATCTTATAGTGTTCTAAGCTTGAGGATCTTCATCTTCATCTCTTTATCCACTAAAAAATCCACTCAAGATGAGTTCATACCCCTTCATTTTCAAGTTTTTTCCAAGTTTTTCGGGGGGGTGGGGAATACAAGTAAACAAATCCTATTTGGATGATCTAAAGGCTTTGTAAACTAAAAATACAAGTTATCTCACTAAAACATATCTAAGCTTAAAAATCAGCTTTTTACAGAAACGTTGTGGTCTGTTCACGGACTATTTTTCCTTGCTTAAACTTAATATATTTCAAAACTGTTTAATATGCAAATATTTCAGGTCTATACCTTTTTAAGAACTACTTGCACGCATTCATACGATTTTTCTACAATTTATGGTGATTTTTACAAAACTGCCTATCATTTCAGAACATTTTCGGACCAGTCTGCAAAAATGAACGTTTTCACTCTATTTAGGAACCACTTAAGGTCAGGGAAATATATTATGGACAAATTAGACTCATTTTCTAAGCTCTGAGAGTTTACGGATCCAAATTTCGACTTACAATGATTTTTCTATAATTTTTCTAAAAACAGGGACTAGAAAAGTCAAAAACTAGAAATTTTCCTCATCATACTAAATGTTTTATACTTGTGTTTAGATGTAAGTTTATGTGTTATAATCTTTTAAAACATCTAGACATGATAACTTACATGTGTTTATATATTTGATTATATAAGTAGACTTAACAAAACATTCATAATAAACTATAATTGGTATAGTTTGGAAGTCACAAACCACACTTTTCAAAGGTACACATAATTATTTAAAGGCATAATTATCTTATTTTTCAAGTAAAACGGAGTCATAGTTCACGTAAATCTGTTAATGCTCTTGTGAGACTTTCCTTCACCGTACCTACCTAGCGTACACCGTAATTACTGTAGTTATAGTCAGAGTCTCCTGGAGGGAGAGCGAGGTAATTGTGTATAGATCTATACGGGGTTGACACCCCCACACCTGAGCTGTTCGCTACAACTAGACGGGCCAGTCTAGGGTGACAAATATCTTACCGAAACCGACGCCTGAAGAACTTCATGACAGGCATATTAGTCATATCAAGCATGGTTATAGCGACTCACATAGGGATTAACAATACGATTTTGGTTTATGGGAAGCTTACACTTCATCGGTTTTATTAAACTATAAAACTGCAAATCATTTTTCAAGTATTCAGTCTCTTACACTTCCGGTCTTAGGGTTTAAGACTACAGTTTTTTTTACATCAGAAAATATTCGCTTTACTTTTATAAACAAAATATAACAAAGGACATGCATGCATATATTCACAGTTTTGGAACGAGAATTACAAATCATTTTCATAGAAAATATCGGATTTTCTGAAAGTACTACGAGAACTATTCTAAACAAGTGCAAAACCTTTATACAAAAATACTTATGAACTCACCAAATTTTTAGTTGACACTTTTCAAAACGACTTGTATTCTCAGGGAACCACTAACAGGTAATCAGCTCTGCTATGAGATCAAGGGTGCGACTTCATGAAATTTTACTTCTTGTCACTTTTGTGTAACTGATGAACAAGTACAAAATGTAAACTATGTAAGTGTGTATTTTCAATGTATGTCGCTTGGAATGCTATGTTTCATTCATATTCAATTGTTATGATATTGTACAATGGCGTCATCCGCCCCCGAACGTTTCCGCCGTCCTGGTTCGGGAGTGTGACAGATAATCCTTCGAGTAACATACTCAATCCTACAACGGTTGGACTCAAACGAGAGCTGCTCAATATAGTCAAATCCATCATTCTAAGATTATTTAACCTTTGCAATATGTGACTTGACATATTCACTTAATAGTTATCTCACATCACCAAGAGTTCCACAAAGCACAAAGCAAGCAGCATTTGTGCAGTAACACTCCAAGCCATAAAATAACCAAAGAACATCCAAGCTCACATACTATCACTCATGATAGGAACTTCCACTCTTACTAAACGTTACCTTATGCATGCAAATTATACACAATACCGGATCAAATAGACTGACGAATCAAAGACTCTACCCTAGGACCACAACCAAACGAGGAACAGGAAATAAGGCCAAATCTATCATTCTATGGCCATATGATCCTAACGGTATACAATTTTTAAAGCATACACTTAGCAATTACTTATACCAATACATACTCTCAGTCTAGCATAGCATCCAATGCTTCCTAAGCTAAAAGGCATCACATATCAGGCCAATCTATCATGCAATTCCTGAAAGTATCCCTAGCTTTATCCTTGCACGTAAACATTTATATCATATAACATATCAAGATGTATGGGTATTCTGGGAATCACTTACTTGAGCTCGGTTAATAACACACACCACCCCTTTCTTTTATTAGAAAATCCTTTATTAAAAACATTTATTGTATGAAAAATTTACCAAACCCTCAGTTTGAGTTCAGACACACCCAAGAGTATGCCCGAATCCCTCAAACCAAGGCTCTTATACCAACTTGTAACGTGCCAAAAATTATGAGGTAAAAATTTCATATGTAATTCGATCAAAACACTAGTTATCTTTTATTCAAACATCCAAAAGTATTTCATAGTAAACAGTCAGAAGAGTACAATCCCAAAAATCATCACAATACGGAAACATGGATGGATGCGCTGCGATCCCGACAAGCCCTTCCCTTTCGAACCGGAAGTACCTAAAACCACAACCATAAAAAACATAAGCAGAAAGCTTACTGAGTTCCCTAAAAACATAAGAACAAAGCCTGTCATCGGGACCCACCCGACATCGAGTCCCACTCGATATACAGATCTGTCAGTCATCGGGCCCTGCCCAGCATCAAACCCCGTCCGGTATACATAAAAACATATAAACAGATCAACACATAACACACATAATAAGCACAAAGATACATAGCATACACAATGGTCATTAGGCCCCGCCCGGCATTGGGCCCTATAAGCACATAACACATGCAAGAGGCACGCAGACATCTAGTATCCTAACATAACAACCATGGGCAGGCATTGGTGCCTTCGACCCACTAAAACACAGTGAGGAAACTTACCTGAATCACAAAGCAGACTTCAGCTAACTGCTCTCCTGCCAAAAGACGGTTGCTCGGTACCTCCTATCAATCCATACAAGTTAAACCATAACTCTACCTTCTAAAAACATAATCTTGACCCAAAAGTCAAACAAGCCAAAATTCAACGGTTAAAGTCAAAGTCAAAGTCAACAGCCCAAAGTCAACTTGCCCATTCTCACGCCGTGGCCAATCCTCGGTCACATCGTGAGATCCTACTCAGTCTTATTCCAACTCATCACGACTCATCCTGGCCAACTCAGTCAAGTAAAGTCAACGGAGTTGCCCTCACGTCGAGAGAACCCTTTTCTCACATCGTGAGCTTCAATAAGATAATTAGAAACGGGATCACTCATCCCTCACGTCGTGAGACCCCCATGTCTCACGTCGTGAGAATAGTCTGAAGCAAAAAGTCCATCTTTTAAGTCCATAATCCATTAAGCCTTGCACTCTAACTTTCCAGAGAGTCTTATAACTTCTTAATACACAATAAATTCGATGTTTTTAAGACATATATGTCCAATACATGTCTAGATCTCATTTAGGTCCAAGGTTAAAGAAAAAGGCATCTAACTTTCGTTCAAGGCTCCAAAACTCAACCATTCTCTAGATCTGAACTCCAAGACATCTCTAAGGTCCTCATAACCCATAAAGTTGCCAACTTTATGGTTTCCATCCATTCAACATGCCCAAACAAGAAGAAAAGTGGGACAAAACTTAGATCTAGCCTTATATAACCATAAAGGTAGGAGCTTTATCACTTACAATGGTCTAGAAACAATGTAAGGTCATGTTGATGATGATTCTTTTGAAAGCCACAACACAAAACCACCTTCTTCTTCTTCTTTCCTCCTTCCTTAACACCAAGAAAGCTTCAAAACCACCACGGATCAGGCAAGGATGGGAACTAGGGTGTTTTTGAGGTGAAAGGGTTTGGGGCTGATAAGAAACCCTAAAATGAGGTAAGAGGTGCTTAAATACGAAGGAAACCCTAAAAGATCATGGGCTTGGGCTGCAATGCTCCTCACGTCATGAGCTCTTATTGCTCACGACGTGAGCTCAGTCCCGAACAAAAACTTCATGCAGCCCATCTCACATTGTGAACCTCCATGCCTCACGTCGTGAGGATCCTTTTTCTCCAAAATCCAACCTTTTGACTCCTTGACGCCCTAATTCGATTCATCCAGGAAAACGGATGTTACAGGAAACAATCAAAATTTACCTAAGTGTACATGCACCCTAAGATCTTGGTTTTACTTATCATAGAAACCTAATTTTAATACTATAAATCTACTAAGAAATATAGAATTACTAACCTCTTATGTAGCTTGATCTTGATCTTCTTTTACCCCTCCTTGAAGCTTCTTCATCCCTTCTTGATCAAACCATATTGTTTAGATAAGAGGATCCAAAGTGGAATCCATCTTATGGAATCATACCTAATGACTCCAAAGTGAGAACCAAAAAAAAACTAGGAGAGGGTCAAATTTATTCAAACCCTACAAACGGTTAAGAAATTCGTCCCATAGAGAGAAACAGAAGAAGTTGGAAAAAATTTCAAGCAAAGGTACAAGGAGGAATGAAACCCCTAGAACCCTATTTATAGCCTAAAGTCCTTGCTAGGTTTCATCTCACATCCTATGTGGGATGGAAGAAACCCTAGAAACAATTTGTCTCATAGAGAGAAATGGAAGAAGTTGGAAAAAATTCCAAGCAAAGGTGCAAGGACGAATGAAACCCTAGCACCCTATTTATAGCCTAATGTCCTTGCTAGGTTTCATCTCCCATCCCATGTGGGGTGGAGATATAATTCAAAATCTTCTCCTACCTGATATGGAATGGATAATTTAAAATTCTTCTAACCCTTTAAGGATTCTAGAATATTCCAATTAGTCAATCTTTTAACTACTTAATATCTAACCCATTGAATTAATTAATTCCTAATTAATTCCAAAATAGTTTCAGATTAAACTATTAAACAAAAAAATTAATAATTTTTTTTCTCCTTATGTCTTTTTCTTTTATTTCCTTATTTTTGTCTTGACGGTTCCCAAAAGGACCCTGTTATTATTTAAAATATGACCAACAGTTAATGACATTGGACACTATTTCCAACATAATCTACTTATTCTAAAAATTCCATAGTCGGTCATATTTGTGGGAACAACTATGAGGTAAGACTAATAAGAATTCAGTTGGTTGATTTCATGGCATGAAAGTGGCAAAGTGTTGAAACCAATATTAGTAGGTACTTTTAAGAGAAAAATTATTGAGCACTACCCATGTTCAACATCACCTTATGGATTTATATCATGAGTGATACTTGATAAATGTAATACCTTTTTATCCTTAGATGTGAGATACAATTTTGGGAATTAAGTGCATGGAATTCTATACTTTGATATGGTTAAACGTTGTTAACCAGACTATTATAAAAGCCATTGTTAGATATAATATGAAGTACGCAAGAGGCGTATGTAGTCAAAATAGTATTCATTCCTCTTATGTGTTAGAGAGTTAGACATCTAAGGCACCTTACTAAAAGTTAATAAATGGAATAGATTGATTTTTATCTACATCTCATGTTCAATATGTTGTTTTTAACAAAGGGATAACCAGTAACTTATCTTATACATCAAATAAAGCTCTAAGATTTTTAAGAAAGGGGTGTTGTTGAATAGCACATCTTCATATGTTGTTGTAGGCAGTGAAACATTTCTATACGTTCACCGCTAATTATATCAATCTATAATGAGTCTTATGCAAGTCAGAGATTGAAGGATATATATGCTCAAGAATCATTTTAGAATGATATTACCAATAACATATGATCCTATAGGTATGATATATAAAGTCATGTAAATCTTTTAAAACTAAAAAGGTTTTTGCTTTTATATAAATATATATAACTTATAAATGATATAAATAATATAAAAAGTTTTATATTTCTTCTTTCCTTTTTAAACAAAGCCATGGGTAAGGCAAGGGAGACAAGAATTGTCTTACTTACTTATTTTGGTAAGCACAACATGCTTTAGAAGCATGAATTAATCTAGTCATTAGTCATGGGTCTTAAAGTGTTAAGACCCAAAGGATAAGGAATTGTGATAAAGTTCTTAAACGCTTTCATACTCTTCCTTATACAATTGATGAAACCGTCCCTCTCTTTCTCAATTTCTTCTTTCTCTCTTAAAGTATTAAGATATTAAGAAAAAATTTAGATACTTTTACTCTGCTTTACAAAAAACAATTGGCTTTCTTTTCTTCGAAGATTTACAGCTTTCTTTCTTAAGTAAGGACTAACATAAAATTATGTTACAAATTGTTGGTGTATACTTTTATATGAACTATCCTTGTGTGCTTCCCATCTCTATTAACTTCCAACCTCCCAATAGGATTCAAAGTCATCAAATATTGTTTTTTCTTAATCCTTCTATGGTTGTAGTTTAATCTTTCATGTTCATGAAAAATGATCCGTGGTGGAAATAAAATACTTTTATGTTATTCAAATTCATAATTCTTCCTTTACCAATTTTTTTCGTTTTAGAAATCTAAATTTTGAATAAAAGATAACAGTTTCAAGAAGAAGAAGAAGAAGAAGGCAAAATATCTAATGGAAAATGGAATGCTAAAGTTGGAACATCCAACTCTAATCCCAAAGAAGAAGACTAATTTTGAGATATCTCCTACAAGTAACCCTGATGAGGCCATTTAGTTATACCACCAACAAAACGGAGAATGGAAGTGTAGTTGTCCGAAATACATTGACGAACTAAAGAAGCACAAGGCCACATAGGGTGTAGTACTCACATGTATGCTAGTGATGTATGCAACTATACCTCCTTCAAATTTAAATTATTGCATCCTATACATAGGGTGTAGTACTCACATGTATGCTAATGTGAAGGACTAATGGGAAGTAGAAAGCTAAGGCATAGGGAGCTCAAACTAATCATGTGCAATAAATATAAAGTTCATGTTATGAAAGTTGGGGATTACGAGTTGGTTCTTTCTAGTGATGTTTCAATTAGATTGATAGACTGTCATTATTTTCTAGAAAGGGAAAGATACATTATTTCTTTTATGCATTGTATCAAGATGGTTTTGATTTTAAATTTTAAAATGGTTCAGTTTTAGTTTAAAAAATGATTACTTTTTTAAAGGAAATTTGTGCAATGATATTTATTAAACCATCATAATCGTAAGAAAGATTAACAACTTAATCTTGAATGTTGACTAAAATGTACCCAAAGACAGTTTGGGTAAAGCATGTTTGTGGCATTATCGTCTTGGCATACAAACAAGAAATGCATTGCCAAGGTACAGTCAGATGGGATATTTGAATCATTTTAATTTAAGTCTAATGATGTATGAAACTGTTTGTAAAATCTAATGATTGGTAGTGTGGTTAGCTTGGAGCAGTTTGCTTTTGTAAAAGAGATTTTAGTTGTCTTGTTTTTAATGAATGATGTGGTAGCTTGGTGTAAGACGCATAGGAATCAACTCGTAATTTTGAAGATTGATTTCGAGAAGGTTTATGACTTGTATTTTGGGATTACCTTCTTATGCTCATGCAGATTATCGGATTTGGATCGGTCTGGTGTGCGTAGATTACATTAGTTTTTTAGTCAGCTAGACTTTCGGTTATAGTTAATGGTTTTCTTACTCATGTTTTTTTATGTAGAGGGTTTTTGGTATGGTGAACCTTTATTTCCTTTTTTAGTCATTTTGGCTGTGGATTGTCTTCATGTGCGTTTGTGCGGGATAAGTTAGCAAGAGCCTTCATAAGAGTTTAGATCCCCAGTTTGGACGTGGACTTATGTAATATGTTTTGTGCAGATGTTGAGAACTTGGTTTTTCCATGAGAGGATGGGAATGTTAGACAGATTGTGTGTATCCTCAATTATTTGTTTCTCCTGTCTAGATTGAGATTTACTTTACAGAAAAGGAAATTGATTGGTGTTGGGGTTTCAACCCCTCAGGTTTATATGATGGCTTCCTTAGTTCGATGTGGGGCATTGATTCTGCACTTTGTCCATTTTTGGATCTCGTTTGGCTATCATATATCTCATGGTGATGTGTGGTCAAGGGTGTTTAATCAGTTGAAGGATAGTGTTTCAAGCTGGAAGAAGAGATCGTAATCCACTAAGGGATGAATTACATTAATTAATTCGATGCTTGGGTCGGTTGGGATGTACTTCATCTCTATGTTTCTGATGTCGATTATGGTTCTTGGCTTTTTAAAGTATCTTAGGGTCGACTTGTTCTGGAAGCCAACTTAGGACACAAGATATGTATTGGGTTAGTTGGGATAGAGTCTTGGCGAGCATATCAGATTGTGGATTGGGGATCAATAGTCTATTTTCGTTGAATCAAGTTATGATACTTCGATGTAGATGGAGGTTCTTTCACTGCTCACATGCTTTATGGGTAAGGGTTATGATGGTTTTATAGGTCACCTAGAATGGTATTATTCAGTCTTTACGTCAGTTGAGAAACCATGGATTTGATCTTTTCATTTTTGGCCTTTTCATGTGGGTGATGAGTCTCGTGCGAGATTTTGGCAGGAGGGGTGGACTATTACCCTCTAGTTAAGTCTTTCCACATGAATTTTGATTTGGATGTCCCTAAGCAGGTTTTGGTTAGGGAGCATTTTTTTTTTTGCTTAGTCGGTTGATACACTTAGACAGGTTCCTAGAAGGGGGGGGGGGGGGGGGGGGGGGGGGTCAAAGCAGACAAGATTTATGTTACATATGCTCATCCATATTTTGATAACGACTTGTTGCCTAGTGAGGGGGACAGAAACTCGATGGAACAGTTTGGTTCCTATCAAGTTGAATATCCTGTTATGGCGGTTTCCTTGCTGAGCATTCCGATTTTCGAACTAGGGAGGGCTATCCTGTAGGGGTATTAATATTGTGTCGATTTTGTGCCCGATGTGTTCGGTTTCGGTGGTTCATTGATTATATCTTCGCAGTGTGCTTGCACTTGGTTGAGCTTTGGGGTATGATGCCATTTGGTGGGGAGTTTAGGTTTCTTGTTCAATTACGTTATAGTCTCTTATTACTTGGGCAGATTCGGCTCACTTTGTTAGAGGGCAACACAAAGCATTTGATGCAGTGATCATTACGGCTTTCGGAAAATGTGGAATTTCAGAAATTTCATTACTTTTGGGACGGATATTCCTAAGAAATTTTATATTTTTGGATTTCAAGTAGGTATAAGAAAACTAAGTTATCTTGGATGTCTTGGATGCAGAATCGAAATTTCATTATTTAACTGGCTGTTCCAGAAAAAAAAAATTGTTGACATGACATATAAACTATCCAAAATATTGAAAATATTTACATAACATGTATCTATCCTAAAAATAAATAAATAAATAAAATAAAAATACAAATAAAAAATAAAAAAATTTAAAGCAGTTATTATAATTTTAGTAAGTAGAATAATTTATTATATTAATCAATAGAAATGGGAATACATAACACATCGCCTCAACCAAATAATACAGTAGAAAAAGAAGCTATTGCCCTGGTAAGTGGAAACACAAAACCCTACATTCATTCTTGTCTTAGGCGTTGTCTTCCTATAAATTAAGTTAGACATCGTGATTACAACTCATAGTGTAACATACCAACAAACCTAATCAAGATTTTGGTGCAGTTAATTAGGAATTTTATTGTTAAATGCACGTGTTTCCCTTGAACCGCGGTTGTTCACCACCTACACCATTTGTTTCTGCATGTGGTCTGACATGGCTTAAAGTTAATGGCATCATTATTACCATTTTTTGTGAGTAATTTGTATGATACTGAAAATGAACACTGCTAGAAAAAAAAATATATAATTTGAACATTATTTATTGTAAAACATTAGGCCAACCGGTATACCATCAACGAACCCGGTCGTGGTCTACGTGGCCACGGAAAACGGCCTTGCACCCCTGCCCGACCGTTCATAGCCACCCGTTTTCGTGGTGGTTTGTGGTGGGAAGAACGAAGGGCAACGCCCAATCGTATTCCTCTTCTTTCTCTGTGTCTCTCTTCTTTCTCTCTCTTCGTTCTCAGTGGAGAATATTCAGGTGGTGGTCGGGTGGTTTTTGGTTGCTCAAACGGCTGATCTGGAAGCTCTCCATGACTGTTGTCGTGGAGAGTATAACAGATGGTCTTATAATAAACAGAAAAACATTAATTAAATTGAACGCAATGTTATACTCCTTCCGTCCCAAAATTATAGTTCATCTTTCCTTTTTGGTTTGTCCCAAAATAATAGTCCACTTCTAAAAATAAATAACATTTTACCAAAATACCCCTAAATTATTACTTAACCAACTAAGCATTTAATGGAACATTAAATGCAAGGTAAGGACATAACTGTCATTTTATTAAATAAAGTTAGTGGTAATTAATGTTTTTCTTAATATGTATGTTTTTTGTCTGTGGACAATAATATTGAGACGGAGGGAGTAAAAAACTGACAAACATTTTGTATATCATAATTTACAACAAACATTTTCGATTAATATTTAATATTTACAACAAGCGCATTTACGACAAATATATTTTTACACGATTTTTACTTTCTTATTTTTGAAATTCAATTTCAAATTATTGACAAAGATTTTATAAAACACAATTACGACAAAACTTGCTGGTAGCGGATAACTTTTGCGGGTAGTGGGTAGCTTCTAGCGTGTAGCGTTTTGTTAAAAGCTACAAGAAGTAGCATTTTAATTTGGAGCGTTTTGCTTAAACTAAACGCTACAAGCTTGTAGTGTCGAACGATGCTTTCTGTTCAAAACGGAGCGTTTTGTCAAACGCTAAAAGCTCTCAAACGCTTCGTGCCAAACACGCCATATATATATATATATATATATATATATATATATATATATATATATATATATATATATATATATATATATATATATATATATATATATATATATATATATATATATATATATATATATATATATTAATAAAGAACGATTATTAAGGTTAATAAAGAACGATTATTAATAAATGAACCAAAAAACCAATTTAAAGCGTCAGAATTTTAAACGATCAACGGCAAAAGGAAGGGTTGTAGACTTTTAAAATTGACAAACATGTACAGGAATATAACAAAACTCACTTCCTTTTTCCGTTTAGTTTTTTTAGGTCATGTTTTTATCGGAAAAAAAAAACAATATACCATTGTTCATGATTTTTCGTGCTCTTTCCATAGAGATCCATATTTATAAATAAAAAATGAATTTGTTTTTTTTTCAAAAAAAGTCACTTCATTTCTTTGTTTTTTTAAGTTAAATTATACTTTTTATCGAAAAAATTTAATAAATTTATCAAAATTCATATTTTTTGGTACTCTTTAAACATAGATTCATATTGATGTTAGAAAAAAAAAACAAAATTTCTGTATATATTCCATGGTTCTAAAAATCGGTCTAGGCGGCCGATTAATCGGTGCCTAGACGCTTAGCGGCCTCCAACTGCCTACGGATAAAGGTTAGAGGGTAAAATAATCGACCTTGGTCAATATTGGTCAAAACCGGTCCAACTCAGTCCAAATCGGACTAAATCGGTCCAAATCGGACTCAAAATTGGGCCAAATCGGTCTAGATAACCACTGGCTTGAAAGAACCAGCTAGCCCACTGGGTAGTTGGGTTTGATTTTTTAAAGGAACCTAAGCCTCCTTTTATAAGATATGGGTGTCTTCATTTATTTTCCCACCAGCGATGTGGGATGCCAAACTTGTAACACTTCTATACATCTTTGCACATGGTTGTCTATTGGATCACATCGATGGATCTTTTATTTGAGTTGAATTAGGTTTTAAATGCAAAACGCAATCTCCATTCCATCCAGAATCAAACCTTTGTTCTTCTCAATCCACCATGATCCCAGAACGAGAAACTCATCTCTCAAAACTCACTCGATATGTGATTCCGTTTTCTGCTAGATCGAAGGCGGCAATTGGGACGTTTGAGGTGTAAATCGTTAGCCAACTGAGGCATTTCAAACTATCGTTTATGCTGCCTTCTTCTTCTATTTTTTGCTTCGTATGTTCAGAGGGTGTTTGGGATTCTTGGTAAAAATTAACATGGCGGCTCGCCGACCTCGATTGAAGATGTGTCTCCAACCTCAAAACGAAGATGCGTCTCGTAAATTTTCACAGTTCCCTCGCAAGTTAGTTCTTCAATATCGTTCTAAACTTTCAACTTCTCAACGCTACCTTTAATTCCTTGTTTATCTCCAATTGTGTTCTGTTCCTCCTTGCCAGGATTTGTTGACGTGGGATAGTGGTGCGGTCCAGTTCTGATGTTGTAACTTGTTCTCAAGCCGTCACAACAGGTGCACACCAGTTGTTTGATATTTTGTCTCAGTGAAATTTGATTCACATTTCTTTGGAAACAGTGCAGATGCAACCGAAGAAGGAATAAGTTTGGTGATTAGAATAAACCTGTTGAAGCTCATGATTGGAGACGTGAAATACCTGCGGGAGGCAACAAGGTCGACTTTCATCATATATGTTTAACTTGCAGTTGCAGGTACCAAGAAGTTGTGAACAACCTTCTTCTTTGTTCGTTGGCACATTCAAGAATCAATGTTTACATGTTAATTTTCATTTTTAGTTTGTGTTTGTTGGTGGTGTTAGTGTGCAACCGTAATCAAGTCTGTGTAAGATTTAGTTAAAGAAGTTTGCACCAAGTCTTTAGATGTGATGTACTAAGGATCAAAGGAGTTTTTTGTACTAATAGTTTCTTCATGTTATAATGTTATATTTTTTAATAATTTTTTTAATTTATAATGTTGTATTTATTAATGTTATATTTAATGTTATATTCTTAGGATAACTGTTATATTTATTATTTTTTTTAATATTTTTTAATCATTAATGGTCGCCGATTAATCGTCCGATTAATCCCCGCCTAGCCGATTAATCCCTTGACCCCACTCCACCGCCGAGCCTACGTCGAGCGTTTTCTGCAACCTTGATATATTCACATTATGAATCTGCTCAATGTCTAGATTCACATTGTAAATTTGAGCAGACTCACAATGTGAATAATATTAGTCAGATTCATATTGTAAATGTTAAAACTGAAATATTTGCAGTTCCGATTCACACTGTGAATCTGAACAGATCAAGTTTTTTTTAATCGATGTTAGTGTTAATTAATAGAGGACAAAAAATTGAAAGTTTTGTATAATTAGTTTTTTTTAAATAAGAAAAAAACTTAAATATTGAAAAAAAAACAACAAAACAAAGTGCGTTTTTTTCGAAAAAAAAATATTTTTTTTATATATCAATATTGATCTCTATGGAAAAAGGACGAAAAATCGTGAACAACGGTATCTTCGGTTTTTCTTTTCTGATAAAAAAACGTGGCTTAAAAAAATTAACCGAAAAAAAAGAGGTGGTTTTATAGTATATAATCTGGTGTAT
Organism: Lactuca virosa; assembly: GCF_052849685.1. NCBI lineage: Eukaryota > Viridiplantae > Streptophyta > Magnoliopsida > Asterales > Asteraceae > Lactuca > Lactuca virosa. The sequence goes on along the minus strand of NC_136434.1, from coordinate 273,644,339 downwards.
GTGCGTCCAATGTACAAATGTACATTCATTTCCTTGGTCGTTGATCGCTTCAAATTTCTACGCGCACGATTGATTTTTTGTTTCCTTGTTAATAATGGTTCTCTATTGAACCTCATTATATATATATATATATATATATATATATATATATATATATATATATATATATATATATGGTGAGGTTCAATAGAGAACCATAATTAACCAAAGAACCAATCTTTTTTTCAACATTTAGAGCTTGTTTTTTTAATAAAAAAAAAACTAAAAATATAAAAATTCATAATTTTTTATCTTTTTTCCTATGATGTCAATTTCGATAAAAAAAAACGTCAAATTCACAGTGTGAATCTGTGCAGATTCTGAATCTAAATTCACACGGTAAACTCGAAAAATATATAATTTATTTTTTAGCATTCACAATGTGATGTTATTAATTTAGTAATCTTAGTTTTTTTTTTCGATAAACAATAAGCTCTAATACTTGAAAAACAAAATGGGTTCCGTGGAGATCCAATAATTATGGTTCTCTATTGAACTTTTATATATATATATATATATATATATATATATATATATATATATATATATATATATATACTAGCCATTTATTCGCGTTAAGTGATGGGTACGAATAATTTGTTTTAGAAATTTGTTTATAGAAGCGATTAATTGTTTTTACTCGAATAGTTTACTACATTAAACCGTTATTAATAAAATTCTTCTTAGCAGAAACGAAATCAATAAGAAATCAAAATTAAATGTTTAGAGACATGATTAATTGTGCTATATTAATCGTGCAACATTTCTTTGTATACCACATTTGATCACTACAAGAAAAACGCGATTTTGCTATGGAAGATCGCTATGAAACGTATTTTCGTTGTTAATCTGCAATGGATCGTGCTATGGAATGTCGTTTCATAGCAATGTTGCTACGACATTGTCTACGGATTTTATTTCTGGTAGCGAGAGTGGGAGTTGCTAGGGAAAATGCTACCGACTCCATATACGTTGGTATTATGCTACCGATAGTGCTATGGAACAAAAATTTGTAGCAATTTTCCAACGACATTTGTTACCAAATCACTTTCCGTTGTACTGCTGTTATGGAATTCATCATCGTGGTTACTATGCAACGGAGTTTGTGACGGAAACCAATTACATAGTTGAATTGCTACGGAGGTACCATTCGTAGGTATTTGATAGGGAATTCTGCTATGGAATATGATTTCGTTTGCTTGTTTTGCTATGGAACAAAACGCGTAGCTAATTTATGATGGCATTTGTTGGGATGTTGTATGCTTAATTAATCTTCTTATACTATGGATGAATTATTATTATGATCAATGGAATTTGTAAGATATGGTTTGAATGAAATGTTTTTGAAATTGTAATATGTGGCATAAACTAATGGATAAAAAATGTAAAAATGAATTATAAAGTAGATATTGCTGGCAAGCAGACTCGAACTTAAGCTTATGCTAGAAAAGGGCGCGGTTAAGCCAGTTGTACTAATCAAGTTGTGTATAATTTCTTGAAAACATAGTATATAATGAATAATTAACAACGGATTCATTACAAAATTATTTTTAATTACATTAACCGGGCATGTTAAAGTATATATAATCTATGTAGATTAATTTTCCTTAATAATGAATTCATTACAAACTTATTTTTAATTACATTAACTATACTTCATCACAAAAATAACATGGGTTTTACGTATACTTCATCCTACTCAAACAACAAAGCAAGAAAAAATAACTAAAAAGCCCTTTTAACAGAACGATGTAAACACAAAACCAAAATAAAATTATAGTAGTACTATACAACTTCATATACAATACAATAAGAACACTAATATTTAATGTTCATTCTATTATTAACCATTAATATTTTTAAGAAATATACAAAACCTACCATACCCTACATACCAACGACAAACCGTGCAATATCTTTGTCGATCCTCATCCTCTTCATGGCCTATTGCCAATGCACCTTTAACAGAATGACGCGGGTCTTCACATTGGAAAGTGATGTTATCCGTTGTAAGTCTATGAACAACATCAACAGCCTGCAACAACTCTTTGGCACTATCAACAACACCCGTGTACTCCCCATCATCCGGAACTGCCCATCCAAAATAGGCATCAAGTAATTGTAAACCTACACATTAAAATATCCATCAATTAATCCAATGTACCCTTTTCAATAAAACGGTAAATATTATACAACACAACACAACTAAATACTAACCCCAAACTACAAACATGCCTTAATTAACTATATATATTATTTAATTTACATATATACCATATATACATACCTTCATCACATTGATGAGGCCCTCTTGAAATGTAGATCATTCCAAGCAAATAAATTGCCTCAAGATGATCTTCATCTGCTGCTTGTCTCAACAAAGTCATTCCTAAATCAAAATTGCCATAATAAAAGCACTCATCCTGTTGACCGAATAACAATATCAATATATAACATCAATGATACTAAATATTAATAAATGGTATAGATTACATATAATTACTGAAACTACACATACAATTCCTTGTTTGAACATGGCTTCAATGTTATTATGCAATGTACATGTGCGTATAAATAAATCAGCTTTCAGATTTTTGGGACCCATTCCTTCAAACATGTCAATACATGATGTTCTGTACACTTGAGGATCACCCCCTGCTTCATACATCTTCTTTGAACTTCAAAAATTTAAATACACAGTAAATAACAAACAAATAAAGTTTTATTTCATCAAATATACATTCATTAGTTGATGTTTATTGAGAATTACCAAAGTCTTGCAGAGACGATGTCTTTCGCAGATTCTGACCCTAATACTACAAATATCCGACTCAAAAGCTCTAGTTGGAGATCATCTAAGGAACGACGACTTCTAGTATTCGACATTCTACTTACAAAATACACAATGGAGTAGTTAATTTCAATTTTTTTTAAATTAAGCGTAACTATGAAAGACAGTGTAACAGGGTATGGAAAAAAACTTACTTTATGCTGATCTGGTCGAGAGGAGTACAGGAGTCTCTATTATCGGAGAAAATCGTTTTTGAGAACGATTATCCTTCGACGATTTGGAGGTTTTAGTGTTTGTATGCAGATTTATCGTCCGGAAAAGTTGAGATGTTCCGAATGGTTGAAGAACTGGAACGCCGGCGTGACGTCAGAGGTATGATGGCGCCTTAACAATTTAGAGTGCAAAAAGACCAAATTGTCACTTTTAGTCCCTATGTTTATAGTAACTTTTTTTACTTTGATTTTAGCCACAATACTTTTTCTTTGTTGCCACTTTTAGTCCCTATGTTTATTCCTTTACAATTTTACCCTATGCAAAGCATGGGTTCTCCACTAGTTGATATTAAACCAAATTACCAAGTCCAAAATAAAATACATGTTTGTTTATGCCTTTACAATTGTATTTTATATGTATTTAATACTAGGAAAGAACAAACATTTGCTACATACAACTAATCACAATACAATATAAACACTAATATTAAAAGTCCAAAATACATTATTCAAACATTATTTAAACATTATTTAAACATCATTCAAACATCATTACAAACTTTAACTCTTTTAGTCCCTTATTAACAACACAACATATTTACTAATCAAGTAACAACATCAAATAATTACTTATCAAGTAAATTACTATATATTCGTATATTAAACCAAAAGAATCTACAAAGCATTACTTGTCATAATATGAAAGTACATATCAACAAACTACTCATAAATTATACCAAACTCCCTAGAAAACCTAACGAAACAAGCATCCCATAAACAAATTTCACACATAAACACCCATTTGTATCCATTCACAAAAGCGTCAGACACACAAACTACAGACTTATGCAATGCACAAGATCTATGGAAGCCATGGAAGTGTACATGTTTCCTCCCCTCCCTATTTAAGTGGAGATGAACCTTAGAACAAGTTGCTCTAAGATTCCACTTACCATTTGCTCTGCGGTAAGCAATGTTCAACATGTCCAAAGCTTCCTGCTTCCTATGTCTCCCTTCAGCCATCAGCATCATTCCCAGGACAAATGTTGAATTCAAATGTCCCAATGCAGATGCTTCTTCAAGCATCGTTTTCCCTTCATGTTCAGCTTCTAAGAAAATTAATTTCATCTGAAAAAAAACATTAAACACATAATTTCTAGTTAAAGTTATGCAAAACAACTAACAGATTAATTACTACTATGCATATATATAAAAACGTACCAATCCATTCCTGAATAGAATATTTAGGTTTCTCATCTCTATGTATTTATTGACAACTGCATGTTTCTGGTCAGACCAAACACGAAATCGTAATCCATCTAACTCTATATGTTTATATACTTCATCCGTTTTTCCTGCCTCGTTGAAGAATCTGCAACTGCAAACGAAACACAATATTCGCTCCATAATGTAAAGAGAACTCAAATACACTTGTGAAATAGAATGATCAAAGGCAAAACTTACACACTCTTCATCCTGAAAGCCTCGATAGCTGAAATTTTTCCCAAGTCGACTATTATTTTCTCCATCACTTCAAATGGCATGTCTGTTAGCGATTTCGTTTGATTTCTTGATTGATTCTTAGAAGAAGTACTGGCTTCCATAATAATAAACATTCACTAAGATAACGATTCTGCGAAAATGATTTTAGGGTTTTTTTACTGTCGGAATTTTGAAATTGGGGTTGTTTGCAAGTGACTGAAATAAGAGTGAAGAACTGAAACAACGTGTTTCGTCGGAAAACATTATGGCGCCTAGAAGATGTTCCATTATAAAATGACCAAATTGTCCTAATACATACAATGACTCGTATTTAATTAGTAAGGGTAGTTTTCTAAAAAAGTCATATTTAAAAGAAAAATCAATTTCTATTTTAATCAAGGTTGTAAAAATCGATCGTCCGACGCTCGGCAGTAGACTGGCGATAAGCGATTAATCAGACTCAGCAGAGATTAATCCGGGACCCTAAATTATTAATAAAATTATTTAAAAAATTAATATTTCCTACAAAATTAAGTATTTGAAAATTTTAAATTTTAATACACAACCGGCACAAATGATATATGTTGACCAATGATCTGTATGTCATCCATGGACACCATAAGCAACTACCATCTTGACCAATGGCCCATATGTCATCCATGGACACCATAAGCAACTACCATGTTGACCAATAACCCGTATTTCATCCATGGACACCAGAAGCCATTACCATGTGGACCAATGGCTCATATGTCATCCATATGTCACCCATGGACACCATAAGCCATTACCATGTGGACCAATCAACCATATGTCATCCATGGACACCATAAGTCACTACCATGTCGACCAATGGCCCATATGTCGTCCATATGTCATCCACGAACACCATAAGCAACTACCATGTTGACCAATGACCCGTATTTCATCCATGGACACCATAAGCCATTACCATGTGGACCAATAGCCCATATGTCATCCATATGTCACCCATGGACACCATAAGCCATTATCATATGGACCAATCAACCATATGTCATCCATGGACACCAGAAGCCACTACCATGTCGACCAATGGCCCATATATCATCAATGGACACCATAAGCAACTACCATGTTCACCAATGACCCGTATTTCATCCATGGACACCATAAGCCATTACCATGTGGACCAATGGCCCATTTGTCATCCATATGTCACCCATGGACACCATAAGCCATTACCATGTGGACCAATGGCCCATATGTCATATATATTTCACCCATGGACACCATAAGCCATTACCATGTGGACCAATCAACCATATGTCATCCATGGACACCATAAGCAACTACCATGTTGACCAATGACCCGCATTTCATCCATGGACACCATAAGCCATTACCATGTGGACCAATGGCCCATATGTCATGCATATGTCACCCATGGACACCATAAGCCATAACCATGTGGACCAATGGCCCATATGTCACCCATGGACACCATAAGCCATTACCATGTGGACCAATCAACCATATGTCATCCATGGACACAATAAGACACTACCATGTCGACCAATGGCCCTTATGTCATCCATATGTCATCCATGGACACCATAAGCCACTACCATGTCGACCAATGGCCCATATGTCATCCATATGTCAGCCATGGACAACATAAGCCATTACCATGTGGACCAATGGCCCATATGTCATCCATATGTCACCCATGGACACCATAAGGCATTACCATGTGGACCAATCAACCATATGTCATTCATGGACACCATAAGCAACTACCATGTTGACCAATGACCCGCATTTCATCCATGGACACCATAAGCCATTACCATGTGGACCAATGGCCCATATGTCATGCATATGTCACCCATGGACACCATAAGCCATAACCATGTGGACCAATGGCCCATATGTCACCCATGGACACCATAAGCCATTACCATGTGGACCAATCAACCATATATCATCCATGGACACAATAAGCCGCTACCATGTCGACCAATGGCCCTTATGTCATCCATATGTCATCCATGGACACCATAAGCCACTACCATGTCGACCAATGGCCCATATGTCATCCATGGACACCATAAGCAACTACCATATTGACCAATGACCCGTATTTCATCCATGGACACCATAAGCCATTACCATGTGGACCAATGGCCCATATGTCATTCATATGTCAACCATGGACACCATAAGCTATTACCATGTGGACCAATCAACCATATGTGATCCATGGACACCATAAGCCATTACCATGTCGACCAATGGCCCATATGTCATCCATGGACACCATAAGCAACTACCATGTTGACCAATGACCCGTATTTCATCCATGGACACCATAAGCCATTACCATGTGGACCAATGACCCATATGTCATCCATATGTCACCCATGGACACCATAAACTATTACCATGTGGACCAATCAACCATATGTCATCCATGGACACAATAAGCCACTACTATGTCGACCAATGTCCCTTATGTCATCCATGGACACCATAAGCCACTATCATATATATTGACATGACCCGTACGTCTTTTGTATATAAATTTCTGTTTAAACATAAAAACATAAAGATGTATAGTTTATTAATGTTTAGTCCTCGTATATAATTTTAAGTTAAAGTTATACTATGAACACATCGTTACTCTATATTCTTTCTTGACGTTATTTATATGTATATACCCTATTTATCAATCTGTTACTACTTTAAATAAATTTGAATTACTAAATATTTAGCGGTAATTAGCACAGTTCGAATTTTGTATTAGCGGAGGTTCAAAGTATTTCACAATTCGTTTCCCTCCAACCTACACACGTTTATGCTGCATATTAGGGTAATTAAGTTTACCGATTAGAAATATGGTTTACATTTTCTGTAATCATCATCTCCGGCGGCTTATTGATCGAAATCTTTGTTCATTATACGTTTGTGCACTGACTTTGGCGATATAGGTTGTCACTCGTCTAAAATTTATATTTATTTAATTTACTGTTTTCGTGATGATCGATCGTTTTTTGTTATCTGGTCATCTTCATGTAAATTGGTTTTGATTGTATTCAATAGGTTGCATGCAAAGTAATGCCTTCATATATAATTTATTTTTATTGTTTGTGTCAGAAAGATGTCGACCCCGAAACCAAAAGGAGCATCCGGTGTGAAGCCAACTAAATTCATTGCACCACAAGTTATGAAACGCAATAGGATTTATGCTGCAAAATTCCTAAACAGACAGTTACAAGATGAAGAAATCGACTTGCCAATACCAACAACCACATCCAAAGCACCTATAACATCTACCAACAAAACCCCTAAACCTATATCATTAACATCACCCATGACTACCACTTCCTCGGCATCACTTAAAACATCCACAGCCTCCTTAGAAAAAACATTTAAAACTTCAGAAACTGGAACAATACAACCGTCAACACGAACATCAATAACGAAAACATCAGAACCTACATTATCTAAACCATCCTCAACACCAACACCCACTACCACATTATCAACACCTATATCTACTACCACAACCTCAAAACCTGCATCTACACTACTATCCTCCACAACTACAATAACTAGCACACCCTCCTTAAGTAAAGGAACTACCACATCCTCAACATATACATCTATCCCAACACCTACCCCAGAATATACCCCATCAACAACACCTATCCCATAATCTACCCCATCACCAACACAACCACCCATGAATGGATCTGTAGTGGAAAGTGTACAAGGTGAAAACAATTCCTATGAAGATTGTGGACCAGATGGACGTTTTAATGTTCATGTTTGGAAAAATACGTGAGTTACCAATTCAAATCTTAATTACAACTTTTTTTATGTATTAAATTTTGGTTTACACCTACATATCAATTCATAACTTAACACATCACATGATTACTTGCAGGCTAATGCCACCAGGCCCTTGTGCACACGTTATTAGTCAGTCCTTTAAACAAAGAGTAGATCCAGAAGGGTACGATTGCGCACAAGTAAGCAAAGAAATGCGCGAATTATATTGGGAGGAGTTTCAGGTAACTATAAGTCATAAAGTGTTGTTTGGTAAACATTTACACTTTAATTTATGTTTATATTGTTAATGTGTAGAAAAAATGTTGTTGGGATGAGACAATAGACTCGCTGGTGAGGCAAGCTTGGGCAAGGAAAGCGGCACAAAGTTATGGTCAATATCTCTTCAACATAAGGATCCCAAAAAGAAACAAACATGGCTTTAAACCAGCTCATATTCCACAGGAAGTCTGGAACTCCTGGCAATTAAAATGGAATACAGAAGAATACAAGCTAAAATCTGAGCAGAACAAGAAGAATAGGCGTAATGGTGTGGCTGATGGAGTAGCAAAACCCACACATAACGCTGGATCCGCATGTCATTTGAAGATAGCTTCTGATTTGGTAATTTTTTAAATGGTACATCGTATCAATGTTTGCATATGTTTATCTGTATATTTGATTTTTTATATGGTATTTATGCAGAAGAGGATATTAGGACATGAGCCACCCCATAGTGAATTGTTCATGTATACACACACTAAGAATCATGATGGAGTCACTTTCACAAATGAAAAAGATAGACAAATCCATGTAATATTCATTTCAGTTTAAAATTAACTTTTATATTGTTGCTACTCCATAATATCATTCCTAAATTTGATATCTTTTAACTTATAATTTTTTTATTTTGTAGACGGCCTATACAGAAAAATGGGAAGAGTTGGAAGCTGAAGGTGTTGAATTTGAGGAGGACAAGCTATTTTAAGTTGTTGTAGGTGGTCATGATAAAAAAAGAAGACTTTATGGATTAGGCTCTTTTGCAAAGGCGGTTCCCAATAGGAATGGTAAAACGGATGTAACTTACATTCCGGAAAAAAATGATGAAATAGAAGAAATGAGGGAGCTTATTGCTAAACAACAACAGCAAAACGAAGAGCTTAAAGAAATGATGAACGTCCAACAAGAGGAAAACAAAGCAAGGGTCGGGCATCTTGAAAAACAACTTCAAACGACATTGGATCTTATTAATGGCTTTACAAAACAACAAGAGTAGTAGGTTGATATATGTTTATTGAAGATTATGTATTTTAGAGTAGCAACTTTCTTTTTTTCAATGTAATAAATAATTATTTTGTTATTTTATGATATGATGCTTATGATTTTTTTGTTTTTTTTGTTTTTCATATATTACTACAAAATTATTTGGATATAATTTATAAATCAATTATCCATCGGTCCATATTGAATCTGGTATATAATATATACACCACCAAAATTGCTAGAGATTCATGACCATGAAATTTGCTAGGAAGTGATCAAACGGAATTTGCTAGGGATTCATTACCACAAAATTTTCTAGGGATTCATCACCACGGATTTAGCTAGGGATTCATCACCACGGATTTTGCTAGAGATTCATCACCAAGGATTTTGCTAGGGATTCATCACCACGGATTTTGCTAGGGATTAACTACAACGGAATTTGTGACGGAAGAACTACCACAGAATTTGTGATGGAAACCTACTACGGCATACACGACGGAATACCATCTACCACGGATTTCATTCCGTTGTCACACTTGCGACGAAATTATCGTTTCCGTTGCAAACTCCTCGCTACGGCGTTTTTAGGGACGGAAATAGGTCGTTGCAAATTCCGTCGCTATTCGTCTTTTGCAACGGAATTTCAGCTTTTCGCAACTGATTCCTTCCGTAGCAAAATCACGTTTTTCTTGTAGTGGATGTATATTCACTGCCGTTGAATGTTCATCAAACTTCACGAATAATTTTTGTAATGACACGTGTTATCCCTCTGGATAATGTTACATAAAGTTGGTAATATGAGAAAACTGATTTTGGAAGATAAATACATATAGATAGACATGGTGGAATCCTTGGTAGAAAAATCATCTTTTCAGCATGTTTACCAATAGTTATTTTAGCATCAATGACATTATGTTGGAAACTTTTACATATCAATCTTTAGTGTCTTAGTTGTTTAAAAAAAATGTTTTGACATTTGATTAAATCGTATTTGAAATGTTTTGACATTTGAATAAATCGTATTTGATTGGGGCCAAAAATTTTAAACCAAAACATAAAATCATAGACTGAAATGAAACCAGGTTTATTGAGAATCAATTCAAAAATGTTATAGCTGATAATAAAGATGCTCTAAATGTATTGAAAAATTTTAAACCAAAACATAAAATCATAAACTGAAATGAAACCAGGTTTATAGATTTTCATATTATTGAGAATCAATTCAAAAATGTTATAGCTGATAATAAAGATGCTCTAAATGTATTGAAAAGGTAAGTTAGTCAATTTATATAATATCAATAGATTTTAGAATAAATCTTTCAAATAAAATAACATAAAATTTTAGAAAATAAGAATGTAATAAATATAAAAAAAAGTATACTGTCATGAACAAAAAAAGATAACAAATTACATCATACCGTAACTATTTTTTCATAAAAAGAGAATTTTTAAATGTTATCATCGGTTGTTTTCATCTATGTATTTATTATTTATTGATTGAATATTCTATAAATCATATAAGCTTTATACGTTTGAATTTGTATTCGATTACCATTCGTATTTTATTTGTTTAATTATTCAGACACATACATAAATACAAAAAAAAATGATTATCTTTAAGGATTAATTAGAAATTTAAAACATATATGTAATATGTGTGAATTTTTAAAAAAAGCCAGTCAATTATTCAGGGTCAGTTCATTGGTCTATGATGACTAGGGTGACACTGATAATAACGCTCATTTTTTTAATGTCGTACATACAAAACAGACTTAAGGATATTAAGGGGTGTTTGTTTTTCCTTTTAAAACAACTTTTTGACTTTTAACTTTTTCAAAAAGTTAGGAAAATCCAAAAGTTGTTTATTAGACGGTAAAGTACTTTTAAAAACAACTTTTACCAAAGCCCAAAAATTGGCATTTGCAAAAGTCACACATCCGTGACTTTTTATGTCTTTTTGAACTTTTGAGGCTGAAAAAACAAAATAAATCTCAAACACTTTTTAAACAACATCTTTTGTAAAAAGGTCTTTTACAAAAAGAAATTTTCACCTTAAAAAGGAATCCCAAACACCCCCTAATATCTTATTTTCCTTGTAAACAGTTGGACTTGTAACATTAAAAAAAAAAAAACAAGTCTTTCGTTGCAAACAATGAAATCATATAATGTTTAAAAGATTTAATAATATACACAAGCCTAATTCCTAAGATCATATAATATTTAAGAGATTCCATCATTTTACATGTATGAAGCTTGATTCCTAAGGAAGTTAATATATATAAAAAACTACAGTCTCTTTAGAGTGTGTTTGACTAAGCTTATGAAAAATTATAAACACTTTTCGACTTAAGTTTATAGCTTATAAGTTGATAAGTTAGGAGTGTCTTATTTATGGATTTTGACTTACTACCGGTATAACACTGGTATAAGTTATTTCTATCCAAACATCATTTTAAGTTTATATCGATGTAAAACTGGTAATAAGCTAAAAATGAATTTAAATAAGTTTAGCGAAACACCCCCTTACTATCATTTTTAAAATACTTTTTTCATAAAAATTACAATTAAAACGCCAACATTCTTACAATTACAATTGTTACTTTGTTATTTTGCATTTAACCCAAATAAAATAGTATCTACTTATTTTCTAAATAAATTCCTAGGAATAATCATCTATTAACACTCACACACATATACATGAGCGTGGGAAAGAGGCTTTGTGGTTCCACACCTAAGAATATGGAAGTGGTGGACCTAATAGTCAATGATTTGCAATAAATAATTCACTAATATGTTAGTACGCTCTAAGATCAATATCCCAACAAAATTACATTAACTAAATATAATTCACTATTTTCAATCAGCAAAACCTATTCGAACAAAATACCACTAAAACCGATACACAAATACATCCAACATAAACAAGGGGCAGGATTTATGTCATCATATTGTAACACTCCAATCTAAGTATTCCATTGTCTACCTTCGAGAATTTTAATTTTGGCAAAAAGGGCCCTTCCGTACATTGGGCGTACATTTGGTATGCTTAGCGTACGTGAGAGTTGCGCATCGGGTGGCTGAGGCTCGTACGTTGGGCGTACGAGTAGGTACGCGGGGCGTACTTGGCAGGTGGCTAAAACCCTAATTTCTTGACTTGCACCCTATTTAAACAACCTTATATCATTTGGACCAAACCCTACTCAGCCTCTATAGCCTCATTTTGTCCCTTAACCCCATAATTTCATGAGAGTGTGAACCTTGAGCTTAAAGAGTGTTTCGGTGGCCATTTTAGAGAGAATTCAAGAAGGAGAAGGTGGTGATCAAGTCTTGGGTGTCATTGAGCTTCTAGATCATGTGTCTAGTTCATCTTGAGGAACTTCTGGAAGTAAAAAGTCATAACCTTGTCATCTTTTTTGTTAGTTTGAGCTAGGGTTTTGTTATGAAGTCCCTTTTTGGTTATTTGTACCCTCTCCTATGAGTTGAGCAACTCCAGAGACTAGGATTGTTAGATCTAACCTCTTTGAGAATGTTTGATGCATAAAGGTGCCATCTTGAAGGTTGTTTTGAGACCATGCATAAGTTTGAGGTCTTAATGGGAACAATGAAGTATTGGGGTCCCTTACGGCATGCAAGGGCATAAAGTTGCCAACTTTATGCCCTAGGACATCTTAATGGACTCAAATCTGAAGTTTGACGTTGAAATCCCAAGTATTAAGCACTTAATGGTCGTTGGTGCATATTATGCTTGTACGCCGAGCGTAATATCGTGTACGTTGCACGTACTGCCAAGGGGCTCAGTACGCTAAGCGTACTAGAGTGGTACGTTAGGCGTACACACCTCAGATGGGTTTGGGCTTCGTGTGGGCTTGTGAGCTTATTGGGCCTTATTTTGTTTTTGTTTTTGGCCATAGTTGTATTGGTTGGGCCTCGTTGGGCCATGTGGCCCGTTAATAGCTTTGGTCTTGGATCCTAGGCCCATTAGTAAAGGAAAGACTGTGGGCCACCATGGAAGGACTTAGGCTTAAGTGTTTGGACTCTTTGACTAGGTTGAATTATAATCCTAATTTAGGGTTATTTGTACCATTGCTCACTGTGAGGATTCGGACCGATAGGCGAGCAACTATTGTGTTCAGCAGACTGAGGAGAGTGTTCTCACTACACCCATGGGTCGAAGGCACCAAGGCCGCTCCATTATTTGTTATGAGATGTTTAGTAATTTAGTATGCAATGGTTTGCTAATTAACATGTGTGTAAACTTATGTGAAGACCATGAGGGAGCCCATGGCACTTGGCAAGACGATGGGGGGAGCCCATGGCTTTGGGATACAATACCATGGGGTAGCCCATGGAATTCCAACTGAAGACCATGGATAGAGTCCATGGAAAACTTATATATATGTGTGCATGGCATTTTATGGTTATGTGTTTCATGTGTTTTTGAGGAACTTACTAAGCATGTGCTTACAGTTTTGTTGGATGTTTCAGGTATTTCCAATAACATTTAACAATATCACAATACTTAGCTACATAGTAGTATATTACTAAATATACAAGGCAATTAAGATTAACATTTATCCAAATACTAAGCATGTGCTTATAGTTTTGTGCGGAAATACTTAGCTACATAGTAGTATAGTACTTAATATACAAGGCAATTAAGATTAACATTTAACAATATCACAATAACATGCATATTCTGATATACATACATCAAGTTAGATACAATACATTCAAGATAAATATAGACTTGTAAAGTCCGATTTTAACAATAAACGATACTTAAATGTATGAACTTAGAACAAGAAGCATAATGTTTTAACGTATACATTAATACAGATTGATACATACATGTAACTGATGTAAGGACAGGAGAAGAAGAAAAGTAGAATATTAAGTTATTAGCATACATGATACAGTGATATATGAGAAGAAGAAGATTCGAATTAGGGAAGTAAAAAAATAAATACGTTACAAAGTAATAAAACTGCTTTTCTACTTCAATCTTGATTCTTGCTAGTTGATTCTTGGTGTTATCGTGAGAGTAGAATTGAAGACTTAAACCAAGCTTGCCATATGGTGATTCTTGCAGTGATGTGAATAAATTGTCTAGATGAATACTCTTCTAGGCTTTTTTTTCTTATATTTGTAATCTATCATTGCTTAAAAAAGAAAGAAAGCTTACGAAGAATTATAGGTTCCATGAAATAATCTGAAGACCAGGTGTTTGGAACTTTGTTTATTTTGTTTACCATGACACTTACATTTGTAACCCACTCTTTATACATCATGCAAGATTGAACAAAATAGAATTCAGAATTACTAATATACAAGCTTCTAGATTAGGATTTTTCTAGAACCATGTATAACTTATGACTGTTCCACTGTTATTCCCATGCATCTTTTTACAATCTACCAACAAATCTGATAGATTCCTTTTAAAATCAACCAATTCTGTTAAGGGCTAGATGATAAGAGTTTTGAGTAAAAACATTTCTTACCACATATACCATCATTTAACCTAGAAGAAAATATAGAAGGGGGTCTATATCCAGTATTTCTATAATAGAATTTCCCAGCAGGACATACTAATGTTCCTGCAAGGCCAAACATGGTACTATGTTAATGCTAAGATAACATTGCATACGTTCAAAATGATGAAATTCAACAGCCATTCTCAGGTTACATGCAATCATTTAATTGCTCATAGATAGATCAAGAAAACGATCCTATTCTACTGTATGAGAGTAAGTATCAATAAAGAAAAAACATGATAAGTATATGCATACAAGAAGAACTTGAATCTGTAGTCTCTATACCATACATATAAATTATCAAACACATCCACCAATGCACAATAAGAAATATATTCAACCATATTCATGTAGAAAATTCAAGTATTTGATTTAAGCTCATATTAACATATGATAACTTACTAAACCTGGCTCACGACATCATTAAAGCAATCACAAAACTCATCTGAGAACCATGTCGAACTCAATACAAAAAGCACGAATATTGGTGTCTTATCTTTATCCTGATCTTGAACTAATATTACAAAAGCACAATGACCTAATCTCGTAATATACACGAACTCAATTTGAACACAACAGAGCATAAACACAATAGGACGAGTCCAATTAAAGATGATCCACTGAAATATCAGAGTTGAAATAATTGGTACATTCAAACTAAGAAGAGTCGGAACTCACCGGTCCTTGGATACAACAGTGATGGAGTTGCGGTGGTGAGCCGATTAGATAGCAGTGAGGAAATAACAACGAGGAATAACAAATCTTCTAGATAAAATTTGAAGAAAATTAACCAATCGCCGTTAGGAACTGTAGTGAGAGGTGATGCAGTTGTAGTCATGATGATGTTTGAGAGCTTGGTGTCGAGAAACACGCTTAGGGCTTAGGGTAATGAGGGAAACCAAAAGTAATGGAGAAAAAGGAAGCCAGACTTTTCTAATTTTTAGGATTTCCATTTCCCGCTCATAGATACTAAAGAGGAGGCGCGTCTTTACGCGAAAACAATTATAAAATGACATCTAATCCTAGGACACGCAAAAATGCGTGCCCTAAATCCTTTTGAATTTTATAAGAGATGACATTTTTTTACGATACCCACTTTTGCAGGTCATAAATCAGTGTGTGTCATAGATCGCTCGTCATTAAAAGCATGTTTTCTAGTAGTGTAAATCCTAGAAGCACGTGGCACTCTTTTCAACTATACTTTTGTGTCGTTTAGTATCCTGATACCTGTCTCCTTGTATTCTCCCCATCCATTCTTCCTTTTAAACTATGTATACGAGTTAATTTTTTGAGCCGCTTTAAAGTTTAGGTCAACGCCTCCTTTTTCAATGGACTGGACTTTGTTTTCAGACTTATGGATCAAATCTTTGGGCAAAATTGAAAATACCCATGACAACTTCCATAACATTAATGCCCCCATAATTGTTTCTCCCTTGTGCTTGGGTCGGACTACAATTATAGATGCGTGAAAGTCTTCCAAATTAATGTCATTTACACAGACTCTAAGGAAATATAAAAAAAACTTTTGAGTATACCGATGAAGTGTATGGTAGTACTAAAAAAGTGTAACCATGTATGAGATATTTATCGAATACTCATGATTTTTTAGAAAATCTTAATGGGTTTTTGACATAAAAGCCCCCAATTTTACACAAAAAAAAAATCGATTATGCCACAAGTCCGTTTTTTGGTTCGTTAATGCCCAAATATGCCGGAAAATTGGTTCACTTTTGCCCCTTAGCTAAATTTTACCTTCTGGGGCCAGTCACCATTTTCATAGAAGCCCTAATATTTACATATCATCTCCACCGCCACACTATTCCACCACCACCGCCCTTTTCCACCACCATCACTGTCCACCATCCACCACCACCCAACACGACCCTTATCCCTCCATTACAAAAACCCTTTATCACCTCTGTAATCTGCCATCGTCCTCTTCACCCCCACAACCCCACCATTATCCCACCATAATGGCCAAACACCACCCTAAAACCTCCATCAGCTACGTTCTACTATCACTAGCCACCATTAACCACCCTTATATCTCCATATCAACCACCAAAACCACCAACCTTCATCTCTATTATCACCACTGTGACCATTTTCACCAATCTTGAACCACCACCAACACAACCTATCATCTCCATACCAACCATCCAACCTTATACTCTTCTCCACCCTTATACCCATCATAGTCACCTTCACCCTCCTTCAACCTAAAACCGTACCAGAACCACTATTCTCCAACCTCTTCCATTACACTTACCTGCACAATACCACTTCACACCATAAAACCTAAAACAGTCATCTCACATCGTCATCTCCATCACACAACCAAGACCACAACCACAAGCTTTTCAAGCCTAAGTGAAACATCCCGAAAATACGGTCCAAAAATTTCGTTTTGATTATTCATAAAAACATAAATACCATTTGCCATCTCATAAAAAGAACATAAGTAATGTATCTCAAATCATCGTAATAAAATATTGTATCAAAATCATATGCCAAATATCAGAGTCTTAACATCCCAGACTGAAAACTATGGTGTGTACCATGCAGTCATCCTGAGCTCTTCCCCTTGCTACCGGAAGTACCTGAAACCAAAGCTGAAAATTGTAAGCACGAAGCTTAGCGAGTTTCCCCAAACTACCACATACCATACACATAATCACATAATAACATACATTGGGCCTTGCCCGCTACATCGGGCCCTTCCCGTCATCGGACCGAAGTCCGGCATCGGCCGCGCCGGCATCGGGCCCCGCCCAGCATCGGACCGAAGTTCGGCATCGGGCCCCGCCCGGCATCGGACCGAATTTCATTATACATATAACATAGCAACAAGCATATAACACATAAACATATAACATAAACATATAAACATTCCTTGGGCTTTCCCTGGCATCGGACCGGAGTCCAGAACACATACCACATAACATATATGCTAGACCTTCCTCGGGCTTGCCCCGGCATCGGACCGATGTCCAGAACACATAAAAAAACACATGCAAGAATCACGAAGATATCAAGCATACAAACATTCCTCGGGCTTGCCCCGACATCAGACCGAAGTCCAGAAACATATAACTACATTGCGCTAACCCCGACATTGCTGACATATATAAACGGGCCGACGTTGGTGCCTTAGACCCGTTCTTACTGGAAGAGGACTCACCTCGCAAAGCTGATTGCTGGAATCTCGAGTGAGGAATCTCCGACGAGTGCTCCCACGACTCCCCGGCTATTATTATCACAATAACACTTAGTCAAAACCTGATAATTCTCCTTAGGGTAAAATGACCATTTTACCTCTGGTTAAAGTCAACGCTTTGGTCAAAGTCAACCTTCTGGTTGACCCAACTCGTCGAGTAGCTCCATCAACTCGTTGAGTCCTAGAACCTGAAATCGCGATCTAACTCGTCGAGTCACCCCCAACTCGTCGAGCTCTAGCTTAAGCTAAAACAGGACAAACCAACTCAACTCATCGAGTCCCTCTATGGACTCGCCGAGTTCCTCTGTCTGATTCAGCCATCTCCATGGATTAAGCTCTTACCCTTCAGATCTAAACCCCATACTTCATCTACACAATGGGAACACACTTTTAAGGGTAAAGTTTCCAACTTTACCCACTATTAGTCCTCCTTAATGGGTTTAGATCAAACCCTAACTCTCTAGAACATAAATCTTGGTCCACTAGCCATAATACTCTAAACCAAAGCACACTATATTAGATTTAGGCCTTGGACATCAGTTGGGCACATAAAGTTCCTAGCTTTCCTTCCATGCATGGCCTTTTAGGGCTAAAAAGGCCATATTAACATTGTTAAGCTTGCATGGGGATTCCATGGCCATAAAACTTGCACCTTTATGCCATGGAACCCCTTCTAGATCTCAAATCTGAAATGTAAGTCACTTGGGACGTCCAAATCCCAAAGACCAAGGTTCTTGAACCAAAACCCTCATAAAAATGGAAGTAAGTATATCTAATGAATGAATGATCAAGTTAGAGACTTGATTACCAGAAAGCAAGGTTGTAAAAAACGCTCGACGTTAGCTAGTCGGTGGACTAGGGTTAAGGGATTAATCGGCTAGGCGGAGATTAATCGGGGGATTAATCGGGGACCATTAATTGTTAATTTGTTGAATTTTAAAAAACTAAATATGACTAATATCATATTAAAGTTCGTAAATACCACCAATATCATAACAAAATAGGTTAATGTGATTAATACAACACTAATCATGTCTCAAATAGTTTCCATTGAGATAAAACTTCTTCAAAATGTTAAAATTTCATTGTTTTATACCGTTTCACTCATTATGTATGCAGGGATTAATCGCTAGGCGCCCTCTAATCGGTCGAGTAACGCCTAGGGATTAATCAGAGATTAATCGGGACCTAGTCGGGATTTTTAGAACAGTGCCAGAAAGTGATGAGGATGGAAGGAAATCTCTGGATCTACAATCTTCTCCTTGAACCTTCTAGCTCCCTCTTCTTCTTCTAGCTTCAAGAACACACACAAAATCACTCAAGAATGGCTCACACACTCACAAAATGCTCTAGGGTTTCGTGGATTAGGGTTTAGGATTTGGAGGTTGGAAATGAGGCCAAAAGGTGGGGATTAAGATGCTTAAATAGGATGCAAAACCCCGAAGTTAGGGTTTCATTCTGGCAGACCTACTCGTTGAGTCGAGGGCTCTCGACTCGTCGAGTAGATAGCTGAAAACCCGCGTCAAAGACTCGATTCTACTCGACGAGTCTGGGGCTTCCAACTCGTCGAGTAGCTCTATAAAAATGAATAATTTAATAAATAAATGCGTACCAGAAACCAAATGTTACAACTCTCCCCCACTTGACTTAGACTTCGTCCTCTAAGTCTGCTGCATCTGGAAACAACTCCGGGTAGTGCTCCCTTATATCCTCCTCGGGCTCCCAAGTCCACTCAGAACCCTTACGGTGCTGCCACTGCACCTTCACTAGCTAAACAACCTTGTTCCTTAAGTTTTTCGTCTTGCGATCCAGAATCGCCACCGGTCTCTCAATGTAGTTCAGGAGGTCGTTAACCTGAATATCCTCTAAGGGTAAAATCGTTGAATCGCCCACTAGGCACTTCCGTAACTGAGAAACATGGAAAGTGTTGTGGATCTGGCTGAGCTCTGCTGGAAGATCCAATCGATACGCCACCTTGCCCACCCGGGCTATAATCCTGAAAGGACCAATGTATCTGGGACCCAGCTTGCCCCACTTCCGGAATCGGATGACACCTTTCCAAGGTGACACCTTCAGGAGGACCATATCGCCCACCTGAAACTCCAAGTCTGAACGCCTCTTGTCGGCGTAGCTCTTCTGTTGACTCTGAGCAGTCTGGAGCCTGCTCTGAACCTGCTGGATCTGTTGGATAAGGTGTCTAAGTCCGTAACTATATTTGGTATGAACTTGACCCGACCCGGCATGGTCCATTTGGGTTGCACTTCATCTAACAATTTGTATGGATATACTTTTGAGAATAAGATGTTTATGATCTATTAATATATTATAAGTTATAATATATTAATATGAAATCATATTATTTAATTAGAGTTGATCAAGAATTGATTTTGGAACTAATTTAATGATCAAAAGAGGCTAATTAAATATGGACTCTTACACATATATGGATGGGGCTAAGATTTATTTAGGGTGGGCTAAGAGTATATGGAAGTCGATGGATAGTCCATGGAGCTTTTAACCCATGGATCCTAGGTAAATGAAGAGACATAGGTATTAGGGTGTAACCCTAATCCTCCATACTATATAAAGAGGTCCTTGGTTCTAGAATTGGCACTAGTGTGTGTAAGAAACAAGAGTGGGCCGATTTTAGTGAGCATCATATTCTCTCAAGTATTTCCAAGTTGTTTTGGGTGATTTGTGACACCACTTGAGGCATCCACACTATTAGTGCTAGGCTCTAAAACTCCAAGCAAGCAACCACAAAAGAAAGGTATGTTATTCTACTTAAAGTTTTGTATTACAAGTACCCCATAACATGCTAGTTAGGTTGTAAACTTTGGAAATCAAATTTGCATGTATTTTAGAGAAAACATAGATCCAAGGTTTCTAGGGTTGCATGTACACCATAGGAGTGTTAGAATGCTCATAACCCAACAGTAGTATCAGAGCCTAGGCTTGTTTTCTTGATACTTGATGCAAACTTGTTGAAAAAGCTCAAAAATATGCTATCTGCTGCATGAACTCGCGGAGTCCATGGGGGGACTCGACGAGTCCATGTGATAATTCATCCTACTCGTCGAGTAGGTTCTTGCACTCGACGAGTAGGAGCCCCTGAATGCAGATTTTTGAGTTTTGCTGCTGGAAATGGACTAGAAACATTACCCTAAACTGTTTTGGTGTTTTAAAACTTGTTTTAGATGGTGTAATGCTTATGCTAATCCATTTACAATGGCTAATATCAAAATTCCATGTTTTATATGTGTTAATATGATTCTTGAAATTTTGATATGAATGTTCATGTTCTTATGAGTTATTGCTAGATCATAGGAATTATTTGCTGAATTGTTTAATGATTAATTCTTGATCAATTATGAGTTTAAATGGAATCCATAATTTGTCCTCAAGTTATGGATTACCAAAAGTCACTCTTTTAAAGTCCATATTAAAAACACATAGGTTACATAAAATGAAAAGTTTCTCATTTTAATAAACCATTAACTCATAAGTTATGAAGTTGAAAAGTCTTGAATAGTTTCAAAACTTGCCCTCAAGCTTGGAATTTGTAAAGTCTCACACATTAATACCTTAAATTCCAAATTGAACCTTAGAATCTTAAAAGTTTAAAATTCAACCCTTATACTTCTATAATATTAAAAGTTTAATTATTATATATATGTATAAGAATAAGTCGGTCTTACCGTTAGTAGGCCTCATTCACGAAGCCGGTCTATAAGGGGGGGTATAAGGTTACTGCCTATAAAATGGCGGTTTAATGGGTATCCACTCTCACCCACCGCTTCCTTGACTGGTGGAGGGTCGTTAGCCGAACGGGTAGGATAGGACCTTAATCCTCATTAAAATTATAATGAAATTATAAAGTAACTAAACCTTTATTAATTCCCAATCTTAGTTACTTTAGGAAAAATGTGAAATAGGTGCTAACCCATGAAATTACACTTTGTACCTTACCAAGTCGTTAGTGGAGCGTGTGTGGTTAACCGGAACACTAACAAGGACTAGTAAGAGTGGTAAAGGGTGACTTAAGTTTTATCATAGATCGGTGGAGCGCATGTGGTTAACCGGCACATCGATTGGGTGATAAAATTAAGGGTACCAAGTCAATTTGCATGGTTATTCACACCTTGTTTGTGATCCTCGGCATCCCAGTCACAAACTTGAGAGGGCACAATCGAGATTTAAACATGCCATTGAAATTTCAATGTATCTCAAAAGATCTAGGAGTTTCAAATCCAATTAAAACTTAATAATTTATTTTTTTTATAATGGTGGAAGTTGGTAAATTGTCATTTACCTACCTTCAAATATTTTATAGCTTGGATTACGACATCCCTCTTCCAAGTTATGAAATAGTTTGTAGGATCCTCGCCTTAATATTCCATTTGGGTGACTTATTAAGGACTCTTTATCTAATTAAAACTTGTCTTTATTTTCTTTCAGATGTCTTCCAACACTGCTGCTGGCTCAAACCCTTCAGGCTCTTTTTCCCTCATGAACTTGTGTGGGAAAGTCACTTTTGATGGTTCTAATTTCAATGAATGGATTAGGAACATCAGAATGATTACCCGCTATGAGGACAAGGAGTATGTCCTTGACAAAGAGCTTAAGGTTATCAATGAGTCCACTACTACTCCTGAGGAGATTGCGGAGTATGCTGCACATGATAGGGATGCTACTAAAGTGTCCTGCATTATGTTGGCTACTATGACTCCCGAACTCCAGAAATCCTATGAAGATTTCTACCCCTATGAGATACACATGGATCTGATGGAAAGGTACCATTAGAGCGCGCGTCAAGATAGGTATGAAATCATCTCCTCCATGATAACAGCCAGGATAAAGGATGGTGAACCCATCACCGGTCACTTGCAGAAAATGCAAAGGTTCGTGGACCGGTTGCTGAAGCTTAATGTGGACTTCCCTGAGGACATGGTGATTGATATCATTCTCCATTTCGTACCTTCAAGCTATGATCAGTTTCGTATGACTTATCATATGAACAAGGAGGAAGTCACACTTAGCAAACTTCAAGGACTTTTAAGGATCGCTAAAAGTGGCCTTAAAGGTAAATCGGTTGTTACTTCCACTCTTACTCCTAATACAGCCCCTGTTCTGGAAATTGGGCAGGGAAAAGGGAAGAAGAGGAAGACCCCTTCGAAGGGTACCAAGGGAAAGTCTCTTGATGGCTCCTCTTCAAGTGGGACCAAGAAAGGTCCCATTCCTCCATCTTCAAACCCAAAGGAAGCACAATGCTTCTACTTCCACGAAAAGGAGCACTGGAAGCGAAGCTGCCCTAAGTACTTGCAGGATGTAAAGGATGGGAAAGTTAAACCCACCCATGCAGGTATTTATACCATATTGTCTAATAACTCATTGCATACTAACTCTTGGGTACTTTATATAGGTTGTGGTATTCACATTTATACTGATTTGCAGGGCCTAAGAAGTAGTGAAGAAGTGGAGCACGGGAAGATAAACTTAATCATGGGCAATAGGAAAGCATCACCTGTGACCAAGATTGGAGTTTATTATTTATTGCTTAATAATGGGTTAACTTTAGATTTGAATAAATGTTGTTACTCGTCAGAAATGGAGAGAAATATTATTTCCCTTCATAGTTTGTACAAGCAAGGATTCACATTTTCATTTGATAATAAAGTTGGTGCTATTGATGCTTTTTATAATGATGTGTTTTATTTTAAAGCATTACCTTGTGTTGGTGTATATGAAACTGTTTCGATTGTAGATAACTTAGGAACCAATGTATTTCATATTTATTCTTCTATTACTTTGGATAAAGCATCCTTGTGGCATTGTCGTCTTGGACATGCCAACAAGAAGCGCATAGGCCAACTCCAAAAGGGTGGAGTTTTGGAATCATTTGACCTAAAATCAGATGATAGTTGCGAGTCTTGTTTACTTGGAAAAATGACAAAGTCACCCTTCACTGGTTCTTGTGAGAGGGGTGAAGGTTTGTTGGACCTCATACACACAGATGTGTGTGGACCCTTCAAAACCGCCACTAGGGATGCTAATCGCTACTATGTGACTTTTACTGATGATTATAGTAGATATGGATATATCTACTTAATCAAGCATAAGTCAGAAACCTTTGAAAAGTTCAAAGAGTTCAAGCAGGAAGTGGAGAATCAACTGGGCAGGAACATCAAGATGCTCCGATCCGATCGGGGAGGAGAGTATCTTAGAATTGAGTTCCTTGACTATCTTAAGGAATGTGGGATTGTCTAACAATTGACACCTCCTAGGACACCATAGCTGAATGGTGTGGCTGAGAGGCGCAATTGAACCTTTTTGGACATGGTTCGTTCCATGATGAGTCGAGCTTCATTACCAATTTCATTTTGGGGGTATGCCTTAGAGACTGCCGCCCATATCCTTAATCTAGTCCCTACCAAAAAGGTTGCCAAAACATCTCATGAGATGTGGACTGGGAAAGTTCCTAATTTAGACCACATCAATATTTGGGGTTGCGAGGCTTTCGTGAGGCGCGAGTCTCATGACAAGCTCGAACCTCGAAGTGAGAGGTGTATTTTCATCGGCTACCCACAGAAATCCTTTGGTTACCTCTTCTACAGACCCAATGAGAATGTGGTCTTTGTGGCAAGAAGAGGAGTCTTTCTTGAGAGAGAATTTATAAGCCAATGAGACAGTGGGAGGTAAATTGACCTAGAAGAGCTTCAAGAGTCAAGTGGTAAAGGAACCTCAAACCATAGTAATCAACCTGAGGAGGAAACTCCTGTTGATCCGACTGACGAGCCCATACCTCTGAGGCATTCCACGAGAGTTAGGAATGCACCTGAGCATTACTATGGTTTCCATATTACTACGGAAGGTGATACGCTTATCAATGATAGTAAACTGGTAAGTCTGGATGAACCTAACAGCTACACGGAAGCCATGGCAGGCCCCGAGGCTGCTAAATGGAAAGAGGCTATGGACAGCGAGATACAGTCCATGTATGACAATCAAGTTTGGAACTTGGTTGACAATGTACCAGGTCGTAAGACAGTCGGGTGCAAATGGATCTTCAAGAAGAAGACCGACATGGATGGTAATGTACACACGTATAAGGCGCGACTGGTTGCAAAGGGCTTTTCTCAAACTCCGGGAGTTGATTATGATGAGACCTTTTCACCAGTAGCAAAGATTAATTCTATTAGGGTTATGCTAGCCATTGATGCATTTCATGATTATGAAATATGGCAAATGGATGTCAAAACCACTTTCCTTAATGGAAAGTTGGCTGAGGATGTTTACATGAGTCAGCCAGATTAAAACAAGCACCTCGCAGATGGAATATTTGCTTCGATGAGAAAGTCAAAGAGTTTGGCTTTTCGAGGAGAGAGGATGAGTCATGTGTATATGTTAGGGCTAGTGGGAGTATAGTTAGCTTTTTGGTATTGTATGTGGATGACATACTACTCATAGGGAATGACATCCCAACTTTGCAGGAGGTAAAGTCCTGGCTTGGGAAGTGTTTCGCTATGAAGGACCTTGGAGAAGCTTCCTATATCCTAGGGATAAGGATACTGAGAAACAGGAGTAAAAGACTAATTGGACTTAGTCAGAGTACCTACTTAGATAAAGTGTTGAAGAGGTTCAACATGGAGAATTCCAAGAAAGGGGAATTACCGATCCAGCACAATGCCAAACTATGTAAGACTCAGAGTCCGAGTACAGAGGCTGAGATAGCTGAGATGAGTCGATTACCATATGTTACCGTTGTTGGCTCGATCATGTATGCTATGACTTGTACTCATCCTGATGTGGCCTTTGCTTTGAGCATGGTCAGCAGATATCAAGGAAAGCCTGGCAAGGCTCACTGGACTGCGGTAAAGAATATTCTCAAGTACCTACGAAGGACTAAGGACTGGGTTCTTACCCTCGGTGGGAGTGATAACTTGAGAGTAGTAGGGTATAGCGATGCTAGTTTTCAGACTGATAGGGATAATTTCTGCTCTCAGTCAGGCTGGGTCTTTACCCTAAATGGAGGAGCAATTACTTGGAAAAGTTCCAAGCAGGAGACAGTAGCTAATTCTACTTGTGAATCAGAGTACATAGCAGCAAGGGAAGCGGCAAAGGAGGCAATATGGTTGAAGAACTTCATTGGAGACCTTGGAGTAGTACCAACTATACATGAGCCTATGGAGATTTTCTATGACAGCAATAGTGCGGTTGCCTTAGCCAAGGAACCAAGAGATCATGGTAGATCCAGACACATTGACAGAAAATATCACTTCATAAGACACAAGATAGAAGAAGGACTCCTCGTGGCAAAGAGGGTATCGTCAGAAGAGAACCCTGCAGATCCCCTCACCAAGGGACTGACTAGGGTTAGACATTTGCAGCATGCGAGGAGCATCGGGCTGAGAGACGATATTAGTTTTAATAATTAGACAGCTATTTCCGAAACTTGTAAAATGTTATTGGCATTTGATGATTAAATAAAATTTGTTGTTTATTTATTAGGAAGGTGTTACTATCTTATGTTAATTGTTTACTATTGTTTCAATTTGCATGTTTTGACTTCCAGAATAATTATTTTATTCAAAACTCTCCACAGTCGGTCATACGTTGGAAGTAGGTATTGAATTAAGACTGTCATGAATTGGCTTGTATGATTTGCCTAAGGTGCATTAGACATTGCAATGGTTGCTACAACATTCATGAGTACTCATAAGGTCTGAGTATTGGATTAAACCCACGCTCACTTGTATCACTTCATGGAATTTATCTCGAGTGATCGTGAGATGGTAATATCATATATATATATATATCTTCAAACCTAGAGATGTGAGTTGTTGACTATGAGTTGTTTATCCATTGATTGGACGAAAACGCATCAGTAACTTGATGTCATAAAACGTGCTTTTGTGCATAATTCAACTAGTAGTTAGTACAAGCATATGAGTCGAAGTTTATATGTTCCTTCTAGCAATAGAAGTGATATTTGGGCCCCTCGATGATTTGGTTTTGACTTATGTGTCGGGCCCGGTTAGAACCTGATTGATGTGTTCAATTTAGTTCTATGTCAAACAAATCAGAGATCGAGAAACAACTGCTGGACAATAAGTACGACATTGTTCCATGTATTTGTCCGGCTGATATCTTGAGAACTGAGGATTATATGATCACTTATATAAAATGGCGCTTCATAGTTCAACAGAGTTTTAAAGAGCTACGATTGCTGGTTGGTTCCTGAAGTTATACTTGTAACTATAGTTATCAGACTTATCCAAGTGGGAGACTGTTGGATAAGGTGTCTAAGTCCGTAACTATATTTGGTATGAACTTGACCCAACCCGACATGGTCCATTTGGGTTTCTCTTCATCTAACAATTTGTATGGATATACTTTTGAGAATAAGATGTTTATGATCTATTAATATATTATAAGTTATAATATATTAATATGAAATCATATTATTTAATTAGTGTTGATCAATAATTGATTTTGGAATTAATTTAATGATCAAAAGAGGCTAATTAAATATGGACTCTTACACATATATGGATTGAGCTAAGATTTATTTAGGATGGGCTAAGAGTATATGGAAGTCCATGGAAAGTCCATGGAGCTTTTAACCCATGGATCCTAGGTAAATGAAAAGTCATGGGTATTAGGGTGTAACCCTAATCCTCCATACTATATAAAGAGGTCCTTGGTTCTAGAATTGGCACTAGTGTGTGTAAGAAACAAGAGTGGGCCTATTTTAGTGAGCATCATATTCTCTCAAGTATTTCCAAGTTGTTTTGGGTGATTTGTGACACCACTTGAGGCATCCACACTATTGGTGTTAGGCTCTAAAACTCTAAGCAATCAACCACAAAAGAAAGGTATGTTATTCTACTTAAAGTTTTGTATTACAAGTACCCCATAACATGCTAGTTAGGTTGTAAACCTTGGAAATCAAATTTGCATGTATTTTAGAGAAAACATATATCCAAGGTTCTAGGGTTGCATGTACACCATAGGAGTGTTAGAATGCTCAAAACCCAACAGGATCCGCTCTGTAGTCTTAAGTACTACCTCAGTACTCCCCATGACTCTCTGACCGACCTCGCCCCAACAGATTGGGGTCCTACACTTCCTCCCGTAGAGCAACTCGAAGGGAGGTCGGTGTATGTTGGCGTGGTAACTGTTGGTATACGAAAATTCCGCTAACGGAAGAGACATATCCGAACTGCCACCAAAATCCAAAACACATGCCCGTAGCATGTCCTTGAGAGTCTGTATCGTGCTCTCGCTCTGTCCGTCCGTCCGGGGGTGGAAAGCGGTGCAGAAGTGGAGACGAGTACCCATCTCGTCATGAAACGACTTCCAGAATCTGGAAGTGAAACGAACATCTCGGTTTGACACCACCGAGACAGGCACTCCATGTCGTGCCACTATCTCTCGCATGTAAATCTCGGCTAGCTTCTCGGCCGATATACTCTCCTGGATCAGGACAAAATAAGCACTCTTAGTCAACCGATCCACGATGACCCATATCGAATCTACTCCACGTGCGGTCCTGGGAAGCTTGGTAATGAAATCCATGGTGATATCTTCCCACTTCCACACGGGAATGTCTAGCGGCTGCATCTTGCCGTCGGGCCTCTGGTGCTCTGCCTTGACCTTCCTATAGGTCAAGCATCTCTCCACGTACCAGGCTACATCCCGCTTTATGTAGGGCCACCAGTTGTCAGGACGAAGATCTCTGTACATATTCGTCGCCCCGGGATGGATGGAGAACCTGGACTTGTGGGCCTCATCCATCATAATATGTCGTACTCCACGCCAGTACGGTACCCAGACCCTACCATGCACGGTCAACAGCCCCTGACTGTCGTAATCAAAGGAGGCCACCTAGCCTATGATGTGCTCGCACTTCCGGCGCTCCTGCTTCAGGCCCTCAACCTGCGCCTCTCGGATCTGCTCCAGCAATGGAGGAATCACTGTCATCCTCAGACAGATGTCTTGAATCGGGGCCGCTACCGCCTTGCGGCTCAGGGCATCGTCCACCACGTTGGCCTTGCCCGGGTGGTAAAGGATGTCACTATTGTAGTCCTTCACCACATCTAACCACCGACGCTGCCTCATGTTCAGATTCGGCTGATCCAGGTGGTACCTTAAACTCTTGTGGTTCGTGTAAATGCTACAACGAACCCCATAGAGGTAATGCCGCAAAATCTTGAGGGCAAAAACCACAGCCCCCAACTCTAAATCGTGCGTCGGTAAGTTAGCCTCGTGAGGCTTCAACTGCCTCGAAGCATAAGCTATCACGTGACCCCGCTGGATCAATACTACTCCCATGCCTGTGATTGAAGCATCACAGTAAACTACGAAGTCATCAAATCCCTCTGGCAAAGTCAAAATCGGTGCCTCACGTGATCGTTGTCTGATGGTCTCAAAGGCTGCCTGCTGCTCAGGCCCCCACCGGAATGTCACCGACTTCTTGGTCAGTGGGATAAGGGGAACCACGATATTGGAGAAATCCTAGATGAATCTCCGGTAATAACCCGCTAGACCAAGAAAACTTCAAATCTTAGTTGGAGACCTCGGAACCTCCCACTGCATCACGTCCTCTATCTTGGCCGAATCGACCAGAATACGCTTATGGTTGACAAGGTGCCCCAGAAACTGCACCTCGCCCAACCAGAACTCACACTTGGAGAACTTTGCGAAAAGTCTCTCCCTCCTCAGTGTCTCCAGGACGTCCCTCAGGTGCTCCTCATGCTGCTCCTGAGTCTTGGAGTAAACCAAGATGTCATCAATGAAGACAATTACAGACCGATCCAACGTCGGTCTGCAAATGCGGTTCATGAGATCCATGAACGCGGCTGGAGCATTGGGGAGCCCAAACGACATCACCATAAACTCATAATGACCATAGCGAGTCCTAAAAGTTGTCTTCTACACATCCTCGTCCCTGACTCGCATCTGGTGATAACCCGATCGCAGATCAATCTTGGAGAACCAAGATGCACCCTGTAGCCGGTCAAACAAATCATCAATCCTCGGGAGGGGGTAACGGTTCTTCATCATTACCTTATTCAACTCCCGGTAGTCTATACACATACGGTATGATCCGTCCTTCTTCTTCACAAACAGGATTGAGGCTCCCCATGGAGAACTACTCGGTCTGATAAATCCCTTGTCTAGAAGCTCTTGCAGCTGTGTAGACAACTCCTGCATCTCGAGAGGAGCCAACCGATATGGTGCCTTGGCTATCGGAGCCGCACCAGGGACTAGTCAATCCGAAACTCAACCTGTCTCTCCGGAGGTATCCCAGGAAAATCCTCTGGAAATACACCCGATTACTCTCGCACTACCGATACATCATCCATTCTCGTCTTACCCTTGTCCCAGGTATCTACAACATACGCGACGTAACCCGTGCAACCCTACTGAAGGTAGCGCCTCGC
Source organism: Lactuca virosa (assembly GCF_052849685.1). Classification (NCBI taxonomy): domain Eukaryota; kingdom Viridiplantae; phylum Streptophyta; class Magnoliopsida; order Asterales; family Asteraceae; genus Lactuca; species Lactuca virosa. Next base: position 273,613,545 of record NC_136434.1, on the reverse strand, counting down.
TCTCGCTGATGAACATAGAGTCGATCCACCCTGCGACCTCTCGCCCTGAATCACTAACCCTCCCCCACTAGGAGTCTGAACCCTCACTAGCTGCTGCTCGCAGTCGATCACTGCCCCAATGGGGATCAACCAGCCCATACCAACTTTAACCTTATTCCATCGCAGGGGAATAGGGACTAGATCCACAGAAAACTGCTCATCGAACAACTGCAGTGTACATCCTCGGTGATCCCTCGCAACCCTGATGGTCCTATCGTCTGCTATCTCTACATCAAGTGGGCAGTCCAGCTTCCCAGGAGCCCCTGTGAATCGCTTGCTGAGCGTGAGCGACACAAAATATCGGGTGGCACCCGAATTAAACAGTACCAAAGCTGATATATCGTTTACTAAGAACGATCCTATAAAAAAACACATAAACGTAAGCAAAAATTAATATCAATAAAGAGATAAGTGAAAAATGCATACCCGTCACCACGTCGGGAGCTGCTCGTGCCTCCTCTACTGTCAACTGAAAGGCCCTACTCTTCGCCACAGGCGCCTCACCCCAGACCTAACGGCCGTCTGTAATCCTCAATGTAGCAGGGGCGGGTACTGCCACCTGCCCTGCTGCTGCTAGACTCGGGCACTAGGACCGCTTGTGTCCCCTCTAATTGCACTGAAAGCAAATCAGATCTGATACTGTGGTGGTGGTGGTAGTAGTTGTACAATCTCTACTCACATGTCCAGTTCGGCCGCACTTGAAGCAGCCTAAACTCCCTGCCTTACGCGTCCTATCATGCATCTTGCCGCATTTGCCACAACGGATGCAGCCCTGCTGACTCCTAGGTCTGTGGTCTGATACCTTGGGCTTCTTGCCCGAACTCCCTGTCTGAACCCCCTCGGGTTTCCTCTTCCTCTCCATCTCTAAATCCAACTCTCTCTCTCTCTCTCTCTCTCTCTCTCTCTCTCTCTCTCTCTCTCTCGAGCCCTAGCAATCATGTCCTCCAGCTTATTGCAGCTGGAGCAGCTCACAAACTGGCGGATATCACTCCGGAACATCTCATGATATCGGGCCTTTTTCATCTCCTCGTCCACCACGTACTGCGGAACAAGAAGGACCCTCTCCCTGAACAGGGTGGTGATCTCAGTCACTGTCTCAGTCGTCTGCTGGAGATCCTGGAACCTGGCTGAAAATCACTCCAAGTCATCGCATCTAGAACTGCGTCATCTCCAATGGCTCGTCTGACCTCCTCCCACCAGTCATGTGCCATGTCCTTCAGAAGACAGGACACAAGTCGAACCTTGTTGCCCTTGGGACATCTGCTAGTGCGGAATGCGTTGGCGACATCCGCCAACCATCTAGTGCTCGCAATGGGGTCCCGATCCCCATGGTAGTTGAGAGCTCCACAAGCTCTGAACTCCCTGAATGTCAGTGTGCGCGACCCCATCATGACCGCCACCTCGGTGCGAAAAGCACTCAATCTCTCATCTAGAAGCTCCAAAATACACTCCTTGATCGTGCCGAAGATTACAGGAGTCTTATCCAGGATACTGTACGTGATCTCAGAGGAGATGAACTCCCTAGTCTGGTCGTCTAGCTGCCCGGCTCCTGAGCCCGAGCCTGATCCCTCACCGGCGCCTGAACTGCCGACTGGTCTAGTGCATAAAACCACCACTCTGAAAAACACATCATAATAAATATCAGAATACTAATCATATCTCGAGGGATCATACATATACTACAAGTTCCTTGGATTCATCTTAGCCTTCCTTGACTCGAGTATGGATCCTCTGCTTTCAATAGTACGGGCCCATACTACCTTCCACATCTATCCGTACTTTCCTCAAGAACTGCCTTGACTTCACCAAGTCCCTTCTACTACTACTTCTTCACGAACTACTCTCATCCTAGGCTTGCCCTAGGGTAATCACCATCCCACTCTCCGCCATCAGCTGCATAAGAAGTCCATGTTGCCTCCCCCTAACTAGCTTGCGAATACCATTACATATCACTAAGACTAGATAATTCTTCGAATGAGAGATCCTACCCTAAAACGGTTGGACTCAAACAAGAGCTGCGAAATAGAGCTAAACCTAACCTTCTGAAATTATTTAGTCCTCACAATATGTAACTTAACATATTCGTTTACTAGTTAGTAAAAGACAACTAGAACTCCTAAAAGCACAAAGCAAGCAGCATTCGAGCATTGAGTAAACATAACCAAGCATATCTCATTCAGGCTATCCCTGAATAATCTGTAATAGCATGCAGTTCATGAAGGATACATATAACAGGCATATAAGGCATCCTTCCTAGATCCTTAGCCTTAATCTAGCATGCAATTCTCATTAAGCTGATACACATATAACAGGTACATAAGATATCCTTCCTAGATCCTTAGTCCTAGTCTAGCATGTAGTTCTCATAACATATCATAACGTGAACTTGTATGGGTAATTTGGGAGTACTTATTTGAGCTCGGCTGATTGTGTGCACCACACCCTTTTCTCTTTTTCAAAATTCTTTTTGCTTTTTCTAAAATTTCTTTTCATTTTCTCAAAGTCATTTTTATAAAAAGGTTTTCCTTTTGAAAATTTCTATACCAATTCCTTAGTTTGAGTTTAGACACACCCGAAAGTGTGACCGAATCTCTCAAACCAAGGCTCTGATACCAACTTGAAACATCCTAAAAATATGGTCCAAAAATTTCGTTTTGATTATTCATAAAACCATAAATACCATTTGGCATCTCAAAAAAGGAACATAAGTAATGTATCTCAAATCATCATAATAAAATATTGTATCAAAATCATATGCCAAATATCAGATTCTAAACATCCCAGGCTGAAAGTTCCGGTGTGTGCCATGCAGTCATCCCGAGCTCTTCCCCTTGCTATCGGAAGTACCTGAAACCAAAACTGAAAACTGTAAGCACAAAGCTTAGTGAGTCTACCCAAACTACCATATACCATACACATAATCACATAATAACAAACATTGGGCCTTGCCCACTAAATCGGGCCCCGCTCGGTATCAGACCGAAGTCCGACATTGGGCCCCGCCTGACATTGGACCGAAGTCCGGCATCGGGCCCCACCCGGCAGCGGACCGAAGTCCGATTTACATATAACATAGCAACAGGTATATAACATAAACATATAAACATTCCTCGGGCTTGCCCCCGCATCGGACCGGATTCCGGAACACATAACACATAACATATATGCTAGACCTTCCTCGGGCTTGCCCCGGCATCAGATCGAAGTCCGGAACACATAAACTAACACATGCAAGAATCACGAAGACATCAAGCATACAAACATTCCTCGGGCTTGCCCCAGCATCGGACGTAAGTCTGGAAACATATAACTACATCGGGCTAACCCCGACATTGCTAACATACATAAACGGGCCGGCCTTGGTGCCTTAGACCCGTTCCTACTGGAAGAGGACCTACCTCACAAAGCTGACTGCTAAAATCTCGAGTGAGGAATCTCTGACGACTGCTCCCATGACTCCCTGGCTATTATTATCACAATAACACTTAGTCAAAACCTGATAAATCTCCTTAGGGGAAAATAACCATTTTACCCCTGGTTAAAGTCAACGCTTTGGTCAAAGTCAACCTTCTGGTTGACCCAACTCGTCGAGTAGCTCCATCAACTCGTCGAGTCCTAGAACCTGAAATCGCGATCTAACTCGTCGATTCACCCCCCGACTCGTCGAGTTCCCAGGCTACTCATAGTCACGATCTACCGAATCAGCTCGTCGACTCCCTTCATTGGCTCGTCGAGCTGTAGCTTAAGGTAAAACGGGACAAACCAACTCACCTGGTCGACTCCCTCTATGGACTCGTCGAGTTCCTCTGTCTGATTGAACCATCTCCAAGGATTAAGCTCTTACCCTTCAGATCCAAACCCCATACTTCATCTACACACTGGGAATACACTTTTAAGGGTAAAGTTTCGAACTCTACCCGCTATTAGTCCTCCTTAATGGGTTTAGGTCAAAGCCTAACTCTCTAGAACATAGATCTTGGTCCACAAGCCATAATACTCTAAACCAAAGCACAGTATATTAGATCTAGGCCTTGGACATTAGTTGGGCACGTAAAGTTCCTAGCTTTCCTTCCATGCATGGCCTTTTAGGGCTAAAAAGGCCATAATAACGTTGTTAAGCTTCCATGGCGCTTCCATAGCCATAAAGTTTGCACCTTTATGACATGGAACCCCTTCTAGATCCCAGATCTGAAATGTAAGTCACTTGGGACGTCCAAATCGCAAAGACCAAGGTTCTTGAACCAAAACCCTCATAAAAAGGAAAGTAAGTAGATCTAATGAATGAATGATCAAGTTAAAGACTTGATTACCAGAAAGTAATGAGGATGGAAGGAAATACTTGGATCTACAATCTTCTCCTTGAACCTTCTAGCTCCCTCTTCTTTTTCTAGCTTCAAGAACATACACAAGATCACTCAAGAATGGCTCACACACTCACAAAATGATCTAGGGTTTCGTGGATTAGGGTTTAGGACTTGGAGGCTGGAAATGAGGCCAAAAGGTGGGGATTAAGACGCTTAAATAAGGTGCAAAACCCAGAAATTAGGATTTCATTCTGGCATACCTACTCGCCGAGTCGAGGGCTCTCGACTCGTCGAGTAGATAGCTGAAAACCCGCGTCCAAGACTCGATTCTACTCGACGAGTCCGGGGCTTCCAACTCGTCAAGTAGCTCTATAAAAATGAATAATTTTATAAATAAATGCGTACCAGAAACCAGGCGTTACACTAAGGTAATACCAACACACCAAAATCAGCCCTGTTAGAGCATCAGTTAACCATCAGACCTGCACCCACCTTCAACCACCGACCCAACACATCAATTTTGACATTAAAATAGGGTGTGGTGTTATTCGAATCAGAAAGAGAAGAAGAAAAGCGGAGAAATACATGTGATCGAATCTAGAGAAGAAGGAGAGGCTGCAAATTTGGTGGTAGTGTGAGCGATTTTGAGAAGGAAAATAGTGTGGCTTGTGCGAATTGGTGATTGAAATCAGAAGATGAAGAAGAACCTTCAATTGATTTTGGAGAGTGAAAGAGCTGCGATTTTTTTTCTTGTTTCTTTGGCTCCTATTGATCGAAGAAGCAGACGGTGGTGAAGGGAAAAATCGAAGATGGTGGTGAAGACAGAGAGGGTGTCGAATATGGTGACCGTCAGAGATGGAGACCGTCGGAGACGACTGCTGATGGTGGTGGTGGTGGCCGGCTACACATATGTGATGGTGGCTTCTTTGTGTTAAGAAGAAGATCAGGTGGGCTACCGGTCATAGAAGGTAAAATCAGGGTAAATGGCAAAATCAAACAAAGTTTCCGGTATTTTAGGCATCTATAGCAAAAAAATGACTTTGGGCATAACCGATTTTTTTGTGTAAAGTTGAAGCATTTTATTTCAAAAACTCAATCTTTATGCCTGACTATAAGTCTAAAACCCAAAAGAAAAAAGAGTAATAAATTATTCTACACTAAATTTTGTGCAAATGATATCAAATTAAAATTTAGGTAAACCTTTTTTTATTTTTTTTAGTAGATATTTAATATTTCTTTATAAACTTTTGTTTTGGTTACATTCTTATATATTATTGTAACATGACAGTTTTGTAACTCAAAGTAATTTATTGCAAATAATATTTATCATATATCTAAATTTAGGTTTACCTTTTTGTCTTTATTTAATAAGAAATAGATATCAATTTTGTTAGGATTAATCAAAGTTAAGATATAAATAAAATATGTAAGAAATACAAACTTTATATATACATAGAGGAAAGGTAGGTGATTAACATCTAAGTAAGATTCCCCTGTTTTGATCACCCTCCATTGAAATATCTGCCAAAAATTACAACATAACACTTTTAAGAACAATAATAACAAATAAGCAGAGCATGTAGACCAATCATAACGATACTTGAACTAAACATTGCATGAAGTTTTAAATTATGTAACAAAATAAACTTGAATCGTAAAATGAAAAAAAAAAAAAAAAAAAAACTATATTTACAAAAGTAATGAAGGTAGCTGCATGAGACCAAAATAAAATTGAGTATTTTGACTTTGTCCATAAGCGGGTGGAGTTCTTATGGCTAGGCATAACCAAGCATGGTGCTCGTAGCTTCTAGTTAAATCCTATCACATCAATATATCCTTAAATATATCATCAAAATCAAGTCTTAGAAATATGATTTGTAGCTCAAAACCTCTTCCAATCTAGAAAATATGAGATATAAAAAACCTTTAAATTAAAAAAAGTATAAAATTCCTTTGATTTTACAAAGCTGATAACAAAAAGGATTATTTTATCTTTGTAACATCCCAAAAATCATGACAAAATTTTCATTTTTAAAATCATCACAAACTCCATAATTTACACAAAACGTATTTCCAAAACCATAAGTATAAATGATAGTATCCCGAAATCATAAGTCAATTAAATATCCAGGATGATGTGCACAATCACCCCTTCGTCTTGCCCATATCCTCTGATGTATCTAAAACCATAAAATCAAACTATAAGCAAAAGCTTAGCGATTTCCCCCAAAGTACCACACACAACAACATAATATAATGCACGCAACCAGGACTGCATCACTAGGCTGGATCGCTACCGAGCCTTCTGCTACAAGTTGGACAGCTCCCTTGGGGCTACAGTATCAGTTGGACCGCTCGGGTATCTTGGCCTTCAGCACAGAGCAGAACTGCCTCAACCCAACCAAACAATAACATGTCTACATATACACGATAATCAAATAGAAGCAAGTACAGGTAGTCATACAGGTCTACCAGTCTAATATATAACCAACGAATACAGGTAATCATACATATCAACCAGTCTAACATATAACTACCATAGTGTCATTCTATATACCAAGATACATAACCTATTAGGCTGAAATTTGTGCCTTCAACCCACAAGTATAGCGAGGAAAGAGTCACCTCACAATCTGAATGATAGCTAAACTGATCACTACTCCAAACACTAGCTCTACGGGTCACCTGTACAACACACATGGACCAAGCCTTAACCTACTACCCAAAATATCCCAAATAACTTAAAGTCAAACATGGTTAAAGTCAACAGTCAATTGTAAAAAATCAAAGATCAACCTCCAACTGGTCGCCATGTTGTGGTTATCCTTCGCCACGTCGTGGCCGCTAAACATCAAAGCATACGAGTTCTTACCCAGTCCCCATATCTTGGCAACCTAAGGTCACGCCGTGTGGATTGGTCTACACAACTTAATCCAATTATCTATTTTCCTACAACTTTAAGAGCTCCATAGCTCAGATCTGGTCCTTCCCATGGTCTTGAGGGATGAAGTTTCCAACTTTATCCATTAATACACCTTCACAAGTCAAGATCCTAAACCCTAATTCCTTAAAGGTGACTAAATGCATAAATTCACCCATTAATCACCCAATCTATAGAGTTGTTCTCCCAAGGTTTCCAAAATGTATGTTACACCTAATAAGCTATGAAGGTCGTAGCTTTATGGACATGCATGTCCCTTCCATTTTAGGTAATAAAAACATGGCAATAAGGAACTCAACCTTGAGCATGGGACCAAAAACTCCATAGATTCTCATATTTGGAACATATGGCATTAAAATGACCACATGGATCCATAAAGTTGCCAACTTTATGAGATGCAACCTTCTAATTCCTCACACCATGAAGATTAAGGGACAAAAGGGCTAGATCTAGAGACAAGTAAGATAAATATTGGATCTTGAGGACATACAAGAGTCCATATAACGTGCACAAGAGAGATATGGAGAGTTCCTTGCTGAAACAAAGCCCAAGGGTGTCTTCTTCTTCTTCTTCAAAACACCACCAAATACACTAAAACTAAAAGGTTAGAAATGGAGGTTAGGGTTTTCTCTTGGAGGCTGAGTAAGAGTGATTGAGGCTTCGGGTGGGCAACCTTAGCCATCACATTCCCTTAAATAGGGGCTCAAACCCCGGATTAGGGTTTTCCTCAAAATAGCGGCCACATCGTGGCGGATAGATGCCACGTCGTGGTGCTAGCTTAGAGCCCATGAAACTTTGGCCTTGGCCACGCCGTGGGACTCCATCACCACGTTGTGGCCACCAAAAATCCAACATCCAACATATAAAATTCCTTAAAAGAAACATACCCAAAACTTGGAATTACAATTCTCCCCCACTTGAATCATACTTCGTCCTCGAAGTTCTCAACTACAAATAACTCTGGGTAGTGCTCCCACATCTCTGCTTTGGGTTCCCAAGTCCACTCGGAATGCTTTCGATGTTGCCACTGGACCTTGACTAAAGGTACTACCTTGTTGGGTAAGGCCTTCATCTTCCTATCTAGAATCGTTATCAGTTTATCCACATAATTCAGGCGTTCATCAACCTGAATATCATCCAAAGGGATCACTGATGAATCGTCAACTACATATTTCCGAAGCTGGGAAACGTGAAAGGTACTATGAATCTGGCAAAGATACTAAATTCAAGATATGCATTAGCTCTTTAGAACTCAATGTGGCATTCCCAATTAGAACCAGATCAACAGAACCAAGATATTAACCCACATTGACAATTCCATATGCATAATAATCATTTGTCACCTGATCATACGAAGACACTCTGCTCTCACAATCATATGACAATTCATCGACAAGTTCCTTTTTAAAAGTTATGAAGGGCAAGAGTTTTCTATGCTATTCTTTACAAATATTAGATTAATGATATAACACGGTTAATTTTCCATACAGTCTTTTTTCTGTGTTATAATATATGTTTCTTTGCTTGAGAAGTAAAATATTATCTAAACGAACAACATCCCAATCAATACTGACATTATACAACTTAGTGGACAACTTTCCATTCAAGTGTTCTTTTCTTCCACTTTATTTTTAACCTCATATACTTTTATATGGTCCCTTTCTACATTACTACTCAATGAAATCAAAAGATTATTCAAGTTAGCACAACCCTTATCAATATCAGACAAAACTGTATTATATGCATTAGAAGGAATATTAAAAGAGATTAGCAGAGTACGTACCTTTTTTTGTCATCGAAGGCATTGATGGTGCAACCATGAAACATCTCCTTTTGTATTCACTCTCATCTTCGACAATCTCCTCACCTTCAACATTGTCTTCAATATCATCCACATGTTCATATTTTGCAAAAATAGCACCATGAGTGGGATGACGCATCTCTTCATCGTCAGAACCAAAAGACTGGGTCTTGTAAGTGCCTTCATCAACATCTTCACTCTTCACCATCAGAGAAATATTTTCATCTTCCATTTTACTTCTTCAAGGTTCATAGTATAATAAGCTTCATCCATAACCTTTTTTTATTTCTCAACCATCTTTTTCAACATACAATTAGAGATGGGCCCAAAACCGGATTTGGGTCTAGGATCCTATCCGATCCGGAAACCGGATTTAGTCAAAACCGGATTTGACCGAACCGGATCGGATTAATCCGGTGACCGGAACCAAACCAGATTCTTGCTTCGGACTTCATTTCGGATTATACCCCGGATCGCAAACCGGATTCGGATAAAACCGGATCCAAAACCGGATCCGAACCGGTTTTTTTTTACAGTTAAAAAACGGGAATTTTTCAAAAAAAAAAATTTCCTTATAGCCATTGGAAACCAAAAAAAACGGCTAGTTTGACTTTTCTTGACTTTTTGGCCCTTCTAAACACATATAAATACAAGCCATTTGCTCCATTTCCATTTTACACAAATTTCTACTTTATACTTCTATTTTCATAATCTTCCAACAAATGAGCTCCCAAAATTCTACCGCGGGTCAAGAGTCGGATGCAACGGTGGTTAAAATCTTACCAACCACTCGGAGTAAAGATGTGTGGGAACATTATGATTTGTGTTTGTTGTCGAACGGGAAAGAAAAAGCAAGGTGCAAGCAATGCGGGATGTTTTTGGGAAAAGATGGCAATAGTACGTTGTGGAGTCATACAACAAAAACGTGTCCGGTTGTAAAAGGTCAAGGCGATCCAGATCAACCAAATATTACTCCTGACGGTTCGATCTTTATTTACAACAATGATGACATTCGTGAAAGCTTTTGCAAGTTCGTCATTCAAGATGGCTTGGCTTTCAACCACTTCGACAACCCACGATTAACAAGGATTTTGCGGGAAAAAATGCAACCACAATACTGGCATGTAAGTCGCACTTCTCTTAGACGTGATGCTTTAAAGTATTGGGATATAGCCAAAAAAGATATGCAATTGAGATTTTTAAATATAAAAACCGGTGTTTCTTTAACTTGTGATGTTTGGTCCTCCACCGGAACTTGTCCCAAAAGCTATCTTGCCGTCACGGCACATTGGATAGATCCCTCTACTTGGGTAATAAACAAACGAGTTATTGCTTTTGAACTTTTTGCGCATCCTCACACGGGGGCATGATTATTTGCAATTTTAGTAAGCGTTACAGAGATTTATAATTTACGCGACAAAATCTTCTCTATTTCGTTTGACAATGCAAGTAACAATACCGCCGCCGCAAAAAGATTAATTGCAAAATATAAACCTATTTTGGATGGCTCGTTTTTTCATACTAGATGTGTTTGTCACATTATTAATCTTGCCGTACAAGATGGTTTAAAAATGATAGATTCGACGATTGAAAATTTCAAAACTGTGTTAACTAGAGTTTTTGGAAAAAATAAAGCTACAATGGAAAAATATCGAAAATTTGCCATTTCCATTAACGTAACTCCATATAGTCCTCATTGTGATGTTGACAGTAGATGGAGTTCAACATGCATGATGTTTGAAAGTTTGACACGTCAAATAATCGCTTTGCAATTATTTTACGACACAATTTCAAAAGGAAAAAACCCAGTTTCGGATTATGATTGGGATTTGATGGAAGAGTTTGTGGAAATATTAAAAGTTTTTAAACAATCAACCACTTTTTTATCGGGCGTGTATTACCCTACAAGTCCGTTGTTACTAAATGAATTATGGTTGATGTCCGCACAATTGGAGCGTTTTGAACAAAGAAGTGAAATATTTGTTTTGGTTACGAGACCAATGAGACAAAAACTAGTCAAGTATTTCAAAGAAATGCCACCACTTTTTACTTGCGCCGCGGCATTAAACCCTTGTATCAATCTTACGGGTGTAGAGGCTTTGATTACCAAAATTTCTATGTCTTTAAATTTGCACAAAGATGACTCAAACTATATCCGTAACCAAATACACACTTTTAATAATACTTTTACTAATTTGTTTGACATTTACGCTACAAAATATGGCAATATGTCAAACACTTTTGCAAGTGTAACCGACTCTACTAGTGGTGCATCGGGTAGTGGTGGGGTCGAACGGATTTTCATATCGACCTCTATAACTACCTTTTGGAGGAACAAAACAAAAGAGCACGTACATTAACCCCTAGTAGCGAACTTGGAATTTATATGGGGTCAAACTTTTTAAAATTCATGAGTGCACCACAATTTAAAATTTTGGATCTTTTGGCTTGGTGGAGAGAAAAGGAAGCGCAATTTCCTATTCTCTCTGTCATGGCCCGCGATTTACTAACCGTCCAAGCTTCCACAGTAGCTTCGGAATCCGCTTTTTCTTTTAGTGGTAGAGTTTTATCAAAGTTGAGGACGAATCTTACCCCGGTTGCGGTAGAGGTTTGCGTTTGCTTGAAGGATTACTTGGATTCGGTGGAACGTATACAACACTTGACATCACTAGAAGGCCCACTACCACAAAATGTTGAACCGGAGATCATGGATGAAGAATATGCACAAGGCTTATCAACACCTCCGGAAGATGAAGATGATGACGATGAAGACGAAGACGAAGATGAAGAATATGGTATTGATGAGACCCCTAGTTATTTGCGTGGCGGTTGAGGAATATTTTAGTGAAGGCGACACGAAGTGGAAGACCACAAAAACTATTTCTATTTGGCTAAATGTTATAACGCCACTTTATTATTATTATTATTATTAGTTAACTAGTTTGAAAACTCTTTCTAATTCGACGTTTGATGTATGTTTTAACTATTTTAATGAACCTATGTTGCATTTTGTGTTATATATGAGGTCCAAAAAATGTTTAAAAAAAAAAAGGCTAAATCGGATCGGATCCTAACCGGATCGGATTAAACCGATTCGGATTCGGGGGTCGAAAAACCGGTCAAATCCGGTTTGAAACCGGTTCGGATTTTGGGCTAATTCGGATTCGGTGTGACGTCATGAAACCGGATCGGATCCTGTGTTTGTGCATCTCTACATACAATCTCTAGCTAGATGATATTTTCCATTGCAATAGCCGCAATAAAAACCTGAATCTCCAACAAGCTTCTTCAAATATAATTTCACTTGAAACATTATTCTTCACAATACGGTCTCCATTCCTGCTTTGACCATCATAATTCATTGTCGAAGCATTTTTCTTTTATGTGTTACTCTTGAAATTTCCTTTCATTGGCTTCTTATAGAACTTCTTTGTATTGTTGTTCGAGTAATTAGCCACAGCTTCTCCATCAAAGTTTAGTAACATACCTTCTTCACCATCATCTTCGTCATCATCAGAAGCACCATCTTTGACATTCAAATTCAATAACATAGCCAAAGGACCTCCAAAAGCAATTTTATCCTTCTCTTTTTCTTCAACAATCTCTTCGACATCATCTTCATGAGCTTTTAAAATGTAATACAACGCAGACATATAATAGGAATCAAAATTATCATGAGTTTCAATCAACAAACTGATATTCTTCCACTTTTTTCTCAATCCTTGAATGAAAGTGATATTGAATTCCAATTCCATACGAACAATATTGTATTTACCCATTTTGTAAATCAGATCAATAAAACGATCATAATATAATTAAATTGACTTGTTCTCATTTTGCTTTAACTTAGACAACTCAGATAACATTTGAGTAACAGAACTCTTCTTAGTTCTCTCAGTTCCTTGAAACTCTTCTTTCAATTTGTTCTAGATTTTTTGAGCGGTAGTACAACCACGGATGTAGTTGTAAACTATAGGAGGCAATGCACCTCTTAATTCTCTCATATATCTCTTGTCATTTGCTTTACTTTTGGCTTTCACAACATTCATGCTTTATTTGTGTGTTGCATCTACGACTTCCTCAACAAATTATGCATGAAATGGAGGCTTCTTGATTGATCGCCATAAATCTTCATCGATTCCATTCAATTAGTCCTCCATTCGATCAGCCCATTGGTCGTAGTATTTTGGAAGGAGCATTAGAGTTTTTGTAGATGATCCGAGCAAATATGCATACTTCATTATTTTGTTTGCAATCAAATTTGCCATTGAAATGTTTAGAATGAAGAAAAGGGTCCAAATGAATTAAAATTAGATTGGACTAATTTCCTAACTATCGGTCAATTTTAATTTCAATTTCTGTGTCGCACACTGTTACGTTGAAACTTCGAAAAATCATAATTTATCCATACGAAGTCAGATTTAGGCGTTCTTTATACGTATGATTTCGCGTTTTTGATTACTACAACGTTTTATTAGATTATTTATCCTAAATAATCTTTTATTATATATTTTAGTCGCGGAACGACATACATAGAGAATCATAACTATGTCTAGCGATAAACGCGGACGTTACATCCGACTTGTCGTTGATCGCCTCCTCTCCCCCTTTCTCGACTACCGTCGCCTTGGCTATTCCGATAAACGATACTTTGAATCCGTCTTCATTCTTAAATTGGGGTTCAATTAGTATTTTGAAGGTGTAAGAGGGTTTTCGGTCCATTTCACTTACCATTTCACTTAGGCGATATTGGAGTTTCACTTAAGCAAAACAGGTGGTAGTTTTTGATTTGTATGACTTTTTGGCAGTGCATCTACTTTGATTTGAAGTAGGGTCAGGAACCATAATATCATCAGAGGGAAGGATGGGTGAAAATTAAAAGGAACGTCAAAGGGGATGTGGGACCAAATATTATTAGACATTTTTTCACTTGGTTAATGAAAAATAATTTTAAAAAAAAATGCAATATAGTCTTTTTAGGTGTGGTAAGATCAAACTTGTAATGAAACCAAACTATACGGATGGGCAGAGTTACAAAAAATTGTTCGGGCCAAACATATAGACTACCTCAAATCACATTGAGAGTTCGTTTAATTTACTCTAAAAAATAAAAAATTAATAAATAAAGTATATTAACAAAAGAAAATCCGCATAGCCGTCCATAAATATGACATCATCACTCAAATGTATTCTAAAAATGTATTTGTCATCTCGTTATCATCGACATAATATTATTAAATCATAATCCTTCATTTGTTCCTTTCGTCGTTTTCCAACCTTTCTACCAAAATATCATTCTTCTCAGCAACACGACATTCATAAAAATAACTTTTTTTTATTATCATAGTGCCAAGACTCGTCCCATAAGCAGGCGCAAGATCGCGTCACTGTTCATGCTTAAGGTTGAAGCTAACTAAGACTAATTAATTAGTTATACATATGACATTATAGCATCAAAAACCAACTCACATACATAGTTTCACTGCAAGTACTCTGAATTATTGATCAGATTCCTTAATGCAACTCCTTATAATTGCAAATGAAACCAAATGGGTTATTGTTGGTTTTATGTTACTTTCAGCAGATAATTACGCGGCAGAAGATACAATCTTATCACCACCAATGCCCTCGCCGTATGAGAAACCTTCTACTAAGATCAACCCAACAATGGCGATTATACTGGTGTGCCTTTTAAGTGCATTCTTCATGATTTGTGTAATCTCGACCTACTTCCGCCATTATACTGAACGACAACTCCGACTTGCAGGGAGTACACTAAACCTAAGTGAAACGGGGTCAATGAGATCGGTGGTGCATGGGCTTGATCCGGGGGTGATCGCCATATTCCCAAGCTTCTTGTATTCAAGTGTAAAAGGGATAAAGATAGGGCAGACGGTTCTTGAATGCGCTGTGTGCTTAAATGAGTTTCAAGACCATGAAACCCTACGTTTGCTACAAAAATGCAGCCACGTGTTTCACCAGGATTGTATTGACACGTGGCTGGCTTCACATGTCACATGTCCAGTGTGTAGAGCAAATCTAGTCTTGTTACCTGGCGAACTCGATCATGTGACTGAGTTGTTGCACTGCCCAGTTGACCCGGAGACAGATTATGCATCAACTGAATTTCTTCTTCCAATAGAGTTCAAACACAAGATACCTCCATCCACTGAAATGCCACGTTCACATTCAACGGGTCACTCGGTTATAACTCGGCCCATTGAAAATACTGAGAGATACACACTACGGTTACCAAACGAAGCACAGGGCCTTTTTGGGAACCTTGTAGCAAGCCTTCCCACAAGCCCTCATATGGCATTGCCGATGGAGAGTAGTGAAAAAATGAGCCTTCGAAGTATTAGTGTTGGTTCAGTTAGAAAATTGGATTACGTTCATCACGAGGTTTCTAAACATGAAAGACGAAGAGGCCAAACATCAAGGGGTGGTCCTAGTGATTCTCACATAGTTGATTGTTGAAATAACAAGACGAAAAATCAACAACTTTTAGATTCTTTATATAGCATTTGGTACATGTGACTCAACTCAAACTCTACTGGACTATGTGTCTATATTGTTCATGCCAAATGGTATAAAAAAAGGGTCTTTTTTTCCTTTTGTTCACGGTGTCCTATTACCAAACACAGTCTTAGATGATGAGTAAGGAAACCAATAAGTTGACGGTTCAAGTTTGGTTTGACACAAAAGATAGAGATTTAGATGTAGATTAGAAGGTGTTCTATCAAGACGAGTCATACATAAACATGATTGGGAACATTATTGGAAACATGTGTAGAAACAAGATAACTTCAAATATCTATATATTTATGCGTCCGTAATATCCTTCCTTTGAGATTCAAAATTAAGATTAGAAATTTCTGGTTTAAAGTTTTATGATGTGTAATTGGGAATACCAACAAGGTTGGGAAATAGTTTTCAGTTTTCACATATTTTAAGTTAATTTTTAATTTTGAACTTTTAATATTATGTAAATAAAATCATCCTTTACCCACCCCACATTGTTAATAATAACGTCCATTCATCCATTCACAATCAATATGACTTAGTCGTTAAGTCCTAGTCTCACTACTAGAAAACAGCCCTTTAATGACGCGCAAACAATGACACACGCTGATAGATGACACGCATTTGTGCATGCCCTAAAAAATAATGTCAGTTTTGCAAAATACGAAGGATAGAGGACACGCATTTGTGCCTGCCCTAAAACTAATGTCAAAAAAGAAAAAAATGGAAATGCGGAGGGCGCCTTTCATAAAATGTGTGTCATCTAAGTGTGTCGCTTTATAATTTTTTAATGAAACACGCGTTTTAAGCGGGATTTCACCCGCCTATTGGATCCCAAAAATTAAAACCCCCGCCTCTTCCAATTAGCAAGAAAAGGCCCTAGGGCCTTCGTCTTCATAGCAAAATTGCTCTTGCTTTCGTGATCAAATGCCTCGCGACGACGATTGTTTTGATGTTTCCAATCTTTATCTCAGTGTTGTAAGCCACTATAGGGACTGGTGTTATGCATTTTCTTCACTCATTGACTCATACGCATTCTGCAATCAGGGAGCTGAACTCATGGAGTCGGCGATTGGGGGTCTACGACTCCTCACACTCAAAACGCCGGTGATTTTAAAGTTTTTTGTCCCCAATATCAAAGAAGGACTAGGGCTTTTATGTTCTAGACCTCACAAGTGCGCACCTAAGAACTAGCGATTTTATATCAGCGTGTTCAGGCAGAACAACGATATCTACTCTTCCTCCTCGAAAGGTCAGTTCTGGGGTTTCGAAACTACAGGGCTCAAGTTAGAGGTTGAAGATCAGAAATCAAAGGTTGAAGGTCAGATTTGGGATTAGAAGTCGGAGGTTCATGGTCAGATTGGAAGCATCGGAAATTAGGAAACGAAAATGGAAGAGGCATCGGGTCTGAATATCATTCTCTTCTTCTCCATGTATGTACCCTAGGTTTCTTTCTCTTACTTTATCATTTTCTTATTTTAATTTGGGGCTCTCGGCATTCTCACATACGTCTCTCCTCTCATTCTACATGACCTTACACCAGCAATGTCACCAATCGCCATGGACGGTACCGGTAAGGTATATACACGCTTTTTCATTTTATATATTTCTTATGTAATATCAGAACTAATGGTTGATATATCACACACTTAATTTGTCTACTCATGAAGCTACTTTGGAGGGTATCGCCATGAACACGAATCAGTCTCTGTTAGGTCAGTTACTGATGCACGCCCACAAGGTGCTTGACATAATGTCTATGTTAGGTTTTTAAGTAGTTTCATAGTTGATGTTAAAGAATTCAAAACCTTATATAAACTTTGATCTTTTATTATACATTAGGTAACTTTCTTCCTTTCCAATATGCATGATTTTCAAGAATTACATCCCCTATCTATTAGAGGGGAAGAAAATCAAGGATGATTTCCTTAACACTTCAGTTCAAGATTTGGTAACTTACCTGAATCCAATGTTTCTTGCTTACATAGAAGGAACTGAAATCTTAGTTTTTCCAAATTAAATTTTGTGTATTACAGGGGACTGTTTTAGACACAGCCAAGTCAATGTCAGTCAAACGTGCATGGTCTTCTCCTATGGGAACATCAGGGAAAGACATTGCAATGCTGTTCATTGAAGATGCTTTATCAAATCTTGATGCACAACATGAATATGCAACTAACAGAGATAATGAATTAGAGATTGCTTCTTTACAAAAAGATGGAGGGTTATCTTTTTCACGAGTTAAAATAGAGGGAATGGTGGGAAGTTATCCTTTTGAAAACCTGAGATCAGCTATTGACATTCTGTTTCTTTGTGGAAGTTCAGATTTGGTTGTAGCAAAACAAGCAATTGTATCCTTCTGTGTTATATTGTTTTGTTTAATCTTTCTTGTTTTTTATGATATAGAAATATGTTTTGTATCTTCTTTAACTTAAAGCAGCTCTTATATACTCTACAAATCTCAGGATCTGCACAACTTACAGCTGTCCAATTACTTTGGGTGTACTTGATCATAGACACATTGGGTGCACTGGCACTAGCCACCGAACCACCAAACGATGGTCTAATGAAACGACAACCTGTCAAAAGAACCGACAGTTTCATCACCAAGACGATGTGGCGGAATATCACTGGCCAAAGTATTTACCAAATGGTTGTCCTCTTTGTTCTCAATTTGCTGGGAAACCAATCTTAAATCTACAAGGCCCAAATTCAACCGCCATTCTCAACACATTTATCTTCAACACCTTTGTCTTCTGTCAGGTTATTTATTCGTACATAACTTCTAACTAATGTGTGTGTGTGTGTGTTCTTTATCAGCTTATGATTGATATATGTGACATATTGAATTTTGTAGGTGTTTAATGAAATAAACAGCTGTGACATTGACAAGATTAATATTTTCCGTGGGATATTTAGTAGTTGGATTTTTGTGGGTGTGATGATATCGACGGTTGTATTTCAAGTAATAATAGTGGAGTTTCTTGGGACTTTTGCAATGTTGTAGGAATGAAATGTTAGAAATGGAAATTGAGTGACCAAAGCTGTTAGAAAGCTAAAACCAGACTGACTGAACTGTCGATTTGCATGTTGTATAATGTGTGTGTGTATATATATATATATATATATATATATATATATATATATATATATATATATATATATATATATATGTATATATATATATATATATACATACCAGGTATGAATATGATTAGATTTTCTAATACCATGATTATAATAAATTGATCTACAAAATGTTACTCATTAGTAAAAATATAAATGCAGGCCATGCCTGCAGAAAAGAGATGTACAATCTTACTAGCTATAGCTGATGCACCGAAAGCAAATGAGAAAATGATTTTACATGAAAATGAAGCTGATGTGGCAACTGCACAAGATGATGGATATGAATCATCATTAGTCTATCAGTTGGCTCTTAAGCCTGGGAAGGCAAGTCGTATTTTTAAATTTTTTGTCTTTATTGATTTTTGAATTCTTTTTTCATTTTTCATATTGTTTTTGTCGTATATTATAGGTCTCTAGTCTTGCAAAAGCAATTCGTGTGATTGCAAAAATGGAAGAGCCAATTGGTCAAGTGTTAAAGAGAACAGAGGTAAGAAATGAAATGTATTATTGTTTTTGTATTACTGTTGTTTGCTTTATTTTTTTATTAAATGACATGTATTATTGTTTTCTTTAATAATAATTGTTACATCCAGCTGTCAAATGGATTCATCTTAGAGAAAATGTCATCTCCTTTGGGTGTTCTACTTGTTATCTTTAAGTCACGACCTGAGGCACTAGTTCAGGTATACACATAGGAAGTTTTTTCTTAAATATTTTTTTAGAGTAATTTACATTTTTGGTCCCTAAGTATAGATGATTGTTTCAATTCTGTCCCCATAAGTTTTCTCTTTTAATTTTGGTACAGGTGGCTGGTGGTTTAGCTGGCGAGACACCTCACATGATAAGTGCAGCTGTTAAAGGCATAACTCCATTGAGTTATGAGTTTACTTATCTTGTATCCAATGCTTTTAGTGTTTTTCCATCCTCTTTTCTTCTTCTTCAAAGAACAAACAGAGAGATAATTAAAGTAAGTATTCTTTGTTATTATTTTTTTATATTAATTGTCTAATAATATGGTTGTTATTGGTGCAGGCAAATTTAGGTCTGATAAAGGTATTAGTTGCAAAATCAAAATCTATTATTCACGTGTATATATTTTCCTAATTGTATGGGAGTAAGTTAGGCAGCTATGATTAGCTGTGTATAGCATCTGTATATAAACAAATGTATACCTCGTTCATTGAATATACAAAAACCTTCAATTCATAGCCTCTGTTTCTCTGTTATGGTATCAGAGCACAGGATACCTATTTGATTTCTTCTCTCTTTTATTTTTTTCTTCACTTTTGGGAAGCTATTTCCACCATGGCTGCCGCCACAAATCAGCAACTTCTTGCTGAAGCCCAAATTGCTTCAACCAATCTCAACTTTCAAATACCTTCGATTAGCATCAAATTGGACCGGGAAAATTAACCATTATGGCCCACCACCATTATTTCAGCCCTTGAGTGTTTTGATCTGGACTCATTTGTTCTTAATCCTTCCCCACCACCAGAGACCGTTGTTCCCGCTGCTGTTCCCCCTGTTGTAGGCGAAGAAGATGAAGCAGAAGAAGGCGTAGTTCTTGCTAATGTGGCTCCGGTTCCCAACCCTGAGTTTGATGTCTGGAAAAAGAAGGATCGATTTGTCCCTATGTGGATGAAATCCACATTATCTGATTGTACTCTAGCCACTGTTGTTCGATCCACATCATCCCATCAGGCATGGAGAATCCTTGAATGTACTTTCCAAGCACAAAATCGTGCTCAACGCATGGCAATGAAGAATCAGTTACAGAATCTTTCAAAAGGATCTCTATCCATGCTTGACTATCTTGAAAGAAAGAGAAAAATAGCTGACTCTCTTGCTGAGAATTTAACTCCTGTTGCTGATGAAGACCTCATTGGGTATATTCTGAATGGACTTGATTCGCTCCTTTGTATCCGCCTTTCTCATGCATTCTGAAACAAGTATTGTGGATGATCTTGTTGGCTTACTGTTACGAGAAGAAGCTAGGCTAGATCAAGACCTTGCTCGACAAGCCATCACTCAACTTCCCCCACAGGTGTCCACTCCTATGTCCACTTTTCTGGTGGCTAATCAAGTTTCTCGTACTCACAACAACAATCGCCCTTCTTCCTCCTATCAAGGTAACAACTCCAACAACAGAGGAGCTGACAATCGTAGGCGCCGTCTTCAATGTCAGTTGTGCAATAAACCGGGCCATGAGGCCATTAATTGCTGGCAAAGAGATAACCAAATTGATTACCTATATCGTCGTCCACCTCCTCGGCATAAGCCACGCTCACAAGCCAAACAGATCCCTCCTCTTTATTTTCGCCCTGCTGCCAACAATCAACACACAATGGTTACTCAGGCTCGTACCAACTATCTAAAACCAAAAGCTTTTCTTACAAACACCTCATCTCCACATATAGCTGAACCCCGCAACCTTCCCCAAGCTCTTCAAAATCCTTTTTGGTTTAATGCAATGAAAATTGAATTTGATGCTTTAGTGCGTAATAAGACCTGGATACTTGTTTCTTGTCCCAAAAATACTAATATTGTTGGTTGTAAGTGGATTTTCAGAATTAAACGACACTCGGATGGTACGATTGAAAGGTACAAGGACAGACTAGTTGCCAAGGGTTTCAGCCAAGAAGAAGGAGTTGATTTTTTCGAGACTTTTAGTCTGATGATTAAACCAACTACCATACGATTGGTAATATCTATTGCTCTCTCACAAAGGTGGACCATTCGTCAATTAGATATCAACAATGCGTTTTTAAATGGTGTGCTAATGGAGTGTTTATATGGAACAACCTCGTGGATTTGAGCATCCAAATCATCCACAAGCTGTCTGTAAACTCACCAAAGCATTGTATGGACTAAAACAGGCTCCTAGAGCCTGGTTTAATCAACTCAAACAACATCTTGTCACTCATGGGTTTCGTGCATGTCACTCTGATTCATCTCTGTTTGTTCACGTATCACCTATTGCTACCATCTATATCCTAGTATATGTTGATGATTTAATTATTACAGGCACCAATCCTAAACTTATACAACAACTCATCCAAGATCTCAATCAAACCTTTGCTTTAAAAGATCTTGGCACACTTACATATTTTCTTGGTGTTTAGATTACCAAGTCAACCACAGGTCTTAACCTTTCGCAGCAACAGTACATAAAATATATCCTGACTCGAAACAAGATGCTTGATTCAAAACCGGTGGCTACACCAGCAGACCCATCATCACCGCTTCAACTTCATGGTGACCCTTTTTCAGATCCAAAAGTTATACAGACAAACTGTTGGCTCACTTCAATATGCTACTATAACTAGACCAGTCATTGCCTTTGCTGTCAATCGTGTTTGTCAATTCATGCATGCTCCTACCACCCATCATTGGCAAGCTGTCAAGCGCATCTTAAGGTATCTGAATGGCACTTTGCAACATGGTCTTCACTTTACACCACACAAAGCTTCCAACCTTCTAGCATATTCCGATTCTGGATGGATATCCGAAAAGGATGATCGTCGCTCTCAATATGGATTTGCTAATTTTCATGGTCCAAATTTAATTAGTTGGACATCAACAAAGCAACGGGTTGTTGCTAGATCAAGAACATAGGCTGAATATCGAGCATTAGCTTATACTTAGCAGAGCTACTCTGGATCAAACATCTACTTCAAGACCTGCACATCAAACTCCCAAAATCACCTGTTATCCTCTGTGACAATGTTGGTGCAACATTCATGTGCAAAAATCCAGTTCTAAGTACTCGATCTAAACATATAGCTCTTGATTTCCACTTTGTAAGAGAACAAGTTGACAGTGGTGATCTTCAAGTCTGCCAAGTTTCTTCAGTTGACCAACTTGCTGATATTTTCACCAAGCCATTAGCCAAAGAACATATTGTTGCACTCACTTCCAAGCTTTAAGTTCGCCCCCCACTTGAGCTTGCCGGGGGGTTAATAATGTCCATTCATCCATTCACCAGTCAATATGACTTAGTCATTAAGTCGTAGTCTTTAGGATCTATTATTCATGTGTATATAGCTTCCTAATTGTATGGGAGTAAGTTTGGCAGTTATGATTAGCTGTGTATATCATCTGTATATAAACAAATGTATACCTCGTTCATTGAATATACAAAAACCTTTAATTCACAGCCTTTGTTTCTCTGTTAGTTAGAAAAATTGCAAATAATTGTAAGGGTCGAAGACCTGTTGTAATATGTTGAAGACTTAATGTTATTTTACAAGGCATAATTGTAACGAAGCTTAGATGTTTAGTCCTTGTAATTTTTTGTGTGCTTTTGTGTTTCCTATAAATAGGGACATTACTTAGAGCTAGATAAGAGTCTTTGTATGAACTTGTATATTTTCTCTCTGTAACATTTGAAAGCATAATAGAGCTGAAACCATATCATATTTACATCGTGTGTTCAAACTACATTCGTTTAACTCTGATTTGATTCTTACTTGATTCTACATTTCATCAATTAGTATCAGAGCATGAATCATAATCTGCGATCTGATTTTCACTCTGATTCAAAAGGTTTTTGAATCAAATTTTTGGTTCAAAAAGTTTCCGCACCTTTTGACGTGAAAAAGTTCTAGACGTGAAAAAGTTCTAGATCTTCAGTTGTGATTTGATTCTGCAACTGATTTGTTGAATCGAGTATTCTACTTGAGATTTCTGATTAATTCAGCAATTTGCTTTCAAATTCTCTTTGATTTCTCAAAAAATTTCTTCCGTACATCAATAGCGAACTTCAATCTCAACTCGATGACTTCATACTCTCATCTGCTAGGATCTTCAACTAAGATTCCTATGCTCATTCCGGAATACTATGATCAGTGGTCTGTTCGTATGCAAGATTACTTGAATGGACTCGATGAAGAGCTCTGGTCTTGCATCTCAGGGAATGTTACTCTTCCGACAAATCTTCAACCAATTGGATCTTCGTCTGGTACTACGTGGTGCATTGCCTCCAGTTGTATATAACTATGTCAGAAGTTGTACAACTGCAAAAGATATCTGGAATAATCTCAAAGAAAAGTTTCAAGGTAGCGAGAAGACGAAAATCAATTCTAGTTAATCACTGTTTGCTTGAAATGTTTGATTGAATTGAAGGATTTCAAGCAAAAAGATGGTGAAACGATTGAAAGTTACTATGATAGGTTGAATGAGTTGATTTACAAATGCAATCATTATGGAATCACGAGATCTGCTATGGAATTCAATCTCACCTTCGTTATGGGACTCCGTAAAGAATGGAGGAGTGTAAGCATGATGGTGAAAAATCAACAAAGTTTCGACACATCTTCTTTAAATGATTTGTACAATCAACTGAAAACTCACGAAAGTGAAGTGAACGAAATGGCAGAAGAGACGAAGCTTAGTCTAGGAGGTCCATTAGCGCTTGTCTTTAAAGTGTCTGAAAAGGAAGCAATCGAAAAAGGTGATTCTGATAATGAAGAGTGGTTTATCATGAATTCGGATGATGAGGCAATAGCTTTTTACTCAAACAACCGAGTCAAAAAGTTTTTCAAGAAACCGTTTAATCCAAAGGTGAAGCAAAGTGAGGGAAAAGGAAGTTTCGTGAACAAGGCTGCAGGAGAGGAGAAGAAGAAGTATGAGAAGAATGATGGGAAAGTTGATGAGGAAAAGAAAGAGAAGAAACTGAGAGGAGATTCGGGTATGGATTGCCATTATTGCAACGGAGCAAATCATCTAGAAAATGATTGCATGCTTCGTAAGAAGGATGAGAAAAAGAATAGAGTAAAGGACGAAGCGTATTATGTGGAGAGATTGGAAGAGGTGCATACGAAGGCGAAAAATTTGTCTTTGGTGGCTCAAGGTGAACAGGAGAATGATGGCACGTATCAAATTTGGTCTTCGGGATCCGATGATGAAGAAATGCGTAATCCTACGCATGGAGCCATGTATGCGAAGCTGGAGGAATATTCGGACGAAGAGGTGACGGGCCGATGCTTTGTGTCAAAGTCTGCTGATAAGTCTCCAATGAAAACTAAGGTACGTAATATTCTTCAATCTTTCAATATTCCTTTGAGTGCATATGATTCTGAAATTGTTGCTTTTGACGATACTGTTGCTTATTTTGATAATTTGGTTGATTATGCTAGCAATGAAGCTAAGAAATTAAGCAATTAATTGTTAGAGACTCAGAAGAAGTTAGATTTGAAAGTTGTCAAGTTAGAATGTTTAGAATTGCAGATAACAAACATTATGTGTGATAGAGATTCGTTGTCTAGTGATGTAAAACTCTTATTAGCTCAACGAAATATTTACTGCAATTTTGCTAAATGTCTATATGGCAAGTTAACTGCATTGCATCATTCGTGTGAAATTGGCAAGGAACAACATAGGAAATTATTACCTTTTCTAGCATATGAGAGAGCGAAGGTTGATAATATTTTGTATGATTGTGAGAAAAATATTGTTGAGTTTGACAAAATTCCTGATGATAGATATGCTTATGGAATTGTCAAAATTGACGAATGTCTTGATTTAAGTGAATTAGTTAACATTGTGAATGATACTTTGACAAAATCAGAACAAATCAAAATTTTGAAAAAGACTGAGAATTCGACATCTGATTCTCAATCTAATTTTGCTGATATTGAAGATAACTCTGACAATATTAGTGAAATTAGTGATATTGAGGATGTTGATTGTTCTCAGTTGTCTGTCATTAATGTTGCATCAAAATCTAAAGGAAAAGAAAAATGTAATGATTTGTTGGTTCAGAATGACACTGACAAACCCTCAAGTTCAAAAGTTTGTGATTTCGACAATGTGAGTGTCAGAGATAGTCAAACAGATAGTAGTGATGATGAGGATGAAGCCCACGTTTCGACTGAATCTAAACCTGACAAACTTGTTTCAAACTTACCAATCATTCCACGTGTTGTTGTTGATCAAGTGATCGGTGACACTGAAAATTTCGACAAAGTTCTGTCTGAAAAAGGAGCACATTATTTGGAAACAAATCAAGTGGTGTATCCAAATTTTAAGTGTACAAATGATGTTGTTTTTCCAAATCAGGTGTTTGTCACTACTGGAAATGTTGATAACATTAAACCAGAATTCACCAAAATGGTCGAAAATGACAACAAGAAAACAACAGATGAAGGATTCTTTTCAAATCAAAGCATTGTCGAAAATAATCTTACAAAGAATTCGTATGTTTTTTAAAGACAAAAACCTCAACGAAAATGGGTTGAAAAACAAAAGGCTGAAAAAGAAGTTACAAAACCAGTTGTTGTGAAAAATGAAAGTAATGTCAAATTAAATTCAAAAGAATTTAAAGATCAAATAGAAAAGTTTTCAAAAGAAAATGACATTTCAAAAAGACAAGCTCGAAAGAAAATTTTATGGCAAACTGTTGAGTCTCGAAAGAAACAAAATGGTTTGACATTGAAAACTTCTGAAAACATACAGTCTAAATCTGTTGAGAACAAGTCTTCAAATTCAGCATCTAATTCAGATCAAAAGAAAAATCCCGCTCAATCAAACAAACCAAAGTCTGAATTTTATCCAAAAACAAGTTCTTCGAAAGTTTCAAATACAACATTTTCCAAAAATACCTCAAAGAGTGTTCAAAATCAACCCTCAACACAACGATTTCCTTTTAATCAACAAACAAGGTTTTCTCTAAAACAAAAATTTCAAAATCGATTTTCTCAAAATATAAGTGTTGGAAACAATGATGGAACTCGATACACCATGGCATTTCGACCTAAATCAAATGTTGATTTTGTTCCACAAAAACCAAATTTTCCAAATCCATTTGAAAAGAAACATTCGAAAGTATCATACACAAAGGGTTCGACAAGTGTGAAGAATATAGATCATTGGCTTGAAGAACAAGGGAAAATGTTTCAATCTCGAAAATATTCCCAACAACAGATTCAGGAAGCATATGAGCAATATTTGAATGATTCTTCAAATATTAGTTCTTCTTCCAAAGAATCAAATGTTCCTATGAAAACATGGAAACCAGTTTCGAAAGATAAACAAGTTGGAAAACAAACTGAGAACAAAAAGGCGAATGTCAGTGAAAAATCTAAACCTTCGAAAACTTATATTTCTGCTCCTTTACCTAGTGATGTGGACTTAATTGACAGTCTCAAAACTAAAGTTTGTGATTGGGTTAAAAGTTCTGCATTTCATTCTGTTTTTAATGCTAATTTCCAAGGACCCAAACAGCCTTGGGTACCTAAATTCTTTCATTAAATGCAGGTGCTATGTGACGAGCAATACGATGAGAAATGGTATATCGATAGTGGTTGCTCACGTCACATGACTGGACGAAAGGAAAATCTGAGAGATTTTCGAAGCTTGGAAAATGCAGGTGTTGTGAAGTTCGGAAACAATCACAAGTGCCAGGTGAAAGGACATGGAAAAGTCACGAATGGAAATTTCACTGTTAATCGGGTTGCTTATGTAGAAGGTCTTCAACATAACTTGATAAGTGTTTCACAACTTGTTGTGGGCAATGGCAATCAAGTGGTGTTTAACGAAGAAGGCAGCATAATTTCGAATGTTGAAACTAACAAAGTTTTGCTCAAGTCCAAACGACATGGTGGCATGTTTACTCTTGATATCAAACCGATCATCGGCAAACCCTCAGTGTGCTTACTTTCGAAAGCTTCCTCTGACATCAGCTAGCTATGGCATCGACGTTTATCACATTTAAACTTTCGAAATTTGAATAAATTGGTTGTTGATGATCTTGTTCGAGGATTACCTGTCCTAAACTTTGACAATGATACCTTATGTGCAACATGTGAGCAAGGGAAACATCATAGAAAAAGGACATCCAATTGTGATAGATTCGAAAATTGTGGAACCGTTGGAACTTCTTCATATTGACCTTTGTGGACCATCAACTGTTGAAACTCTCAACAAGAAACAGTACATTTTGGTTATTGTTGATGATTTTTCACGATTTACTTGGGTATATTTTCTCAGGTTAAAATCTGAGGTTACTCAAACAATGATTGATTTTATCAAGAAAATTGAGATGAGTTTGAAAAAGAATGTTCGAAAGATCAAAAGCGATAATGGGTCTGAGTTTAAGAACAAAGTGTTGGATTCGTACTTAACCGAAAAAAGAATTTCGCATAACTTCTCTTCGCCCTATACACCTCAGCAAAATGGTGTGTTTGAAAGAATAAATAGGTCACTTTGCGAAGCAGCAAGAACTATGTTGACATATGCGAATCTTCCTCAATATCTATGGGGTGAAGTAGTTTCGACAGCATGTTTCACTCAAAATCGATCCTTCATTCATCGTCGATTCAATATCACTCCGTATGAAATCATCAATAACCGAAAACCTAATGTCAAATTCTTTCATGTTTTTGGTTGCAGGTGTTTTGTAATGAATCTTAAAGATAGCCTTTCAAAATTTCAAGCTAAGGCTGACGAAGGCATATTTTTGGGATATTCGCACAATTTGGTTGCATACAGAGTGTTAAATAAGCGCACACGAAAAGTCGAAGAGACATTCAATCTTACTTTTGATGATTATTATGTCAAACAAGTTGAAAAGCAATTTGAACAAAAACCAATTATTAATGAATCATCTGATGAAACTGAAGAATCAAATTCATCTGACTTTGATTATGATTTAATTTTTGGTATTCCTGACAGGGCTGTAGATGCTGAAGTTCATGCGAATGATAATCATCACTCTGAATCTTCGAAGCATACTGATGACTTGGAAATCCCTCAAACAATTGTAGATGTTAATTCAACAACAAATTCTCCAGGAGTTAGCGAAAGTATGCATAATAATCCAGTGGAGGAGGAGCACTTGGATTCGAATACTCTGGTTGAGGGGGAGCATTCTTTCGAGGGGGAGAATGGGAGAATGGATGAAGTTGTTGAGGGGGAACATCTAGTTGAGGGGGAGCATCAAAATGATAATCTTGTTGAGGAGGAGCATGAAGAAACTGATACAATAAATCTTAATCAAAATGATGAGTTTCATGATCTAAATGATAATGTTTCTGTGGCAGGATCTGAAAATGAAGAGATGTACGAAGATGCATCTTTGGAATTTGATCCGGCATATCCACCGTTAGAGAAATGGACAAGGACTCATCCGAAAGATCAAGTCATTGGGAATCCTCAAGATGGAGTATTAACAAGAGCTCAAATTCGTGCAAAGAATGAGGTATTAAATACTCATCAAGAATTTTGCATGTTCGATGTTTTCATCTCGAAAATTGAACCAAAAACAGTTAACGTTGCAATGGAACACTCAGATTGGGTTGTTGCAATGCAATCTGAACTGGCTGAATTCGATAGAAACAAGGTTTGGAGATTAATTCCTAAACCTGAAAATGTTTCGATGGTCGGGTTAAAATGGATTTTCAAAAACAAAACCGACAAGGATGGAAATATTGTACGAAATAAAGCATGACTCGTTGTAAAAGGATATTCGCAACAAGAAGGGATTGATTATGAAGAAACCTTTGCCCCTGTCGCAAGACTCGAGGCTGTTCGAATATTTTTAGCTTATGCAGCTCATACGGATTTCGATGTCAATCAAATGGATGTGAAATGTGCGTTTCTCAATGGTGAACTCGAAGAAATTGTTTACGTTGAACAACCTCCAGGTTTCGTAAATGAAATGCATCATGATCATGTGTACATTTTAGATAAAGTTGTATGTGGGTTAAAACAAGCACCAAGAGCATGGTATGCAACTCTTACCAGTTTCTTAAAACAGTCGAAATTTAAACAAGGATTAGTTGAACCCACATTATTTCGAAAGAAAGTTGGGAATCATCTAATGCTTGTTCAAATTTATGTCGACGATATTATTTTTGGCTCTACTGACCCTGCTTTGTCTAGCCAATTTGAAATGAGCATGATGGGAAAAATCAATAATTTTCTTGGCTTAAACATTTATCAAAGCAGAGAAGGCATTTTCATCAATCAGGAAAAATATACAAGGAATTTGCTCGAAAAATTTGGAATGACAAATAGCACGAAGTTAAGAGTACCAATGGCGGTTGGCACAAGGCTATCAACTTCGTTAGAAACGCCTGCGGTTGATCTTACCTTATACAGGAGCATGATAGGTTCATTGCTTTATCTTACTGCAAGTAGACCTGATATCATGTTTTATGTATGTAATTGTGCAAGGTATCAAGCAAATCCATGAGAACCACATTTAACTGCTGTGAAGCATATCTTTCGTTATCTCAAGGGAACAATTTCGTTAGGAATGTGGTATCCTTCGAAATCAGGATTCTTCATTCAGGAATTTCAGATGCATATCTTGGAGGGTGTACTTTGGATCGAAAAAGCACAATTGGTGGTTGTTAATTTCGGGATGGGAAGTTGGTTAGTTGGCAGTCGAAGAAGCAGACGTGTGTTTCGATTTCTACTGCTGAAGCTGAATATGTTGCAGCTAGTACTTGTACATCACAAATTATTTGGATCAAGAGTCAGTTGCGAGATTATGCCATTAATATGAAAAAGATTCCATTGTACTGTGATTTAGAAAGTGCTATACGCATTTGTCATAATCCAGTACAACATTCGAAAACAAAACATATAGCTCTTCGTTATCATTTTATCAAAGATCATGTGGAAGATGGCAACATAAAAATCCATTTTGCAAAAACAACTGATCAACTTGCTGATATTTTTACAAAAGCTTTGGATGAAAAATCATTTGTTCGAATTTTGACAGGATTGGGAATGATCGAAGCATGTTCAGTTCCAGGAATGATTTCGAATGTATAACAACGAAGTGTTATACAAATGTGTCGATTCAGAGGTCATCATGATTCATTCAGAGGCTGATAGTATTAACCATTCAGAGGTTACTGTTCATAGTCAACGCTTCGGCATGCTTCGTCTTCGTTACATTGAGAATTTTGGTTCTTGGGATACACATTTTCGTTAGTTTAACAACTTTTCGTTAGTTTTCAAATTTTCATCAGTATAATAGCTTTATTTTCAAAAAATCAAAAATTACAAAAAGATTTTTTTTTGTTTTGTCATTTTATTTTCGAAAAATTTAAAAAAAAAATTCCAAAAAGATTTTCTTTTGTTAATTGTTTTCATTTTCGAAAAAATTACAAAAACACAAAAACATTTTCTTTCTTTTTGAAAAATTCAAAAATATAAAAAAGATTTTTGTTATTTTGTTCTTTGTCTTTCCTTGATGCAGATTTCACGAACAGTTTTACAACGGACATGCTTGTGTTTCTATGGGAAGGTACAATTTCGTCAACTTTGTACTAGTTAGACTGTCCGTAGAAGCATGATGCAGCATGTTGACCGAAGCCTCCATAGACTCAATGTGTGTGTACGAAAGCCTTAATGAGATTTTTCATACGAAAATTTCTTCCCAAGTCAGGCTTATATTGACATTAGTCAAATGAGCTACCTTACTCTTCTCAAATGAGTTAAGAGTTTTCTGTTTGGTCCAAAAATAACAGAGGTACAATTGATTTCGTGAACCAATCTTTTTCATCTTCAAATTTCTTACACTTTCACACACGAAGACATATGTCCAAGAGATCTTTAATTCAACCCATCAAGATTTAGACATGTCAAAACTCTGTGTTAATGATCTGACATCATGAGGCCGTGATAAAAGTGAAACCCAAAAATTCTAACTTTGTAAGGAATTTACGGGGAACTTTGTTCCAGTATTAACGAAACATTTGTTTCAGTACCGCTTTTCGAAACTCCAAAGCATATTCATTTCTTATGTGTGGTCTTAATCAAAATATCGAAGCCCACGATGTTTGTTACCCAACAGGATCCAGTATAAATTTTTTCATGAATATGATTTCTGTGTGAGTTTCATTTCCTTTCTAAGTCACTTTCAAAATAATTCAAAGCCTACTTGTCACTGACTACACTGGTCAAACAGGTAATTTCGGTTACATTTACTCACCTTATGTTTAGGTTAATATGTAATGAAATTGTAAACCACCCATGAAGTGTTATAAAAGAAGCCCTTCGATACTTCTCTATAAGTATTCGATTGTAATTCACGGGAACATACACAAGCAGTTGATTATCTCTCTTGATAATTAACGAAGTAACCTTTGCCCGGGGTTTATCTGCTTTTGTGTCGAACATTTATTTGTTTGACATCACAGATCCAAATTTTCGTTAATTTTCTTCTTATCTTATCTTTGGCACACAGCACACACGAAATCCTTGAGGTTCTGAGTAATACCAACTCAGGCTGATGATTTCGAACATCTGGCACATGACTACGCTTTTTATCCCAAAAGTGAAAGAGCCTTACCTCCATCCAAAGGTTCCTGATGGTTACAATTCAATTGGGATATACGATCAGACTGTTTGAAAAGACATTTTGTATTCAGTCCACGTTTCTAGGCGATGTGACAACTATTTTTTGACGCATGGCTACTTTATCGGCAGAGTGGTGCAAGATTCAAGGTGCCACGTTAGATCTCATTTAATGTCAATCCCGCTTCAAATTCAAACTCTAGGGTTACATATAAAAGGGGAATCAAAGGGTTTTCTTAGTTTACGCTTTCAAACGTAAAATTCCCAAATTCTCTCTGCAAATTTTCGATTGTTCTTCAGAGCTTCAACAAACCCTAATCATGGCCAATTCAGCTGATGTCA
Organism: Lactuca virosa; assembly: GCF_052849685.1. Classification (NCBI taxonomy): domain Eukaryota; kingdom Viridiplantae; phylum Streptophyta; class Magnoliopsida; order Asterales; family Asteraceae; genus Lactuca; species Lactuca virosa. The sequence goes on along the minus strand of NC_136434.1, from coordinate 273,581,156 downwards.
TTGTTCACTCACAAAACACTGAAGATGTTACTTCACAACCGTTAATGAAGATTCAAGGCACGAACTATCAAGTCGAAGAGGATGTTTCTCTTTATCCAGATGAATTGAAGATGTTGGTAGTCGCATTGAAAAGCTCTGTTCTTTCGACTGCCATGTTCAATTCATTTGCTGTTCCACTTTCATGGCTTTCACAAGCAGGATCCACTGCTACTTACAGCAAAGCAATGGATATCATCACTTTCCAACTGGTGAATGAAAAGAAGATCTGATTGTCTAAGAAGATTTTTTGTCAGATTCTTGATATCCCTAATTCTCCAATATATACTGATCTTTCTTCTGCTCAAGTCATTCACATGTTTAATGAGATGGGTCATCAACCCCCACTCACCAAGATCAGCAATGTGAAGAAATCTGGACTTCCAACTGTTTGGAATTTTTTATTTGGAATCTTTCTACGCTGCTTGACTGGTCGCATTGTTGGATTAGATAAAGGTCGAATGGAGGTTTATGCGATGGTAGCTGGTGTGTACGATGATATCTCAGTGGATTACTCTACACAACTGTGGAAGGAATTTCAGAAGAGTGTTGAAAACACGAATGTTGTCCAAGGAATTTTGTGTGCCAGGTATTGGAGTTTGATTCTTCGATATTTCTATGCCAAAGAAGGAATTGAGGTGCCTACTGGTGAGGAGACAGCTGAATTTATTAAGTAACAATTTCCGAAGCAGGTTACTGATGATGCGGAAATCTTTACGCACATTGCAAGGATTCCAGATGCAATGTTACAGCGTGTCGATCCAACAAACTTGGTTCTTATGGAGTATTTGGAAACAATCAATCCTGATGATGAGTCTGGGAAGTTGTTTCCAAAAGAAACAGCTGGTCCTTCGAAGAAGTCACGCAAATCAAAGAAGGATGCAACAACTACTCCTGAGAAACTTGTTCAGGAGCCAAAGAAAACGAAATCACCAAAGAAACAGACGAAGCCAGAAACACAAGTTTCGACTGTTTTGGTTAAGCCAGTAGAGCCTGTTCCTGATGACCAAGCAAAGGAAACCATCCCATCAAAATCAGGTATTTTTTGAAGAAATAAAAAGAAGTCTCGTGGATCACGAAAGCTTTCAGATGGTTCCTTTAAGTATTCTTCTACTATGGTTCGTAAACCATATCTGAATCACCAAGGACTTCTTATTCATGAGGTTCCAGCTCCTGTTTCTCCTTCCTCAAAGAAATGAAGAGCTGAAGATGTGGCTTCACATATTTCAAAGAAGAAGTCAAAGAAAAGAAAGTTGGTTCTTCAAGAGGAATTATCCGAAGGGGAGAAGGTTCCTGAAACACCTGAAGCTACTATTCTTAAATCAACATCTACTCCTGAGAAGACTAAGATCACACCACCCGAAGTTTTGTTAACCGAATCAGTTACTGAGGAGGTTCGAACTTCAGACATCTCTACACACGTATCTGATACGGTTGTAAATGTCAACATGGGTGAAGGAGAGTCCAATAAAGAAATTTGTGTTACAACTTAAGGTATTCCTGCACCTTCTGATACTTTCGTTTCCTTACCTCCGTTTATTGTTCCTGTTTCGAACACTACCAATTCACCCACTTTTGAAACAATTCTCACTTAACCAATCACTACTTTGTTCTCATCCCAAACCACTGATCCACTTCAATCTACTGAGGACACTGATATTGAAGAAGGGGGTTTTGGAGGAACATTTGACGAGATGGAATTTCATGAAGAAGAAGAAACTTTCCCAAATAATATGTTAATGACGATGAAGCAGTTCAAGATTCTGAATAAAAAGATGAATTCGATTATTCAGTCTCAAGCTGACATGGGTGGAAGTCAATCTTTCTCAAGTTTGGAAGTTGATGTTATGCTCAAAGCATTCGAAGCCAGGATGGTTAGTAAAGTTTCTGAAATGCTTCAAGATTTTGAGTCTAGAATTTTGGAGAAGGTGGACCAAAATGATAAGTGTAATGTACTACGAGTGAAGTCTCAATCTTCGAATTTTGTGGGTGAAGTTCAAGATTTACGAAGGATGGCTAAAGAACGACATGTCTTGTTTATTAAAGATTTGAAGCAAGTACGCGAAGATATCAACTTCAAGTTTCAAGAACTTCGTGAAGATATGCTCAAAGAGATTGCTAGTGCTCAGCATGACTATGCATCTCTCAATCAAAAGGTGGATATTATTTGTGATGATGTCACAAAGTATGTTAAAATGTATGAAAGTTTGAGTCCTCAAGTAACTCAACTTTCTACGGATAACAGCCGAAGTTTTGTGGAGCTTAGTACTTTGTTAAAGGAGTTAAAATACTTATCTGTCAAGCCTGTTTCCTCTTCGATCATTACCCCAAAATTTTTATCTCAAAAATTTTCTCAATTCGAAGTTGTTCTGCATAAACAGTTGGCCCCATTGTCCAAGTTTTCAAGTCTTCTACCAACAGATGCCCCACCTGTTGTCACAGGGGTGCAAGGGGGAGAAAAGAAGGTTGGTAATGCGAAAGTTGGTAAGGTTTCGCATGAAGATGTTAAGACTGTTGGGAAAAATTTTCATACAAAGATTCCATCATCAAAGCCAATAGTCTCAACTGCTGGGCCTGTTACTTCAACGGTTGTTACCACGATGCCAATTCCAAGGCCAATTTCTAAAGGAATTGTGATTGGTTCTTCTGCTGAAGGTGGTAGTAGTTCGAAGCCCAAAGACGTTGTTGATAGCTCTTCGATCAAAGACAAAGGAAAAACACTTTTGGTCGAAAAGTCGAAAAAGGAGAAGAAAGATGAAGCAGAAGCTGAATTGGAGAAATTACGAGTGGTCCAAAGTATTTTGAGTCTTCGTGCAAATGATCCACCTGGAATGAACAAGGGTGATCCTGCGAAGCATTACAACTACGAAACAATCGAAGCAAGAGTTGCGTATAATCATATGTATGCTTTTGAGAAGAAGCCGGAGCAAAACTATGTTGTTGTTAATTCTGATATGAAACAACTGGATTTTCCGGTGAATGAAATGATGTTCATCATGGCTCAGTACAAGATTGCTGAGAAATTTGATAATGATGATGATTACACATATATGAAGCTCAGGTTTCATGCTGTTCTTGGGAAACTTCCAGAGGAAATATGGTCACTTGTGAAAATAAAGAAGGTGATCAGCATTAAGAAGGATGTTCTGCTCGAGAACATGATGAAGAACCTTCGTTTTTATGTTGCAAGGGCGAATGGTCAGGAATGTGATTTCTCTATAGCTGATTTTCCATTAATGAACTTGTATGATCTTATACAAGTTGCATTACTTTTGAAAGATAAAGATGCTTCGTATCTTCGAGAAACTGATCCAAAAGATTTTCGTCTTGGTCTTGCCCACATCAAAATATTCATAGATAACTACTATGAGTGTTTGGCCCTAGCTGATGTGGAGTTGGCTACTGCGAAGGGATTGGAAGTGAAAGTACCCATGGAACCAACGAAGACTCAACCTGAGTTAAAGAAGTATGCTGATGGGGAGATTTGCTTGAAGCCATTTGGTTTAGTCTTCGCAGGGAAGGATAAAAATGGGAAGGCCAAGAGATTCTTATTTAAGGCTTGCGAAGTAGAGAGATATACGACGTCCCAGTATACGAACTTTATTGTTCGTATGAATAGTTGCAAGAAGAATAATGAAGGGGACAAGAAAGAGTTGAAGAGGATTATTTCCTGGTACTCAGAAATCCGAAGGGTGATGCTGTATGCTATACAGATTCTTTTGAACTGAAGAAGGTCGACATTATTACAAAGGGGGAGAATATAAGGGTCGAAGACTTGTTGTAATATGTCGAAGACTTAATGTTATTTTACAAGGCATAATTGTAATGAAGCTTAGATGTTTAGTCCTTGTAATTTTTTATGTGCTTTTGTGTTTCCTATAAATAGGGACATTACTTAGAGTTAGATAAGAGTCTTTGTATGAACTTGTCTATTTTCTCTCTGTAACATTTGAAAGCATAATAGAGCTGAAACCAGATCATATTTATATCGTGTGTTCAAACTACATTCGTTTAACTCTGATTTGATTCATACTTGATTCTACATTTCATCAATAATCATCATCAAGATTCTCTAACAACATAACTTTTACGTTGTTTTTGTTTGGTTTACATATTTGTCCTTGACCTGGTAAGGGATTGTCCAAGATAGGTAAAACACAAACGATGAAGATGATCAACGAAAAGATGTTAAAAATTAATAAATGGTCTTCAGTCTTAAGCTTAAATTAATTAAATAAATATTTTGTGATGTTAGATTGCAATATTTATTGTTTAAATATTTTAGGGGCTAATGTCGTATAATGTTGTAAATTGTAATATTCTTACTATCATAGATACACTTTGGGGTGCAAATGAATAGTGTCGAACCCGGGCTTGACTAGCCTTGAACTTGACTTCATTATAATTTTTAGGGCTCAATTCCGAGCTTAAGCTCGTTTCAAGCCTTATGGTATGGAGCTCGAGATCGGTTCGTAAAGATTTGGGCCCCGCTCATATACCATATTCCTAATTCCCTAAAATAATATTTATTAAATAATTATTAATTTTAATATATAAAAATAAAAATATTTTTTTTATAATATAGATGTAGGCTCGTTTAGGCTTGCGAGTCTAATCAAACTTAATAACATAGGCTCAAGCTCGATCTCGTTTAATAAACAAGCCTAATATTAAGCTCGAGTTTGGTTTAGGCTCGTTTAAAATCGATATTGAGTCGAGCTTTCAACGAGTCGATCTCGGCTAGCTCACGAATAGTTTGACTCGTTTGCATCCTAGTTACACCCGAAATCGTATTAGATCCGGTGGAATAAGGGGTGATAATAAATTTAATTAAAGTTGGACCTACAATTACAGTATTCTATGATGTGGTAGACATGTATCTACCTACCATGTACAGTTTGAGATGTAATGGTGAATAAAAAGGTAATATGGAAACCAACAAATATAGCTTTTCTGTTATATATACAAAATTGCATTGTGATTTCAACTCAAACAACAAAGGTTATGAATTTGGCAAGTTGGTGATTGACATGCAAGCCAAAAGAACTGTGGTAATGGAATTTGATGGGGAAATATAAAATTATAGATATTCTTCAATGTGAAAAAGAAATAAGATATATGATGAATTGTTTCAAAGGAATTAAGATCCATTTTCAGTAAACTAAAATGGACGTTAGTTAAAACACAACCCAATAGATACTACGAGTACCTTGATTATAAGAAATCAAGACCGTACAAAGCTATTTAGTCATTTAGATATAAAAAAACGTATTATCGGCTGAACGATCAAGATAAACAAATATTGATTGATAAATCAGCACGGGATTAGTAAACTTAATCAATCTATACAAACAAATTCAATATATGACCAATAAGTGAAGGCAACTCGACAAATAATTCAATTTAATTCTTTCATCTGCATCCGGCCCATCATAAATAAGACATGCATTTTTTTTCATGGGATCTAATTCTTCAACTTTAGTTTTTCTTCAACTTTAGTTTTTCATTAACCTCATATGTCTTTATATTAAATAATCCATGGTTTTCTTTGAGTTCTTGGACCTTACTTTTGATAAGGATGTTTTGAATTAAGGCCTAATTAGGCCCTAGAAGATTGGACCGCTTGCTTTGAATAATGTCATCTGGAACTCTCTCATTATGTTAGTCCACTACTCCAATTATCCACCACATGGTCTCGATTATTCTCTTTCTATGTTGAATAAATTGGCATCGAATCCACACATCCTTCAAAATCAAAAGGTAATAACCGAGTAACATTGATAATAGCTAGTGTTGACTTATATTTACCATGACGATCCAACTTCTAAAGATTGTAACTGTGGTTGCAATGTGGGGTATATTTAAGGGTTTAGAAAACAATATTGTAAATATGTCAAAGACAAAACTTACTATTAGTTTATATTGTATGTATTTTTGTCATTTGTCATAGTGTAAGGTCCTTACAGTAAATATTGTAACTATATATTGTATGAAATAATACAGAAACCCTAACGGGTATTTTCATTAATCAACATGGTATCAAACAAGGGTTTTTTTTCGGCGACCCTAGCCCATCGTCGACTCTCATCGTAACAGGCTATTCCATCGACGATCACCCACTGCTACCTTCGTGCTCACTAGTCTGGCGGTACTTCCTTTTGTGCATTCGCTGATGTTGCTTCTGCTTTCACAACCGCCTCCAGTCGGTTGTCTCTCACTTGCCATCCAACTAGATCTCATGCTCCGTTGCCCCTGTTCATCGTGACAACATCGACTAGTACAAAGGTTTTTGTTCTTCTCGAGGTTAGTTTTCTCGATTGATATTTTGTCCTTTATTTCGTGATTGTTTCAGCTTTTCCGGATCAACGCCGATACCCGCTCAGTCCTCAACCACATTTCCTGCATCTCAACATTTGGTTTTTGCTATTACAAATGTATATCAACAGTTTAGTTTTAAACTTATGGTCGACAGCTCCAAGTACAAGTTATGGCGTCGTATATTTCTTGATATTTGTAAGGGTGCAAAGGTTTTGGGACACATCAATGGAAAATCCAAACCAGCCGGTGATGAAGATGAAGATTGGGAGTCTATAGACTCACGTGTTAAATCGTGGTTTTATTCCACCATTGATCTAAACTTATTGCAAATCGTTGCTAATGATAATTGCACGACATAGGACTTATGGGACAAGCTTGTCGAGTTCTTCTTAAATAACAAGATGGCAAGAATGCTCCAACTTCAATATCAATTCCGTACAACAAAAAAGGTGCCTCATATATCACATAATTTTGCCATGCCCTCAAAAACATAGTCAATGCTCTTGCGGATGTTGACTCTACCATCAATGAAATGGAACTTGTCATGAAAATCTTACGACAATTGCCAACATCCTATCATAATATTGTCGATCTTATTACCAACACAAAACCGTTAACGTCCTTCTTGGAAGCAAAGAATATGCTACTCATTCATGAATCTCGTGAAGAAAACTTTGATTCCGGTTCAGATTTGGGAAATGCTACACAACCGGGTCTATATTTTATTGTTAATCAATCCGGAAAATAGAAAAATAAGTGGAATAGAGGTTGAAATAATAATCGGGGGACTTCCAGGGGTAATTCTAGTTTTTCTACTAGTACTAACACTTTTGCAGATACCCCACTACAAGAAAAATGGGCTTTTTTGACTAAGATCGTAGAGACTGATTAATCAGTCTTGCATACCATGTATCTGGGACTGATGAATTAGTCTCAGATACTATCTAGGACTGGTTGTAATGTGTGAATCATTAGAGACTGACAAAACTTATTCGAGACTAAAATCCGGTCCCTAATATGTTTGCGTCGGTTTAGGTTTGGTGTGAAACACATTGGGGACTGAATTTTAGTTTCGAATGGTCTAGCGCCAACTTTGACTTTGGAGGGAAAGTTATATGTGGAACTGGATATTAGGATGTGATAGACTTACACCAATTTTGTTTGTGTAAGAAACTTATTAGGGATTGAAGTTCAATCATTGACACCAATTTATCCTACGGACGTGAAACTTTTTAAGAGCTAACCTACAATTTTTCAACTTGCAGATTAATGACAATATCATAACTCACCAAATTCTTTGGTGTACATTCTCATCTTAAAATACATATTAAATACGTACATAAATTTTAAAAATTTGAACCCAACGAGTAAGAAAATTTGATGTACTTAATATTAAAAATTTGCAGCCCTGATTGTCCCAACTTATGAATATTCATATAATCATATCTTACACATTCAATCCAACGAACATCTAAAAGCATTAAAATGGCGTCTATATAAATATATTTGCTGGTGGCGTTTTTTGTATAACATCAAATTATCCTTTTTGGAATAAAAAGGAAATATACGTAATATTAAAACTATTTGGAATAAAGTAATCAAATATTTAATGGTGATAAAATATTAAAGAGCATTTGAAAGAACAAAAGTTCAAGAAAAGAAAAAGTTTTCAAAGTGGCGTTTTTTTTAAGCTATCCCACATCGATGCAAGTAACAAAGGAGGGGCTGGGTCTCTACTTAGAAGCATGTATGATCCATTCCGGTTTAAAGTTATTGGGTTTTGCAAAATCGGTTTAGTCTGTATGCAATTTTTCTGATCAACTGGTTTTATGATATGAGTTTGTACTAGTTGTACTTAGTTAGGCTAAGTTTGATTATATATATATATATATATATATATATATATATATATCTTATTAAACATATTAGAGACTGAATGGGATACTATAAAAGAGTGATTATTAGTCCCTAAAAAATAATATACGGGACTAATATGACATGAAATCGAGGATTTGAAGAAAATATATTAGAGACTGAATGAGATATTATCGAACACTGATTTTCTGTCTTTGATACTTTGATGTATTAAATACTGATTTTCAGTCCCAGATACATTAAAAATCGACTATCTACAATTAGCTTTCAGGGACTAGCTGAGGACTAGCTAAATCAGTCCCTGATTTTCATCAGAGACTGATTATTTATCATCAAAGACTGATTATGTCAGTCTCTGATACCCTTTTTTTCTTGTAGTGCCCCATCAAATGCACAAAGTAAATTTACAAGAATATTGTGTTATATTAGGTGTCTAAGCCCATAACTATAATAAGAATAAACTTGAATTGATAGTAGCACAATCCTTTTGGGTTGCCCTCAAATCTAGCAATTGAATAGGATATCTTTTAGAGAGAGAGACTAATTTATTAATTTATTATATGGTTAACAAATTAAATGATCAAAATAAATAATTTTTTAATATATTAAGAGAATAATATATTAATTAGAAATAGTATTATTTAGTTAATAATTAATTGGAACTAATTTTGGGATTAATTGGATTAATTAAAAGTACACGGGTTATAGTGTAATTGTTCAATAGTTGAACAATAGGCATTCTAGAACCATCCTACAGCCTTGGACGGTTTTATGGAGGTTCTAGAGGATCTAGAATTATCCTTGGAGGATAATTAGGAAGCTGGATAATTACCCGGTTCAAGATAATATTATTATATTGTGTTTGGGCTTATCTAGTGTTTCCTTGGTGCACTATATAGAGACCCTATGCCTTGGAATTTCGGCAAACACATCTTAGAGAGCCTTGGCCAAAATTCTCACCTCTCTCCTCTCTCTCTTCAAGCTCCTTGGTTGCTAGGGTTTCGGTGTGAACCATTAGAGGCGCGACACTTGTGGCGCTTGCTTCCAAGAGTCTTTCAAGAGGTTTATCATTAGTTATTTACTACAATAACTAAAAGGTATGTAAACCCTACTTTATTTTATGATTTTCGAAAATTAGCCTAGGGTTTATAGCTTTTGTTGTTCAATAGAATATTACTTTAATAGAGTTATGACATAGATCCTTAGGTTGCATGTACCCTTAAGTGTTAAGGATTTATCCGCATTAATACATGTAAATTCCATCAGTGATATCAGAGAGTAGGTTGTCTAACAATTACATGCATATTGCTTGAACTTGAACAAGGAGAAGAAATCAGAATCGTCATTCTGATCAGACACCACGACGTGGTGTCCTTCACCATGACGTGGTGACCTGCAAATTCGTTCGACCACGACGTGGTAATTGCTCACCACGACGTGGTGGACGATCAGATCCATAAAAATCAGATTTTTGATTAATCTCATGAATTAATTAGGATAATTACCTTAAATAATGTTTTAATTATGTAAAACTGAATAATTATCTAAGTAATTAGATATCCTTATCTTGAATTCATGAATTATCCATATGGATCTTATTATTAATTTAATTAAATGATGAATTAAAGGACAATTAATAAATCCATAATATGGTTTAAGTTTAATTAAATTAAAAGTTTAATTTATTAAAATACTAAACCCTTGTAATTTTAAATTGTTTTAAAATACACCTTATACTATGTTTATATAATTAAAAGTTTAATATATATTATATGTATAAGAAAAGTCAGTCAAATAGCTAGTATGTCTCATTCACAAAACCATGCTATGAAGAGGGTATAAGGAAGCGACCTATAAAATGGTCGTTGAATGGGTGTCCACTCTCACCCATTCAACGACTTGATAGGACGCTCTCCTCTGTGGTGGAAGGTCGTTAGCCGGACGGATTTGATAGGACATAACCTCATTAAAAGTGTAATGATATAAAGTAACTAAACTATTTTTTTCTAAAATCCCACTCTTTGATACTTTAGGAAAATGTGAATTTGTATGCTAATCTATGAAATTGCACATTACACTTTATAAGTCGTTAGTGGAGCGTGTGTGGTTAACCGACATACTAATGTTGGACTAATAAAGAGTGGAAATGGGTGTCTCGAAAATTATCGTTTATTAATGGAGCGTGTGTGCTTAACCGACACATTAAGACGAGATGATAAAATACATCAAGAGCGCTAAGCTAATTTGCATGGATATTCACATCTCGTTTGTGATCCTCGGCATCCCAGTCACAAAAGTGAGAGCATAATCGAGATTAAACATGCCATTGATTAGATTCAATGAATCTCAAAAGATCTAGGAGTTTCATAAGTTTGAAACTGGTAAAAGCCTTACCTACCTAGAATAGATTCGAATTTGATTACGACATCCCTCTTCAAAGTTCAAATCGAAAATATGGATCCTAGCCTTAATTTTAAATTTATGGGTTAATAATTAAGGATTAAAATCAACTAAATTGAATTTTATTTTCTCCCATTATAGATGTTCAGTCTCAACAACAATGATTTTCCTCTTCCTCCTCCTCCAGTAACTCTCCCCATGTCACGAGTTGAAAGATATGAAACTACTTAAGCCCCATTGGCTTGTAGACATGAAGATGAAAAATCTTTATGTGTGCATGTTTTGGAAATGAAATCGCACATTAACAAATTGGATAGAACGGGTGTCATTTTCCCAAAGGAGCAAGCCATTGATTTGGTTATCCTTTCACTTCCTGAGTCATATAGTCGGTTCATTAAGAACTTTTATATGAGCGACCACGACGTGACCCTAATTGATCTGACACATATGTTGATTGGTGATGAAGCATAAATCTTAAGAGCACAAGTTAAACAAAAGTGTTTAAAGGATCTAATTCCAAAGTTTCCATAGACATTGAAAAAGGTGACAATGGTTGTCTAGAAAATATTTCTCTTCCCAATGGAAAGGGACCGGCCAAGGTCAAACAGTTTGATCGTATGGTAAAGAGAAATTCTAGTTTCGAGGTAGTTCCATGTGCTAACCCTAAAGAGTCCATATATTTATATTGCCAATTGAAGGGACATTGGTTGCGAAGCTGCCCAGACTACCTGAAAGATCTTAGAGATGGTGAAGTCAAGTCGTCTGACTCTACTTCAGGTATATCTGTTATCTAACTCCATCATTTTGATAAGTTCGTTATCACAGATTCTTAATACATGATGTGATGATCACATTTTGGTGTTTTGCAGGAACTAAGAGAAAGAAGGAAGCTAGAGAAGAGTGAGCCGAATCTGATCGTGAGATATGAATTTCGGTCGCATGGTTCGATGATCAGATTTTGGAAGCTACTACTCAGGAGTAATGATAATTTAATAGATTGCTTAGGAAATGTCTAGAAACATTGTTTTCATTTATGCATTGTAAGGAAAAGTTCAAAATTTTCGTTTATTATCAATAAAAGTGAAATTATGGTTTATATAGTTGATTTAGTTTATATTTCCTTGCAATGACATCTATGAAAGTGTTGGCTACATTTCTATTATTAGCAATATTAATTGTGGATTTGATTCTTATTATTTAACTTGTGGTTAAGGTCATAATTGACTATGTGATAAAGAATTCTCATCACCCAAGTTCCAATTCGATAGAAACTTGGAGTCATACATTTCGAATTGTGTGATGTATGAGAATCTTGATCTTGGAAGATTATGACTAATTCATTAATCACATGTTTTATGTGAGTCAAAGTGAAGGACTAATGAATCTAGTCCATTGATATGGACGGTTCAAATCTGCCACAAAGGATGAAAATTCTATTCCTCATGATTTATTGATGATTCAGTAAGTGTGGTTGTGTTTATAGGATTAAGCATAATTATGATTCTTTGAAAAGTTTCAAAGAGTAGCAGAACGAATAAGGAGAATCTATTCGGCAAAAAGATAGAAGGTTTCTCCAATCTGAAAGGAAATAAGAGTACTTTAGTATCATGTTTTGTGATCATCTTAATGATTGTGGGACTATATCACAATTGATCCTCGAAGAACATCTTAGTGCAATTGTTTTACTAAGAAGATGAATCATATATTGTTGAAATGGTTCAATCAAGAGATGGGTCATACTTCATTTCTAATCAAGTTTTAAATCCATGCTCTAGTTACTTCAAGTCGTATCTTGAAACTTATTTCGTACTAAATAGGTTTATAACACCTCATGAAATGTGGAAATAACAAGACGAAAAATCAACAACTTTTAGATTATGTATATAGCATTTGGTACATCTGACTAAACTTAAACTCTACTGGAATATGTGTCTATATTGTACATGCCAAATGGTATCAAAAAAGGGTCATTTTTCTCCTTTTGTTCAGGGTGTCCTATTACCAAACACAGTCTTAGATGATGAGTAAGGAAACCTGTTAGGTCATAAATTGTGGTTTATACTTTGCTTTTCATAAGCTATTAGAGTTCTCGGTCTAGGACTGAAAACACCATGTTTTGGTGTTGTTTGGACTGAAATCACATGTGATTTCGGTTAGGCTTAATATTGTCTTGTTTAGGTTTTGGGATGGGCCTTTGTTATTAGGTCTAGGTATATATAGTGTTATTTAGGCCTTGTAAAGTGGAGAGGGACGTTTTTGGGGTGCTCCATAAGCCAAGAACACGTTCAAGAGAGAAACAGAGAGAAAACCAAGTGTAATCGTGAATCTTATGTAACTGACTATTCATCTATAATAGTGTGATTGAAGTTTAATCATCGTGTTCTCATTCCATACTATATCTTACATCATTCACTTGATTGGGATTCCGCACCATCATATTGAAATCCGATTGATACATAGCGATTTGGGACTTACAATTGGTATTAGAGCTTGGATCGTTATCAATCGAATTGGCAAGATTTTAACCGTTTCTTGGAGTTTTTCTTGGATTTTCGAGTGTATTTGATTTATTTTTGACGAAATATTGGTTGTTTGTTCTTCATGTTCTTCATATTTTTGAGTTTTTGATCGATTTTAGCTTTAAAATTGGAAAATTTCGTGTTTTTGGCAATTTCTACGAGATCCTCGATTCGGTCGAGAAACATTTGTTCTCGGTCAAGGGTTTTTTTTTTGGACAAAAAGTTTGACTTTCAACTTTGACCTTCAAATTTGACTTTTGACTTTCAAGTTTGACTTTTGACTTTCAAATTTGACTTTTGACTTTCAAGTTTTCAAGTTTAACTTTCAAATTTGACTTTTGACTTTCAAGTTTGACTTTTGACTTTCAAATTTGACTTTTGACTTTCAAGTTTTCAAGTTTGACTCTTCAAGTTTGACTTTCGAGGTTTCAAGTCAAAGGGCATTTTTCTTGGCTTCACAATCAGTTCTATTTTTTTTTGATAAATTATCATTTTTGGTGAATAATGAGTTCTTAAAAGCCTCTGTCGAAACGAGACGCTCCATTTTAGATAAGTGATCATATAATCCTTTGTTCTCAAGATAACAGCCGGAAAAATACATGGAACAACATCATACTTATTGTCCAGCAGTTTGTTTCCCGATTTTCGATTTGTTTGACATATAACTTAATCGAACACATCAATTTAGTTCTGACCGGGCCTGGCACATAAGTCAAAACAAAATCATAGAGGGGCCCAAAATATCGCTTTTAATCCTTTAAGGACTAAAAGGAACAGATAAACTTCGACTCATATGCTTGTACTAACTATTCATCAAATTGTACACAACAACACGTTTTATAGCATCAAGTTACTGAAGCGGTTTCGTACTATCAATGCACAACCAACTCATATCTCTTGGTTTGAAGACTTATATGATATTATCGACTCACGATCACTCGAGATAAATTCCATGAAGTGATACAAGTGAGCGCGGGTTGAATCCAATACTCAGACCTTATGAGCACTCATAAATGTTATAGCAAACTTTGCTATGTCTAATACAATTCAGACAAATCTACAAGCCAAATTCATGACAGTCTTGATTCAATACCTACTTCCAACGTATGATCGAAGGATAGTTTGAATAATATAATTATTCTAGAAGTCAAAACATGCAAAGTGGAACAGTAGTAAATGATTGACACAAGACAGTACCATACTAGTAAATAAAAAACATCTTTTTATTTAAACATCAAATGTCAATTACATTTCAATTATTACTAGTTTCGAAAGCTATCTAATCATTAAAACTAATATCATCCTTCAGCACAATGCGCCTCGCATGTTGTAAATGCTTAACCCTACTCAGTCCCTTCGTGAGGGGATCTGCCGGGTTCTCATCCGATGATACCATCTTTGCCACGAGGAGTCCTTTTTCTATTCGATGTCTTATGAAGTGGTATTTTCTGTTGATGTGCTTGGATCTGCCGTGATCCCTTGGTTCCTTGGCTAAGGTAACTGCACTCTCGCTGTCATAGAAAATCTCCATAGGCTCCTTTATAGCTAGTACAACTCCAAGGTCTCCAATGAAGTTCTTTAGCCATATTGTCTCCTTCGCCGCCTCGCTTGCTGCTTTGTACTCTGATTCGCAAGTTGAATCAGCTACTGTCTCCTGCTTGGAACTTTTCCAAGTTATTGGTCCTCCATTCAGGGTAAAGACCCAGCCCGACTGAGATCGGAAATTATCTCTATCGGTCTGAAATTTGGCTTCACTATACCCCACCACTCTCAAGTCATCACTCCCACTGAGGGTAAGGACCCAGTCCTTAGTCCTCCGAAGGTACTTGAGAATGTTCTTAACCGCAGTCCAGTGAGCCTTACCAGGATTCCCTTGATATCTGCTGACCATGCTCAAAGCAAGGGCCACATCATGGAGAGTACATGTCATAGCATACATGATCGAGCCAACAGCGGAAGCATATGATATTCGACTCATCTCAGCTATCTCATCCTCTGTACTCGGACTTTGAGTTTTACTCAGTTTGGCATTACTCTGGATCGGTAAATCACCTTTCTTGGAATCATGCATGCTGAATCTTTTCAGCACCTTATCCAAGTAGGTACTTTAACTAAGTCCAATTAGTCTTTTACTCCTGTCTCTCAATATCCGTATCCCAAGAATATAGGCAGCTTCTCTGAGGTGCTTCATAGCGAAACACTTCCTAAGCCAAGACTTAACCTCATGCAAGGTTGGGATGTCATTTCCTATGAGTAGTATGTCATCCACATACAATACCAGAAAGCTAACTATGCTCCCACTAGCTTTGACATATACACAGGACTCATCCTCTCTTCTCGAAAAGCCAAACTCTTTGACTTTCTCATCGAAACAAAGATTCCATCTACGAGACGCTTGTTTCAATCCATAAATGGATTTCTCAAGCTTACACGCTCTATTAGGGTACTTTGCATCGACAAAACCCTCTGGCTGACTCATGTAAACATCCTCAGCCAACTTTCCATTAAGGAAAGCAGTCTTGACATCCATTTGCCATATCTCATAATCATGAAATGCAGAAATGGCTAGCATAACCCTAATAGACTTAATCTTTGCCACTGGTGAGAAGGTCTCATCATAGTCAACTCCTGGAGTTTGAGTAAAGCCCTTTGCAACCAGTCGCGCCTTATAAGTGTGTACCTTTCCATCCATGTCGGTCTTCTTCTTGAAGATCCATTTGCACCCGACTGTCTTATGACCCGGTACATTGTCAACCAAGTTCCAAACTTGATTGTCATACATTGACTGAATTTCGCTGTCCATCGCCTCTTTCTATTTAGCAGATTCGGGGCCTGCCATGGCTTCCTTGTAGTTGTTAGGTTCATCCAAAATTATCAGTGTGCTATCCCTAATAAATGTATCCCCCTCAGATGTTATATGAAAACCATATAACATAGGTGGAACACTAACTCTATTGGAACGCCTCAGAGGTACGGACTCGTCAATCGGATCGACAGGAGTTTCCTCCTCAGGTTGATCGCTAGTGTTTGAGGTTCCTTCACCACTTGACTCTTGAAGTTCTTCAAGGATAATTTGCCTCCCACTGTCTCCTTGGCCTATGACCTGTCTCTCGCGAAAGACTCCTCTTCTTGCAACGAAGACAACATTGTCACCCAGTCTGTAGAAGAGATAACCGAAGGATTTCTGTGGGTAGCTGATGAAAATACACCGCTCACTCCGAGGTTCGAGCTTTCCGCGAGTCTCGCGTCTCACGAAAGCCTCGCAACCCCAAACCTTGATGTGGTCTAATGTGGGAGCCTTCCCAGTCCACATCTCGTGAGGTGTTTTGGCAACCTTCTTGGTAAGGACTAGATTAAGGATATGGGCGGCAGTCTCTAAGGCATACCCCCATAATGATATTGGTAACGAAGCTCGACTCATCGTGGAACGAACCATATCGAACAGGTTTCGGTTGCGCCTCTCAGCCACACCATTAAGCTGTGGTGTCCTAGGTGGCGTCAACTGTGAAACAATTCCACATTCCTTAAGATAGTCAAGGAACTCGATACTAAGATACTCATCACCCTGATCGGATCGGAGCATCTTTATCTTCCTGCCTAGCTGATTCTCCACTTCTTGTTTAAACTCTTTGAATTTTGCAAAGGTTTCTGACTTATGCTTGATTAAGTAGACATAGCCATATCTACTATAATCATCAGTAAAAGTCACATAGAAGCGGTTAGCATCCCTTGTGGCGGTTCTAAAGGGCCCACACACATCGGTGTGTATGAGATCCAACAAACATTCACCCCTTTCACAAGTACCAATGAAAGGTGACTTAGTCATTTTTTCAAGAAAACAAGACTCGTAAGTGTCATCCGACCTTAAGTCGAATGACTCCAAAACTCCAGCCTTCTGGAGTTGGCCTATGCGCTTCTTGTTGACATGTCCAAGACGACAATGCCACAAGCATGCCTTATCCAATTCATTGGAAGAATCAATGTGCAACACATTATTTCCTAAGTTGTCTACAACCATCACAGTTTCATATACACCATTACAAGGTAATGCTTTAAAATAAAAACACCACTATAATAAGCATTAATAACACTACATTCATTATCAAATGAAAAACTAAACCCTTGTTTTTACAAACCATGAAAGGAAATAACATTTCTCGCCATTTCAGACGAGTAGAAACAATTATTCAAATCTATTTCTAACCCACTACTAAGAAATAAAGAGTAAACTCCAGTCTTGGTGACAGGTGAAACCTTCCTATTCCCCATGATCAAGTTTATTTTCCCGTGCTCCACATCCTTACTTCTTTTTAGGCCCTGCACATCAGAACAAATGTGAATTCCATAACCTGTGTCAAGAACCCAAGAGTTAGAATGTGATGAGTTTTTAGATAGAATAGTGTAAATACATGCATGGGTAGGTTTAACCTTCGCATCCTTAACATCCTGCAAGTATTTGGGGCAGCTACGCTTCCAGTGCCCTTTTTCGTGATAGTAGAAACACTCTGCTTCCTTAGGAATGGAAGAGGGAGCAGCAGAACCAACCTTGGTTCCACTTGAAGAGGATCCATCAAGAGACTTTCCCTTGCGGCTCTTTGAGGGAGCCTTCCTCTTTTTCCCTTTCTCTTGTCCAATTGCCAGAACAGGGGCATTTGCGGTAGGAGTAGAAACAACCGATTTACCTTTGAGACCACTTTCGGCAGTCCTCAAAAGCCCTTGAAGTTTTCTAAGTGTGACCTCCTCCTTGTTCATATGATAGGTCATGTGGAACTGATCATAACATAGAGGTAAGGAGTGTAGAATGATATCTATAGCCAGCTCCTTCACATTCAACTTTAGCAGTCGGTCCACAAACCTTTGCATTTTCTGCAAGTGGCCCGTGATGGGCTCACCATCCTTCATCCTAGTTGTTATCATGGAAGAGAAGATTTCATACTTGTAACATCCCCAAATTTCGAGGCCAAAAATTTTCATTTTTAATTATGTAATTCATAAAACAGTTCATCAAAACAGTGTCAATATTACATCAACTTATAAAAATCATAGTGTCGTGTCTCAAAACCATATCATCAGAAGTAATGAAAATCGGAGTACAATCCCAGAAACTCAATGCGGAAACCCTGTGTGTGTGATGCGCTGCTACACCGCCGGCTCCTTCCCCTTAGACGAAGAGGTACCTGAAACCAAAACTAAAACTGTAAGCATGAAGCTTAGTGAGTTCCCCCATCATACCCATACCAAAATAATACATGACCCTCAGTATCTTTCAACCGGTAACTTTCAAGCATAACTGGGAGTTGGATTCCCCCTCGGTATCATTCAACCGGTAACCGGGAGTTACCCTCCCCTTCGGTATCTTTCAACTGGTATCTGGGAACTACCCTCCCCTTCGGTATCTTTCAACCGGTAAGCAGGGACTATTTCATCCCTCCTACTGCTAACACATAATAAGCACAATAAGCATAACAATCATAACCATATCGAGCACAGTAAGCATAACACATATTAAATCCCAGATAATTATCACAAAGACAATCATCTAACCAGTACTCTTACTTGTCGGCCGGCATTGTGGCCGTAGACCCACCCCTATTAGGAGAAGACTCACCTCAAAGTCGTGTAGTGTCCGAACTGTCCTCGGCGTGAAAACCGACTCTCCTCGACTCCTCAATCCCTACATGACAACCCATCCAAGTTATCAACTTGTATTGGCAACCCTAACCAGGGTCAACTCAAATCTGGTCAAAGTCAACTTTGGTCAAAGTCAACATCCAGTTGACTTGACTCGCCGAGTTGGTCTACCAACTCGTCGAGTCCATACTTCTCTAACCCAAACCAATCCCCGTCTCTACTCGTCGAGTCTAGCAAGAACTCGACAGGTTCATCTTCAATCATACCATCGGGGCCATCTTCATTCGACTCGCCGAGTTCGACCTTGAACTCGTCGAGTTCATCTCCCTCATAAGAATGTGTCCAGTCTATGACTCGCCGAGTTGTATGAAAAACTCATCGAGTCCATCTTCAAAGATTGGAAGATTGCTTTGGACTCGCCGAGTCTGCTCAAACACTCGTCGAGGCCCATGATTCACAGGTCTATAATCTCGTCCATCTTTTTTGAGTCCTTCTCTAGACTCAACCAGACCCCCAAAACAGCAGGGTTGGAGAACCACTACCCGACTCGTCGAGTCCCAAGAACAACCCACCGAGTCCACTAAAGTCCATGTCCATAAACTCAATTTCTGTCAAGCTCATCTCATCCAAAGGGTAGATCTGACCTCCTAGGGCCGATATAGCACGTAAAGCCACGGACTTTACGTCCATGCATGGGTCTTTTAGCCCTAAAGGACTACAAATGATGTCTAAAAGATGCATGGGGCTCTCATGGCCATAAAGTTGGCACCTTTATGCCATGAGACCCCTCCAATGACCAAGATCTAAAGTCAATACTCCCTATAACATTTCACAACCCGAAAATGGCTTAGAAAGCCCTAAATATACCCAAAATTCAAGCCCTAAAGATGAATAAACACATGGAAGATCAAGGAAGGAGCTTTTTACCTTAAATGAGCTGGAAATGGAACACATTCTCTGGATCTCCAAGTTCCAACTTGAACTCCCAAGCTTCTTTCCCCTTCTCAAGCTTCACAATCCACCAAAATGCACCAAAACGGCCTTAGAATACTCAAACAAGGCTAGGGTTTCGATATGATGTATTCTGGGAGTATAAGGGACGATGGTGGCTGAGATAAGTTGTTTAAATAGGGTGCAAACCCTCAAATTTAGGGTTTCACTCAAGCAACACCTACTCGCCGAGTCGGTCTCCCGACTCGTCGAGTAGGTCACTTAAACTCCCCGCGGATCACGACTCTACTCGACGAGTTGGGCCACCAACTCGTCGAGTCCCAGAGAAAATATATGAAATTCTTGAATTAAATACGTACCAGGAATCAGGTGTTACAAATCTCCCGCACTTATTTTAGACTTCGTCCTCGAAGTCTGCTGCTAAGTCCGGAAAAAGCTCAGGGTAGTGCTCCTTCATCTCGTCCTCCGGCTCCCAGGTCCATTCTGAATCCTTGCGGTGCTGCCACTGCACCTTTACCAGCTCCACTCTCAT
The DNA here is from genome assembly GCF_052849685.1 of Lactuca virosa. Lineage (NCBI taxonomy): Eukaryota > Viridiplantae > Streptophyta > Magnoliopsida > Asterales > Asteraceae > Lactuca > Lactuca virosa. The sequence goes on along the minus strand of NC_136434.1, from coordinate 273,560,894 downwards.
GTTCCTCAGATCCTTCGACTTCCTGTCAAGGATCGCCACTGGACGCTCGATATAGTTCAGGCTATCGTCCACCTGAATATCCTCTAAAGGCACCACTGCCGAATCGTCCACCAGACACTTCCGCAACTAGGAGACGTGAAAAGTGCTATAAATCTAACTGAGTTCGGCTGGCAGGTCCAACCTATATGCCACCTTGCTCACCCGGGCTACAACCCTGAAGGGTCCAATATACGTGGGGCCCAGCTTGCCCCGCTTCCTGAATCGAATGACGCCCTTCCAAGGCGACACCTTCAGGAGTACCATATCCCCGACCTGGAACTCCAGGTCCGATCGACGCTTGTCGGCATAACTTTTATGCCGACTCTGAGAAGTCTGAAGCCTGCTCCGAACCCGCTGGATCCTCTCTGTAGTCTTGAGTACCACTTCGGTGCTCCCCTTGACCCTTTGTCCAACGTCACCCCAGCATATCGGGGTCCTGCACTTCCTCCCATACAACATCTCGAAAGGAGGACAGTCAATACTCGCATGATAACTGTTATTGTAGGAGAACTCGGCCAAAGGAAGGTAAGTATCCCAACTACCTCCGAAGTCTAAAACACATGCCCGCAGTATGTCCTCCAGAGTCTGGATGGTCCGCTCACTCTGGCCATCCGTCTGCGGGTGAAAAGCAATGCTGAAATGCAGACGAGTACCCAACTCGTCGTGAAACGTCTTCCAGAATCTGGAAGTAAACCGCACGTCTCTGTCGGAAATCACCGAGACCGGCACCCCGTGCCGCGCCACTACCTCCCCGATATAGATATCGGCCAACCTTTCGTCCAAAATGCTCTCCTGAATCGGAATAAAATGCGCGCTCTTGGTCAATCGATCAACGATGAACCAAATCGAATCCACCCCTCGCGCGGTCCTGGGAAGCTTCGTGATAAAATCCATAGTAATATCTTCCCATTTCCACATGGGAATGTCCAATGGCTGCGTCTTACTGTGCGGCCTCTAGTGCTCGGCCTTAACCTTCCTGTAGGTCAGGCATCTCTCAACAAACCAGGCTACGTCCCTCTTCATACAGGGCCACCAATAATCAGGACGAAGATCCCTGTACATCTTCGTCGCCCCGGGATGAATAGAAAACCTAGATTTGTGTGCCTCCTCCATCAATACCTGGCGCACACCCCCATGATATGAGACCCACACTCTACGGTGTAGCGCCAACAATCCACGGCTGTCATAATCAAAGGAGGAAACCTGACCCACAATACGCTCGCTCTTACGGTGTTCCTCCTTCATGGCCTCCTGCTGGGCCTCCCGAATCCGCTCCAACAACGGAGTCACAACCGTCATCCTCATACATATATCCCTGATCGGTGCTGCCTTGCGGCCAAGCGCGTTAGCCACGACATTGGCCTTCCCCGGGTGGTAAAGGATTTGGCAATCATAATCCTTCACCACATCGAGCCACCAACGCTGCCTCATATTCAGATTTGGCTGATCCATGAGATACCCCAGGCTCTTTTGATCCGTGTAAATGGTACAACGAACCCCGTAGAGGTGATGACGCCAAATCTTGAGGGCGAAAACAACATCCCCCAGCTCCAAATCATGCATCGGATAGTTCGCATCGTGAGGCTTCAGATGCCTCGAAGCGTAAGCGATGCCATGCCCTCTCTGCATCAATACCGCGCCCAAACCCGAGATGGACGCTTCGCAATATACTACAAAATCCTCCATGCCCTCCGGCAGGGCCAAGATTGGTGCCTCGCACAATCTCTGTCTCAACGTCTCAAATGCGGCCTGCTGCTCAGGCCCCCAGCGAAAGACACCGACTTTCCTTGTCAATCGGGTCAGGGGCACAACTATCTTGGAGAAGTCCTGAATGAATCTTCGATAATAGCCTGCCAGTCCCAGAAAGCTCCGAATCTCAGATGGAGACCTCGGAACCTCCCATCTCATCACGGCCTCCACCTTGGCCGGGTCGACCGAAATCTCGTTCTGGTTGACAAGGTGCCCAAGAAACTGCACCTCACGCAACCAGAACTCACACTTGGAGAACTTAGCATACAAGCTTTCCATCCTCAAAGTATCCAGAACCTCTCGCAAGTGCTCCTCATGCTGCTCACGCGTCTTGGAATAAACCAAGATGTAATCAATGAAAACTATCACAGACCGATCCAACATCGGTCTTCACACGCGGTTCATGAGATCCATGAACGCGGCAGGAGCATTGGTGAGCCCGAAGGGCATCACCACAAACTCATAGTGACCATAAGACATCCGAAAGGCAGTCTTCTGCACATCCTCCTCTCTAACCCTCATCTGACGATAGCCTGAACGCAAATCAATCTTGGAGAACCAAGATGCTCCCTGCAGCTGGTCAAAGAGGTCATCAATCCTCGGGAGTGGGTAACGGTTCTTTACCGTTACCTTATTCAGCTCCCGGTAATCTATACACATCCGATGCGACCTGTCCTTCTTCTTCATAAACAGAATCGGGGCTCCCCAGGGTGAACTGCTCGGCCTAATGAATCCCTTGTCTAACAGCTCCTGCAGCTGTGTAGACAACTCCTGCATCTCAGGAGGAGCCAACCAATACGGTGCCTTGGCTATCGGACCTGCATCAGAGGTCTTCAGCCAATCCATACCGATAATAACCTTGTTCCCCCGCAAAGGTATGGGAACCAAGTCTACCAGGTAACGCTCCTAGAAAAATATCAAAACACAGTCCCTGAAGACCTCTGATGCTCGCACTGACCGGTCGTCCGCGATCTCGACCTCTAGAGGGCAATGCAACATGCCCGAGGACTCAGGAAACTTCTTGGTAAGCGCAAGAGAGACAAACGATCGGGTAGCACCCGAATCAAACAACACCTGAACTAGGATACCGTTCACATGGAACGATCCTAAACAGAGCATACATATATCATATCAAAATCACAGCGACATAACATAAAAGAGTAAAGAGAAGAAATCATACCCGTCACCACATCGGGTGCGGCGCGTGCCTCCTCGGCTGTCAACTGAAACGCTCGGCTCCGCACCACTGGATCCTCTGACTTGACCTTCCGACCATCCATAACCCGTGTAGTCGCCGGAGTTGGCGCCACTGCCGGCGCCGCTGCTGCTGTCGTCAGTCTAGGGAAGTTGGCCTTTTTATGGCCCCTCTGATTGCAATGAAAGCAAATCAGGTCTGATGTCTGAACCGTAGGAGCAGGGGCAGTACAATCCCTGCCAAAATGCCCAGTCTTGCCGTACTTATAGCAGTCAGAACCCGACCCAGTGCGGCAAACTCCCTCATGTGACCGACCGCACTTACCACAGCGGTCCCGGCCCTGCTGGCCCTTCGGCCTAGTGTCGAATCCCTTGGGTTTCTTCCCCAAAACCCATTTAACCTCCTCAGTCTCTGCCTTCCTCTTCATGAGGTGCTCCAAATCAATCTCCCTCTCCCACGCCCTGGCAATCATGGACTCCAAGGTCGGGCAGGCCGAATAGTTGACATACTCCCGAATGTCAGCTCTCAACATATCATGATAGCGGGTCTTCCGCATCTCCTCATCCCCTGCATACTGAGGTACCAACAAAGCCCTCTCCCAGAACTTGACGGTGATCTCCGCCACAGTCTCCGTAGTCTGTCTCATATCCAGAAACGCCCTGGCCAGCTGCTGAATCTCCAAAGCTGGCACAAACTCGGCCCTGAACCTGGTCACAAAATCTGACCAAGTCATAGCCTCAATGGCTGGGGCCCCCAACGAATCCCCAACTAACTCCCGCCAATCTCTGGCTCGATCCCTCAAACAACCTGCAGCAAAACGGACCTTCGACCCTTCCGGGCAGAAGCTCGTCAACTGCGCAGACTCGATGTCTGCAATCCATCTCCTGGCAGCAATGGGATCCTTGACCCCATGAAAGTTCGGCGCACCTGTGACAACCCGAAATTTCTATTCTGTACAACCATTCAGTTCAATAGGAGTCAAAACTGTTTCTGCTAATTTTCAAGCTTTTTGGAATAAGTTTGAGTATTTTAAGATTAGTACTTCAGGAGATAACAGGAGAGAGGATGCCCTAGGGTTTATTGTGCAACAATAATGTCCCAAAACTCCAAGAGTTTGGAGTTTACGGCCGTAAACCCTAAAAGAGGATATAAATATGACACTTGGTCATTATTTATCACTTTTCACAATTTCAAGATCCAAAACTCAATTCTCTCTCAAGTGTCATCGACTTTTCTTCTTGATCTTCAACATTGTAAGTGTTTCTAGCCCTAAAAAGTTGATATCTTACTTAATCTAGTGATCTAACATGATTCCATCCGTGAAATCATTCCAAAAGTGTAGATCTTCAAGTTTCACCAAGAACACCAAGAACACACACTAGTGTTCTTGGACTTTTATCACCTTTTCAAGCTTCTACCTAGTAAGTACTTCTATCCTAGAGTATTATAGAGCTTGTTACACTTCTAAACATCAAGAAAATACCCAATAAACCAAGGATCAAAGGTGTTTACCGTCCAAGATGTTCTTGGACCGTAAACCCCAAAAGGGTGCCAAAGTGTGCCCTAGTCCCTTCTAAGCCTTGGAAACTAGCCTAGATCCATTCCTTGATGTGCTTAGCACTTGAAAACATCAAAAGACCATAAAGTTTACGGCCGTAAACCCAAAGGGAAATGGTCCAAGGACCGTAAACTCCTAAAAGGAGTGAAATGGTGCCCTAATCTCTTCCTAAGGCTTAAACATGAAGTAGGAATGCTTCTTGTGATCTTTAAGGTTTCAAAACACAAGATGGTCAAAGAAACATGAGTTTACGGCCGTAAAATCATGGGTTTACGACCGTAAACTCAATGAGTTATGGTCACAAAACTGTAAACTCCAATAAAGGGTTCCCTTGAACCCTAAACTCAATAGCAATGTCCTACAACACTTAGATGCAATCCTTAGGACTTATAGCACTTAAATAAGGTGTTTTACATGTCCTAGGATGTCTTAACTTTGTTAATTATTTGTTTAAAGACTAATTGGATACATATATGTGATATTATATGTTAACTAGGATCATCGTGTGTGTACAAGTCTTCACTTGACACCTAGCATCCTATACATTCCGTTCATCCAAACCACTCACTACAGGTGAGTTCATACCCCTTAATTAACCTTTTAAATGTTTTTAAATGCTTTTATGGGGGGGGGGGGGAATACAAGTTGAACTATTATAGTTATTATATCAATCACATGTGATTAATAACTACCAAACAAGTGGATTTCTTACTTTTCAAACTGTGTTATCAAACTGTTTTACTTCAAACTGTTTTACAAACTCTTTTACATATCAAATACTTTTATTAAACTCTTTTAACTAATATTCTGTGTATCTATATGGATATAATTATATAAGTAGGATTGAAAGGACTTAGGACTGATAGCTCACCTTACTTCCTGTTCCTTGTTTGGTTGTGGACTTAGGGTATTCGGGTTATTTGTCCGAAGCTCGTTTGAATCCTAGTTATATATCATGTATATGTGTATAGATATAAAAGGTTACTTCTTTCATTCAGTTCAATGCCTTTGGGTAGCAAGGGTATACAAACATGTTCATATACACAAACAACATTACTAGTAAACTATAATAGGTATAGTTTAGGAAGATGCTATTACTAGAATAATGAAACATACAATGAGTCAGTTCATTCATGAGTAATACATAGTGATGAGAAACAAACATAATACATAGTGATGAGAAACAAACATAATACATAGTGATGAGAAACAAACATAATACATAGTGATGAGAAACAAACATAATACACAGTTATGAGAAACAAAACATACAGGCTAGACAGAGAAAGAACACACAATACAACTAGCACATACATATACATATACATATACATTACTTACAGTTATGTGAGCCACTTAACGGGGGCATGGCACTACCTGTCATGACCCGTTTTGTATCCAGAATCTCCTTAAGTGGAGAGCGTATGAGTTTGTGTATAGATCTATACTGGATTGACTATCCTACACCTTGCTGCTCGCTACAGTGGGACTTGCAAGTCTACGGGTGCCAAACGTCATTTCTTACAATGTCTTACATCGTCATTTTACTAGAGTCGGTAGAAGGATACAGGCCGATCACATGGTACTTTAAATAACAATTGGTTTAAAGTAGTTAGTACAGCAGTAGTTACTTAATACAACACTACAGTACTATTTCATTTTCCCTTTACATTTACTTTGTGATATTCACACAATAAACAATAATGTAAAAATTATATTTTTGGTTAATGATAGTCAGATTTGGGAAAATACATACTTTTACAATAGACACAGACACTAGATGCCTTGGTAGAAGGCTACTTTTAGTAGGAAACATATGGTTTTCTAGGAGAGTTCAAACAATTACAAACTTTTACAAAACTTATACATTACAGACTTACAAACACTTTCATACAAATACAGACACTAATATACTTATGAACTCACCAGCTTTAAAGCTGATAAACTCTTTCAAAATAACTTGTATTCTCAGGTCGCCAGTAGACAGGTACCGGAGCTAGGTTTTTGAGAAGATGGAGCTCGTTCAAGACTCATCTTTTATTTTGATGTATATTTTTGGTGTCTATAAAACTTGACAGAACACACCTGTATTAAAATATATTGTTAATGCAATGGATGATGTTGTTGCTTGTTTACTACTTTGCATTGTTGTGATACTGTACATGACGTCCTCCAACCCCGAACGTTTCCGCCGTTCCGGTTTTGGGGTGTAACAGATTGGTATCAGAGCATTGTTTATAGTGAATCGAGTGTATCAACCCATAAAAGATATAGGAACTATAAACACAGCGGGATTAAAATACTCTGATAAAGAGTTTATCGTTTAAAATAATAAAATATTTAACCAAGTATACATACCTGCATTCATACTAAAATCAGTGTCACTAGGACAGAACAAAAGTATTAGGATTGTTGGGCAGCACAAGTAGACTTAGAGACATGTGGTCAACCCTGGGAAGAAGTAGCCTGATCAACTAGATTATCCGAGGAGTGATTAGCATGTGCCTAAGTGTGGTTGTGAGATTGCAACAAGTCTAAAAACTTACCAACACTACTACAACGAGAACAGTAGAACAGAACATAAACTTAAAATACTATAGGAGTATTTTGTGTTGCTATTAATTACCTATCTGAGAACTAAAGGTCTTTATGAAGTATGTCAATAGTTACAGAGTGGATACGCTAACGTTATATGTGTCTAGGATATCATAGACTTAGAATCTGTGATCTTTGCTTTACTTCCTGTTCCTTGTTTGGTTGTGGGCTTAGAGTTAGGGTCGCTTATTCGAAGGTCTATCCTGTCTTGGTTACATATGACTGGTATGCACTACGCGAATGTTGAAGTAACTGATAAAGATCATCTTATAATTATCTAATTAGTTCGTCTATTTAGTTATTTCGTTATCCCTTTTCTCGCGTAGATTTCATGGCTGGATTCCATATCCCCGGAGACCCGTACTACCCCAACAACGGCAATGCAGGATGGCCGGGAGAAGAGCCAGAAGATGATCACCCAATCCCTTTGGATGATCACGAAGCTGAAGGCTTCTCTGATGGTTCTGACTCAGAGCCTGAAGTCAACAACCAACCCTCAGCTGCTCAAGACCCAAACCTGAATCCTCGTCCAACATTTCAAGGATCCACACCTCTGTGGGCCACAAACTTGAATAGATGTAGTCAGGAACAGGGCCAACCCATACCCTATAATGGAGACAAAAGCTTCTACAACCTCACTGAGGGAGGTTCAGCTAACAGGGTCCTACCCATCATGGTTCGAAGGATTTCTCGGAACACTGAGCAAGGTCGAGCAGCTATTGACCGAGTCATGGGGATTGACGCCAACTCTGGCGTTAACACAGTCCGCATTCGCCAACTAGAGTCTGCTCATGAAAGGACTCAGGTCCGCAATGCAGTTCTATAGAGGGAACTTACTGAAACCCAAGCTGAAGTCAGGGAACTTCGAGCTCAGCAGGCAAGGTCTGAAAGGCGTATGAGGGACATAGAACGTCTACTGTCGGATTCAAGAACTCACTCTAGTAGTTCTCGTCGCCGTTAGAGTCTCATCGACTTCTCTTTTAGATGTAACCTAGTTAGTGTAAAAACTCTAGTCTAATTTCCTATCTTTGTAAATCTTAGACCCGTTAGGTCTTGATTAGGTAGTAGTCCGTCAAAATTTTCCATCTTGGTTGATGTAAGACCTACTTCTAGGTCATTTTTCTCGAACTCATTACATCTGTAATTCCAGTATTATTGACAGATATCTAATCTTATGGAAATCAATATCCAATTGCTATCATCTGTTAGTACTAGATCTTCATTCAATCATACTATTCAATCGTGCTATTCAATCATACTATTCAATCGTGCTATTCAATTGTGCTGTTAGGCTATGGAGAGTTAGTCCATGAGTCATTTTCATCAATTTCCCTTTTAAATTATTATCAATACCTTCATGTTTCTAATCTTATAGTTGAAAAATGCCTCCTCATAAATCTACAAGACGCGATCCTCCCGCACCAACACCACCTGCTCCTCAATTCGACACGGCAGCCCTGAATGCTGCTGTAGCTGCAGCTGTGGCTACAGCCATGACACAATATCATTCTTCTGGTTCCACTGGAGGAGGAACCCCTGTCCTATCTACTCATGGTGAAATCCCTGTGCGCTCCAGAGAGTGCTCCTACAAGGACTTCACAAACTGCAAACCATTGTCCTTTAAAGGGACTGGCAGAGTCATTGCCCTATCGCAATGGTTCGAAAAGACAGAGTCGGTCTTCGAGATCTGCTCCTGTCCAAAAGGGAGCAAGGTCAAGTTTGCTGCTTGTACCTTCGAGGCAAAAGCCCTAACATGGTTGAATAGCCATGTCAAGTCACTATCCCTTATAGTGGCAAATGTTATGGGCTGGGAAGCCCTGAGAGAACTAATGGTTGAAGAGTACTGCCCGAGGGGCGAAATCCAAAAACTGGAGGAAGAACTGTGGAGCCTAACCATGAAGGGCTCCAACATAGTCTCCTACACCGCCAGGTTCTGTGAACTGGTGGCCCTCTGTCCCAACATGGTTCATACAGAGGGGAAGAAGATTGAAAGATACATATGGGGGCTGGTGCCTCCATTCCAAGGAAATGTTTTGGCTTCAAACCCCACTACATTTGATAGTGCCAAGCGATTGGCACAACGGCTCATAGACCATGGGGTTCGTACCCCGGCCGCAACAACAACCCTGGCCATCTCAGAACCCGCCAAAACCGCTGATTCCAAGCGGAAGTTTTGGGATGACAAGAGAAAGACAAAGGCTGTCAAAAAGCAGCAGGTCGTGGCAGTTCATGCTGCGATAGCACCTGCCGCTGCTACTCCAGTAAAGCAGAACGCTGGAAGTTTGCCTAAGTGCAACAAATGGAACTTCCACCACGTCGGTGCCTGCCAGGAAATGCAGTGTTTGAACTGCAACAAGAAGGGGCACACTGCCCGTTTCTGCAAAGCTCCGGCTAGGCCAATCAACCAAGTCCCCGGAACTGGAGTGGGCCAAGCTTGCTACGGTTGTGGCGAGGTAGGCCACTACAAAAGAAACTGCCCGAAGGCAGGGAATGCCGGTGGAGTGGGAAGAGTTCTGTCCATAGGCCACGAGGAAGCGGTTGCCGACCCCACAGTGGTCACTGGTACGTTTCTCCTCGATAACTCTTATGCATGCATTCTGTTTGATAGTGGAGCGGAGAGGAGTTTCGTGAACCAAAAATTTGCTCATTTACTTAAGCAAAAATCATGAGCACTTAAAGAACCGTTCACTGTAGAAATGGCTAATGGAAAGCCGGAGAGCACTAGCAATATATTCATAGGGTGTACCCTAACACAAGATAGCCATTCATTTTCGATCGACCTCATGCCGGTCTCCATTAAAAGTTTCGACGTCATTATCGGCATGGATTGGTTGAGTCTTCATCGTGACGACATCATGTGTTACGAAAAGTCTGTACGCCTTAATCTGCCGTCTGGCGAAACTCTAGTAGTTTATGGCGACAAACCCAGCACGAACCTTCGTATCATCTCGAGCATTCAAGCTCAGAAATTCTTGCGAAAGGAATGTCGCGCATTCCTTGGTCATGTGGTCGACGTGAGCCAAGAAACGAAATCTATTAAGAACATTCCAGTGGTACGCGACTTTCCCGACATCTTTCCAGAAGAACTCCCAGGATTACCTCCACAACGTCAAGTCGAGTTTCGAATAGACTTAGTTCCAAGGGCTACCCCCGTAGCCAAATCGCCCTATCGTCTAGCACCTGCAGAGATGCAAGAACTGTCCTGTCAACTTAACGAACTACTCAACAAGGGCTTTATAAGACCAAGCTTCTCACCCTGGGGAGCTCCAGTCTTGTTCTTCAAGAAGAAAGACGGATCGTTTCGTATGTGCATCGACTACAGGGAGCTCAACAAAATGACCATCAAAAATCGTTATCCTTTGCCTCGGATTGACGATTTATTCGATCAACTTCAAGAGGCAAACTTCTTTTCAAAAATCGAATTAAGGTCCGGATATCACCAACTACGAGTGCTAGGGGAGGATGTTCCGAAGACAGCCTTTCGAACTCGTTATGGGCACTACGAATTCGTAGTGATGCCGTTCGGATTAACAAACGCGCCTGTTGTATTCATGGACTTAATGAATAGGGTGTGTCGTCCTTACTTGGATCAGTTCGTCATCGTCTTCATCGATGACATACTTATCTACTCTCGTAGTAAGGATGAACATAGTCAACATCTGCGACAGGTCTTAGAAACATTACGCTCGAAGAAGCTCTATGCGAAGTTCTCGAAATGCGAATTTTGGATCCGACGAGTCGAATTCTTAGGGCACGTGGTTAGCGAAGAGGGAATACACGTGGACCCTTCCAAAATTAAAGCCATTGAGAGCTGGTCAGCACCGAAGACGCCTACAGAAATTCGTCAATTTCTAGGCCTCGCTGGCTACTATCGCAGGTTCATTCAGAACTTCTCCCGCATTGCGAAACCTCTTACAACACTGACCCAGAAGGGCGTGGCCTTTGACTGGGAAGAGAAGCAGGAGAGAGCGTTCCAAATGCTCAAAAGAGCCTTGTGCACCGCACCAATACTATCCCTCCCCGAAGGGATAGAAGACTTCGTTGTCTATTGCGATGCGTCGAATCAAGGACTCAGATGTGTTCTGATGCAGCGAGGTAAGGTCATCGCCTATGCCTCGAGACAGCTAAAGACACATGAGGTCAACTACACTACCAACGATCTTGAGCTAGGAGCAGTTATGTTTGCTCTGAAGATCTGGAGACACTACCTGTACGGTACAAAGAGCACAATCTTTACAGACCACAAAATCCTGCAACACATATTCGACCAGAAGGAGCTCAACATGAGACAACGACGATGGGTCGAGCTACTCAGTGATTACGAATGCGAAATTCGTTATCATCCGGGTAAAGCCAACGTAGTAGCTGACGCCCTAAGTCAGAAAGAATATTCTGGTCGTAGAGTCAAATCATTGACTATGACTATCCATTCACACTTGTCCACGCAAATTAAGGAGGCCCAGCTCGATGCTTTGAAACCTGAAAATGTGGCGGGTGAATCCCTGAGAGGGATGGATAAGAACTTGGAGGTTAAGGGTGGCAGAGCTTATTTTCTCATGGATCGGATCTGGACCCCGAAACTTGGTGGTTTCAGAGACTTGGTCATGAACGAGGCGCACAACACTCGTTATTCCGTCCACCCAGGTTCAGATAAGATGTATCTGGATCTTAAAAAGCTATACTAGTGGCCTAACATGAAAGCAGAGATTGCTACCTTCGTGAGTAAATGCCTTACTTGCGCCAAGGTCAAGGTCGAATACCAGAAACCCTCCGGTCTACTACAACAGCCAGAGATACCGGAATGGAAGTGGGAGCGGATCACTATGGATTTCATAACCAAGTTGTCCAAGGCAACGGGTGGACTTGATACCATATGGGTTCATCGTCGACAGATTGACCAAGTCCGCACACTTCCTGCCTATCAAGGAAACAGACAAGATGGAGAAGCTTACAAGAACTTACATTAGGGAGATTGTACGACTACATGGTGTTCCTATATCCATTATCTCAGATAGAGATAGTAGATTCACTTCGAGGTTCTGGCAGTCGTTACAAAGTTCCCTAGGAACTAGGCTGGACATGAGTACAGCCAACCATCCACAGACAGACGAGCAAAGTGAGAGGACTATCCAAACCTTGGAAGATATGATGCGAGCCTGTGTGATCGACTTTGGGAAAGCATGGGATACTCATTTACCCCTTGTAGAATTTTCCTACAACAACAGTTATCACACGAGCATAAAGGCTGCTCCATTCGAGGCCCTCTATGGCCGAAAGTGCAGATCCCCTCTGTACTGGGCTGAGGTGGGTGATACCCAGTTAGCTAAAGGACGAGTTCGTGAAAGCACTCTCACAGGTCCGGAGATCATTCGGGAAACGACAGAGAAGATCATTCAGATTCGTGAACGATTGAAAGCCTCTAGAGACCAACAGAAAAGCTATGCTGATAAACGAAGGAAACCGTTGGAATTCCATGTGGGCGACCGTGTTCTATTGAAGGTCTCACCCTGGAAGGGCTTGATACGCTTTGGAAAGCATGGAAAGCTAAATCCAAGGTACATAGGGCCTTTTGAGATTCTTGCCAGAATCGGCCCTGTAGCTTACAAACTTAACTTACCACGCGAACTCAGTAACGTACATTCTACTTTCCACGTCTCGAACTTGAAAAAGTGTCTGTCCAACGAGACTCTTGTAATCCCACTCGACAAAATCGAGATCAACGAGAGCCTCAACTTCGTGGAAGAACCGGTAGAGATCATGGACCGGGAGGTCAAGCAAACGAAACAAAGTCATATCCCGATAGTGAAGGTTCGCTGGAACGCCAAGCGAGGACCTGAATTCACTTGGGAGCGAGAGGATTAGATGAAACTGAAATATCCTCATCTTTTTACTTAGTTATTTGTAACTACTTATTTGCTTAAATTCTAATTTCGGAAACTAGCCTAGATCCATTCCTTGATGTGCTTAGTACTTGAAAACATCAAAAGACCATAAACCATTTGCGTTTACGGCCGTAAACCCAAAGGGAAATGGTCCAAGGACCGTAAACTCCTAAAAGGAGTGAAATGGTGCCCTAATCTCTTCCTAAGGCTTAAACATGAAGTAGGAATGCTTCTTGTGATCTTTAAGGCTTCAAAACACAAGATGGTCAAAGAAACATGAGTTTACGGCCGTAAACTCATGGGTTTACGACTGTAAACTCAATGAGTTATGGTCACAAAACCGTAAACTCCAATAAAGGGTTCCCTTGAACCCTGAACTCAATAGCAATGTCCTACAACACTTAGATGCAATCCTTAGGACTTATATCACTTAAATAAGGTGTTTTACATGTCCTAGGATGTCTTAACTTCGTTAATTAGTTGTTTAAAGACTAATTGGATACATATATGTGATATTATATGTTAACTAGGATCATCGTGTGTGTACAAGTCTTCACTTGACACCTAGCATCCTATACATTCCGTTCATCCAAACCACTCACTACAGGTGAGTTCATACCCCTTAATTAACCTTTTAAATGTTTTTAAATGCTTTTATGGGGGGGAATACAAGTTGAACTATTATAGTTATTATATCAATCACATGTGATTAATAACTACCAAACAAGTAGATTCCTTACTTTTCAAACTGTGTTATCAAACTGTTTTACTTCAAACTGTTTTACAAACTCTTTTACATATCAAATACATTTATTAAACTCTTTTATCTTATATTTTGTGTATCTATATGGATATAATTATATAAGTAGGATTGAAAGGACTTAGGACTGATAGCTCACCTTACTTCATGTTCCTTGTTTGGTTGTGGACTTAGGGTATTCGGGTTATTTGTCCGAAGGTCGTTTGAATCCTAGTTATATATCATGTATATGTGTATAGATATAAAAGGTTACTTCTTTCATTCAGTTCAATGCCTTTGGGTAGCAACGGTATACAAACATGTTCATATACACAAACAACATTACTAGTAAACTATAATAGGTATAGTTTAGGAAGATGCTATTACTAGAACAATGAAACATACAATGAGTCAGTTCATTCATGAGTAATACATAGTGATGAGAAACAAACATAATACATAGTGATGAGAAACAAATATAATACATAGTGATGAGAAACAAACATAATACACAGTTATGAGAAACAAAACATACAGGCTAGACAGAGAAAGAACACACAATACAGCTAGCACATACATATACATATACATATACATTACTTACAGTTATGTGAGCCACTTAACGGGGGCATGGCACTACCTGTCATGACCCGTTTTGTATCCAGAATCTCCTTAAGTGGAGAGCGTATGAGTTTGTGTATAGATCTATACTGGATTGACTATCCTACACCTTGATGCTCGCTACAGTGGGACTTGCAAGTCTACGGGTGCCAAACGTCATTTCTTACGACGTCTTACATCATCGTTTTACTAGAGTCGGTAGCAGGATACAGGCCGATCACATGGTACTTTAAATAACAATTGGTTTAAAGTAGTTAGTACAGCAGTAGTTACTTAATACAACACTACAGTACTATTTCATTTTCCCTTTACATTTACTTTGTGATATTCACACAATAAACAATAATGTAAAAACTATATTTTTGGTTAATGATAGTCAGATTTGGGAAAATACATACTCTTACAAGAGACACACACACAGACACTAGATGCCTTGGTAGAAGGCTACTTTTAGTAGGAAACATATGGTTTTCTAGGAGAGTTCAAACAATTACAAACTTTTACAAAACTTATACATTACAGAATTACAAACACTTTCATACAAATACAGACACTAATATACTTATGACCTCACCAGCTTTAAAGCTGATAAACTCTTTCAAAATAAGTTGTATTCTCTGGTCGCCAGTAGACAGGTACCGGAGCCAGGTTTTTGAGAAGATGGAGCTCGTTCAAGACTCATCTTTTATTTTGATGTATATTTTTGGTGTCTATAAAACTTGACAGAACACACCTGTATTAAATTATATTGTTAATGCAATGGATGATGTTGTTGCTTGTTTACTACTTTGCATTGTTGTGATACTGTACATGACGTCCTCCACCCCCGAACGTTTCCGCCGTTCCGGTTTTGGGGTGTGACAGCACCACTCCCTCTAAAGTCCTTGAAGGACAGTGTGCGTGTACCCGACTGGCTGGACGCCGCGTCCCTCCTGAATGCCTGGAGGCGATCCTCCATCAACTCAATAATTCCCTCCTTGATCGACCCGAAGATGATAGGGGTCGACTCAAGGATACCTCTAGTGATCTCAGACGCGATGAACTCGCGTAACCCATTATCAACCTGCTCGGATCCCGTGCCCGAGCCTGACCCTGATCCTGACCCAGATCCTTCTCCATGTCATGTAATCGCCATACTGAAAAATAAACACCTAAACGTCAGGATCATACATATCCTCGAAAGGTCTCGCACACTCTCCAAGTTTCCCGGTTCTGTCTCAGCCTTCCTTGATTCGAGTATGGATCCTCTGCTTCCAGTAGTACGGGCCCATACTACCTTCCACATCTATTCGTACTTTCCTCAAGAACTGCCTTGACTTCACCAAGTCCCTTTCTACTAATACAACTTCCCAACTAAGCTCATCCTAGGCTTTCCTAGGACACTCTCCGACCTACTCTCCGTCGTCAGCTGCACTCGGAGTCCCTACCACCTTTCCCTAACTAGCTTGCGAATACTGTTACATATCCGCTCACTAGTTAGTTGAAGTTAGCCAGAACCCCTATATCACAATGCAAGAAGTATTCGTGTCACACCCCGCTAAAGCGGAAACACGAGGCGTGGCAGTATAAAGGGTTTCATAGCAAAAGTTAAAAGACAACACCAACCATAGTATTAAAAATCATTACAATTTTACAATGGGTTTGAACAACTTTTAAAAGAAATTACAATGTAAATTGAAATACAACACATGCGAATGCTCCTAAAAGTGAAGTGTCCCTAAGTGCCACTTACTCGATGATTCCTGAAAAAGCATGTAAAACGAGCGTCAACTATAAAAATAGTTGGTGAGTACTCACAGATAAACAAAATAATATTGGTTCCATGAATTGAAATCAAAGTTTTGATAAAAGTTTCCAATAATAAAAGTATATTGTTAAAATAAGTAAATAAGTTTGTAAAAACAAAGTTCTTTGTCATCATGAGAGATAAAGTATGTTGCCCAAATAAGATGCAACATTCATATTCTCATGGAAGATAAAGTTCGTTACTCAAACGAGTAAACAAGTTTCATTGCTAAAATGAGCAATCAATTTCGTTGCTACAAGGAGCAAACAATTTCATTGCTAAAACATGTATATAAGTTTTCAGTAATAAAAGTTCGTTGTTGTAATGAGAAACAAAGTTCATTGCTATAATTAATAACAAGTTTATTGCTATAACGAGAAACGAGTTTGTATGTGTATGAGCAAACAATGAGTCTCAACCAAACCTATGACTGAAGCCCTATCAAGATCTATGCTTATCGTTCTATAGATGAATATGGTATCATGCACTCCAGCAATAGGGCGAGTGAGGAGTTGTCAATTCCTAATAGCGCTATCCATAATGACCATTGGCTCAAAGAGTTAATGGTTAGAGATAAGGGAAGGGCCTTAATACGATAAGTTCTCATGTTCCGTGTTGCATAGACATACATAGAGAGATATAGCAATAAAATAGCAATCATGTTTGATACAAATCAATTTAAATACAACGAACAAATAATAGATTTTCGGGACATGCTTTTCCACCCCAAAACATAAAAACTGAAAATAGGAGAGTGCGTGAATGCTCACAATATGCAAAATATAGCAACCAAGTTTATACGAGTCAAATAAATACAACGAACATAAATAGTTTAGGACATGCTTTTCCACCCCAAAACGTAAAAACCGAAAATAGGGGAGTGGTGAATACTCACTATGCATTTAGATGATGCAAATGGTGCCTTGAACTACGTTCCACGTGTACCACTACCGATTCCTACAATAATGGTATTCGCTAGTGAGTCTCTAATCGAAATCTAACACTAGTATACTTACTACTACAATAGAATTATGCCAATAATGTGTCAAAATTTAATATTGATAAGTTACAAACATTTTTCTGTGGAAATTAAGTTTCAAAGAATCAATTGTTATATAACAATTTAAGTGGAAAATTTCCATTATTGAAATGTTAATATTTAACATTTTAGAGGTGTTCCAATGATTAAATATTCAAAACTAAATCAATTTAGTTCTAAACTTTCCCAAACTTTGCATTTAAGTTTTAATTGAAGTCAAAGACCTTAAGATAAATTTTCTTGAATTTTTGATTTGTCTGACTATTTTTCACGATTTTAGTTTCTTGAATAACCATAAAATCATGAAAAATACTAAACAGTTAATAAAAGTTACCAAACTTCAGATTTTGGTTCTAAATGTACTAAAAGACTTCTAGATAAATTTTCATGGATTATGAATATGTATAACCATTTTTCACATATTTAATTCTCTAAATAGATACAAATTCATGAAAAATAGAAATCAGTTATGAAAATACCCCAAACTTTTTATAATAATGGCATTACACATACTTAAGCTGGGAAAAATATAAAAAGGGGTTTCTAAACTGTTTAACCCAATTTTATGATTTTTATGCATTTATTCTAATAAAATGGGGATAAATACAAAACAGTTTCCAAAAATTACCCAAACTTTTTGTGATATTGTTATTAAACATTCTTAAGTTGGGAAAAATATAAAAATTGATTTCTAAACTGTTTAACCCAATTTTATGATTTTTGAGCATTTATTCTAATAAAAATTGAAATAAATAGAAAACAGTTTCCAAAATTGCCCAAAATTTTGTAACACTTTTATTATACATGTAGAAGCTGTGAAAAATATAAAAGATATTTTTCAATTAGTCTTTCTATTTTTCTTTGTTTTATCTTCTTAAATAATCATTAATTGGAGAATAATTATGAAACAGTTAAAGTAAATTACCAAAATTTTTGTACACTTCATTTACAGAGTAAATAATCTGGGAAAAATACCAAATGTGGTTTTTATATACTGAAATCCGATTTTGTGTATTTAAGTGTATTTAATCTTAGAAAATAGGAGAAATATAGTATACAGAAGAGAAAAATCATGAAAATTTTTATATAGCATCCTAATGTACTACAAGGTGTTCTGGTAAATGTTTTTGAATTTTGGATAAGCAGAAGTATTTTTCCTGTTTTTAGTCCATAATATACACAAAAATCGGGGAAAAATAGGAATACATTATGAACAATTCTGAAAATATTTTTCTAAGTCTTCCACAGAGAGTATAAGCTGCGAAAATTATTATATTCCCTTTTCAAATTATCTAAAGCGGTTTTATGATTTATTGGGGCTAAACAAAAAGAAAATTCAAAACCATATTAAACAGTAACAAAAACTGATGAAAGTTAATGTGGGGTCATTATTTAGCATAGGGGTCATCCACGAATTTACCTAGTATTTATAGAACTCAGAAAGTATTTTATATGATTTATTGCCCTATTTTATTTCAATAATTATAACAATTCGAGAAAAATGAATTATTTTCTGAAAATTTGTTGAACATCTCATTTTGTTGATGGTAATCTGGGAAAAATCGGATTTGGTCAGAAAAGGAGTTTTAGATATTTATTTGGAAATAAATCCTTCATGAACATATTTGAAAGCTTTTAACAACATACTTTGATGGTCTAGCATCTAAGCTTGAAGATCATCACATGCATGTTTGTTTGAAGACCATTCATGAGTTTGAAATGTTCAAAAATCGTTTTTGAAAGAAAACTTAGAGTGCATGTGGTGATTTTCGACCAAAACTTGTAGAAAAGTGCATTTTCATGATCTTGACTTAGGTTTAGGTCCTTGGATTTCACCATTTACAACATGCATGTTGTTTTTGGGTGAAATCCTACCACCATCATCATCAAAACTCAAGTGAATGAAAATGCACACATGTTTTCTAAGAGAAAGGTGTAGAAGAAGAAGGAAATGCAAGAAAAACCTTGAAAACATGGAGGAAAATGAAAGGAAATCGTGTTCTACCTTAATGAACACCACTAGATGATGAAGATTTTGTGTTTGAGGTGTGTTCTTGGACTTGTTTTCTGGAAATTTTCGTGGTTCCTAGAGAGAGGAAGAGAGAATAGAGAGAAAATAAAGTGAGGGAGTGTGAGAGAGAAAGTGAAGTATGGAGAAATGGAGTGTGGAGGGGAATTGATTGAGTGTTTTGGGAAGAGGAGAGAGAGGAGAGAGAGAGGAATCCGACTTTTGAATGGAGAGAGGGTCTCCCTCTTTTAAATTTTATAAAATATAACTTTATTTTATAAAAATATCAAGTTTTTATAAAATATGTGCCTTACCCTAATTTTCCTTCACAAAACCTTGATTTTTGGCTTAGAAAATAAGGTTAAATACTAATGACTTAAATTTTATTTCTCCTTGGTTATATTTTACTAAATTGAGTTATTTTAAATTGATATTATATAGTCCATACCAAATTTTATGGATTTTTAGGTGTTAAAGTTTATAAATTTGAGTTTTTAGGGTTTTTAGGGTCTTGAGATTTAATAAATATTTGGATATCAAAATAAATTGAATTATCTGAGATTTCAAATTATAATAGAGTTTCAAACTCTTTTCTTGTTAAAAATAATGTTTGTAATTTATTTTTATCGATTTATTCGCATTCTATGTAGTGGTTCCGAGATCCAAACCGAAATTGAGGAATCAAGTATACTAGTCCTACTCTTCAACTTTGACTTAAGTTTCTATGAGACTTTGACCTAACTTCTACTTCTAGGTCAAGTGCATGATGTGTGTATATGATTCATGAAATGTTGTTCGAGTCAAAGAGTGACCCAAATATGGATAGTCACTACAGCTCAGTAGATGTAGAATTCACATATCAATGTGAAATCTAAGTACACTATCCATTGATTCTAATTGTTTCCAAGTTTCTAGTAGGTTATAACTTAGCTTCTAGTTACTAAGTCTAGTATGTGTAGTGCCTATATGCGCAACTAAGTCTAGTCAAATCTAGAACCGACTCGAATTTTGACGGTTGTCACAGTCTCCCCCAGTTGAAAGAATTTCGTCCCGAAATTCAATTCGTGACACATTCTACTAGAACTCAGCCGAATACAATTGTAAAATTGGAGAGGTGGTGACTTGAAGAGCTCTTTGATTATTTTGGGTTAATTCCTCAAGGGAAGAGCCCAACTCTTTAGCTATAATCAAATTAATGTTTCCCTAATTCGAGTTCTACAGTCTAGATTGCGAGAAATTAGGATCATGGAAATCATGATCCAACCATGGCGACCTAGTTGAAAAAGGTTATATAGTTAGATATTATCTAACTTAAAAGAACGTTATAAGTTTTGCTGACGCACCAACTGCATTGAGCGTTAAATCCGCATTGATCCTCAAGTCGCATTTTAAATTAGCACTAAGTGTAAATTCGCCACCTAATAAAGAAGAGATTAGGAACAATTTGGTCACTTTCGGGTTGGCTACTATATCTGGAAAAGATATATTCCGAAATAAGAAGGGGTATCACGAATGAAAGGAAAGCGATCGAGGTTAAGTTCCTAAAAATACGTTCTAAGGGTAGGCAACGAAGTTTTGGTACATCTCCAATGTAAAGGCTATTTAAGTGTCGTCTACAAATTAAGTCACGAAATGATTGAGGATCTTCGAGGATATAATTACTACTACGGTTACTCTTACAATAATAGAACTATATTCGAAGAATATATATATTTAGAGAGTCAATGTTGCAAATGGAGGCGATTAAATCACATTGTGTAGATAGCATTTTAAGTGTTTTAGAAGTGATAAAAATCTCACTGTTATCAAAATATGTAATAATTCCAAGATAATGAAAATACATGTTTGGCAATCCAACGAAGTAGTAAAATAGTATAAAGATTAATTAAGGTTAAAGGTTTAAGTCGTCAATAAAGGAATTTGTATAGAAATATTTGTATTAAATTTTTGGGAAATTGTCCAATTGTCAAAGTCGGGACAAATTCAAGCTTACGAGTCAGAATATTTATGTGAACAAAGTTGAGAGTTTAGGAACTCAATGAAAATTACAAAGTAGAATGCTATTTTAAGAAAGGTGTAAAAATATCTATCATTGAAAATAGTGGATTCTTAATTTAGTGTTTCTACAAAAACAATCATTTAGAGAATAGATAATCTTAAAATTCAAAACTTTTGATGTATTTAAAGAAAAGAAGAAACATAAGGATACATATCCTCCACATATATTTTTCGGATATAGAAAAATTATAAGCATAAAGGTATTCATTTTGTGTATTACTTATAACGAAAAATACAATGAAACTTTCATTTTAAATCAAGTTTCCAAATTTAGAATGAAAGAGCAAATGTAAATAAGGATTACTTGTTTATTGTAGATTTCAAAATAAAAACAAGATGTATATGGAAAAAGGCATAATTGAATATATCAAAGTTGACTAAATCGAAATTATGACTCACAACTATACACGTATTAATCGCTCAAAACGAAAGGGTAGACTTCTAGTCTATATGTGTACGAACATGGTACCAAGAGAAGCAAAATAGATAGAAACAAACTTAGACAATGTATTATGTTAATATTATGGCGTGCGAGATCTAAAATCAGAAGGAGAGCGAGAAATAAAGTTTGGGGGAAAGAAAAAGGAAGGTAGCAGCGACAATGATTGTTATTGTTAAAATTATAAGAACAATACCTATAGGTAGATTTAAAACCACGTTGAGATATATTTCAAACTTCAATATTTGATGTATATTGATGACTAAATAGAAATGTAGAAGTTCTAAAGTGTTTTCTAAGTTTTGCTAAAAATCCACGAGTTATCTATTAAGTTAAACTCCATTTGTGAAAAAGAAGAAACACTAAAACTTGTAATTGAAAATCTGACAGTTTTGACCTTTTTGACCGGAGTCCAACAATGCTTAAAACGGATAAGGTAAAGACTTAACATATTTAGATGAATAATTGTGCATTGTCGAAAGTGCGCCACTGGAACTTTAAAAGTGAACACTAAGTTTTGCAATGCTTTATATTTTAGAATCTTTATAGATTATAAAACTATATTGAAGCAAAGTACACAAATAAGGTATGTTTTGAATTACAAGCGTTAGATATGTCTTATAAACATGTTTGAAGTAGACATTTGCATAAATATCATGTTGTGTTTTCGAGAAAACACATTAAAGTAAATTACAATGTCTAAATGAGAAAGCGGTTAAATGTGTCAAAGCAAAAGTGGTTTGGAAAATCCGAGGATGCTTTTACATATAATAGGACTTCAATGTTATATGTTTAAGTTTTATAGCAAAGAGTTTAAACACGATTATAAAAGAAAATGTGTCTACTTTTTCGAAGACGTGTCAAAATGGTAAGCAATGTTTAAAATGGTTTATGTGCCCTCAAAAGCACATCTATCCATTGAAATGGATTTGAAATGAGATTGTAATAGCAAGATTAAAAACAATATTGGTTAAATTGAGTTTTGAAGAAAAGTGTTAAGTTAAAACAAGTTGTCAAAAGATTTTTAGCGAGAATATGGCGTAAATTGTTAGGAAAGGTTTAGTAAGTTGTATGAAGTGGTTATAAAGTATTTTATCGATGATAAATAAAACCGATGAAACGAATTAACTTTTTGATGGAAGATTAAGAAATAAGGAATAAGTATGTTAGTGTAGCTGATCGTACCTAAATACTAAGGCGAGTATAAGACGAGTACCGATGTCTTTTTCCCAAAGATAAAGGACAAGAAAAATTGTTTGAAAAACGTTTTATGGTGTCAATGTAGTTTACGACCTTTTATAGAGGTCAAAGGGACATCCTATGTTAAGTTTTAAGCTCAAGGTGGAAACAACGTAGAGCTAAATCGTAGCGTAGTAATAAGGTCTCACGTATGGGTTAAACTTTCGTGTCTCCTCGTGAGTCGAATCCGGAATGCCCACCAATGGTATACAAGTGATTACTTAGTGGCGACTCATCTACCTCCTTACGCGATGCTCCAATTATCATTCGTGTCGATATCGAAACACTTTTTCATTGTTGTAACTCTTGAAGACGATGAAGGGGTATTGAGGAATAATTGGTATATGTTTCGACTTAAGATAATTACTAGTGTATATCTAGCTACTAATCTTACATCTAAATTCAATAGCTACCGAGGAATACCCATTCTTAGTACTAAGTGCATTGCTCCTAGAATATTTCTAAATAAAGGCATTGTTATAAACGTGCACTTAGTTTCTAAGTGTATCTAGATGAATGCCTATAATATGCAATGCCCGTACGCACACCAAAAAATTTTGTTTTTCAAAAGTTTAAGTTGAAAATCGTTTTGAACATAATTCTACTATAACCGTTTCCAGCCTCAGATTAACTTTCCTTAATTAAGCATAGTTGGCCAGGCTATACTTAATTAAAGTCTGATAATGCGTACTCGAATTAGTTATACCAGTAGTATGTTCAGTATTTTAAAAACGCTTAGAAATGTTTTGGCTATAGTTGTGGTTCTCCAAAGGAACCCGGTATTCTCTATAACCTTCGGCTCTGATACCATTTCCTGTCACACCCCGCTAAAGCGGAAACACGAGGCGTGGCAGTGTAAAGGGTTTCATAGCAAAAGTTAAAAGACAACACCAACCGTATTAAAAATCATTACAATTTTACAATGGGTTTGAACAACTTTTAAAAGAAATTACAATGTAAATTGAAATACAACACATGCGAATGCTCCTAAAAGTGAAGTGTCCCTAAGTGCCACTTACTCGATGATTCCTGAAAAAGCATGTAAAACGAGCGTCAACTATAAAAATAGTTGGTGAGTACTCACAGATAAACAAAATAATATTGGTTCCATGAATTGAAATCAAAGTTTTGATAAAAGTTTCCAATAATAAAAGTATATTGTTAAAATAAGTAAATAAGTTTGTAAAAACAAAGTTCTTTGTCATCATGAGAGATAAAGTATGTTGCCCAAATAAGATGCAACATTCATATTCTCATGGAAGATAAAGTTCGTTACTCAAACGAGTAAACAAGTTTCATTGCTAAAATGAGCAATCAATTTCGTTGCTACAAGGAGCAAACAATTTCATTGCTAAAACATGTATATAAGTTTTCAGTAATAAAAGTTCGTTGTTGTAATGAGAAACAAAGTTCATTGCTATAATTAATAACAAGTTTATTGCTATAACGAGAAACGAGTTTGTATGTGTATGAGCAAACAATGAGTCTCAACCAAACCTATGACTGAAGCGCTATCAAGATCTATGTTTATCGTTCCATAGATGAATATGGTATCATGCACTCCAGCAATAGGGCGAGTGAGGAGTTGTCAATTCCTAATAACGCTATCCATAATGACCATTGGCTCAAAGAGTTAATGGTTAGAGATAAGGGAAGGGCCTTAATACGATAAGTTCTCATATTCCGTGTTGCATAGACATACATAGAGAGATATAGCAATAAAATAGCAATCATGTTTGATACAAATCAATTTAAATACAACGAACAAATAATAGATTTTCGGGACATGCTTTTCCACCCCAAAACATAAAAACTGAAAATAGGAGAGTGCGTGAATGCTCACAATATGCAAAATATAGCAACCAAGTTTATACGAGTCAAATAAATACAACGAACATAAATAGTTTAGGACATGCTTTTCCACCCCAAAACGTAAAAACCGAAAATAGGGGAGTGGTGAATACTCACTATGCATTTAGATGATGCAAATGGTGCCTTGAACTACGTTCCACGTGTACCACTACCGATTACAATAATGGTATTCGCTAGTGAGTCTCTAATCGAAATCTAACACTAGTATACTTACTACTACAATAGAATTATGCCAATAATGTGTCAAAATTTAATATTGATAAGTTACAAACATTTTTCTGTGGAAATTAAGTTTCAAAGAATCAATTGTTATATAACAATTTAAGTGGAAAATTTCCATTATTGAAATGTTAATATTTAACATTTTAGAGGTGTTCCAATGATTAAATATTCAAAACTAAATCAATTTAGTTCTAAACTTTCCCAAACTTTGCATTTAAGTTTTAATTGAAGTCAAAGACCTTAAGATAAATTTTCTTGAATTTTTGATTTGTCTGACTATTTTTCACGATTTTAGTTTCTTGAATAACCAAAAAATCATGAAAAATACTAAACAGTTAATAAAAATTACCAAACTTCAGATTTTGGTTCTAAATGTACTAAAAGACTTCTAGATAAATTTTCATGGATTATGAATATGTATAACCATTTTTCACATATTTAATTCTCTAAATAGATACAAATTCATGAAAAATAGAAATCAGTTATGAAAATACCCCAAACTTTTTATAATAATGGCATTACACATACTTAAGCTGGGAAAAATATAAAAAGGGGTTTCTAAACTGTTTAAACCAATTTTATGATTTTTATGCATTTATTATAATAAAATGGGGATACATAGAAAACAGTTTCCAAAAATTACCCAAACTTTTTGTGATATTGTTATTAAACATTCTTAAGTTGGGAAAAATATAAAAATTGATTTCTAAACTGTTTAACCCAATTTTATGATTTTTGAGCATTTATTCTAATAAAAATTGAAATAAATAGAAAACAGTTTCCAAAATTGCCCAAAATTTTTGTAACACTTTTATTATACATGTAGAAGCTGTAAAAAATATAAAAGATATTTTTCAATTAGTCTTTCTATTTTTCTTTGTTTTATCTTCTTAAATAATCATTAATTGGAGAATAATTATGAAACAGTTAAAGTAAATTACCAAAATTTTTGTACACTTCATTTACAGAGTAAATAATCTGGGAAAAATACCAAATGTGGTTTTTATATACTGAAATCCGATTTTGTGTATTTAAGTGTATTTAATCTTAGAAAATAGGAGAAATATAGTATACTAAAGAGAAAAATCATGAAAATTTTTATGTAGCATCCTAATGTACTACAAGGTGTTCTGGTAAATGTTTTTGAATTTTGGATAAGCAGAAGTATTTTTCCTGTTTTTAGTCCATAATATACACAAAAATCGGGGAAAAATAGGAATACATTATGAACAATTCTAAAAATATTTTTCTAAGTCTTCCACAGAGAGTATAAGCTGCGAAAATTATTATATTCCCTTTTCAAATTATCTAAAGCGGTTTTATGATTTATTGAGGCTAAACAAAAAGAAAATTCAAAACCATATTAAACAGTAACAAAAACCGATGAAAGTTAATGTGGGGTCATTATTTAGCATAGGGGTCATCCACGAATTTACCTAGTATTTATAGAACTCAGAAAGTATTTTATATGATTTATTGCCCTATTTTATTTCAATAATTATAACAATTCGAGAAAAATGAATTATTTTCTGAAAATTTGTTGAACATCTCATTTTGTTGATGGGAATCTGGGAAAAATCGGATTTGGTCAGAAAAGGAGTTTTAGATATTTATTTGGAAATAAATCCTTCATGAACATATTTGAAAGCTTTTAACAACATACTTTGATGGTCTAGCATCTAAGCTTGAAGATCATCACATGCATGTTTGTTTGAAGACCATTCATGAGTTTGAAATGTTCAAAAATCGTTTTTGAAAGAAAACTTAGAGTGCATGTGGTGATTTTCGACCAAAACTTGTAGAAAAGTGCATTTTCATGATCTTGACTTAGGTTTAGGTCCTTGGATTTCACCATTTACAACATGCATGTTGTTTTTGGGTGAAATCCTACCACCATCATCATCAAAACTCAAGTGAATGAAAATGCACACATGTTTTCTAAGAGAAAGGTGTAGAAGAAGAAGGAAATGCAAGAAAAACCTTGAAAACATGGAGGAAAATGAAAGGAAATCGTGTTCTACCTTAATGAACACCACTAGATGATGAAGATTTTGTGTTTGAGGTGTGTTCTTGGACTTGTTTTCTGGAAATTTTTGTGGTTCCTAGAGAGAGGAAGAGAGAATAGAGAGAAAATAAAGTGAGGGAGTGTGAGAGAGAAAGTGAAGTATGGAGAAATGGAGTGTGGAGGGGAATTGATTGAGTGTTTTGGGAAGAGGAGAGAGAGGAGAGAGAGAGGAATCCGACTTTTGAATGGAGAGAGGGTATCCCTCTTTTAAATTTTATAAAATATAACTTTATTTTATAAAAATATCAAGTTTTTATAAAATATGTGCCTTACCCTAATTTTCCTTCACAAAACCTTGATTTTTGGCTTAGAAAATAAGGTTAAATACTAATGACTTAAATTTTATTTCTCCTTGGTTATATTTTACTAAATTGAGTTATTTTAAATTGATATTATATAGTCCATACCAAATTTTATGGATTTTTAGGTGTTAAAGTTTATAAATTTGAGTTTTTAGGGTTTTTAGGGTCTTGAGATTTAATAAATATTTGGATATCAAAATAAATTGAATTATCTGAGATTTCAAATTATAATAGAGTTTCAAACTCTTTTCTTGTTAAAAATAATGTTTGTAATTTATTTTTATCGATTTATTGGCATTCTATGTAGTGGTTCCGAGATCCAAACCGAAATTGAGGAATCAAGTATACTAGTCCTACTCTTCAACTTTGACTTAAGTTTCTATGAGACTTTGACCTAACTTCTACTTCTAGGTCAAGTGCATGATGTGTGTATATGATTCATGAAATGTTGTTCGAGTCAAAGAGTGACCCAAATATGGATAGTCACTACAGCTCAGTAGATGTAGAATTCACATATCAATGTGAAATCTAAGTACACTATCCATTGATTCTAATTGTTTCCAAGTTTCTAGTAGGTTATAACTTAGCTTCTAGTTACTAAGTCTAGTATGTGTAGTGCCTATATGCACAACTAAGTCTAGTCAAATCTAGAACCGACTCGAATTTTGACGGTTGTCACAATTCGTGCATCGAGTAACCACATCAAGCATAACCTAATCAGGATATTCTACCGCTGACTAAACAGTCCTAGCATACAACTCATACAACAGGCATTCAAGGCATCCTTCCTAGATCCTTAGCCCTATTCTAGCATGTAGTTCTCAGAATCATACATCAGGCACACAAGGCATCCTCCTATATCCTTAGCCCTAACCTAGCATGCAGTTCTCAGAATCATAAATCATATAACATAACATAACAAGTATGGGTATCTTGGGGAAAACTTACTTGAGCTCGGCCGGTCGTACGCATCACACACCTTGTTCTTTCTCAGAATTCTTTAACTTAAATTTTAGAAAACTGTTTTCTTTGTGAAAAATCTTTTAATCCCTCGGTTTGAGTCCAGACACCCCTGAGGGTGTGTCTGAATCCCTCAAACCAAGGCTCTGATACCAACTTGTAACATCCCCAAATTTTGAGGCCAAAAATTTTCATTTTTAATTAAGTAATTCATAAAACAGTTCACCAAAACATTGTCAATATTACATCAACTTATAAAAACCATAATGTCGTGTCTCAAAGCCATATCGTCAGAAGTAATGAAAATCAGAGTACAATCCCAAAAACTCAATGCGGAAACCCTGTGTGTGTGATGCGCTGCTACACTGCCGTCTCCTTCCCCTTAGACGAAGAGGTAGCTGAAACCAAAACTAAAACTGTAACCACGAAGCTTAGTGAGTTTCCCCATCATACCCATACCAAAATAATACATGACCCTCAGTATCTTTCAACCGGTAACTGTCAAGCATAACCGGGAGCTCGACTCCCCCTCGGTATCTTTCAACCGGTAACCGGGAACTACCCTCCCCTTCGATATCTTTCAACCAATATCTGGGAACTATCCTCCCCTTCGGTATCTTTCAACCGGTAAGCGACTATTTCACCCATCCTACTGCTAACACATAATAAGCACAATAAGCATAATAATCATAACCATATCAAGCACAGTAAGCATAACACATATCAAGTCCCAGATAATTATCACAAAGACAATCATCTAACCAGTACGCTTACTTGTGGGCCGACATTATGGCCGTAGACCCACCCCTATTAGGAGAAGACTCACCTCAAAGTTGTGTAGTGTCCGAACTGTCCTCGGCGTGAAAACCGACGCTCCTCGACTCCTCAATCCCTACATGACAACCCCATCCAAGTTATCAACTTGTACTGGCAACCCTAACCAGGGTCAACTCAAATCCGGTCAAAGTCAACTTTGGTCAAAGTCAACATCCAGTTGACTTGACTCGCCGAGTTGGTCTACAAACTCGTCGAGTCCATACTTCTCTAACCCAAACCAATCCCCGTCTCTACTCGTCGAGTCTAGCAAGAACTCGATGGGTTCCTCTTCAATCATACCATCAGGGCCATCTTCATCCGACTCGCCGAGTTCGACCTTGAACTCGTAGAGTTCATCTCCCTCATAAGAATGTGTCCAGTCTATGACTCCCCGAGTTGTATGAACAACTCGTCGAGTCCATCTTCAAAGATTGGAAGATTGCCTTGGACTCACCGAGTCTACTCAAACACTCGTCGAGGCCCATGATTCCCAGGTCTATAATCTCGTCCATATTTGTTGAGTCCTTCTCTAGACTCAACCAGACCCCCAAAACAGCAAGGCTTGGAGAACCACTACCCGACTCGTTGAGTCCCAAGAACAACTCGCCGAGTCCACTAAATTCCATGTCCATAAACTCGATTTCTGTCAAGCTCATCTCATCCAAAGGGTAGATCTGACCTCCTAGGGCCGATATAGCACGTAAAGCCACGAAATTTACGTCCATGCATGGGTCTTTTAGCCCTAAAGGACTACAAATGATGTCTAAAAGATGCATGGGGCTCTCATGGCCATAAAGTTTGCACCTTTATGCCATGAGACCCCTCCAATCACCAAGATCTAAAGTCAATACTCCCTATAACACTTCACAACCCGAAAATGGCTTAGAAAGCCCTAAATATACCCAAAATCCAAGCCCTAAAGATGAATAAACACATGGAAGATAAAGGCATGAGCTTTTTACCTTAAATGAGTTGGAAATGGAACACAATCTCTGGATCTCCAAGCTCCAACTTGAACTCCCAAGCTCCTTTCCCCTTCTCAAGCTTCACAATCCACCAAAATGCACCAAAATGGCCTTAGAATACTCAAACAAGGCTAGGGTTTCGATATGATGTCTTCTGGTAGTATAAGGGACGATGGAGGCTGAGATAAGTTGTTTAAATAGGGTGCAAACCCTCAAATTTAGGGTTTCACTCAAACAGCACCTACTCGCCGAGTCGGTCTCCCGACTCGTCGAGTAGGTTACTTAAACTCACCGCGGATCACGACTCTACTCGACGAGTTGGGCCACCAACTCGTCGAGTCCCAGAGAAAATACATGAAGTTCTTGAATTAAATACGTACCAGGAATCAGGTGTTACAATACGTCTCTTGACGAGCACTCTTATGGTATCTTTCCATCAGGTCCTGGTGCATCTCAAAAGGGTAGAAGTCCTCATAGGACTTTTGGAGTTCAACTGTCATGGTGGACAACATGATACAAGACACCTTTGTGGCATCCTTCTCATGAGTCCTAAACTCAACGATCTCCTCAGCAGTAGCGACAAACTCATCGATTTCCTTAAGCTCCTTGTCTAGGGCATATTCCTTGTCCTCATAACCAGTGACCATCTTGATGTTCCTCATCCAGTCATTGAAGTTGGAACCATCAAAGATAACTCTCCCACAAAGGTTCATGAGAGAGAAGGAGCCAGTAGGGTTTGAGCCAGAAGCAGTGTTGGAAGACATCTGAAAAGAAAGAAAGACAAATTTAGATTAGATAAAGAGTCCTTAATATAACACCCAAATGAAATATTAAGGCTAGGACCCAAAACAATATTTTACAAATTGGAAGACGGATGCCGTAATCCAACTTGCAAAATATTTGAAGGTAGGTAAATGACGATTTACCAATTTCCACGATGAAAAATGAAATAGTTGTTAAGTTTTAATTGGATTGAAATTACTAGATCCTTTGAGATTCATTAAATAATTCAATGGCATGTTTAAATCTCTATTATGCCCTTCAGGTTTGTGACTGGGATACTGAGGATCACAAACAAGGTGTGAATAACCATGCAAAATATGCTTGGTACTCCCGACTTTATCACCCAATCAATGTGTCGGTTAACCACACATGCTCCATTGATCTCATGATAAACATCGAGCCACCCTTTGCCATCCTTACTAGTCCAAGTTAATGTTTCGGTTAACCACACACGCTCCATCAACGGCTTGGTAAGGTGCAAAGTGAAATTTTCATGGATTAGCATCAATATCACATTTTCCTAAAGTAACTAAGATTGAGAATTTAATAAAACATTTAGTTACTTTATTATTATCATTATAATTAATGAGAATTATAGTCCTATCCTACCCGTTCGGCTAACAACCCTCCACCAGTCAAGGAAGCGGTGGGTGAGAGTGGACACCCATTAAACTGCCATTTTATAGGTAGTAACCTTATACACCCCTTATAGAGCGGCTTCGTGAATGAGACCTACTAACGGTAAGACTGACTTGATCTTATACATACATATATATATATATATATATATATATATATATATATATATATTATTAACCTATAATACTATAAAGTATAAGGGTTGAATTTTAAACTTTTAAAATTCTAGGGTTTGGAATTAAAGTATTCTAAAGTGACCTTATAAATTCCAAAACTTGAGGGCAAGTTTTGAAACTATTCAAAACCTTTCATTTCAATAACTTATGAGTTTTAATGACTTTTAAGGAAAAGACTTTGTTCCATAACTTGAGGACAAGTTATGGAGTCCATTAAATGGGATTTAGATCAATAATTAAACTAACAAGAAATGTCAAATAATATCTATGATCTAGCAAAACTCATAAGCAAGGATAATTCTCATCAACAATTTTCAAGAATCATATAAACTAATATAAAACTTGAAACTTTGACAATTATCTTTGAAAAAGGATAAGCACAATCATTACCACATCAAAAACATGTTTATTTGTTCAAAAACAGTTTAGGGTAATGATTCTACTCCAATTCCAACTTTAAAACTCGAAATTCTGCATCCAGGAGCACAAACTCGTCGAGTGCATGAACTAACTCGGCGAGTTGGTTCTTTTTTAGGGTGGACTCGGCGAGTCTGTTAGTGGACTCGGCGAGTTCACTGTTCAGACAGCAGAAAATCGATTTTTTTCAAGCTTTTAAAACAAGTAGCATCAAGTATAATTGAAAACAAAACCAGTATCTGATACCACTAAAGGGTTTTGAGCATTCTAACACTCCTATGGAGTACATGCAACCCTAGATACCTTGGATCTATGTTTTCTCTATTATACATTCCAACTTTCAAATTTCCAAGGTATCATCCTAACTAGCATACTATGAAGTATATACAATAAAAAAATCTAGTTGAATGACATACCTTTTGTTGTAGCTTGAAACCTTAAGCCTTTAAGAGCCTAGCACCCCAAGTGTGATGCCTCAAATGCTTCACACAACATCGCCAACAATGGAAGAACTAGAGAGGAGGTTACTTGCACTCACAAAATCGGCTAGCACTCTTGTGTATCACTTAGGTGCCGATTTGGTAGCCTTAGGGTCTCTTATATAGTGTGGCAAACTAGGGTTACACCATGTAAACCCTAATGACCTTCCATATCCCTCATGCTCCATGGGTTAAAACCTCCATGGAGTATCCATGGGTCACCACATGGGTTTAGCCCAACATAAAGAACTATGGATCATATGCCCACTTTATAAGAATGAATGATTTACCAAATCAACCCCTTATATTTAATTAGTCTCTTTTGATCACAAAATTAATTCCAAATTAATTCTTGATCAATACTAATTAAATAATATGATTTCATATTAATATATTAGAACTTATAATATATTAACAAATCATAAATATCCTCTCCTCATAAGTCCATCCTTACTAATTGTTTCGGTGCCATGCAACACAAATGGACCATGCTACTCTCGGGTCAAGTACATACCAATTATAGTTATGGGCTTAGACACTAAATCGAACACATTACACTTCACTCTATTTTCACAAGGAATTGAAGGATTGAAACTGTACAAATCGTCTGTTAGGCAGTATCTTTCTAAGAACTGTCGTATTTAAGGAATTAAAAGTCTGAAACTGTACAGATGTCATGGCACTAGGGCGATGCACCTCGCAAGGCACGATTATCGTTGAACGTCTCGCCAAGGGCGAAGTTAACTTGTTTAACTTGAAAAACTGTATTGAGATCTTTGATCTAGGATATACATGGGCTTACATAAAAATGCCATGAGTAGTTCTCCGATACTCAACAAATCGCAGTGCGTTCCTCCGTGTTCATACAGATACTACGATTAGTCTCCTTCTGTGCCAAGGTTGGGTCCTTGAACAACTGTGGTGAGAAGGATTTTTATGACTCTGTGATCCACAGGGACTTTTTAGTCATGGTTACTTTTCGATACGCATCTATGATCGAAGAATAATTTACATTTGAAGAAACAAGAAGTGAAGATTATTTTTCAACATTCAATCTTTCAACCCCAGAAGCAAGGTGAAGTTGTATTTGAAGTTATGTGACGAATTGCATTGAAGCTTCCTTAATCAATTTGTTTCTATCTATGAACTTGCTGAAGTGATCCAGACGAATTGGTCTCTCTTGTATTTTCTCTGAAGTATTTCAAAGCTGAAAGTGTTGATTTTCAAGAACCTTTACAAGAAGCCTCTACACCCAATGTGCGTTCAGGGTCAAATCTTTGAAGGAAGTCCAACTATTCAAGATAAAGTCATTCATGCAGAAATTCATATGTTCATCTTCAAGTTGTGAAGAAATCGAAAAAATAAAAGTTGAAGTCAAGAACGAAGAGAAGATTGAAGAGAAAAGAAAGCAATAAACCAAGGGGGAGATTGTTATGTCATAAATTGTGGTTTTCATAAGCTATTAGAGTTCTCGGTCTAGGACCGAAAACACCATGTTTTGGTGTTGTTTGGACCGAAATCACATGTGATTTCGGTTAGGCTTAATATTATCTTGTTTAGGTTTTGGGCTGGGCCTTTGTTATTAGGTCTAGGTATATATAGCGTTATTTAGGCCTTTTAAAGTGGAGAGGGACGTTTTTGGGGTGCTCCATAAGCCAAGAACACGTTCAAGAGAGAAACAGAGTGAAAACCAAGTGTAATCGCGAATCTTATGTAGCCGACTATTCATCTATAATAGGGTGCATTGAAGGTTAATCATCGTGTTCTTATTCCATATTATATCTTGCATCATTCACTTGATTGGGATTCCACACCATCATAGTGAAATCCGATTGATACATAGCGATCTTGGACTTACAAAACCAATAAGTTGACGGTTCAAGTTTGGTTTGACACAAAAGATAGAGATTTAGAAGTAGATTAGAATGTGTTCTATCAAGACGAGTCATACATAAACATGATTAGGAACATTATTGGAAACATGTGTAGAAACAAGATAACTTCGAATATCTATAAATTCTAATATTATGCGTCTACAAAATCCATCCTTTGAGATTCAAAATTAAGATTAGAAATTTCGGGTTTGAAGTTGATTTGATTTAACATATATGATGTGTAATTGGGAATACCAACGAGGTTGGGAAATAGTTTTCACATATTTTAAGTTAATTTTTAATTTTGAACTTTTAATATTATGTAAAGAAAATCTTACTTTACCCACCCCACAATGTTAATAAAATTGCAAATAATCATCATCATCAAGATTCTCTAAGAGCTTCTCCAACCACAAACACCAAAATGGTGATTATTTAGCACCAAAATGGTGTTTAAGTTCCAATCAACCTCTAAAATAGTGGGTTTTATAGGCCTTCTCATTTGGCCTTCATATTTGGTGTTAAAATTGAACCAACACAAAAATGGTGTTAAATTTGAAGGTTGGTTGGAGTATTCTTTCCCTCTAAAACACAAAAATGGTGTAATATGGTGGATGGTTGGAGTTGGACTATGATACGTTGTTTTTGTTTGGTTTACATATTTGTCTTACATTAGTTAATTTTGTAGGAGATTGTCCAGGATAGGTAAAACACAAGTGATGAAGATGATCAATGAAAAGATGTTAAAAATTAACAAATGGTCTTCAATCTTAAGCTTAAATTCATTAAATAAATATTTTGCGATGTTAGATTGTAATATTTATTGTTTAATTATTTTAGGCGCTAATGTCGGATGATGTTGTAAATTATAATATTCTCTTACGATCATAGTTACACTTAGGGTGCAAATGAGTAGTGTTGAACCCGAGCTTGACTAGGCTCGAACTCAACTTCATTAAAATTTTTAGGGCTCAATCATGAGCTTAAGCTCGTTTCAAGCCTTATGGTATGGAGCTCAAGATTGGTTCGTAGGCATGGGCCCCGCCCGGTCATAGCTCGTATACCGTATTCCTAATTCCCTAAAATGACATTTATTAAATAATTATTAATTTTTATATAGAAAAATAAAAATATTCACTACAAGAAACGTGAGCATTAGCGGTGACGCACACCTTTAGCGGCGACAAACAACTTTCGTGTTACTTGTCGCCACTAAAGGTGTGCGTCGCCGCTAATCCTCAAACGTCATCAATCTGTGTCAATAGTTAAGATGAAATCATAACCGTTAATTTAGTCCTAATCCAACGGCAGGAAATCAACATCGTCTCAAACCATTAGCGGTGACGCTTTTCCGGCGACATCGTCACCGCAAACACCTGAAAAAAATACCGCCAAAGATTCCCTCCAATGTTGTCGCCGCTATTATGCCTCTCGTCTCCGCTAATACACGTCGCCGCTAATGCTCGTCGCAGATAATACCCTTTCTTCTTTCCCAATTCTGTCTTGTGTTCCATTTTCCTTTCCAACCCAAATTGTTGTGACTGCGACGATCTTGAACCTATTTTGAAGCTTCCATCGGCCTCTAACACACCGACGACCCAAACAGTATCACCGACGACCTATCTTATCACCAGCGACGTTCTACAGCGGCGATTCCACCCCATTTCCAGCGACAACTAGTTGTTGTTAGTTTTTTTTTTCTCTTTTGCTTTTCGATTTTCCTCTCCCCACTGAATGTACATGTTTGTTGAAGGAATTTCCACATCTTGGAGTTTGTTTCCCAGAATTTGAAGATCCACACCACCACCACTTTGTCATCGGAAATTGCCATCACAACCATCACAAAAAAGTTTTTTTCTTGTTTTTTTTATATATAATATGTTGATTATGTGTATGTATGATGTGTATTTTTGTGTGTATGATGCATGTATAAGTTTATTCTTTTGTATATATGTATGTCTATGTGTATGATGCATGTATACGTGTAATATGTTGGTTTTTTTAATATTTTCATATGGATGGAAACTTCAATGCTATATATGTATTCTATGTGTATGATGCATGTATATGCAATTTGGATGCTATAATGATATATATGAAAAAAATAAAATAGGATGCTATAATGGAAAGTATTATTTTTTTTATATGTGTATTTTTATGTATAGAAATTATATATGTAATTTGTGTATTTGTATGCAATTTGGAAACTATAATGCTATAGATGAAAAAAATGAAAAAAAAAATTAACAAATTAGGATTCTATACAAAGTTGTCTTGAAAGAATATTGGGTGTTCGAAGAGGCCATATCAGAGACATCGGGCGTAAACCTTCTACAGTTGTGTCGATTTACGACAAGGAACAACCACTGACACCACCGTCACAACCACCGTCACAATCACAGGTAACAAGACTATTTAATTTTGGTAATTGTTTCAAAAGGTTGTAATTGTTAGTTTAGTAATAGTTTCAAATGTTGGTAATTGTTAGTTTGGTAATAGTTTACATGTTAGTAATTGTTAGCTTAGTTATAGTTTGATATATTGGTACTTTGTAGATTAGTAATTGTTATTTTATGAAAGTATAATGCTATAATGAAAAAAATGAAAAAAAGTACAATGCTATAATGTGTTATATGCAAAATGTGTAGCATGTATGTTTAAGTCTATTTGCTAATATATTTTATACTTTTCTTATATTTCCCTAAGTTTAGTTATAGTACAATGCTATATTTTGTACTTTTATTGTATGTGGGATGTATATTTTGTATATAGAATGTTATAATTTTGGCTTAACTTATAAGACTGTGTTGTTTTCTTTGTAGTTTTACATGCTTCAAACAATGTTAAAAGATCTGGCATGTAGTGCCGCACTTGAAGATTGGTTTCGTTTTTGGCCACAATGAAATGAAACCGGAGGAAACGAGGAGAGCAATGATGATGAGTAGCTACTTGTAGGATTTTTGTAATGTTTTGTTTGTGTAAGTATTTTAGAATAGTATTTTGGATATTTTGCATTATGGTAAACTGGATGAATATTTTGCATTATGGTAAACTGGATGAGTATTTTTGTAATGTTTTGTTTGTGTACAGTTTTTTTAATTTTAATGTAAAATACAAAAAAATGGAAAATACCAATATCGGTGACGCCTTTAGTGGCGACACTTGGTTATTAGCGGTGACAGACCTTTAGCGGCGACGCTCGCTTATTGGCGGCGACAAGCCTTTAGTGTCGACGGATTGTATTAGCGGCAACATTTGGAATATTAGCGACGAAGCATCAGCGGCGAAATTCTAGGAGTAACGAAAGTTTCGTCGAGTTCCTGGATCATAGGATTTATTCATGATCACATGCCTTAGTCGCTGAAGTTCCTATGCCTTAGTCGCTGAAGTTCCTTAGCCATTACTGGATTAATTCATGCATCAAGATCCATATAATTAGTATTAAAGGTATTATTTTCCAAGAAGTTACCAGCATCATTGTTTTTAGGAGTAACGAAAGTTTCATCGAGGTCCTGGATAATAGGAGTTTGATTGTTTGGGATTGCACCCCTAAGTTGAAACTGCGGCAGACGCTTGGTTGTATCTCCCGGCGATTCTCTGAGAATCCTATGTTGTCAAAATTTTAGATCTTGGGTTGCAAGATTGGCGGTGCTGCTTCATGAGGTTTGTGGATCTCTGCTCTTATTCTTTCCATCTCTTTGATCAACGTCTTGTTGTCCTCCTGTTGTTGACTCACTTGTTACCTCAATCTTTACCATGGAGATGAGTTCGTTGTTGAACATCAAAACAGAAGTATCCTGAAATCCCCTGGATCCTAGACTCTGTCACACCCCAAAACCGGAACGACGGAAACGTTCTGGGGTGGAGGACGTCATGTTTAGTATCACAAGACATGCATCATAGTAATCAAAGTAATAAAGAACCATTTCATTAGGAAGAAAGTGTTTACAAAGTATGCGATTCACATAATATAGAATACATAGCAAATAACAAAAAGACATGAAGCTATACTGCTCCATCTTCTGAATCCCAGTGCGCGTACCTGTCTACTGGTCTCCTGAGAATACAAGTTATTTTGAAAGCGTAGATCAGCATTTAAGCTGGTGAGTTCATAAGATTTAATGATGTAAGTAAGTTGTAAGAAAGTTGTAGTAAGTTGTAAGTTCTTTTAGAAAAGTTTGTCTGTTCCTCCAGGAAATCCTATATTTCCTGCTTTGATGAAAGATAAGTAAAAATGACTCTACATTCCTTTCTATGAGTACTAAACGAATACAAGTTATATAAAACTCAGAGTAAACAAACAATCGGTTGTGTGTATCTGCCCTAAGCCCACAACCAAACAAGGAACAGGAAATGAGGCGGAAGACACGCATCCCATTGTTTGTTAGATCATCGTTGTATATAACCCTGACATTTCCACTCGGTACTCACGGAGTTAACTGTAATAGTTCCTTTAGTTTTATGAAAAGATTCCTTAAGAAAACCTTATTTCTTATAATAAAATGGTAACCACAATAGTTCCTTCTATAATCACTTAGTATATACTAGCTATATATAATCTAATATCGAACAGATAGTTAATTGTGTGAATCTGCCCTAAAGCCCACAACCAAACAAGGAACAGGGAATGAGGCGGAAAGCACACATCCAACTACCTATCAGATATTAATTATATATAACCCTGGTGTATAAACTAAGGTATTATAGAATTAACCACCTAAGGTCCTTTAAGTTATACTGGTTTAATAAAATGGATTAAACCCTTTACTGGTAAGTTTCTAGTTTTGTATATCAAAAGTTCTTTACTTGAAAAGTATGATTTGTACTAGAAAACGGTGCATTGAATTTGTGTCCTATGACCTGGCCCATACCTGGTACCCCTTATGATTACTTGGTGTATACGGAAACATATATATATATATATATCTAAGATCGGATAGATAGTAGGCTGGGTGTATCTGCTCTAAGCCCACAACCAAACAAGGAACAGGAAATGAAGCGGAAGGAACACATCCTACTACCTGTCAGATCCGATTAATATATATCCCTGAATGCATACACTAAGGAATCATAAAGTTAGCATTATAGGCCCCCTTCTACTGAATGTACTAGACTCGACTGTTCTGTGTGTTGGTTGTAAAATGTAAGTTTTCCCTAGTTTATAACTATCTTGACTCGAAAATAGTTTGTATTAACTTTCAAGTGGAACTGTAACATTATGAAAGTAATGGGAAATTATAAGTACTCAGTTGTCTTATGAACTGACATTCTGCAGTATTGATTACCTTAAAACATGTTTGTTTTATTAAGGTCATAATGTGATGAATAGAACCCATACTATACGCTCTCCCTGCAAGAGATTCTGGGAACTAAACACGACTTCCGCAAACCAGTTGCTAGGCCGTGTAAATTCACATTAAAGTTATTTGATCCGGTATACCCAATATAACTATCACTAATTGCCTAGAACAATAAGTTAGTGATTCATTGGTATTATTAGATCCTGTAGTTGTCCCATGCTATAACACCTTATTATGTTCGTTTTGTTATAGTATCTTAGTATGTCTTTCTGTTATAGTATCCTAGTATCTTCTCGTTATAGTATCTTAGTATCTTCTCATTATAGTATCTTAGTATCTTCTCGTTATAGTATCTTAGTATCTAGTATGAACTAAACCCCTAAACTATACCCTTTATAGTTTACTAGTATTTTACTTGAACTGATGTTGAAAATACTCATTTTTCTACTAAGTTATGCTTGTACTTTAAAAACGGAGTTTTGTTAAACTATAAGGTAACATAACTTTAAAAGAGTTTTTGAAATGTTTTGACTACTTATAAATGACATAAGCAATCTTTTCAAAATGTTTATATCAAACAATTACACAATTATCATTGTGTTCAACTTGTATTCCCCCCTTAAAAGCATTTAAAAGAGTTTAAAAGATTGATTACAAGGGTATGAACTCACCTTATGTGGGTGATTCAAACGAATATGCGCGTAAGGTTGAGAAGTTCCACGAATGAATTCCCGAGACTTAACGAGTCCTAAATGACATATACTGACATATATTGGCATAAATATAGTGTTTAGAAGCAATCAAACGCAAAGAAACACCTTAAGGGACTAGGAAACACTTTGTCCAAGTGTTGGAATCACATGTGATTCACTAAAAGGGGAGTGTCAGCCACTTGAGTGAGTGTGCGGCCATGGGTGTGCGGCCAGGGAGTGTGCAGCCGCACACTCATGGTAAAGAGTGCACAAAAACGTTTTCCAAGGGTAGGGACGCCTGTAGGATTAATGCTCAACAAGTGGTGAAGCTGGAAATTCATTTTGATGGCCCTTTAGGGGTGTTTTGAGGGGTGTACGGCCACACATGGGTGTGCGGCCGCACACACCTTGTGTTCTTGAGTTCTGGGCACTTTTAAGGTGTTAATCTAGTGTTCTTAAGAAGATCTAAGCATAGGGAAGGAGTACTTACGATCCGGAGGCTCGAGAAGGCTCAAAATCACCAAGAACAAGTGTGTGTTCTTGGTGTTCTTGGTGAAATGGATGAAGATTTGAAGATCTAGCCAAAATATAATTTATAATGGATGAAATCAAAGGGTGTTACTAGTTTAAAAGGATTAGCAACAAATCAATGGAAGAACACTTACAATCCTGAAGATCTAAGCTGAAAATCGGATGATAGTTGAGAGAGAAATCGTGTTCTTGACTTAGGAGGGTGAAAAAGGATGAATGAAGGCTAAGTCCCACCTTTATGCAGGAGAGTGTGATGCCAGGAGAGGGGTGTGCGGCCACACACCCAAGTATGCGGCCGTACACTCCTTATGTTGGAGTGTAAGGCTTGATTTTGGTGCTAGAAGTGTACGCGACCCATTCCTATACTCGATGCTTGAATGTACTGAGCTTTGAACCTTTAAACGGACTCTAAACAAGGCTAAATGATAGCAGAAACGAGTCTGACACTCAGTTGAGTTGACTGGCTGAGCTTTACAAGGCAAAAATTTTCGGGTTGTCACATTATCCGCCCGTTAGATGGAATTTAGTCCCGAAATTAGCTTTCTTAGCAGTACTACTGGGGTTGCGCTCCTCTGATTGGCAGAATACCCACTCGTAGACCTGGCGACTTTTCCCTAATGTCCATGATAGGATTCAT
Organism: Lactuca virosa; assembly: GCF_052849685.1. Lineage (NCBI taxonomy): Eukaryota > Viridiplantae > Streptophyta > Magnoliopsida > Asterales > Asteraceae > Lactuca > Lactuca virosa. Next base: position 273,519,217 of record NC_136434.1, on the reverse strand, counting down.
ACTTGTTCCATCTATCATTACCTCGTGTATACTAGTCGTATATAATTAGGATTAGTAAGACGGTCGAATGTGCGACTCTGCCCCAGGTCCACAACCAAACAAGGAACGGGAGATAGGGCGGAAACACACATACTAGATCTGCGTAATCATAATCATATACCACCCTCGCGTATACACTAAATAGTGATAGGTGGGCTGTATTCGTCCTTAGTCTCTGTGCTCGAACTTGGTCTGTTGGACGAGTGGTATTTCAGAAAGGGTTTTGGAATATACAACGGCAGGGCTTCGGAGGACAAAGTACCCTTCGCATGAGTACTTCGGGGTTTAGAATACGAAAGACAAAACTGAGGTTTAGGTCGGACTGTTGTTACGAATGACGAAGGTTTCGTGCATTAGACGGCCGAGGCGATAGAAACATATGAACTTAGTATGGTGAGGACCACGCCAACTCATGACGAATGATAGTTTTAGCCAATTTGAAAGAAACATTTGTTATACGATGATGCATTTCCCTAGCGTGCTCAAAAATGTACTCTTTGTAAATGTTCTAGTGCTTTCTGTTTTCCTCTTGTTGATAACACTTCTATGTATTGTACCGCAATGTGCGCGTACATACTGTGAAAGTGCTTTGGTAACTAGTGTCGATACTTTAACTACGATCCTCCTTGGTACCACTACAATCGCCTGGAATACACAAGTTATGAATAATTAAGATGAATTGGACGGTCGACTGAGTAACTCTGCCTCAAATCCACAACCAAACAAGGAACAGGAATTAAGGCGGAATCAGTCACTCTAAGTTTGCAAAATCTTAGCTATGCACAACCCTAACGTACATACTAAGCCATCATAGCTTCTCAGAACGGATCCTTTAGTTCTCTTGAATACTGTGACTTATTTCAATAAGTGAGCTATTATAATTACTTTTAAGTGTTATCCCCAAGTTTTAATCTTATATAAATATAAATTAATTTTTCAAAGTAATTACTATTTCGAAAACGTACCGCTGCTCGCTGGTGACTCCGAGGTCGATTCTCCTGCGGTGATCATCAGAATTCGTCCATCCGCTCCTGAGTTCTTTGTTATCGGGCAGTCCCTATGGTAGTGTCCATTATCACCACAACCATAACATACTTGGTTTTCTTTAGCTCCGGGGAATTGGGAGATCGGTTGAGCCGGTGCCCTATAGAAACAGATTGTGTGTCCCTTTCTGTGGCAGTTCAGGCACTGCATTTCCCGAGATACTCCAGTGTGGTGATAGTTGTACTTTCCACACTTTGGGAGGGTTCCAGCATATCGACTGGCAGGTGTTGGAGTAGTAGGTGTTGTGGCGGTGTACATAGTACTCGTTTGTTCCTCCTGCGGGGTGTCTTGTGTTGTTTGCTTATTCTTCCTCTTTTTCCCCGACTTCTGGCTATTGTCCTCTTCCCTCGATGGCTCGGGAACGGGAACTTCCACACCATGGTGGACTTCATGGTCGATGAGCCGTTAAGCCAGGCATTTGGCACTATCGAATGTGCTTGGGTTAGAAGACAGCACATCTCCTTGGATCGGGGCAGTTAGACCCCATATGTATCTTTCTATCTTCTTGCTCTCCGGGGTAACCATCCCGGGGCATAGAGTTGCTAGGTCGCTGAACCGGTCAGTGTAGGCCACTATGTCTGAGCTGACCATCGTGAGCTCCCATAGTTCTTGTTGCAGCTTTTGAACTTCGCCCAAGGAGCAGTATTCTTCCATCATTAACTCTTTTAGGTTCTCCCAACCTATTGAGTTAGCCACCGATAGGGTCAGTAACTTAACAAGGGTATTCCACCATGTCAGGGCTCTGTCAGAGAAGGTGCAGGCAGCCAAATTCACTTTGCTCCCTTCTGGGCACGAACATATTTCGAAGACCGAATCTGTTTTCTCGAACCATCGCATCGGAGCGATGACTCCACCATTTCCATCGAACGAATTGGGTTTGCAGTTCATGAAGTCTTTATACGAACACTCCTTTGGGTGTTCGTGAGTAGCTCCGGGGTCGGTTAGGTGGATACCACTACAGATTCGAGGGTACCACTTTCACCGAAGTGAGCTAGAGCAGTTTCCACTGCGGAGGATATCGCTGCTTGAAGAGCAGTAGGATCGAATTGTGGCGGTGGAGTTGGAGTTATCGGAGTAGGGCGCGTGTTTGATCTGCGAGGAGGCATCTTTGCTAAAAGAATACAAAGATGAGATGGAATAAGTCTAAAGCAGTGGACATAAGTCGAAAGCTGAAAAGACTAGGTTATCCTAGTTCCAAGTGTATCGAGTCCTGACTTGCACAGGGTTCTGGGAATAATTCATAAAATAGTCTATACCAAATAAGCTTTATGAATTTGGAATGGCTATCCTCGAATGAATATCTGTTACCTGAATAACTGTTACCAGTTGCATGTAAGAAATTAAATCCTAACACATAATGTGAGCAGTGTTTCCACTCGCTCATTAAGTTAACTAGATTATTATTTATTAGTGTGACGCATAAGACGTTTTCGTTACTTCGGTTGATCCTTCCTTGAAAGCTTCTCATGACCTTGCCCTTGTTCCTCCTTGACTCTTTTGTTGACTATTATGAGGAAGTAGTTACATCTATCTGGGTTTGTCGTGCGAGAATGGAAATGACTAAAGAATCTATGAGATTTAAGTGAAACATTATGGGGTGATCCTTACAGAGTCCTCCTATAATTGCACAATGTATACAAGTTGTATATAATTCAAGATTAAATAGACCTTCGAATAAGTGATCCTACTCCAAAACCACAACCAAACAAGGAACAGGTAGTGAAGCGTAGATCACAAATTCTAAGTCTATAAAATCTCAATCATATATAACCTTGGGAGTGTACATTGCAAGATTATAGACCTATCCATAAGGGTCTTTTAAGTTATCACATAAGTTATTTGTATAGTGCCTAAAATACTCCTATAGTATTTTAATGTAATGTACTTGGTATGTTTTAAACTCGTTATCGTGTTATAGTATCATAGAATACTCCTATAGTATTCTAACTCTATGTACTTGATCTAGCATTATCTTGACTAGTATTAGGTAAGTTTTAAGACCGTTGCAACACCACATCACTCCCAAACAGATGTCGGTCACATCTTGTAACACCCGGATTCCCAGGTATTATGTTTTGATCATTTATTTTGAGTAAAAGAGAGGGACTCGACGAGTTGACGCTTAGACTCGTCGAGTAGGATCGCGAATGCTAACTGGATTAATGAATGGACTCGACAATTCGGAAAAGGGTGGACTCGACGAGTCCGCGCTGTGGGCTGAAACCCTAAATCCTCGGGCCTGCACCCTATTTAAAGGACCTTATGGCCCTTATTTGCAGCTACCTTCGTCTTTGAGAGTACCAGAGCATCTGTGAGTCTTGTGAGTGAGACAGGAGGCCATTGTTCACCATTTCTTGTGTGTTTTAGCAAGAAGGAAGGAGGAAGGACAAGCTAGGCCGGTTAGGGAGCTTGGATCTACTTCCATTTGATCAGAGGAAGCTGTTGGAGGTATCAATCTGTGCTTATTCTCGTATTTATGATGATTTAGTTGAATCTAGGGTTTCTTTATGCATTATTTAGCTTGAATCTAGAGTGTGTAAGGTCCCAAGGTGAAATGATTCTTAGATCTGGACCTTAAGAGGTCCAGAGAGACCCTATCACTCTGCTTTATTACATTCCTTTGAGGTTATGAGCCTAGGTGGCCATTTTAGTAGTTATTTCACCAAAAGAAGCCTTGGGTGCGTTGCATGTGAGTCAAGATTCAACCTTTACGTGGTTATTGGTCGTGGGGAAGTCAGATCTATAGTTTTGAGAAGCAGATCTGACCTCAGAAGGTCATTTGAGTGTTGTCATGGGAGCAACTCGCTGAGTTCATAAGTGGACTCGACGAGTCAAGTCGGGGTTGCCACGCGCTTCGTTGCAGAGAAACCCGGCGAGTGGAGGAGGGACTCGACGTGCCAAGTGAGGCTTAGAAGGATTCAGGGGACCCGTGTGGACTCGCCGAGTCGCCCGGATGCACTCGACGAGTCTGGTCAAAGTTTGACCGTTGACTAGAGTTGACTTCGTTGACTTTTAGGGTTGAGTCAATGTTTGGACTTGTGAGCCATTGGAGGGGTAGAATGGTCTTTTACCCTTCTTAGAGAACTTAGAGAGGGATTAGCCTAGTCGTTGAAAGTCGTATTAATTAGAGTAATTATTTTATGTGATTAGGCGAAGGCTAGATCAGTATTTCCGAGTTTGAGGTTTACCGAGTTATCCGAGGTGAGTCTTCTCACTATACTTTACTTTGAGTGGTAAGTAGAGTTATGTGACAGAGTATCTTGTATGATATATATGTGATGTGTTGCACTGCATTATTTCTATGTGATTTATGCTGTGTGTATTCCAGAGTTTACAGAGTTAGGAACGGAAGGTCCACAGAGCTAGGACCAGAGGGTCCACAGAGTTAGGGCCAGTAGGCCCACAGAGTTATAGCCTCGAGTGGCTAATATGTGTTATATGTGGTATTTTGGGGAACTTACTAAGCATTTATGCTTACAGTGTTTTGTGTTATGTGTTTCGGGTACCAGTGAGGATCGCGGGAAGGCGCCGGCATGATCAGTACACACCTGTGGAGTTTTCATGTATTGTGATCTTGGGATGAATTTTATGGATTTGATATGTGATACATTGAGATTGATAATATTGATGAATGAAATTATATATTTTTTTGAGAAAAATTGTTTTGGAATTTACGGTGTTACACATCTCGAATGAATATAGTTGATCAGGCTATATTGATTCTAGCTATGATTACATAACTGTTCAGGTTTGACCATAGTGTTCAACCTTTAACTTCTTCTGTTCTGTTCTTCTTGTGATACTTGTTCTAGTATGTATATATGTATAAGCAAGTATGTATACTTTTATAAGGTATACTTATATATTTAAAATATATTCTTATCCAGAGCACTTCGGCCCCATTGTATTTATAGTTGAATATCTTTTATCGGTTGATATACTTAGTTCACTATAAACAATGCTCTGATACCAATCTGTCACACCCCAAAACCGGAACGGCGGAAACGTTCTGGGGTGGAGGACGTCATGTTTAGTATCACAAGACATGCATCATAGTAATCAAAGTAATAAACAACCATTTCATTAGGAAGAAAGTGTTTACAAAGTATGCGATTCACATAATATAGAATACATAGCAAATAACAAAAAGACATGAAGCTATACTGCTCCATCTTCTGAATCCCAGTGCGCATACCTGTCTACTGGTCTCCTGAGAATACAAGTTATTTTGAAAGCGTAGATCAGCATTTAAGCTGGTGAGTTCATAAGATTTAAGTGATATAAGTAAGTTGTCAGAAAGTTGTAGTAAGTTGTAAGTTCTTTTAGAAAAGTTCGCCTGTTCCTCCAGGAAATCCTATATTTCCTGCTTTGATGAAAGATAAGTAAAAATGACTCTACAGTCCTTTCTATGAGTACTAAACGAATACAAGTTATATAAAACTCAGAGTAAACAAACAATCGGTTGTGTGTATCTGCCCTAAGCCCACAACCAAACAAGGAACAAGAAATGAGGCGGAAGACACACATCCCATTGTTTGTTAGATCATCGTTGTATATAACCCTGGCGTTTCCACTCGGTACTCACGGAGTTAACTGTAATAGTTCCTTTAGTTTGATGAAAAGATTCCTTAAGAAAACCCTTATTTCTTATAATAAAATGGTAACCACAGTAGTTCCTTCTATAATCACTTAATCTATACTAGCTATATAAAATCTAATATCGAACAGATAGTTAATTGTGTGAATCTGCCCTAAGCACACAACCAAACAAGGAACAGGGAATGAGGCGGAAAGCACACATCCAACTACCTATCGGATATTAATTATATATAACCCTGGTGTATAAACTAAGGTATTATAGAATTAACCACCTAAGGTCCTTTAAGTTATACTGGTTTAATAAAATGGATTAAACCCTTTACTGGTAAGTTTCTAGTTTTGTATATCAAAAGTTCTTTACTTGAAAAGTATGATTTGTAGTAGAAAACGGTGCATTGAATTTGTGTCCTATGACCTGGCCCATACCTGGTACCCCTTATGATTACTTGGTGTATACAGAAACATATATATATCTAAGATCGGATAGATAGTAAGCTGGGTGTATCTGCTCTAAGCCCACAACCAAACAACGAACAGGAAATGAAGCGGAAGGAACACATCCTACTACCTGTTGGATCCGATTAATATATATCCCTGAATGCATACACTAAGGAATCATAAAGTTAGCATTATAGGCCCCCTTCTACTGAATGTACTAGACTCGACTGTTCTGTGTGTTGGTTGTAAAATGTAAGTTTTCCCTAGTTTATAACTATCTTGACTCGAAAATAGTTTGTATTAACTTTCAAGTGGAACTATCACATTATGAAAGTAATGGGAAATTATAAATACTCAGTTGTCTTATGAACTGACATTCTGTAGTATTGATTACCTTAAAACATGTTTGTTTTATTAAGGTCATAATGTGATGAATAGAACCCATACTATACGCTCTCCCTGCAAGAGATTCTGGGAACCAAACACGACTTCCGCAAACCAGTTGCTAGGCCGTGTAAATTCACATTAAAGTTATTTGATCCGGTATACGCAATATAACTATCACTAATTGCCTAGAACAATGAGTTAGTGATTCATTGGTATGATTAGATCCTGTAGTTGTCCCATGCTATAGCACCTTATTATGTTCGTTCTGTTATAGTATCTTAGTATGTTCTTTCTGTTATAGTATCTTAGTATCTTCTCGTTATAGTATCTTAGTATCTTCTCGTTATAGTATCTTAGTATCTAGTATGAACTAAACCCCTAAACTATACCCTTTATAGTTTACTAGTATTTTACTTGAACTGATGTTGAAAAGACTCATTTTTCTACTAAGTTATGCTTGTACTTTAAAAACGGAGTTTTGTTAAACTATAAGGTAACATAACTTTAAAAGAGTTTTTGAAATGTTTTGACTACTTATAAATGACATAAGCAATCTTTTAAAAATGTTTATAGCAAACAATTACACAATTATCATTGTTTTCAACTTGTATTCCCCCCCCCCCTTAAAAGCATTTAAAAACAGTTTAAAAGATTGATTACATGGGTATGAACTCACCTTATGTGGGTGATTCAAACGAATATGCGCGTAAGGATGAGAAGTTCTACGAATGAAGTCTCGAGACTTAACGAGTCCTAAATGACATATAATGGCATATATTGTCATAAATATAGTGTTTATAAGCAATCAAACGCAAAGAAACACCTTAAAGGACTAGGAAACACTTTGTCCAAGTGTTGGAATCACATGTGATTCACTAAAAGGGGAGTGCACGGCCACTTGAGTGAGTGTGCAGCCATGGGTGCAGCCAGGGAGTGTACGGCCGCACACTCATGGTAAAGAGTGCACAAAAACGTTTTCCAAGGTTAGGGAGGCCTGTAGGATTAATGCTCAACAAGTGGTGAAGCTGGAAATGCATTTTGAAGGCCCTTTAGGGGTGTTTTGAGGGGTGTACGGCCATACATGGGTGTGCGGCCGCACACACCTTGTGTTCTTGAGTTCTGGGAACTTTTAAGGTGTTAATCTAGTGTTCTTAACAAGATCTAAGTATAGGGAAGGAGTACTTACGATTCGGAGACTCGAGAAGGCTCAAAATCACCAAGAACAAGTGTGTGTTCTTGGTGTTCTTGGTGAAATGGATGAAGATTTGAAGATCTAGCCAAAATATGATTTCTAATGGATGAAATCAAAGGGTGTTACTAGTTTAAAAGGATTGGCAACAAATCAAGGGAAGAACACTTACAATCCTGAAGATCTAAGTTGAATATCGGATGATAGTTGAGAGAGAAATCGTGTTCTTGACTTGGGAGGGTGAAAAGGGATGAATGAAGGCTAAGTCCCACCTTTATACACGAGAGTGTGCTGCCAGGAGAGGGGTGTGCGGCCGCACACCCAAGTGTGCGGCCGTACACTCCTTATGTTGGAGTGTAAGGCTTGATTTTGGTGCTAGAAGTGTACGCGACCCATTCCTATACTCGATGCTTCAATGTACTGAGCTTTGAACCTCTAAACGGACTCTAAACAAGGCTAAATGATAGCAGAAATGAGTCTGACACTCAGTTGAGTTGACTGGCTGAGCTTTACAAGGCAAAAATTTTCGGGTTGTCATAGACTTCCATGGATAGTGATCAGAGAGGTGCTCTTCATAGAGATATCATAATTTTTCTTCTGACCAGGAGGTCTGCTTGGAGGCGGTGGAAGACTTTTAGTAGAAATGGGAGGAATATAGGAAGAAGATAAAATTAGCTATGTAGACATGATTTTTTGAGAATTATGAACACCACGACCCCGTGGTGGGAGCCAAATAGTTTTGGTCAAATAAAAAAACGATCAAGGAAATATTAACCAAATTGTATGAGAGGATGTGGTGTTGCAATCAATATGAATGTGAAAATGAAATGAAAGTGACACGAGCAATCTTACAAGGAAAGACCTTGATCATTGCTAGGATCTCTGGAATAAAACCTTGGGAGGTGATAATGATCACATGACTTGTTTAATCTTATTAATCGAAATGTAAATTACAGAAATATGTTTGAGAATACGAGTACAAGTGATTCCATAGTCTTAGGTGTATGTTGTGTGTTTTATACATGTGTATTTGTATCCTAGGTTATTGTTTTGGTTAAAAATTACACAAGTGAAACTCAACCAAATTGTATGAGAAATTGAGATGTTCCGGATAAAACGAGTACAAAATGATGATCAAAGTGACACAAGTGATTTACAAGGAAAGCCCTTGATCCTTGCTAGGGTCTCCGTCACAAAACCTTAGGAGGTGATAATGATCACCTGTCTTGATGATTTTATTGATTGAAAATGTTGATTACAAAGATGAATGTGTAAAATGTAAGTCAAGTATCGTAGATGAACTAATCATGTGTGTAGTGTGATGAATATAGGTATTATTTATAGTCTAATGCTAATAACAAGAAGTCTGATAATTCCGGGATCCTCCGAGATCAGCTTATAGATGTTATTTGACTTGGTATTCCAGGTCTTTTGCCCAGTCAAGATGATTCTTCATTGAGAATAAGTCTTTAGCTAACTATTTCTACACATGGGAGAAAAATAAAGAAGAATATATCCGTTAAAGATGTTAGGAAAATAAATTATAATAATCAGGATCCTGAAGTATGTTTAAGGATCCTGAGGTTTGAGGATCCTGAATGTAATTCTGGGATCCTGGCCCTAACAATTGCCTCCAAATTATTCCTGCAAAATATTGAGGTTAATTATCAAATATTTAAAGGTATAATTTAAAACAAATAAAAAAGAGATAAGATTTTTGAAGTTTAACGGATAGGGTAATTTGAATTTCAACGGTTAAATTTCCAGCCATTGGAATAGGTCAAATCAACCTTTTACCTCTCTGTTATTTCTGTATAAATAGAACACCCAGCTTTTCAGTTCTACCTTACTCTTTTAGCTCTCATTTCCGACGTTCATCGAATACCATTTGAAGGTACTTTTCTCGTTTCCTTTTCTTTTCGTCCCTATTCAGTTCTAATCATGGGCAAGAAAACAACTCGATATTGTGCAAACATCATTTCTATACCTAATGATGATTTCATAGATCAGAAGATCTTGTCTTATGAGGAAACTTATACCTTCACCAACGATGGAATTGAGATGTTGAAGTCGTCCAGAACGTTTCTTACTGGCACCGTTTTTAGGGATTTTGATGTTAGGATTCAGCCTGATTTTGTTTCTACTAGTTGGTTTTGTTTTCCCGAGTATCCTTTCACCCTAAGGCTCTCTTATCCCTTCTTCGGAATCATTTCTGAATTTTTTGAGATCACAAAAATCCCGTACATCTAAGTCATGCCAACGATTTTGAGGATCCTCTATTGCATTGATCATTTTAATTGCTCCAGGAATCTTTCCATTCGCATAAACAAGCTAGCCTATATTTATGATCTTACGACTTTTGGGTAGTCTCGTTTCCCGTTTAAGGTCAAAACCGATAGATTTCCCATTGTTTTGAAGTCCAAGCATAACGAAGGTGCTTGGAAAGGAAAATACATTTTTGTGAAACGCGACTCCATTCCTGATGGGAATCTCTTACCTCAGTCCTGGGTTAAAAGGGGTAGGATTTCATATTTATAGTAAGGATCAAGACATTCACATCTCTTATGTTGTTTGATTTTTTACATCTTTCAAGTTCGACTAGCTAGTTCCATCCGCTGGAGACTCAGTCATCAAACTCAGCCAACTCAGTCATCAAGAAAGTTCATCTACCACTGTCTCCATGTTGAAAGGTAAGGATCCTAATTTCTTATTCTTTATCGTACATAGGATCCTGACCTCTTATGCTTTTTATTGTTCTACTTAGGATCCAAGAGTACTCGTTCTGGTTCCCACTTCACCCTTGCTGGTTTGGATACGACAATGTTCAGCGGTCAACTGGTGGTGAAGAAAGAGAAGTCCTTGCTGTCCATTCCCCTCATGAGATCCCCCGGAGATTTGACCATGAAAACTCTGGGATCCAAGAAGAGAAAGAGCACATGCTCCACTAATCAGGATCATAAAGAGTTCAGGATTTGCAAGAACTCTCAGGATTCGAATAATCTGAAAATAGTTAATAGCCCGTTCAAAAGAGTAGAGATCCAAAATCTTCAATCATCGCATAGGAAAGACAACTTTAAGAATAAGGACAGATAAAACCTGATTATCCTTAGGCTTTGTGGCCTTTAGGATTCGCTTTCTTTTGAATCAGGAGATCTGAAAAGTTATGATTCTCTTAGTTCCGTAGGATCCTGAAGTTCATATATTGAATGATTCTTACTTTAAGAGTTCATCAAGGAGGATCCTTGATTGTCTTCAACTTAGTATACTTTAGGGAGGATACCACCTTAGGAATCAATTGGAAATGACTCCAACTTGGAAAATAACTGAGGGAACTTTTGTTTTGCAATATGATAGCGCTATAAGTCTTGCATATTTTCTGGGGAGTATCCCATCTTTAACCAATACGTTGGTATCATAATTCTTGAAAAATCTTAGGGGAAAATCCCAATCTTAGCAAGTTACTCGGGAGGATCCCAAATCGTATGATAACATAAAAATGTTATGAACCTTATTTATTTTCTGGGGAAGATCCCAACTTGAGATAATATGAAAATGTTATGAACCTTGTGTGTTTTATGGGGAAGATCCCAACTTGAGATAACATGAAAATGTTATAAACCTTTTGTATTTTCTGGGGAAGATCCCAACTCGAGATAATATGAAAATGTTATGAACCTAGTGTGTTTTCTGGGGAAGATCGCAACTTGAGATAACATGAAAATGTTATAAACCTTGTGTATTTTCTGGAGAAGATCCCAACTTAAGATAAAATGAAAATGTTATAAACCTTGTGTATTTTTTGGGGAAGATCCTAACTTGAGATAACACGAAAATGTTAAAAACCTTAGATTTTCACTTTAGGATCTTAACTTATGTTAAAAAATAAGAGGGTTGCCAAGTCACTTCAGCATGAAATGATCCCTTTATTCACATCCTATAGTTGGATAACATGCGTCCAAGCGAGGTGTAGAAACCTTAACTCGTACGAAAGAGGTAATTAACTCTTTAAACCTTAGAGGGTATTAAGTACCCTTATTCGTAGGAGAGATGATCAGCCTCTATTCTTAGTTCTGTTAAAAAAAATTATACAACATTGTCGTTATGGGACTCTTAAGTGCCAGGATCTGCAAACGTCAAGATCCTTGTATGTCAGGATCCTTGTGTGTCAGGATCCTTGAGTTCCTACACACAAAAAGCATTAGCTAGGGGTGGACGTTAGTCTAGCTAACGCCCATCTGATGCTTAAGTTAGTAATGGTATTTGAAGATAGCAAATAAAAATAAAGGGTAAAAGGTGAAGAGTATGTGTACCTTGAGTGTGTTGGAAAATGACTAATCTTACTTACATAAACTTAGCTTTAATGTATAACATTCCAGGATCTTGGAAAGACATCTCCATCGAGGGTAGCTAGCCAATATGCCCCCTTTCCTGATTCGGCATCTATGAGATACGGTCCTTCCTATTTTGCTGCTACTTTACCTGCACAAGGATCCTTGGTGTTTTGGAATGTTTTCCTTAGTACCAAGTCTCTTATTTGGAATCTTCAGACTTTTATTTTTTTTGTACGCCTTGGTGATTCTTTGTTGATGAACAGAGATGCGGATCTTGGCAGGATCACTGAGTTCATCAGTAGTGTCAAGATCCTGCGCCAGGATCCTATCGTTGTTTTCTTGATTTTGAAGTAGGTATATTGCTGTTAGGATCACTACTTCAGTAGGGATCATTTCTTCTGCTCCGAACACTAAGGAGTATGGGGTTTGGCCCCTGGCTACTTTGGAAGTGGTTCTATCTACCCCTAGTACGAAAGGAAGTTCTTCTGCCCATCTTTCTTTCTTTAGCCTTTTCTTCAAGTTATTGACTATGATTTTGTTTCTAGATTCTGCTTGACCATTGGCTTGCAGGTGAATAGGAGGGGACATTATCATCTTGATTCCCCAACTCTTGCAAAATTCTCTTGTCCTCTTGCTTATGAACTGGGATCCGTTCTCTCATATGATTTCGGGAGGGATCCCAAACCTGGTCAAGATATTGCATTTAATAAATAAGACTACTTGTTTGTCTCTTACCTGGACAAAAGCTTCGACTTCTACCCACTTTGAGAAGTAGTCGGTCATCACCAGCATGAAGACCTTTCCTCCAGGAGCTACCAACAATTGGCCCACTATATCCATCCCTCATTTCATGAATGGCCAAGGAGAGATGATAGGATGTAGAGGTTCTGATGGTTGATGTAGGATGTTTCTGTGTCTTTGACAAGCATGACATTTTTTAGCATGAAGGAAGGAATCTTTCTTCATGGTTGACCAGTAGTATCCTGTCCTTAACACTTTGGAGCATAAGGATCTACCCCCAGTGTGATTTTCGCGGTCTCCTTCATGTATATCCTTTAGAACTTCTACATCTTCATGATCTTCTAAGCATCTAAGGTATGGACCTGCCATAGATTTTTTATATAACATACCTTGGATTATAACAAACCTTGATACCCTTGTTCTGAATGCTTTTTCACTTTTTCTTATTTTGGGATTGTGCCATTCTGAAGGTATTCAATAATAGCTTTGATCCATAATCTTGTGGTTGGGGAAGGATCCTTGATGTTAGGATCCTGATAAGGAAGTTGAGAATCAGGATCTTCGACTGTAGCGACGTTAGTAGTTTCCTCGTGATCATTGGGATCCTTCAGTCTTTTGACAGGATCATCGATCGCTGGGATCAACATGTGGATTATCTGGATCCTGGTTTATGGAAGGATCCTAAGAGAAGATCCTAGATTGGCTAAAGCATCTGCTTCCGCATTTTCTTCTCTAGGAACTTGGTTTAGGCTAAATGCTTCGAAATCAGAGGCTAAATTTTTGAGGATCTGGAGATATAGTGCTAGTCTTTCTCCTTTTTCTGCATAGGATCCATTAAAATGGTTATTCAATAATAGATAATCGACGAATACCTGAAGATCCTTGATTCGAAGATCCTTGGCTAACTGTAGTCACATGATTAGTGCCTCGTATTCTGCTTCATTGTTGGTTGAATTGAACTCACAGCTAATTGTTTGGGGAAGGATGTCCCCCTGTGGCGATTTTAGTATGATCCCTAGGCCAATTCCTCTTTGGTTTGATGCTCCATATGTGAATAAAGTCCATCTTCCCATGTTTTATTCTTCTAGAAGTTGTTTGGCTTGTATTTCTACTTCAGCTTGTAGATCCTCACTAAAGTCAGCCATAAAGTCTGCCAATGCTTGAGACTTTATAGCCGATTTTGGCTCATACTTTATGTCATATGTGCTTAGTTTCACGGACCACTTTGCCATTCTTCCTGACATTTCTGGTTTTCTCATAACATTCTTAATGTGATAATTAGTTCTTACATTTATAAGATGTGTTTTAAAATAGTGTCATAATTTAGTAGAAGCACTTACTAATGCAACTATAAGTTTTTCAAGGTGGGAGTATGTGGTCTCGGGATCCAAAAGACTTTTACTCACATAGTAGATGGGATGTTGGTCCTCGTTAAGATCCTTAGCCAAGACTACACTTACCATGTTTGAAGATACTGAAAGGTAGAGGAGAAGTGGTTCCCCATCTAATGGTTTTACCAATAGGGGTGTTGAACTTAAATATTTTTTAAGTTCTTGGAAAGCAACTTCATGATGCTTGGTCCACTCGAACCTTTTGTTCTTCTTCAAGATGTCGTAGAAAGGTTTGCACCTTTCTGAGGATCTTGAGATGAACCTGTTTAGGGTTGCCACTCTTCCTGTTAGTCTTTGCATATCTTTTGTTGAGGATGGTGATCTTAGATCGAGGATGGCCTTGATTTGCGTCGGGCTTGCTTCAATTCCTCTTTTGGTCACCAAGTATCTAAGGAACTTCCCTAATCTCATTCCAAAGTGACACTTGGAGGGATTTAGCTTCATGTTATATTCGTCCAGTATGTCGAAGACTTCTTCGAGATCCTTGAGGTGATCTTCAGCTTTCTTAGACTTGACTACCATGCCATCGATGTAGACTTCCATGGTGTCCCCCAGTTTCTCTTTGAACATCTTGTTGAATAGCCTTTGGTATGTTGCACCTGAATTTTTAAGACCAAAAGGCATGACAGTATAACAATAGATACCTATCGGAGTTATGAATGTCGTTTCCTCTTGGTCGGATGGTTCCATCTGGATCTGTTGGAATCCCACTGATGCATCCATGAATGTTAACAATTCGTGACATGTTGTCGCGTCTATCATGGATTCTATGTGTGGTAGAGGGAAATGATCCTTGGGACAAGCCTTGTTAAGATTCGTGTAATCTACACACATTCTCCACTTACCATTCTTCTTTTGTACCATGACTACATTAGCTCGCCACCATGGTAATTTGACCTCTTTGATCATTCCTATTTTAAGAAGTGTTTCCAATTCTTCTTGTATAACTTGGTTTCTCTCTAGTGCGAACTTCCTTTTCTTTTGATGTATCGGTTTGAAAGATAGATCAATGTTAAGTTTATGTGTTATTATATTTTTGTCTATACATGTCATGTCCTCGTGCTTCCATGCAAATGTTTTGCTTCTAGCTTTGAGGAACTTTATTAGATCTTGTTCTATTTGTTTAGGCATTGAGGATCCTATGAGAATTTTGGATTTAGGATCCTCAAGATTCAGGGGCACTTCTTTTACATCTTGCTCTCTTATTTCCAGTATGTCTCGTGCCCCGTGCTTTACTTACTATGCTTGTCGTGGTATCGTCGAAGATTTCATCGAAGTCTTTTAGCATTCTTTGGATTCTTGTTGATGTCTTGTGATCTTCACTGTTCCCCATG
The DNA here is from genome assembly GCF_052849685.1 of Lactuca virosa. Lineage (NCBI taxonomy): Eukaryota > Viridiplantae > Streptophyta > Magnoliopsida > Asterales > Asteraceae > Lactuca > Lactuca virosa. Next base: position 273,503,724 of record NC_136434.1, on the reverse strand, counting down.
GGGTAGGCATCTTCACACATTGATGATATGTCGACGAGACAACCTTTATTTTGTGGATCCATGGTCTGCCTAGTATAATATAATAAGAGGATAACGTATCAATTACACAAAAACATTGCATAGAGTTTACCCTCTCTGTGTAGATAGGTAGCTTTATCTCACCGATGGTGTGCTTGGTTTCGCCGCTGAATCCAATCAACACTAGGGATCTTCTCACTATTTTGGCCTCCGGGATGTTCATTCTTTTTAATACGTCCAGGAGTATAATGTTGACTGAGGATCCTCCATCGACAAGGATCCTTCTGACGAAATGGTTGGCGATGTATAGAGTGATCACCAATCTGTCATGGTGAGGATCATGGATGTCCTGTCTATCTGCTTCGTCGAAGGTGATATCTTTCTCGTTTGTGATTGAGATATTCTTTTGTGGCCCTTTTTCTTTCACTGTTTTTGACACCTTGGTGAGCCTCTTCGCTGCAAAATAAGAGGTACCACAAATGTCAGATCCTCCAGAGATCACATTGATTACCTTGGCGTCAGCAGGAGGGGATCCTGGTCTATCGAGGATCTTCTGAGGATCCTGATCTTATTCTTTGGATCTCTCCTTTCTTCTTCCAAGGATTTCTTTGAGGTATCCTTTGCCTAAGAGGTAGCTGATCTCCTTCCTAAGAGTTATGCAATCCTCCGTGATATGACCAAAGTCTTCATGGTACGCACACCATTTGGATTTGTCCTTCCAAGTGGTGGACTTTTCTCCTTTTCTTGGCCACCTTGCTTTGTCTCCAAGATCCTGCATAGCAAATATTACACTTGTCATATCCACAGAAAAGCAATAGCCAGTAATTTTAGGAAAGTCTTCTTCCTCTCCTTCATCTTCAAGGGAATTACCCATATGATGGTCAGGTTTGGAATATGGTTTTGACTTATAGGATATTTGGGCCGAAGAGTCAGCCTTCCTATTAGGGTGATCGTATGGTCTTGGTGGGTGCTCCTCTTTTGGATCTCCTTGTCTTCTTCGAGCCTTATTAACCTTAGTGCTCTGCTCCTAACTTCGTCCATCCTTTTTCATGGAGTTATTACTAGGTCTTCATAGAAAGGAGAATCCGTCTTTAAGCCCATTTTAAAGGCTTCTACTGCAGTCGTCATGTCAATGTTGGGGATACTTAGAGCTTCCCTGTCAAACCTGTTTACAAAAGTCCTAAGGGTTTCCTAAACCACTCGATAAAGATCACTAGTGATTTTTTCGAATGTTCTGCTACAAGAAAATTGATTTTTAAATAAATTAAGTAAGTGAGCAAACGAAGTAATAGAGTGAGGAGGAACGTTAAGAAGCCATTTTAAAGTTGATCATGTGAGGGTTGAACCAAAACCATTGCACATGCAAGCTTCTTTCAAGTGATTGGGGATGGGAATGATCTTCATCCTTTCCCTGTATTGTGCCACGTGCGCCTCAGGATCTGTAGTCCCGTCATAAGGCTTCATGTTGGGGGTTTGGAAGCGCTTTGGGACTTCGGTATCAGCTATTGCCGGAACAAATCTTGAGATCATGTGGCTTATGGGGGATACTTCCGGTATAGGTTGAACTACTCCAGGAACGTTTGAGATCATTTGTCTTAATTGTTGAAGCTCCTTAGCCATGATCGGGCTTAAACATATATCAAGGTCCATAGAGTTAAAGGTAAATATATTATTATTGATGAGGTTACCAGGATCCTTGTTATTGGGAGTAACAAGGGTTTCGTTGGGATCCTGGGTCGTATGGACTTGCTCTTTCGGAGTTGCGCCCCTAGCGGGAGCAGAGGCCCTCGCGGCGAATCACTGATGATCCTGTGTTATCAAAGTTCAGGATCTTGGGCTGCAAGATCGAGTGCTGCTTCTTGAGGCTTTTGGATTTCTATCCTCATTCTCTCCACTTCCTTGAGAATTATCCAATTATCCTCCTGTTGTTGAGAGACTTGTCGTTCCAGTCTCTTCGTCATAGCGAAGATTTCATTATTGGAAATCAACATAGGAGAATCCCGGAGTCCTTGGGTAGCGGTCGGAGATATGTTCTTCTTCAGTGCTTCTGAGGCTTTCTTGGGAGCTCCAGCTACAGGTGGTGGAAGGTTTTTGGAGGAAATGGGAAGAATTGAGGAAGAGGATAGGGTCGATTGTGTAAACATGATTTTTTGAAAGATTTTGAACACCATGGCCCCACGGTGGGCGCCAAATTTTTTTGGTTAAAAATTACACAAGTGAAACTCAACCAAATTGTATGAGAGGCTGTGATGTTCAAGATAAAACGAGTGCAAAATGATGATCAAAGTGACACAAGTGATTTACAAGGAAAACCCTTGATCCTTGCGAGGATCTCCGACACAAAACCTTGGGAGGTGATAATGATCACTTGCCTTGATGATTTTATTGATTGAAAATGTTGATTACAAAGATGAATGTGTAAAATATGAGTACAAGTATCGTAGATGAGCTAATTGTGTGTGTAGTGTGATGAATACAGGTATTATTTATAGTCTAATGCTAATAACAAGAAGTCTGATAATTTCGAGATCCTCCGAGATCAGCTTATAAACGTTATTTGACATGGTATTCGGGGTCTTTTGCCTGGTCAAGATGATTCTTCATTGAGAATAAGGTTTTAGCTGACTATTTCTGCATATAGGAGAAAAATAAAGAAGCATATATCCGCTATAGATGTTAGGCAATCCCCATTAGCAACCAAATCCAACCCAATTTTTCAATAAAAAACTAATTTGTCTCTCTTCCACCTATACAACCCAATCCCATCAAATTATTCATACTCATTAGTTACCCAACCCAAACTTATTTTTTATTTAATAAATACAATTTATGTTTGTATTATTTCACTAAAAACTAATAGAAATATTAAATATAAATATCTTATTTCAAAGCAAATAAATAACTAATTTCAATATAAAATTAAATAAAAAAGATTTAGTAATAAAGAATTGGGGATATGAAATATGTATATATTTTATTTTATTTACATGGCAAAAAATCACAAATTTTAGTAATTATTTTTACATCTTGTATTGAGATAATAGTTGTTTTTTAAAAATAATAAGTTTTATTTAAAAATATATTACACAACCACTTCAAAATTGGACAGATGTCAAAAAAAATGATAAGGAAAGTAGGCATGATCTTTGGTGAGCTAGGTTGCTCCCGTGGCCTAGGCCACCAAAAATAAATCAATTTCCCTTTTTTCTTTCTTAAAAATTCAGTGAGCGGCTCATCAAAACCTCCTAATGGGAGTATCCTTGGGAAAATAAATGATAATAATCAGGATCCTGAAGTATGTTTAAGGATCTTAAGATTTGAGGATCCTGAATATAATTCTAGGATCCTGGCCCTAACAATTGCCCCCAAATTAATCCTGCAAGATATTGAAGTTAATTATCCAATATTGAAAGGTATACTTTAAAATAAAATAAAAAATAGATAAGATTTTGAAGTTTAACGGATAGGGTCATTTGAATTTCAACGGTTAAATTTCTAGCCGTTGGAATAGGTCAAATCAACCTTTTACCTCTCTGTGATTTATGTATAAATAGAACACCCAGCTTTTCAGGTCTACCTTACTCTTTTAGCTCCCATTTCCGACGTTCATCGAATATAATTTGAAGGTACTTTTCACGTTTCCTTTTCTTTTCGTCCCTATTCAGTTCTAATCATGGGCAAGAAAAAAACTCGATCTCGTGCAAACATCATTTCTATATCCGATGATGATTTCACAGATCAGAAGATCTTGTCTTATGAGAAAACTTATACCTTCACCGACGATGGCATTGCGATGTTGAAGTTGTCTGGAAAATTTCTTACTGGCACCATTTTTAGGGCTTTCGATGTTAGGTTTCAGCCTGATTTTGTTTCTTCTACTTGGGTTTGTTTTCCCGAGTATCCTCTCACCCTATGGCTCTCTTATCCCTTCTTCGGAATCATTTCTGAATTTTTTGAGATCACAAAAATCTCGTACATCCAAGTTATGCCAACGATTTTGAGGATACTCTATTGGATTGATCATTTTAATCGCTCCAAGAATCTTTCCATTGGCATAAACAAGCTAGCCTATATTTATGATCTTACGAATTTTGGGAACTCTCGTTTCCCGTTGAAGGTCAAAACCGATAGATTTCCCCTTGTTTTGAAGTCCAAGCATAACGATGGTGCTTGGAAAGGAAAATACATTTTTGTGAAATGCGACTCCATTCCTGATGGGAATCTCTTACCTCAGTCTTGGGTTAAAAGGGTAGGATTTCATGTTTATACTAAGGATCCCGACATTCACATCTCTTATGTTGTTTGATGTTTTGCAGTATTCAAGTTCGACGAGCTAGTTCCCTCCGTTGGAGACACAGAAGACTAAATCAAAATATTTTTTACTTTGTTAGAATCAGAGGGGTCATTCAAACTCATCCAACTCAGTCATCAAGAAAGTTCATCTACCACTGTCTCCATGTCGAAAGGTAAGGATCCTAATTTCTTCTTCTTTATCGTACAGAGGATCCTGACTTCTTATGCTTTTTATTGTTCTACTTAGGATCCAAGAGTACCCATTCTAGTGCCCACTTCACCCTTGCTGATTTGGATATGACAATGTCTAGCGGTCAACTGGTGGTGAAGAAAGAGAAGTCATTGCCCTCCATTCCCCTCATGAGAGCCCCCGTAGATTTGACTGTGAAAACTCTGGGATCCAAGAAGAGAATGAACACATGCTCCACTAAGTCGAGTTTGGAGAATCTTGGGGCGGAAGATGCCCTTTGTAAGAACAAAGGGCAAGAGAAAGTGTGGAAAACAACCAATGAGGACCTCCTGAAAAGGGTGGAACTTTTGAGCAAGGAGAAGACTGAGAAGGAAGAGGAGCACGCATTGGAGATGGAAGAGGTGATCGCCGAGGAAAAGGCCAATGTTGTTGTGGCCGTCTGGGAAGCCAAGATCAAACTATTTGAAGATGTGGCCAATGCAGGATCCTAGAACCTGGCAAGGTGGCGTGCTGCTCTTGCCCAACTAACTGGTGAACCTGCGAACACCAGTCTGGATCCTGAAGGGTAGCTACCGAAGGCGGGCAAGGAGGAGAACAGCCCAGGTAATGATGACCAGTCTAGGCCTGCAAAGAATTATATTAAATAGTTTTTATTTTTAAGGGATATAAGACAATATTTCTATTTTCTTCTTTTGTGGGGTTGGTGGGAAACCCCTTTAATCCTATGGTTGTTTTATATTTCTTTACATCTTGATTGAATTGCGTGGTTGCAACAATAGGGTTTCTGAGGATCCTTATAATCAGCATCTTAAAGAGTTCAGGATTTGCAAGAACTCTCGGGATCTGAATAATCTGAAAATAGTTAGTAGCCCATTCAAAATAGTAGAGATCCAAAATATTCAATCATCGCATAAGAAAGACAACTATAAGAATAAGGATAGATAAAACCTGATTATCCTTAGGCTTTGTGGCCTTTAGGATTCGCTTTCTTTAGAATCAGGAGAAGTGCAAAGTTATGATTCTCTTAGTTCCGTAGGATCCTGAAGTTCATATATGGAATGATCCTTATTTTAAGAGTTCATCAAGGAGGATCCTTGATTGTCTTCAACTTAGTAGACTTTAGGTAGGATCCCACCTTAGGAATCAATTGGAAATGACTCCAACTTGGAAAATAACCGAGGGAACTTTTGTTTTGCAATATGATAGCGCTATAAGTCTTGCATATTTTCTGGGGAGTATCCCATCTTCAAGCAATATGTTGGTATTATAATTCTTAAAAAATCTTAGGGGAAAATCCCAATCTTAGCAAATTACTAGGCTGGATCCCAAATCGTATGATAACATAAAAATGTTATAACCCTTATTTATTTTCTGGGGAAGATCCCAACTTGAGATAACATGAAAATATTATGAACTGCGTGTGTTTAATGGGGAAGATCCCAACTTGAGATAACTTGAAAATGTTATGAACTGCGTGTGTTTAATGGGGAATATCCCAATTTGAGATAACATGAAAATGTTATAAACCTTGTGTATTTTCTGGGGAAGATCCCAACTCGAGATAACATGAAAATGTTATGAACCTCGTGTGTTTTCTGGGGAAGATCCCAACTTGAGATAGCATGAAAATGTTATAAACCTTGTGTATATTCTGGGCAACATCCCAACTTGAGATAACATGAAAATGTTATAACCCTTGTGTATTTCTAGGGAAGATCCTAACTTGAGATAACATGAAAATGTTATAAACCTTAGATTTTCACTTTAGGATCTTAATTTATGTTCAAAAATAAGAGGGTTGTCAAGTCACTGTAGCATGAAATGATCCCCTTATTTACATCCCATAGTTAGATAACGTGCGTCCAAGCGAGTTGTAGAAACATTAACTCGTACGAAAGAGGTAATTAACTCTTTAAACCTTAGAGGGGATTAAGTACCCTTATTCGTAGGAGAGATGATCAGTCTCTATTCTTAGTTGTGTTAAAAAATTATAGAACATTGTAGTTATGGGACTCTTAAGTGCCAGGATCTTCAAACGTCAAGATCCTTGGATGTCAGGATCCTTGCGTGTCAGGATCCTTGAGTTCATGCACACAACAAACATTAGCTAGGGGTGGACGTTAGTCTAGCTAACGCCCCTCCGATGCTTAAGTTAATAATGATATTTGAAGAGAGCAAATAAAAAAAAAGGGTAAAAGGTGAAGAGTATGTATACCTTGAGTGTGTTGGAAAATGACTAGTCTTACTTACATAAAATAAGCTTTAATGTACAGTATTCCAGGATCTTGGAAAGACATCTCCATCGAGGGTAGCTAGCCAATATGCCCCCTTTCCTGCTTTGGCATCTAGGAGATACGTTCCTTCCCATTTTGATGCCAGTTTACCTGCGCTAGGATCCTTGGTGTTTTGGAATGTTTTCCTTAGTACCAAGTCTCTTATTTGGAATATTCTGACTTTCATATTTTTTTTGTACGCCTTGGTGATTCTTTGTTGATGAGCAGAGATGCGGATCTTGGCAAGATCCCTAAGTTCATCAATAGTGTCAAGATCATGGGCCAGGATCCTATCGTTGTTTTCTTGATTTTGAAGTAGGTATCTTGCTGTTAGGATCACTACTTCAGTAGGGATCATTTCTTCTACTCCGAACACCAAGGAGTATGGGGTTTGACCCTTGGCTGCTTTGGAAGTGGTCCTATCTTCCCATAGTACGAAAGGAAGTTCTTCTGCCCATTTTCCTTTCTTTATCCTTTCTTCAAGTTATTGACTATGATTTTGTTGCTAGATTCTGCTTGAGCGTTGGCTTGAGGGTGAAAATGAGTGGACATTATCATCTTGATTCCCCAACTCTTGCAAAATTCTCTTGTCCTCTTGCTTATGAACTGGGATCCATTGTCTCATATGATTTGGACAGGGATCCCGAACCTGGTCAAGATATTGCGTTTAATAAACAATACTACCTCTTTGTTTCTTACCTGGACAAAAGCTTCGGCTTCTATCCAATTTGAGAAGTAGTCGGTCATCACTAGCATGAAGACCAATCCTCCAGGAGCTAACAAGAATTTGCCCACTATATCCATCTCCCATTTCATGAATGGCCAATGGAAGATGATAGGATGTAGAGGTTCTGATGGTTGATGTAGGATGTTTCTATGTCTTTGACAAGTATCACATTTTTTTAGCATGAAGGAAGGAATCTTTCTTCATGGTTGGCCAGTAGTATCATGTGCTTAACACTTAGGAGCACAAGGATCTGCCCCTAGTGTGATTTTCGCAGTCTCCTTCATGTATATCCTTTAGAACTTCTACATCTTTATGATCTTCTAAGCATATAAGGTATGGACCTGCCATAGATTTTTTATATAACTTACCTTGGATTATAACAAACCTTGAGACCCTTGTTCTTAATGCTTTGTCACTTTTTATTCTTTTAGGATCATGCCATTCTGGAGGTATTCCATAATAGGTTGGATCCAAGATCTTGAGGTTGGAAAAGGATCCTTGATGTTAGGATCCTGATAAGGAAGTTGAAGATCCGGGTCTTTGCTTGTAGCGACATTGGTAGTTTCCTCATGATCGTCGGGATCCTTCAGTCTTTCGGCAGGATCCTCGATCGTTGGGATCAACATGTGGATTATCAGGATCCTGATTTCTAGCGAGATCTTAAGAGAAGATCCTATATTGGCTAATGCATCTTCTTCAGCATTTTCTTCTCTAGGAACTTGCTTTAAGCTAAATGCTTCGAATTCTGAGGCTAAATTTTTGAGGATATTGAGATATAGTGCTAGTCTTTCTCCTTTTACTACATAGGATCCATTAAAATCGTTAGTCAATAATAAAGAATCAAAGAATACCTGAATATCCTTGGATAACTATAATCCCATGATTAGTGCCTCGTATTCTATCTCGTTGTTGGTTGCATTGAACTCACAGCCGATTTATTGGGATAGTATATCCCCCTGTGGTGATTTTAGTATGATCCCTAGGCCAGTTCCTATTTGGTTTGATCCTCCATTTGTGAATAGTGTCCATCTTCCCATGTTTTCTTCTTCTAGAAGTTATTTGGCTTCTATTTCTGCTTCAGCTTGTAGATCGTCACTAAAGTCAGCTACAAAGTCTGCCACTACTTAAAACTTTATAGTGACTCTTGGCTCATACTTTATGTCATATGTGCTTAGTTTCACGGACCACTTTTCCATTCTTCCTGACATTTCTGGCTTTCTCATAACATTCTTAATGGGATAATTAGTTCTTACTGTTAGGGATAAGATCTTAGAAGCTACAATAAGATCCTCGAGCCTAAGGATCCTAAAACCTTAGGATCCTCGAACTTCAGGATCCAGAATATACTCCAGGATCCTGACTGACCAAGTCAAGCAACAAATATAAGTTGATCTCGGAGGATCCCGGAATTTTCAGAATTCTTGTATTAGCTTTAGACTACATATATCACTTCTATTCATCACACAACACATGAATTTCTGGCAGTATACTAACACTTGTACTCGTACTTATTACATTTTCTCTGTAATTATTCATTTCAATCAATAAAATCATCAAGGCAGGTGATCATTATCACCTCCCAAGGTTTTATGGTAGAGATCCTAGCAAGGATCAAGGGCTTTCTTTGTAAATCTCTTGTGCAATCTTGTTCTAATTTCGTTAATTACTTCACTAACAACACCACATCCTCTCATACACTTTGGTTAATATCCCTTTAGTCGATTTTTGACCAAAACAATTTGGCGCCCACTGTGGGGCCGTAGTTTTCAAAATCCCTCAAAAAATCATGTCTACTCAATCGACTCTGTCCTCCCCCTCGATTCCTCCCATTTCCTCTAAAAAAAACTTCCACATCCACCGGCTGGAGCTCCCAAGAAAGTCTTTGAAACACCGAAGAAAAAAAGCTCTCTGGTTACCCAGGACTCCAGGATACTATTGTATTGATTTCCAACAACGAGATCTTTGCTATAATAAAGAGACTGGAGCGACAAGTCGCCCGACAGCAGGAAGATAATAGGACAATCTTCAAGGAAGTGGAAAGAATGAGGACGGAGATCGACAAGCCTCAGGAAGCAGCGCCCTCGATCTTGCAACCCAACATCCTAAACTTTGACAACCCAGGATCCTCAAAACTCCGTCGCGAGATAGGATGCTCAGTGTCGGCCTCTGTTCCCGCTTGGAGCGTGACTCCGAGAGACCCAGCCTATATGACTCAGGATCCTAACGAGACCTTTGTTACTCCCAATAACAAGGATCCTGGTAACTCCATCAATAATAATAATTTTACAACTAATTCGATGGATCTTGATTCAGGTTTAAGCCCGATCATGGCTAAGGAGCTACCATAACTAAGGCAAATGATATCAAGTGTACCCAGAGTAGTTCAACCGGTACCAAAAGTTTCCTCTACAAGTCACAGGATCTCTAGATTCGTTCTAGTGATAGTTGATACCAAAGTTCCAAAACGCTTCCATACCCCCAACATGAAGCCCTACGATAGAACAACAGATCATGAGGAGCACGTAGCACACTATAGGGAGAGGATGGAAATTATTTACATCCCCACTCACTTGAAAGAAGCATTCATGTGCAAGGGCTTTGGTTCTACCCTCACAGGATCCGCTCTAAACTGGCTCCTTAATGTTCTCCTTATTCAATCACATCATTTGCTCACTTAATTAATTTATTTAATACTTAATTTTCTTGTAGCAGAACATTCGAAAAGATCATTAGTGATCTCTATCGGGTGGTTCCGGATCCTAAGGAATCCCTTAGGACTTTTCTGAACAAGTTTGGAAAGGAAGCTCTAAGTATCCCCAACATCGACATGGCAACTGCAGTCGAAGCTTTCAAAATGGGCTTATAGAAAGATTCTCCCTTCTAAGGATTTACATAATGGCTCATCATGAGACACCCTATTTCATTATTCAAATTCAAATTTCTAATTAATTACTTGTCTTAATAAAGTGTCATCATTAGGGAATATGAAGTTAAATGGGTTGAAACACAAAACCAATTATTTAAACCCAAATCTTGTAAGTTTATGGGTTGAACCCAAGAAACCAGAAAACCTCCAAAAGCGACTCCAGAACCGGAGAAACCAAAACGACCAGAAATTGACCCTATTGGGTTCTAAAAACCAGAAACCGACCATTTACCCGAGAAACCGAACTGACCAGAAACTGACCCTGTGGTTGCTAGCTACAACCTCGTTTGAAGAGACCAAACGGGTGATAAATTCTTATTTTTATGACGTTGGTGAAGTTTTGGTGAGACTACAGCACAATCCCTTTTATGGTGCTTAGTAGAGGCGGATTCAAGTCATATAGCACGATGATAAACTCAACATAGCCCCGAAATTCACTATAATAAGAAAACGTATAATATTAAAGTAGGATTTATACATTGTGAAATACTAGTACGAGTTGATATAGAACTATATGTGGTATAAGGTTATACACTTAGATAATTGGATAAGTGTCAGTGTGTTATTTAAGTAAAATAAACACATAATAATAGTAACACGAAAGTATGTTGATTTAAACTTATGCATCATAAGTAAATCAATATCCACACTTGTATGGAATTACAAGTACAATTACACCTAAGTCAGGTCGACACTCATCATTATTATTTTATTTCTCTGAGTTATAAAATTAACATTTTTATATAATTTCATAGCCATTCATTTGTATATAAAATTCCACTTTTAACAACTACACAGAGTCAAAAATCCTGTGAAGTTCACCAATAATTTTTGTTGACGTATTTTTAAATATGTGTATTCTCAAGGAATTAAAATTTGGAGTTATGGCATCCGTTATTTGGGGAATTGACTTCCTCGCTTTTGTATTGGTCTCTATACTTAGACCTCTTTGTGGTTTAGATTTACGTTTTGTTGAACTAGTTCAAGTACTGTTGTATTTTCATAACTCTGAATGACGTAATTTTGTATATACACTTTAGAAGGTTGTAATATGTTATTTTAAGTGTTGTAATGTTCAATATATGTTTGTTGACTGTGATCGAACGTTGGCATCGCAACCCCAGTGTTTCCATCGTCAGTCGGGGTGTGACAGATTGGTATAAGAGATAACGACTATAGCGAACTTAGTACTTTATTAGGAGATCATGACTATAGTCTAGGTCTTACTCTTGTAGGATTAGGTATACCCATATCCTAAAAACACTTAAATATAAAACTTTATGAACCAAAAATTAATAAGTATGATTAATTTATATATAAGAGTTTTATGAAACTTTGTTTCGAGATATGAATACATGAATAAAGCTAAACAGAGCTTGCACACCTAAGTTTTATTATGGTTGGACCGCATGAAATATCCAACTTAAATGATGTAGTTGATAGACTAAAAACCTTCATCAGAGATGCGCGGGTTATGTCGCCTATGTTATGGATACCCGGGATAAGGGTAAGGCGACAGTGGATGATGTACCGGTAGTGCGAGAGTACCCGAACGTATTCCCGGAGGATCTGTCTGGGGTACCTCCGGAGAGGCAGGTCGAGTTCAGGATTGACCTAGTCCCTGGTGCGGCTCCGATAGCCAAGGCATCGTATCGGTTGGCTCCTCCCGAGATGCAGGAGCTGCTACACAAGGGATTCATCAAACCAAGATGTTCGCCATGGGGAGCCCCGATCTTGTTTGTGAAGAAGAAGGACGGGTCACATCGCATGTGTATAGACTACCGGGAGCTGAAATAGGTAACGGTGAAGAACCGTTACCCACTCCCGAGGATAGATGACTTGTTTGACCAGCTTCAGGGAGCATCTTGGTTCTCCAAGATTGATCTACAGTCAGGTTATCACCAGATGCAACTCAGGGACGAGGATGTCCAGAAGACCGCTTTTAGGACTCGCTATGGGCACTATGAGTTTGTTGTGATGCCGTTCGGGCTCATCAATGCTCCAGACCCGTTCATGGACCTCATGAACAGGGTGTGCAGACCGATGCTGGATCGGTCTGTGATAGTTTTCATTGATGATATCTTGGTCTATTCCAACACTGAGGAGAAGCATGAGGAGCACCTGAGGGAGGTGTTGGAGAAACTGAGGAGGGAGAGACTTTTCGTGAAGTTCACCAAGTGTGAGTTCTGGTTGCGCGAGGTGCAGTTCCTTGGGCATCTCGTCAACCAGAAGGGTATTCTGGTTGATCCGGCCAAGATAGAGGTCATGATGCAGTGGTAGGTTCCGAGGTCTCCAACTGAGATTCGGAGTTTTCTTGATCTAGCGGGTTATTACAGGAGATTCATCCGGGATTTCTCCAAGATTGTTGTTCCTTTGACCCGACTGACCAAGAAGTCGGTGACATTCCGATGGGGGACTGAGCAGCAGGTGGCCTTCAAGACTCTCGGACAGCGGTTGTACGAGGCACCGATCTTGACTCTACCGGAAGGAGTAGATGACTTTGTGGTGTATTGTGATGCATCGATTACGTGCATGAGTGCAGTTCTGATGCAGAGGGGCATGTGATAGCCTACGCGTCGAGGAAGCTGAAGCCTCACGAGGCTAACTATCCGACGTATGATTTAGAGCTGGGGGATGTAGTGTTCGCCCTCAAGATTTGGCGGCATTACCTCTATGGGGTCCGTTGTACCATTTACACGGACCATAAGAGTTTGAGGTACCTCATGGATCAACCAAATCTGAACATGAGGCGGAGTTGGTGGTTAGATGTGGTAAAGGATTATGACTGTGAGATCCTTTACCACCTGGGCAAGGCCAATGTGGTGGCCGACGCCCTGAGCCGCAAGATGGTAGCGGCTCCGATTAGAGATATATATTTGAGGATGATAGTGATCACTCCACTGTTGGAGCAGATTAGAGAGGCGCAGGTTGAGGGCCTGAAGGAAGAGCGCCAGAAGTGTAAGAGAATTGTAGGCCGAGTGGCCTCATTTAATTATGATAGCCGAGGGATGCTGACCCTGCATGGTAGGGTCTAAGTTATGTACTGGGGAGGAGTACGACATGTTCTGATGGATGAGGCCCATAAGTCGAGGTTCTCCATCCATCCTGGGGCGACGAAGATGTATCGGGATCTTCGCCCTGATTATTGGTGGCTCTGCATGAAGCGGGGCGTAGCGTGGTATGTGGAGAGGTGCTTGACCTGCAGGAAGGTCAAGGCTGAGCACCAGAGACCACACGACAAGATGCAGCCACTAGACATTCCCGTGTAGAAATGGGAAGATACTACCATGGATTTCATTACCAAGCTTCCCAGGACCGACGTGGAGTAGATTCGATATGGTTCATCGTGGATCGGTTGACCAAGAGCGCTCATTTTATCCCGATCCAGGAGAGCATATCGGTCGAGAAGTTGGCCGAGATATACGTGCATGAGATAGTGGCACGGCATGGGGTGCCTGTCTCGGTGGTGTCAGACCGAGATGTTTGTTTCACTTCCAGGTTCTGGAAGTGGTTTTACGAGGAGATAGGTACTCGTCTCCACTTCAGCACCGCTTTCCACCCTCAGACAGACGGACAAAGCGAGAGGACGATACAGACTCTCGAGGACATGCTACGCGCATGTGTTTTGAATTTCGGTGGCAGTTGGGATACGTATCTTCCGTTAGCGGAATTTTCGTATAACAACAGTTACCATGTCAGCATAGACCGACCTCCCTTCGAGATGATCTACGGGAGGAAGTGTAGGACCCCAATCTGTTAAGGTGAGGTCGGTCAGAGAGTCATGGGGAGTACTGAAGTAGTAATCAAGACTACAGAGCAGATCCAGCAGGTCCGAAGCATGCTTCAGACTGCTCAGAGTCGGCAGAAGAGCTACGCCGACACGAGGCGTTCAGATTTAGAGTTTCAGGTGGGCGACATGGTCCTCTTGAAGGTGTCACTCTGGAAGGGTTTCATTTGGTTCCGGAAACGGGGCAAGTTGGGCCCCAGGTACATCGGTCCATTTAGGGTTTTGGCCCGGGTAGTTCGGGTTACTTACCGGTTAGACCTTCCAGTAGAGCTCAGCCAGATCCACAACACCTTCCATGTTTCTCAGTTGCGGAAGTGCTTAGTGTATGATTCAACAGTGGTACCCTTTGAGGATATTCAGGTTGATGACAGCTTGAACTACATTGAGTGACCTGTAGCTATCCTTGATAGGAAGTCGAAGGATTTGAGGAACAAGAGGGTGGAGTTGGTAAAGGTGCAATGGCAGCACCGCAAGGGCTCGGAGTGGACTTGGGAGCCCGAGGAGGAGATGAGGGAGCACTATCCAGAGTTGTTTTCAGATGCAGCAGACTTCGAGGAAGAAGTCTAAGACAAGTGGGGGAGAATTATAACGCCTGGTTCCTGTTATGCACTTAAATTATTTATTTATTCATTTTGGAAGGGCTACTGGACGAGTTGGTGGTCCTAACTCTTCGATTAGAAGGCAAAATATGTGCATGTTTTAAGTGAGCTACTCGATGAGTCAAAGTCTTGACTCGACGAGTAGGACAGTTTGGATGAAACCCTAATCTTTAGGGCTTGCACCCTATTTAAGCATCATATCTGGCCTCCACCCCAGCCTCCATCACCTCCAAACCCTAATCTCGAAACCCTAATCAACCTTGAGTGATCTTGAGTTATTTTCTTGCCATTTTTTGATTTAAAGCTAGAAGAAGGAAGAAAGAACTTGGAGTTGCAGAAGGAAGGAAGGCTGAACATCCAAAGCTTTAGACTCATTTCTGTCTTGATAGAGGTATAAAGCTTATACCTTGGCTTCTATTCATTTAGATCTTCATTGAGCTTGTATATTGTCACTTTTGGGCCATTTCCAAGGTCATTTCTGAGATTTGAACTCTTGGGGATGTAAGGACTTCAGATCTGGGCACTCTTGAGCTTTAGGAGCTCAAAGTTGCCACCTTTATTCAGCCATGCCCGTATTCCATGACTTAGACCTCCATTTTAGCTTGTGGTGGGTGTTTTAGCTTCATAACACCATGCATGCACGTAAAGTTAGCAACTTTACGTGTAATGCTAGTCTAAGGAGTCAAGATCTATGAGTTGGAAGTATTGGAATTGATTAGAATCGACTGTATGGATTTGACATATGGGGGACTCGACGAGTTATTCTTGCGACTCGGCGAGTCGGGTCGTGGTTCCCCAACTTTTCTGTTAATGAGTTAACTCGTTGAGTCCAGGAGATGACTCAGTGAGCTAGACATAGTTTTGGATTTGAGGGTTTAGGAACTCGACGAGTCCAAGGAGGGACTCAACGAGTTTATTAAGGGACTCGCCGAGTTGACTTGGTTGACCACGAGACTGAGTAGCATGGAACTCGACGAGTTAAGAGATAACTCGATGAGTTGGGGTTGACTAGGAGTTGACCTTGACTTTGACTTTGACCAGGATGTTGACTTTGACTAAGGGTAAAATGGTCATTTTACCCTGAGAAGGATTATCAGATTTTTGACTAAGTATTATTGTGATATTGATAATCGGGGAGTCGTTGGAGCAGCTATCAGATATTCCTCACCGCAAGTTTTTGCAGACAGCTTTACGAGGTGAGTTTCCTTCAGTAGGAACGGTTCTACGGCACCAAGGTCGGCCCGCAGTATGATTATGTTAGTAGCTGAGTGTGGGCAACACCCGTATCTCCCAGTTACCTGAGTGTGGGCGCGGCCCATATCTCATAGCTTAGTTTGATTATGGATATATGCCTGATTGATAGGATTAGTTATACTTGTTGTCTGTGTGATACTTGTATGTATGTCTAGTAGCCGAGTGTGGGCGGGGCCCGTATCTCGTAGTAGGTAAGTGTGGGCGGGGCCCGTATCTCAGAGTCAGCGGAGTGTGGGCGGGGCCCATATCTTCCAGTTAGTCGATTATGAGCGGGGCCCGTATCTCCATGAGTGTGGTCGGGGCTCGTATCTCCTAGTTGCATGTTATGTGTATGGTATGTGGTAGTTTGGGGAGACTCACTAAGCTTCGTGCTTACAGTTTTCAGTTTTGGTTTCAGGTACTTTTGGTAGCAAGGGGAAGGGATCAGGATGATTGCAGCGCATACACCATATGTTTCATCCTAGGATGTTTATACTCTGATATTTTGACATGTGTCTGGATAACTATGGTTTATTTAATAATTAAAAACAAAATTTTCGGTCTGTATTTTTGGGATGTTTCAAAGGTGGAGCAACAAGAAAGGCAGTATTAGATATTTCATATAAATATAAACCAATGCATCGATTACAACCGTGACAGAGTGATGGAACACGACTTCAGACTATCAGGGGTGGAGCTCCAGAATTAGATATCTCACTCAATGACATACATGGTTGAGAGGAGCCACGTAATGATAGAAGAAAGGGTGAATGAGATGACCCATGCAATATCTTAGTACATGAGACTCATGTAGTGGTAATGATAAGGTTTGGGCGGTATTTGTGGATGGATGGTTAGGAAATGATCTGAGCAAGTATATAGCTTAACTTTCGATTTTTCGTGTAGAATTTTCATGCGGATATAGTAAGTTTATTTGTATTAGGTTTTGAGCCTACATGTAATGTAAAAATTTGTATGGAATGTTTTTCCAAATACTTGAACTTTTGATGTAACGAATATTGTAACAAAATTATGTAAGATATACTGAGGCATATATTAAATTACTTGAACTTGTTGAACGATTGTGTGAACTATATGCTTGAATGGAAATATTTCAAAAACTTATAAACTGTTATAAACAAAATAGTTGTTTAATATTTGTACTTGAAATGACTAACATAACATCGCAAACTTACCGTCTCCTACTAACTATAATAGGAAATACAATATGCCGCCAAGAAAAAGTCCTAGATTTATTCCTGGAGGGATGGAAAATACAACACCAATTGGTAGGCGACCCAAGAATGGACAACTACGATCAACGGTAACCCCAAGAGTTAAAACATCATATCCCGAGGAACCAACCTCACCACCACCTGAGGAAGTACTACCAAAAAGTGTGGAAGAACTCGAAAAGTTATTCACTAAACGTGTTTGGTTGGCATTGGACAGGGGAGCAGTAAAATAGATGGATCGAGAAGATAGAAGTTGTATTTGAGATAAGCTACTGTTCTGAGGGTAGCAAAGTTCGATTTTTAGCATGTACCTGGATGGATGCCGCCCTGACATGGTGGAAGGACCACGTTAAAACATTAGGCATGTCAGTCGCCAACTCCATTTCATGGGACGATATGAAAGTGCTTCTAGTCGAGGAGTACTATCCTCGGGATGAGGTACAAAATTTACAGCACGAGTTGCGGAACCCAAAAACGAAAGGTTATGATATCAAGGCTTATACCACGAGGTGTAATGACCTTGCTCTTCTATTCCCATGCATAGTTAGTCCCGAGTACAAGAAAGTTGAGCACCATCTATAGGGTCTGGTGTAACGTCGGGATTTTTACTTAATTTTTTTTTAATAACAAATTGTAACGAAAAAAATGCAATGGAAGACTTTATCCAATTATTAAAACATTTCTCAACACAAACCATGCGTTATCATTTTCAAAAAACAATCATTATACCGTTTAGTTGTTGCCTAAAAACCAAATGTCATGAAGTGGCATCTTTATTAAATTCTAACTACCTAAAAGGGACCCAACTTCACCAAGGCATGCTCCTAAGCTACATGCACCAATCATCAATGCATTTAATAAAGAAAACAAGTGTCAGCAAGTGCTTCGTGAGCCGAAAAGTTGTTCACAACCAAAAGGAAAACATGCAATCCCCATATGGGTCATCCATGCAAATCATGATAACAAAACAGTCAGATAGAAAACAACATTATATCATAATTCAATTCAGTCGTTTATAGTACAATGTTTCACCATATCATTTTATCTCATTTCTACCAATTATAGTTATCAACTTAATTCAACCTATTATTACATATAACTCAATTCACCATTTATTATACGTAATTTTAATTCAACAGATTATCTACTTTGGGTTTTCCTAGTTACATCCTACCCAAAAACGTAACCATGTTCACTAATCGTGTGCTCAGCCAGTTTAGTGCTCTAAGTGGCTCATGAATTCCACCCGAGTACACCAACCCCAAGACTTCCACTTTCGCTACTCCGACCTGCAAAGTACAAGCACTTCACGATGTCGTTCAGGATCGGTACAAACGATGTCAATTCTACCGTTACACCTCCTAATTCCCACGTGATGTGTGATCCAGCTACATCATTAAGCCAACACCACTCCAGTTCTCATACACCGGTGTGACATCCCCATTTTCATGGCCAGAAAAGACCAATTTTGTTTATGCTTTATAAAAATCAGAGTACCTCTTTTAATAAAAACGTTGCGGAATTTGTTCCTATAAAAACATGATAAGTACGTTATCAAAGCATTTCCGAAGAAATGTATTTTTATCCATTTTAAAACATTTGGGATGTCATCGTCAATACAGAAACATAAGCATAAATAGATCTTACATTCATTTACACTAGTGATCTACATCTCTTTTAAATCCCTCAGTGTAAAGTAGCTTCATATCAACACCTGTGATATAAATAAGCTTGAGTGGGTCAGGTTGGGAAACCTGGTGAGTACATAGGGTTTTCAACCCACAATAAGTTAATTATTATGTTTAAACATCAAACAATCAACCCAATTGCCCATCCCCATTATCTTCCTTACTCTTAAGGATCTACCTTAAGAATCATATATCCTGCATTCATTCATTTCGAAGCTCATTGCTTCCAGGGTTTATATGATAGGCACTAAGTCCATAGCTGCCAATGCTTGTTCATAAAGCACTAATTTCATAGCTGCTAAAGTTCATTCATCGGGTACTAAATCCATAGCTACCAGTGTTCAGCTAATAGGTACTAAATTCATAGCTACCAACGTTTCTTTAACAGGTACTAAGTCCATAGCTACCAACGTTTATCTAACAGGTACTAAGTCCATAGCTACCAATGTTTATTCGATAGACACTAAGTCCATAGCTGTCGATGTTATTTGTTAGGCACTAAGTCTATAGCTGCCAATGTTCACTCATATCATCTTTCATCTCTCATCATTCATCTACCCATGTTTTACCCAACATATTCGTAGATATAAAATACATATACAGTTTAAATTATTTAAAACATGTATAAAATCGTTCATCCAGCATAGAAAGCAAGTATTCAAATAATATGCATACATAGCACGTAATTTATATAAAATACTTCATATCTATGTGTAAGATGAAAGTAACTATGCACTCACTTGTTAAAGTGATGATTCCAAACTCGGACAGCGCTTCACTTCTTAACAATATAATTTCCTTCGACGAAACCTAGTATTATTACCACTAAATTTTAGTCTAATATTTACCGTGACTAATTATTAGTCTTAGCATTATTATTATTATTATTATATAAGCGTTTAAACAATATTTTCCAACCACCATGTACAGACAGGGGCCAGACATAAAACACCGGAGGGCAGGACCATTTTGGCATATAGCACTTCTGAAATCCAACAACCCTATGCGGCCCTTTAAACAAGATTCCCCGTACCGCGAGTAGTTAAAAAAGATATTATAACGACACTTATATAAGTCATAATAATAGCCCAAATATTTATTATAAGTTCATAATAACAATACTAATTTTAAATATAAGTTATATTTAAAATAGGGTAAACATAACTTACTTACAAGGGAGTTTTAGCTAGGAGTCGGGCTCTGCAGGGGGAAAACTTCGTCGCTAAATCTTTCTAAGAAAGATTCTTGCAGCGCTTCAGTGCTCACCTTACTATACTAAAACTATAGAAAGAGAAGTCGAATCACGAGGGACCGAAATGCTCGGGGGATAAGAAGGGAAAGACTCTTGAATCAAGAGAATAGTGCAAGAAATATGAGAGCTAGAGGCTCTTATTTATAGTGATTGAATTTTCAAAAACTACCCTACATAGTTACTTAATGACCTTATAGTTATATAAATGACTAAACAGCCCTTTATAATACTATTTTAAATAGATTTAATGATATTTGTACTAAACTAATGTCGAAAGTACTCAACACTAGTCTTATAACGACCGCATCGTCGATACCTTTCTAACGATATATACTTATGTATATGTATGTATACGTATATATGATTTACACTTTATTTTAATACATAAATGTGCTATTAAAAATTATAACTCGTTCATACAACTTTCGTTTAGACTCCGTCGGCTAATTTTGAATTTATATTTTTGTCCATTTTTTTATAAAATTAAATGATTTTGCTAAAATCATAACTCTCTCGTACAGACTCCGTTTTGGGCATTCTTTTTCTCAAAATTCTTATTTTAAGGAGTACTACGATTTTCATTTTAGTCGCATTAGTTAAAAGTCAACCATTCTCTTCGTAGCTTTTTACGTCATACATTCGTTGTGCGCGGCTGACTTTATATCTTATAAAAATCATATCTAATTCATACGGATTCGGATTTCGACGAAATTTATATTTTCGGGATCGGGATGACATATACTTCCTAAATTTATAATATATATATATATATATATATATATATATATATATATATATATATATATATATATATATATATATATTTGTGTGTGTGTTTTGGCGCACTTATTTTTACGATTTACGGACGATTCGACTGATTTTTCCTATTTTATTATATTATAATAATCATGAAACATATAATATTCAAGTAATTATTCTTTATTACGTCGAATAGGTTAAAATTGTTAACCCTAACTATTACTTTGGTTAAGATTATTTATCCTAGATAATCTTCTATATATAAAAAAATCATTTTAACGCTTATTATTTAAATTGACTAGCCCGAATCTGCGGGTGTTACAACCGGGATGCACACGAACCATGTGTCACATGACCATCTAGACAGACCGCGTAAATAATCATCGTTATGGCTTAAGCTCTTTCAACCTATTGGACTTGCAAGATTCTACCTATAGCACCATTATACACCGCAAAACAAGCATACACCAAAACAAACATGTTACATTTACAACTTTAATAAGCAATAAAACATGTAATAAAATTCATCATATTATCACCATGTTATAGAATATGACTACCAATTCACTAATCATCATCACCGCATGCAATTACAACTAACACGTACATGCGTATCACCATATCAACGGGATACCAAGGCACAACCATACATAAAATGCATACAACATGTTTTCAAACAATTAACACAAGCACTTCTATTTCTAGCATGATTCCTAATTTGCATCAACAATCCACCTATCAGATGTAGTTTTCGCTTATGCACCAAAGTCAACAAAATTATCGACTCACCTTTTGTCTTGATGCAAATTCTCCTTTTTACTTCAAGTCCTGACCTTCTTGAATTTGTCAAGGTTTCACCTAATAACCACACATACCAAACAATTATCAAAATGGGGTCCAACTTTCAATAACACACTTAAATTCTTAATGGGTTATATATATTTTTTTTTAAGTTTCACAGCCCGACCACTGTTCAGTGTTTTGGGCATAAAACAAAATATGTAACTCCGATTGAGCTGATTACAGACTTTTCAAAACTAGACTCTATTTCCTACAATTTTGTCAGAGTGTGGCATCAGCCAATTCTGCCCAGATTAGCAGCTACAATCCTCCGAAGATGGGGCAAAGTTGTGCGGATTTCCAAGATTTACCAAAAATCACCATATGCTTTATGACTTTAGACCGGGGATTAAAGCCACTCAATTTTACACACTATAAGCTTGAATGAAGGTATTAACACATCAATTGATTGCCTAATGGAAAGACCATATATTTCGTTAATGGATGATTGAAAGTAGGATGTCATTACACACCAAACACAAAAATCTACATTCACCAATAAATATTTCTTTAAGTTGAAAATAAAGATACATGTAAGGATGAAAATTGTGTGAAATTTAGACACGCATTATGTAGTATTTAAAATTTTTATTTCAGCCTCCAAGTCATGGTTTTGGAGACCAAAAATACAAGCAATACAACCAAGAGTTGTGAGAACCTTCAAGCTAGATTTTTGACACTCTCTTTGCTAGTCAAAACAACATCATAGTTACCCACATATCAAAGCCTCTAGGGGCTGTTTTGAGGGTCTTATGGAGTGCTCAAAACATGACTTTTATGTAGGAATTACCCCCAAGGATTTGAGATAAAAGGAACAAGAAATATAATCATCAAGAAAGCATTTTTTGATTTCACCGTTCCAACTAAAATTTGAGCACCAGCACTAACTTGTGAGAGAGTGTTTTTAACGATTACCAGAGCCACAATTGATCAAGAAACACACTCCAGGTGGCTAGAAATTGATCAAACATAAGTTCTATAATTTAGAGTAGGAAGAGGAAATTAATTACATCAATTGGAAGGCAATTTAAGCTAACAACTCAATAAAATTGCTAGGAATTAAAGTTTGATCGCATGAGAAAGGAGTAATTTAAGAATGATACCAATGGAGGTGAATTACAGCCTCAAGCTCGACACCAAACTCGTCTACCCTTCTCCTCGTGTCGACAGTCACACCCCAAGCCTTGCCCTCTCTTGCGTTTGTTGCATCCTTCCCCTAATATCGATCGTTTTTTTTCTCCTTCTTAATCGACGATTGCATTAACGATGGACAGGGCACAGGGGTCGATTTTTTATGGATTTTTAATTCACACGAGGGGGAACAGACATGGAAGAAGGATCGATTTCAATGCCTTGGGGTTATGACGAAACTCACCTCCTTGCCCCCTAGAAATTTCGATTTTATCCCTTTTCATCGCTAACCCTAGAAAACTTGCCAATTTAAGTTTTATTTTATGTAGGAATGTCAACAGGGGTAAATGAGACAAGGAGTGCATCCCCCACCCCCGATTAATTTTGGACTGCGTTTTTTGGGCTAAAAGAAATTGTTGTTTGGGCTGACAAATAGAATTATTTATAGCAAAAATTTAAATGTTAAAAACAAAAATGATACGACATCTCAAAAACATTTAACTAACAACTTAAAAACATGTTTTTCTATTTATTTTCGGGAGCTCAAAATAATATTATTTTTTATTATTATATTTATATAATTAACATTAGTACAAACATAGAGTTTATCAATGGGGCCCCATGGGGGTTCGGGACGGGACTGCCCACCCCCGCCCCCGCTCCCATCCCCAACTTGTTTTAAATAAATACCCCCATACGGGATGGGGCCCCCTCGGGAATGGGATCCCACGAGACTTTTTGACATCCCTAGTTTTATGGCATCTCAACCCCTCAACTTAATTTACATCCTTCCATGAATTATAGATTACCCTAAAAACCCCACATATCACCTAATTTGATTATTTCACCCTTAATTATGATCAATTCATTTAAAAAAATTTATTTGACACCATTTTTATTTAATTTATTAATCTTCTAAGTATTATTTAGTTTATTTACTTTTAAAAAATAAAAAGAATAAATCAAGTAACGGAACTAACCTCACTGATAGAAGAAAATTTGGGTCGTTACATCTGGCACCCGAGATTAAAGGTATGGTCATTTCATCTAGGTCTACGACTGTGACAGTGCTAAACGCATAGCAATCAAGCTGACTAAAAATGAGATCGATCAAGGAACAATTGTGGCCAAAGGATGAAATCCTTAAGTCTAGTGGTCATAAGCGAAAGGTCAGTAGAGGAAACTCACAACACAAAAGAAATAGCAGGATGGGAAAGCTTATGCAACAACAACACCAACAACTCATGTTGCAACACAAACTCAATAGAAAGGCTATTGTAACACCCATAATTTTGGGCTAGACGTTTAGAGCATAATCGTAGTAATTATACATTATACCGAACAGTTAAAATCGTTAATTAAGATCATTATTCTTCATATGCATTATGTGGTAATAAATACTTATCATGTACACATTAAACTGACAAATATTAGGATTATATAATATTTGCAGAAAACCTTAAAATAAAATTCATCATTGAAGCGATAAAATAAAGATTAAAAATAAAACATTATTTAGGATAAATAATCTTAATGAAAGTTGTAGTAGTCATGATCATGATACCGTAGATATAAAGAATGCCCAAATCTGACTTCATATGAGGAAGTTATGATTTATCTAAGTTCGCATTCAAACCAATACGACAAGATGCCACATAAAAACTAAACCGGAGATATGTTGCTTTTTAGCCAAATTGATGTAAATAAAAGTCAAAGTGCTTGTCAATAAGATAGGTGTCGATATAAAGAGAGCCAAAATCTAACTTCGTATGAGGAAGTTATGATTTTTCAGAAATTTGATTGCGACACGGTACAACAGCGTGCGACATAGAAATCGAAATCAAAATCGATTGATTGTTAGCCAAAACAATCTAAATAAAAGTTGAAGTAATCTTCAATATGAAGACAACGATATAAAGAACGTCAAAAAATAGAGCTCGTATGAAAAATTTATGATTTTCGTAGCGTTATTTATAATCTAAGCCTTCTCGGACCGTAAAACAAAAATAATTGAAAATTAGTCGATGGAGTTTTAGATGATGTTCTTCAAAATAAGTATTGTTGCTTAAAATATTTATGCATGTTAAAATATGTAATACTGTCACGATGAGTGTCATTTAAAAAGAGTTAATATCAAAATTCGATTACAAGGATTGTAGTTTCATCTAAGTTCTATACTAATACATATAAATAATATTTAGATCCATTTAAGTTGGATAAAAGATTTATCATATATCGTATTACGATAGTATGATATTAACAAGAAAATGGTTTGGAAATTCACTATAAGCATTATAGTGTTACTTGGTAATAAAATAGGATTTATAAAGAATGCATAGTTCGAGTTAAATTAAAAGAGTGTTTAGTTACACCCTGTATTGTAAAAATATTACATAGACATAAAATTATGTTGATTACAGGTTTTGTAATATTGTCTAGTTATACACTAGGACTTAAAGGAGATGCTTAATTCAATTAAGTTTGGATTTTGTGTAGCATCATATTATGGGTGTGTATGATAGGAAAGGAGAGTCGAGCTCTGTTCTATGACACTATCAGGTGTTGATGGTATGAAATACGTACCGGAGTATGATAAAAGTATTCAGTTGGATGAGTAAAATTGGTAGGTCCAAATTGGGCAATAATGGAAACGGACAAAACAAACTCAACTACTAGTGCCTTAATAACCTTGCGACTCTTCCTGATCCAAGTATAAATCGTGTGCTTCTTGTAGTACATGCCTATACTACCTTTCACACCTATGCATACTCGTCCCAAGAATTGCCTCGTAGTTACCAAGTCACTTCACATGATAAATAGAAAATAATTTAACACATAAATGAGTCCAAATAAGCAAATATAACAATTCCCTTACACTCCAAATAAGCAGATATCATGCACATATTAAATCTTCATAGACTTACCTTCAAGGATCTTTCCTACTTTACAACAATCCTCTAAGGATTATATGATATGGATCCATAAAAACCTTGATCGTTTAAGTCCTTATTCAAAAGGAAATGTAAATATCAGAAACAATTATACTCTCAAATCTTCGTATTCCTTCTAGCATAGTCCCAATTCTGTAGGGTATACTATATATCCGAATGTACTCCGGTGGTGTGGAGTCAACACTCTTTAACTATTTGTACTACCTGTTGACATATGCAAGGCATCATGAACATCGTCCTATTTCTTTGTGTCATCATACTTTTCTTTATAGGAATTAATCCTAAAAGTTTCCTTCTCAGTTGCATGTCTTTTACGTCTACTTCATAGGAGTCAATCCCAATAAGTTTGTATTTTAGTTGCATCTCAGCATGTTCTACTACCTTCCACTTACTTCTTTTTCATCTCCTGACATTAGCATTTCTCCTTGTTAGATGCTATAGATGTATCGCCTTTTCAACTAAATATTCTAACTTTACTAAATGAGTACGTTTATTTATTACTTCACAAACTAATAACTAATTTCACCATCCTAGTCTTGTATTTTAATGTATGCTTAACACACTATCGAATTCTCATAAGGATGTGATAGAATTCAATTATCACTTAGTATTATCAGATACCAAGTCGGAGCATCTTGTATATGGTAAATATCAGCGCTTAACACACCATTCGAACTGCATACTACATCGCAACGATAGATGAAGTCTTGGCCTAATGAGTTTTAAAAACTTTTTCAGCCTTTCCCTTCTTCTTTCACAAATTCTCTGAATTCTTAATATAATCTCATATAACTCCCACTTTGAAGTATTTATCACCATCCCCAATACTTCAAAATTAATAAGCAATTATTTCTTCAATCTTGTCGCCGGCACAATCGCCAGGCAGTGGAACAACTTCATGGACCATGCCAAAGTCGTATCATCATGCCTCTTGTCAATGTACTTCAAACGTACAATACATTTTCGAAGGTACTATCACTTCTTGAAACACACTCTAAAGGTATGATACCACTCTATAGGTATTAATATGTTGTTTACGAAGTTACTGATGTTAACTATCATGATTCTCCTTATCTCCTCAAAAAGTTACATGCTAGTTCTACTACAATAAGTAAACGCTTAGCTTCATGTACACATAAAATTTCCTCTTCCAACTCATTGTTGGGAATAGATCTTAACTCTTCAATTAATAGAAACCTAGGTAGGCAACCTAAAGAAATGTTATAAACTAACTTCATTAGCACATAATATTAATTAAGGCATTTTACCCTAAAATATTCCATTTATTATGTCTGTTTAATATTAATTTAGGTATACAACTTAAAATATTATATTTAATTAAAGTTTGATCTTCCAAATCATGGTCGGCAATAGACCTTACATCTTCAATTAATAGCAACCTAGGTAGGCAACCTAAAGTAATGCTATAAACTAACTTCATTAGCACATAATATTAATTAAGACATTTTACCCTAAAATATTCTAGTTCGTGTGTCTATTTAATATTAAATTGACATAAGAACTAGAATATTTTAGGGCAAAATGCCTTATTTAATATTATGTGAGTTATAGCATTGCTTTAGGTTGCCTACCTAGGTTGCTATTAATTGAAGATTAAGGTCTATTGTCGACCATGATTTGGAAGAGGAAATTTTATGTGTACATTATTCTAAATGTTTAATTATTGTATTAGAACCGGCATGTAACTTTTCGAGGAGATAAGGAGAATTACCATAGTTAACATCAGTAACTTTATAAGTAGCATATTAATACATATCAAGAGGTACCGTACCTTTAGAGTGTGTTTGGCGAAGTGATAGTACCTTCAAAAATATATCGTGTGTTTGAAGTACATTGACAAGAGGCAAGATGATAAGACTTTGGCGTTCTCCATGAAGTTGTTCCACTGCCTGGCGATTCTGCCGCCAACAAGATTGAAGCAATAATTGCTTATGAATTTAGAAGTATTAAGGATGGTGATAAATACTTCAAATTTGGAGTTATACGATATTATATGTAGAATTTTGAGAATTCGTGAAAGAGGAAAGGAAAGGATGAAAGATTTTTTAAAACTAATTAGGCCGAGACTTCATCTATCGTTGCGACTTAGTATGCAGTTCGAGTGGTGTGTTAAGAGCTCATATGTACCATATATATGATGCTCTGACTTGGCATTTGATAATACTAAGTGAAAATTGACTTCTATCACATCCTTACAAGAATTACATAGTATGTTAAGCCGACTTTAATATACAAGACTAGGATGGTGAAATTCTTTATTAGTTTGTGACATACCAAATAAACTTACTTAATTGGTAAAGTTAGAATATTTAGATGAAAAGGCGATACAGCTATCGCCATCGAACAAGGTGAAATGCTAATGTCAAGAGATGACAAAGAATTAAGTGGAAGGTAGTACAACATGCTGAGATGCGGCTAAAATATAGATTTCTTGGGATTGATTCCTATGAAGTAGACGTAAAAGACGCTGAGAAGCAAACTTTTAGGATTAATTCCTATAAAGCAAAGGATGATGACGTACATAAATAGGACGTTGCGCATGATGACTTGCATATGTCAAAATGTAGTACAAATAGTCTAAGAGTGTTGACTCCACACCACCGTAGCACATTCGGATATATAGTATACCCTATAGACTTGGGACTATACTAGAAGGAATGCGAAGAGTTGAGAGTATAATTGTTTCTAATATTTACATTTCCTTTTGAATAATGACTTAAACGGTCAAGCTTTTTATGGATCCATATCATATAAGCCTTAGAGGATTGTTGTAAAGTAGGAAAGATCCTAGAAGGGAAGTCTAGGAAGCTTTAATATGTGCATGATAGAGAAGAAAAATTCCTAGTGGAGTGTAAGCAAAATTGTTATATTTGCTTATTTGGACACATTTAAGTGTTAAATTGTTTTGTGATTATCATGTGAAGTGACTTGGGAACTACAGGGCAATTCTTGGGACGAGTATACATAGGTGTGAAAGGTAGTATAAGCCTATACTATCGGAAGCACAAGATTCATTCTTGGATCTGGAAGAGTCGCAAGGTTACTAAGGCACTAGTAGTTGAGTTTATTTTGTCCGTTTCTGTTATCACCTTCGTTATGGAGATGACTAGGAATGTAGTTTCTGATTCAAACCCTAGTGGTCATGACGAAAAACCAAACATTATGCACGAAAAACTCCGAAACATAAAGCTCTATTTCTTTGGGATCTCTAGTGCTCCATAGCTTTACTAGTAACACCTAATCAGTAAAAGGGTCGGGCCTCGGGAAAGTTTAATAGAGAATTGAAAGGAATTAACCAACAAATGTGATAAAAACGAGCATATTTATAGGAAAATTAAAAGGGAGCACTGTTAGGGTGCAAAGTCACACTTGGATATAAATTGTGCTTACCCTCTTATATTGTGTAATGAGTTGTCTTTCCTATAAATAGGAAGTGAGTGACACTCATTTATGTAAGGAACATTTTGTGAGAGAATTAGTTTTAGAGAGAGAGATAGCAAGACCTATGTGTACTCTTTCTATCAAAAACTAATGAGAGCTTAAACCAGATATATTTACTCTCTTGTGTTCTTCATGTTCACGATTCACTAGATCTTTCATATTCTGCATTTGTCATCATAATCAACACCACTACAATTGGTATCAAAGCGGGTGTTCTTGATTTGATCAAGAATTGATCCATGATTACATTCAAGATTTGGTGATTCTTCATTTTGAGTTTTGATCTTCGTGTTTAGAGAGTGTTTTGTGTTCTAGAAATCGAATTTCTCCTTGATTTGATCCATAATTCGATTTTATCTCTCTCTCTCTAGAATACTTGTTTGTGTCACTTTCTCTCTCTAGAAAATTTTCAAATTTTTGTGATCATGTTGTATTTGCATTATGATTCTTCGTTGTGATCATTGAAGATGTCAAATACAAAGTCAACGAAAATCAATTCTATGGGTTATTGTTGAAAGGCGAATTGATTACATGGGAAACTTTGGTTTCTTATGGATGTTTGAAAGATGATTTCAACCACTTGGGCAGATTGTATGTTTAATCAAAATCACCTTGTCCATATCAACACGTTGTGAAAATCAAAAGGAAGGAGAAGAAAGAGATTTATTTAATAAGCAATACATTTCTCTTATTGAATACCCAAATGATCTCCATGCTCTTAAGTTTGTTGAAGTTCAAGACTATGGAGTCCAATTTGATGTTCTTGAAGTTCATGACAAGAAGATTCAAGTTGATTCTCATGAAGATGACAAAGTTTTTTTGCTCGATTGGAGTTCAAACCGATTCGTTTTCTACGGAACTTCAAAAGGAAATTATATGTATATTACATCAAGACACATCTAGGCTATCCCAAAAAGCTTGCAAAAATCCCCATTCGTTATCGTGCACTAATTACTAAAAAAGATGACTAGAACAAATTCATGACATATTCATAATCTGAAAATTTTAATGTTATAATCTTTTTCCAAAGATTCTTCATTTATTTATCATTAACTTACGAAAAAATGCTTAACAAATCCTTCATTTTTTTGACAGGTTCTATTACAAAGGACTATCAAAGCGCGAAAGAAATCAAATTATTTTCATCGGATGGGACGAGGGGGATATATTACTCTAAGACAGAAGTTGGTAAGCTCTGTATTTAGCTATATGATGCGATTATACTAACTTCATTGCAATGTACTTAACAAGGTTTTCCTTTATATTGTTTATAATTTAATTAATTTTGTTTTTTGACCATGATTGAAAAGAAAGTGATTTCAAAATAAGAAATGCCTCCAAAGTCAGTTATGTGGTGTAAAGGACGTGAAAGTAAGGAAGGAGAATTTAAAGATGATAATGTTAAACTCTTGGCGTATAAACTACTAACTTCACAAAATTCTTTTATTACTTTAACTTTTAGGATTTGTGTAAATTTTTTTAGGACATTAATTAATCAAATTTTGTGTGCTAGATGGAACATGGAAAGCAGATAAAGGATGGACATCTGAATGTTGAACCAGGCACGAATGTCATGACCTTAGTTTTTCACAAGGAAAAGGGTGGATTTTTAAAGGGTGCCGGCAAGGAAGTCACATACAACAGATATTTAAATGTTCCTCACAACAAAGAATCTTCTAATAAGGAAACAAAAGATGTTAAGTTTGCATTGCAGAATGGAAAACTTGAGCTTGAGGAAAAAGATGTTGAACTCAAGTGTTTTACTACAAAGGTTCATGAACAATATCAAACACTAAAGCTAGTTTTAGCTCATCTTACGGCTAAAGGAGCGGACTTTCTAAATCTGCCTCAAACACTTCTAAGTCGTCTTAAAAACAACATCAATTGACAATGTTACTGTAAATTGCATTTCTTATGTATTTTTCCCTTTTTCATTATATTTTCTAGGGTATTTCAACTTACAAGATTGTTGAAATTACTAAAACTCCTAATACTATCACAACCAAGGA
Organism: Lactuca virosa; assembly: GCF_052849685.1. Classification (NCBI taxonomy): domain Eukaryota; kingdom Viridiplantae; phylum Streptophyta; class Magnoliopsida; order Asterales; family Asteraceae; genus Lactuca; species Lactuca virosa. Next base: position 273,472,351 of record NC_136434.1, on the reverse strand, counting down.
ATAAACAAAACCCTTAATACCAGTATATCATCACTTCACAAGATCATCGTTGTTATCTTTTTTTGGTACTAATTTCTACTTTTTTCATTTGGAACTTAATGTTATTTAGGCAATTGCAAAAACCACCAAGAAAACAGTTCAAACTAAGTTTGTGACTGCAACTCTCGATACACCATTGCCTTCCCTAAAATCTGGAACACGAGTACATGCTTACTTAACAGTTTCATTACTTTTAATTTCTCTTTTCTGTTAAATCCTAATTTTCCATATATGTCTTAAATCTTTATTTTAGGCAATTACAAAAGACACTAGAAAAGCTGTTGAGTCTAAGATTTCCACAATTAATCCTTAGATATCAACAATTTCACCAAAAATCCACTTCACCAGGTTAGTGTTTGTTTACATGTTGAATATACATTTCTAACTTTTTATGATGCTAATATCGTGTTCTGAATGCAGTCTTCTCTATATCCTGCTCTTTCACCTTCAGCTGATGATATCCTGACCTCAGATCGATCTTCGAAAAATAGCTTGAACCTTGGAGCTGATCGAATAGGTCATCAATCCTCGGCAACAGATATCTATTCTTTATCGTTGCTTTATTCAGCTCTCTGTAATCGATGCACATTCTCATATCCCGTCCTTTTTCTTTACGAATAACACCGGAGCTCCCCAGGGTGATGAACTAGGTCTAATGAAACCTTTGTCCAATAACTCCTGAAGTTGCATCATCAGCTCCTTCATCTCTGTTGGTGCTAGTCGGTAAGGTGCTTTTGCTATTGGCGTCGTCCCTGGTAACAAGTCTATTCTGAACTCCACTTGTCTATCAGGCGGTAATCCAGAAAGATCTTCGGGAAATACTTCCGGATAATCACACACCACAGGAATGCTCTGCATCTCCTTTTTCTCCTTCTTTGCATCAATCACGAATGCCAAATATGATGTACATCCTTTGGCCAAACACTTTCTGGCTTTCATTAGGGAAATGATCCCAGAATTTACTCTGCGTTTGTCCCCATACACCATAAATGACTCTTTCCCAGGCGGGTTTACTTTTACAATCTTCTTCTTGCACAGTATTTCAGCATCATTGGCACTAAGCCAATCCATTCCCAACACGATGTCGAAACCGTTAAGTTCGATAGGCAATAATTCCTCGTGGAACTTATTACCGTTTAGGTCGATTAAGATGTTTTTCATACGATGGCTAACAGGTATAAACTTGCCACTAGCAACTTCGACTAATAAAGCATTATCTAGTCTATCAATAGGCAAAGCTAGTTTTCTACCAAATTCATGCGATATAAAGGAGTAGTTGGCTCCAGAATCAAATAAAATTTGGGCAGGCAAACTGTTTACGAGACAAGTACCTGAAGCGACATCATCTTCTTCTTTAGCAGCTTCCAGTGTCATCTGGAAAGCTCTTGCTTTAGGCTTTGGGGGAATATTGGGTTTTGCTGCCTCCTTCTTTCTCGGACATTCTTTCAAAATGTGCCCCTCTTCATTACACCCAAAGCACACTCTCTTGTTGGACGGACACTCATTGGCATAGTGCCCCGTCTTTCCACACTTGTAGCAGGTCACATCCTCGCTACATTTCCCAGAGTGCTTTTTCTTGCACTTCTCACACCATTTCGATTCGCCTCCTTTTCCTCATCTAAACTTTTTCGAATCAGACTTCAAAAATTTGCTTTTCTTGCTGGAACCTAAAGTTCCTTCAAACTTTCTCTTTTCACCAACTTCAACTTTGTTGGCGGTTCTTCCCTTGATCATGTCCTCAACAGACTTGGCAGCCCAAATAGCTGCCTCCAGAGTAGGTGCCTGATGTACTGGCACCGCGTACTCCCATGGGAGCCCCTTCGCGTGCCGGTCCACTTTTGTCAGCTCATCTGGGATGATGCGCAAAGCAAACTCCATTTTGTCGGTAAAGGCGTTGGTGTAATCGTCGACTGACATGCTACCTTTTGTTAATGTCAGAAACTTGTTTTCCAATTCTAGCAGATTTTGGGCCGAACAGAACTTGCGCTTAAATTGCACCAAGAACTCTGCCCAAGTCAGTTGCAGTGGTTCATTAGGGCTTAGGGTCTTCCCCAGAGTGTTCCACCAACGAACTGCGCCACCTCTGAACTAACGTACTGCGAAAGTGGTCTGCAACTTGCCTCTGCAGCCACACGTCATGAAGGCTAGCTCCATTTCCGAGATCCAATCCATGACTCCAATCGGATCTTCCTTTCCAGTGAAGGTCGATGGTTTGCAAGTCAAGAAATCTTTGTACTTGCATACAAGTCCATAAATTCTTCCCTCCTGGTGGTTTTGTCTAACTAACGGTGGGTTGGCTTGACCAACAACCCCACTGAAGTTTCCTTCATCCGACGAACCTCCATTGACTTCGGGCTCTTCAACTTGTATTGAAGGTTCTTCACGATTCTGTTGAAGCAGACGTCTCGTTTCTTCCATCTGACGATCCAACATCGTTTGAATCATCAATTGTACACCAGCCATTGTCATTGGCTCAGGTGCTGCTGCTGCAACAGGTATTTGCTCAATCACTGGTATTTGATTCCTGTTTTCATCAGCATTTCCAACTCCACTCCTCGTTCTCACCATTCTTTTTTTTTGATCTATACACCGAAAAAGGTGAAATTAGATCCTCATTCACGATAGATATTCAAATCATCCTTATCACTCCGAAACGTTTACATGCTAGTTCTAATATCGTAGACGTACGCTTAGAATCCTACACACATAAGGTTTCCAGATCCGGTCGGCAACAGACCATAGATCCGAACAAATAATATCATATATGGCAAACATATAACATTTAGCACATAAAAGCATTATAGGCAATTTTCCTAAAATAAACTAGTGCTCGTGTCTAAAATATAACAGACAGACATCTCACAATTTCACTTAGCATTCTAAGTTTAAGTCTAGAAATCCTACAAATTCCTAGTTCGCTTAAACTAATGCTCTGATACCAACTGTGACATCCCCAAAATCACGGCCAGAAAAGATCGGTTTAATTTATGCTTTTAAAACAATTTCAGAGTAATCCTTTGATTAAAAGAGTTGCGGAATTTGTTCCCAAAACGAAATATGATAAAATAAGATTTACCAAAGCATTTCATAAAGAAATGTATTTTCATTATAAAACAAAACTCGGGATGTCATGTTCCGATAAACAGTCCAAAAGCATAAACATTACAATATAGACCTTACAACAGTTATATATAACAGCAGGTCTATAATCCAAAAATAACTTGACAAGTCATCCAACTTATGCTCTGGCGCCACTACCTGTAATACAAAGAAAACTAAGTGGGTCAGGCTTGGGAGCCTGGTGAGCATATAGGGTTTTCGACCCACAATAAATAAATATATTTAGTTCATCAACCAACAATAACTCGATTACCCATTCCCGTTATCCTCACTTCATGTCCCTAAAACAACAGCTATTACAAGGGACCTAATCTAGGATTTTCATCGGGACGGACATTACTGCAAAGGGGTTTCCTTAACAATAGATGTCCTAAAGGCAACCATGAGGGGGATGGAGTACAGCAAATGAACACCCAAGTTCATTAACACCTACAGGTAATGAGCCTGCTAGCGTTCCACTGGACTGTCTAGAAAAGTCTGTGGTCGTCATCTAAACTCCGCTAGATGACTGAATCAGCAACAACAACGAGGCATCTCATTATTTTATTTCATCACATAACAATTGTCTACCCATGTTCTACCCAACATATTAGTAGATAAAATATATACATTTATATACAGCTTAAAACCTGTATAAAACATCCGTTCAACAACTAGTTCAAATAATACAAATAATATATAAGCATATAACACGTATTTTACAAAGAATAATTCATATCTATGTGTTAGAAGAAAACGAATATACACTCACTTGATAAGAAAATGATCGGACAACACCTCGTCTCTTAAAATAATCTTTTCCGATAAAACCGGGATGCTTTTCTTAAAAACCGGGCCTCTCGTGGGCAGAGTTTCGGCTTAGAAACTTTACTTCTCGGGATCTTCGAGGCTTCAGGACTTGCTTCGGGTCTCGGGATGAAACCGGGGCTTCGGGGGGGAGGGGGGGTTAAAATAGGGCTTAGAGAGAGTATCGGGAATGGGAGAGAAGAGATGGAGCAACCAAACTCGGCTGCCCCTTCAATTCTATTTATAGGGCAAAAATGCTAGGTTCACCTCGTGAACCATATATGTTCACCTCGTGAACTAACTCACCTCGTGAGTTTCTAATATTCACCTCGTGAATTGGCTCACCTCGTGAGTTTCTAATATTCACCTCGTGAGCTCGATACGTCATTGCGTTTGTTACGGCCACTTGCCCTGGAAGACGTCCATCATCTGTTCACCTTGTGAGTCACTAATGCTCACCTCGTGAACTGGCTCACCTCGTGAGTTTCTAATATTCACCTCGTGAGCTCTGACACAGCCTTGGGGTTCACGCCCCGAACTTCAGAAATTCATAACTTTCGCATACGAGCTCCGTTTTCGACGTTCTTTATGTCCACGCGTAGGTGAGATTATGCTCTACAACTCTCGTTTAGACTCCGTCGGCTAATTTTGACTTTATTTTTATTATATTTTTATTATATTACTAGGTTATAACCTGTGGGCACCACGGATTAGAAAGGTAAAAATAATTTTAATTAAATTATAAGGTAATTATTGAGCAATGATAAAAAAAATTAATAATTTATACATATAGACGTTTTGTCGGTAAGTTCATAATGATATAATGATTGGTTGAAACTACAAAAATATAATGGTTTGAATATCCGATCAGATAATTTGTATTTGTAGATATGTTAGAAAATTATGATTTTGTGAAGTTCAAAAATAAAATTAATAATTTAAAAGTTACAGACGATTGGTAGCTCCTGTAATTCGAATAAACTTCAATTTACGAATTGAATAATAATCACATAACAAATAAATGATAGTTCTAAATCATGGTGAGGAATCAATTTTTTTGAAACAATTATTTATTTATATATAATAATATCATTTATATTTAATTTCGTAACGTGTGACTGTAAATAATAATTAAAAATATTTTGATGATATTTAGGACGATGTTTATGGATAAATTAATTAAAAATGTTCATAATGAACTATATTTACATATTAATTCATAAATTAATGTATATATTAAATATATGTGCATAATCATTCACCAACATTCTCAAATAAAAGTCTTCATCTTTTCCGATCAATACAATTTCCAGTGATTGTAAGGTGAAATAGACAATAAGGCTGCATCATGATGTATATGTGTTAAACTACTGGAATCAAATATTGGTAATCATAAATCTTGGCAATCAAATATTGGTAGCAATGCATACTTGCAATAGAAACAGAATATATATCATTTCATAATGGCTTTTTAATCGCTTAAAAGTTAAAGAGGAAAATAGCATTATTTAAAATGGTTAAAAATCTACAAATCAAAAATGCATTTTCAAACGTGATATGATTCTACTTGTTTGCTTATTTATTTCTTTTACACACAAACAACCACCTAATTACAAAGAAACATACACACAAATACACAACCTGATAAAAGAATCCCGATTACAACATCATACTTTTAAAGTAAAATGCTATAATCGGGAAGACTTGTCAATATTAAATAAATGGTCCATGTGTAACAAATTGGCTAATTACATACAGCAAGGTAGCAGGAATTTATTCTTGTCTTTTCTTGGTTCTTTCTATTGAAACCTTTTATTCGAATTCATTTGTTATTTGTATTTATATAATGAAAAATAGTGTTTTTAATGTTTTGACCAACAAATGCAATTTAGGGGTATCTTTGTCTTTTTAGCAATCTTACTGATATTTGTGTAAATGAAGTACCTTGGAGGGATCGGCAAAGTTCATGGACCATGATAACTCCGAAATTTTCAACTAATACAACTTGATTATGTCAACCACATTAACCTACACATAAAAATCCATTAAATTAATTGATGGAAGGAAATTAACTACCATATCTTAAGAATTTATTCTGCAACAGGTAGATGAAGCCATAACAGAATTCCATTTGTTTTTGTTTTTCCATCCAATATCATTATCAATTTAGCATTATGAACATCATTTCTTATTCTAAAAAAATTGAATATAAAAAGATTAAAAATACTAATGAAACTTATTTTGAGCCAAGCACCTGATATATTAGGGGTAACAGCATAAAAGGTGGAATTATGGAGAATGAAGGAGATCTTGGGTAGGGGTGATAGGTAACCGGGCCACAAAGATCCACGTTGTTAGCAAAACTAAAAATTTGATATTTTTATCGGCTATATTAATGGCGCCATACTTGAATAAAATTAAAGCAAGATCATGTTATTAGCAAACCTGAGTGGTGTACATAGTAAGAATGACCCATATAACATTGAGCCAGTGCCACCGGCCATAATGTTGAAAACCATAAACCATGCAGACTGGTCTGCTAATTTTCTCACTCGATCAAAGCACTGATCCGTGGCTCCTTTCTCAACTATAAATATGTTATGTTCATGTCACTTTGAAAGTCAAAACTGATGTAAAAAATAAAAAAAACAGTTAAATACCCATATAATATCTCCTGGAGAAGTTATTGGTTACATCCTCATTTTCATGTTGAGATGAGACCAATTACAAGTAACTGATTCAACACTCCTACTCAACCAAAAACATCCTAATTTTACAATTTCCAACTAACAAACATTAGATATTTATTAAGATGAATGGGAAAAAATTACACATCGGAAGGGGTAAGTTTAGGGTTTTCACCGATTAATTCAATTTGGTCCCAATTTCCAAACGTCTTGTTGTGCATGAGTTACCACCTTGATGTCTGTCAAGAAAATTCAAAATAATCAATAAAAAGAACGACTAAACTATTCAATAATGGCTTGTTGAAATAAAGAGGTAAAAATATATAAGAGTAACTCACATTTTCACAAAGCTTTATAGTAACATTACCTTGGTTGTTTGCTTTAACGACTCAGGAAGAAGTGACCAGTTGGACCTAACACAAAGACATGGATATAGAAATTGATTTGTTAAAAAAACCAGTCATATCCATAATATATATAAATAATGGGATGATGATAATATCATGTCTGTGAGTGTGTTTAAAAAAATTGCATCGTCAAAGAAAAAGAAGTTAATCATATGTACAAGGAAGTTTCAAGCAACAACATAATCGATTTCTAAGCCTCATTGATTTGAAGACGGGATATGGCTGTTTTGTGAGTGTCTGGTCTTAATTTTGAGTAGGTAGTGTTCTTAGGGCTTTGTAATTAGACAAAAAATCAAAGTAAAACGAAGTCGGGATAGCGAACTGCGGAGAGACCCAAGAACATTAGATCGAGCCACAACCAAAAAACTATATGTGAAGAGCATCGAGAACAATAAGGTACTGTATAGGATTTACATTAAGTGAGAAGAAAGTAGAAAACGCATGTAATGGTGATACGAATTCCTGATTTGTTGCCTAATTTCCTTATTTATTGTTATTGAATTTAGTATAATTTAAATGATTTTGAAGTTATACCTCCTGATTTGCAGGGACGATTAGTATAACATGGATTCGATTTAGGCGGGAAAAGGAATTTTAGAAGCAGGAGAAAAGGACATGTGTAAAATAGAGTGTATAAGAAGGTGCCATGTGGCATGTTTAGGAGTGTTTTATTAGAAGAGAGGATTTTTAGTAGGCCGGGACAGGAAAACTCCGTTATAAATTCATAACTTCTTCATCCGACGTCCGTTTTTGTCTGTCTTTTAACCGTTGCACTGCCATTGACGAGATCTTCAATTCTCGTTTAGATTGTTTCGGCTAAAAACCGCTCGATCTCAAATCGAGTATTCCTGCACACTGCTAAGTCAAAACTTCGGAAAATCATAACTTCCTCATACGAAGTCAGATTTGGGCGTTCTTTTTATGCACGCTCTCGGTTTAACGAACTCTACAACTTCCGTTTAGATCACTAAGGCTAGATATCGCTCTAGCTTAAATTCATATTTTACGTCATTCAACGTCGTGCCGGTTTTGTCGCGAAACTTCGACAGGTCATAACTTATTCGTTATAACTCGGATTTCGGCGTTCTTTATATCTCCGGAAACCTCGTTTCAACCACTACAACTTTATGTAAAGATATCAGGTTTATCTCACACTTTAATTTTGACGCTTATTTTATTCTTAATTCAATTAAGCCACACAACTAAGCATAAAACACATAATACTCAAATATTTCATCATTAATACTTCAAAAGAGTTACAAAGGTTAACCTAGACTATTACATCAACAATAATGCCTAGCCTGGAAACGCGGGCGTTACAGTTGATGTACAAGATGATTGATATAAGGTGTCTACTGATGAATTGGAAAGAAAAGATTCATTTCTACCCCATGAAGTTGGAGAATTCAAAACAGTTGAGCAGACATATAAAACTTATGTCCCATGGCCAAAACACCATGTGAAATCTGATTCAAAGGTTTGTTTATGTTAACTTCTTTGTGAATTACACTCTTTTCCCTTCATGAACTACTCTACTATTTTTTTATGTACTCATTTTTGTTTCAATGTTGTTTGTTTAGGTACCAAATACAATATCACCTCAAGACCATGAACTTCAAAACTCAAAGAGGTGAAAAAAAACTTTTATATCATATGATACCCTTCTCAAGAAGACAAGGAAAAATACCAACAAGATGAATGCCTAGTTATGTCTAGTTTTTGGTTTATGATGTTTTTGCTTTATTTACCATATTTTAATACTTGCAATTAGTACAATTTTTATTTTTTGGTATTTTAGTTAAGAATTTTATGTATGGATTTAGATTTCAATTATTAATAATATCGAATTCTAAATTTTGATATCGTTTCATATTTTCGAGTTTTACTTTCTTTCATTTATATTCTTTTGATGTATCTACAATATAGAAAAAGTAACAATAAAAATTGAATTACTACACTGAATGTTAAACAATAATCACACCTCAAAATTATCATATGGATTTAATATATATTTGGCCATGTTTTACGGTTTCTCAATGTATCTAAAATTATATAATGGTCACTTTACATCAGTTTTAACATGTGGCTAAACGGTTAAAAATAGCCATGATCTAAACTAATTATGCGTCAACAAGTTTTTTAAATCATGTATTTCTAAAGCTTTTGTAACGATAGCTTATACAATAAGAATGCAAAAAAAATGATGTGACAAATAAATACAACATTTCACTAAATTCAATAATTGTGTGACTAAAAATTCATGTATTGTCACATTTAGATAATATTTTTGTGTCAGAAAAAAAAATAACAACTTGTTAATATGCAAATAATGTGACAATATGGAAGACAATAGTCATGTTCATCTACATTATGTGTGTTGACAAAACACTAATGGCTACAGTTTAAATTACTTTTTATGATCGTAGTACAAATAATAGTAAAAATAGTACAAACAAATAATGTTTGCGTGTCTAAATGATAAAACAGGTTATACTAATAACCAATTTTTGTGGTAATAATTTGAATATTGGTCACACTTACAACGACTATTGTGTCTATAAATCAGTTACGGTTATTTTGTTATTGATTCTCTATGTCGAAATCATACAAAATAGTCATAGTTATGACATTTTATATGTATGAATGATAACATCGGTCATGACAAGTATACAAATATGGTCGTAAGCTAATATTAAATCCGTAATTTAAAAAAAATGTGCGTCTTTATAATACTTATGATCATGTTTCACTTAATTGTGTGTCTCTATACGATACACTATAATCACCAAAATTGATTGTTTTTGTGACTAATTATTAGCAAATTGCCACTTATGAAATGAATTACATCTGACCATTTAGAGAACATGGTCATGTTCATCCTAATTACATGTCTACAAAATATACCCAATAGTCTTAATAAAATTGAAACTATAGGACTTATTAGTAGAACACCACACTGAAACAACATGCATGTCACAAGTTGGTAATATACAATCACTACAATTACTATATAAGCATGTCCACTGACAGTTTAACGCCACAATATTGGATAATGTGATTGATTATAGCAACAAAATTCCCTACCTAATAGCCAAACTTTTATAATATGGCCACATTTTTTCATATCATATACACACTAAATTTTAAAGTGACAATAAGACCTATACCATGACATCACCTCCCATCACACTTTCATTGAAAAAACAAAATGTCACTATATCCATATTGCCACACTTTTATGGTGTGTCTGTAGGTCATTTTTGTACTAGTAGACGTCGATGAAACTAACTAGGAATACAACACACCACACTCAAATTTCATTTTTTTTTAATATTTTGCGTTGATATAAACAAAATGTATAGTTTATTTGTTTCAATGACCTGTGCGGTCTCTCATGTCACACACCCTTTAGATACAGTCATGTTAAGCAGCTCACCAAGAATATTATTTATTTATGCAAAAATTGGTAATAAAATGTACTCATGCAC